>NC_040088.1:47497500-48800000 GCF_003369695.1 Bos indicus x Bos taurus | reverse complement strand
GAGAAAAAGGATGCATCAAAAGCAGACTGAAATACAGTACAGATATTAAAAATGATCATTCGGGGAATTTAACTGTGATTAATTTGTTAATGGAAAAAGTAGACCACGTGCAAAAACAGATGGGAATGTAAGCAGAGAGATGAGGATACAAAAGGAAATGCTAGGAAGAAAAAAAACAAAATTGGAATGAGAAATGCCTTTGATGAGTTCATCAATACACTCAGTACAGCCGAGAAAAGAAGTGATGCACTTGAAGATACATCAGTAGAAACTTCCCAAACAGCAACTTTTTTTTTTTTTAATCTGGAACATCCAAGAATGGAGACGGTTATAAAAGATGTAACGCACACACAGGATGGGCATACCAGATGGAGGGTTGAGCGTAACAAATACTTGATGTAATAATGACAAAAACTTTCTGAAATTAGTGGCAAGGCAAACCACAGATGCAGGAAGTGCAGTGCAGTTAAACTAGCTCCCTTTGTGTTTATTGCCTGCTCCCCTCCCACCCCCAGTTTGTAGGCTCTCTGAGAGCATTGGTTCCATACTCTTCCTTATCTCTGGAGTCCAGCCAGGGCCTGACACATTGGTGCTCAGCAAAGATTTATTGACTGAATGAAGGTGTCAGACAGGTTTTGAGCCTGGGCGCGCTGACTCCACAGCTCTGATGCCCCCAGGGTCTCTTTCTTGGCCCTGGCATTCCCTGTTCAGATGACCGATTTGTGGCTAACAGGTAAAGTGCATGGATGGAGGGTCAGGCGCTCTAGTGTCCCCATAGCCTGGGCATGTGCCCTGTGATCTCCTTGGTTCCCCAGTGGTCACCATGCCAGTTTGGACACCATCATGTCCTACCTAGATGATAGCAGCAGCCTCAGGGCCCGTCCACAGATTCTAGCTCTAGCTCCCTCCATTCCACTGTCCCTGCTTCAGCTACGGTGATCTTGATCAACAAAGATAGTGCTCCTTTTCTCATTTTCAAATCCTAAAGTAGCTCCTTATTGCATTCAGGATAAAAATCCCAATTCCTGAGCATGTGCACAAGACAATCATTATTTTACCTGCTGTCCTGGCCAGTGTCACTGTTGACCTGATCCCAGGAACTGATCAGGGTTCTTGGCCTCTTTAGTCAGTAGAAATTGATCAGAGGCCTGAGAAATTCAGGCAAGGCTTTATTGGGGCCCTACTGCAGCAGGGGAAGCGAGAACAAACAGTGGGTCCCTGTGCTTGCTCTGCAAGGTGATGAGTGGGTCCTTAGGGTGGTGAGGTGGGGTGTGTCCCAGGCTCAGCCTGAAGGCGTGGCTCAGATGGTTTGCCCCTTCTTAGTGGTGGTGAGTGCAGGGTGCGTGCAGAGCGCTCTGCTTCCCGCCCCCGCCCCTCCCGATACCTTGTTTATGCTCCCAGCTCTTCAGAAGCAGCAGCTGGGTTTTTGATCTTTTTTTTTTTAATTTTATTTTATTTTTAAACTTTACAATATTGTATTAGTTTTGCCAAATATCGAAATGAATCCGCCACAGGTATACCTGTGTTCTCCATCCTGAACCCTCCTCCCTCCTCCCTCCCTCTGGGTCGTCCCAGTGCACCAGTCCCAAGCATCCAGTATCATGCATCGAACCTGGACTGGCGACTCATTTCATACATAATATTATACATGTTTCAATGCCATTCTCCCAAATCTTATCCATAATTGTCCTGCTGCACACATGTGCAGTTATTCTTAGTCCTTATAGTTTCTTTGTATTTTGTTGCTCAGGCGATGTTTGTCCAGGTGTAAGCCCTGCAGCAAAGGGTCCCAGATTCCAGCCTGTCTTCCCAGGACCATCCCCACCCTCTGGAATTACCTGCATATCTGAGAAGGTTGCCCTCAAGGGCTGGTGCCTGCTCCTCCTGCTTCCTCCTCCCTATGTCCCCTCCCTCCCTCCCTGCACTGGGCTCCCTCTCCATCCTTCCGCTCAAGTCAGGGCCATTTCCTGGGAGGTGCTTGTGCCCCAACCCTAGTCTGAATTCAGGTGGCAACATGGGCTGATTACCTGGTGTCACATTTATCACCTAGTATTTTAGCTGCCTGTTTATTGTGTCTTTGTCCTGCTAGAATGGAAGCTCCCTGAGGAGGTGTTAACTATCCAAAACTTGAAAGTAAGGCACAGAAATGACGTCTTGCCTAATCACAGCTGGGGCATGACCCACGGAGCCTACCTGTAGTGCTTGGCTCTCCAGGGAATGCTTTCTTCTGACTCATTACTGATCGGGGCCCAGATGCCAAAGTTAACGTTACGTTTCAGGAAATGGATAAATTGCAAATGATTTTTGTCCCATAGAAGAGAAAATGACTTCTGACCAGTCGACAAGAGTAACTGCAAATGTTAGGTGTTTTATTTATTTATGTATTTATATTTTGTATTGGAGGGCTTCCCTGGTGGTTCAGGTGGTAAAGAATCCGCCTGCAACTCGGGACACCTGGTTCAATACCTGGGTCGGGAACATCCCCTGCAGAAGAGAACAGCCACCTACTCCAGTATTCTTGCCTGGAGAATTCCATGGACAGAGGAGACTGACAGGCTACAGTCTAAGGGGATGCAAAGAGTCAGACACTACCGAGTGACTTTCACTTACATATAGTTGATTCACAATGCTGTATTTAGTTTCAGGTGTACAGCAGAGTGATTCAGTTGTACATATATATGTATTTTTTTTTTCAAATTCTTTTCCCATGTAGGTTATTGCAAAGTACTGAGTAGAGTTCCCTGTGCTATTCAGTAGGTCCTTAGCATATTATCAGTCGCTCAGTCGTGTCTGACTTTTTGCGACCCTATGGACTGTAGCCCACCAGGTTCCTCTGTCCATGGGATTCTCTAGGCAAAAATACTGGAGTGGGTTGCCATTTCCTCATTGGTTATCTATTTTATATATAGTTGAAGTGACTTAGCAGTAGCAGCAGTGGATATATGTTAAATGGTAACCATTTTATTACCTTGTGGACCATGAACCCACAAGGTAATAAAAACAGTTCTGAATGCTTTTTTTTTTTTTTTTTTAACTGTAGGTCCTTGTTGGTTATCTGCTTTTAAAGACATATTTATTTGGCTGCACTGGGTCTTAGTTGCAGCATGTAGGATCTATTAATGGTTCCCAGATGGAACCCGAGGCCCCTGCATTGGGAGCGTGGGGTCTTAGCCTCTGGACCACCAGGGAAATCCTGATTATCTTTCTAAATTTATTATCTAAATTATCTATCTACATTTATTTGGCTGTGTCAGGTCCTAGTTGTGGCACACAGGCCCCAGAACACTTGGGCTCAGTAGTTGTGGCATACACGGGCTTAGTTGTCCCGAGACATGGGGAATCTTAATTCCCCAGCCAGGAATCAAACCTGTGTCCCCTGAATTGCAGGGTGGATTCTTAACCACTGGGCCACTAGGGAAGTCCTGACGTTATCTCCTTTAAGTACAATAGTGTGTACATGTCAGTTCCAAACTCCCAATCTGTCTGAATGTAATTTTGAAGTTTGATTCCCTCACTCCTCTCCCCACCTACCCCCTCTCTCTGTGTTTATATACATAAACATGTATCTGTCTGTGTATGCCTATTTCCTCTCCTGGCCTCTTCTGAACTGATGTTGCCAGCCTATTATTGTGTCATTGCTGGTGCTGCTAAGTCACTTCAGTCGTGTCTGACTCTGTGCGACCCCATAGACGGCAGCCCACCAGGCCCCTCCGTCCATGGGGTTTTCCAGGCAAGAGTACTGGAGTGGGTTGCTGTTGCCTTCCATCTGATAATTTAAATGTCTTTGCCATGCTCTGGGGATTGTGGATGCGTGCTGCTCCGTGACCTTTAAAGGGGGACGGCTTGGAGGAGTGTGGCCAGAGCATCTTCAGGGTACGGTGCCACAGTCAGGACTGGCCAGTGACCCAGCCCAGCGGGGTGCTGGGGCCTGGCCATATCTGCCCACATCTTCAAAAGGGCAGCCTCTGCCCTGGGGCTACCCAGGGGCCGGCCAGTCCATTCTCAGAGCTGCCTGAGGTCTCTGACCCTTTCTTCCTCATTCCCCCTCCTCGTCCCTCCCCAGCTGTCGGGCCTCCATTATTGTCACGCCCTCCCCACTGCCTCCTGTTCCCTGTCCTTTTTTCTCACCCCCGCAGATGTCTTACATATCCGGCCCTGTCTTGGTGCTTGCTTCCTCGAGGTCCAAAATGTCACTGTGGTCGCCATGTGTCCACATCATGGTTTTGTTTGTAACTTTTGGAAAATGACTCTTCGAGAGAAAGTCAAAGACAGTCAACTGTCTTGTCACGTGGATACTTAGCAGCACTTACACCAGCGGCAAGTGCTCAGTGCGTATTTGCAGAAAGAATGCACTTGTGTGTGAAAGTGTAACATTGTGGTCTTGGTTAGAGTGGCGCCCTGGTTGGATGCAAACTGGGCCCTGTTGCTTCAGTTGAAAGGCCTCTGGGTCCCCTTCAGCTCTGAGGGTTTGGTGTCATTCATTTCAAAGTGCCTGTGTCTCCCACACAACCTCATTTCTCCTCCCAGAGTCCAGGCCAGGGCAGAAAGGGACAGGCGTGTGACAGAGAGGACATGGGAACACTGCCCAGAGGAGAAGAGGTGCTGTGACCTCTCAGGATCGGTAGGAGCTCCAGGGAGGGATGCGGGACATCCTGACCCCAGGCCCTCCCCACAGCCCCGCCCTGAATGCAGCCTCTGGGCCCTGGGCTGAGGGGGGAGGGAGCCTGTGTCTTCAGAGTCCTGCAGGCAGGGAGGAATCTGAGTGCCAGTTAGGAAATATCCTCTCATGGCCCTGACAGGTACAAAGTCTATGAAAGCCTGTGTTTAAGATGATTTTTCTGATTCTGCTTTTTCTCTGGTTATTCAGCAAGTTGAATAGATTATGACTCACCTCCCCCTTCCCCAAGCATGGCTAATTAAATATTTGATAAATAGAATTTAGTGCTTTTCATCCACAGAGAGGGTTCCTGACATTAACCAGTTGCTTCTAAGAAAGGTAGCCTCTTCCTTCCCTGGACGGCAGACCTAGCCAAGGGGTTTACAGAAGCCACAGGGAAAATGTGCACAGGGGGCAGATGCTAAGAGATGAGGATCCTTGGCCCACAGAATTCCCGATTTGGGGCAGTTTGATTTAGTTGCGTAGTTTCTCGCCACAGCGCTGGCCTCACCGGGTGGTGGGTTTGCTTCTGGAAGGTTCCCAGAGCCGGAGCCGGGGCAGCGGGGGATGGAGAGGAAGCTCAGCAGAATGGGAACCCCTCCCTTCAGGTCACCGGATTTAAGTTCTTTGTGTTGGAAGCAAATTAACCAGTAGAGATGGGGTCGCTCAGGGTCAGCTAGGGTCCTCAGGTGGTCTTGCCCCGACTCCCGTGCCGAGCACTGGCCACTGGCGGCGCTGCTTTAGGGATGGTGACTCAGGGCAGAGGTGGGCGAGGCGGGCTGGCGCCTCCGTGTGCGCAGTGAGCAACAGCGCCACCTGCTGGCCCCACCGCGCTTCGCTTCCCGCTGTGGACCCTGCGCCAGAGGCCCACGTTTTTTCTTGTCATTTGCCTATTTCTATCCCAGTCTGGTCCAGGCTCTGAGTTCTGGCTTTTCAGTTGGAGGAGTATAGTTGACACATTATTTCAAAGTTGATATAAATCTTCCAGAGGACAGCAAATATCTTGGCCTGATCACCCCTGGGTTAACATTAGTGTTAAGGAGGAAATTTCAGGCTTGATTGGCTGGCGGGAATGAGGTCTTACCCCAGAGGAAGGGGAGCACTTTCTACCCTGGATGCGCTGTGTTTGGGAGTGCCTTTTGGGGGACTTGTCTAGAAGCTGTGTTTGCGTAGCAAGTGCTGTTCTCACCCTTAGGCTGTGTGCCTGTTTGGAGGTGCCTGGGCGGAGGGGGCTGATGGAGATGACAGGCTTGTCACAGTCATTCGGCCTGGTTGTACGAAGACCCCAGGTGAAGCCTGGCTCAGCCTCTCCTCCCGACTGGGGTCTCCAGGGCACGCGGGGCTCCCTCTGAGGATAGTACCGTCTCCATGTGCACACGGACGAGAAACCTCCATTTGTTCTCCAGTTCTGAGTTACTCCCCAGGTGGCGTGTCTCATAGAAGGTAGGGTGATTCAGCATCTCCTTCCCGTCCTGCTACATGGCAGAACATCAAGCAAGAGACCCTGACTGTGGTCACCCTGGGGAGCCCCATACCCCAGAATTCCTGGTGGGGACTTGGCCATGGGCATCCTGGAGTGAAGGGAGGCAAAACCCTCTGCAGCAGGGAGTCAGCAGAGGGAGGGCACCGCCTGCTCTCCCACCACTCAGCCGCCAGCCGAGGCAGGGTTGGAGCCCGCTGTGCTCCAATCACTTCTGGAAAGGATTCTCAGACAGCTGTCTGAGCATCTGGGGCTCTGCCTGGCGGGGCCCACCTGGAACAGGAGGACCCGCCTGAATTACCCTCGAGGATGACTGGCCTGTTTCCATCTACCTTCCACTCACTGGAGGCACACAGACGGTAAAGGTGAAGCTGGCAGAGATGCAGCTCTGGATTTCTAAGACACCTAAAAGCTAAGCCTACACCTGAGGGCCACGTTGGAAATGGGCCAGGGAACCAGGTCACCTGCTAAGTTCTGGAATGGGCAGCTGGCTCACAGCTCCAGCCTCCCAGTCTGTGCACCCAGGAAGCCTGAGTGTCTGAAGCTGCCCACTCATTGGTAGGCTCCCTGTCTCACTTCCCAGTCAACCATCGAGTGGCCTGGCTGAGATGGGCCAAGGGTTTTCAACATGGCAGCCTTCCTATGTTATTAAATAACTGCTCTGTGGCAGCATGTGCCTGCACCCAGTCTGTTATTTCGTATAGCCTTATCTGGGGCAGCTGATGCCAGCAGCAGCCCCATCTGTTAGGTGTGGATGAAGCAGGGGAACAGAGAGGTGGAGGAACCTGCTCAAGCTCAGCAGCCATAGGGGCAGGGCAGGGGCAGGCGTCTGAGAGCCCAGGGCCTGTGCTCCTTGCCCTGCGTCGCCCCCTCCTGCCTGGTGTGCTGTGTTTGCCGTGCTGGCAGCCCTTTGTGGTGTCTTAGCCTCTGACATAGAAGACAGTGGTTATGGGGGACAGGTGGGTGAACTGGGCACTTTTTAAAAAATGTATTTTATTGATTCAGTCAGTTCAGTCGCTCAGTTGTGTCTGACTCTTTGCGACCCTATGGACTGCAGCAAGCCAGGCTTCCCTGTCCATCACCAACACCTGGAGCTTGCTCAAACTCATGTCCATCGACTTGATGATGCTATCCAACCATCTCATCCTCTGTCATCCCTTTCGCTTCCTGCCTTCAATCTTCCCCAGCATTAGGGTCTTTTCTAAGGAGTCAGTTCTTTGTATCAGGTGGCGAAGGTATTGGAGTTTGAGCTTCAGCATCAGTTCTTCCAGTGAATATTCAGAGTTGATCTCCTCTAGGTTTGACTGGTTTGATCTCCTTGCAGTCCAAGGGACTCTCAAGAGTCCTATCCAACACCACAGATCAAAAGCATCAATTCTTCGGTGCTCAGCTTTCTTTATAGTCCAACTCTCACATCTGTACATGACTATTGGAAAAACCATAGCTTTGACTAGACGGACCTTTGTCAGCAAAGTAATGTCTCTGCTTTTTAATATGCTGTCTAGGTTGGTCATAGCTTTTCTTCCAAGGAGCAAGTGTCCTTTAATTTCATGGCTGCAGTCACCATCTGCAGTGATTTTGGAGCCCAAGAAAAGAAAGTCTCTCACAATTTCCATTGTTTCCCCATCTATTTCCCATGAAGTGATGGGACCGGATGCCATGATCTTCGTTTTTTGAATGTTGAGCTTTAAGCCAACTTTTTCACTCTCTACTTTCACCTTCATCAAGTTCTTCTTTGCTTTCTGCCATAAGGGTGGTGTCATCTGTGTATCTGAGGTTATTGATACTTCTCCTGGCAATCTTGATTCCAACTTGTGCTTCATCCAGCCCGGCATTTCTCATGATGTACTCTGCATATAAGTTAAATAATCAGGGTGACCATATACAGCCTTGATGTACTCTTTCCTAATTGGGAACCAGTCCGTTGTTCCATGTCAGGTTCTAACTGTTGCTTCTTGACCTGAGTACAGATTTCTCAGGAGGCAGGTAAGGTGGTCTGGTATTCCCATCTCGTTAAGAATTTTCCAGTTTGCTGTGATCTACACAGTCAAAGGCTTTGGCATAATCAGTAAAGCAGAAGTAGATGTTTTTATGGAACTCTCTTGCTTTTTCTATGATCCAACGGATGTTGGCAATTTGATCTCTGGTTCCTCTGCCTTTTCTAAAACCAGCTTGAACATCTAGAAGTTCTTAATTCACATACTGTTGAAACTTGTCTTGGAGAATTTTGAGCATTACTTTACTGTGTGTGAGATGAGTGCAATTGTGTGGTAGTTTGAGCATTCTTTGGCATTGCCTTTCTTTGGGATTGGACTGAAAACTGACCTTTTCCAGTCCTGTGGTCACTGCTGAGTTTTCCAAATTTGCTGGCATATTGAGTGCAGCACTTTCACAGCAGCATCTTTTAGAATTTGAAATAGCTCAACTGGAATTCCATCACCACCACTAGCCTTGCTCGTAGTGATGCTTCCTAAGGCCCACTTGACTTAGCATTCCAAGATGTCTTCCTCTAAGTGAGTGATCACACCATCGTGATTATCTGGGTCATGAACATCCTTTTTATACAGTTCTTCTGTGTATTCTGGGGCTTCCCTGGTGGCTCAGAGGTTAAAGCGTCTGCCTCCAATGTGGGAGACCCGGGTTCGATCCCTGGGTCAGGAAGATCCCCTGGAGAAGGAAATGGTGACCCACTCCAGTATTCTTGCCTGGAGATACCCATGGTCGGAGAAGCCTGGTAGGCTACAGTCCACGGGGTCACAGAGTCGGACACGACTGAGAGACTTCACTCTCTCTGTGTATTCTTGCCACCTCTTCTTAATATCTTCTTTTTCTGTTAGGTCTGTACCATCTCTGTCCTTTATTGCCCATCTTTGCATGAAATGTTCCCTTGGCATCTGTTTTCTTGAAGAAATCTCTAGTCTTTCCCATTTTATTCTTTTCCTCTATTTCTTTGCATTGGTCACTTAGGAAGGCTCTTTTATCTCTCCTTGCTATTCTTTGGAACTCTGCATTCAGATGGGTATATCTTTCCTTTTCTCCTTTGCTTTTAGCTTCTGGTATACAGCAAAATGGTTCAGTTATACATATATTCCGTCATATATGTGTGTGTGTTTGTGTGTGTGTGTGTATATTCTTTTTCATATTCTTGTTCCATTATGGTTTACCACAGGATATAGTTCCCTGTGCTATACACTTAGGGCCTTGTTTATTTTTTGTACAGCATTGTGTATTTGTTAGTCTCAAACTCCTAATTTATTCCCCCTCTCCCTTCCCCTTTGGTAACCATGACTCTGTTTTCTATGTCTGGGAGTCTGTTTCTGTTTTGACAGTAAGTTCATTTGTATCATTTTTTAGATTCCACATATGTGATATCATATTATATTTGTGTTTATCTGACTTAGTTTGCTTAGTATGATAATCTCTATGTCCATCCGTGTTGCTACAGATAGCCTTATTTCACTCTTTCTTATGGCTGAGAAATACTCCATTGTGTGTATGTGCCATGTTTTCTCTATCCATTCATCTGCTGGTGGACACTCAGGTTGTTTCTGTGTCTTGGCTGTTGTAAATAGTGCTGCAGTGAACATGCATGTATCTTTTCTAATTATGGGCCCAGGAGTGGGATTGCTGTATCATACAGTAGCTCTGTTTTTACTATTTTGAGGAATCTGCATACTGTTTTCCAAAGTGGCTGCACCAGTTAACATTCTGTATTGGGTACTTTTTAAAAGTTGTAAGAGCCAAACATTGGGTCTGAGATGGAGAGAACCAGTACTCACTTTCTTTTGGCTGGGGGGGTGGGTGGTGGGAAGCAGCAAGAGGAAATAGAATGAGACAAGATTGGATTCAACCTCCACTTCTATGAGCAGTGGGAGGACAGGTAAAGACCTTGACTTCCAAAGGCCATCTCTGTACATGGGGGTAGCAGGCACCCCACAGGGCTGCTTCCCAAGACAGGATAGAATTGTGTGGAGAAAGCTGGCTCAGGGCTCCCGTGTGACAAGTCTCCCATCCTTTCCCAAGTCCCTTCTAATGGGAGAGACAATCACGGGCTTTCATTCATCTGATTATTCCATAATAATCAGATATGATAGATTCCTGGATGGAGCACAGACAACCTCATCTGGGTACAGTCTCTACCCTAATGAGCTTTGTCAAATCCCTAAAGTTCTGAGTGCTTGGATTCTTTCTACAGCATGCTTAATACCAAGGCTGTTAAAAAAAATTTAAAGGGCCAAAATTTTAAAAGCGCTCAACATTTAAAATGTCCGCATAAGTGCAAGATTCAGAATCACTGAATATTTTCAGTGCAGCAGAATCATTTCTTGCCTTCTTGCGTAGCTTCTAAGATGAAACCGACACTGGCTCTGGGCATATGCAAAAACAGCACTGCTGCTGAGAAAACCCTGGGCTAGCACCTCCCCTGGACGCTGGTCTGCTGAAGATTTTAGAAATGTATTTATAAGAAAACAAGATCAGAAAGGCATTTACTAGGGTCAGCACCTTTAATCATTTGAATTAAAGGTACAAGATGGTGCAGGAAGGTAAACTGAGAGTAGAGAGCCCTTAAAACAAGCACATTGAGTCACAGGGAGAAAGGGAAGCTGCTCATGGGACCCAGTGCGTCCAAGAGGCCAGAGGAGTTGCCCTCACACCTGAACATGACCTTTGCCCAGGGCCACTCAGCCTGTCCACTCCTAGCTTTGCTCTCCCTTCATAGTACCTCCACTTTAGTCAGGAATTCCTCATTGCCATTCCCGCACCCTGCACGTGCCAGAGCTGGGAGACCTGCAAGCCCTGCCCGCCTGCCCTCCCCCCCACCGCCGCCCCCGCCCATCTCCTCTTTTCTAAATCTTATGCTTTGAAGCAGGTCCCTGATGGGCTGATGCTCAGTTGCAGTGAGAAATCCCACCAGTCCTTCTGGGTCAGTCCGTCTGAATCCACATGACACTGCCTCCTGATTCTTCCTTCCCCTCTCCCTCCAGCCAGAAGTTCTGCCTTTTCCCTCTGGATCAGTTTCCTAAAGCTGCTGTAACAAAGAACCACAGACTGGGGGATCTTGGATAACAGAAACTGACGGTCTCACTGTTTTAGAGGCTGAAAGTCCACGGTTGAGGTGTCAGCAGGGTTGGTTCTTCTGTGGCCTCTCTCCTTGGTTTGTGGACAGCAGCCTCCTCCCTGTGACTTCATACTGTCTACCCTCTGAATGTGTCTGTCTCTGTGGCCAAGTGTCCTCTTCATATATGGACCCTAGTCGCACTAGCATTGGGTTCACCCTCATGAGCTCATGACCGATGGACTTTCTCCAGATAACGTCACATTGTGAGGAATTGGGAGTTAGGATTCCAGCCTTTTATTTATTTATTTATTTATTTATTTTTGAGAGGGAGGGGCACACAGCACAGTTCAGTCCATAACAGACTCCTATTGCATTTTTATTTATACTTTTTAAAAACACATCTTCTTTTTAAGATAATTCGGCTATAGTGGGTCTTTGTTGCTGCACATGGGCTTTCTGTGGTGAGTAGGGGCTACTCTCGAGTTGTGGAGCACAGGCTTCTCACTGCAGTGGCTTCTCTGGTAGAGCACAGGCTCTGGAGTGCAGGCTCAGTTGCGGCACAGGGGCTTAGTTGCCCCATAGCACATGGAATCTTCCTGGAGCAGGGATTGAACCTGTGTTCCCCTGCATTGGCAAGTGGATTCTTTACCACTGGACCACCAGGGAAGTCCTGTTTATACTTTTCAATGAATTGTCATCTGCAATGCAAGCTCCTTGTGGGATCAACAGCTTAGCATCTGCTGTTTGTGTTCTCTGTTGAGCCTGACACTTTGCAAATACTCCATAAATGCCTGAATGAATGAATTAGTAAGCCTATGTGCAGGAATGAATATGGACCAATGCTGTGACAGGTCTGTGTGGACAACACAGAAATGCACTGGAGCAGATGATGCAGTTGCCCCTCTGGTAGGTCAGAGCTGACCTGTGGAAAGACTCCACCCAACAACCAGAAAAAAGTCTGTCCCACATGGACTTGAGATGTCATCATTGGCAAATGATGCTCTGTGTTCTTTGTGATTCCTGATTTAAAAACCAGAATGGCTATTCGTGAAGTGCAGGTGTTCATAGGAGAAGGAACCCTGAAGGTGGGGATGGAGGAGGCAAGGGAGGGCAGGTGGAAGAGAAGTAGGTGCCAACTGTATAATTGCCTCCTAGGAGGGGCTCCGACACTGACAACGTCTTCCAGTTCCCAGACATGTTCGTTAGTTGCTCGCATCCTTCATGTGCAGGAATTACTCATCTAAAAGTCTCATTTTATTTTTCTTTGCTGCCATGTGAGCTCAGGTCTCCTTGTTTGGCTGTTGGTGGAGATTCCTTTACCTTTCTGGGGACAACACATCCCATTACAGCCATTTCAGGGCAGATGCTAAAGTGGTGTTCACATGGCAAAGTCAGAAGCAAGATCTAATAACAGGCAATTTATGTCAGTTTCCAGATAACATATGTCAGTTCCAGTCTGTCCTTAAAGTAACTTCCAGAGTTCCACGTGTCAGTCAGGGACACGTCCCAGGACTCTGGCAAGGCTGGGGTGAAATATTAGGGTGAGGATATTTTGGACACGGCCTTCCCTTACTTTCAGCTTGAGTTCCATTCTGCTCCTGCAGCTTTCTTTTCAATCCCAGCAGCATGACATAAAGAACTCTGCAGAGGACCAGTTCATTGTTGGAAACGAGGGGTGCTGCTCTGAGTCTTTTTTCCTTATGGATCTTCAAGGACCTACATGATGGCCTGTGCGTTCAAATAGTGAAACCCGTGGGGGTATTTCCATACAAGCTGGACGCCCATGGCAAATCCCTGCTACTGATTCTAGAAACAGAAAGCCTCTCATGTTTTCCCCATGCAAATCTGTCTCTCTTATCTAACTCTTTGGGGATGTCTATTGAAGGTAGTCTGGGGAATCCTCTTTCTCTGAGCAAGTGCTTGAGATGTGCATTTACTTTTTATTCATTTATTTTTCACTTAATTTATAATCAATATTTTTAATTGAAGTATAGTTAATTTACAGCACTGTGTCAATTTCTGCTGTACAGACAAGTGATTCAGTAATTATATACATATATATACACACATTTTTTCATATTCTTTTCCACTGTGGTTTATCATAGGGTATTGAATGTAGTTCTCTGTGTTGTACAGAAAGAAGGACCTTGTTATTTATTCATTCTATATATAATAGTTTGCATCTGCTAACCCCAGCCTCCCCCTCCATCCCTCCCCAACACTCTCCTCCTTAGCAACCGCCAGTTTGTTCTCTATGTCTGTGAGTCTGTTTCTGTTTGATAGATAAATTCATTTGTATCATATTTTAGAGTCCACCTATAACATGACTGAGCGACTTCACTTTCACTTTTCACTTTCATGCATTGGAGAAGGAAATGGCAACCCACTCCAGTGTTCTTGCCTGGAGAATCCCAGGGACGAGGAAGCCTGGTGGGCTGCTGTCTATGGGGTTGCACAGAGTCAGACGTGACTGAAGTGACTTAGCAGCAGCAGCATAGTGATACTGTATGGTATTTATCATTCTCTAACTTCACTTAATATGATAAACTCTAGTTGTATCCATGTTGCTGCAAATGGCATTTCATTCTTTTTAATGGCTTAGTAGTATTTCATCATACATATGCATCACATCTTCTTTATCCATTCATCTGTTGATGGACACTTAAGTTGCTTTCATGTCTTGACTGTTGTAAATAGTACTGTTATGAACATTGGAGTGCATGTATCCTGTCTAATTAGAATTTTCATCTGTTCCTAATATATGCCCAGAAGTAAGATTGCTGGATCATATGGTGTAACTCTTACTTTTAGTTTTTTGGGGAACCTCAACATGGTTTTCCACAGAGGCTGCACCAAATTTCATTCCCACCAACAGTGCAGGGGGATTCCCTTCTCGCCACACCTTCTCCAGTATTTGGTTTTTGTAGACTTTGCAGTGATGGCCATTCTGACCAGTGTGAGGTGGTACCTCATTGTTGTTTTGACTTACATTTCCCTAATAATTAGTGATGTCAAGCATCTTTATATGTGCCTATTGGCCATCTGTATTTATTCTTTGGAGAAATGTCTCCATTTCTCCATTTGGGCCCTCTGCCCTTTTTTTTATTGGGGTGTTTATTTTTTGTTGTATGAGCTGTTTGTACATCTTAGAAATTAAGCCCTTGTCTGTCTCATTGTTTGCAGCTATTTTCTCCCTTTCTATAAGTTGTATTTTCATTTTGTTTATGGTTCCTTTACTGTGAAAAAGCTTGTCAATTTGATTAGGTCCTATTTGTTTATTCTTGTTTTTATTTCTGTTGCTTTGGGAGACTGACCTGAGAAAACATTGGTATGATTTATGTTAGAGAATGTTTAGCCTTTGATCTCTTCTAGGAATTTTGTGGTGTCATGTTTTACATTTAAGTCTAAGCCATTTTGAACTGAAGAGTGTGTGTTCCTGGTTTCGTGTGTATGCCTGTTTTTGTGTGGTAAAACCATACTCTTTTGATGACTGTAGTTTTGTATTGTTATCTGAAATCTGAGAGTGTTATGCCCCTGCTTTTGTTCTTTTTCTTCAGGATTACTTTGGCAATTCTGAGTCTTTTATGGTTCTGTGTGAATTTTATTATTTTATTCTAATTCTGTGAAAAATGTCATGGGTCAGTATTCTTGCCTGAAGAATCTCATGGACGAAGGAGCCTGGCAGGCTACAGTCCAGGGGGTTGCAAGAGTTGGACACAACTTAGCAACTAAACCGCCACCAACAGTGTGATAGGGATCTCATTAAATCTATAGATTGCTTTGGGTAGTATGGCCGTTTTGACAATACTAATTCTTCCAATCTCAGAGCATGAGATATCCTTCCATTTCTCTGAATTCTTTTCAGTTTCCTTTTTGATGTTTTATAGTTCTCAGCACATATTCCTTAAATTCTTCCCCCCGCCCCCATTTCTCTTCCTGTGGCTGGTTTCTAATTTCATGCTGTTGTGGTCAGTAGGGTGCTTGAGATAATAGGGTGCTTGAGATAATTTCTGTATTCTTACATTTGTTGAGGCTTGTTTTGTGCCCTAGTAGGTGGTCAGTCCTATCCGCTGGATCATCGAAAAAGCAAAAGAGTTCCAGAAAAACATCTATTTCTGCTTTATTGACTATGCCAAAGCCTTTGTGTGGATCACAATAAACTGTGGAAAATTCTGAAAGAGATGGGAATACCAGACCACCTGACCTGCCTCTTGAGAAACCTATATGCAGGTCAGGGAGCAACAGTTAGAACTGGACATGGAACAACAGACTGGTTCCAAATAGGAAAAGGAGTACGTCAAGGCTGTATATTGTCACCCTGCTTATTTAACTTCTATGCAGAGTACATCATGAGAAACGCTGGACTGGAAGAAACACAAGCTGGAATCAAGATTGCCGGGAGAAATATCAATCACCTCAGATATGCAGATGACACCACCCTTATGGCAGAAAGTGAAGAGGAACTAAAAAGCCTCTTGATGAAAGTGAAAGAAGAGAGTGAAAAAGTTGGCTTAAAGCTCAACATTCAGAAAACGAAGATCATGGCATCTGGTCCCATCACTTCATGGGAAATAGATGGGGAAACAGTGGAAACAGTGTCAGACTTTTATTTTGGGGGGCTCCAAAATCACTGCAGATGGTGACTGCAGCCATGAAATTAAAAGACGCTTACTCCTTGGAAGGAAAGTTATAACCAACCTAGATAGCATATTCAAAAGCAGAGACATTACTTTGCCAACAAAGGTCTGTCTAGTCAAGGCTATGGTTTTTCCAGTGGTCATGTATGGATGTGAGAGTTGGACTGTGAACAAAGCTGAGTGCCAAAGAATTGATACTTTTGAATTATGATGTTGGAGAAAACTCTTGAGAGTCCCTTGGACTGCAAGGAGATCCAACCAGTCCATTCTGAAGGAGATCAGCCCTGGAATTTCTTTGGAAGGAATGATGCTAAAGCTGAAACTCCAGTACTTTGGCCACCTCATGCGAAGACTTGACTCATTGGAAAAGACTCTGATGCTGGGAGGGATTGGGGGAAGCAGGAGAAGGGGACAACAGAGGATGAGATGGCTGGATGGCATCACTGACTTGATGGATGTGGGTCTGGGTGAACTTTGGGAGTTGGTGATGGACAGGTAGGCCTGGCGTGCTGCGATTCATGGGGTCGCAAAGAGTCAGACACGACTGAGCGACTGAACTGACTGATGCAGTCAGTCCTAGAGACTGTTCCATGTGTACTTGAAAAGAACATATATATATTCTGGTTTTTGCTGTTGTGTCCTGAAAGTGTCAATTAAGTCTATTCTATTGTATCATTTAGGATCTCTGTTGCTTTACTGATTCTCTGTCTAGAATATCTGTCCATTGATGTGAGTAGGGTGTTGAAGTCTCCTGCTTTTATTGCATTCCCATCAGTTTCTCCTTTTCTGTCTCTGTTTGTTTTATGTATTAGGTGCTCCTATATTAGTGTTTCCCAGGTGGCACAGTGGTAAAGACTCTGCCTGCCAATGCAGTAGATGCAAGAGACTGGGGTTTGATCCCTGGGTCAGGAAGATCCTTTGGAGTAGGAAATGGCAGCCCACTCTAGTATTCTTGCCTGGAAAATTCCATGGACGGAGGAGCCCATGGGATCACAGAGAGTCAGACATGACTGAGCAGCTGAGCACACATACACATATTAGGTGTTACGTATGTAAACAGGTGTGAAATCCTCCTCTTGTATTGATGCTTTTATCATTATACAGTGTCCTTTATCTTTCTTTGACCTGTTTCCCTGGTGGCTCAGACGGTAAAGCGTCTGCCTGCAATGCGGGAGACCCGGGTTCGATTCCTGGGTTGGGAAGATCCCCTGGAGAAGGAAATGGCAATCCACTCCAGAACTCTTGCCTCGAAAATCCCATGGACGGAGGAGCCTGATAGGCTACAGTCCATGGGGTCTCAAAGAGTTGGACACGACTGAGTGATTTCACTTTATCTTTCTTTATGGCCTTTGTAAAACAAAGTGTTTTATCTGATATGAATATTGTGACCCCAGCTTTCTTGTCATTTTTGTTTGCATGAAATAAATATCTTTTTCTATCCCTTCATTTTCCGTCTGTGTGTGTCCTTTGCCCTAAAGCAAGCCTCTTACAGGCAGCATATTGTTGGCTCTTGTTTTTTTTAATCCAACCTGTCATTCTGTGTGTTTTGATTGGAGCATTCAGTCCATTGACATTTATGGTAATTACTGATCGATATGTATTTATTACCATTTTGAATCTTGTTTTCCCATTCATTTTCTATTTCTTCCTTGTCATTTTCTTTTTGTTTTTCTTGTTGTGGTTTGATGATTTTCTTTTTTATTATGTGTGTGTTTAGTCATTCAGTTGTGTCTGACATCTTTGCAACCCCATGAACTGTAGCCCTCCAGGCTCCTCTGTCCATGGGATTCTCCAGGCAAAAACACTGGAGTGGGTAACCATTCCCTTCTCCATGGGATCTTCCCTACTCGGGGCTCAAACCCAGGTCTCCTGTATTGCAGAAGATTCTTTACCGTCTGAGACACCAGGGAAGCCTCCTTTCTTATATTATACTTATGTTTTTTTCTTTTTGATTTTTGTGAATCTATTTTATGTTTTTGATTTGTGGCTACCCTATTTTTCAAGTATGTTAACACCTTCCTATGTCTGCTTGCCTTAGATTTATAGTCATATAGGCTCAAAGACATTCTAGGAAAAAAAAATCTACATTTTCTTCTCTTCTCTCTCATATTTTATGATTTTGATATCCTTTTCTACACCTTCCTGTTCATCCTTTTGCTGTTTGTTGTGGTTATCATCAGTTTCACAGAAATTTTGTTTGTTTGTTTTAATTTGTGTATTGGCTTTATTTAAGGTGATTTGTTTTCCAATTGTGATTTTCTCTTTCCTGTAGATTCTTACTATTTAGGGAGACCTTTCAATATTTCCTTCAGATTACTGGTTAAGTATTATTTTATTCTTTTAGTTTTTGCTTCTCCAAGAAAATTTTTTGATTTTTCCTTTATTCTAAATGGTAATATTACTGTGTAGAGTATCCTATATTACAGATTTTTCTCTTTCAGGAATTTGAATATATCTTGCCACTCCCTTCTGGCCATCAGAATTTCAGTAGAGAAACCAGCTGATAGCCATATGGGGTTCCCTTGTAATGAACTCTCTGTTTTTCTCTTGCTGCCTTTGGAACCCTGTCTTTAAGTTTTGTCATTTTTATAATAATATGTCTTGGTGTGGTCTGTTTGAGTTTAGCTTGTTTGGGAACCCTCTGTGCATTCTGTACATGAATATCTCTTCTTTGTTAGGTTTGGGAAGTTTTCAGCCATAATTTCTTCAAATACATTTTCAATCCCCTTTTCTTATTCTTCCTTTTCTGGAATCCATGTTACATATAGATTGGCTGGCTTTTGTTATCACATAGGTCTCGTATTGCTTTTATTTATTTTAATTTGGCTTTCTGTCTGCTATCCCAATTGGGATATCCCAATTGTAACTGCTATCCCAATTACCAATTGCTAATTTCCATTATTCTATCATCCAGACCATTTATTCTTTCTTCTGTGTTATCCATTCTGCTGTTTATTGCTTTTAGCTCAGCTTTGCTCTCTGCAAATGAGTTTGCTAATTTTTCTTGGTTTCTCTCTGTATTTTTTAGTTCCTTTTTAAAGTACTTTGCATTTCTGTTGATAGCCTTTCTTAATTCCTTCAGTATTTTCATTATCTCCTTTTGGAAATCAGTGTCTATTAGAATAAAGAGGTCTGTTTCATTGTTCTTTCAGGGGAATTCTCTTGATCTATTATCTGGGAGTGGCTCCTTTGCTTCTTAATTTTACTTACATTTCTCTCACTCTGTGAGTTTAGGGGAAGCAGTTACCTACTGTGGTCTTGGAGGACTGTTGATATGTGGGGGTGACCCTAAGGAGCTTGTGTGGGTTTAAGGGCTTTTTTTTTAGTATTGATGCTTGTTCCCTCCTTCCTCAGTGTGTTTTGGTCATTATCTGCTTGATAGGGGTGTGCAGATGTGGTGGCTGGTGCCTGGTGCTAGGGTTCTTGGCAGGGGTGGTGGCTCAGGTGTGCCCTGAACATGTGATAGGGGTGGTGGTGGCTCGGGACTACCCTGGAGTCTGCAAGGAAGGTGGGTGACGGTGGCTTGCACCCAGACCTGGAGCCAGTGCAGGTGGTGTCCTGCCCTCTGTGAGCACGAGCACAGGGAAGGAATTTGGGTCCCACCTCTTCCCTCATGCACCCCTCAAACAATGACGCCTGGCCTCTAAGGCAGCTGGGACTTCCTCCACGCACACCCTCAGTTGTGCTTGCAGTCAGATTCCAGCCAGCCTAGGCTGTTTTTGCATGGCCATCCCCAGTCCTCTCCCTGGTCTGATGTCTGAAGCCTGAGTTCCAGCTCCCAGCCCCATCCTGCACCTGTGGGTGCATGTCTCAGGCTGGGGCGTGCAGGGCGGCAGCACTGACTGCCTGTGCAGCTTCCCCTCTGCTCTGGCTGCTGCAGTTCTCTTCTGAGGCTCTGAAGCTCCCCTCCGTCCTGGCCAACCTCCCTGCTGGCGAGGGGGCTTCCCAGAGCAAGGAACCTTTCCTCTCTCATAGCCCCCTCCTGGGGCTCAGGTCCCGTCCTGATCCCTTTCTCATTTTCTTTTTTCCTACTTGCTTACGTGGAGATTTTATTGCTCTTCCGGCAGTCTGAGGTCTTCCAGCAGCATCCAGTAGGTATTCTATGGGACTTGCTCCACACGCAGAAGTTTTTGATGTATCTCTGAGAGAAGTAAGGCTTCACATCCTTCTACTACGCCATCTTGATCACACTCCTGCAGTTAGTTTGTATGAGTAAAGGAGGAACTAAAGTAGGGGTTTTTCTTTGGATCAGATACTGTTCCAGTATATTCAGTATTCCATTCTTTCAGTTTTCAGTTTATTTGCATATGAATCATTACCTTGACTTTGGCTTGTTATGGTCCCATGACCTTCCTGGCCACTCACTACACTGTTGATCTGCTTTCCACAAAGGCCTGTTTTGAGGCTTCGGGTCCTTACTCTGGATCTGAGATCAAGAGAGGCCTGTGAGCCTTAGAGAAGGAGCTTATGGTTACCAGGGGAAAAGATGGGGGAAAGTTAGTTAGGAAACTCGGGATGGACACGTACACACTGCTGTATTTAAAATGGATAACCAGCAAGGTCCTTCTTTATAGCACATGGGACTCTGCCCAATTTTATGTGGAAGCCTGGATGGGCGGGGAGTTTGGAAAAGAATGGATACATGTGCATGCATGGCTGAGTCCTTTCCTGTCCACCTGAAACTATCACAACACTGTTAACTGGCTCTACCCCAAAACAAAACAAGAGGTTAAAAAAGACCTGTGAAATCAGTCCCCACATCCTCCCTCTCTGGGCCCTGGCTGGATGCTGCCCACCCTCTGTAGGAGTGTTGAGTGGTGGTGGGGTTTGGAGGGGCTGGGTCCCCACGGCTGCTGCTCTGGACCCTCACACTGAGCCCTGCGTGACCACAGAACCTCATACACAGCAGCATCAGCATCCAGGGACTAGCGTCTGAGCCCTGCTGTTAATGGGAGAATTAACATGCCAAAAAACAAATGCAGTTTTCCTCTTAAGAAAGAAAAACAGCATACATCTCAATGTTAGTTGGTGTAAAGAAAGATCTAGAAGATTATAAATCAAACTGTTGAAGTAATTGTATAGAATATGGAAGTGGTGACAAAGACACTGCCCTTGACCAAGCTGTAGTCAGTCTCTTCTGAGTCTGTCCTTGGGTGTGGCCTCAGAGACAGGCCCATGTGTAGCTAGATCAAGGTTTAGCCAGACCCCCTCCCTTGATGTCTCATCACCCTCATGACCTGTCGGACTCCTCACCCTCCACCGTCCCCCAGGTAGTGTCTGGTCACCCTGATCTGCCCTGAGTCCTCTTAGGTCAGTTTGGCCAGAACTGCCCTTTTACCCTGGTTTTTCCTCTTAGTGGTTCTCTATCCAGTGACCCCCACCTCCACCTGCTTCTTTGCTATACATCCTCACTCTTCCTTGTGTCTTTGGAGTTCAGTCCACTCTCTCCCCTTCAGCAGTGGCCCCTACACCTGTCGTGATTGTCCTAAATAACATCTTTTTTATTTTTGGCTGTGCCGTGAGGCTCATGGGATCTTAGTTCTTTGACCAGGGATTGAACCCGTGCCCTCCACAGTGGAAGCACTGGGTCCTAACCACCGGACCACTGGGGAAATCCCTGCCTTACTGTCTTCACAGGTGTCATGAATGATTATTTCTTTTAACAGAAAGAACAGCTATGACTTTCAGTCTCTAAATTATATATCCTTATAATATTTGCATTTTTCACATAGATTGGTGTTACTTTATTTTTAAAGTAGCTTTCTTGTGGTATAACACACCTGTGTAAGTGTACACTTCACTCAAGTTTTAGTGCTTTTACAGAGTTGTGCAGCCACCACCACAATCCAGTTTTAGAAAGTCTATACTTTCAGAAAGTGCCACCCCTAAAGTTCCCTCATGCTTATCCACAGTCAGTCTTTACTCCCATCTCTATCTGCCACCCGTCTGTCTGAATGGATTTGTCTTCCCTGGAAATTCCAAATACATGAAATTGAACAGTTTATATGGCCTTTTGTGTCTGGCTTCCTTCACTGAATGATGTTTCTTTTTTTTCCTCCCCTTTCTTTATGTTTCAGTGGAATATAGTTGATTCACAGTTTGTGTTAGTTTCAGGTGTACAGCAGCGTGATCCAGTTACACATATACACATCTTCATTCTTTTTGCAGATTATTTTCCCATATAGGTTATCACAGAATACTGAGTAGAGTTCCTTGTGCTGTGCAGTGGGTCCTTGTTCTTTATTTCATATTTGGTAGTTTGTGTCTGCAAACGCCAAACTCCGGCTTTTACCCTCCATCTCATTTTTCCCTTTGGCAGCCGTGTTTGTTTTAGATATTTGTAAGTCCATTTCTGTTTTGTATGTGTTTATTTGTATCATTTAAAAAAAATTAGAGGAGAAGGCAATGGCACCCCACTCCAGTACTCTTACCTGGAAAATCCCATGGATGGAGGAGCCTGGTAGGCTGCAGTCCATGGGGTCAAGAAGAGTCCGACACGACTGAGCGACTTCACTTTCACTTTTCACTTTCATGCATTGGAGAAGGAAATGGCAACCCACTCCAGTGTTCTTGCCTGGAGAATCCCAGGGATGGGGGAGCCTGGTGGGCCACTGTCTGTGGGGTCACACAGAGTCGGACACGACTAAAGTGACTTAGCAGCAGTAGCAGCAGAGTGATATATGGTATTCTCTTTCTCTGCCTGGCTTACAGTGTGACAATCTTTTAGATCCATCCATGTTGCTGCAAATGGCACTATTTCATTCTTTTTTATGGCTGAGTGGTCCTCCACTGTATGTATTATACCACATCTTTATATCTATGCCTCTGTTGATGGATATTTAGGCTTTTTTCCACATCTTGGCTATTGTAAACCGTGCTGCAATGAACATTGGGGTGCCTGTGTCTTTCCAGATTATGGCTTTCTCTGGATATATGCCTAGGAGTGGGATTGCTGGTTCACATGGCAACTAGTTTTTTAAGGAACCTCCATACTGTTTTCTGTCGTTGCTGTACCAACTTGGATTCCCATCAGCAGTCTAAACGGGTTTCCTTTTCTCCACCGCCCCTCTAGCATTTATTGTTTGTAGACTTTTTGATGGTGACCATTCTGACTAGTCTGCAGTGATACCTCAGTCTGGTTTTTATTTGCTTTTCTCTGATCATTAGTGATGTTGGACATCCTTTCCTGTGCTTTTGGCCATCTCTGTGTCTTCTTTAGAGAAATGTATGTTTAGATCTCCTGCCATTTTTTGATTGGGTTTGTTTTTCTGACATAGAGCTGCATGAGCTCTTTGTATATTTTGGAGATTAATCCCTCATCAGTTGCTTCATTTGCAAATATTTTCTCCCATTCTGTGAGTTGTATTTTTGTTAATTTGTGCTGTACAGTAAAGTGACTCAGTTATTAACACACATATTCAGTTTGGTTTATCACAGGATGTTGAATATAGTTTCTTGTGCTATAGGAACTTGCTGTTTATTCGTATGTTGCATCTGCTAATCCCAGACTCTCAGTTCTTAAATGGCATTTCTGAGGTCCAGGTGTATTGGAGTGTTGATCAGTATCTTGTTACCTTTCCTGTTGGATAGTATTCCATTGTGTGAATCTACCACATTTTGTTTATCCATTTCTTAGTCAATGGACCGATGGGTTGTTTGCAGGTTTGGGTTATTATGAATGATGCTGCCGTGATCATTCATATACAAGTCACTGTGTAGACAGGGTGTTACGTTATAATCAGAAGAAAAGAAAGAAGTGAAGGACCAAAACAGATTCTCAAGCTGTTTCTGGAATGCATCCCCTTTTACAAGAATGGAGCTCAGGCACAGGAGGGGCTGGAATAAGGAGAGAACGAAGAGGGGCTCCTGAGCGGCCTTTCTGACCCTGACACAGCCCAGGAAGAACACATCAGGGTGAGGGTTCCTCACCTCTGGGGCCTGCTTGTACTACTGCAGTTCCCCCACAGCCTCAGGACACTCATGACATCTTGTCTCCACCCAGACATCCGTTCCCCTGTGTTAAAGTTATTTAGTTCAAAAGCAGCAAATGAAGAAAACACCAGCTGTTTTTAATAAAAGTTCCCCAGGTGGTTCACCTGGGAATGTGGCTCTGGAGGAGGGGTGCAGCGCAGCTGGCTGAGGTGTTGAGACTTAGCACGTCATGTGTTCAGGCAGGGTCCCTTCCCAGGACGCAAAGGTCATGTCCTGCTATCACAAAACCACATGAGAGAGGAGGATCTAGTTCTGCAGACTGGAGAGAGATTTGGGGAAACAACTCAGGAAGAGAGGCAAAAAGCAAATGTGAAACCAAGATGGGTGCCCCGTTTATAATGAGGTGAGAGGCAGACACAGTGCTGGGGACAGTGCTTAGTACACGTGGGTATAAACAGTTTTAGAGAATTTGGGAAAATCTAGGGTAATGGGTATTGCTGATGACTCTGTATTGTCCATCACACCTACAGCAGGCTCTCCACCCAAAGGGCTTATTGCAGCATGCTTCTCTGCTCCTCCTTCCCTTGGCTTTTCCATGTTTTCTCTTTGGAAGGGCTTCCTGGGTTGAACCTGTCATTTCTAGATGTGTGACCACGTTCCTTAATTTTAACTCTCTTGCTTTCCTAAGTCCCCCTCCATGACAGTAACACTGAATGGCCTTGGTAAAAATCATTCGTAGGAGGTGCGCAGTTGCAGTGCTGATTTGAAGAGGAGGTGGAGGTGGGACAGTTCTTTGACGGCCCAGTGTCACACAGTCGTCAAGTGGTGGGGCCAGGAGCAGGTACAGACCCCTGACCTAGTGCAGTCTTGGGGGACAGGGGGCTTATATGGTCAGTGATGGAGTTTGAAGAAATCACGGAATTGATACATGAACTATTAATAAGACCAAAGTAGGGGTGGTGGTAACAACTCATATCGGGGTATGTGGTCTTTGTTCAAAACCATGGATTTGGGGTTTGTTTATTGCAGTTGATTTATAGTGTTGTTGTAGTTTCAGGTCCACAACAAAGTGATTAAATTACACATACATTCTTTTTCAGATTCTTTTCCCTTGGACCCTGGATTTTAGAACATAAAAGCTGGTGAGTTTTTAATGTTTTTCTACCTACCTTATATATGCAGTATTTTTAAAAAGGCATTGAGCTCTTGAATTTGATACACAGCTATAGTTAAAGATAAAGAGCTTCTGTTGAATTATGACTTGAAAAAATATGTCTTCAACTCATTTTATGGGCTGAATATCTGTCTGGTTGTATGACCTTGTATTCCATCTCGCCGTGAGCTGCATTAAAAGTTACAGCAGTTAATACTGAATGGTGAAATATTGGTACAAGGTTAACATTTATAAACAAATGTTTACAGATAGGAACTCAATGTGACCCAGTTCATAGTTGTGTTTATTCTGAAGCTTTTATTTTGGATTCCTCCGTCACCAAATGACATGTATAATGTTTACAACAGGTATTAGAAATAGAGTTGGTTTTTTTTTTTTTGAAATTTCTACTATTTTAGAGTAAAATTGTAGATACTGTTCCAAACCATCATCAAAAAATGCAGAGCAAACTTTTCTGTATATAAACTGTACATAAAACAAGGCACTATACATTTGGGGGCGATATTAAGGTAGAAAGGTGGATTCGCACAGATTCTTAAGAGCCTTTGTTCATCTTAGCACCGGAAGCAGCACTCAGAACGAGTCAGACTTCACACCAAAGGAGACGCTTCTGAACGTGGGTGAAAGTACACACAGGTGGCAGAACTAACTCAACAGAGGCAACTGCCTTTTAATATTATTTTGACACCAAAAAAAAAAATCTTAAAAGTGAATGAATACATATTGGTTTGTTAAATACATATTTGATTTATATGGTGTTTATATAAATATATATATATTTTAGAATCCACAAACTATCAAAATAACACTTTATAAAGAGAACTGCTTCAAAAAAATAGGCAACGCTGAGCTGGAGCGGGAGGGCGGTGCCGTGGCCGCCACTGAGGACCTGCTGCATAAGTGCGTGTAGGGCCACGGATACCTCACGAACATCACCTGCTGACGTGTGGAAAGCATGTTCCCAGAGAGTTCTCTGGAACATTTACAAAATACACAACTCCCAAACAAGCAGGAGAGCTGGTCACTTCAGGTTTTAAAAATGCAGATGAAAAAACATATTTAAAAATACCAGGCTCCCCCACTAAAACATCCATTTTCCTGGTCCATCAGTATTGAAAGTGACCACCCAGGTTCCTCCAGCATCTCCTGACTCAGAACAGACCTTTCGCTTTCTTCAGGTTCACCTGCTTCCAAGCGGGCAGTGCATTGTACTCGTCTCGGGTCATGTCTAGTGCAAACTGGGAGGAGAGAAAGAAATGCCCAGCGGCTGAGTGAACGGACCCTCCGACAAGCCATGCGCGACACTCAAATGCAGTCCCACCCAGAAGAAACGCTTACCTCGAAGTCCTCGTCGGTGAGATAGATCTCCAGCTTCAGAGGGTCAACTCCCTCAGGGAGCGGCCTGGCTAGGAGGTCGGCCAGTGGGTAAATGGTCTTACACAGTTTGGCTAAGACATCCTCCACTAGGGTGATCTGATTTGAAACTTCCGTGTCCTGGAGAAGAAGAGGGAGCCAAGAGGGGGACCTCCATGTCTGCACATATTTCATCACGTGCTGTGTATATCACCTGGCCCATCCCCACCCCACCCCACCCTAGCCTGAGATGCCATCTCACCCTTCCATGGGTTTTCATATACATCAACAAAATAGTTTAGGGCCTATCACATGAGTGAATTATCAAGAAGATGATTACATGTGAAGCTGAGAGATCAGAAGCATGCAAATAATGGAACGTGCTTACAAATATATAATAGCTATTAACCTTAAAAAGAATCACCCTCCCCTCTATACCTCAGATCCCATATCCTAATCCTCAGTAGAAAAAGAAGGTAAGAAAATCCATCTAGAATGTGCTGGGGCTGAATGGAGTTTTTTTTTTAAACCCCCTCCAGGGGTCCACAGAGAACACAGGATGGCACTGATGTCCTTGAACCTAGAGAGCTTCGAGGTGTCCTGGGTCACACATCCATTGTGCACAGAGACACCTCACCATGCCTGTTGGCTCCCAGGCAGCCTGAGACCCCACCTGTGAAGATAAAGTCCACCGGGCTCCAGAAAGCTTAGGATCAGCAGCGGAGATCAAGCAGGCCCTCTCTGTGGTCAAGCAGCAGCACACTTTTGCAGTTTGTTTAAAGTTATCCAGACCTCCTATCAAATATCCCCACGTCATCTCCCACCAAATAAAAAACTTCCTTGGGGCTGCTGTTGTGAGCAGTGTTCAAAACCCATACATTAAGAAATTCTACAGAGCTGCGGTAAGCTTCCTCTTCTCGGTGCAGCTGGGAAGGATAACATGTTGGCTAATAATGTGTTTTGGTGAATAGAGGTTATGATAAATGCCTCATGGAGATAAAGGATGGCAGGAAAGAGGAGTCGAACCATCCTGCATCAGGACAGGCTCACACCACCTTCACTCCCTGTGTTACCTGAGCAGGTGAGCTCATCATGGAGTTATTCTATGTCTCCTTGGACCCAAGGTTGAGGTCTGAGACGGGGTTGTTCTGTGGTGCTTTATATGGACTTAAAGAGGCAATGGATCTTTAACAGGTAGAAGGATGGCTGCTTTTGTGTGTTGTCGTCAAAGTAATTAGGTTCACCTTTGCTTTTGTTTGGACCTGAGCATGGTGTGTAGAAAGTTACCCAGTTATTTTCATTGACTTCTCCTTAGGCTTCTCTTCTCCCTACGCTGATTCTGTGTAGACTGGTCAACACGTGAACAAGGAATCGCATTTTCACGTGAAAACGCAGTTGGCCTTTTGTCCCCAGGGGAAGCCACCCTACAGCCTGAAAGGCAGGGAGCCCCTGGAGCGGGGAGGAGGGGTGCTCACCATCTCCGTGATCTCTGCAATGTCTTCTCTGTGCTCCCAGCTGGGGAACATGTTGGTGAAGGTCAGGGGTTCCAGGCCAGCGTGGATGAGGTAAGACTTGGGGGGCGGCTTCTTCAGGTTTTTCCCTGAGGTCACACAGAAGGCAGACATCACAGACCTGGCGTGGCCCTGAAGGCCCTGTCTTTCTCTGATTTCCCCTGAAATCTTTTGTTTGCATCTCTTGACTTCAGGCTTAAAACGTAAGTTATGAGTAGTTGGCAATCCCGCCTGGAGGATGTTTACATAAGATGTTTAACTTCATGCATATAGGTATGCATACAGTTGCCTGGAAGTGCCCTGACTTTAAGGTTCCTGACCCTAACAGAACCCTCCCTGGATGGGAGGAAAGACAGGCTCTCTCTGTGGTGTCTGGGGGCTCCTTTTCCTCCTCCTAATGACAGCAGTTTAGAAGCGGCTTTAGCTTAAATGTTTGGTGGGAAATTTAGTTATTTTATTATGAAAGTTTCTCGAGAAAATTGACTGTACATACTCAGTAATACTAATCAATGAGGTCTTAAAAATTAAGACAAATTAATTACTGGCATCTTCATTTTATATAAAAGACCAACAGTTTCAGGTGGATGGTATAATAGAGAAGCCACGAATGGACTGCACACCTTTCTTTGCAGATGTAACACTAATAATAATGACAGAAAGGTTGCCGTCGGCCTTCCAGCCCATTTGGGGGCTCTCTCTACTCCCTGACAGGGTCCCTCAGCATGACTAACCCTGAGTGCAGGAGGGTTTTAACCAGGCTAGCCATCCCACAACTCAGCTGTTCATCTCGAGGGTGACAGGTTAATAATAGATGGCCTTATAGTATCAGGTTGGCCAAGAAGTTCATTTGGGTTTTTCCATAAGATGTTATGTAAAAACCCAAAAGAACTTTTTGACCAGTCCAATAGAAGAGATATTCCCTAGTTTGTTGAGATGGGGAGGGGCAATATAAGGGGTAGTGGATTAAGCAGTATAAACCATTAGGTATAAAATCTGCTACCAGGATATATTGTATAACATGGGGAGTATAGTTGATGTTTAAACTATACATGGAATATAACCTTTAAACATCATGAATCATTGTATCATACACCTGTAACATATAATATTGTACATTTACTCGACTTCAATTTAAAGAGAAATCTGATTCATGTTGGCAGCTTAGAATGTATTAATTTCAAAAGTAATAAGCCTCAAAAAGTTCCAGGGGAAAAAAAAGTCGGTTTCATGGCTGACTGCAGTTTTTTCCCCAGGCTAGTGCCACCCACAGAAAGGGAGGCCTGGCCCGGGTCTCTGAGTGAGTCTGCAGAAAGCCATCAGGGTGTCTGATGGAGGGTGCCCACTGCTGGGGGCCTCACCTCGGCAGTACTGCAGCACTGTCTCCATGGCGCTCTTCCGGTCCGAGGCCCAGCGGATGCGCGCGGAGCCCGTGATCTTGTTCTCGATGGGCCACCAGCCTTGCCAGAGGTACACCTCGTGGTGATTGTCAACAAGGAAGAGTGCTGCGAGGGCAGAGCAGACAGTCAGGGACTCTTCCCCAAGCCTAACCGGTGCCTCCCTCCCTGCCACTATGGTCAGTGGGAGAAGCCCCTTGGCAGGTAAACTCAGGGCCACAGGGAGGGTCCCCCTGGTGACGTGGCTTTCGAGGGACAAATCAGGCAAAGCCTGAGGCAGAGCTGGCATTGACGAGGTAGGCTCTTTCCTCCTCTCCTCTTAATTTCCTGCCTCTCCCAACTCCGCAGCGGCTCTCTGGGTCCTGGCCAGGTGCCAAGATTGGGATAGATGAGACATGTGACCCCCGAGGGGCTGTCAGCACCACTGACCCCCAAGAGCATGTTAAACACTGGGGAGCACGTCGCGCTTGCCCTGCCCATGCTTGACCTGCTAAGCAGGCCACCTGAGTCCACGGTTCCTTTAGGGAGGAATGGGCCTGCGGAGATCCTCTTCTCTCCAGCAAACCATTAGCCTGACCCTTCTTTGACGTCGCCAAGGCCTCTCACACCCGCGGGCTCAGCTCACCAGAGTCTTTTCCTGGCTCTCATTCTGGGTTCTGTGATAACCACACAACTGAAAAGCCCAGTGGAGGCTGAAGACCCAACCTGAGCCTTAGGATGAAGAGGTGGGTGGCAGCCCTTTATAAGACACTAGCTAATATTTCCCCAGTATGACCGTGTATACCAGGCAAGCTTTTCAGGTGGCGACAGGGTGGCCAGGGTCCATGAGGTTCCTGATGCCACTCCACGCTCTTGTAATGTGAGAGCGGAGACACCCCAAGGCTGGGACAGCTGACCTCAGACACGACTGTCTGCAGCCCAGTCCCTGGTGACTGTCCCAACCACAACAGCACAGAGGCTCTGTCTTGTGGTGGAGGTCATGTGGAAACAGCCCTGACCTTGGGATCAGGAGGCACAGGAGAGAGCCTTGGCCCTGCTCTGCAGCCTGGAATTGTAGACACCACTCTGGGGTTCACCCCAAAGATGCTCCCAACCCCTGCTCCTACGACTCTGGCAAGGTTCCCTTGCAGCTGGGGGTTTCAGGGAAAGCTTTTGCTTTACCCAATAAAAGGGAGAGACTTGGCTATCATTGCAGTTTCCCCCACTCTTTTTTTTTTTCTCTTTTGAACAGAAACATGATGGCTGGAGCAAGGGCAGCCATATGAGAACATGAATCAAGAAGATGGAGGGAAAGCTGAGAGAACAGCAGAGACTGATGCCTGACATAGTTGCACTCAACCTATTCTTAACTGATGAGTTTGGGTGAGTTGAGTATCCGAGGGTCAGTTTTTTATACTATAATATGTGATTGATGTCATCTTCCTTTGGTTGGGGGGAGGTATGAGGATTACATCAGCAATAATATAAGAAAGTGTACTTGGCAGATAAAAACTGCTTACTAGATGCAAAGTAAAAAGACTTCTTAGAAGGTGAGCCTTCTGCTGGCTCAGCACGACTCCCCCCTTCTGTGGGCCGTACCTGGCTGTGGGGCGCTGTATAGGTCTTCCTGCAGGAAGGGCATAGAGTTGACCACAGAGGGGTCTCGGGCGGGATACATGAACTCTGTGGCTGAGAAGTCACCAGAGGAGCTGCTGAGGATGAACAGGCGGGGTGTGAAGTTAAAATTTCCAGGATCTTTGAAAGAAAAGAGAACAAAAAGCTAAAGACAAATAAATTCCAGGTGGACTGGAGAATTAATGTAAGACATGAAATGATCAAAGCACGAGTGTAAAAAGGGGTACAATTCATCTGAACTTGGAGGTGGGCAAAGCCTTTTTAATCATAACTGCATAAGAAGTAATTCAGGAAGAGATTTATGCATTAACAACATAAAAATGAAAAATTACACTGCATTAGAAAGCACCCTCAACCAAACAAAATGAAAAGACAAGTGACAAAATGGGAAATATGGAAACCTGTTCATATCTTTAGCAGTATATAAAGAAATGTAATAATAATAAATATCTAAAAATGTGCTAAAGGCACAAATAAAATATTCACCCAGACAGAAGTATATGTGGCTAAGAAATACATATAGACAGCATTTAACAGTACTTCTAATTTAAAACATTAAGTTATAACAGTGTTTGATCATAATTTCTACCATCAGTGAGGAAAAGTAATAAACCAAGCATGTGACTGTGCTGTGAAATGTACACATTTGTAAACTGCTGGTGAGGCGGGCTACAATCAATGGTAAGAATGGAATTTGGTGCCAGTGTTCTGGGGACGCTTGCAGATGTTACTGTAAGACTTTATAATAACTTCACCACAGTTGTTCCAGGTATAGGAATTTACCTTAACCAGAAACAAATGCAGATAATTCTTTTGAAAACTATTCACAACTTTAGAGAAAAATTTGAAACAACTCAGTTCTCCAGCTATTAAGTAGAGAGTGGCATATATACTCATAAAATACCTGCAGTCATAACTCTATAGATATTAACATAGGCTTTGGGAAATGGTTCATCATAAATTTTTTCAATAGATACACTGGAAAAATCTTTTGGAGATTTGTGACAACTTGAAAAACCTGCAGACAAATTGCATAGCCTAGAAATACTGAAAAAAGTAATAAAATTTAGGTATGTCATGAATGCATCAGATCTATGTAGATACCTACCTTTACATAGGCATAAGGTGAGTGATATTTAATGTAAGATTAATAATGTGTTAGTTTTCTTACTGTTCTATAACTTTTTTCAAAGAATTACTATGCAGTCTTCATGTCTCTTGTAACTGGAGAAGTTGTGTATCAGTTATCTTTAGGGGTAGGTGATTTTATAAAAATGTAACAGTGCTTTTCAATAGTTTATTATGACTATTGTGGCTGAAAGGCTGCATGCCATAAAAACATTATAACCATTCATTAGTGTAACAGCTGGGGTGCTGAGAAGCAGCTGTATCAGTGACACTAGGCGATATAAAGTAATCATATTGTTGCTTTTTTTGTTATCAGTGCATGAATCATTCATATTGGGTTGGCCAAAGAGTTCATTCAAGATTTTCGTAACACATGGAAAAACCTAAACAAACTTTTTGTCCAACCCAATATCTTAAATAAATACAAATTTGTTTCACAATATCTTTTAATTTTTGATGTCTAGTATTAGTAATACATATAACATCTAGAGTATTTTGTATCCACTAAGACAATATTGATGTAAGTACTGACAAATGATTCATCTCATAAACAGAAATTTATAGTATCCTATAGTAAATGTAATTTCCATCCCTTATAATTTTCATTACATTCACTTTTTTTAAGAATTATATAATACATACAACCTACAGACTAGGTGTTAACTCTGTGTTCTTGGTAAGGCTTTCAGTCAACAGTTGGGTATGAGTAGTGAAGTTTGGGGGGAGTGACAGGTTATATGTAGGGACTTGCCTGGTGGCCCAGGGGTTAAGACTCTGCCTTGCAATGCAGGGGACAGTTGGGGAACCAAGATCCCACAGGCCATGGGGCAGCCAAGCCCTGACATAGCCAAATAACAAGTTATATATGGATTTTCAACTGTGTGGGGGCGGGGGTGGAGCTTAGCCCCTAACCTCTATGTTGTTCAAGGATCAACTATATTTTAAGAACTTCTGGAAAAGTTTGTAAAACTCAAGAGGCAGTACAGTGTGGTCACAAGGACATCCCACTGTTGTCCAACCTGGGCTGAGATTGTTAAGCTCCCAGGCCTCGGCTTCCCTGCTGGTGAACCAGGGCAGCTTCTAGGTTGGGCTGTGAGCATGGGGTGAGGGAACATGTAGCCGGTGGTTAGCCAGGGCCTAGCTCAGCCTAAACTGCTTAGTAATTGTTCGCTTTTCTTATGTTGTTCTGTATGTATGTCAACCTGTAAATTTCGTGTATTCAAAGACAAGACCGACCCACTCCCATTTAAACCCCAGTTTCCCAGGACAACTTCCCAGGTGGCTCAGTGGCAGAGAACCTGCCTGCCACTGCAGGAACCATGGGTTTGATCTCTGGGCTGGAAAGATCCCCTGGAGGAGGAAACAGCAACCCACTCAAGTATTCTTGCCTGGAAAAACCCCCTGACAGAGGGTTGCAAAGAGTCAGACGCAACTTGGTGACTAAACCACCACTATTTCTCTGCACCCTGGGCACTGGCTAAACCAAAAACACCTCATCCCAGAGGCTCATGCTGTGCCCATCTGGTTTCCTGGAATGCTTCTCCCTCCTTCCCTTCTCTGCAAGTCACGGCTACACATCCAAGGCTCCAGGAAGTGCCCTGTCCTCTTTGGAGCTCTGTGCGACACTTCCTGGCAGAAGCATTCTCTATGAACAACTCTACCCTGACACACACAGTATCTACTTGGCATCATAACTAGTGATAAATGTTATTTAGTCTTCTTATTGGGTTGTTGGCCCGAGAAGACCCGGCCTTGGACTCCTCGTGTGTTGTGTGGAGCACATGTGCATAAATATTTACATACTGAGGAAGCTGGTGCTCGGAGGTGCCGGTTGTAGGCTTACCTTGAAGCATGCAGTCGTAGGCTTTCCGGTCTCTCCTCCCCAGAGCGTCCCAGAACCCCAGGGGCTCCGAGCCTTCATCACACTCATGAATTGTCACTTTGCTGCTACTGTGCAGCCCGGCCTCCAGGGGACATCTGCATGGAGAGAGGCCAATAGTTTTTATCAGGCCTGGAACTATGGGCAGGACAAAATTATTCCAGACTACATCTACAGATTGGCTCAGCATCTTTCCTGCTTTCCAACTAAAACGGTCCTTATAATGAATGACAGCCCATTCTGTAGTATATGAGTGGGTTCTCACCTGGGGCTGTCTAGTGTGCTGTCTCTGGGTCGTGGGCACCTGCCTGGAAAAGGAAGGGAACCCAGTATCCATTGCGCCTGCCCTGGGGACTCTGGTAATGCCCTTGGGCGGCTGTCTCCCGGACACCCTTGTCCCCAAGGAGGGGGCACCTGACAGTCTGACACAGTGGGTGTGTCCCAGCTCTCTCTAGCTGAGTGTTTGCAAACCTTCCACACCTCTGACAAAACCAGCTCTGATCCCCTAAATGATGTTTGAAATTTGTTCTCTTTTAAATAACCAAGAACCCAGGCTGATAATTCAAGAGCCGAATCACACCTCTGAAGGGGTCTTCTGCCTTTTACGGAAGCAGGTAAATCCTCAGAAAGTGGGGACAACCCTCAAGGGGAGGTTTGGGCTGAATGTGTGTCATGAACTTAGACCTTCAGGGCCCCTGACCTCATGGGGACCTCCCCACGCTGAGTCATGCTGGACATATGGGGGCATCCACGGGACTCTTGGGATCCTCAGCCTGTACCCTGGAGGCCCTCGCTCAGGGAGAGGTGCTCACACAAACGGCACTCACTGGTCCTTGATTTTATTGGCTGCAGTCCGTCCGACCTCCTTCGTGTGGGCCTGGGCTTTGCATCCATGCCACAGGTAGATGAGGGCTTTGTGGACGTTGAGGACAACCATGGACGTCCTAGACCTGAGGCTGCTGCAGTGACAGGCCACCTCCAGCAAGTTCCCCTCCACAGGCACCTCTCCGCGCACACAGTACAGCCGCCACTCGCCTGCAGGGGGTGCCAGTGGCACAGTTAGGAGGCGACTGAGCAGGGAGGGGACCCTGCCAGGCAGCCCAAGCCCCACTCCTTCCTGTGTCTGGAGGGGCAGGTGGAGGCGAGGCCGGTTTCTAACTCAGGTCCAGAAAACAAACCTTTGTGGACTCAGAAACAGGTTGCCAAAAGTTCGCAATGCAGAAAAACCAGTTTCACAAAATTTATAAAGACCTAGGTAAGTTGTAACCAGGCATATTTTAAGAAGCTTGAAAGCTGTGATGATTTTTTTTTTAAAGATGTTCCTCAACAGAAATCTCATAATTTAAAAGATAAAGTCACTGATTTTTTTTCCCTCCAGGATCCAGTTTAAGGTCAACTTGTGGCCTTCTGCATGCAAAGCTGGATTCTGAAGGCAACTCCACAGAAGGAGGGGGAGGGGTGTGGGCACCCCGTAAAGCTGATTTATAAGGCAAACTTATAAATTTGCCTTCAGCTACATGAAGACAGACTTACTCCAAACCGCCACCCCTGTAAAAATACCTTCCCCGAAGGAAAAACAGAAGCGAATGCCAAGAGTAAGAGTGACTCACTCTGTGTGTTCTCTTCCTCCTCCTCCCGTCTCCCGGAGTGGACCACCATCCCCCCCTGGAAGCACTGCAGGAAACAGGGGGGCTCCTTGCCCTGCAGGACCTGGACCTTCCGATTGAAACACATGACAGAGTGGTAAGTCACGGGCCGGTGCTGCGGTCGTACAGGTAACACATGCCCGGGTAGAAAATCTGAGAAATATTGAGAAGGACAAATAAAGCCAGTGATAATACCGTGATTTATAGAGAACACTATAACAGTTCTAGAGTACAGCTTTCCTATCATACAAAGTATTTTTCAGGTGTATATGTTTCCAAGTAGGATTGCTGTTTTATGTTGCTTTTATACCTTGATTTTCTTCACCTAGTGTTTTTCTATCATCACATGTCCTTTAAAGCATGAATTCTGATATTCTGCAGTAGGGATATAATGTGATTAATTTAAACATGTTTGTAATAAAACGTCTCAGCAGTGAGAATGAACAGCCACTGACTCAGTGTTTCTGGGGAAAACAACTCTCTCTTTTGCAGCCTCTTGTCCCCTCAGAGGGCCCCTCACCCAGGGCACCTTAGTCACTGCATCTGTCAACCCATCAGCGTGGGATGCAACATAGTAACAGGAACCGGGGCTTGAGTCAGCTGACTCACTTTGCCAAAGACATTTTCCCTTAAACAGGAAACTTGAACAGAGCCTGGCAGTTGGGCAGCATTGAAAGGCAGGAGTGTTTCTCACTATAAGTTACCAACCTCAGGACCTATTGTGCATCATCAAGGGCCATTTTGTGCGAGTGGTTTCTGTTTCTTCAGTGATTTTTCACCCACTGGATTGATAGAAAATGAAATGCTCCAATTGGATTAAGACTCAAAACCCTAAGGATGATTTCCAAGGTACAATAAAACATTTGTTTATGGCCTCTACCTGCCCCCTCAAAAAAGCAGTTGAAATGATCCACTATGAGGAATAAATTAGCTTTCAGTGATGAACAGCTATTATGTGGAAAATATAGTCCACAGTAAAAAATATGCATTAAATACTTTTAGGGAAGAGGGTTGGTTCTTAGGAACCTGAAGGCTGAGTGCCTGTGGATCTGTTTCTGGAGAAAATACCTCTGCTCTCTTTCCTGATGTTTTTCTTAACTATTCATCCAAGACAGTAAAAGGATGCTAAGATCTCCAAAACGTCAGAATCAACTCTTAATTACCCATAATAAAGGAAGGGACCCAAGGTTAGATAATCCAAACGTTAAAAAGGAATGCTTTCAAAACCTTTGACTTTGGGCATTGGTACCTGCCAGGCATCACACAGGCTCTGGGGTTATGGGGTAGGTAAGACCAGGATAGACACAGTTTCTTTCATGCTTAGAGAGGAAGACAGAGAATAAGTAAACAGTGACCGTCCTTTTACGTTGGGGTAAGTGCTGTGGAAAAATAAAGCAAAGGGACAGAGAAGGTGGAGAAAGCATAAGGAGGTGACATCCAGACGGAAACCCAGGGGAGTGCCAGGCCGGGGAGATCCCTGCAAAAGCCCTGCAGTGGGCAGAAAGGGGGGAGCCATAAAAAGGTGGGAGTGGCCTGAACAGGCGTACAAGACAAGCGAGGTTGGAGGGTGCAGGACTGACCCTGGGTGGTCTGGGTGTGACGGAGAACAGAGGGCAGGGCATGATCTGAAGGGTCCTAGGAAAATCACCCAGGCTGCCATGGGAAGACTCAGTCTTTACATACATCTCTGATATTTCCTGAGGATGGATTTGTGTAAGTGGAATAACTGATCAAAGTGTGTGAGCACTTTAAGGTTCTTAAGCCAAAGCTGCCTTTCAGGGTGGCTGTTTCAATTTACACTTTGCAGCAGAGACAGGCATGGGCACGCATCCTCCTGAATCCTCACCAGCCCTGGATCCATTCTTTTAAAACACTTCTGCCATTTTAGGACTGGAAAGTGGCATCTTGGTCCTATTTACAATTCCTTGATGATTAGTTAAGTGAAAACTTAACGCTTATGGGCTCTTTAAACTTAATTTTGTAGATTTATTATTTGCAGATAAACTTTGCTGCTGCTGCTGCTAAGTCGCTTCAGTCATGTCCGACTCTGTGTGACCCCATAGACGGCAGCCCACCAGGCTCCACCGTCCCTGGGATTCTCCAGGCAAGAACACTGGAGTGGGTTGCCATTTAAGACCATATTATAAGAGGTCTGCCTTCCTGGCCAGGGAGGTGATGAAAGAGGAGATGGAGCCTGAAATACAGAGAAGCCGGATCAAGACTAAGGAGGCTTTGGACAATGCTGTCCTTTGTTCATTAGAATCAGGTCCTTAGGGAAACAAGCCAGGCGCCCTCCTTTACCTTGTTTGCAGCACGTCTGCCTCCAGGACTTACCTGGGCCCCCCTTTCCTCGTCCAGCTCCACTGTCATCAGAGCTGATGTCCCCTTCTCACTCACGGTCGACTGGCGGCCTTGCCAGAAGAAGTAGACACATTTCTCTTTGCCAGCCACCCTGACCGAGTGCTCCCCCTTCTGCCGGCTTCCCACTGCAAACACAAAGAACAGCAGAGCATGGGGTGGGCAGGGGATAAACCGCAAGAAGAGCCAGTGTGCAGCTCAGGCCTCCAGACTCTGAGGACAAACAGTAGAGGCGCAACCCTGGGGTGCAGGGCTGGGGATAAATCATTTACAATGGAGGGAATGTCAATCTTGGTTGGCCACTGGAAGGGAGAGAAACCACCTTTCTTCCAGCTAATGGACCCCAAGCCTCCAAACTGGAGGAAAATGATCTCCAGGCCCTCCTGATACCCCAAGATAAACATCTATCATCTGGGGAGATAGTAGGCCATCCAGGTGTGTGTAACAGAAAAGTGCGGATGCCAGAGCAGGCCTGGGGTGCCTGATGACACAAGCACAATTTCCGTGTTTCACCAACCGTTGGCAGACGATCCGCTGGTGGAGAAAAGATACTGCAAACAACAGTTGGGCCAGCTTTAAGCACAAAGAAATGTCATCTGCTAAGACTGTTCAGGAAAAAAACTTTGAAGTCTCCAAGTTATGTCAGAAATGGGAGAGACGAATTGCGGACCTATCACTTTCACAAAATAACGGGATTTAAGTGATGACTGCCACCAGGGCTGCAGCCAGGATGAAGGGCTGCTTAGTCTCACTGCCAGGACCTCGCAGGCACTGGAGAGACCACAGCAGCACATGGAAGGCAGACCCCACTGAGGGACAGTCACGGACAGTGATCTGGGTGAGCGGTCACTTCAGACAGGAGTTCAGACCCCAAACCTTTACCTTTAGGAAGAGATCTGTCTCCAGACTCCCTCATGTGTTCAGTAAATATTTCCTGACCACCTACTGTGTGCTAGGGCAATGATGATGAGCAAGGTGACTTCAGAGGGTGTCACTACTGAGAGGAGAAGACGGGGGATGTGACAGGGGCAGGCTGAGCGCTGCTGGAGTGCCTGGTGGGGAAGGCCTTTGGGAGCAGGTGCGTAAGAGAGGCCTGAATGACCGTGACCAAGAGGCAGAGCGTTCTAGGCTGAGTGACGTCAGGAGACTAAGATCTCCACTCGTGCCCGGGTGGTCCGGGTGGGATCGACCCAGGGAGGATGCAGGTGCCTGTGATACCCGTATATGTTAAAAATCAGGAAGAATAAACGTGCACACCAAAGGGGAAAGGGGCGGGGGTGGGTTGGATGGGTTGGGATTGACGTTTATATTGTAATGTGTATAAAATAGGTAATTAATGAGAACCTACTGTATAGCACAGGGAACTCTACACAGTGCTCTGCGGTGACCTATATGGGAAGGAAGTTTTAAAAAGATGGGATATACATAGATGTACACACACAGGTAATTCACCTTGCTGCATGGCAGAAACACGACATTGTAAAGCAACTATAAAACGCCAATAAAATATTTAAAAACAAAAATACCAAAAATAATAATCGGACTCTGGTTCTGTATGATCTCAATTTTTCTCAACCCCAATCTCATTGACAAAATCACAGTTGTCTTAAGGTTTGAGGGTAAGAAGAAAGCTCAGTTATTTCAAGTTTCTGAGTGATCAGGGGCCATATTTATGTGATTTCTTCTGGTCTTTTTATCAAAGTACTCAAACAGCTTTCATAAATGATTATGATAATTCTTAAAGGATTCTGACCAAGCGCAGGCCTTAGCACCTTCTACTGTGAACCTGAAATCGTCAAATCTGTGTACTTCTAGGTGCACCAAGCAAATAGAAACCACCCCCTGAATAGATGTTACATGTCCACAATTACTTTGGAAGCCACTCGTTGAAAGTTTTGCGAATTTAAGTAGGACCAGAAGTTATCTTTGTTTAGCAATCCCACACTCTTCAAAGCAGTGAAAATTAGTCACATCAGTTAGACTACTACTAGGGAGAGAGATGCTTAAAAGTTATCACAGCAGTTTACACGTCTTAGAATTTGTTACCAGTCTGTTAAATATATTTTCATAATTAAATAATCAGTGTTGTGCACCCTAACATTCTAAAATGGGCTTGCCTACATATACCTAAAATAGGACTATATTCCCTTAAAAATATTCCATAAAAGTTTTCACAAATTTTCCTTGCGACTTTCTTCAGCATACCCCGAATTTAATCCTGTGTACAACTTACTTTTTGATGCATGTATTGATTTTTAGTTTTAGCAAAGGTTAAGCTGTATTAGTTAAGCTCTATATTAAGAACTTCTGGACTGTCATCTTTGCAGCCCTGACCGAGGCTGAATGTAACATGTTGCTGCATGCTGCCATCCACCTACTTCAGAGAGGAAGGTCATTATCAGGAGTTGCGTTTAGAAGTAACAAAAAACAGGTGGTGGCTGTTCAGCCACGTGAACTGCTCAGCATGTGGTCTTGCAGCCAGCCTCCTACAATAGGAACTTGACTCCTGCATGGGGCCCCGGTGGGGCCTGACCCAGCATCACTGGGTACCCCAAGCTGCCTGTTCCCTGACCCTGTGGGGACTTGAGCCACATCCTGCAGCACCTGAGGTGGCATCTGGGGCAGGACACTGACCACTGGGGCCTCTGGTCTCCCTGGTCACAGTTCACGTCCCAAGGAGCAGACGTCCCAGAGTCAGCCAAGAGGGCGACAGTGCTGTGTCACCAGGAGCTGCTTTCTGCGGGCCTGCCCAGAAGGGCACTTTGAATTCAGTCCCCTTTGCAGGGGCAACCCCTGTGGGTCTGAGTGATGTGGGGACTGGACCAGCTGTCACAAGGGGCCAGGGCTTCTGTGATGACCACAGAGCAGCTGCAAATGCTGTTAGGCTGTGCTTTTCTGCTCCCAGAGGGATGGCCTGGAATCTGAACGCTACCTGGCCTCCCTTAATCCTCCGCAGCTGGGCTTCATCAAAGCTGTCACTTTGTCCATAAAGGTGCCTGCCGCAGGGTCTGGCTGTGACATGTACCTTGTGTTCACTGGGGAGAAACACAAAGTATTTGCCCAGGTCACATCAGCATTTGTTAGGGGCCTCTCAGAAATCTGAGATCTGTTTTTTAAATTCATTTTCATATAGTCTTAGTCATCCATTCACTGACCATTATTTTTTTAAGAAAAGGAGACAAGTAAATTTCAGACAGTAGCTCCCCTGTCTGGTTTTGTAAAACAGCGAGCCCCTTCCCTTCCTCTGCTTTTAAGGCTGAGGACAGCGGGTGCTCTTGAAAGTTGCTCCTTATTGGTCCCACGTCCACAACATCAAAGGTTAGTAGGTCTTATCCCACTAAACTCCTGCTGATTGTCTCAACTGCCAGGCAGCACAGATGAGTACTCAGTGTCCAACTTGGCAATTCACCCCAGAGTTTAAACCCACAACAGAGACCCTCTGGGAACTGCTGTCATTGGGGTGGACCCATGGTATCTCATCTTCCAGTTCAATGCAGGAGCTATGCTGAAAAGGTCAGCAGTGATGATATCTGCACCTCTACATGCTAAACATCCCACATACCCGATCCTAGGACCCTGGCAAGCAGGGTATTATAATCTCCATGTGCCAGGCGAGTAAACCGAGGCTCAGACAGGTTATGTAAATTTCCCCAACTTGCACAGCTAGTGGCTCCTGACAGGATTCAGACCCAGGCTGTAGGGTCCCTGGGTCTAGGGCCTTTCCTCCAAGCTGGGAGGCCTTCTTGGGGAGAAAAGGGGTCTTGAGTGTCCAGTCCTACGTCCTGTGACTGTCCAGTCACGCAGTCCCTAAAAAAGTCTCTTATTCCTTAAATATAAGACCTGATACCATAAAACTCCTAGGAGAGAACATGGGCAAAACATCCTATGACAGAAATTACACCAGTGTTTTCTATGTCAGTCTCCCGAGGCAACAGAAATCAAAGCAAAAACAAATGGGACCTAATCAGACTTACAGCCAAGGAAACAAGGAACCAAAGGAAAAGACAGCCTATGGGATGGGAGAAAATACTGACAAATGATGTAACTGACAAGGGCTTAATCTCTCAACTATACAATAGCTCATACAACTCAACAACAGAAAACAGCCCAATTGAAAAATGGGCAGAAGATCTAAATAGACGTTTTTCCAAAGAAGACATAAAGATGGCTAGTAGGCAGTTGAAAAGATGCTCAACATCATTAATTATTAGAGAAATGCAAATCAAAACCACAGTGAAGTATCACCTCTTACCATTCAGAATGACCATCATTTTAAAATCTACAAATAAATGCTGGAGAGGGTATGGAGAAAAGGGAACCCCCTCCTATACTGTTGGTGAGAATGTAAGTTGGTGCAACCACTGTGGATAACAGGATGGAGGTTCCTCAGAAAACTAAAACAAGAATTACCATGTGATCCAGCAGTTCCATTCCTGGGCATATATCCAGGAAAAAACTGTTAATATAATTGAAAAAGATATATGCATCCATATGTTCATAGAAGCACAATTTACAATAGCCAAGACACGAAAGCTACCTAAATGTCCGTGGACAAATGGATAGGTAAAAAAGATGTGGTGTAAACACACACACACAATGAAATATTTCTCAGCCAGAAAAAAGAATGAGATAATGCCATTTGAGCAACACAGATGGAGAGATTATCATACTAAGTAAGAAAAAGACAAATGCTGTATGATATCACTTGTATCTGGAATCTAAAATACAACACACACAACCTTGTCTACAAAACAGAAACAAGACTCATAAAGAACAGACTGGCGGTTGCCAAAGCGGGAGGGGACGTCGGGGAGGGGTAGACTGGGAGTTTGAGATTAACAAAGACAAACTAGTAATCCAGGAAGGATACACAAGGTCCTACTGTACAGCACAGGACTGTATTTAATATCCTGGGATGAACCATAATGGAAAATCATGAAAAAGGATATATGTGTATGTATATATATTTGAATCATTCTGCTGTACAGCAGAAATTAATGCAGCACTGTTGATCAACTATACTTCAATAATAAATTTTAAAAGTGTCCTCTTTATAGAGCAGGTGCTCAGTAAATGCCACCTGTTGATTAATGGATGTATAGTGGATAAATTAGGTAAAACCAAATGGTTCTAAGTCAGTGTTTGAAAGCCACCAGTGGCCTCCACCCTGTGCCCCGTGGGGCAGCCACACCCGGACGGCAAGGGGGCCAGGAGGAGGTGACTAAACTCCCTTGGCAAGTGAAACTCGGAATCACCAAGTTGTGACATAAACTGTCTCTAAACGCGTAGGAATGAGGGACACTGGATCACTTGACTTGTGGCGGCTTCTTGGCAAGAAAAAGGGATGATTTCTCCCCAATCCACCACTCTCCGCCCTCACTGCCCCTAGTGCAGATCACACCATGCAGAGTTTTGCTCTTTTGCCATGTGAAGAGCACAGCACTGTGGGGTCCATGGGAGGTGGGACCATGTATTTACCCTGCCAGGTACATAGAGCACTGTTAGGACTCTCAGCCTTAGAGGAAATACTTCTTTCAGTCTGAATAAATCTTTCTGTGCACGGATTGACTGTGACAACACCATTTGGTTTCAGTGCTGTACCGTCGGCCGTGTGTTCCTTCCATTTAAAGCATCCAATCACGGGGTAAATACTAAGGTCATGCAGAGGCAAATCATTGCTTTTCTAGAAGACCTTCGGGGATGGGGCAGGGGAGGGCGGCCGGGAAACCTTACCATGCCAGGAGACTAGAGGGAAGCACCAGGGATGCTAGCCAAGCTGGGGTGTTAGGAATCTATTCCCAAGGTTCTCATGAGGAATGACTAGACTGGCCCCTGCACCGGCGGCTGGGGGCAGACATGCACTCAGTCTGGATCCGGCGGCCACGATGGCCACGGTGGGGCTAGGAGGATACAGAAGTGCTCACTGACCTGCAGTGCTCACAATGAACTTCCACTTCACCACGTAGGCATCGCCTTCGTGGAACTGCCCGATGCTCTGCTTGGGGAGCCTGCTGTAGTCGAACTCCAGGATGTGCCAGACGTCCACTGAGATGCTGGCGATCTCGAACTGCCTCCGGTCGTCCCCTTCCACCAGCCCGTAGCCTCGGCCCACGTTGACCCCATCCAGCACGGTGCCGGCTGTTGTCTGGGGCACAGGCACCATCCGCGTCACGTCGTAAGGCTTGACCTCTGCCCGGGCATCGTCCTAGGAGGGAACGCAGACATGCTGGCTCAGCTGCCTCTGCATCCGCAGCTATAGCATCACTGCTTCCCTGGTGATGGGATAGCCTCAGAGGATGGCGTTCAGGCTGTCCAGTGCATTTCAGGAAAGGGTGCATTTAGAGGACACACACCATGACTGTGAATGCGACACCTATAAACCTGGAGGTGGAAACACAGCTATTTTCACCTCCTGGAGTCAGAATGTAGCTGGAAACCGGTTTGCTGTTCTACTAGCAAACCCCAGGAGGGCTTTTAGCATCCAGGCCCCTTTGGCATGGACTCAAACCGAGCTCTGAGGTTTGGGGCTTAATCATCCTGCATACCTTGTGCTGCGCGAGTTCGCTGGCGTTCTTCTCGTTAGGTCTCTTCAGTTCCGTCCAATCAAGGAATTTCTCTTTGAACAAGATCGTCTCATTGTGTTCTGTAAGTCTCCCAAATATTGCCCAGTCGGGCCGCCCCTGTCCTTTCCTGCAGGGTGGGGGTGGGGTGGGAGGAGTGGATGGGAAAAGAACCAAGATTAAATAAGTCACATTGAAATTAAGAAGTCCAAACCCAGCACATGTGGCTAGTGAGAAAACCAAATACGCAAACAGTATACAGAATGGATGGTTTGTTTTCACTGATGTGACCTGATCAATGACATTTTCTTATTTTAGCCTGAAGCCTTGCATGGTTTTGTTTCCCTGGAGTTGATGTGCCTGAATGTGACGTGATCCACCTCAGGACTGGACTTGCATTCTAGCAAATCCTCACGTCGGGGTCCCGGAGGGCAACGGGCTAGTCTGGGAGTTCAGCAAAGGCCGGAGTCACAGGCGTGTCGCTCTCGCCTGCTTTATTCTGCCCACGGCCATCCAGAGAGCCTCAGCATGTTTCCTTCAAGTCCGTGAATAGAGGGAGGGATCTGCATTCACCCTGAGTTCTCTTAAGTCATGTCACAATGGAGACTGCCAGTCTCCAGGAAAAATTCTCCTCTGTTCCCTAAATGAACATACCCTCATAGATCATAGAGTGAATTTGTGCACATTTATGTCTAGGTCACTGGATGGGAAGCAGCTGAGCAGAACACAATGAAGAGAGAAAGGAAGCTGCCCAGCCCGGTCAGGAGGTCTGTACTGTCTCGGGATCTCAGAATCCGGCACTGAGCTTGGAACACAGCTAACTTAGAAATAGGGAGAGCTGAGAAAAGACGTGCAGAAGAGGGTGAGCCGTAAGGATAAGGTGAAGGTGTTTCTCATCCTTCCTAATCAGCCTTGGCTTGTGAACTGGGTCCCTCAGATGGACGGGCAGTGCTTCCTGGGCCCTGGGGTGGCCCATGCTTCATCATGTCCTATTTGGTCCAGACCACAGTTTCTGGCATCACAGCTAAGGCACAGCAAGGGGCTGCCTGTTTTCAAAGGGACCCGAAAGGATGAGGCACTTCATACAAACACTTCCATTGCAGACTCTGGTGGGACTTCAGGAACCAGGTATCAGCAACTGTGGAAAATTCAGGACTACCCTGAAGACTATGGTCCTTAGCAGAAAATAGCTGAGTGACTGTCTTTTATATAAATTCCACTCTGCAGACTTGCTGAGGTGCTTACAGAACGAGCACTTTGGTCTCAGCTTCGACATTCATCTTGGATACTGTGAAGCCAGGGAGCACGGCCAGCAGCATCTGCAGTGTGAGGGCGTGAAGCTGGTGACCCTCCTCTCTGTCCTGACTCGTGGGTCTGAGCTGGGTGAAGCCATGACTCCTCAGTGGTTTTGGTCTCCTGTCTGTTAAGAAGGGCTGAGTGCTCTACTTTGGCTGCACCTTAAAATCCCTGGGGAGCTTTTAAGACATGCTGACACACGAGCCCCACCCACCTGAATCAAAAGCACATCTCCTGGGCTGGGCCCACCAAATGCATTTTTTCCAGAGCTCCCCCAGAGCTTCTGGTCTCAGAGGTGCTGAGAGCCAGCAGGCGGGATGCCCACTCCTCTGTATTTTCAGATCTCAGATGACGTCATGACCAAATTGTCTATCAGACAGATTTTATGCTTTGGTATTTTTTTCTTTTACTATAGCAAGTAAAATATTCCTTTTAGTCTTAGCTTTAGTTCTTAAAAAAACTAGTTGTTTCAGTACTAATTTTGTTAAATGTGCTTAAAAAGGATTTGAAAACTTTTCACCTACACTGACATCATTTTGGATTTTTTCTATAATGACAATAATAAAATCAAGATTTGGATTTTAAAACAGGAAACTAGGTAGGTTAGTTGAAATCTGTATATAAATTCAATGGAAGACATTAAAAAGCAGTTTCAATGTGCCATTTACATCAATTTCTAATGTATTATGTGGGATGCATAATTTAAAGGCACTTCTTTTTCCTGGTAGTTATGAAATAAAAAACACTGATCCTTTGGATCTAAGAATTTTTTCCTCAAGATCATCTTTCTGAGAGTTTTGTGCATCTTTGGCCGCTTCTCCAAGATGACTTTGAAAAGTCCAGTAGACTGTAGGAAATAACTACAATCATTACTTCAATACCACATCCTCCCTCCCCCTAAAAGGGCAAAAACCTCATCTAAACAAATAGTGGATCCTGGAATTCAAGGGCTATGCTGGGGAGGTATGAAACCAGACAGAGGCATGGTTTCCACAGATCCATGGCTGGATTCCAGGACTTGGCAAGCTTTTCCAATGAGCAAGGCATTTGTTTAAACAACTGCTATTCATCTGGCACAGCAGCACCTGAACGCTGCAGGTGGCACCGATTTACCTTAAGAAATGAAATACAACAGGAACACCATCCAGACGACCTCTCCATCCGTACTTCTGTATTTGTTAGGGAAAAGCTAAAGCGCCGTTCCTTTTGTGAATAATCAAGGTACTGCATTGTGATCATTTATGGAAAGTAAAACCCAAGAAAGGTGATGGTTAATCACTGCGGTGGGGGGAGGTGGCCAAGGGCCCGGCAGTACCTGGGAATGAGGGGATTGCATTCCCCAGGATCCAGCGGGTTAATGTCACAATTCTCGTAGTCAAAGGTTCCATTCCACAAGTGCTTTGCCAGCTGAAAGGCGATTTTCCGTTGTGCTAATGTGACTTCTTTTCCATGCCACACGTAAACTTCACTCCCAAAATCAAACACCAGTACCTGGGGAAATGGCACAGAAAAATCTGTTAACTCCAAGGACAAGTTCTAGTTGAACCAGAGTCTCTAGTGACAGTGAGCCAGACAGGCGATGATTTAAATCCTAATGGAGCATTCAGTACAGACACAAAGAGACCTGGCAGCTAGTGCCATCCTGCCAAGCCAGCCTTCATTCCGTGGGTGTGATTTCTGTCTTGTTGACCTAAGTGCCCAAGTTAACCCCTCCTCTGAAGGCTCAGGCCATGTAGCACTTCTGAGGCATAAGAGCTATTTAAGCACGTCTTCCTCCGTCCCCCTTACTCTCTCCCTTCCCTTGTCATTCACTCATTTAACTTATACAGGCAACCTCACGTGGCACTGAGGACCCAGTGATTGTACAGGACTCCGCCCTGTACAATTCCGAGACCCTCAAGGGCAGAGACAAACCTGTACTTATATTTGCAGTTGGGCTCACCAGGGTTTGTTGAATGAATACAAGAACACAATGCTATTTCTTATTTCCATGCCTGTTGCTTGTTCTTCCTAGAATAATTCCTGTCTTCATTTCCAACCTTCCCTGAAAACTCAGTTGGTAAAGAATCTGCCTGCAATGCAGGAGACCCCGATTCAATTCTTAGATCAGGAAGATCCCCCGGAGAAGGGATAGGCTACCCACTCTAGTATTCTTGGGCTTCCCTGGTGGCTCAGCTGGTAAAGAATCCACCTGCAATGCGGGAGACCTGGGTTCAATCCCTGTGTTGGGAATTCTACTTAAGAATAGAATTATTACTACTAAGCAAACTAAGTTACTAAGCAAACTAGACTCAATTTCACCTTATCATTAAAATTATTCCTGATTACTTCTTTTTCTGTGACTGTTTCTCCCTTTAAATGCCCATTCACATCAGACAATCAATTTAGCTTTGGATGACATTCTAATACTTTTCTACCCAATGAAATTTAAAGTCCCATTGTGTCTTCCACTTTCTTCTCAACATTCAGAATACTTACTGGTTCTGCATATATATACTCTCTCTCACACACACACAAACATTTGTACACATACACACAAACACATGTATGCACGTGTACTCATTTGCTTCAGTCACGCTTGATTCTCTGTGACCTGGACTGCAGCCGCCAGGCTCCTAGGTCCATGGGATTCTCCAGCAAGAATACTGGCGTGGGTTGCCATGCCCCCTTCTAGGGGATCTTCCTGACCCAGGGAGTGAACCCACGTCTCCTGTGGCTCCTGCATGGCAGGTGGATTCTTTTACTGCTGAGCCACTGGGGAAGCCCACAAACATATATAAAATATTAAATATAAAATTAAATTAAATATTTAATATATTTAATAAATACTTGTCAGAAAAAACAATATTTATTATTTATATTTAATAAATCTTTACTTATGTGAGATAAAAATTCATGGGTTTACTTGGCAAACCTAAAAATTATATATACACCTATGATTCCTGAAACTCAAGGACTGAAAGATGTTTAATGTTTATACAAAAATCAAAAGACAGGCCTGAGTCATATTTATGTTTGGCCCCAAACAGAAAAGCCTTCACTGTCCCACGCCTCCTGGGAACAACATTGTAACTCTGTATTAGCACCAGGAGGCGCAGTGGTAAAGAATCTGCCTGCCAGTGCAGGACACTTAAGAGACATGGGTTCAATCCCTGGGTTGGGAAGATCCTCCGGAGGAGAAAACGGCAACCCGATCCAGTATTCTTGCCTGGGAAATCCCATGGACAGAGAAGCCTGGTGGGCTACAGTCCATGGGGTCGCAAAGAGGCAGACACAGCTTAGTGAATAAACAATTAGCATCTAAGACGGCAGCAATGATTTGAAGTCACAAATTGGGAGCCTTTAAAAAGATGTTTCTGGGGACTTCCCTGGTAGTCCAGTGGTTAAGAACGCTATTCTTCTACTGCAGGGGCTGTGGGTTCGTTTCCCGGTTGGGGAACTTAAGATCTCACATGCTTCAAGGTGCAGCCAAAAAACCCCAAACAAGATATCTCTAGTCTGTGATGTGCACTAACCCTGGCTAGTGTCTGTTGGGCACTTTTGTCTGTTTTCCCGGGCAGCCCAGGGCCAAGGCGGAGCCCTCGCCATACCTCTTTTGATTGCAGGAGGGAGCACTTTGGGATCTTCCCCCAGTAGTCATCATCAGGAACGAGTTTGTCATCCATCAGACGGTAAATGCAGTTGGTCTCTATTATGGCCGTTTCATAGAGCTCATCCTCCTTTGGGTCTCCGGCGGCTTTGGGATAAGAACAGTAAGGGGATGTTATGTTTTCCACTGGAGAGCGGCTGATTTGGAAGAAGGAAGGAGGAGAGGAGAAGTAGCCAGTCTTCTTCTCTGAGATACAGTAAACTCTTACATTGGTAACTGGCTTGGCCGCCCAGAAGCTTCCAGAAGTCTTTGGCTGCATGTGTGTGTGTATTAATTCCTTCTTCAACAGTCTGGATGTAAGTTGCTCTACAACCAAGTTCCCTCTTGGTCTGAATTAAACTCGCAAGTTCTGAGGCCTAAACAGAGAGAGGAGCACAGTTATCTGGGCAGACAAGTCCAAGGCCAGGTGGTGGATGGGCTAAGGCTGAAATCAGAGAAGAGAAATGGTGCATGTCTGAAAGGAAAACCTCGTGACCACAGGGGCCAGGGGCACCACTGGTTGGGGGTTGTCTACAAAGTCAAGGAAATGTAACTAAAGGACTAGAGGGAATGCATTCTTTAGAGCAACAGGTCTTAAATTCAACAGATCATCCATGATGCTTTTAAAAACACCCATTCTACTAATCAGCCATAAAAAAAAGCAAAGTTTGCAGCAACATGGATGATCATACTAAGTGAAGTCAGAGAAGGACAAATACCATATGATGTCATATGTGGAGTCTAAAATATGACACAAATGAAGCTATCGATGAAACAGAAAGACTCACAGACATAGAGAGCAGCCTTGTGGTTGCCAAGGGGGAGGAGAGGTGGGAGAGGGATGGAGTAGGAGTTTAGGATTAGAGACGCCACTAGCATATACAGGGTGGATAAAGACTGAGGTTCTATTGTAGAGCACAGGGACTGTACTCAACCTCCTGGGAAGAAAAACAATATGAAAAAGAATATATGTATAACAGAACCACTTTGCTCTACAGCAGAAATTAACCCTGTAAATCAGAAATTAACATTGTAAATCAACTATAAGTCAATTAAAAATCAGTAAGTCAATAAGAAAAAAATTCCCATTTCCTGGTCTTTTCCCATTAAAATCTCACTCAGTATATCAGAGAAGGAACTTCATTAGCACCCGGGATAAACAACTTAGAAGTGATGTAGAGAAAGTTTCTTCCTCTACAAACGATGAACCAGGACTTAAAACCTGGGGGCATAGGTCAGACTCCTTTGAAAACATCTCCCTGAAGCACTTAATGAGAGGCTTGTTGCAGAGACATTCCGGAAAAGAAATAAGACTATCCCCTCTCACTTGAATGAGACACTGAGGCTTTGAGAAGCTTTCTAGGGGTCTGGCCACTGGAAGAATGTCCTGTCTGTGTCTAAAGGAGACGCAGAACCAAGCTACTCTCATTGCTTACACACTGACCTTCGCCTTCTCGATCACGTTGGCGAACTCTCCGACCCACAGGAAGCAGTGATGGGGCGAGAGCAGGAGGAAGCAGTCCCCGCTGTTGAGGGAGGGGGCGCGAGGCTCCACCAGCCGCGTCTGCACGTGTCTTCTTCCTGAACACGGGGCAGAGGTCACGGTCTCCCCGAGAGGAGCCCTGGCCCCAGTCCCAGCAGGACCTGCCGGGATGCACCTCACATCCAGAGCAACCCTGCTCCTGACTCTGCCTCCTGACCAGTCTCTGCTCAGCTGAGCTCCCGTGACCCGGGGGGCGTAGGTCACAGCCTCGTGGATGACTTTCCCTGGTGGCATGTCCCAGGAGTCACCGCCAGGACCACTAGCGGTGTCCTCTTACAGCACGTGGATCCACTAAGGCTCCCTCCCCAGGGATGCTTGCAAACTCCCTGTTTCCCTCTCCCGCTCCTCTCCTGGTCGGTCTCCACTCAGCCCACCTCCTACACTTCACAGCCGCTGTGGGCCGGGCGATCAGAACGCCCTTCAGAGAACCTCTTGGTTCTCGGAAACGCTGAGTCTATAGAGGAACCAGCTTAGAGGGAAGCCTTGCCTTGTGCAGCTCCCAACACCTTCTCCTAAATGGTTTCCATCTTCCCATAGTCACACCAGTAGTGCCGCCCTGACGCTACAACATGGGAACGGAGGCGGGGGTCTGCACTTGCCACTGGTCTTTTAAATGCGCTACAAAGGACAGTGGCCGTGCAGACACAAACTGGAAACCACCAGCGAAGCAGAGGATACGCCCTCCTTGTCTTGAGCCTGAATCTACAGCAGTGCTGCTGGGGGGCAGCTAATCACTGCAGGGCAGCCCAGAGCCCTCTGGCTGCAGGGGAAGGCTCCTTGTTAAAGAGGAGGGGAGGGAGGGTGTTGGCCACCTCTCTGCACTCCCTCGCTCCCTTCTCCAAGAGCCCATCTCTCCCTCTGGCTCCCTGACTCCTGCTGACCTCAGTGAGGATGACAGAGTGGGGCGAACACTCTGATGGCCGCGGGGGCATCTGGTGACCACAGGCAGTGTGTGGCCAGGGTCACGGGAAGGGGCGCAGCAGCAAGAGCTAGGATTCTGGGATCAGATGGACCAGGGTCACAGTCAGCTCTGCTGCTCAGCAGCTGTGGGGACCTGGGGCCCGTCACCAAGCTCAGGAGCCAAATGCTTCCTACCTCGTGGGATTTTGCAAAGCTGGGGTTAGATGTGGTAGTGCCTGGTGGGCTCTCCAGAGCATGTGTTCCCTCCCCGTCAGGCAAGTGGGGGGAACTCAGGCCTCCAGACAAAACCCGGGGTCACGTGTCATCTTCTCGGCTCTCAGTACCTTTAACCTGCAGCAGCATCAGCTTCTTGTAGGGCACTGCACTGTTGTTGGAATTCTGTTCCGTCAGGTTGACGCTCCGCAGGCTGACGTTGCTGAAGTTTTCTTTGCTGGCTAACCCCGCCAGGGTGACTTCTGAGAAGCTGGAGTTGGCGGACACTGGGAGGATTGAAGGATGAAAGAGAGCACAGGGCAGTAAGACATACGGGAGAGAAGACAAGGTTCATACTCTGTGATCATGCATAACAATCACTGCTTTTTTCTTTTCAAGCTAGTCCTGATGGGGAAAACATACTCTCGTCTGATGAGCTCTGTGAAGCTCTGTGTTAGGAATTAAACACAGGATTGAAAATATAAATGCTTGTTGACAGGTGTCAACCCATCCATGCAGAGAGATAAGAAATGAGTGTGGACCAACAACCTCAGTATAAAATTAGGAGCTGAACTCATTTGCTGCAATTCCACTAAAGCCATTACAATTCCTAACAGGGTTCAGATGTTGAAATGCTTCCTGAGGGGGACTGTTGGATATCTTCCATCCAAAGCCTTTATATGCAGAAAAGCAGGCACTCTGTAAGGTTTGGTTTAGTTCTCATCTGTTCCTGGAGGCAGAGTGAACAACTAGATGATCTCTTGGGATCCTTTCCTCTCAGATTTAAGATTGTAATAAGACGCTAGGTTCTCTGTGTGAACCAACAAATGTACATATGCCTCTGAAAAGTGGAGGCAGAATTAAAGTACACAGAATCTTTGCCAATAAATCTTTATTTCTCCAGTTCTTTGTTTTAAAAAATATGTGCATGCTGCTGCTGCTGCTAAGTCGCTTCAGTCATGTCCGACTCTGTGCGACCCCATAGACGGCAGCCCACCAGGCTCCCCCGTCCCTGGGATTCTCCAGGCAAGAACACTGGAGTGGGTTGCCATTTCCTTCTCCAGTGCATGAAAGTGAAAAGTGAAAATGAAATCACTCAGTCATGTCCGACTCTTAGCAACCTCATGGACTGCAGCCTACCAGGCTCCTCTGTCCATGGGATTTTCCAGGCAAGAGTGCTGGAGTGGGGTGCCATTGCCTTCTCCCATGTGTGCTAGAGAGAAACTTGGAAAATTACTTCGCTGGGATGAAGTTCTAACACTGAAGACATATAACACCACTTCACAATTCATATGGCTCAGAATTTGAAATATACTTATTCAGAAAACAATTATGATGAAAAGACTCAACCACCTCATCTAAATATTCTATTTCTAAAAACAAAAAACAACTTTGGTAAGTAGGTTTATGAGTGCTATAGGAAAACAAAAATGATAGCAAGAATATTCAGACTCGCAAGATTATGCATGCCACTAGCCCCACCAGGACAACCGCTGTTTCAGAGCTGGACCCCCATGTGGCTGGGCAAAGGAGAGCTGACGGCTGAGCCCAGAGTGGAAACAGAGCCTGGGGACCGCTCCTCACTTTCATCATTGCCTACCCCTTCTGCCCCCTCCCACCACTCCTCTCAGCCCACATCCCAACTTCAAGGAGCCCGAGGTCCTCTCCAAAGCAAAGTGAAAAGCACTGGTTTGTACTTTAATTAACAGCATAAAACCTAGGCAAAGCAGGGATGTGGGACACTTGCCCATGAGAGATCAAATTTCCTCTAGAATCAAATGGGGTGGAGAACTGCCAAGTTTGGAAATGGACTAAATTACAAAGCCCAACCTCCCTTTCCTCCAGCCTCTGGAAAGAAAACTCAAAAAGACTTAAATGAATAGAGGGCTTCTCTGGTGGCTCAGACAGTAAAGAATCTGCCTGCAATGCAGGAGACCTGGGTTTGATCCCTGGGTCGAGAAGATCCCCTGGAGAAGGGAATGGCTCCCCACTCCAGTATTCTTGCCTGGAGAATCCCCATGGACAGAGGAGCCTTGTGGGCTCCAGCCGATGGGGTCGCAAAGAGTCGTGACTGAGTGACTTAACACTTTCACTTTAAGTGAACAGATGGGCCACACTTAAGAGTTTCTGTGAGAAGCCTTCACCTTCTAAGCAGGCTTTCTGCAGGTGTGCATGCATGTGTGCAAACGCGCTCATTTGTCTCTCATGAGTGTCTCGGCACTGTGGCTGGCCTTTGCAGGGCAGGAAAATGAGAGATGGAGTCACCTGCTCCCCCAGTTCCCGAGCACACAGCTGGGGGTGGGCCCCACACTCACACTTTTCGACTTTCATCCGCTTTGACTCCACGAAGGCCACGTTCAGTCTCTGCTCAGTGTACTCCTGCAGGAGATCTTCCCTCGCGGCCAGCATCTTCAGGGGGTTTTTGGAAGCCTGGACCCGGCGCTTGGGCCGCACGGCACGCTTGTGCTCAGCCACCGAGGATGTCAACCTACGGGGCAGAGCAGAGCTGCTGTGGCCAGGCTGCAGTCTCACCCACACTCAGGGGCTTGCAGGTCTCTGGCCTGGAGCACCCAGCTCCACAGTTTTATTTCTCCATTGCATTATAAATCTAACAGCGCCTCCTCCTCCCACCACTCCACCGATGGAGTCAGAGGATCTTGGAAGGTTGAAGCCCATTTGGGTCAAGATCCCAGCCAATCCTAGGAGCCTTGCTGTCACCATGCCCCTGGGACTTCACCTGGAGGAACGGTTAGCGCCTCTGGTGCAGCCCGCCCCACTCCTGGTCAGCGCTGATGGGTGGAAGTCCTTCCCTGATATCATCACCGCCCCCGACCCTGCCCCCTACACAGCATCCTGATCACTTCCTGTTGGAAAAGAACCGCCTTTCCTTCGCTGGGCTCTCTAGCAAGCCCTCGGAGACTAGTCAGTCACTGCTTCTCAATTTAACCCTCCTTCCTGCAGACTCAGCTTCCTCTCCATGCCAGTTTTGCAGTTTCCTCCCCCAATTCTCCCATCACTATTCTCCTCCCAACCCACTGCCCCTCTTTGGAAAATAAGCACTATTTTGAAGAGTATATAGAAATAAAAAGAGGCCCCCAAACTATGACCCTGTCTCTCTCTCTCTCACACACACACAACTCTCTGGGGCCAAACACCAGACCATGAAGATGGGGGTACACTCTGTCCCAGAGTTCCCAGCAGACTAGCTGCTTTTAACATCCAAGTGCATGGATCTCTGTCCCCGGAGGTCCTCTTTCATACGTAACATTATCATGTGTGTATGTGTTCAACACGACATATCAATGTTCAAATTGTATGTAACAATTTAAACAATGACATTTGGATGAGGAGGAGATTGAGAAATGGTCCGATAACCATGTATGAAAATAATACCCAGAATATTAAAGGTGGGGAGTGGCAAATTGTTCATTTTCTTAAGACAGCCAATTGAAAACAAAAAAACTGAACACATTGAAAAATGCAGAATGGGTATCAGGAACAGCTTAAGGAAACATTTATGATGACCTTGCAGAATTCTGGAAGAGACAGGCTCTCTCACAAATTGGTGGGAAGCAGATAAATGTGGTGGATGGCTATGGGGTAAGCCCACCCAGCACGCTCTCCCTGCTTCTGGTAGGTGGTCCTGGATTTGCCTTTGTGGGGACTGCCTCCCTCCACGCCCCACCCTCTATCCCAGCTCTGGAGCTGGCGGAGGGGGGGTGGTATCCAGAGACCACCACTAGCCTATCAGCATCTTCCATCCCCTTGGCTGCAATGATGGCTGCAGGGCTGCATGCAGATCTGGGAAAATCAAGCCAGAGCTCCTCCTAGGACTGCTGGGCAGGGTGGCTGCCTGAACGGGAGTGGCCACACAGCTGGGCTATAAATCTGGAGTAAGGGGTGACCATCTAATGTGGTGACAGCCTGAGAGGGAAGGACAGAGGGAAGCTGGCATGAGAGAGACCTTATTCTGAGCCCCCCGAACCTGAGGTCACACCTGCAACTTCTCAAGGAGTGAACCTGTAAATCCCTCCACATTTCTCTTCTGCTGAAGTTGGTTGGATTTGCCTTTCTTCGCAGCACTTGAGATCCAAGGAATTCTAACACCATGAACACTTTTCTTTAGTGGTGTAGCCAAATTTCTGTGTGAAGAGGGACCTGAGACAGCACTGATAAAACCCTCGGATCTATTGATCTTATCACTGGTGGCAAATTTCATTGATTTTCTAGTTAGCTGTATTCATCGGAGCCTGGGTGATCCAAATAGTTTTCAAAGTTGAGTAAGAATTCGACACATCAAATGAAAGAAGGCATAAAAATGTTGGTTAACCAGTGTTCATGAAGTCTGAAAGCAATAGTCGAGTGACGTGAAAAACCCATCACGTGGACCAGGCACGTGGTGTGGATGCAAGGCTTTCTGGCAGAGGACGTCTGTCCTGGGCATGCAAGCTCCATCTACTCCAGTGTCTAGTTCTAGAGAATAGTGATTTTGAGACAAGCTGGGACCTGGGACTTGAGAACTTTTGCTGCAGTGATGACAGCTGGACAAGTATCTCCTCCAGCAACAAAATACGAAGACACTATAAGGGACTAAAAATAACTTCATGCGTGTGTAACTGGGGCAAATTATGAACAAAAAGATACAAAAAGACCGAAAAAACCCAACTGCCACATCTGAAGAGCTGGGAGCAAAACCTGGGCACTGCACATGCCTCCTGCACTCAACACCACCAAAGGGGTGGGTAAACCACCTAAGCCACCCACCCTCCTGGTTTGAACCCTGGACATACCCCTTCCCTTACCCCATACAAGGAACATGCTCACCCCACCTCGGGGAGCCAGCAAGGGCACCTGTCACTTGTTCTTCCTTCCTCCTGCTGCAGCAGGGGCCCCAATAAAGCCTTGCCTGCATTTTCTGTCTGGCCTCAGATTAATTTCTATTGATTGGGAAAGGCCAAGGACCCTGGTCAGTGTCAGTCTGGCTATTCTATTGCAGAAGGTGATAACGGTGAGAGAATAAAGTGCTATTCAGAGGCCGGTGATGGGAATTGAAATAACTTACTTGGGGGCATAAGGATCAAAAATGACATCGAAATCCTCGTCCAGCTCTACGGGGCTTCTCGGTAGAGAGGAGTCCACGCTGCGGTAAAACTTGGCAAAGGTTTCATCATCGTCCGGCTTCATCACCTCTTTCACCGATTTCCCAGTGACAGTGAGGACTGTTTCTTGCATCCCACCAACTATCAACAAACAAGCAAATCAATGACCCGAGATGTGTGTAAAAAACATGACTTCAACTCTGCTTCACTTGGTTAAACATTATTTTCTTCCCGCTAAGGCCAGGAGTGGAGCAAACGCGACAGCGCTCCCAGATTCCGCAGACGCTTCTCGGGCATTGGCTGTCTTCTCAGGAAAGGACTGAACAAAACCTGCGCTGGGAGTGGTAGGAGATGGAGGCTGAAGCCATTGACAATTTCTGAACCTGTTCTTTATGCTCTTGGAGACAGAACTAGCCTCAGCTTTGTTCTAGATCAAGGTTTGGTAAAATCTTTTTCTGCAAAGGGCCATGTAGTAGATATTATAGGCTTTGCATGGGAGGCTATTTGACTTGCGTTGCAACTTGCATGAAGCTGTGGCTATAGCACAAAATTAACTATTACCAATAAGCTAACAGATGGGCATGACTATGTTCCAATAAAACTTTATTTACAAATACAGGTGGGGAGCTGGATTAGTCTGCTGGCCTCTGGGTTAGATACCTGTTACACACAGGTAATAAACTGAATTGTTTGTATTCTTTGCCTTGCCAGCTTGGTTATTATATGACACTTTTATATTTTTAAAGTGGTTGTTTGTATTATTTTCAACCTATAGGGGTCATTGTCAATAGTAGGTGCTTAGTAACAGACAAGTTTTAAGTACTGGACATTTTTCTTAAGAGATGAGGCTACTTCTGCATGTTATTCTTTAATTTTATATACTTCATAGTCTTTTGTATTGAAATCTTTATTTATTCACTAGAATTTTCTTCTGGAAACTATTTGTGACAATCAGATATAATAGCAGCTGCTACCTTATTGGAAAATGACATATACAATCAGACCATGTTGATTTCATGTCATAATCTACTTTCATGGTTAAAAGCAAAAGTACTGAGTGTACAATCCTGACTGGATGACATCCCAAGAGTTTAGATCCAGGCACAAATGTGCTATTGGGAGCCACCTACTGAGTACATTATCTAGTGAATCAGAGCTTAGTAATCTAATCAGTGTTGACCAATAAATTAACTTTTAAATTATAACATGAGATAATGCTCAAAGTACGCAATGGTTGAGTCATAATAGAAGACAATTTAGCTGAGGAGAAAAAGCAAACCATGTTGGGATTCAGAGATTCTGCAAGTGGGGTAGGTATTTTTAGATTTTCTGAGCTACCCACTGAAACTTGAGCCACACCAGCCACACACACGTGAACCACAGCTTCTCTGTGGCTCCTGGCATTACCTTTGTTATTCAGCCTTCTTAGGAAGGTTTCCAGCCTGTCCAGCTTGAGGTCCGACTCTAACTGCATGTCTGGTCTGGCTTCGATATCTGGGCAAGGAGGAAACACAGTGAGAGAAGCACTGAGGGCTCTTCTGACCGCAGACCCCTTCCACGGCAGGGCCTCACGACTCACCTTCCAGGGGTCTGGAAACTGGTGTAGTGCCCCTTGCTTTGCTGGAAACAGGGGATGCTACCGGGGTGATGGCAGTGGGGGACGCCAGACCTGCAGGAAAAACAAAGGAGCAACTGAGCATCTCAGGATCACTTCTGGAAATTCCCAGGACCCCAAGGGAGCACCAGGAGCCCCAACAGAGACCTAACAGTTTACAGAATTTACAGACAGACATGGGACACGCACACTTACAGGAAAACTGCCCACACAGACAAGGTTTTATTGTTTCTAAGGCCTGCAGTAGCTGCCAGTCTGCCATTCCACACTGAACAATGAAGACACATCCCTAACATGCAGATGGGATAAGAGAGTGCAGGTGGTGATCGGAATGTCCTTGAAGAAAGAGAATATTGACTTCTGAAGGCCTTTCAGGCACTGGAGGTAGCTGAAGAGAACGCATACAGTTGTTCCCTTGGTATCTACAAGGGACTGGTCCCAGGACCTCCTGTGGGTACCAACATCCACGTGGATGCTCAAGTACTTAATATTAAATGGCATATTGGCATATAATCTACACACATCCTCCCATATCCTCTAAATCATCTCTACATGACTCCTAATACCGAAGAAGATGTAAATGCTTTGTAAAGAGTTGTTGTAGAAAATTTAAGTTTTGCTTTTCTGGAATTTTATAGAATTAAAAAAAATTTTTTTGGGATTGTGGTTGGTTGGATTTGTGGCTGCAGAACTCAAGAAGGTGGACGGCCGGTTGTTTCTGTAACATCTCTCCAGAGGAAACAGAGACCCGGTTTGTCACGCTGGCCAGCGAGTTCCCCAGCCCTGGAGTCATCTTCCTGGCTGAGGGGACGTGGGGACAGTCTGACCTTTGGGGGCATCATCAGAGTGTGATCTACTGGGCAATTACCCAGAGAGTGCTAGGCTTTGTAAGAAAGACACAAGAGTAACAGTTTACACAGGTATGGATGTTGGAAAGTCATACTGGTCTTGGGTGTGGCTGGGAGCTAGGGACATGCTTTCACCTGCATCTTTCGAGGAGCTGGATGGGGACTCTCTAAGCAGAGAAATGATAAGAGACACATAGAAAGGGAAGACAAACATTCCAGCATGAAGACGGCATCTTAGTAGACCAGAAAACTGAATCAAGACATAGATGAGTATTTTTTCCTAAACTTAGAAGGGATTTGCAAGGGGGGCAGGACGGGTAATTGGTACACATACAAAGAACAAAATGAGATGTTAACATTCTCTGTATCCATTGTATTAAAAGTGAAACCGTTAGGTGACATTGCTACGTTATTGCATCCGAGAGACCACATCTGAGAACCACATCCCGAGAATGTGTAAGTCATGATCACTTACAGGACAAAAAACCAAATGAATGGATCTGCTCCTCCCTTGTGTGAGTTGGAGAGGAAGATGTTTGTTACACCATAAAACTTGGAAGGAAAAATACTGAAATGCAGTTTACAACTGAAATTTTAGGTGACATTTCAGAAGCTTCTCTGGTAGCTCAGACGGTTAAAGAGTCTGCCTGTAATGCAGGAGAACCACTGGGTTGGGAAGATCCCCTGGAGAAGGGAATGGCTACCCACTCCAATATTCTTGCCTGGGGAATCCCATGGACAGAGGAGCCTAGTGGGCTGCAGTTCATGGGGCTGCAAAGAGTTAGACACAACTGAGCGACTAACACTTTCCAGAAGTACTTCTCAACATGTACATATAGTTCCTTACTGATGTCAATAACGTTAAAAAAAAAAATCTTTAATTACAAGATCTGCAAAGAGTTTATATCTGAGTGAAAGTCAATTTTCTTGAAAGATATTAAAAATAAGTAAAATTTGGTATCAAAGGCTGAGACAGTAGCTCATTACCTGCTAAAATGATGTGTAAAAGACATGGGGACATAACATTAGCACAGAGGTTATTCACTGTGAAGCCAATAAACAGGCTTGACACCAGCCCTTTGTCCAGTTAGGGTGCCCCCTGCTGCCCATTCAGGCAGCTGTACCCATGAGCTCTTAAAGGTGCACCCGCTCTTTCCAGCTAGAGACAGGGCTTGTCTGTGATGGGGGCAGGCATATAGATTTAAGTTTCACACTGTTAAATCACTCCCCATAGCTCCTTTCAATGAATTCTATGGACAATAACTAGTCACCTGTTCTCTTCAAGAACATTTTACATCTTTTAAAAATAGTATTTATTTAATTTCTTGGCTGTACTGCACAGCATGTAGGATCTTAGTTCCCTGACCAGCAGTCAAGCCCGTGCCCCTCTCCTCCGCATTGGAAGCACAGAGTCCTAACCACTGAACTACCAGGGAAGTCCCTCAGCTCTCTCTTCTTCAAAGGCATACCCTGAATATCTTCCTTCCAGGAGAAATCTAGAATACCACAGAAACCTATGGAGTACTCACTGATCTGTGGACTCTACGAATACAAAACGGGGGACAGCCCTAATGAGGTGAGGGGAGAAAACAGCTCCTGGGGGGAGAGAATGAAAATCAGGCTACAGAGGCCTCTTGGCCACTCATTGCTACACTGTCATCTGATGAGACAGGAAGTCTTGGTGGCTGCAGTGTGGGGACAATTTCATTCTTTGACAAGTGTAGTGAATTGGATGTTCCACCTCTGCAAATCCAAAAGAGCCAATGACTCAGTGAAACACACGGCTGTGCAGGTGATAACAAACACCAGAAAAGCAGGCTGCTGATTTTTCATTAGATTGAAAGTACAACAAAATTATTTCTCGAGCAGAGTCATAAAGCACCTGTTAAATAAAGGTCCCTGATTTATTCAAGAACATGTGAAAGGAAACTCATCCTCTAAGGGAGGAGGAATGTCCCTGATTCTGTTTTCCATAACTGCCTAGGATCAAGGCTACTTCCTCTGATGTCCCCATGGACAGGGACAGTGGTATCCGGGAGGAAGGACCAGGCTTCAAATACATTATGATTTTTAAGATGAAAGACAAAAAATGAAACCCAAATAAAAGGTCATCATGATAAAAGTCCAGACTAGAAGCTGGAAGATCTGAGCTACAGCTCAAGTTCTCATTGTGGGCCTGAAGAATCTGCTTTTGTTAACATAGGGATGGGGGTCATGCAAAGGAGATAGTTCTGTGACTTGATGACAAAAATCCTCAAATGCCACCTCATTCTGAGAGTAAATTACCCTGTTATCCTTTGATAATTCCAAGACTGTTATTGTTTAATCGCTAAGTCATGTCCGACTCTTTTGTGACTCCATGGACTGTAGCCCCTCAGGCTCCTCTGTCCATGGGATTTCCCAGGCAAGAATACTGGAGTGGGTTGCCATTTCCTTCTCCAGGGGATCTTCCCAACCCAGGGACTGAACCTGTGTCTCCTGCATTGGCAGGCGGATTCTTTACCACTGAGCCATCAGGGCTTCCCTAAATTCCAATATTAGTTAAAAATAAATTTGTTAGAAAGGATTCTTCCACCAATATTTGGGTTAATCTCAGTTCAAGAGTTTCCTCTCCCTCCCTTCCTTCCTTCTGCAAATACTTATGCTGAGCCTACAATGATGTAGGCTCCACCTATGACTGAGGATCCTGAAAGGTATTGAGAAAAGCAAACTGCAAACCTACGAAGCAGATGACAATATAAGTTAATTCTATTGATCGAGAAAACCTTCATTACTAAATTGAGAAATTTACTCAAACAATAGCTTAGAAAATGAAGGTATGTGCATGCACGTGACAAAGGGACCCCAGATTTTAACCATTTCCAACAGGCTGTGGAGCTGCAGAGCTTTCTGACTGGTTCGTCAGTTTTACAAATCTTTGGATTCCCACTGAAAATCAGTTTCAAGAGCTCAGCTGCAGAGAAGTGACCTGTCTTAAGGGAAACCTCACTTTCCTGGAAATGGATACATCTTTTAGACATCCAATAAAACATCTCTGGAAACAGGGCTTTGTAGCCAGGGAACTCTGGGTTGATGGAAAGAGACCTGGGAATTACCCTAAAAGGAAGACGACGAACTTCTGCACTGAGAAAGGCTTATTTGAGTGAACTGATTGCCAGATGGCAAGAAAATGGAAATAATTTCCAAGCAATTACAGGAAAGGGCTAAAAGTTTGATAGCAGATCTGCAAAACTGCTTTGATGCCTGGGCATTTCCAAATGACTGTTCTGAAATATGACTAACTGAATCATGCGTCACGTTGAAGACGATGCCGTCATAGGAAGATTTTCAGTTGGAGTGGCTCACAAAATGTGTACACAGCTTCAGTTAAGAGTGAAAACCAGAAAAGACCAAGGCTTGGTTTTTTAAAGTGAGCTATCTATGCCACCCTCCCCTCTGTGGGTGATGGAGCTCACACACAGGTCCACACTCACACTCACACTCACACACACACACACACACACTCTGACCTCGCTTCACCATCCTGCCGGCCACAGTAAACTGGGTAGAGTCGTTGGCTGCTCCTTTGCCCCTGGTCTTCCAGGCGTCTTCTCTCACGGTGATGAGATGCTTTCTCTCTTCAATAGTCATCTGGCTCTCTCGACTTTCTGTGACCCGCTGTTTGCAGCGTGTACCAGGGAGAAAACAGGAGAGGAAGTCACAGAGGCATGAACGTTAGCATGAGCATTTCATGAGCTGGAAAGCAAAGAGTCGTCCTGCACCACCCCTAATGTCCACAGCTGTTCTACCTGAAATAGGTCTGGCTTCCTTATTCCAGCTTGGGTTACAGATCCACCACCAACCCTGGAACTTCAGGTTAGAACTTGGCTTTTCACTTGTTTGCTTGGAACACCAGAATATCAAAATGATGCTTTGTAAAAAGAAACAGGAAGAGAGAGACCGTCTTCCTGCCATGAATCTTACAGAGTTTTCAAGTTGCTCTGTTTCACTTATCTAAACTCAGTTGACTAGGAATCTTTGTTCATCATGCTCAAAGAACACAGTTTGTTGAGAAAATCTTACCTACCAAAGATTTTTATCTACATGCTGCTGCTGCTAAGTCACTTCAGTCGTGTCCGACTCTGTGCGACCCCATAGACGGCAGCCCACCAGGCTCCTCTGTCCCTGGGATTCTCCAAGCAAGAATACTGGAGTGGGTTGCCATTTCCTTCTCCAATGCATGAAAGTGAAAAGTGAAAATGAAGTCTCTCAGTTGTCCCCGACTCTTAGCGACACCAAGGACTGCAGCCTACCAGGCTCCTCCGTCCATGGGATTTTCCAGGCAAGTCAACCATAAAGTAGAGAAAGCTGATTAGGAGGAAGGTGAGTTATTAGGAGGTTTTCTGGAACTCACGTGCTTTTTCCTACAGCAACTATTTTATATGGGCAGTTAGGCAACCAAAGTAAGCCCACAAAGATGGCTTTTAAGTCACAGAATATCTGACATTGAGGCTGAGCTGTGCTATAGACATAACCTACATGTATAATAACATTTCTACATAGAAAAGGCTTACAAATGTTTCTCATTGGGGTTTTGGAGACAGTTGCTTCTTTAGTGTCTAAGCCCTTGGTGACATTATTTAGTCTTATTTGGTCTAAAAGGCAGAAGCTGGAGGATTCTTGAGGGAGACTGAGGAGGACGGGGATGGGCAGGAAGGAGGTGGAGGCGTGGCCTGAGGAGATGAGCGGCTGTTCGCAGGCTGACAACTGGGGAAGGTCCTCCAGTGTTGGCCCGAGAGTTTCTGTTCCCTCCTCCTTTGCCCATCCCTCCTTTCATGACAAAATCTCTTTGGGGTTGGGGGCAGGGCACCAGGCATGGAGGGGGACAGTGGGTGGGAGGGGTCGGGGAGGTCAGGAGGGAAGCTGCCATGGGAGCCAATGTTAAGGAAAGAAAAGCATTGCCAAAGAGCAGAAAGCACTTCTGCCTCCAGGTCCTTCCTAGGAAAGGGGTCCTAAGGATGGTGATGACGCCGGTTTGTGCTTGCGCTTTAACCACAGTATCTTCTGAGGTCCGAGGAGGCCCTTTCTGGTGGAGCATCTGCTTTCAAACCACAGGTGAGCTCTCCTTACTACTATGTGGTCTCCCCAAGCTCCTCTTCCCGTGTACGGAGTTCTTTTTTAGATAAGAAGTCAACATAGATCATAATGATCCTCAGGTTTTCCACAGACACAGTGGGAGGATCAAGGAGCCCTGAGGGGGAAATTCATCCCTGGGGACTTGGTGATGCTTTTATTCTCCACTGCTGTCCATCCCACGATGGCAAATTAGCATCCCTTAACTGACCAATAGGAAACACCTCCAGATTCACTCAGGAAGATGACAGAGGTCAGCACCCTTACTCTCTTTAAGGCTCTGGGAGGACGGAGAGCTGCAGGGTAATGGGGCGGGGGTGGGAGTGGGGGCACGGGGAGGCTCTCCTTCCTTTCCAGCCACATAAAAACCAAGTCTGCACTGGTAAGATTCAGCTTAAGCCATGGACATGGATTTTTCCATCACTGTACCTATACATCTTCCTTTCACAGAACTCTCCTACAGAGCAGTCACAGTCAGGACTGATTTTGAGATCACTGGCAATTAAACTAGGCTAAAAACCATCTCCTAAAGAGACATGGTGACTAAATGCAACATATGATCCTGGTTGGATCTTTGATGGGATGGAGTGGGGGCTAAAACGGGTATTATTTGGGAGAAAATGAACACAGTTGGGATATAGTCTATGGATTAGATAAACAATGTATCAATATAAAATTTCCTCCTCTTGAGGTTATGGGAGTGTGCTACAGTCTAAGGCTCTGTGTCCCCTGCTCCCCACCAGTTCACATAGTGAAACCTAATCTGGAAAACTCAGCAGTGGCCACAGGACTGGAAAAGCTCAGTTTGCATTCCAATCCCAAAGAAAGGCAATGCCAAAGAATGCTCAAACTACCGCACAATTGCACTCATCTCACACGCTAGTAAAGTAATGCTCAAAATTCTCCAAGCCAGGCTTCAGCAATATGTGAACCATGAACTTCCTAATGTTCAAGCTGGTTTTAGAAAAGGAAGAGGAACCAGAGATCAAATTGCCAACATCTGCTGGATCATGGAAAAAGCAAGAGAGTTCCAGAAAAACATCTATTTCTGCTTTATTGACTATGCCAAAGCCTTTGACTGTGTGGATCACAATAAACTGTGGAAAATTCTCAAAGAGATGGGAATACCAGACCACCGGATCTGCCTCTTGAGAAATCTGTATGCAGGTCAGGAAGCAACAGTTAGAACTGGACATGGAACAACAGAATGGTTCCAAATAGGAAAAGGAGTACGTCAAGGCTGTATATTGTCACCCTGCTTATTTAACTTCTATGCAGAGTACATCATGAGAAATGCTGGACTGGAAGAAACACAAGCTGGAATCAAGATTGCTGGGAGAAATATCAATAACCTCAGATATGCAGATGACACCACCCTTATGGCAGAAAGTGAAGAGGAACTCAAAAGCCTCCTGATGAAAGTGAAAGTGGAGAGTGAAAAAGTTGGCTTAAAGCTCAACATTCAGAAAACGAAGATCATGGCATCTGGTCCCATCACTTCATGGGAAATAGATGGGGAAACAGTGAAAACAGTGTCAGACTTTATTTTTCTGGGCTCCAAAATCACTGCAGATGGTGACTGCAGCCATGAAATTAAAAGATGCTAACTCCTTGGAAGGAAAGTTATGACCAACCTAGATAACATGTTGAAAAGCAGAGACATTACTTTGCCAACAAAGGTCCGTCTAGTCAAGGCTGTGGTTTTTCCTGTGGTCATGTATGGATGTGAGAGTTGGACTGTGAAGAAGGCTGAGCGCCAAAGAATTGATGCTTTTGAACTGTGGTGTTGGAGAAGACTCTTGAGAGTCCCTTGGACTGCAAGGAGATCCAACCAGTCCATTCTGAAGATCAGCCCTGGTGTTCTTTGGAAGGAATGATGCTAAAGCTGAAACTCCAGTACTTGGGCCACCTCATGCGAAGAGTTGACTCATTGGAAAAGGCTCTGATGCTGGGAGCGATTGGGGGCAGCAGGAGAAGGGGACGACAGAGGATGAGATGGCTGGATGGCATCGCTGACTCGATGGACGTGAGTCTGAGTGAACTCCGGGAGTTGGTGATGGACAGGGAGGCCTGGCATGCTGCGATTCGTGGGGTCGCAAAGAGTCGGACACGACTGAGCAACTGATCTGATCTGATCTGATCTGAATCCCTAATGTGATACTTTAGGAGGTGGGGTTTGGGAGGTGATTAGGCCATGAGGCTAGAGCCCTCAAGAATGCGATTAGTGCCCTGATAAAAGGGGCCCCAGAGAGCTCCCTCACCCCTTCAGCTGCACAAGGACACGGTGAGCAGACAGGGCTCTAAGAACTGGGAGGTGGACCCCACCAGACTCTGACTCTGCCAGCACCCTGATCTTGGAATTCTTACCCTCTAGAACTGAGAGGATTACATTTCTTTTGTTTATAAGTTACCTAGTTTATGGTGTTCTGTTACAACAGCCCAATCAATCAATCAATCATTCAATCCAGGAGAAAAAAGTGAAGGTGAACGATGGCAGCGGGGATGGGGGATTAGGGGGGTGGGGGAGGGAACAAATGCCAGCAATCGGTGGGTCTGTTCAAGGGTATATGAGAGTATCCTGGCTATTATGACAACATTTCTATAAGTTAAATTTTTATCAAAATAAAAAATTATCAAACATATTAAAAACCCCTTTCCTTAACTTTCCTACTCATGATTGGTAAGATGACCCTGGTTCCAAGTAATTCTCTGAGTCGCATGCCCTCATAAACTAGATGGACTTACTAGGAAAACCTCATCAAATTTTGAAAAAGAAGGTAAGTTTTTTTGAAAAATTAAGTTTCAGGAGTGAATTTTAATCAAAACTATGATACTTGCCTTAAAATAGTTTTAAAAATATATAAAATGCCAAGAAAGTTTTCTTTTCCAAACACCCAGACTTTACCATTTATATGGTGAACTCAGTAGAATCTCCCAAGTCCTGGGTGTGGTGGGAGGGGTGGTTAATGACTCAGAAAAAGTGTCCCCAAATCAGCAATTCCGTTTTGGATTCTCCTGCAGCTCCTGGAAGAAGGTGATGGATGTGGGCCCTGGGATACACAGATATTCCAGGATTTAAAGTGTCCAGAAGTTTGCCAAATCTATGTTAGGGAGCACGCTTTTAATGTGCCTCTAGATGATGTTACTAAACATAAGTTTTTGCTTCTCTAGAAGTTTCACCTTAATTTTGCCACTTAGTTGGGTTACTCAAAAGCCCCCTAATTCCCCTTATCTGACCTTAAATGGCTCTATAATGTAACAATAAGTATACACACACACACATATATGTATGTATATATGATATATATACCTTATATATAATATATATATCTTGTATATATATCATATATGTGTGTATGTATATCATATATATATAATGCTGCTGCTGCTGAGTCGCTTCAGCCATGTTCAACTCTGCACGACCCCATAGACAGCAGCCCACCAGGCTCCCCCGTCCCTGGGATTCTCCAGGCAAGAACACTGGAGTGGGTTGCCATTTCCTTCTCCAGTGCATGAAAGTGAAGAGTGAAGTGAAGTCGCTCAGTCGTGTCCGACTCTTTGCGACCCCATGGACTGCAGCCTACCAGGCTCCTCCGCCCATGGGATTTGCCAGGCAAGAGTACTGGAGTGGGGATATATATATAATAAGGTATACGCATATGGTTTATTTACTCACTGTAGAAATGAATAAAATGTATCACAGATCAGATCAGATCAGTCGCTCAGTCGTGTCCAACTCTTTGCGACCCCAATGTATCACAAGTTGCTATTAAATTTTAGAACTCAAAATGTGTAAACAGGTAACATGGACCTCTTTCCCAATGTACTTTTTTTTTTTTTTAGCTTTTGACATCATGATTCTCTTATCTTGCTTTTCCCTTCAAAGTTTTTTCTTCCCTCATTTAGAGAAGGGCATAATTCATAGTCGAGTAAGCACTGTGTCGTTTTTCAGGTTTTTCTAGGTCTAACTGATGAGATTTAGGATTTGCTGGAAGAGTGAGGGAGTTGGGGCAGAACAGGAATAGAAGCCTTACCCCTTCTAGCCTTTACTCTTCTAAACATAGATCTCATGAACACGGTGCAGAAAGAGGAGGGGTAAGGGAAGAGAGAGGGAGGGAGGGAATGCAGTGAAACAGCTGGGAAGAAAGTTGGGTCTTAGGGACGAACAGAGACTTTAGGGAACTCTGCAAAGGGTCAATAGAGAAGAACGTTTTCAGGTCACCATGTTGTTACTTATGGGTTTGTCTCCGTACACCTCAGAAATCACATTTCATTAAGTGTTTCTGACACAGGAGGTGATACACCGAGAGAGAACTAATGTGTGACTAGGATTAGCGTAGCTCTAAGGGTAAGATTCTTCTACAAGCGGAGAGCTTTGTAGATAGAAAATATTGTGATCTGGCTTTTAAAATTTTATCTTACTCACCTTGAGTGAAACTACATCACAGGAAGAAACCATAAAAGCATGTGTTCAGTGAAAGAAATAAAGTACAGCAACAAATCAGCATTCTCAGTTTTCAAAAATGCTGTCACCTTTCAAACCCTGTGCACTGTTAAGGAAATTTAGCTTTGCCACCTCCTTAAGTGATTTCTATCCGTCACCAGGGCCCAGAGCCTCAAGTGACCTGGACAAAACATGGAGAAAGATTTCAACTAGGTTTGGATTTCAAAGTGACCATAATTTGGTCTTGTCATCATTTACCAGCAACCAAGATGAAAGGAGGGCTTCCCACGGGGCTCAGTGGCAAAGAATCTGCCTGCCAAGCAGGAGACACAGGTTTGGTCCCTGGGTTGGGAAGATCCCCTGGAGAAGGAAATGGCAACCCATTCCAGTATTCTTTCTGGGAGAATCCCATGGACAGAAGAGCCTGGTGGATTACAGTCCATGCAGTTGAAGAGTTGGACATGCTTAGCAACTAGAGAATAACAAGATGAAAGGAAGGGCACAAAAGGAAATCTTACTTTGCTATAGCCCTGAGGCAAGCGGAGGAAGAAAATACGTCAAGGCACTTCTCCACACCTATCAGAATGGACAAAATTCAAAGCACTGATGCCACCAAATGCTGGCGAGGATGTGGGGCAACAGCAACACTTATTCGTTGCTGGTAGGAATGCAAAATGGTCCAGCCACTTTCAAAGGTAGTTTGGCAGTTCCTTACAAAACCAAGCTTACTCTTACCATATAATTCAGCTCTTTGATATCCAAACAAGTTGAAAAATTATGTCCACACAAAAACCTGCAATGGATGTTTATAATAGCTTTACTCATAACTGCCAAAAGCTTGGAAGCAACCAAGATGACCTTCAGTAAACAAATGGATAAATAAACTGGTCCAGGCAGACAAGGACTATTATTCAGTGGTAAAAAGAAATGAACCATCAAGGCATGAAAATACATAGGGGAACCTTAAATGCATATTACTGAATGCAAGAAGCCAATCTGAAAAGGCTACACCTTATATGATTCCATCTGTTGGAGATTCTGGAAAAGACAAAAACTATAGTTAAAGAGATAAGTTTCCTGGGAGGGAAGGAGAAGAAGAGGGAGGGATGAGCAGGCAGCCACAGAGGGGTTTTAGGGTAGTGGACTGACTCTGATACGTGTCATTACACACTTGTCAAAATCTTAGCACATACAGTACCAAGAGTGAACCCAACTATAAACCATGGACACTGAGGGATAACAGCTTGTCAACTGAAACACATATGCCATCTAGTGGGGGATGCTGACCGTGGGGGAGGCTGTGGGCGGGGTAGTGGGAGGCAGGAGGTGTGAGGGAAATCTCTACACTTGCTGCTTAATTTTGCTGTGAACCTCAAACTACTCTAAAAAAATCAAGTCTATAAAAAAGTATACTACATACACATATAACGTGTATTATATAAGTATGCGTGAGTGTGCATTCCAAGTCACTTCAGTCATGTCCAACTCTTTGTGACTCTATGGACTGTAGATCGCCAGGCTCTTCTGTCAAGGGGATTCTCTAGACAAGAATGAAAGTGAAAGTCGCTCAGTCCTGTCTGACTCTTTGCGACCCCAGGAAAGAATACTGGAGTGGGTTGCCATGCCCTCCTCCAGGGGATCTTCCCCACCCAGGGATCAAACCCGAGGCTCCTGCTCTGCAGGCAGATTCTTTACCGCTGAGCCAGCATGGAAACAGTTTATATTTAAAGATTTCAATAAGGGTGGTGGAGGGAAGGACTGGGAGTGTGGGATTAGCAGATACAAACTAGTATATACAGGACAGATAAGCAACACAGATCTACTGTAACACAGGGAACTATTCTCAATGCCTTGTGATGCACCATCATGGAAAGGAATGTTAAAAAAAAAAAAAAGAATGTAAAATGAAAGACTTTAATAATGTATCTTTTCTTTTAAAGTTTAACATTAACATGACTTCCCTGGTGGCCTAGTGGTTAAGAACTTGCCTTGCAATGCAGGGATGTGGGTTTGATCTCTAGTCAGGGAACTAAGATCCCACAAGCCCGCAAGTCACAACAAGAGAATCTGTGTGCAGAGCAACGAAGTCTGTGTGCCACAACGAGAGTCCCTGGACCCCAATGAAAGATCCTGCATGACGCAACTAAGACCTGAGACAGCCAAATAAACAAATAAATACGAAAAAAAAAAAAAGTTTAACATCGACTTATTTCCCCCGCTAGTGACAGAACAGCAGGTTTGCTCCAGAGTTTATCCTCGTTTTTGAAGTGGACACCAGCTGGTTATGCAGGGCTAGGTTGCTATAGACCTTTACTCCTAACTTCAGAGGAAAGGAGTTAAGGCAAGAGCAAGAAAGGCCTCCTTCGGGAGAAGAAATGGGGCGTTTCCCTTTATGAAAATGCCAGATGAAGCAGGAGGTCCCTGCAGACCCTCCCTCTGGCTGAAATCCTGCACCTCTCCCTCAAAGACCAGTCTGTCACCACTAGTCCTAAAGGGACAGAACGGTCATGACCTTAGTGGCCACCTGACCGGCCATGGTCCCTGAGCTGAGGAGACAGAGGCCCTAAGACCGGAGTGACCAGCCAGGTCCCACAGACGAAGGACGACGAGCCCCTGGGGCTCGTCGCAGCAAAGGGGATGCCCCCACTTTTTCTAACAATTTTGACCCCAGGGACATTCCAAGGGGAAAAAAAACCCAATTGTCGGTATTTCTAGCTTTAAACATCATTGCATATTAGGCATTAACAGAATTCCTCAGCCCAGGCTAGGTCTCCCTTCTGGTAGAGCTCAGACAGGATGCAGCAAGGTGGAAGGTGGGGAAGCAGGGCTGTGGTTTCCATGCCAACAGCGCCACAGCAGCCAGCTTGCATCAGGACCACGGCTTCCACCTTGTCTCTTCCACACCCCCGAGTGCTTCCACCACCTCCTCCTACTTGATCAAGGTAAGCAAGATAATCTGCCTCCTGAACTGGAGCCAGGAACACCCTGGGCTCCTTCTTGGGCTCTGGACTCATTTTAGAATATTAACTTAGGGGATCATGTGGTAGTCTGAATGGGAGGGGGTTTGGGGGAGAATGGATACATATACATGTATGGGTGAGTTGCTCTGTTATGCAACTGAAGCTATCCAACATTGTTAATCAGCTATACGCTAATATAAAATGAAAAGTTAAAAAAACCCCAACCCACAACATAGATTAGAGGGGAAACTTTCCTCTTCAACCAGTTTCATGACTATAAGATGAATTAATACCATAAGTCTCCCTAGAGGTCTGAGCCAAGGTTGCGATGTGTGTGGGTGCTCAACTGCGTCTGACTTTTTGTGACCACAGACTGTAGCCTGCCAGGCTCCTCTGTCCATGGGATTCTCCAGGTGAGACTGGAGTGGGTTGCTATGCCCTCCGGGTGACTAACCCGAAATATATGAAGTAACTACATTTACACACACACACACACACACACACACACAAACACACACACACACGCACACACAGAAATGCAGCAAAGGAGTTACTTTCCCAAATGAAGTAAGTTTCTCCCTGCCACTCAGAAATTGCAATGAGGCTTAATACATGTAGGCTTTTCCTCACCTGATTAATAGATACAAAAGACAGGTATTTATGGGCAGCAGGTAGAGCAGGAGAATAAGTAGAAGCGTATACAGGTTCCTATAGAGCAAAGCAAGAGGATTAGAGATGAGAAAAGATGATTTACCAGAGCTGGGTGGAGGAGGGGAAGGACAAAAACAAGGCTTTCTCGCACAGAAAGTTAATTTACTCATTGCAATTTCAATTCTCTTCCCAGGAGAGTCCTTCCTACTTGTTTTATTTTAGCCTGCTAATAGAAATTCCCACACAAGCACAGTAAGTATAACCAAATCAGTTCTGTGCAGTACCTGAGTTATTGGCAAGATGACTGCAATTTACAGAAGATATTCAGACAGGGGATCCCTGACGTTCATGGACCATTTTAACACTGAATATAAACTATCTTTTTTAAAGCCTTTCACGTTTTCTCCATGATTGAAACAAAATTTCACGATGTTTTGATGATGGCCACTCTGATGGGCGTGAGATAGCTAATGGGAGGCTGCTGTATAACACAGGGAGCTCAACCCAGTGCTCTGTGATGACCTGGAGGGGTGGGATGGGGAGGTGGGGTGGGAGGGAGGCTCAAGAGGGAGGGGACATACGTATACTTACAGCTGATTCCTGTCGTTGTATGGCAGAAACCAACCCAATATTGCAAAGCAATTATCCTCCAATTAAAAATAAAATTTAAAGAAAGGGTGGGAAACAGGATAGCTTTCCATGCCGGACTGAGGTGACATCTCCCCTCGGGCTAAGAAAACCAAGCAGAGAGGGGTACCCAGGGAAACCGTCTAGGATGAGAGCTACACGTGGTGAGGAGACCTGTGTTAGAGTCAGGCTTACCCAAAGCAGATTAGAAATGTCATTATCATCTGTAAATCCTCCTTCTTCCTACAGGTTAAAACAAATAGGAGACGTTGCAGAGTGTCGGAAGAGTAGGGTCAGATTACGGTGTCACAAGCATTTTCCAGAACTCTGTGCTGGGTTCCAGGAGAAGCATGCACATGCCCACACAGTCGGGTGGCACAAACAACAAGTGAGCTCATCCCCCATCCGAGGGGTGATTATCTGTAATCTGCGGGTCAGACCAACAGCCCTCCTCACCCTCCTACCCTTTGTCCTTCAATTGACCGCATGCTCTTGAATCGTAATTTGGAATTTCAACGTCACAGGCAATTAGAACAGACTGACCTGCCTAGAATTTTGAAGGACTTGTTCTGAGGACAGCACAGAGCTTAGCTTGATTCACTGACTTGACACTTTGATGGAAGCACAGCCAGGTATCAAATCCTAACCTGTGGCTCAGACACAGATTGGGGGTTGTAACCAGAAACTCTATAAAAGGTTCTGACTTCCGGAAAAACGCCTACAACTTTGGATGGTTATTTTGATCAAAGGGCCTGGGAGTCACTGTCTCTGCCTAAATATCAAAGAACAGGCCAAAATGGGGTTGGAATTTTAAATAATGATTTGGGGAAAATACATAACTGCAATTTAGGTGAAACAAAGAGACTTCTGCCAAATCCCTTTTCTTTCAAACTTTGCTTTGTTTCATTTCTCTCCCTCTTGGGATGGGATGAGTGGCTCTGAAAGGATCGTGTTCCTGGAGCTGTGAGCCCAGCCAAACCTACAAACTACGGTCTTTACGATCTTTTAAACTAATTCTGTATGCTACAAAAGCAAAGATGTATAAGTCAGGTTAGCATTGTCCTAGACTAAACCAGGCGCAAGAGGAAGGAAAAAGGGACAGCAAGAGAAAGAACCCAAGCTATTTGTTGTAGGAAATGACAGGGGCAGCAAGGTAAATAGCACTCTTAAGTTACAAACCATCCATCCTAATTTTAGGGGGATAAGTTTGGAAAGTAAGGAAGTGATGTTAAGTTACATCGTCTCTTGAGGCACGATTGATCTTTTTGTAGGGAAAGGAAAACACTAACTTATTCCCCAAATTGATTTATGGACCCAAAGAATACATTTTTTTTTTAACCTTACAGGACCCCAAATGAGATGCCAGTTAGAGCACCAAAATTTTGTTTTGTTTTGGGACAAACCCTTCAACAGAAAGAAAAACAATTTAAGATTTTCAAGGCATCCCTCACATCTTTTTTAATGTGGTTATACAACAATCTCTAATTACTCATGGGTTCACATTATATTTTTATTGGATGGCACAGATTTTCACAGGGGAAGTGATTTATATAAAGGCCCATCTCCATTTCCTGCCTCCTTTGCTTTTCCACAGGCTGTAACCCGTGGGACCCTGCTTAGCATACACAATAAAAGCTCGAGGAGGCCAAACTGTAAAATGTTTGGTAACCACGAATATGTGCCTTCAATGAATTCAGAAACTGTGCAGGAAGTGATGACCTGACAGTAAATCCAGTCCCTTTTCCCTTGGAGGAAAAGATGGAAGGTTCCAGAGCTTGTGCCCCTAGCAAGTCTGGCTGCAGCCCAGGCAGCAAGATCCTAACTGCCTGGAGCACATGTCATGAATGCCCTTCCTTTTGCAGAGAAGCATTCAGATACTCAGCAAACCTTGGCCATGTCTCAAGCTCCCCTGTCTGCCTTCCAGCTGCCCCTGGGACTGTCTTAAGGCAGATCAGGTTCAAGGCAGCTCTTCCACCACATATGAGCATGGCTAAGGTGTGGCTGAAATACACAGCCCGCCCTTGGGAAGACACGAAACCGAGGGCACTTCAGAGGCCATGGGAAAACCACATGACCTCAAGAGAACCCACGATTTCCCAATGCCTGCTACAGAAGCCCAAAATAGATGGGCTTATTTCAACTTCAAAGAGCTTATTGTCTTGGGCCAAAGTGAACTAGGTTAGGAGTAGGAGAGCGATGAGTTCACTGCTGGTACAGAACCCCTGAGCCCAGGACAGCACTTCCCACTCAAGCCACGGCTGCTGTGGGCAGGGTTTACCACCCCAGGGGCAACTGCAGTCACTTTCTCCCATCTCTTGCCTCCTGAGAATCTCAGTCTAATGTTAAGGCTATTCTGATCACATCTACTATTCTGAGCCTTCTGGTCTACCCAGCTTCTGCTGATCCCTGTCCCCTAAGTGGTGCAAAGTGTTGAAATTGATTCTACTATTTGTAAGAAATCTACCTGGCTTTGTACTTTGTAGCCATCCTTTTTACCATGCCATGGGGTACCTGCTTGGGGAAATTTCTTTGCCTCTTTCAACATGACCAAGAGTTAAGAACTAAAGTTACCTTGGAACCAATGCTTTCAAATCAAACTTTTACATAAAGTTTGTGGGCAATGGCAGTCAATCACTGGAGGGACCTAGTTTTCTTACACTTCTGGATCTCATTCTGGAAATACAGATTTCCTATGTAGGCTCTTTAATATCCAGTCATATTTGAGAGATTTGCAAATGGCTGAGCGTTAACTGTCTTTAGTGATTATCTTTGAAGTCATGTCTGACTCAAAAGAGAGAATTCAAATTGCTGTTCCAATTTAACCTAGGAAAACACAGAAGAGCCATAGGAAATAGTGTCAGAACTCTGTCTTCATGGCCCCGTGGACATACCACCTTCTTATGTACGTTTCTGAGTGCATCAAGGTCGTCTTCATCACTTCTCTCTTCCACAGAGGCTTATTACATTGTTTTAGAGCTGGAAGGGGTCTGGGTGATCATCTGGTTGGAAGCATTTTTCCTTTTTGTTTGAAGACCTGTGATCCTAGCAGTTGGCCAGTGGTGTGGCACAGCGCCCACACTGCCCCCAGCCAGCAGGTGCATTTGCCATCACAGGCCCAGGCAGCAGGAAATCACTGTTCACTTTGAAAGTGTGCACTGACTGGTCAAAAGCTGGTCATTATGACTAGTCATTTAACAACTCATTGGTACATTTGCATAAGAAATGCTTGCCCAGATCGACAACAGTGTGTTACTGAATTTTCTTGAAACTTGTAACATACTTTGCTATACTTTCTCAATGAAAGGCTTACCTGATCATCATGGAACATGACTTCTGTGACATGTCCTCACCGACCACAGTTGTGTCCTCTTGTATATGCATGTTTTAAATCTAGGCCTAGGACATTCAAACCCACATTCTATATGCAACCAATAAACGGTTAGCAGTCAATGAGGTTTTCATTCTAAAGGCTTTAATAAGGTGACTTCCTGGCAGTCCAGTGTTAAGGATTCCATGCTTCCACTGCAGGGGACACGGGTTCAATCCCTGGTTGTCAGAGAATTAATATCCTGCATACTATGTAGTGTTATCAAAATATATATATACACACACACACATCTATATCTATAGCTATATAATATAGATATCAGTTTGGTTCAGTTCAGTTGCTCAGTTGTGTCGGACTCTGCAACCCCATGGACTGCAGTACGCCTCTACAGATATAGGTATATAGATATAAAAGGGTTTAATAACCCTGTAAAATCAGACTGCATTTTAGAAGATTTGAAACAGATAAAAGTGCACACTTCCAAATATAGGAACCTGCCTGCTGATGCATTAGGTATGTGGCACTGTTCCCACTTCTAGGGCATCTCCAGACCTCAGCTGGTGATTAACTGAAGCTGCTGCGGGCAGACTTTAGGTGTGGGCCCTAGTGGCAAGAGAGAGCTGATGCGTGCCAGGGTGCTAACTAGTTAAGCTGTGCATGCTTGCCTGGTGGATGCACATCCAAGCGGGATGTTAGTTAGAATGCTTTTTCTGAGCACAGACAACGCTACCTTCTTCTTGAGTGACTGCTCCGTCTCTTGGATGTGCAGGCTGCTGGTGATGGAGGCTTTGCCGTATTCCTGCTTTCTGTTGAGTCTGTTTCTCCAGTCTTCCTCACCGCTCTTCTTCAACAGTGCTAATCTAAGAAGAAGACATGCCAACCAAAGACTTCAGCACCAATCCTTCCTTGGAAAAGAACCACAATTTAAGCAAGTTAGCCATAAGTAAGAAATGACCATAGCTGCCTAATTTGAATCTTTCTGAATGGCATTTATTTGGAAGAAAGTATGTCTAGAAAACTAATATAATTATACTATGTAGAGTATTATATTTTCTAAGATGGTCCCAAAGGTTTCAAAGTTTGATGGAAAAGCAAATCTGAAGCCTGACTTCCCAGATAAAAGATGGAACATCATTTTACCAAAAGAATATCTCTGTTTTTGCCTTGCTTTTGGGCTGAGGACACAAAGGAAAATAAAAATAAATGTCCCCAGAGAAAAATGTCTTCTGGTGACCCCTTCTGGTCACATGAGGAATTAACAGGTAATGCCGAAGGTGGATGGTACTTATTTGCAGAAAATATAGCAGAAATGAGTTTAACAATTTAAAGCAACAGAATATAGACAATCTCTGGATATCATATGTTTATAATTACAGGTAAAAGCTGATGTTTAAGAATGTTTCTGTTCTTGAATTCTAAGTCACGCTATTTTCTTCCAAATGAACTTGGTCTTTCCAATCTGCCTTCTTAATACAGAAACTTCTCTAGAAACCCATTTTTAAAATGATCACTCCAACTTTCCTCAGGAGATAGCTATATACAAAAAAAGAATCTAATTAACTGAGGTCTTTATCTAACCTACTTTAGGTCAACTATGGTATCACTTGATAAAAAGCTGCTTGGATGTGAAAATTTGTGAAAGGTTATCCTCATGAACACAAGGCTGTTTCAGTCTTGGACATTTAAGTTGGACAAACACAGGAAAGATAAAAGGCACAAAAGTGGCGATCATTAAACTCATTTGAGCTGGTGCTCAAACAATTAAAGATCAGGGGGGGAAATGACTGGACCCTTTCCCTTGCAGCTGGGTCTGCTGGGCTGGGTCTTTTAAACATTTCATTAATACATGTCCATGAAGAGTGTATTTTTAAGCAACATATAAGCCCTATTTTGGCTGTTAAGTCCTGTCAAGTCCCTTCCTTACTGGTCACAATGGAGACTGAACTAGATGGTCTCTAAGGGCCCTTTGACCAAGTGCCCTGACTCCATTAAATAATGGAATTGGAGATGGGATGAAACATATCATACTCCTCATGGAGATAACCTAAATGTCCATCAACAGAGGAATGGATAAGGAAGATGTGGTACATACATACAATGGAATATAACTCAGCCATTAAAAGGAATGGATTGGGTCATTTGTAGTGATGTGGGTGAGCCTAGAGTCTGTCACACAGAGTGAAGTGAATTAGAATGAGAAAAATAAATATCGCATATTAACACATACATGTGGAATCTGAAAAACTGGTATAGATGATCTTAGTTACAGAGCAGAAAGAGAGACAGATGTAGAGAACCAATGTATGGATACCAAGGGGGAACAGGGGTGAGGGGTGAACTGGGAGATTGGGATTGACATGTATATACTATTGATATTATGTATAAAATAGATAACTAACGAGAACCAACTGTAGAGCACAAGGAGCTCTACTAAATGCTCTGTGGTGACCTAAATGGGAAGGAAACCCAATAAAGAGGGGAAAGTAGGGAAAACCACTAGACCATTCAGGTATGACCTAAATCAAATCCCTTATGATTATACAGTGGAAGTGAGAAATAGATTTAAGGGCCTAGATCTGATAGATAGAGTGCCTGATGAACTATGGAATGAGGTTCGTGACATTGTACAGGAGACAGGGATCAAGACCATCCCCATGGAAAAGAAATGCAAAAAAGCAAAATGGTTGTCTGGGGAGGCCTTACAAATAGCTGTGAAAAGAAGAGAAGCAAAAAGCAAAGGAGAAAAGGAAAGATATAAGCATCTGAATGCAGAGTTCCAAAGAATAGAAAGAAGATATAAGAAAGCCTTCTTCAGCGATCAATGCAAAGAAATAGAGGAAAACAACAGAATGGGAAAGACTAGAGATCTCTTCAAGAAAATTAGAGATACCAAGGGAATATTTCATGCAAAGATGGGCTCGATAAAGGACAGAAATGGTATGGACCTAACAGAAGCAGAAGATATTAAGAAGAGATGGCAAGATACACAGAAGAACTGTAGAAAAAAGATCTTCATGACCCAGATAATCACGATGGTGTGATCACTGACCTAGAGCCAGACATCCTGGAATGTGAAGTCAAGTGGGCCTTAGAAAGCATCACTATGAACAAAGCTAGTGGAAGTGATGGAATTCCAGTTGAGCTATTCCAAATCCTGAAAGATGATGCTGTGAAAGTGCTGCACTCAATATGCCAGCAAATTTGGAAAACTCAGCAGTGGCCACAGGACTGGAAAAGGTCAGTTTTCATTCCGATCCCAAAGAAAGGCAATGCCAAAGAATGCTCAAACTACTGCACAATTGCACTCATCTCACATGCTAGTAAAGTAATGCTCAAAATTCTCCAAGCCAGGCTTCAGCAATACGTGAACCGTGAACTTCCTGATGTTCAAGCTGGTTTTAGAAAAGGAAGAGGAACCAGAGATCAAATTGCCAACATCTGCTGGATCATGGAAAAAGCAAGAGAGTTCCAGAAAAACATCTATTTCTGCTTTATTGACTATGCCAAAGCCTTTGACTGTGTGGATCACAATAAACTGTGGAAAATTCTCAAAGAGATGGGAATACCAGACCACCTGATCTGCCTCTTGAGAAATCTGTATGCAGGTCAGGAAGCAACAGTTAGAACTGGACATGGAACAACAGACTGGTTCCAAATAGGAAAAGGAGTACGTCAAGGCTGTATATTGTCACTCTGCTTATTTAACTTATATGCAGAGTACATCATGAGAAACGCTGGACTGGAAGAAACACAAGCTGGAATCAAGATTGCCAGGAGAAATATCAATAACCTCAGATATGCAGATGACACCACCCTTATGGCAGAAAGTGAAGAGGAACTCAAAAGCCTCTTGATGAAAGTGAAAGTGGGGAGTGAAAGTTGGCTTAAATCTCAACATTCAGAAAACCAAGATCATGGCATCCGGTCCCATCACTTCATGGGAAATAGATGGGGAAACAGTGGAAACAGTGTCAGACTATTTTTGGGAGCTCCAAAATCACTGCAGATGGTGACTGCAGCCATGAAATTAAAAGACACTTACTCCTTGGAAGGAAAGTTATGACCAACCTAGATAGCATATTCAAAAGCAGAGACATTACTTTGCCAACAAAGGTCCGTCTAGTCAAGGCTATGGTTTTTCCTGTGGTCATGTATGGATGTGAGAGTTGGACTGTGAAGAAGGCTGAGCACCGAAGAATTGATGCTTTTGAAGTGTGGTGTTGGAGAAGACTCTTGAGAGTCCTTGGACTGCAAGGAGATCCAACCAGTCCATTCTGAAGGAGATCAGCCCTGGTGTTCTTTGGAAGGAATGATGCTAAAGCTGAAACTCCAGTACTTTGGCCACCTCATGCGAAGAGTTGACTCATTGGAAAAGACTCTGATGCTGGGAGGGATTGGGGGCAGGAGGAGAAGGGGACGAAAGAGGATGAGATGGCTGGATGGCATCACTGACTCGATGGACGTGAGTCTGGGTGAACTCCGGGAGTTGGTGATGGACAGGGAGGCCTGGCGTGCTGCGATTCATGGGGTCGCAGAGAGTCGGATATGACTGAGCGACTGAACTGAACTATGGGTATATGTATAGCTGATTCACTTTGGTGTATAGCAGAAAGTAATACAACATCATAAAGCAACTGTGTTGTTTTACTCTAAGTCATGCCTGACTCTCTGTGACCCCGTGGGCTGTAGCACCAGGCTTCCCTGTCCTTCACTATCTCTCAGAGTTTGCTTAAGTTCATGTCCATTAAGTCAGTGATGTCATCCAACCATCTGTTCCCCCCATCTCCTTCTGCCCTCAATCTTTCCTGGCATAAGGGTCTTTTCCAATGCAACTATATGCCAATATATTTAAAAAAAAAAAACTGAAGGAGAGGTATATCACACTGTACAATAAAAGTTTAGTTAAGCAAATAAGAAAACAAGTTTTACAGTAAATATAAGCCCATGTACATCTACAAATTCATGTATAACCATATTGTATACTTGCCTATTTGTTTGGTCAAATAAGGAAGGTAAGCCAGGAAGACTTTCCAAAGGGAGCAAGAGCTTCAAACTCTGGACCTTTCCCCTCATCCAACCTCTTCCTCTTCTTCCTTCCTTTCCTTTCTCTCTATGTGACTGCAGATAAGACCGAAACGTCTACTCTACGAAACAATCACTCATCTGTGATATTGTGATTTATAATACACACTTGGTTATTGTCCTCTTTGCAGGTACAGAGCTCCCACAACTTGGAATTTCCTAAATGATGAGAGTGATAAATGTGTCAACTTATGTGAATGAGATGACCTTTAGAAACATGTATATGGGGATGTGTTGCTGGGAGAACCAGACATGTGATTAGATGGTTAGAAGTTTTAGTCCCACCCCCTGACCTCCAGGAAGGAGAAAAGGGCTGGAGAGTAATTAAGTCACTGGCCAATGGTGGCTCAACTCAATCATGTCTATGTAATAAAACCTCCACAAAAAGGCCACAAGGACAAGGTTCCAAGAGTTCTTGGTTTGGTGGACACGTGGAGGTTTGGGGAGGGTAGCACACCCAGGGAGAGCATGAAACTCCACACCCTTTCCTCACACCTTGCACTGTCCATCTCTTCTAGCTGGCTGTTCCTTATATTGTTTTTTAAAAAGTTATTTTTGGCTGAGCTGGGTCTTTGTTGCTACTTGGGGGCTTTCTCTGGCTGCAGAGAGGTGCGTGGGCTTCTCACTGCAGTGGTTTCTCCTGTTGCAGAGCACAGGCTCTAGGCATGCGGGCTCCAACAGTTGCAGCCCACGGGCTCAGCAGTCGTGGCTCCTGGGCCCTAGAGCTCAGGCTCAGCCGTCGTGTGCACGGGCTTAGCTGCTTTATAGCATGTGGGATCTTCCTGGATCAGGGATCATGTCCCCTGCATTGGCAGGGAGATTCTTATCCATGGTACCACCAGGGAAGTCCTACATTCTTCTATCAACACTTGAGGTCTAGTAAATTAGAATATTTCTCTGAGTTCTGTGAGCCCCTCTAGTAAGTGATTGAATCCAAGGAGAAGGATGTTGGAACCTCCAGTCTCTATCTGGGTAATGGGCTGGGAGCATAGATAAGGGCCTGGACTTACAACAGGTGTCTGAAGACGGGCGGAGGGACTGTCTTGCAGGACCCAAGCCCTTACCCTCTGGTCTGATCCTATCTCTGCATAGACAGCGTCAGAATTGGGTGGAATTGTAGGACACCCAGCTGGTATCAGACAACTACTCAGTGGTGGTGGGGGATGGAATCCACTTGGAAGTCAGAGTCAGAATCTTGTATCTAAGTCAGGCCCCGTGCTGTGCTGTGCTGAGTCCCTCAGTCGTGTCCGACTCTTTGTGCCCTACATGCTCTCATTCAGCCCCAGATTCTATCATCTGTGACGTTTGACAGTGCTCTGCCTTCTACAAGCGCTAGTTCATGTACTTGAAAAGAGATTCTAAATCCCCTTAAGGGTTTCCATCTGGAGGTCAGACTATATACGGACTAAGATTGATCTTTCCTCCAATTATTCTGAAATGAGTCAGTTTTCTTCTAATAGGAAAAATAATTGAGTAAAATCAAATCATGAAACGAAATCAAGAGCATGTGCATGCTGCAGTAGAGCCTTCAAAGTGTCTATAAAGAAGACTTCCAAAAAATAAGCATGCCAGCACTTTCACGCCCACACAAAGATGTATTTCTAATTCATCATCTTGTGAACACAGACATTGGCTTCACTGATATTCTCCTTACAGCTCAGAACCAGCTCTCTGACTTCACCCTTGACCCACGAGTCATTATTCATCTTGGCTACCTTACCTTTCAAATCAGATTAGAGTCCAAGTGATTTCAGAGAAATTAAAAAATGCAGCCTCAGAAGTTGGGTTTATGATCTTCTCTAGGTCTTTAAAGACATTCTCAAAATAAGATTCCAAAATCTGAAGCAATGGCAACATCATCTAAAGAATCATACCCTTTCCTCACACCTTGCACTGTGCGTCTCTTCTAGCTGGCTCTTCCTGGTTATAGTCTTTTCTTTTTTAACTAATAAATTTATTCTTGGTTGTGTGGGGTCTCTGTTGCTGTGTGAGGGCTTTCTCCTGTTGCGGGGAGTGGGGGCTACTCTCTAGCTGCAGTGCATGGACTTCGCACTGTGGTGGTTTCTCTTGCTGCTTACCTTAGTGGCTGCTTTGGGAATGGAGAACTGATTTAGAAAAAGGCAAAGCGTGGCTCTTTCATCACTCTATGGTCCACCATGTATTCTGCTAATATGCCCCACGACCTCTAAGAGCCCAGATATCGTTATCCTGAATGAGGCAAGGATGCACACACAGGCCAAGGATGTCACCACTCAGGTCACCCTGCATGTCACGGGGGCAGGGAGCTATGGTTCCATCCCGGGCATATCCTGCCTCCCATCCTAGGGCGTGGCTTCACTACTTGTGTGTGAGCTCACCAGGCATGTTTTCACTCGCATGTGTTAGAAACTGCATTGTATGTATGTATATATATACATTTTTTTTTTTCCCTTGCTGGGATGGCCTTCAAAGAATTCGTCCCTTCCAAGAACCTGAAATCTTGCTTCTGGATGTGCTGGCAGGGTCATTCTCAGGATGACCATAGAAAGTCTCACTTCCAAAGACTACAGAGTAACCAAAATAATATGGAAGAAACTGAGCTTCACTTGAGCCCACATGGCCTGAATCCAGCCCAAGCCTGCAGAGTGCAGGTAACAGAAAACTTGAACACCCACTGAAACACACATGTATTATTCCCGGCCCTCTTGATTTCCTACTTAGTGTTGAACAAGCTCAGGAAGGTGGGGGGACCTTTCCAAACGCCTTCTCTCCTGCAGTCTCACAACCCTCCTGACTCCCTGCAGACCCACTATGCACTGCAGAGGGCTGGGGAGCTGAGCATCTGGTCCTACATGGGTGTGTGCTGTCACTTCAGTCATGTCCGACTCTTTGCAACACCATGGACTGTAGCCTGCCAGGCTCCTCTGTCCATGGGATTCTCCAGGCAAGAATACTGGAGTGGGTTGCCATGCCCTTCTCTAGGGGATCTTCCCAACCCAGGGATCGAACCTGTGTCTCTTGGGTCTCCTGCATTGGCAGGGGAGTTCTTTACCACTAGCGCCACCTGGGAAGCCCACATGCCATAAATTACTGCCTAGGCAATTCAAACAGTCAGTGCTTTTAGCATCCGCCAAGTCCAAGTGCTATTTGCAGGGCTGGGATGTTGAGAACTGGGCATCTGCTTAATTTACTACTGCTTAGTTCGCTACTACCAGTGAGTAGTCCCTTGTTATTTACCCCGAGACCGAGCCCAGGGCCACCACATGGGTATCTGTCCGGCCACTGGGGAAGTGGTTCTCCCTCCGGCCATAGCCCATGTGTTCCCAGCAGGCAATACTAGCCCAAGGCAGGACATTTCAGCAGCACTGGTCTGAGAGCTTGACTTGATTGGAACAAGTTCTGCAGGTTCACAGCAGTCAGCATGGAGTCAAGTGTGGCCGGGCAGATCGTGTGCCTCTAAGCTGCTGTACAGTTTTTTCTTCCTCTTTTAAAAATGTCCCGTCATTTCAGAGAATCACAGGTACCACACAGACGTGGCTGAAAAGAGTGCAGACTAGTCCTTAGACCAGATCTTGGGTTGTGGCTGATTTATAGGCTGGAGGAGTGTACTAATAGATCTTTTAAATGAGGACAAATCAAAGATCAGAAAAGGAGGCAGCAAAGGAAAAAAGGCATGCCTGCCCCAAGCTCTTACATGAACCTGGGGCCCTCTAGTGGCTGAACTCTGAGGCTGCAAAGTGAGAACCTCCAGTCTGGCTGCGTGGATGGTGGGACTCACAGGGAACACAGGGGACCCCCGCCGGGGCCTTAGAAGGCAGGAGTCACAGGCTCACCAGAGGCACGGGCGGCCTCTTCAACATTCGTGGGAGTTCAATACATCCTTAAGCTCCATCAACATCCCAGTGGAAGACTGGATCTTTTCCTCTTTTTAGTCATCTTCTCCACCCCAAAGTGAAAGCACAGATACAGGTGTTTCAGTAACTGTGGAAATAAGATTTCTAAAAGCCTAATCTACTTTTAAAGAGGTGTCAAAGATTTTATCCTTAAGCAACACAAAATGTATCTGATTTACCATGGTTTTCAAAGAAGTCCCCCATTAGGGACAACTTAAACCCAATACTTTGGCCACCTGATACAAAGAGCTGACTCATTTGAAAAGACCCTGATGCTGGGAAAGACTGAGGGCAGGAGGAGAAGGGGACGACAGAGGATGAGATGGTTGGATGGCATCACCGACTCAATGGACCTGGGTTTGGGTGGACTCCGGCAGTTGGTGATGGACAGGGAGGCCTGGCGTGCTGCGGTTCATGGGGTTGCAAAGAGTTGGACACGACTGAGTGACTGATCTGAACTGAAACCCAAACCACGTAGGCTGTTATGAAACAGTGATGCTATCAATTCGATGGGGAAAGCAAAATATATCCTCAACTTTAGGCTAGTTATGATCCAAACTTGACATTCTACATGTCGGAAAGATGAAGACAGAAAAGGAACTTACAGATATGTTTTCTTGAGCAACACATATATTGTAAAAGAAGAGGAATGTATGGAAGAGTTCCTCTAATTTCTCAGTTGCTACGCTTTTCTAAGTCTTAGTTTATGTCTATGAAACAGGGATATATAGGCTCCTTCGAAGGGCCATCTTCAGCACTCTGTGATGTCACACGAGAGAAACACAAGAGGCACCTCTGTGGTCCTCGGGAGAGAGGACTTAAGATGCTCAAGTCCTGGGTTTCCCTGCTGGCTCTGTGGTAAAGAATCCACCTGCCAATGCAGGAGACACGAGTTTGATCCCTGATCCAGAAAGACCCCACATGCCACAGAGCAACTAAGCCTATGTGCCACAACTACTGAGCCTGTGCTCTAGACCCCAGGAACTGCAACTACTGAGCCCAAGGGCCTCAACTTCTGAAGCCCGCATGCCCTAAAGCCCATGCTTTGCAACAAGAGAGGCTGTCGCAATGAGAAGTCCGGGCACCCGAACTAGAGAGCAGTGCCTGCTCAATGCAATTAGATAAAAGCCCATGCTACAAAGAAGACTCAGCATAGTAAAAACTAAATAAATAAAATTACTAAGAGAAAAAATAGTCAATTCCAAGAAAATCTTTGAGTCCAGACAATTTGCCAGTCCATACCACCAGCTTTAAAGAAACAAAAACAAAAACAAATGATGCTCAAGTCCTGAGCAGGAAAGAGACAGACCCACAAGATCAAGGAAGACCGAACTACATCCTCAGGCTGTAGTTGTTTAGAAGAAATGATGAAGGAAACTGGCAAAGTCCAAAGTCTGGTCTCCAAGAGTCTGAACCCTGAAAGTGAAATTCGAAACAAGTGATGTCAGGAACACACGAACTGAGAAAATTAGTACAGGAAGAGGATGGATTCTTCCTAGCACTGCTGTCTAGTTAGAATTTCTGTCTTCCAGGGAGAACATGTTTGCTGCTAAAACACAGCAGCCTTACCTCATGTATGGAGGGAGAGAAACTAAGCCCAGCCCCTCTTAGGGTTGGCCCTATTCACCACGTGGCCCCAGGGCCCCTGGAATTCAACCTCTCCTATGGTGAAGCAGGTGATCGGAGGAATTAGAATAAGGTTTAAAAGGTCTACTTTATTTGTCACCTCAAAAAAAGCAAAGCCCAAATAAATATTATATGAGGAGCATTCTTATTTTAAATGGTCAAGCCTCATAATTATTTAACAGGAGGAAGGACCAATGTCCCTCCACTTCTTGGGGAAAAGCTAGTGTGTGGACCGTAAAGAAATATGTAGCTCTGCTACTTCAGCAAAGTGCAAATAAAAGTACCATTGAGGTAAGGGGGAAAGATCTCTGGCCGTATATTTTGTCTTGGCATAGTCTATTACCAACGTAGATGCTAAATCAAGTGTCCCTCTTTCCTTTTTAAATGTGCAGTTTGTCAAGGAAACTGAATAGCTGAATATTTAAGAAGCATTCTCACGATCATGGGTCTGGACAGACTGTGGCCGGGAGCCCCTTGGGTCTGTGGGAAGGACTGTCTCTCGCCGGCCAGAACGTCCATGTGTACACAGCTAGTTGGTTTTCATCCCCCTTCCGGGCAGCTAATAGCAACCTTACAGCCACCCTCTAACTCCTCAGACATCCACAAAGCCTGGGTTAGGAAGCTGCACCTTTACAGCATCTCACATTTTTTTTTATTTAGAATTTTACAGTAGAATTAGAACTGCTTTCAGAAAAAAAAGAAACTAAAATTTGCTAAGCACAGGCAAGTGAGCCAAGAAGGACTGCATAGCAGTTAGACACAAAACTTCATTAGACATCCTGACAGACAGAATACACCCCAAGACGGGAAATCTCTTTCCAAAGCCTTTGAGAGAAGGGAGTATATTGGTATCTTCTACTGGAATTTTACCCCAAGAACGTTTTCTGGTGTGTCAAAGATCAGAACTTGTGTATTAAGTGATATTTATCATTAATTTCCTTAAATGATACTTCATCCTTTTACCTAATCAGTTATCAATAGTTGGGTCTTTGGACGGTGCAGAGAAAAGGGTACCCTCCTACACTGTTGATGGGAATGTAAGTTTGTGCAGCCACTATGGAGAACAGTATGGAGGTTCCTCAAAAACCTGATCCAGCGTCCCACTCCTGGGCATGTAACTGGAGAAAACCCAGCCTACAAAAGCCATGCCCCGCAGTGTTCATAGCAGCACCATTCACAGTAGCCAAGACATGGAAACAATGTAAAAGCCCATCAGCAGAGGAATGGGTAAGGAAGATGTGGTCCATATACAATGGGGTACTACTCAGCCATAAAATGCAGTGAAATATTGGCATCTGCCGCAACACGGATGGACCTAGAGATGATCATCCTAAGTGAAGTACGTCAGACAGAAAAAGACAAATACTGTATGATATCGCTTACATGCCGAAGCTAAAAAATAATACAAATGAACTTATTTATGAAACAGAAACATACTCATAGAAATAAAAAACAAAACTTACGGTAACCAAATGGAAAAGCAGGGAGATGGATAAATGAGGAGTATGAGATTAACATATATACACTACCATATATAAAATATCAATCGATAAACAACAAGGACCCACGGTATATAGCAACATCCCATAATAACCTAAAGTGGAAAAGAACCAAATCACTCTGCGGTACACCTATAACCCACAACAACATTGCAAATCAACTATACTTCAATAAAGACATAGTAAGGACTCTGGATCAAGCCCTCTGTGAGCTGGGTTTCTGTGGAGGAGGACTTCATGCCAGAATAGGCCAAACACCTTCTAGTTAGCTCACCCCAACATCCAAGCCTCCTCAGTCTTCTAAGTATTCTGTACTGTGAATTTTAAATAAGCAAAGGTGAAAGAAAATAAGCTTTAGCATTCTCATTAACTTGTTGGTTGAAAAAGTCTCCATCTATCTAACATTTTGTGAATATTATTCCAAGGTTTGACTTGAAAAAAATGAATGAAGAGTTTTCACTGTGGTTTATTACATTGTCTCAACTAGTTGGAAATGTACTTAGAGAAATCAGAGTTGCCAGTGCAGTTCAGAGGAAGAAAACTTCTGAAAGGTGGAGGTGCTAAGGGAGGGGGGGTGGGGATCCAAGTGGGTGGAGCCATACTTCTGCCAATCAAACTAGGAAATTGAGGAGAAGCTTCTTCACCCAGTCCTCCGGTCACTTACATCTTTTACTAAAGGCTAACAAGGAAAACACCCCAAATATTTAACTCTGATTCTTAGTACCTGCCCTCTTTCAGTTCAGTTCAGTTCAGTCGCTCAGTCGTGTCCGACTCTTTGTGACCCCATGAATTGCAGCACGCCAGGCCTCCCTGCCCATCACCAACTCCCAGAGTTCACCCAGACCCACGTCCATCGAGTCAGTGATGCCATCCAGCCATCTCATCCTCTGTCGTCCCCTTCTCCTCCTGCCCTCAATCCCTCCCAGCATCAGAGTCTTTTCCAATGAGTCAAGTCTTCGCATGAGGTGGCCAAAGTACTGGAGTTTCAGCTTTAGCATCATTCCCTCCAAAGAAATCCCAGGGCTGATCTCCTTCAGAATGGACTGGTTGGATCTCCTTGCAGTCCAAGGGACTCTCAATCTCCTCTCAACCCTCCATCACTCTTTTGAATGAAATGAGGTTTTGGTGTTATTTAATCCTCAGATACAGTCTTCACAGCTATTACCTGATATGAAGTGTCTAAATGCACTGCAGAAGTCATCCATTTTACTTTTTGTAACATAAACAAAACTTTGATTCAAATCCCAAGGATTTGTGTCCTAAATCTGAATTTATCTCCAATCCCTCCACACATATTTTCCATCGATAGATAGTCACAAGCAGCTATGCATTCAATTTCAAGCCATGCAAACCTGAAAGGAAAAGAGCCACCATCTGAAATCCCTGGCTGGTCAGTGAATTTAGTATTAAAAAAAAAAAAGAAAAGAAAAGAAAACAGAAGCAGCAACCAAAGAAGCAGGCGAAAGTCTGTTTGCTTCCTCATAGAGTTTTGAACCAGCACCTCCCAGCTTTATCAGTCCAGACACCAGAATGAACGTGGTTAGCTTTCAAACTTCCTGGAAGAACAGCACATTCCCTTGTGTAGTTGGCTTCATGATTTTCTCCCATTGCCTGTTCCTCGGATCTTTGTCTGAAAGCAAGCTGTAAACTGCCATCCCACCCCAACGGAATTCCTTCTCGGTCATGAAATCTCATTACCTTTCTTTAATGGACATGGTTTTGCTGGGGGAGTCGAGGCTGCCCTCCACCGCCGGGGCTTTGATCTCTCCAGCAGCAAACATCGCACACGGGCTCTGATACCGCTTCTCCTGAGGCTGTTCGGAGGGATCCTGCGGCTTCCAGGACACCGGGGTTGCAGTCGGAGCAGCCGGTTTCCCAGCAGCCGCGCCGGTCTGCTCAGAAGTGGGTTCCCCGAACTCCGCGGCTGGGAAGGAAAGGAGCCCTGTCAGCACTTACTCCCCCGGGCAAACATTCTTCAAGCCCTTCACCCCCGGATGATCCCGCACTTAAGAGTTCAATCCGTGGGCACGTGGCAGGTTACCCAATCCCCTGGGGTTTATGCAAATCTGGGGCACGCTCGTCCCTGAGAAAACCAAACTTCCCAGCGGATGACCCCACCCAGCAACTTGTTCTGTGACAATTGGTCTTCTCCTACGTGCCAGACACAGGAAGTTGGTTTGGATGACACTGCAGAATGTCTCCACGCCTCCTAAACAATACTTTGACATTTCACATGTACAGTACTCCCCAACTAAAGCCACTCATAACTGACACACTATCATTTTATGGAAATGCAGAGAGAGAATTACAGTCCTGTGCCGCACGGCTTGCTAATCTGCACAAGAAGGATCTAGAAAGAGAACCTGAAACTCCAGAGACTGGGTTCCTGCCCTATTCCCTGTACTTTTTCAGCCCGGGACCTTTGAGGTCCTCAATTTAATTTTTCTTATTTTTATATTTTTAATTTTTTTTTTTTTTTTTTTTGGTCATGCTGCAAGGCACGTGGGATCTTAGTTCCTCGATCAGGATCACCCCTGCACTGGAAGCTCAGAGACTTAACCATTGGATTGCCAGAAAAGTCTTGTGAGGTCATCAATTTCTAAAAGGAGCCAAAAGAGCTAGCAGTTTAGTTAACATGACCAAGCCATCCAAAACCCTTATGAAGATGTATTAAAACACTTCAGGTACTTTTATGGCAGACATATTCATGAGTCCTCTGAACAGGTCAAGTTCAAGAGGAAGAAAAGTCCGGGAAGGGTACCATTCACACCAGACTTTCATTTAACGCTTAACACTCAGCTGTCAACTGCCTTCACAATTCAGTTAAAAACAATCCCAAACACATGCAACCCATCCAGCAGAAAAGAAAGAGCAGTAGTAAGTTACCTTTCAGCGAAAACTTCCTCTTTGTGACATTCTCCAAGTCCACCTTCTCTTCAAAGAGCTGCCTCTCCTTCCAGTCTGGGCTTGCCTGCATGGTGCTCTTTGGGGTGGAAAATTCCTTCAGCTCATCACCAAGCTGGGCGATGGGAGGATGGGCGAGCTCCAGGCTTCCTTTCCTCGGAAGGGCATAGATGGCCTCTTTATGGTTGTCTCCCTCCCGGACTCTGCTGAGGACGGGGTAGGACAGCTCTGCTTCCTCGAAGGACCCATACTTTGTAACCCCGCCATCTCCACCTGTCAAGCCTCCCTTGCGTTCTGTCTCTTCAAATTCTCTCAACATTGCTTTGCTCCCAGCACCCTCGACCGAGGGCTGCCAGCCTTGGGATTTCAGGATGCTTCTAACTGGGGAGTCGGAGTTTTCTAGCGAAGAAGCAAACTTCTGCTCAGTGGCACCAAAGCTGTCATCTGGAAGTGGCTTTGTCCGAAGATTTCCTGCATACATGGGGGGGACGGTAGATGCCACGGTGGACACGGAAGTGTTAATGGTGGGAGAGAAAGCCATGAGCTTGCCACTCTGCACCTGGGAGGAGACAGTTCAAAAATAAAAGCTGATTTAAAAACACCGCTTGGGTAAATCACCGTGGATGGACTGACATGGATGGAGGCACTACATTTGGGGCAGTTTTCCTGCTTCTGTTGGTGAGAAACCAAACCTAGATGTAGTTGCACAAATGCGTCTCGATAATCCAATCATCTGGGTGAAAGGCAGGTTGTGCATTCTGTTTTTCCTCCCCTCGATGGACTCAACTTCAGATGATTTCAGCCATAATGTGAACAAGAGAAGAGAAACATCCTTGGCATGGTTATCCTCCTTAAGAATGAAGTTATGACCAAGTAGCGACAGGTAACACAGAGTACAAGTAGAGCCCCTTAATCATATCATTAACCCCCGTGGGACAGCATGCTCCCATATTTTCAGGACACACGTGCAATCTTGGAGCTGGATCGCAGGACACCCACCTGTTCCACTTCTCCAAGCGTGACTGGCTGGGTTTGATAACGAGCATTCATCCTCCTCTGTCTCATGTCTAATCTGTTCCGTGTTGAAATGGCTTTTGAGACCGGCTGGGATAGTTTGTTAAACAAGGCCAGCTTCTCCGCTAAGCTCAGAGTGGAGGAGTCAGGTTCTCCCTGCTCAGCAGAATCTTTGCTCTCGTTTGTCTGGTCTCTGGCTAGTGCCTTTTGGTGAGCAGACGCCTGCAATCTGAAAGCGGGGAGACGTCAGCCCCACACAGGGAGAGAACAGAAGCCCACCGCTAAGTCTGTCTGTTAACTTTCTTCAAAGTGTCACTGGAAAAGGGGCTCATTTTCCCCTATCTAGATTCAAGACAGGTATGGGCAGTTGGTCAGCTATTAATAAGAGAGTGAACACTCTAGGCTGAGGGCCCTTGCATGGTCAATGTCACACAGATTTTCAGCTCTGGATTATTTCTAAACATTGAGTTTCCTAATTACAGAATTAAACAAATTAAGGCTTAGGTATACCTTATCTTGGAGAGAGGAGCTGTATTGCTAATATCAACAATAAATACAGCTAGGAGGAGTCCTCAGACCTTGCCTGTGGCCTATTTGCTGCTGCTGCTGCTAAGTTGCTTCAGCCATGTCCGACTCTGTGCGACCCCATAGATGGCAGCCCACCAGGCTCTTCTGTCCCTGGGATTCTCCAGGCAAGAATACTGGAGTGGGTTGCCATTTCCTTCTCCACACAGCCTATTTAGACATTATCTAAATGTGTGGTTCAGAAGGTGGTCTTTACATTTTTTTTAATTCTTTTTTTTTAATGTGGACCATTCTAAAAGGCTTCATTAAATTTGTTACAATATTGCTTCTGTTGTTTATTTTTCTTTTTCGTAGGAACGGGCAGAATTGCATATATCTTAGCTCTCTGGGATCTTAGCTCCCTCACCAGGGATCTAACCTCCACCCTCTCCATTGGAAGGCAAAGTCTTAACCACTGGACCACCAGGGAAGTCCCTGCATTTTAAACAGTTAGGAAATAATACAGTTATTCTATCAAAAGCATTAACTACGACACAGGGTTTTGATGTTCACTTACTACACACAAATAGTTTCACTGTAAAGATCATTCTCCTCTTTTAACCTAGGATTTTCTCTTGTAGGTTTCCATCTGTTTCCTAAAAGGTACTAAAAATCTGAAATTCCTGGTAACTTGAAAGGTAAAGGACATTTTGGTGCTGATAAATCCCTCCAAGAGGAGAAGGCTTCCAGTTACCTGGTCTCGTGAATCTTGGAAAGTCTAAGACAATGTACCTTCTGCCACAGGCACATCCAATTCTCAAGTCCAGGAGAAGAATATATTCTGCCTTGACTCCGATTAACTAGTGCTTTACAAGTTGTCCCAGACAAGAGAGGGGTGTCAGTTTTCCAGGGCACAGTGAGGTGGGAGTAAGGGGACCTGAGTCTTGGCATCTTTCCTGAGGTCCAGAGAAGAACTGGGCTTCCCAGGTGGCTCTAGTTGTAAAGACACCAATTCAGGAGACGCAAGAGATGTGGGTCCAATCCCTGGGTGGGGAAGATCCCCTGGAGAAGGAAATGGCAGCCCGCTCCAGTATTCTTGCCTGGAAAATTCCATGGAGAGAGGAGCCTGGTGGGCTACAGTCCATGGGGTCACAAAGAGTTGCACATAACTGAGCACAGGGAAGAACTAGGTGTGCTGGAAACCTGTTTTCCCAAAGACAGCCCACATCTCGACAATGCCAGCTTTCTTTCTGAACTGTCATCTTACTCGTTTTAATCCTGCTTTAGCCTTTGTGTTTTGGCCTGTAACAGTGAAATAGAGGGGATATTTACCTGCCTTAAGGACATCACTTTAAAACACCACAACTTAAAACATAACAGTAAAGCATCTAAGTTCAGACACTATAAGTTGTTATTGTCTGGATCCTCAAATATAATGGCATTGTCTATCCATTAGAAAACAGGTAAGGTTGTTTGTAAGCATGTATTCATGTCTAGAAGTGTTTAAGCATGATAAGACTTTCAACATTCAGGTTAACGTCCTATTTTTCTGTTAATCTTTATTAAATGCTAGTATTTTAGATGAAAAACGAAATTTTTTAGGGATGATCAGGGTTATGTAAAACAGAAAGAAAACAAATGGATGAGTGGGTTAGTTGGGGTTGAGTCCCAGGACAGAGAGAAAGCAGGTGGATGAAATGCCGGCATATGCAGGCCTACGTGAAGTCCCCCGCTGTGAGACGGCAAGATGCCACACGCTTCGCTGGGACAACTCCTTGCGCTGACTTGTTTGTCAGACAAACGACAGACATTCAAGATCGGAAGATGCACCTCTGCTCTCAGTGCGACATGCAGCAACTTCTGTCCAGTACCTGGCAGGCTGCACGGGACTCTTAGCTACAGTGGGGCTAGGATGTCTTGTCATTACAGGGTGGGTGGCCACTGAGCACGAAGCGGGGGTAGGTTCACTTTAAAAGCAATTGCCAAAGGTGGAACATTCATAAGGAGAGAGAAGAAAAGAAGCATTAAGGAGAGCGTAGTTTTCAATTCAGAAACATTACGTCAAAACATACTGGAACAAAATTGTTCGCTTGTTTATTTGGGAAAATCACAAAAGAACTTGAAAAGCAATTACACACTGAGGAAATAAGAGACAGAGACTACCCAAAGTCAGTGGAACAGGAACAGATTTTTCGAGCTTGGAAAGGATTTAGAATATTTAGAATAAGTGTCCCAGTTTAAAAAAAAAAATTAAAAAGAAGCTAATATATTAACCACCAGCAAAGCAGTAGATTATGTCTCTGTTTTACTAAGTTGTCCTAAGCTCTTTTTTAGAAAAATCATGGTCCTCATATCATCTATAAGCACATCAAAGTACGTTCAGGGAGTCTGACAAGTGGGTAACTTTTGCTTATATTTACTGTTTTGCTCCTAGGGTTAGTTGTTTCTTATTTTACAATAACCAAACAGTATTATTATTTTTTGATTTGCCAAGAGTTCCCAGTGAATAGAGGATGTACTTATCCACAAACTGGAAGTGCAGGCGGCTGAGTTAAGTGCAGCTTCACATGTGGGCTGTTCATGCTCTAAATGATATGAACTTCATTTTTTCAGGAAGGGTGTGTGCACGTGTATGTCCAGCAGGAGAAACTATTTTTTTAAAAAACTAATAAAAGTTTTCACTTAATGGAAGCAATGATCCCTGGATGAATTACTTTGGGAAATTCATACTGAACACATGGGAAAACACGGCTCAAAACCTACTTCCCACTGTTTGGAGACTTCCATGGAATTAAAAAAAAAAATCATGATAATTTAAAAGCCAAGAGAATCCTTCTGTACCTTTAGTCTGTTTTGAGATACAGACTAAAATATTTATGGAGGAAACGATATATATGGTTTGCTTGAACATAACTACAGCAGGAAACGGGTAGAGCGAGATGAGATGGGCTTGGGGTTCTTGGCTCTTGGGTGATGAGGACATGGGGGCTCAGAACATTAACCCGTCTACTCTTGTATTTTAAATTTTCCATTGTAAATGGATTAAAAAAGAAACCAGGCAAAAAAATAAAAAGAAAACTCCCCTTCATGTTCTTCTAGAAGATACAATAGGTTAACACACCCCTTTACAAAGTTCAGGGACACCAGACACCCAAACACCTACTTTTTGGTGGCTTCTAACTGAACCATCTTCAGATCGCCTCGTTTTAAAAGTCTTTAAATTTCTTTTTACAAAGAAGGCCTTCCAGCCAAGGCCCAGAGGCCCTGGAGGGACTTACGTGGCTGCAATGACCACCTCCTCGGTGGTGACGGGCTGCGTGTGGGACCGGTCCTGGAGGCGCCGCAGCCTCTGCTCCACGGCCGCATTGCGGGAGCGGCGCTTTGGGACGCTCTTCTCGTCAAACGACTTCTCCATCTCCTAGGATGGGAAACAGTGTAGAAGCCTGAACAACTGGAGGAAAGGAAGCTGGGGCGGCAGAATGTGGCTACCCTGTAGACCCTGCAGGGTCTACAGGAGGGCCCCCCACCACCACCCCAGGAGGCAGCATCGCCATCAGCAGCACACACAGCAGCCACATGGGAGGAGAGATCACACCAGAACCCAGAGCCAGAGCGGGCTGCAGGCTGGCTTACCCTGATGACCTTTCAGCACATCTTACCCTGAAGAGCAGCCTCTTAGCAGCGACGCTCAGCCTCGCTCGCTCATCGACCTTTTCTTCATCTGGGAAGAGTCACAAATAAAGACTGAACATCATTAGAAGACGTAGGGAAAGTCTCTGAAAAGTTTTCCAAGGTGGACTTGGAAATCTTCTGAATAAAAGAATCAATACGCTAAAGGAGATCATCCCAATCCAGGGATCAAGCCCAGGTCTCCCGCATTGCAGGCAGATTCTTTATTGTTTGAGCCACAAGGGAAGCCCAAAAATAACAAGAGGCAATATTTTCCTCTGGGTGAGGAAGGCTATTCTTCTGCTCAGTGAAAATGTACTAATTCCCATTGCAATTCACCAAACAAAATTCTTGTCCAGGCAATAATTTTCTACTATCATACTGGACTTAAGAATAGATACTATGGAATTAAGAAGAGATTTTAAGGAAGGAATTTCTCTTGTTTATTATTAAATAGTAACAAGAAAGTAACATGAAAAACCTGCTTCTTTGATTCAAATCAATGGTTTTAATAAATGGTTAATATCACAGCTCTCTCTCTCAAAACTAAAGAAAGTTCTTGTGAAAACCTCAACAGGTTTTATTATATTCACAGGAAGAAAATCTGCTGAAAAGAAAGTAATTGTTCCATAATCTCATTCTTTTCAAAAGCAAAAAATCTCATCTAAATCTAATCTGGGGTGAGATGATTAAGAAGAAAAAGACAGATACTTGCCCTCGGCAGCTGGCATTTCTGAATTTGAAGTTGACCTAGGAAAGACATGAGTGAAAAAACAATAACAAACAATTAGCTGATTGGAGTGGAAGATCCAAGGATCACATTAAAAGTGAAAATAAAAATTCAATTAAAGCCTCTTAAAGAACATCCTCCTGGTAGCAACTCTAGTAGTGACTACGCATGGGCAACTATTACAGACACTGTGGGGTATGTGTGCTCACAGCCCGGCCAGGTGCTTCACCTTGTGGAGATAAACCAGGACCAAGGGGGACTTATTAAACACGACAGACAATCGTCTTTTAGACAGACGCTTTCATTTCTCTGTGTTAGCATATGATAAAAACTCACTCACATACAACATGCAGATAAGACATTGATAAACTGAATATGAACCTCCTTAGTCATTTTCACCATATAATTTAGTGGACAATCCGGATTCTAACTTAAGGGCGTAAAAATTTAAAAACATCAAATGTTTAACGTTTCTCATTTCTTACCATCTGAATGCAATTTAAAACGGTATGCTGATATTGGCATCATGGTCAACATTCTTTAAAAACACATTTATACCAGCCAAACAAACATCACTTATAGCTTGGATGGAAGAATTATGGAGTCATTACATCCCATTGAAACAGCATCAGAACCATCCCTGGGGTAGAAATTTCTATAGGATTTCTTATAAGTTTCTCGACCAGGGAACTTGACAGACACATGCCTACCTATCCGATTCCTTTCGTTCTGCCGAGGTTATAGGTTGAGTTCTAAATCTCTCGGAAGTCTTTCTATTTTCACCAGGAGAAAAATAGCGCCTCGGTTTCCGGGACCCTCTCTCCCGCTCCACACCAGGGCCTTCGCTTGACCCCTCAACCCGAGAATGGCTTTTAGAGTTGGTGGGGAGGAGGTACACAGAAGGGAGACAGAGAGAGGGAAGAAAGCAAAGGTTTATGTACCCTGGTGAGTCAAGGCATGAACAGTGCAAATCCCACCACATGCCTCTACCATGCATGTCGGGAGGTGGAACATTCCAGAGTCCCGATACTCTAGAGGCACCTCCCACCCTCCGCCCCAGCCCTGTTAGTAGGCACAAGCAGAATGGTAGTCGTGGAGCCATGTCCTGGATGGTCTGCCCTACACACACTGGTGAGCTAAGCTGGTAAGATTCAAGGCAGGATGCCACACAAGTCGGAAGGTGAATAACTCTGCCAAGGACGTGCAAGTGACACATTGAGGGGACACGTGGACATCACCTACAGCTCGGGTTTCCTGCTGGCCCTGGCCGACTCCAGGAACGCATTGCGGAGCTGGGCGACCGAGACCTTCGTGTCCAGCAGGCCCAGTTCCAACTCGGCCTTGGACGTCTGTGACTCGGCATCTCGCTTGGGAGCCGGGGCCTTGGCCTTCAGAGCCTGGAGCTGTGGAGGGCCCGTGTAGTCGGACAGGGAGCGGGTGAGGACCCTGTGTTTCCTCGTGGGCACCTCCTTCCTGTGACCTTGGGACACAGCCTCGCTCTGAACATACATGACCATCTCACTCCTGCCCATCCTCTCAGTGGGCTGCTGCTGAGCCATAGGCGGGTGGGCCAGGCTTTCTGATTCCTTCTGAGGTTCCGCGGTAACTATGCCAACAGCGGGCTGACTCAAGTCCTCAGTTCCAGAGGGGGCTTCCTGGCTTCTCCCAGACCCACGATCCTCCAAAACTGCAAGGGTCTTCCTGGTTTTCTCCAGAGCATCAGAGAAGAGCACATCTTCTGCTTTGGATTCGCAAATATGGAGAACCGGGGTGTCTCTTCTTTCACCTTCTAGAACCTTTGAGGGGGGAGGCTTTGTGACAGTCTGGGGGGCTGGACCCACCCAGCTGCCCTCGGAGATGCTTTCTGGGGTGTCTGAGGTCACCAGCGTGATGGTGTGGACAGGCTCTGCTGGCTGGACGTAGCCGCGGATGGGCTGTCTTGCGGAGCTGGCCACCTTGCCCGAGACCCTATCGAAGGCCGAGTTCTCTGACTGAAAGGCCAGGTAATGGCCTGGTGCCGTCTGGTGTCTCCTCTGAGTTAAGGACTCGGAGGTAAGTTCAGGGCTGCTGCGAGCGCTCTCCTCTCGCACCAATTTTTCTCTAACTTTAACTCTTTAAGAAAGAAAAAGGATTTAAGTTGCCAAGTGTGGTAATGGCTCTGGGGGAAGAGAGCATGTGTGTGCAGACCGGAGATGCCTGGAGACTGGATAAGCATCTTGGGGTCCCACTCGCCTTGCCAGAGGAAGGAGTTTGTGTTGAGTTTACAAACTCGCTCTTCCTTCTGTAAAGCTAGGAGGGGCCAGATGCTATCCTGGGAGAGAATGGATGCCTTCCGACTAAATGAATACTCAGAAGCCCAGGAAAATTCATTATTATGCACCACTGGTATGCATGAGGGTGCACTGAGGCTGGGCACATGGACAGGCCCAGTATATGGACTGGGGTGGGGGTGGTTTCCAGGCATATATAAGCCTAAAGACCAAATGTAATTGCATTGTCTCCTATAAATGTCATAGCATTCATGATGATGGTTATTTTTTATTGAGCTCAAGATACAGCAAATGATTACCCTTTTTCAAGCATTTAAGAGTCACAAATTTTTCCATGCCATGCAGACAACATTCATTCATTCAGAAAACACATGACCAGTTAAGACATCATCACTTCCAGCAACTCCAGCGCTAAGAGGGATGCCAGGGAAAAAAAGATTTTTGTTGAAAGAATGCACTGAACATGTTCTCCCCACTGGAATGGTCATTAGGCCATCCATTAAAAACTAATCCAAAAAGAGAGGGCTCTGGTTGTTTCTAGAGCTATTTAAATAGCCGAGAGCAAAACTGAAATCCACTGGAAAAGCTACCAACCTTTTCTTATTACTGTGGAAGCAAAGTAGCCAAGACCTCTGGCTGAGGGGCCCAGGAGACCTCTTTTCAAAGCTTCAGTCAGCCAGTTTGAGCTGTGTGGTCTCAGATAACCTACCTGCCTCAGCTGCTTCATCTTTCAAATGGAAATGATAGTAACAAGATGTAATGTGATGCTTGCCAAGTATGCAGTTTAGCACTTAGCAAAGGGTAAACATTCAACAGTGCAAACTAGTTGTTTTTACTTTTTTTTTTTTTTAATACCACATAGTGAGGAAGGACAAACCATTCAAACTGTTTATGAATGGACTGTGGACTGGGGATAATCTTTAAAAAATAAAGGATGCTTTTGAAGTGGGAGAAGTGATTTCTCAGGGGAATGAACGTAAAACCTTTATTTGCTTAAGATTAGTCAGCAAAAATAATTGCTTGCGATATTCATTTTCTAGAAGGGAATTTTTCCTTAGATGACAAAGGCATCCTACTAAATTTGAAATAAACACCTACGTGTCTTTCAACATAAGATGCAGGATATGTATATTTCATTAAAGAAAAGTCAAAGACACACATAAAAGGCAGTTACTGTGAACCATTCAGGGGAAGAGAAAAGCATTCTGAGTTGTTATTTTTCCCAGAGACTAGCGAGTGTTGGAGGTTTTCATATTTATAAGCTTTGTTAATTTGTTCAAGTTCTCCTGCGGAATGTGTCCTTGTCATCGGAGACAATCTGAATGTTGTCCTCAGCCAAGAACAAAGTGACTGTTAGAAACTCAATATATGGGTGCTTTGTCCTGCCAATGACTTACTCATTCTTAACTCCTTCTGTCTCTCCCTGCCCCCAACCTTAACAATGAAGCTAGATGGGGTTTTGTCTGCTTTGAAATCCAGATGCCCTATACGTAGCTGTGGAAATTAACAACTGGTTGACAGACAGCCAACATGGAAAGGAGGAGGCTGGAAGGCCAGGACAGGGGAGCTGATGATAAGATGGGACCCTGGGTAGGTTAGCCTGGCTTAAGGGAGCAGCCCAGAGACGCTGGTTATGTGCTCACTAACGCTCCCTCCTGGCAGCATGTGAGCAGTGAGAAAGGAGAAAAGCCAGAGGTGGAGTCAAAAGATTTTTCAAAAGAGAAGCAAAGGGGAACAGTATGAGCAGCCATTAGGGCAGTAGAAGGAGAAAAAGGAATGATTAGAAAGCAACTTCCAGCAGCCCCCTTTTGAACATGTTATTTTCAAAAGCCCTGCCACCAAAAAGAGGGCAAAGGCGAGTTAGTTTCGGTGATGTGCGGGACAGGGACACACGCACTAAACACAAGCTGACAGCTTGGGAGATACCTGGATGGCCAGTTGATAAGTGAAGGTGTGTCCCCTTCGGAATCTTTCTGGAGAAACCACTCATGTTTGGGTTTCCCGATACTATTTTGTACAAAAAAACAAAACTTCAGGTAAAGCCTATGAAAACGTCAACACATACACAGATGTCATTACCATCATTTAAAACCCTCAAGGCTGACTTTTCTTAAGTAAGGAATAATGCTGGCTTTTGAAAATGTCTAAGCATGTTTTGCCATGGGGTTTCTATTTGGTGCACGGAATGTCCAAGATGTTCATTTATTACAGATATCAAGATAGAACAAATACATCTGAAGCCACCAAATAAAGTGTTTTGTGGGATCATTTGGAAATATCAAGAGTCTGCTACAGTCATATTCTGCCTATAAATACCAGACGATTCTCTTGTAGGAGGTTGAATTAAAAATACAAATTATCATCTGTAAGTTCTGTAAAGGTACATTGGTAAATAGCCAAATATAAAAATAGTGTCCATGCAAAACAATACATATGAATAAAAAAAGAAATTCCATAAGATCATATCTTTAATTGCTAGTCTACATTTTTCTTTTACATTTATCACTGAATAATGCAACCAACAGTTACCAAGTACTAATACAAGTCCATTTGATAAATGTTTATTGAGTTCTGACTATGTACAAAACACTGAGCTGGGGCCTCAGAAGTAGCCAAGGTAAATTAGGCATCACGCCAGCCATCAAAAACTAACATTGTGTTGGGCAAGATAACACAGGATTGACACACTCATTCTTCAACACACAATCAAATATAATGCAAGGTTGAATATGACAAAGTCGTAATGTCAGGTTGAAGACATCTTACCAAAAAATCAGTGGCAAGCAAAATCTTGCCATCAGTATATTAAGCAAGACACAGGAGGACTACCCAAATCATTGACCTGCATGCTGTTACAAAACAGAAAAAGAAGCATGGGAACTCTACACACTAGTTAAAATGTTTACCAGCTCAAAATCTTACCAGCCTACCTGTGAGAGTCCTTCAATACCAGACTGGAAACACAGTGAGAGTCCTTCAATACCAGACTGGAAACACAGATCAAAGACATTTCCCAAAGCACAGAATAATAATTAAAACGAAATTCTCTTAGTTTCTAAAAATCATTTTAATTTGGGTTTTGTTTCAAACTCCCAGGCAAGAACCTGTTGGCCATCACTACTGTGCATTCCGCTGTGACCACTGCAATCTGTCACACTTAGGCATGGATCCCTGTTCTCCAGTCTGTCTACACCCTAATCTATGACCCACCTCTCTGTCTCTAGTATTATAGCCATTGAACCCATGGCAAATAAAAAACTCAGATTATGGAAAGACATTTTTATTTCCAATGATAAAGGATCTAATTTCTCAGCATTTATTTAAACATAGGAATAGTTCTGCATATTGTCTGCAGTTTAGAAAGGAGGCAATCAGTATAGCTTGGGATAGAGTGAGCGCAATGGATACTTGCTTTTGAAAATCATCAGTTAATAACTCATATGCCTACCTCACAGTTATTTTAAGGCCCAGATGCTTTTTGTACAATAGAATGCGTTGCAAACTGTGACATATGCCATACAACTTTCTGAATATAATCTTCATTAATCAGAATAAAACTTGGTCAATAGAACCCTAAAAAATTATCAGGCCAGTTACAAGTAAACAGGTTCTAGGGATGTAATGTATGACATGGCAAATACAATTAACAGTGCTGTATGATATATATGAGTTCTCATTACAAGCAAAAAAATTTTTTTTCTATATCTTTGATTTTTTATCTATACAAAATGATAGATATTCACTAAACTCTTTCTCCCTGGACTCGTCCACCCCCATAGCTACATGGGCTGGCTGCCTTTCATTACATAGGTCTCTGCTCAACTATTATTAGAGACATTTCCCTAAGCATTTCATATCAAATAGCAACCTCAATCTCTTCCTTTTTTAAGTTTTTTATTTTTTTCTTGAAGTATAGATGATTTATCATGTTGGATTAATTTCTGCTGTACAGCAAAGTGACTCAGTTATACACATATATATTCTTTTCCATATTCTTTTCCATTATAGTTTATCATGGGACATTGAATATAGTTCCCTGTGTTATACAGTAGGACTTGGCTGTTGACTCATTCTCTACATATAGTAGTTTGTATCTTTTAACTCCAAACTCCTGGTTCTTCTCTTCCCTTCCTCCCGCTCCTTGGCAACCACAAATCTGTTCTCCATGTCTGTGCCAGTCTCTTCTGTTTGATTAGAACCATGCCTTGGGTCCTAAAATGATGAACTGAAGTACAGCACTGGGACTTCCCTGGTGGTCCAGTGGTTAAGAATCAGCCTTGCAATGCAAGGGAACTAAGATCCCATATGCCATGGAGCAACTAAGCCCATGGGCTGTAACTGCTGAGCCTGTGTGCTCTGGGGCCCTCGCGACCCATCTAGAGAGTCCCTGCACTGCAAAGAAAGATTCTGAATGAGGCGATGAAGACACCAAGTGCCACAACTAAGACCTGACACAACCGGAAAAAAAAAAAAAAAGCGCAGCACTGATCTGGGAAATTCACGGGCACCCGAAAGTGTGGAACATAATGGAAGTTCGGGACCAAGCTTCCCACCATGGGAGCCTGCAGGGTGCCCAAGAGAGGCCCAGACTCAGATGAAAAGCTACATCATTTCATGCAAGTACAAAATGTATTTCTGGGGCCCAGCAGGTACTGTTTTTTTAAGATGTAATAACAGTAGGTGAGCATTTTAAAACATGAAAAAAATAAAGAGATCACATCTGGATAGTGGCAATGAAACCCTGGGTTCTTTCGTATTTTTTAAATCTTGCATGGATAATGTTGTTTTATGTCCCTTAACATTATGCTTCACTATTTTTAATAATTAAGACTTGGCTAAAAAATTAACAGTGGGAAGGATTAATTTCATATGAACATAATGAGTTCAATAGATGATACTACCAGCCTATGAGAGCTAAGTGAGGCCCTTGCAAAGTCAAGAATCAACGCTGGTGGCCAGAGATACAGCAGTGATGGAAACCTTCTCTCTCTCTCGACAGGGGGAATGGTTATACATTTCCCCAAACTCCCTGGCCTGCGTCCTTAAAATACTGTGTGCATCCTGATGTAAATTATGTCTCAATTTAAACATATATCACCGCTGGGACAGAGAAGAGACTTGCAGTTGCCAACAGGGAGGTGGTGGAGGGAAGGATTGGGAGTTTGGCATCAGCAAAAGCAAACTATTATATATAGAGAGTGGATAAACAACAAGGTCCTACTGTACAGCACAGGGAACTATATTCAATATCCTGAGATAAACCATAATGAAAAAGAATATGAAGAAGAATGTATGTGTGTGTGTGTATAACTGAACCAGTTTTATAGCAGAAATTAACACAACACTATAAATCAACTCTATTTCAATAAATTTTTTAAAAAAGCCTCACTGTTGGATCATGGAGTAAAGACTTTCTGAGTAATCAAAATGTAGAAATAGAGTCTTTTGGGGGCAAAGTGAAGTCACTCAGTCGTGTCCGACTCTGTGATGCCACGGACTATAGCCTATCAGGCTCCTCCGTCCAGGGGATTTTCCAGGCAACAGTACTGGATTGGGTTGCCATTTCCTTCTCCAGAGGGTCTTCCCGACCCAGGGATCGAACTCAGGTCTCCCGCATTGTAAGCAGATGCTTTACCATCTGAGCCACCCAGGAAGAACTTTTTTGGGGCAGGAGCAAGATAAACATGGGATAAACTTTATCCCAGTTTCCCTCAGGGCTAATCTCAGCGCTGAAGGCCTAAATGCTGCAAGGTTGGCTGAAAAAGAGTGAAAGGTACGTGCAAATGGACCAGAGAGTCAGAGGGAACAGCTGAGTCTGGGGAAGGGATTGGAGGGATCTTCAAAGGGGATCCGTGTCTCCTACTTGACTTCTAATGAAGTAACCAAAGTAAGGTAGGAACTTGACTGCCTTTGTTGTGGGACCAGCCTAGAATCAGCCTTTTGGGGCCGCAGACTTGAGTTCGAAAGTCCCCTAGAGCAGCCAGCGACTTTTTGGTTCATGTTTCACAATCCCCACTCACAGCTGAATGTATTTATAAGCACATGGACTCAAGACCATATATAAGGATTCCAAGCCCAGACAAAGTGGAAAGAGCCCTGAAGTACAAACAAGGGCTGCTCCAAGTATACTCTGCTGATTGGGGTCACTGGTCCACAGTGAGATTAAAGGCTTGGACCAGAATGTAAACAATGGTCTCTGAGCCTGCTGTGTAGGTCAGTGACCCCTTCTTCCCATCACAACTTTCTTGAGGAAGGTAAAGACCCATGGCCTACATTCCTTGCAAGTCCCTTATATGTTGGGGGCTGATACTGAGTTTGCAGACTGGCTATTTCAAGCAGCACTGCTATCGTTTTTTGACACTTCATGAAGACATGGAAAACAGCAGAACATTCGCTCAGAAATAACTGATGGAGGCCCTTGGTATGTGTTAGATGAAGGGAAGGAGTTGGGAAAATGACTGAGATGCTGTATCTATTCTTCCTGCAAGACTTCTACAAAAGTAATGCTATCACTGAGATCACCCTTATCAATCTTATGGATTGGCTTAATATCAGATTCATGGCGCCGTATTTGGGGAAATCCTGACAAAACTGCTAACATCCTTATCTGGGTGTGTCAGCTTTGTTGTAGGATACTGGGCATCTAGATGTCCCTCTTCCTGAGACATGAAGCACAGGTGAAGCTGCATTTGAGGCACCTCATTTGGTACATGAGGTCTTTCTCCCCTTTCCCCCTTTTGGCAGATAAACTTAGGGCTCCCTGTGGCAAGTCAAGTTTCAGCTTTATAACCATACTTGGAAAAGGACAATCTGATACAGAGAACAGACTGGTTTGGGAGTCCAGCAGCACAGAATATGTAAGAGACTCCAAAAATGACTCTGGTTTCTATTAAGACAGGGAGAAAGGTATACAAACTTGGAAAGGGAAGATGCAAAGGTGACTCTCTGAAAGTATTCTTATCGGTCAAGAGCTCAGTGAGAATGAGACCCCCAGATGTGACCTGACCGCTGGAGAACACAAGCGGACTAGCGCTACCTGTGTCATTGACAATTCACATTCATTAATGTCCTCCCAGATTGGAATAGCCATCTTGGCAGTCATATAAAGAACTTATTGTCAACTAAAACTCCTAGGTCTGCTTCACACGAACTGCTATTAAATCAAGTTTCTCCAATCCTGAATTTATACACTGATTTTTTTTCCCCCTTCTAAATATAGGACTGACTTTGTTAAATTTCATCTTGTTAGCTTCCTACCATTATTCCAGGTACAGGCGCTCTCTTGCCTCCATGCTCCCGTAGTCTCTTCCTTCTTTCTCTCTTTCCCCCATCCCGTCTAATCTCTTCTCTCTCAATCCCTCCCCCTCTTCCTTTTCTTTTTTTTCCTACCATCAAATTTATTTACAATCCCTCCTTCAGAAATTAGTATCTCCCAGATCACCTAATGAAATGCCAAACAGGACCAAGTTAAGAACCAAGGCCAATGTGGAACCAAGACTTCATCACCTCATGTGTAGGTAACTGCAACCACCTCTTTAGTGGTCTCCCTGACTAGAATCAATTCTCCTTCAGCCAAATCCCCCACACTCTTCCAGAGTATTCTTTCTGAAGTACATAACCAAGCATGCTTGCTGTCAAATCCTTTGGGCACTTCCCATTGTACTGTCCACCAGGAGAAGGCCAAACTCCTTGTCATAAGTTGCCCCATGGTTGGTCACCACCTGACTATCTCAACTCATCCCATCCCCTTCCTTCTAGGTCACCTGGAGCAGCCACCTCTCCATGTCTAGCAAACTCACCACATCCTTAAAGACTTAGTTCAACTACGGTCACTTCTCCAAGGAGGAAAGATGAACAACTTATCTTGGTATTCCCATGGCACCCAACTTTGGGCTCTATAATCTTATTTACCTGACTGTGTTGTGGTTAACTCACACACTTAAAAATAACATGCCCACCCAGAAACACAGTGCCTGGCACAAGATAGCTTTCTTGAATGAATAGCTAAACTACTTCAGAGCTGAAATTAACCCATGAATCAAGACCTCTCAGGTTTGGGTGGATGGACAGATGCCTACTGAGTTTGAGTTTTCCCCCACCCTGACTACAAGTTTTCATTTTGTTTATGGGGATGAGGTTTTTAAATACCTCATGTAAATCCACATAAATGTTTTCTATAATATCCCCAATCTTATATCCTAAAGTTTCTAGCCTTCAAAGGGCAAAAACAGCTACCTCTTTTTTCTACTATGATGGAAAATAGAACTGACATTAATAACAAGAGCAACGTGTCATGGAAAGAACTCTGATGGATTCAGAGACCTTGAATGACTGACCAGATCATGGACTCAGCTATATGGTCCTAATCCAGTTACTTAAAGTCTTTCATCTTCAGGGCTTTTCATGTACAAAATAGAGTTTTAAACTAAATAACCTCCCAGTTTATTTCTGATTTTAAGAATTTAACATTCTTTAACACTATCTATTCTGTGGGGTCCTGGGGTGAGCCAGCTCTCTATTGGGCAGTGGCTACCTCCCCAGAAGAGAGCTATAGGGTTACCTGTGAAAGAGATGGTGACCTTGAGTGTAAGAAAACTTTTTTTTTTTTTATGACGTGGCAACTGGAGAATTATATCACCAGGAAATAAGAACTCACCCTAAGTTGTCATGGAAAGGAGTTGCTCTGGGTTTGCATCCCTAAGTATCTAATAAAATGACACGCTTTGACTCCTCACAACCCCTAAGAGTTAATGGGTGAAAAAGTGATTCCTGCCACCAAAATGAAGTCAAATCCAGCACAGTAAAATTGGTTTCACCCTGTGGGTGTCTAGCTCTAATTATGTAACAGCTCCTAATTATAAAACATGATTCAGCTTAAGAAGAATAGCTATTAACACCAGCATCTCATTCAAATTAACAGTTTATTTGCTGAAAGTTGCTTGTTTGGAAAAACTGCTAATGATTGCTTTGCACATTCACATGAGTGTATGAATGTGCAAAGCCACAAGCACACAGGCAAAATACTGTATTTTAAAATCTATCAGACATTTGAATTTTTAGGACATACCAGCTAGTATTTTCGGTGACATCATCTTATTTTGTTCAGTGGATAGAAATGGACATTTGACAGTGAAAATAGAATAAAATGAAGAAAAAAAAAAAAAAGGCAATGAATTAACCATAAAAACAGCCCAAAGCTAGAAGAACAAGACAAGAGTGATGTCTGGGGAGACAGGAAGGTGAAAGCAATCCTGTGCCAATACAAACACACACGTGAGAAGTATCCAGCAGTCTCTTTAGAGAGTAGATCCTCAGAGATCTCTGTTCCCACGACATTCTGGCCCAGTGTAGACTCTGTGTTAGGAAACTTCCTGCCGTGGCAGAGACAGAAGCTGACCCAGGAATGCCAATGGTCAAGAGGCAGTTGCCTCACTCAGCATCTCGCCAATTAACTAAAACAATGAGCTCCAGGCTCTGGAGACAGTTTTTAGATGCAAACCTCCCACTGGGAGATGCGCAAACGATCAGAAATAAAGGATAAAAACTCTTGAGAAGCCACGTGCACCCTAATGTTCATAGCACAACTATTCACTATAGTCGAGACATGGAAACAGCCTAAGTGCCCATCGACAGATGATGGATAAAGAAGCTGTGATGTGTACATACACAATGGAATATTCCTCAACCTTAAAAAATGATGAATATCGCCATTCGCAGCAACAGGATGGACCTAGAGAGATTATAATACTAAGTGAAGTGCATCATAAAGACAAATACCATAAGGCACCACTCATACGTGGAATCTAAAATACGACAGAAATAAACGTATCTATGAAACAGGAAGAGACTCACAGACACAGAGAACACACTTGCGGTTGTCAAGGAGGAAAGGTAGGGGAGAGATGGATTGGCAGTTTGGGATTAGCAGATGCAGATGATTATATACAGGATGGATAAGCAACAAGGTCCTGCAGTACAGCACAGGGAACTATTCAATATCCTTGATAAACCGTAATGGAAAAGAACATGAAAAAGACTTCAGTGTACAGCAGAAGTTAACTATACTTCAGTAAAATTTAAAACAAAACAAAACCTTTTATTTGTTTATTTTGGCTGCAGCACACGGCTTGTGGGCTCTTAGTTCCCTGACCAGGGATTGAACCCTGGCTCCCGGCAGTGAAAGAACAGAATCCTAACCATTGAACCATCAGGGAATTCCCAAAACAAAACAGTTTTGAATTAAAACAGAAAAATAAAAAAAAGAAAGGGTAGGACTGCATCATAACCCTGCTTCCTTCCTGGATGGCCAGAGTCTGCATGTCACAGTGCTGCAGAAATGGTTCATTCTGGAGGGGGCCGTGGCCCACTGTGCGGCCAGGGCACAGCTCTGAAGAAGCCCCGTTCAAACCATCATTCACCAATGGCGGCCACCCCTGATCAAAGGTCAGCGTCAGCGCTGCATGAAACCCCCACCATCAGTCTTCTGGCATGAATGATAGTTCGCTAAGTGGGAAAAGGAGTGGTGGGGATCCCAGGAGAATAATAATAACAATAAAACCCCAGGGTTCTCTAGAGAGGATCACCACTAGAAAATTAGGTGTGCTTCTCTTCTTTCCAGTTCCTGCAGGGAAATACACAGGCTCAGGAGAAGGGCAGGTGTGGGACTTGGTGGAGGGGGGGGGCGGGGTTTCTGCACTCACAAAATTAACCCAGATGGTGCACTTTATTGTTTGTGACATTAAGAGATGCACCAAATAGCAAACTGACAAGAGCTTTGGATTTAAGATTTTTAATGGAGTTCAGACTTTAAAATTTTGAATAACACAGAGGCTCCCAATACCTTGGAATTTTATTCTAAAATTCACAGTGGCCAAATTAACAAAGAATGGTTCATTTCAGTTATACCATCTGTTTGGAAAACACAATTCTTGAAATTCCAAATTTACAGAATTTGGTAGGACAAGGGAATGGTGGTTGGCATGTGATTTATTCTCTATTACCAATATAGCATATATAGAGATAAATATGTAAAAATATATGTATATATATATACACACACTCACACATACTGCTCTGTTACTATGTATGTTCTTAGTTTGCTAAAGAACAATATTTTCATATGAATTCCTGGACAACTGACAGGATTTCTGAACTAAAGACTCTGTTACTATCATACATACACACACACATATAACACGCATACATACATACACATACATACATATCTTCTCTATCACATAAATTGTGAAAGTGAAAGTGAAAGTCGCTCAGTCGTGTCCAACTCTTTGCGACCCCGTGGACTATACAGTCCATGAAGTTCTCTAGGCCAGAATACTGGAGCTGGTAGCCTTTCTCTTCTCCAGGGGATCTTCTCAACCCAGGGATCAAACCCAGGTCTCCTGCATTGCAGGCAGATTCTTTACCAGCTGAGCTACCAGGGAAGCCCAAGAATACTGGAGTGGGTAGCCTACCCCTTCTCCAGGGGATCTTCCCAACCCAGGAATTGAACTGGAGTCCCCTGCATTGTAGGTGGATTCTTTACCAACTGAGCTATTAAAATAAACTAATCACTCAGCTAAATATTGCCCTAAAAACTGTTACTGACCTTATAATGCTTAAGAACAGTATAGTACAAGAACTAATGATTATTCTGTTTGTACATGTATTTGCATTAGCATATATGAGAACATATAAAAAACTATGCATTCAATATCTGGCTCACATTTGAATTTTTAGGACACTGTAAAGTGTTTGGATGCTATTTTCATGAGTGATGTATTCCAATTTAATTAATGAAACAAACAACAGCCTCTTCCTAGCGAGCACAAAATGAATTGATGGAGCAGGACTGACAATTCAGAGATAAATAATCCCAAAACCGCCTAATTCAGAGCTTCACAGGGATGAAAGAGTAAAGCATAACAGTGAGAAAAAGATTCCATTTCAGTGATAGGACAAATCCAGTATGCTATTCAATTGTTTTGGCATTTGTAGATATTTTTCTGGTCATTTCTTAACCTTCTAAACTTCTCTGTCACATATTTCCAGGTCAGATACCATCTTATTTTCACTACAGTTACTGGGTCACCAAGAGTTCTTTGTTGTTTTAATTCACAAAGTATTTTTTGGCTCTCTTCTCCCGGAATGGAAGTCAGACAACAATGACTCCCTGACACCTGAATTTCCTGGCTCTAGAGAAAGGACTACCAGCAGAATGTTAATCCACTTAAATCCATCTTTAAAAGCTGAACAAATGAAGTCAGTGTGGACTAAATCCCAATGCTATTTTAACATCATACCTGTCACACATTACTTTCCTTGCTTTTTAATGTAAACACATCTCTGGTTTTTTCCTTTTCTATATGAAATGATTTGTGTTTCTTGGCCTGCAAATTTGTATGTCTTGAGTGGATTCAAAAAACAAGGCATGTGCTTCCTTGCAAACTCCTTTACAATTTCTTAGTTCCTTTAAGCCTTTCTTCTGTGAAAGAAAGGCACTGTCAAGCAGAGGCTAGGTGTATGAACACTCCCAGGTAACATGCCTCGTCAAATAACCAGGAGGGGACTTCCCTGGTGGGCCAGTAGTTAAGACTCGCCTGCCATTACAGGGGACGTAGGTTTGATCCCTGGTACAGGAAGATTCCATGTGCCGTAGGGTCTGCAGCCCGTGCACCACAACTACTGAGCCCATGAGCCCTACAGCCCGTGCTCTGCACGGAGAAGACTGAGCACCTCAACTAGAGAGCAGCCCCCACTCTCTGCAGCTAGAGAAATCCCACACACAGCAATGAAGACCTAGCGCAGCCAAAAACTTAAAAAACAACAAAACCTAGAAGGAAGTGGGCTCTTAAGATTTTAAGTGATATATATATTTGAATATTGAAATTTTTACTCATACAGAACTATCATGTATCCTATCATTTTACTGGAGTACTCTGCACAGTTTTTATTATTATAACTGCTTCAAAAATCTTGTTGAGAACTGATGATATGTGATGTAGATGGTTAACCCAGACACCGCGATGATAAAGTTTTCATGATATGGCAATCAAAAATTGGATTCCTTGTTATTTTTTAAACCATGTAACCCACACAACTCGAACTTTCTTTCTAATTTGTGATGTTAGGTTCCTTTGTCCTGCTTACATAGCTCGCCAAGAGTTTGCTTTGATAGAGTATAACTAACCCAAGAACATTGTTTCTACTACGAAATGCAAATTTCCCAAAACAAAAGAATATGACTATAACATATGTTTCAAAATACGAGACAGTAAGTCCCTAAACTTTGAGCAGTTTAGTCTGAAGGATGAACAAAGGCCCTCAAAATACAATCAGGATCCATACTATTGAATTCTCTTAGAAGCTGCTGCTGCTGCTGCTAAGTCGCTTCAGTCATGTCCGACTCTGTGGGACCCCACCAGGTTCCCCCGTCCCTGGGATTCTCCAGGCAAGAATACTGGAGTGGGTTGCCATTTCTTTCTCTAATGCAGGAAAGTGAAAAGTGAGAGTGAAGTCGATCTGTCGTGTCTGACTCTTAGCGACCCGATGGACTGCAGCCTACCAGGCTCCTCCATCCATGGGATTTTCCAGGCAAGAGTACTGGAGTGGGTTGCCATTACCTTCTCCTCTCTTAGAAGCTAGTATCACTAAATATTCTAGTGTAGGTGGTCAAGCCAGTAGCGGCCAGTCTTGGAGTCAATACACTTCAATAACTGAAATAGTCTGTTTTAGATGTAAGACTGCCACGTGAAGATGGCCATATTTACTTTGTCCCAATGTGGAATAAACAGCAGTATTTTCCATCATGTTTTCTTTTCTTTTTTTTTTTTTTCTAGAATAAATTTGCCTGATCTCAGGTTCTTATCCCCCTGAATTCACCTGCAAACCTAATGTTTATTTGAACTGAAAAAATACATTTAGGAGTCTGCCTAGACAATAAGCCTAAACCATGAAGTAGGAGATTTATGTAATTTGCATCCTAATTGTTCAGCACACTTTTTAGATTTAAATATCTAAACTGAACTCAAATTTAAACTTAGATATTTAAATTGCGAGAGAAACATATATTCTCTTCAGGCATCTGACTTTCTGATTTTATCCATTCTCTGATTTTCCATTCGCTGACTCTGTGACGCAGCAATTTCTCCTCTTGGTGGATCTTTTCAATGAGGTGCTTTGATACACAGCAGTATCCTTAGCATGCTGATATACTTATGTAACATATGTTATAGTCATATTCGGTGTTTACTGGGCATACGTCACATAACCTAAACTGAGACCCAGTGAAAATTGGTTAGTGGCGCCCTTCTGCTTTGTGACTTTAAATGACAGCAACAGAAACAATGGCTACAAAGTCTTGGGTATGATCACAGGAAAATGAAGGAAAAGACACTTGTTAAAGGCAGATGAGAAACAGAAGAAAGATCTTGAAAATGTGTCGCCATAACACCTGTTCAGTTTCTTCTTTTAAAAAAGAACATACCAAGAACTAAATCGATATTTAAGACTGGGAAGCTTTCTGCTTTGGTAGAACCTCTGTTGACATTGTGAAAATGAAAAAAAAAATCACCAATATCATTATTTCTATAGTTAGCCCAGAACTTTGCAGAGCACTGAGGACCCCAAATCTCAGACACAGAAGCAGCAGAGGGGATGTAGGTGACGGTGGGTCAACACTTACCTGGCTCGAGCCTCCGCAGGGAGTGGCAGGTCACTGGTGGAGTGGCTTGGGGAGGCCGGCTGCCCAGGCGATGGACTGGGCAGGCTGTGCACTGCCTTTGGGGACCTTGGCACTTCACCGAGGGCAGAGTCTCGCCCGGAGAATGAGAAAGAAGAGGAGACCTCCCCTGCAAGGGGCAGGTCTCGGGCCAGCCCGGTGGCACTGGGCTCTTGACCGCGTCTTTGGTTTTCTGCATTGAGCAGCACCTCTGTGTCGGAAACACCGTCGCTCCGGTGCAGGCCATAGTCCTTGGACTCAGCCACGCAGGTCCTGAGCCCCGAGAGCTCAGTCCTGGAGTAGGATGAGCCGGCGTCTCTGCTGGACTCGGCCGATCGCTCGCTTCTTACTCCCCTTTTCTCCGCAGCCTCGGGGTCCTTTCTGGACCTGCTGTATCGAGATGGAGTTTCAGAGTCTGCTTCCGGATCCAGGGTGAGCCCATACTTTTCTGCCAGCTGCCGTCTTCTCTCTGCTTTGTACCTGGCGATTCTTTCGGCTTTGGACTCGAGGCTCTGGGTGTCCATGATGCCTGAACTGTAGGGCGAGTCAGCATGGATGCCTGAGGTTTCTGTGCACTGTTTGGATCGAGTCTGCTTTTCTAGTGAAGAATCTGAAGTTTCTTCTTCTTCATTTGATCGACCTACAAGAAGATCATATATACAGAATTCAATCAAAGACATACATTTATTCTACTCTGCTATGTACACAATACACTGAGTGGCCAGGCTGTGAAGAACAAATTTCTCACCTCCTTGAGGTTGCCTACAATGATTTACCTGGGAGGCTGAAGAAATCTGAGGTCTGCAGGGAAATACATTAAGGGCTGAGATGCTCTGTGCACCACCGCATAAGCCATGTCAGGCATGGCCTCGGCTTAAAGCTCAACCTTGACAGCCTTCACTGCTGCTCAGTGTCATTTCCCCTTATTCATCTACTTTTCTGCTTTTGAGTTTAATATTTCATGTGTGAGGCCAGAGGATGTGTTCAGAGTCCTCTAGAAAGGATAACAGATATTTGAACTGCTGTAATTTGACAAGTGACAGAGTGTGATTTCTCAGCATCTGATAGTAACTATAATAATAATGGGCCATGTCAATATCCGCCAGGTAGCAGTGGTCCTCTCTGTTAACAGAAGTGGCTTTTTCCAATTACACTATGCATGTGTGATGTAGAAAAGATCTACAATGAAAACACAGGAAAGTTAGCCCCCAAGTCACCAATAATCACTAATCTATAATCATCAGTAATAAATAAATGCATAATTTGCTAAACTTTCCTATATACTCTTTCTAGTCAATGATTGTTTTCTATATAACTCATATTTTATATAACTTAATGTTCTACATAAAACATTTCCCTGCTTGCAAATCTTATTTTGAAGATATCATTTTTTAAGACTTTATACTATTCTATCCAACAGGCATTTTAGAATCAGTTTAAGTCATCTCATATTTCTAGGCATTTAAGTTGATTCTAACTTTTAATCCATCTTATTTTCTGATTACAATTACAAAAGATAGTTGTGTAAAAGTAGAATTGCTTTATCAGTAGGTACCTCATTTTAAGATACTTGCTATATTGTCAAATTAATTTCTATAAAGTTTGCATCAGTTTACAATGAAACCTGAAATTTATGTTCTCTCACAAACACTGCTAATTAAAAAAAAATCACCTTTGAAAATATGAAAAAGAATGTGTATATATGTATAAATGAATCACTTTGCTGTACAGCAGAAATTACCTCAACACTGTAAATCAGCTATATGTAGATAAAAAATAAAGATAAGAAAGCATACTTGTAATATATAAAACTATAAATGAGAATATCAAGTAATCATATAATTTATTATCTATCTGTATCTGTTGTACTTCATTTTACACTGCTATTTTGGATTTATATAAATAGTTCCATATTTCTAAAAATGTTTGTTATGATGTGATGTTTCTCCAAAAAATTAAAAATTGCCCTAGATTACCAGGAAAAAGAGGATACATGCATTTTTCAGTTATTTAGTAGCCATTTTATTATCTTTTTCTCCTCTAGAATATCTGGTCAAACTTGTTGCTCTATATTCTTTTGATTCATAGTATCATTTTAATCAATTTATGTAAAATTTTATAGGTATATGAGTTCTTTATATTTTTCATGAATATTTCCAAATTTAATTTTTTGTGAAGTCTGTTGAAGATTGTCTTTGAAACACAGATGTTCATTATGTAGTCAAATCAACTGACCTGGTCACTGGTGATTTCTACCACTATTTCTGTGTTTTGGAAGTTCATTTCCATTCAACTGGACCTAAATATTCATTTTTGCTTCCATATTCTTAATTATTCTCTTATAATTAATGATGTGAGTCGCTGAATCTTATTTTTGTGTTGAGTAGGAAGTGAGGATCGGATATTGTCTCTCCCCACTGCCATCCCATTTTTCCCAAGACAAGTTTGTTAAATACTTCTTCCTGACCAACATGATGCTTACATGATCATATGATACATTTTATATACAATAGGATTTATTTGTGGCCATATATTATGGTACTCTGGCTGTTCTTGATTCATCATGTGTGTAATGAGAAAAAAAAAAATCTTAGTTCTCTAGTTTTCTGGCCATAGAAAACCAGAAACTGTAGAGACAAGCAAACTGATCACATTATGAAAGGAGACTAGCAACTCCCTCTGAAGAAGAAACTAGAAGACGCTGGCTATTAAAAGCAGTAGCACAGAGCAGCAGAACCTGGGCTGCAGACGGGAAGAGTAGCCCCATATATGCCATCCTCTCCTAAGGTCATGTGCGATATCTGATGCTCATACCGACATCTGAGAAACCACAGAAAAACTAAGTCACGTTTGACATGCTATTTAACAAGAAATAAATATATGATACATTTAAAATTACACCTGTTCAAATAATTTAAAGAAGATATTTGTTGCATAAACACAGAGTGAGACCCCTGAGCATGAGGTCCAGCTTTGCCCATCAAGTTCCCTGCTGCGGGCAGCTCGGCCCTGTGCCGGGCATCAGGGCATTCTGTTTAAATCCATTATATATAAGAGATGGCTGTCTTATTCAGCCCTTTCCCAAACAAACCTGAGGATCTCTGACAGCTGGGGCCTTGAGGAGATGGAGAGAAAGAGCCAGGACCTGCCCCTGGTGGGGCCCAGGCTGGGGTGGGGGAGAAATGACTGGTCATCAATTACTCAACAGTGGGGTCCTTTCTTGTCGTGACACCAGGGACCACACCTGGGAGGCACGGGGGAGCTGACGTGGGTGTTGCTGCTGGTTTTAACAAACACATAGCTTAAAAAACATTACAACCTGCACAGTTCACTTGTTGCAACATCTCCTTTTCCAGGAGTGCTGGATAGAAAACGCTGATGATAGGGAATTCCTGGTGGTCCAGTGGTTGAGAACCAGCCTGCCAGTACAGGGGACATGGGTTCGATCCCTGGTCCAGGCACTAAGATTCTACATGCTGTGGGGCAACTAAGTCCATGTGCCACAACTACTGAGCCTTCACGCCTTGAGCCTGTGCTCCACAACAGCAGAAGCCACTGCAAAGAGAAGCCTGCCCACAGAAACTAGAGTGGCCCCCGCTCACCACAAGTAGGGAGAACCTGAGAAGCCACGTAGACCCAGCACAGCTATAAATAAATAAAGTTAAAATTTTTTTTTTTTTTTAAAGGTTGATGAGAGGCCTGTGGGCCACAAGCTCACCAATGTGCGGGCTGGCCGGGTCTGTGGCACGCATGTATCTGGGTGTGTCCTCCTCCAGCAGGCGATGAGTCACCAAGCCCGTGCAGCTCTGCAAGAGGATGGGCTGCGTGTCGGTTTCAATTCCTTCTAAGCGCCGGGCAATTCTTTCTTTTCTGCACGAGACACCAAACAGAGGCAGTGAGTCAGGGGCATCGGTTTCTCCACGAACACTGGTTACTGCTCAGCAAATTCTTCTCCCTCTTCATTAAGTACAATGAACATCTTACCTTTTCATTTCTAAAAATTCTTTCCTCTTTGGTTCAAAGATTTTTCTTAATTCTGCAACTAAAAGAAGACAAAAAAGAAGAAAAAGATGATCCGGTATTTAGTTGTCATGCATTCATTTTATTCATTCATTCACACATCTATCTTTGGAACTCTGTTTATGGCTCCCTTGCAGCAGTGATGTACAAAACGGACATAGTTCTTGCAGACTGTGTAATAACAGGGGAGGTAGGTTCCAAATGAGTAGGTATGTACGCAGACATAGACACAAATACACTCACACGTACATGTCACAGGTTGGTCTAAGAAGTAATACCATGAGAACAAGAGATGGAAAAAAGAAGTGAGCTCTATTTCACCCAGGAGAACCAGGGGAGGCCTCACCAGTTTCTCTTTAGGTTTTTCTCTAGTCAGCAGAAAGCTCACTATCTGGTTTTTAGTTTTATATAGTATTTTAAACTTTCCATCCTGCAAAACGTCAAACATTTGCAAAAGTAGAGACTGGAGGACTGTGAGTGCCATGGCCACCAGCAGGTTATACCATGCAGAAGCTCACAGCAGTCTGGCGTCCCATCACTGAACCTGTGAAGATTTGCAACCTCCTTCCTGCTCGGGTTTCTAAGGTTACGTAATGTGGTACACCTTCTCCAATACAGTTTAGATTAACCTAGTTCCTGTGCCTCCCCTTCCAAGCTTTCACTGGGAGGAAATGTTAACATGTTTCCTTGCTGGAATGTAGGCGGATGGTAGAAAGGTGATGACCCTCACTCCCCTGGGCAACAATGGATGATCAGACAAACATTTTGCTGATCTTGGGAGGGTCTCATATAACACTGACCACAAGGATATTTTTATTGAGAGGCCACAGGTTTCTGTGGAAATGGCCAAATTTGGTAGAGAAATTCTTCTTGCCTCCTCCTCAATCCCATGAATTCACAAGGGCTCCTCTGAGCTTTTCCTGCTGATGTCCCAGGAAGAGAGGAGTGGTGACAGGCCCGGGGCCCATGAAACATCTGCAAGGCTGAGTCAAAGCAGAAGCTCAGAAGAAGGGATATAAACGCTTGGGATTTAAATTGCAACTGCTTCAATTTCCACTTGAAAATTGGAACTTCAATTTCCATTTTTTTAAGTGGCTATTTTTATTTTTGGCCACATTTCGTGGCTTGCACGATCTTAGTTCCCTGATCAGGGATTGAACCTATGCCCTTAGCATTGAAAGCATGGAGTCCTAACCACAGGACTGCCAGGAAATTCCTTAAGTGGTTCTTTTTAGGAAGGAGTCAAAACCATACATGTGCATGCACACATGACTTTTAAATTGTCCTTTGATTGTGTTCAGAGATACCAGTCATGTTTTTATTAATTAATTTATTTTTAAATTTAACGGTGGGCTGGACTGACATTTTTACAAGGATAGTTGGCTTCACAGATATCTCTGTCACCAGTGGCCTTCCCGGGAGTAGCCAAGAGCAAATGCTCGCAAGTAGAAGACCACAATCCAGTGATAATGGTACCTCCTGCCTTTGGAGGAAGTGTGGCCTATCACTGCTTCCCAGTTAACAAACGAGCTCTCACGAGATGGTGGTGATAAAACTTTCATGGCTGGTAGCACAGATTCTGGAGATATTTTCAAGGATAAGTATCAATGAATTATTTAAAACCCAAAGTGGAAAACAGAGCTCTATTTTTCATAAAACTGCTCCAGAAACAGTTGACACCAAATTCCAAGGACTCTGGGAGGTTTGTCTTAAATCTGTGCCCCAAACCCATAACTGAGAAATGGAGCGTATGAAGAGAGTCTGAGTGGTACAACGACATGTTGCCTTTTCTCCTGAATTATTTCAACTAGGTAGATTACAGTCTGAAAGTGTGTGTGCACTCTCAGTCGTGTCCGACTCTTTGCAACCCCATAGACTATATAGCCTGTAAGGCTCCTCTGTCCATGGGGTTTCCCAGGCAAGAATACTGGAGTGGGCTGCCATTTTCCTCTCCAGGGGACCTTCCCAACCCACGGATGGAAGCCAGGTTCCTGCCTTGACAGGTGGATTCTTTACCACTGAACTACCTGGGAAGCCAAATGTGTGTATCCCCCTTACCAATTCATATGTTAAAATTCTAACCCCCAAAGTGATGGGATTAGGAGGTGGGGCTTTAGGGAGGGATTAGGCCCCGTGCTCATGAATGGGACTGGCCCTTTAATAAAGAAGCCCCACAGAGCTCCCAAGGGCTTCCCTGGTGGCTCAGACAGTAAAGAATCTACCTGTGATGCAGGAGACCCGGGTTCAATCCCTGGGTTGGGAAGATTCCCTGGAGAAGTAAATGGCGACCCACTCCAGTATTCTTGCCTGGAGAATTCCATGGACAGAGGAGCCTAGTGGGCTATAGTACATGGGGGTGCAAAGAGTTGGACACGACTGAGCAACTGACACTTTCACCACTTTTTCACAGAGCTCCTGTGCCCCATCCACCACGTGAGGATGCCATGAGAAGTTGGCAGTCTGCAACTAGCAAGAGGGCACTCGCCAGAACCTGACCATGCTGTTGCCCTGATCCTGGACTTCTAGTCCCCAGAACAGTGAGCAATAAACTTCTGCTGTTTATAAACCATCTGAATGAAGTAAGCCCGAACAACCATAAAAAATAAGAATGCGATGCATTCAGAGAGGCACACGATGTCCACTCTGAAAAATTAAGTTGACTTTTCTGGTCCTCATTTGCGACTGAAAATCATTTTTATCTCATTAAAACTTGAACATTTTCTATAGAAGTTGTGCACCTGAAAACATTTAAAGAAAATCCAGCAGTACAGTGAAAAAGATAAGCAACACGCTCCATCTTGACATTATTTCCCATAATCCGGAAGGAAAGGTCAACTCATGGGGAGTTGACACACATATAACATAATTACTATAGTATATCTATTCCACAGATAACACTTAGGTTGTGTAAAAGAGAATGACTTTTTATTTGTCTATGTATGTTCGGTTGTTATTTTGTTTCTTTCATTTTGCTGGTTTAAAAAAATGTTTTATTTACATATAGTTGATACACGAGGCTGTGTTAATGTCTGCTGTACAGCGAACATATACATACATTCTTTTTTATATCCTTTTCCATTATAGTTTATCACAGGATATTGAATACAGTTCCCTGTGCTATACAGTAGGACCTTGTTGTTTATCCATCCTATATATAGCAGTTTGCATCTGCAATGGCAACCCACTCCAGTACTCTTGCCTGGAAAATCCCATGGACGGAGGAGCCTGGTAGGCTGCAGTCCATGAGGTTGCTAAGAGTCGGACACGACTGAGCGACTGCACTTTCACTTTTCACTTTCATGCATTGGAGAAGGAAATGGCAACCCACTCCAGTGTTCTTGCCTAGAGAATCCCAGGGACGGGGGAGCCCGAAAGGCTGTCGTCTATGGGGTCGCACAGAATCGGACACGCCTGAAGCGACTTAGCAGCAGCAGCAGCAATCCCCAAAGTGGGGAAACAGTGGAAACAGTGTCAGACTTTACTTTTTTGGGCTCCAAAATCACTGCAGATGGTGATTGCAGCCATGAAATTAAAAGACGCTTAGTCCTTGGAAGGAAAGTCATGACCAATCTAGATAGCATATTCAAAAGCAGAGACATTACTTTGCCAACAAAGGTCCGTCTAGTCAAGGCTATGGTTTTTCCTGTGGTCATGTGTGGATGTGAGAGTTGGACTGTGAAGAAGGCTGAGCGCCAAAGAATTAATGCTTTTGAACTGTGGTGTTGGAGAAGACTCTTGAGAGTCCCTTGGACTGCAAGGAGATCCAACCAGTCCATTCTGAAGGAGATCAGCCCTGGGATTTCTTTGGAAGGAATGATGCTAAAGCTGAAACTCCAGTACTTTGGCCACCTCATGCGAAGAGTTGACTCATTGGAAAAGACTCTGATGCTGGGAGGGATTGGGGGCAGGAGGAGAAGGGGACGAGAGAGGATGAGATGGCTGGATGGCATCACTGACTCGATGGACGTGAGTCTGAGTGAACTCCGGGAGTTGGTGATGGACAGGGAGGCCTGGCGTGCTGCGATTCATGGGGTTGCAAAGAGTCGGACACAACTGAGTGACTGAACTGAACTGAACTGAATCCCCAAAGCCCAGTCCTTCCCTCCACTTCACCTCCTCCCACTTGGTAATCAGAAGTCTGTTTTCTATGTTCGTGAATCGGTTGCTGTTTCATAAGTTAGCTCATTTGTGCCACATTTAAGATTCCATGTACAAGTTGTATCACATGGTATTCGTCTTTCTCTTTCTGACTTACTTCACTTAGTATGATAATCTCTAGTTGCACTGAATGATGTTTTATTTGAACTGCGAATGCAATTCCAAAGGGAAAAAAACTTCAGATGAGCACTTGTAGTACTCCCCACCCCCACTGAATTTTGGTCAGGTATATTCTAAAGCACTGTAAAAATAAAAAGCTAGTAAGAAAGCACGGAAGTCACCCCTACTGGGGAAACACGTGGTCACTTCATGTCTTTTGTACAGAGTCCACAGACTGCTCTATCACTGCTCCATCTTCTGACTGCCGGCCCTGAACATAGTTTATTCTTATTTATGATCTCCCAAAAGAAGGTTTCCTTCCTTTAAAATTTTTATATAATTTCAGTCTCAGAGAAAAATTAAGACATTTTCCATTTGTAAACATTTGTTACTATACTTATTTTTACCCCCCTTTTCTATCTCCATATGTATATTTACATGTAAATATATATGAAAATATGCATATATTTATGTGTATATACACATGGATATAGCACTTCCCAGGTGGTAAAGAACCTGCCCGTCAATGCAGGAGATGAGTTGGAACCCTGGGTTGAGAAGACCCCCTGGAGAAGGGCATGGCAACCCACTCCAGTATTCTTGCCTGGAAAATCCCATGAACAGAGGGTCCTGGTGGGCTACAGTCCATGGGGTTGCAAAGAGTCAGACACGACTGAGCAACTGAGCACTGCGAGCACGAATGCACACACATTCTCATATTCACATATTAATTTTTCTGAACCATTTAAGAGTAAGTTGCAGCCTGATGCTCCTTTTAACTCTAAATCCTTCAGTGTCTCTTTCCTAAAAACAAGGGATTTTGAAAAATTAGACTCAAATGCCATAATTCAATTGATGGTATGCTGTGTCATATGTATAAAACTAATACATGGTTCAGAAAATAGCAATATTCGTCATCATAAATCCAGATAGAAACTAGCACAGCTGGTCTAACTTCTGTTGCAATAAATTTTCAAGTGCACTGAGACTTGTATGTACACTAAATTATCCCTTGCTAAAATCCCTGTGATTTTAGTCTGCTGCTCTTGTCTAAGAAATATGAGTTCTATGACTCTATTTCTTCAGCAATTTCTGACGGGACTTGCATTGGTCATTTTCCAAGTAAGGCAATTTAAGAGGATTTGACATCAGGGGCTATAATACTTTTTATAAAACTATTTAATTTGCCTCATATATTTTGTAATAACATATAATAGCAATACGCAGGGTAATTTGGTCTGTTAGGTGCTTTTCTTGGGAAGCATGGTTTCTTCAATTAGCTCTGAGAACAGGCTTTCTGGTAAAGTTATTGTTGATTTCAGTCCCCCAAGTCTGAATACAGTAGAATCTTCCAAAGAAATGTAAGTAGCGGGGGGACTGCCAAGAACAGCTCTCCCCCTGCCTGCATTTGATACCACGGGCCAGGTCCAGAATATTCTGTATGCTGATCTTTCTTCCCCAGGAGTAATCCACTTTAACTTTTACACTTGGATGGCAGCCACTAATACAAAGACCAGCAGCTTATAAAATAAAATCATTACAAACCTAGAGGAAAGAGGGGGAGGTGTGATGGCTATCAGAAGGGTTTTTGGGGGGACAATGAAAATGTTCTAAAACTGACTCTGCTGATCAATGCACGACTCTGTGAAGCTACCAAAAGCCACCAAACTGTCTACTTAAAATGGATAATTGTATAGCATACGAATTATATCTCAATGAAGCTGTTAAAAAAAAAAGTAGAATCATATATTTTGTCCATTTCATAACTCCTAAATGGAAAATCTATTTTAATAGGATAAGCTTTACACTGGTAAAGGGTTTTAATCCCTTGATTACTTGTTCATGATACATGGGTAAAGGAAGTTCCTTAGAGAAAAATCAAAGATCATTTAAAAGCTCAACTTCACAGAAGCATAAATCCCGTCACTAAATGAACGGGAAGAAGCTTCTGTAAACTTATAAACCAACATGAAACTCCATGACATTAAAACTCATAATCAATTCCTATTTTTAACTTGCTATTACCAAGAACTGACAGAATACTGAATACATCTGTTAAGGTGGAGAAATAAAAAGACTTCAGATAATACCTGCGGTCTTTCCAAATGTATCTGCCCAAATTCATAAAGAGTAAAGACTATGAAATAAATCTATGGGAATTAAGATGAAATTCAGGGAAGGAGGGATCCTAATGCTTAAGAAGTATGTTTGAAAAACCTTGTTAATTTAGAAACATAAATCTGGTGAGTACATAATCATCTTTGATTAGGGAAAATCATGATTTTTAATGACCAATTATGATAATGTCTAGTAAAACTGGTTAATAAGTTTATACATTTTAAATTGTTATATGTAGAGCTCTGAGTCATTGAGCTTTGAGGAATCTAGCATCTGACATTGTTCTTAATTTTTTTGATCTTCTTCTTATTTATTATTCACTAAGAGAAGGAAAGGGGAGACAAAGAGAAGAGGAAAACTTTAGCTTTCTGTAACTTTCCATAATCAGTCAAATCTAAACTGCTGCTGATATCAGTTTGTTCATTCTTGCTCTTTGTTTTGATCACCTTCATAGATTTTTACATTTGGCTCGGGCTTCCTTGGTGGCTCAAATGATAAAGAATCAGCCTGGAATGCAGAAGACTTGGGTTTGATCCCTGGGTCAGGAAGATCCCCTGGAGAAGGGAATAGCTACTACCCACTCCAGTATTCTTGCCTAGAGAATCCCACAGACAGAGGAGCCTGGTGAGCTATAGTCCATGGGGTTGCAAAGAGTCGGACACGACTGAGCGGCTAACCCTTTCAGTTTCACTCAGATTAAATTGAGTCTGTCTTCTGAAAGAGTCTTACAAATTGGAAGGACTTTTCCATTTCACACCTGGGGTTCCAGGTGGGAACCCCGCTCATAGGTGTCCTACCCTTGACTTGAACAGTTAATGAGATCACAACGCAGTGCCTCTCATTTCCAGGTACCATGAACTATCAGAATTTTCTTCCTCATATGAAATCTCACCTGCCTTCTTGTAATTCTACACATTCTTCTTATTTTGGACCGCTGGAGCAAAACAGAACAAGACTCTGTTTCAGTTGACAGTTTTGTTAAACTTAAAAATTGAAAAATGTCCCTTCTTGAAGTTGTCACCACCAGGTGACTCAAATCCCTGGGGTCCTCCTTCAAGCATCCATCCTCATAAACCTGTGTCCAGGAGTACGACTGGTTCAGTTCCTGAGGATGCATGTAAATTTGTCAGTGGGACTTTTAAAATTGATTTTGTTTCTGTTAAGAGAATATTTTTTCTGGTCTAATTTCGTCTGGGCTTGATATCATGATTTACTGCTGCTATTTTTGGTTTTTATGTTGTTTTTTTTTTTCAGGATAGAAGAAAACCCCTGATCTTCCACCAGAAATGTTTATTTTTTTAATTTATTGTTATTGAAATATAGTTGATTTTCAATATTCCAGGAGTGTAGCAAAATGATTCAGTTTTATATATGTATGTCTGTATATATATACACACACACATATATACATGCTCAGATTCTTTCCCATTATAGGTTATTATGAGATATTGAATACAGTTTTCTATGCTAAACAGTAGGTCCTTGTTGTTTGTCACTTTTATATACAGTATGCTGCTGCTGCTGCTGCTAAGTTGCTTCAGTCGTGTCCGACTCTGTGCGACCCCATAGACGGCAGCCCGCTAGGCTGCCCCGTCCCTGGGATTCTCCAGGCAAGAACACTGGAGTGGGTTGCCATTTCCTTCTCCAATGCATGAAAGTGAAAAGTGAAAGTGAAGTCGCTCAGTCGTGTCCGACTCTTAGCGACCCCATGGACTGCAGCCTACCAGGCTCCTCCGTCCATGGGATTTTCCAGGCAAGAGTACTGGAGTGGGGTGCCATTGCCTTCTCCGATATACAGTATAAAATCTTATAATTGATAGGATTAATTATAATTAATTATTAATGAATCCCCAACTCCTAATTTATCCCTCCCCAGCTTTCTCTTTGATTGCCATGAGTTTGTTTTCTAGGTCTGAGTCTGTTTCTGTTTTGTAAGTTCATTTGTATAATTTTTTCAGATTCCATGTGTGAGTGATATATGGTATTTATCTTTTTCTCTCTTTTTTTTAAATCCATTCCTCTGCTGATGGACATTTAGACTGCTGCCATGTCTTGGCTGTTGTAAATAGTGCAACTTTGAATGTTGGTGCGCCATGTATCTTTTCAAATTAGAGAACTATATCTTTTCTGGGTATAGGAGTGGGATTGCTGGAAAAGCTGTTTCTTCTGAAGCAAGGTTTACACAGTTCATTTGGGATAAACCCAGTTTGTGAGCTGTTACTCCCCTGAGTTAGTGTTACAGTTGGTAGAAACAAATATCAGGTAATGCTCATATTATTCCACGTGCAATACTAGAGGTAGAGGGCTGGTAGCTGATGCGAATATTTGACTGCATGTACATCTTAACCAGTCAAAGTGTGAATTCACAGATGTGAATTGGATAAGAAGAGAGACGTTTAAGATGCACTTTACACTGCTTGCTCAGTGTGTTGCCCAGTCAGGAGCTGAAAGATATCCTAGCACTGGAAAGCCTCAGGGAGCTGGAAGCAGTGGGAGGGGGTGGACAGGAAAGAAACAGGCAAGTAAGCAGAACTCATCACCCTTGGAGAAGGTGAAAAGTAAGAGAGAGATGAAGTGAGGCTGATTCTAGGACTGCTCTCTTATCCTCGGTGCCAGCCTGCAGCAAAAACTTGAGGATGCCTAAAATGAAAGGAAGGGACTCGTGGTAAGGTGAAGTCCATCTACAGAGGAATGGATAAAGATGTGGTACTTATGTACTATGGAATATTATTCAGCCATAAAAAGAAATCGGATCATTTGTAGAGATGTGGATGGACCTAGAGACAGAGTGAAGTCAAAAAGAGAAAAAGAAATATTATATATTAATACATATATGTGGAATCTATAAAAAATGGTGTAGATGATCTTCCCTGCAAAGCAGAAATAAGAGACACAGGCATAGAGAACAAGTATATGGACACCACGGGCAGAAAGGTGGAGTGGGATGAACTGGGGGATTGGGACTGACATTTATACACTCAGTTCAGTCAGTTCAGTTGCTCAGTCATGTCTGACTCTTTGCGACCCCATGGACTGCAGCACGCCAGGCCTCCCTGTCCATCACCAAGTCCTGGAGTTCACTCAAACTCATGTCCATTGAGTCAGTGATGCCATCCAACCATCTCATCCTCCATCGTCCCCTTCTCCTCCTGCTTTCAATCTTTCCCAGCATCAGGTTCTTTTCCAATGAGTCAGTTCTTTGCATCAGGTAGCCAAAGTATTGGAGTTTCAGCTTCAGCACCAGTCCTTCCAATGAACACTCAGGACTGATTCCTAACTAGTAAGAACCTACGGTATAGCTCAAGGAACTCTACTCAGTGCTCTGTGATGACCTAAATGGGAAGGGAATCCAAAAGAGAGTGGATCTATGTAGAGCTGATTCACTTTGCTGTACAGTAGAAACTAACTCAACACTGTAAAACCACAATATACCAATAAAGAAGAATTTAAAAAATAAAAATGTGACAAAAGAGGTCATTTAATTAAGGTTGCTTTCTTGATGAGGCAGAAAGGGGCACAGAGGAGAACCAAGCTGGAGATTAGGGAAAGAGTTCTCCAGGAAAATTAGATAATACATTTACACACTCTAGATACTGGTCGACCATCTAGAAGTCTTACCTTTAGGAAGGGCAGCTAAAAGCTGAGCATCGATCCTTCTTTTGTGGTTATCAAGCTGTTCTTTGTCTTCAAGCAAGAACTCTTTCTGAAAGCTAAAAATGATTCCATTAAGAAAATGTTTATAGAACAGTCTTTTGGACTCTGTGGGAGAGGGAGAGGGTGGGATGATTTGGGAGAATGGCATTGAAACATGTATAATACCATATATGAAACGAGTCACCAGTCCAGGTTCTATGCACGATACTGGCTGCTTGGGGCTGGTGCACTGGGACGACCCAGAGGGATGGTATGGGGAGGGAGGAAGGAGGAGGGTTCAGGATGGGGGACACATGTATACCTGTGGCGGATTCATGTTGATATATGGCAAAACCAATACAATATTGTAAAGTTAAAAAATAAAATAAAATTTAAAAAAATAATTAAAAAAAATAAAAGAAAATGTTTAAAGTCCTTTTAAACCCAGGTATCTGATATGAACTGAGATATCACAGAACATAAAAAATTATGTTACTACTGTACATAGTTAAACATGTGTGTATAGATTATAAGTAAAATAGTTTATTTGGGGGAGTTAATAGGTAGCTTTTTTTCAATTATTCATGGTTATATTAATGTGATTTTGGGGTGCAACTAAATAATTACATCAGCATAGGTGGCAGGGGGTGGGAGGGATGTGAGGGTATGTGTGGCCTCTGGTGGTAAAAACATCACTGCACTAGGAGATGGATGCCTCTGTTCAGACTGACAACCTCTTCAAGGGCCACCAGTAGCTGTGCAAACTTGAACTAATCACTCGACTTCTCTGTGCTACAGTCTTCCTCAGAAAATCAGTGACTTGTGTAGGTGATCTACACGCTGTCTTCTGCTGTTGAAACTAAAGTAACAAATATCTTCAATCAAACAAAAATCAAAGAATGGAGAAGAGGTGTGAAAGGTTCATGAAAATTTGTCCAGGGGAAAAAAAAGAAATGGGACTTCCCTGGTGGCCCAGTGGTTAAGATTCTGCCTTTCCAATGCAGGGGGTGAGGGTTCAATCCCTGGTTGGGGAAATAAGACCCTGTATGCGGTGTTGGTACAGGCTTACCAACCAGCTCCTTGCTCTGCCCACCATTCCCAGCCTCCCAAAGCACCCGTTTCTTATACCTGCTGGTGGTGTAAATACTCCCCCCACTGCTGCTCTTCAAGCTCCCACAGGACTCAGCAATCTCTAAGTTGGAAGGAACATGGGCACACTCACCAGGGTGCGTGTGTATGTGTGTGTGTGCGTGTGCAAACACACCCCTGGGACCACTGCTGTCTTCGGCTTACAGATCAGGAAACTGCCCAATGCTTTGGCCAAGGACACACACGCGGCAAGAACAGTACGCAACGTGCAAACCTCCTTCTGCTCTGACACTGTGCGCACGCACCTGGCCCAGGACTTGGAGCCCACAAGTTCACGGCCTCCAGGGGAATGCTCCTGGAGTGGGCAAGACCAGAGCTGCGGCCTCAAAGGAAGAGAACAAACCTAGGGAAACAGGCAACTCATCTTCCCCAACAACATGATCACCTCCAGAGAGGTGGTGATAAACCCGTAAACAAACCCAGCACCAGCCTGACCTTTCCCATGGATGGTCCCGTCTGTGGCTCCGCCCTGCAGGGGTGTGTCCACAGAGGCCCAAGCGGAGACTGAGGAAGTGCTGCGGGAGCTATGAAGGGGGCGTACCAATCACTTATATCCTAGATACAAATTAAATTTCAAGGATTGTCTGTATACTCCAAAATACTGCCATCCCATCTTCCTAGAACCAAGCTTATCAGAAACCCTTAGTTACTGCTTATAAATGTGGAATGCTTATACTCGTAAACAGCAGTGCCATATATTCTCATCAGTTAATAAAAAGTCTTGAGAATAAGTAGGCTTTGAAAACCACACTCCAGGTGGCTTGAAAATCCTAAGACACCCCCTGCTCAGGTCAAAAACTTGGAATAAGCACTGACTTCTCAATAGTGAGAATCCAGTGACGGTTCTCAGTGTTTTTTCATATGATTACATCATACCATCATAGAGGTATGATGTAATCTAAACTTAAAACATTAAACAACTGCAGAATGGCACCCTACTTAAGGAGTGACATGCTATCAATATTTTAATTGACTATTTAACCACTTGAAACATTCCAACAAGTTCTGTACTTTCTTTGGGAAACAAAAATCTCAGGAAGAAAATTCTATATTACAAGGAATGATGCAAACCCTGAAGTATTCAGCTCCAGACCACTGGAGCACAAATATTATCTCCTATTTTCAAAACTGAACATCTGTGTTTCTATTTTCCCCCTTTTATCTGCTCATCAAAAAGCTCAATGAAGCTGCTTAAGGAAGACTAAAAAACTACCCTCTTGTTAAACATTTTACTGAACTTGCACAGAGTGGGGTTCACAATCCATCACCCTACACCCCTGGCTTCACACGCATTTCCTTTCTTGAAACAAACTACAGATGTGTCTGCATTGATGGGCACGACAGCCTCTCACGGGTGGTCAGAAACCATGAAAACCATAGCACGTTAGGGAAATCTCTCCTGCCTCTTCCCATGGCTGACTGTGAATGCTGTTTCCTCCTCAAGTCTCTTTCTCCAGCTGCCTTCCATCCTGGCTAGTCTTGCTCCTGGTCTGGGCCTCAGTTTAAGGTCATCTCCTTAAGGAGGAACCCTGTGACCCTGTGTCCACCTACTAGCACCAAATCTACACTATGTACCTCTGTTTATTCTCTGATGTGACCCTGTTTTCCTATTTATGGAACATATTACAAGTGTCTCATTTTAACTTGCTGATTTTAAAAAAATACTTTAAAAAATCAATAAATGTACAGTGAATGAATTGGCTCTAATAAAATATTTCAAATATTTACGACAACTACTCTGAAGTATTTTTTTTTAAGATTTTATATTTTTGATGTGGACCATTTTTAAAGGCTTCGCAACACTGCTTTTGTTTTGTTCTGGTTTGTCTTTTTTGACCCCACAGCATGTGGGATCTTAGTTACCCAACCAGGGATTGAACCCACAGCCCCTGCCCTGGAAGGTGAAGTCTAAACCACCAGACCACCAGGGAAGTCTCCTGAAGTATTTTATGTATACACTTTACACACTGTGGATATGATGGGGCAAAGAACATGACAAATACTGAGACTCATTAGAAGAGCATGTATTTAATAACGTCATCCCTTCCTCCCTTCCTTCCTCTCCTTCTCTTCTCTTTAAAATAACATATAATTGGGAAAACATCGCTCATTACCTTTGCCTACCTTGCCCGTATGTATGAAAATATGTGTATGCTTGCATGTTTATAAAGTATTTTTCAGGTCTCCATCCTCAAGGTAAAATTTTCTTACTGGAATCCACATGGCCGCCTTTATACTTCTTTCTTGCTGTTAATACCTCTCTCTCCAATTTCCTCCAAGCAACTACTAACCTCTGACTGCTAACCAATGACTACTAACCAAAGATGACTACCAACCAACAATGTCTAGTAACCAATGACTACTAACCGATGAGGAAGTAGATGAGCCATAAGAAGAATAAGGAAGATGGGCTGGAACCAAGGACTCTGACTTGGAATTGTCACAAGAGTTGTGACGGACGCAAGTTTCCCCAAATCAATACGAAACCAGACTGAGACAAGTCACGCTTCTATCCTGGACTTCTGACACGTGGGGGCACCAGTCAGCAGTGAAAATGCAGGCAGGACGCACTGGTGAAGCAATCTGGACCAGTCACGAACGAGCAACTCACTTGCTCATCTAATGGCTGGTTAAACACTTACAAATGTCCTCCCCTACAGCCCTAGCGCCACTCTCCTTTCATTCTCTGAATCAGAGGCACCCAAAGCAGCATCACTGGGGGAGCCCAAGCCCTGGATGCCGGACTATGTCCCTCCTCATTATCAGCTACATGCGGATTAGGGGGTCTCTGCCCAGACCACCTCTCTGGGCCTTGGTGGGTTGCCACAGCTCCAGTAAAAGGTGGGATCCTCTATTACACCATGAAACTGTCTCTCCATATAACTAAAGTATATGCAACAGTCTTCATTTTGGGGAATTAAAATTTTAAAAGCTTCTAATATGAATACAATGGGGCTTCCCTGGTGGCTTAGTTGTAAAGAATCTGTTTATCAATGCAAGAGACATGGGTTCAATTCCTGGGTGGGGAAGATCCCCTGGAGAAGTGGCAACCCACTCCAGTATTCTTGCCTAGGAAATTCCATGGACAGAGGAGCCTGGAGGGCTATAGTCCATGGGGGTCACAAAGAGTTGGACATGACTTAGTAATTCAACAACAACAACAATATGAAGAAACACCTTTAATATGTTTTTCGTCTCCTCTGAAATGGAGCTCCCTTCTTCATGACTAATTCTTTCATACTTCTAGCTCTTTCCTCTGCTTCAGTGATCCAAGAAAAGATTGCCCTTCATGCTTCCATGATAATTTTTTTTTAACATGTCCCATTAACCTACTTAAATGCCCAGCAAGACAATAAAAGGACATTTTATTAAAGTGAGAGCAAAAAAATAAATAAATAAAGTGAGAGCAGCCTATCCTGCGGTTATTATCTTCTATCTTTTTTAAAAAATGGGATGTCCTAATAAGGAACATTCTGTTCCATACCGTGAAGGGCTTCCCGATAAATAACTCTTCTACTGAAGTTTAGTTACAAGACAGGGGAGGGAACATCCCTGGTGGTCCAGTGGTTAAGACTTCATGCTCCCAATGCAGGGGACATGGGTTTGATCCCTGGTCAGGGAACTAAGATCCCACAAGGCCTGTCTGGGTAACTAGATTTCTCTGAAGGAGGCAGGTACTTGTATTTCCAGCCCATTTTATATTTAGGGCCAGAGCCCGGGGGCCACTGTTTTAATAGGCGTACATGAAATACCACCACTGTTTGAGAACCGCTGTGCCCCTCTGAGTCTCTCTCCTTGAATTGACTGACCTGCGCTCATACTTCATATTTTCCCTTGAAAAAGCAGCACTTTTCTGTCTCCTCTTTTTTTTCCCTGCTCTTCAGTTCAGTTCAGATGCTCAGTTGTGTCCAACTCTTTGCAACCCCATGAATCGCAGCACGCCAGGCCTCCCTGTCCATCACCAACTCCCGGAGTTTACCCAAACTCATGTCCATCAAGTCCCTGCTCTTAGTCACGTATTAAGTCTACAACAGCTAAACCAACCTGCTAGTGATGTATTCAAAACAACGTTGCTATGATCTGAATGTTTGTGTTTCCCGGAATTCATAGGTTGAAATCCTGACCCTCAAGGGTGAAGATATTAGGAGGTGGGGCTTCTGGAAAGTGATTAGGTCATGAGAGTGGAGCCTTCATGAATGAGACTGGTGCCCGTTCCAACAAGACAGGATGCAAGACACAGGGCAGTGGGCAACCTGGAGGAGGGTCGTCACCCGTGACAGTGCACCCTGACCTCAGACTTCCAGCCTCCAGGTATGAGAAATAAATTTCTAGCCACTTATAAAATAAATTTTATAAGCCACTCAGTCTATGAGAGTGAACAAATTAAGACACAAGCCTTAGCTTCTATTAAAAAGAAAGCAAAGATGAGAAATAAGGGAGATTGTATCGAGTACTAGAAGAGTAAGGTTTCATGAGTCAAATAAGACAGCCTTACTGATGACCATGCCTCCTCACTGCTCTGGTTTACCTTATACTATTAATAAGATCTGGATGAGATTCATCAAAGTTTACCCCATCCAGTGTGTTCAGAAGGTCAAATCTAACATTCTCAAACGCAGAGCCAAGCTTGCTTGGCTAGGGCACTGCTGACACAACAGCTTATCCCAATGTTTTGAGATGCAAACTTTTAAAGTAAAGAAACAATGTCTTATGTCATACATTAGGAACAAAAGCATCTAAGTGGAATGAAGGGTAGATCTGGGTTGTAGCCTTCCTGCATAATAAAGTGAATGCTGAAATCCACATCTCTGTGTGTTCAGAGACCATCATTTTGTGTCTCCACTTGAAAATCTCAAAACCTGTTAGGGACAGCCATCTGTGAGGCTACATCGGAAATATAGCTACCTTATTAGGCACAAAGTTTAATTTTTCTATTATCTCACCTCACTGATGTATGTACCACGGAATTTTAGCATATCAGGTACATCAAATAGGTACCCATAATATCCTGCAGCCAATGGAATTGAAGGGCAGAAAGGTTAAGAGACCAGGCAACTTGAACTTACCTGGACAGGTGACTGGGTGGATGGGTGGAGGGAGAGAAGTAAGGGGAGAAGAATGGGTCAGAAGGAAGGGACAGAGGGAGGAAGAACAAGACTAGATCCTTTCTTAAAAAACTAAAAGCATATATGTGGATAACTGATTCACTGTGCTGTATAGCAGAGATTGGTACAACATTGTAAATTAAATATACTTCAATAAAAAAAAAAAAAAAAAAGAACAACAACAAGCCAAAAGCTCCCTTACTAAAAGGATAGATTGCAAAAAAGGTATCATATCCTTAGAGGCAGATATAAGAAAGAAACGAACTTGTAAAGAAAAGCCCTTTACAAGTTTGCAATTACAGAGATACCAATAGGCCATTTTGCAAATAGTTCCCATGTGTGTGTTCAGTCTGGCTCTTTGCAGCCCTATGGACTGTAGTCTGCCAGGCTCCTCTGTCCATGGAATTCTCCAGGCAAGAATACTGGAGTGGGTTGCCATTTCCCACATCAGGGGATCTTACTGACCCAGGGATCGAACCCATACCTCTTGTGTCTCCCGCATTGGCATGGGGATTCTTTACCACTAGTGCCAGTACAAAAAGCATCTTTGCTGGCTGAGTGCACTGCTAAGTCAGCCTGCTTCGCATGTTTTAATAAGTTAAACTCTGGAGAGAAAATATTTTTTTTAAAAACATTTAAAACTCAAGGATTAGAAATTTAGGAGAATAATTTCTAAAGCTCCTACAAATCTTTGAAACTTAAGATTTCTTGAGCAAAGACTTCTTTACCTTGGAACTTTCCTTTGACACGGGAATCCAACGAGGCTTAAGTTTTTCTTGTTCAAATCTAAGGGGAAAGAAATAATGTAAGAATGAAATACCCACACAGTAACTTAAAACCAAAAAAATAAATAGATAAACTCCAATGGGGAAAAAAATTCTTCACGCTCCCTTTGAGACCATTTAAGAAAAAGGAAACTGTGAACCAGAAATATGAATATAGAAAATACAAACACCTTTAAGCATCAAACCCCACCACATGCATTATACTTAGGAATTGTTTTGTTTTGTGTTTGGTTAATAGTAGCCAAGATACTTCATGGGTTAAAAAAGAATTCTGACATAGTTCAATACTACCATTTAAATTCTCTATGGTTACAAGAAAAACTCCAAAGCAATTAAATACTGAAAAACATAGCTATTATCCTCAGGGGCAAAAAAGGAGAAAAAAATTAAACAATTTTGGTCCAGGTAACCAGAAAGGTTTAAAATCATCACTGCCTGGTATATTTGATGCTTTTAAAGAAGGCACAGCAGGAGTTGGGGTGCATGAGGGGTTGATGAACAGTGGAGGGGACACTTCAGCTGTGTTTTTATTGACTTCATTAAAATCTAAATGATAATGACACCTCAAATTCACCACTTATTTATTTTTGAAGACAAGACATATATTACGTAAAGACAGCTGGTAACAATCACATCCAGCAAAAACACACATCAGAGTGAACTGGTTAATGAAAACCAGGCACAGGCAAATTTATAACCAGCTTTGGGTAAGTAATCTGTTTTACAGCTTTTGGCATAGCAACTGTTTGTCCACCCAGAAAACCACAATTAGACCACTTACAGAAATTTCTTCCCTTATGGAAGAGCCTTTTACTGCTTAATATTTAGGGGCAGAGCTTGAGGAAAAGGAGGTACAAGATATACCAGATGCTGACATGTCATTACCTATCAAATACATTCCGAATCCTGGAATTTGGAAATTCGGACCAACTAGAGAAACACAATACAAAGGTATAATGCCAATTAAACATCTAGGCTTTTTGGCTAATGACACAAATATCCTTGTTATGTGCTTAGAAAAAGAGAACTTGGTTCAAAAAGCTATCAAATATTGCAGAAGCAAATTCCTAAATGTGACGCCTCAGTTGTCCAAATCTCTTCCCAGTCGTGCATTTGGACTGGAAAATACTTTCATAGACAATGGCCAAATTTCCAATGTGATATTCAAGATAACCTAAAGATTTCTTTTTAGCTCAATCTGTGAACCTAATGTGAGATGCCACTTTAGTAGTTAAATTGAAAGCACATCTTTTCCTCTGGGCTCAAAAGGAAGCCACTAAGAAGACAACATTTTTTGTTCCAAACAGCCTCCCATGAAGATTTCATAAAAAGACAAACACACACCACTGCCTACTGGAAAAAATTTAGTAGATATAACATTTGGTTTAGAAAAATACTTCAGTTAAAGTACAGCACATCCAGAACTTAATCCAAAGTTTGAGCATTCCAATATAATCTGCAATGTTTCCTTCATAAAGGCTTTAGTGGTTTAGCAATTTCTTTAACGTACAACAGGAAAAAAAAGCCACCTTTCTCAACGATCCTAAGATAAGCTAATTTATAAAGTCAATGAGATATTTAAAGCATCCTTTGAGAAAACCACAGACTAGTATAACGGGGCATCCAGGGTAAAATGGAAGATGCAAGACATTCATGATGCTATTAAACAGACACTTGAGGGCATTTTCCATTTCTCTCGCCTTACCTTGTTTCTCAGAGAACTTGAAAGTGCCCAGGTAGCTGGGAATCCCTGGGCTTCTGAACATGGCTGCACACATCAAGTTCGGGGACAGAGCCTGCTCTACAGCTAATTCTCAAGCAGCCACGGCTTGCGGCCCGTCTGAGCAAAATTGGGTTGAGCTTTTCACAGCGCAAGGCAGTCAGGCACTGGTGTCCTTGAGAGTAGAGTAAACGCAAAGCGAGACACTGCAGGCTAGAAGAGCTCAGACCCCGTAATCAGATTACAAGCAGAAATTAGGCCTGTGGATGCTGAAATAGACTGGATTCCAGTGATGGGACATTTATGAGGTTACACTTCCGAGCCATGGCTGAACCACAGCTCTTGCGTCGGCTAAGGAGACGACGTTGTAAACCTAACCACCATCAGGAGAGGCAGGACAGCTCCTCCCTGCCCTAAAAGCAAACAAACAAACAAAACCAAAACCATCCAGAGATGCTCCATGTACTGGGATGAAGGAGAGCCTCTGAACTATTCCCAGGCTGCTCAGAGTCTGGCTTTGGCTAAGTTCAATGAAACACTTGATCGAACAGGGAGCCAAAACCCCCGAGTTAAGAGTTAAGGTTGATGAACAACATATGAGTGAAATTGTGGGAACAGAAAAAGCAGATATTACTAGAGGTTCAAAAATTTTAATTTGAGACAGAAGCTCCTAAGTATAATACTACTTTTTCTACTCACGCTGTTTTTCTTACTTTCTTAAAGACATTTTTTTTTTTCCAACAGGTTTAGGTTTACTACAAAATTGAGAGAAGGTACAGAGTTCTCATGTATGCCCTGCCCCATACACAGCCTCTCATGCCATCAACATCCCCCACCACCAACACCCCCCGCCACATGCTACATTTGTTAGTTACCAAGGATGAACCTACGATTTAACCTATGATTCACCATAACCACCAGAGTCTACCTTCTGAGTTCACGCTTGGTACTGTCCATTCTGTGGTTGTGAATACACCACGACACGTATCCATCACTCTACTATCATACAGAGGACTTTTGCCCTCAAAAGCCTCTGTGCTCAGCTTGTTTATCTCCCTCCCTCTCCCCTCCCTCGGCAACCGCTGATGTTTTTATGTCTTCATAGTTTTGCCTTTTCCAGAATGTCATATAGTCGGAATCATGCAGTATGGAGTCTTTTCAGATTGGCTGCTTTTGCTTAGTACACAGTATGCATTTAAGGGGTATTCCTAGGGAGGCGCTAGTGGTAAAGAACCTGTCAATGCAAGAGACATAAGAGATGCGGGTTCCATCCCTGGGTCAGGCACATCCCCTGCAGGATGGCATGGCAACCTACTCCAGTGTTCTTGCCTGGAGAATCCCATGGACACAAGAGCCTGGTGGGCTACAGTCCATGGGGTCGCACAGAGTCGGACACAACTGAAGCAACTTAGCATGCACATGCATTTATGGAAGCTCCATGTCTTCATGGCTTGATAGCTCATTTATTTTTAGTGCCTAATAAGCAAGAGAGTTCCAGAAAAACATCTATTTCTGCTTTATTGACTATGCCAAAGCCTTTGACTGTGTGGATCACAATAAACTGGAAAATTCTGAAAGAGATGAGAATACCAGACCACCTGACCTGCCTCTTGAGAAATCTGTATGCAGGTCAGGAAGCAACAGTTAGAACTGGACATGGAACAACAGACTGGTTCCAAATAGGAAAAGGAGTACATCAAGGCTGTATATTGACACCCTGCTTATTTAACTTCTATGCAGAGTACATCATGAGAAACGCTGGACTGGAAGAAGCACAAGCTGGAGTCAAGATTGCCGGGAGAAATATCAATAACCTCAGATATGCAGATGACACCACCCTTATGGCAGAAAGTGAAGAGGAACTCAAAAGCCTCTTGAAGAAAGTGAAAGAGGAGAGTGAAAAAGTTGGCTTAAAGCTCAACATTCAGAAAATGAAGATCATGGCATCTGGTCCCATCACTTCATGGGAAACAGATGGGGAAACAGTTGAAATAGTGTCAGACTTTATTTTGGGGGGCTCCAAAATCACTGCAGATGGTGACTGCAGCAATGAAATTAAAAGACACTCACTCCTTGGAAGGAGAGTTATGACCAACCTAGATAGCATACTCAAAAGCAGAGACATTACTTTGCCAACAAAGGTCCGTCTAGTCAAGGCTATGGTTTTTCCAGTAGTCATGTATGGATGTGAGAGTTGGACTGTGAAGAAGGCTGAGCGCCAAAGAATTGATGCTTTTGAACTATGGTGTTGGAGAAGACTCTTGAGAGTCCTTTGGACTGTAAGGAGATCCAACCAGTCCATTCTGAAGGAGATCAGCCCTGGGATTTCTTTGGAAGGAATGATGCTAAAGCTGAAACTCCAGTACTCTGGCCACCTCATGTGAAGAGCTGACTCATTGGAAAAGAGACTGATGCTGGGAGGGATGAGAAGGGGACGACAGAGGATGAGATGGCTGGATGGCATCACTGACTCGATGGACGTGAGTCTGAGTGAACTCTGGGAGTTGGTGATGGACAGGGAGGCCTGGCGTGCTTCGATTCATGGGGTCACAAAGAGTTGCACACGACTGAGTGATTGAACTGAACTGAATGAGGAACCAGAAGGCAAAGGAGCTGCTGGAAAAAGAGGAAGTGGAGGAAATTGTAGAAGCAACTGATTCTGAAAGTGAATAATTAGATAGGATGGAATACAGTTTGTGTTTATAAATAATCCTCTGCAAAAATTTAGTTTATAAAACATAATATTTACATTCCTGAAAACTATTCTTCTTACAGAATCCTCATCCTAAGGGACTCTCAATGCTTCTTTTGAATTATTATGATGGTATAATTTTAGTTAAAAATCTTAAAATACAATTCCAGTACAGAATAAAAAAATTTTAGGGACAGGGGGCTGTGCCCCTTGGCTTCTGGGATCTTAATTTCCTCACCAGGGATCTAACCAGGGCCTACTGTAGTAAGAACATGGAGTCCTAAGGACTGAACTGTCAGGGAATTCCCAGAATAAAAAGAATTTGGAGGGAATTCCTTGGTTGCTAAGTGGTTAGAACTTAGGCTTTCACTGCCATGAAACCCGGGTTTGCTCCCTGGTTAGGGAACTAAGACCCTAGAAGCCGCAGTGTGTGGCCAAAAATAATGAATGTGGATATCCTCTTTAAGTTGGTCATGGATCTTCCTACAATGACTTGCCTCACCCAACAATTATGAAACAAAGCAAACAAATTTAAATAGGGCTTCATAGCTATAAGAAAAAAAAAAAAAAAGACAGAGTCTTTATTAAACTATGGATATGCAATTTAACCTACTATTTAAGTACCCCATCCACCCCATTCACATTCAACTTAACCTCCTATTTAAATACCCCATTCACATGAAACAAACAAAGACTATGAAGGGGACTTCCCTGGTAGTCCAGTGGTTAAGAATTTGTCCTGCAAGGCAGGGGACGTGCGTTTGATCCCCAGTCGGAGAACTAAGATCCCAGAAGCCATGGACCAACTGAGCCCGTGTGTCACAACTACTGAAACTGTGCACCAAAGGAAAGATCCGCAGCGCCGCAAAGATCCCGTACGCCGCAAAGATCCCGTACGCCGCAACTAAGGCCCAACACACCAGGTAAACAAATGGTACAGAAAAGAGAGAACTGAAGGGGGAGAGCGCCAAGATGTTTTTTTTAAAAGTATTTGAAAAACAAGACTACAAAGAAATATACATTTTATATCAATAGAAAGTAGTTGTGTTTCTTTTTCATTTACTTTCCAACAATTGGACATAAATTAAATCCCTTTTGATTATACAGTGGAAGTGACAAACAGATTCAAGGGGTTAGATCTGATAGAGTGCCTGAAGAACTGTGGACGGAGGTTCGTGACATTGTACAGGAGGCAGGGATCAAGACCATCCCCAAGGGAAAGACATGAAAAAAGGCAAAATGGTTGTCTAAGGAAGCCTTATAAATAGCTGTTAATAGAAGAGAAGTGAAAGGCAAAGGAGAAAAGGAGAGATATACCCATTTGAATGTAGAGTTTCAAAAAATAGCAAGGAGAGATAAGAAAGCCTTCCTCAGTGATCAGTGCAAAGAAATAGAGGAAAATAATAGAATGGGAAGTCTAGAGATCTCTTCAAGAAAATTAGAGATACCAAGGGAACATTTCATGCAAAGATGGGCTCAATAAAGAACAGAAATGGTATGGACCTAACAGAAGCAGAAGATATCAAGAAGAGGTGGCAAGAATACACAGAAGAACTGTACAAAAAAGATCTTCACGACCAAGATAATCACGATGATGTGATCACTGACCTAGAGCCAGACATCCTGGAATGTGAAGTCAAGTGGGCCTTAGAAGCATCACTACGAACAAAGTTAGTGGACGTGATGGAATTCCAGTTGAGCTCTTTCAAATACTAAAAGATGATGCTGTTAAAGTGTTGCACTCAATACGCCAGCAAATTTGGGAAACTCAGCAGTGGCCAGATGACTGGGAAAGGTCAGTTTTCATTCCAATCCCAAAGAAAGGCAATGCCAAAGAATGCTCAAACTACCGCACAATTGCACTCGTCTTACATGCTAGTGAAGTAATGCTCAAAATTCTCCAAGCCAGGCGTCAACAGTATGTGAACTGAGAACTTTCAGATGTTCAAGCTGGATTTAGAAAAGGCAGAGGAACCAGAGATCAAATTTCCAACATCCATGGATCATTGAAAAAGGAAGAGAGTTCCAGAGAAACATCTACTTCTGCTTTATTGACTACGCCAAAGCCTTTGACTGTATGGATCACAAGAGATTGTGGAAAATTCTTCAACAGATGGGAATACCAGACCACCTTACCTGCCTCCTGAGAAATCTGTATGCAGGTCAAGAGGCAACAGTTAGAACCAGACATGGAACAACAGACTGGTACCAAAATGGGAAATAGTACATCAAGGCTGTATATTGTATCCCTGCTTATTTAACTTACATGCAGGGTACATCATGCAAAATGCCGGGCTGGATGAAGCACAAACTGGAATCAAGATTGTGGGAGAAATATCAATAACCTCAGATATACAGATGATACCACCCTTATGGCAGAAAGTGAAGAAGAAATAAAGAGCCTCTTGATGAATGAGGAGAGTGAAAAAGTTGGCTTAAAACTCAATATTCAGACAACTAAGATTATGGCATCCCATCACTCCTCTTGAAAGAGGAGAGTGAAAAAGTTGGCTTAAAACTCAATATTCAGACAACTAAGATTATGGCATCCCATCACTAAGCCATGGTCCTATCACTACATAGTAAATAGCTGGGGAAACAATGGAAACAGTGAGAAACTTTATTTTCTTGGGCTCCAAAATCACTGCAGATGGTGATTGCAACCATGAAATTAAAAGATGCTTGCTCCTTGGAAGAAAAGCTATGGCCAACCTAGACAGCATATTAAAAAGCAGAGACATTACTTTGCCAACAAAGGTCCATCTAGTCAAAGCTAAGGTTTTTCCAGTGGTCATATATGGATGTGAGAGTTGGACTATAAAGGAAGCTCAGTGCTAAAGAATTGATGCTTTTGAACTGTGCTGTTGAAAAAGACTCTTGAGAGTCCGTTGGACTGCAAGGAGATCAAACCATTCGATCCTAAAGGAAATTAGTCCTGAATATGCATTGGAAGGAATGATGCTGAAGCTGAAACTCCAATATTTTGGCCACCTCATGTGAAGAGTTGACTCATTGGAAAAGACTCTGATGCTGGGAGGGATTGGGGGCAAGAGGAGAAGGGGACGACAGAGGATGAGATAGCTGGATGGCATCACCGACTCGATGGACGTGAGTCTGAGTGAACTCAGGGAGCTGGTGATAGACAGGGAGGCCTGGAGTGCTGTGATTCATGGGGTCTCAAAGAGTCAGACATGACTGAGCGACTGAACTGAACCCCAAACTCCCAATCCTTTCTTACCCACCACTTGGTAACCACAAGTCTGTTCTTTCTCTCTGTGAGTCTGTCTGTTTCATAGATAAGTTCATTTCTGCCATAGTTTAGATTCTACCTATAAGTGATATCATATGGTATTTGTCTTTCTTTTTTGAATTACTTCACTCGGTATGCTAGTCTCTAGGTCCAGCCATGTTGCTGCAAATGGCATTATTTCATTCTTTCTTATGGCTGAGTTAATATCCATCATATATATATATATATACACACACACACACACACACATATGTCACCTATTCTTATTTATAAACCTCTATCTTCTCTATAAACCTCTTCTTTATCCATTCATCTGTTGGTGGACATTAGGTTGTTTCCATATCTTGGCTATTGTGAATAGTGCTGTTATGAACATGGGGGTGCATGTATCCTTTTGAATTACAGTTTTGTCTGGGTGTATGTGCAGGAGTGGGATGGCAGGATCATATAGTAGCTCTATTTTTAATTTTCTGAGGAGTCTCCATACTGTTCTTCACAGTGGCTGCACCAATTACACTCCCACACCTGCCTTTCTTTTTGCAAAATGTTGAACAACTCTCTCAGGATCACACAGCTAACGGTGTGGCAGTGCCAGACTGGAAACCTACCTCCTCTTACTCCTCCCAGGACAGCTCCCACGTTGGCCTGGGCACAAAACGACAGGGGCCACTGCCCTAAACTCCTGGATTGAGGTCACAGTGTCTCCCAGCGCGAGAGCCCATGTTGCCTTAATTGGCAAAAAGACCAATCTGACCCCAAGAGGGGGAGCACACCAGCTGTTGGTTGCTTATCTCATATGATTTCCTGGTCTGGTTTTGGTGCCACAGACGTTCCTCAAGACCAGGGCTGACTCCAGACATGAGCAATTAGGGCATAGCTGAGACCCAAGGCAAAGACAGAAGTCAGTGTGCCTGGTAGGGGTGAGTGTCACAGAGAAAGCAAGCAACTGAGTACTCTGATTCCTCCTCCCGCTTCCCCACGCCCTTAACTCATGGCAGAAGCACAAGCTGAGGATGTTATCAGCAACTTTGGGGAGCGTGTAAAACAATGACTCAGGAACTCTACTTCTGGAGATGTACTCAGTGAAATTACAGTGAACAAGTACAAGGCCGTTTACCACAGTTGTGTTTATAAACGTGCAAAACTTGACCCAGCCCGCACAGAGGGACATGGAGAAGAACAGGTAAACAGATTACAAGAAAACCATGTTTGCAACTCCACTGGTGATCTGAAAATTTTTCATGATATATTATGTTAGAGACACACACACACACCTTATCAGAAAGTCAACACAGAGCCCCAAACGTTAATTATCTCCCAACTCATAGGTAAGTCTCTCCATATTTCCCCTCATTTTCAAAGTTTCCACAATAGGCATGAATGACTTCTATAACTACCAAAACAATTATGTACAAATAAAGACGAAGCTAATAAGAAAAACAAATATCATATATTTATGCATATAGTATGGAATCTAGAAAAATGGTACTGATAAACCTATTTGTGGGGCAGGAATAGATACACAGACGGAGAGAACACACAGTGGGGGAAGGAGAGGGTGGGACAAAGTGAGAGAGCATCATTGATGTATATACACTACTATGTGTAAGATGGGGCTTCCCTGGTGGCTCAGAGGTTAAAGCGTCTGCCTGCAATGCGGGAGACCCGGGTTCGATCCCTGGATCGGGAAGATCCCCTGGAGAAGGGAATGGCAACCCGCTCCAGTGTTTTTCCCTGGAGAATCCCATGGACGGAGAAGCCTGGTGGGCTACAGTAGTCACATGTGTAAAACAGATGCTAGTGGGCAGCTGCTGCAGAGCACAGGGAGCTCAGCTTGGTGCTCTGTGATGACCTAGAGGGGTGGGATGGGGCAGGCGGGAGGCTCAAGTGGGAGGGGATGTATGTATAAATGTGGTTGATTCACTTCATTGTATAGCAGAAGCTAAGACAACATTGTAAAGCAACTATACTCCAATTAAAAAATAAAAAGAATTTAAAAATCATTAAGAAAAAAGATGAAGGTAATAGGTCCTTCTGAAATCCCAAGGCTTAGAATTGGCCTAAAGATTCAGGAACAAATCACGATTGAAAGTGTGCCTACGGGCCTGTGCATAAGATCAAATTGCCCGTTTCTTTTAAGCCTACTTTATTTGTTTCTTGGCTATAAATAGGAGAGCTGACAGAGATTCACCAACATCCTCAATAACATGCAATACTTGAGGCTTTCTCAAACTTGACTCCAGGTGGGCCCTGACCACTGAGGAAATGTGGTCCTCATTCCACATTTGGTCCCTATTCCCCGCCCTACTACCACAACCAGCACTGAATCCACCCTTGAAAGCCCCTTATTAATTCCATCTCCCTTGGGACTTCTCTTCTGCCAATTAAACTTTTCTGGCTTGAAAACCATCATTGTCTCCTGGCTAAAGGATTATGTAAACTTGAGGGAGAACACCTAGACACTTCTAGGCACATCCCTAGCTTAAAACAAGGACCTGTGAATATCAGATGAATGCATGAATGACTGGTTGAATGAATGAATGAAGCAAGAAAGCAGACAAGCAATGGAATCACTATGGTTCATCCCCAGTCTTAGATTCGGTCCCATTCCCAGCCAACTTCAGTTCTTAACTAGGTGGCTTAGAAAAGGAGTTCCCCAGCCTCCAGGATCTAATGCCTGATGATCTGAGGTGGAGCTGATGTAATAATAGAAATAAAGTGCACAATAAATGTAATGCATTTGAATTATCCCCAAATCATCCCCCCCTCCCCACCCCCACCAAGTCTGTGGAAAAACTGTCTTTCGTGAAACTGGTCCCTGGTGCCACAAAGGTTGGGGATGGCTGGACCACTCTCTCCTTTGAGACTCCTTCTAGAGTCATCTTGTCTTTCCTAAAATGTGAGGCAATGACGGGGAGCATGAATGTGTGTGTGTAGGGAGAAACAGGAAGAAAAAGTCAAAGATTCCCCAGGGACATTGCTCAATGGGAAAAACCAGGGAGATAAACTTTGTCGTACAGCTGTGGACATTATCGCCAAGCATCCAGATAAGAAGTACCATCTTCTGCGTTGCCAAGGTCAAATGATGAGGCATCAGATGACAAAGGATCAAGTTGATAAACCCTCAGGGAGTGTGCGGCCTGATCACGGCCGGGGCGGTGTTGGCTGATGCCAGTCATGCATCCCTGCAGGACAAGGGGCAGCTGTCCTCTGGGTGGAGGAAATGGAAACAAAACCAACAAAAAGGGAAAGAGTCAAATACCCGAACCAGCAACTAGCCATTTCCTACCACACTTGGTGTGATAATGGGAAGAAGCCAGTTAGACCTGGACCCTCACTGACAGCACGGTGGGGTGGGTGCAATGCTAAGTGCTCTGCGGGCGTTAACTCTCGTGGAGTTAACATTTCTGCTCCAGGAGATGCTACTACTGGTATCCCCATCTGCAGGTGAGAAGACAGAGATACGGTGTGGTCTGGGAGAAACACTCAAACCTAGGCTGACCCCTTAAAATAGCTCTCTAAAGGCAAAACCAGCCATTCACACCTACAGCAAAATCAGGAGAGAAATAAGGAGGCAGGGATGTGACTGGGTGAGAAAATGATGTGGAGGCACTCTGAACAAGGGAGAGTGTTAATTACTCTGTGTGGGGTGGGCATCTACGTGCTGAAAAGAGATGCCGATACCGGGCGCACCACTGTATGATGTCATCCTGAATTCCCTATTGTGTGAACAGCAACTGGGGCAGCCCCGGTGGACAGGAAAATGAGCTGAAATTCAAGGCAGTACAGGGCAGTGTGAAATGATGACTAACAACTGTTGGGACACACACTATAGTGAGTTAGTAGTGCATTTCTAAAATTACAAAGTGCCACGGGATGGTTTTAATGAAATCTACCATAAGCTACTATAGTTGATGGCTGGGCTGACATTCCAAAGTACAAGATATATTTTTACAGCCTTCGAAAGGAGTGTTTTGTATGCTAGCAGCAGCTGTAAATGGTATTCCCATTTTCTTTGGTGGATTTTATTTGCGTGTTCAGACTCTTAATTTGGGGGCAGAATCCCCATCCACAGGGCAATCCCTTCATCTGGGAAGCCGTCCCAACTGTTTCGTTTCCTTTTATCACATACTGGCTATTTGCACGTTCCAGGTTCCTCATTTTACCGGCATTGTGAAACACTTGGTGATTTTTAGTTAGCGGTAATATTTAGGGCAAGTCTGCAAATAAAATCTGGCGTTGTGTGATTATGTAAAATGATTTAAAACAGGCCATGCAGGCAGAGATGAAAAGGCTTAAAAGTACTTTCAAAAATAAGAAATATTATGACTCACAGATATTTCTTTATCAGATGGGTAGAATGAAACATGTCAGTCTTGCTATATTCAAGAATTCATTTTTTATAGGACTTCCAGTGGTTACGAATCCATGCTTCCAATGCAGGGGACATAGGTTTGATCCCTAGTCAGGGTTCCCACATGCCACACCGTGTGGCCAAAAAAAAATAATAATGAAAAGGCTTATTTTGATCACTCAAATGACTTACTAATGCTTTATAGTAAATGTTCAAACAAGGAATATTAACATTTGTTGTGAGAATTTAATCATTTGAATTTCTTGCTGATTTTGAATCTATTGCTAATGAATCTCGGGCAAAACAATCCAGATAGCTTAGAGCAAGACAGGATAGTCAACAGTTTCTCAGGGGAAGAAAAAATAAAGGTGAGCTTCATGTTTGGCAAAACTAATACAATATTGTAAAGTTTAAAAATAAAATTAAAAAAAAACAAAAACAAAAACAAAAAAAGATATACACTGAAAGATGCATACAGTGGAATATTATTCAGCTTGAAAAATGGGATTTTGACACACGTTATGAACATGTTATAGACCAACTTCAAAGATCTTACGTTCACTGAAACAAGAGAGTCATAAAAGGTCAAACCTTGTAAGATTCCACAGAGGAGAGGTGAGCAGAAGAGTCAGATTCACAGAGACAGAGAGTGGAGAGTGGTTACCAGGAACTAGGGGCAGGAGACTCGGGGAGCTGGTATTTAATGGGATAGATCTAGCTGGGGAATGAAAAAGCCCTGGAGGTGGTGGTGGTGATGTCTATATGACAATGTGAAATGTACTCAATGCCACTGAACTGTGCTCTTAAAAATAGTTGAAAGTATTAAATTATATATATATTTTACTACAATTAAAGAAATGTACACCGTAGGTAAAGCACAGACAGATACAAAATGTAGGCAGGTGTAGGGCATCCAGGGCACAGCTCCCCTGAGGGGCAGGGGATCAAAGATAGATGTTGACCCAGGTTAAGGAGATATCAAGGATGCTTCTGATCTGTCAGAGCACCTACACACAAAGGGTCCTGACGCAGTGATGTGACAGACAGACACCTAGGTGTTTATTGTATAAGATCAGAATCTGTCTCTTAGATCATCATGAGGTGCAGACACTTTTTCTTCAGAGCTGCAGGGACCCAACTCTCCCCTCACTAAGGGGGACACCCTGTCCAAGGGAAGGGGGCCTGACACAGAACAGTGATCCAGGAAGGCCAGAGAATGCGTCACTCGACACTCACAATACAGTTTTCAAACAAACAGAAAATTAGGGAATACTAAATCATCAGGCAGGAGAATTTTTTTAAGAGTCTCAAATCCAAATGGCAGACAAATAAACAAGTAAAGTCAGTGTTGACACCTGATAGACCCTAACTACTCAGAGCTATACTGAAGTGATTTGAAGGAAAGAGCTCTGAGTAAAGGAATTTCTGGGCTCCCTTGTCCTCAGAAAGGCATCTTAATGAAAACAACCACCACGGCCACCTCCACAATGACACTCCATCATGAGAACCCAAGAGAAGTGCAGCAACCTGCATTCCCCACACCTCTCCTGTTTCCCTAAGGTCATGTTACCCGATACCCAGGAGACCTTATCTACAGTCTCAAAACGGGTTCCCAACACATTTGCTGGTTGACTCGGGGGAGGAGGCTTATCATCGACCATTGACTGTTCCTGGTGGGCTCTCCTTGTACAAGAGTCACCCAGAAAGCAGATCCTGATCCCCAGTGAATGATGAAAGAAGGTTATGACAAAGAAGTCAAAGACATATTCTGCTCTGCTCACAGAAATGACTAAGGATACACTTACCCTTCTGAGTCAGTTTCCTATCTGATATTAAGCATGGGTGCCCCATGGGTGCTTGCTAAAAATGAAAGTTCCCGGGCCTCCCTGGCTCAGTGGTAAAGAATCTGCCTGCCAATGCAGGGGCCAGGGGTTTGATTCCTGATCCGGGAAGATCCCACATGCCACGGAGCAACTAAGCGCATGTTCCACAACTCCTGCGCCTGTGCTCTAGAGCTCGGGAGCTACAACTTCTGAGCCCACTGAAGCCCGCGCGCCCCAGGGCCCATGCTTTGCAACAAGAGAAGCCACTGCAATGAGAAGCCCGAGCACCGTGACTAGAGAGTAGCCCCTGCTCACTGCAACTAAGAGAGAAACTTGTGCAGCAGCAGAGACCCAGCACAGCCAAACATAAATAAAATTAAAAAAAAGAAGAAGAAAGTGCCCCCACCCCAGGTGATTGTGAGATGGTCTGAAGTTCGAAAACCATTGGTCTGAACGATTTGCAATATGAGACCAGGAAGAAGCAGGAAAGTAGATCAGAGGGATGAGTACGGTGAAGCAAAGCTTCTAGAAGGTAAGACCGATGAGGATAGAGTTAGATGGGGCAGGAGGAAGAGGGGATGAAAGCATGAGAAATGGGATGAGAACGATGCTTATAGGAGGGGTGAGCTTAAATGGGGTCCCATCCAGGAGTTGAGAGGGGCCTGACCAGGCCATTAAGAGGTGGGGGGGAGGGCAATGGAGAGCTTCCCAGACAGCAGGGTGCGGGATTTGTGTGCTGCAAAGAAACACAGGAGCTGTCACTGAAGCCAAGCAAAAAAGATATGTCAGGGTCCCTTTCACACCCGGACACCAAGCTGAACCGCATCGTGCTGCTTGCTCTGCAGGTGTCGAGGGAGCAAATGCTCTCTTAGGAACAGAGAGAATCACCTGACATCTCCTAATATGCGGCTTGTGTGCCTCTTAGGGCTTCAACCTCTGAACTGGGACAGAGGTTCAGAGGTTGAACCATAGACAGTGAAATTTGAAAACCTATACATACCACCTTTTTCGTATAAAGAACCTGGTGACTTCAATCCCTCCCTCACCTGACTGCCCACAGCACTGGTGGGGCTTGGTCTCCATTAGGTGTGACCAGCCAGCCTTCGTGTCCCAGCCACCTGAAGCCGGCGACACAGAGGTAAGTCCCAGGGGACTCCAGGATTGAGACTAAGATGGAAAGTGGAGGTTGACACTTCTTCATTACCTGCAGAACCCTTCCAATAGATGCTTAGCCAGTGACCTGAACCCTACATACAAACGACAGATGTCAAAGGTTTCCCCTGACCCCCTGCTGGCCCGAACCTTTCCTGTCTCCTGAAGAACATTCTCTGCATCTCTGGACCCATCTCTTGTTCTTACACAGGATTCACTGAGCAACAACTAGAGGTCAGGGACCAGGGCATCAGTACTGTGAACACATTCATGGTCTGGACGAGGAGATCACCAGATACACCAAGGGCAGATGTTTGCACATGGTCCTTTCCACCTGTTTTCCTTGACTCCTTGAAGGTTTCCCTTCTTCTTCCAGTACTCTCATCAGGCACATGTATTCGTCTTCCCAAGTATGATACATTCTTCCGGGGTCTACTGGGAGAAAGTTTCAGGAGCTTCAGATGAATCAAGAGCCCAAGTAAAACGGAAGCAAACGGTACATAGTTCCTGCCCAGCTCAGTCCCTAGAACAGAAAACGTACAGCCCCCTCCTTCCTCATTTTGCCTTCAAATCACCCGATGCCAAGAGCTGAAGCATTTCAACTGTGACAACACATAAAAATAAGCATGTAAACGGCAGTGTCCCAGACAAATGTACATTACCATTTGTCTTTTTGATGACTCAGATGGTAAAGAGTCTTTTTACATTCATACTGATTTGGGAGTCAAATAATTATTGCTGTTCCACTATAGCTAATCACACATTTAAGTGATTAAAAAATAGTCAAACAAAGTCGATTAAAGTTGTATAACTCATTAGAGTCAGTGATTAAGTCACTTTCCTGCCCTTTGAAAAAGTCAGCACTCTCACTTTCCCAAAACAGTGGCTGTTCCTCAAAAGCAAAGACTCTTTATCATTAAATCTATATACACAGATTTTAAAATCAGATGGGAAAACTCAATTGCCCACCTGCTAGAATTCTAACTCCCACATTCAAGATAACTAGGACATCAAAGATTCAAGCAACGGTCTTGAAATTTACATGTAGTAAACTTTTGCGGCGTCTAACTCAGAGCTTGAGTATGTTCTAACAAGAAGTCACTTCCCCTCTCCTGACATCTCTGTGAGGCATAAAGAGAGACTTCTCTGTTCCTCCTCATACTGGACACAGTTCATTTTCTTCTCTTTAAAATGTGAAATGCAATCATTTTCTCCCTGGCCAATGAGCTTTTTGCCTCAAGTCCCAGGGCCTTAGAACATCCCAGCAAAGCTTGGCACCAAGCTAACAGGTTCCTTTTTGTAGAGGTCAGAGGTTTATGTATTAAGAACAAGTCAAAGCCATATGTCAAAGCCAAAGTTCATGCCCTGGGAGGCCAATCAGCTAAGCAATTCACAGAGATGGAAACAGACACTTTAAACAGGAAAAGAAATAAAGATTTCTTTAATAGGATGGGAAAAGTCAATTCACCCCTTCCCTGAATGACGAGAAGCAGAAGTAGGTCAATTAAAGGTCAACTCTAGTGGCTCAGTGGTAACGAATCCGCCTGACAATGCAGGAGACACAGGTTTGATCCCTGGGTTGGAAAGATCCCCTGGAATAGAGCATGGCAATTCCTGTATTCTTGTCTGGGGAATTCCATGAACAAAGGAGCCTGGTGAGCTACAGTCCATGGGGTTGCAGAGTTGGACACGACTTAGTGACTACACAACAACAACAAGGTCAAACTAGCCCTGCCTCCAGCAGCAGGAGCACCCCTGTTCACAGAGGCAGCCGGGGAGCTTTGCTACCACAAGATTTCTGGAAGGAATCACGTGAGTGAGGGGACAGGGCGGGTAGAAGAGCTGCTGTAGTTCTAGGGAGACTGCCCTAGAACAGGGAGGCTGTTCACAGGGAGGCTGCCCAGTGTCTGCACCAGGTACAGACAGGAGGAGGAAGCCATTTAGACCAGAGACATGAACTTGAACCCACACATCACCAATTCCAGCTCCTTCTCCACCCCCGCCCCTGCTCACTGCCAGCTTGGGTTCACGAGCTGTTTAAGTTCAAGAACTTGCAACATCTGAACAAAAATTTCAGTATAGAAAAGTACTCTCTTCCCTAGTTTCTAGCTACTGCCTCAAATTTTGGGGGAACACACACACACACACATACACACGAGAGAGAGAGAGACAGAGAGAGAGAGAGAGACAGAGAGAGACAGAGAGAAGATGGATTCAACCTAAAAGATTCAATCAAGTTTGACATCCCTGGAAGCTGAGCTGTGGTTGCCATCCACCCACGCTCATTAGACTGTATTATTGAAGAGAACGAAGCGGATGTAAGGAGTGCCATTTATGGAAGAGAAATTCACACGGACAGGTCACTTAAGAGCTTGTTCAGTCGAACCTGCATTTTCAGGGAGCAATGGGAGTGCCTGGTCCCAGGCCCACCCACAACAGCCTTCAAACCAGATCCCCTGCCCCCAGGACTTGCTGCCCCATGACAGTTCCCCAAGCATGACCTCACCCCTAGAAAGACTTGACTATAAAATGAGATCAAGATTCTGACTCTCCAAAACATCCTGAACTAAAAGGAAAGCATTAAACATTTCCGGGCTAAGCCCATATTTTGTAGAATGAGTCCTGCCACAGGACTTGACAGGACACGCTACACAGTAAGTGGAGCTCTAGGAAAAGGAGCTGTGCCCCCCTGTCCTTGAAGTCACCTCCTACTTTCCGACCCCACCATAAAGTGTGTCTGCCAAGGAGAATGCCTATTCTGGCATCACTGCGACAGAATTAATTGAGCGGTTCTAGGCCATGTCTCCAGGGTTTGGGCTCCTTACAGGACGCAAGCCCACTGCCACCCGCTCTGCCAGCCTGTCCCCAGGTGCCAGCCTCCCTGGCCTGCCTGTCTGCCTAATAAGGCCATGTGCAAGTGGTCAGGCTGGCTGGCTTGTAGGTCACCTACTGCTCCCCGTACAAACCCTGGGCTGGCAAGCAAAGCCACCGCCTACCTTTTGGCAGAAAAAGGGTTACCCTTTGCCAAAGCTCTTAAAAGCCTGCACAGTTGGGGTATTTACATAATAATAGAACCCAAGGCTGCTGGAGCCTGCCAGGCTCAGGATTGGCTTTTTGGGTTAAAGGAACTGATCTTCAGCTGTTGCCTCAGGCCTGGGAGGCTGTGCAAGCGAGAAACTTCATTGCCTCTGCCTCCCCCAGGCCCTTCTAGGCTCCATCAGAGAACACACACCACCAGGCTTTGGAGCAACCTATTTGGCACACTTCCTGACTCCCCCAGACGTTCTGACTTCCAAAATAGCTGCCGACTGTCTACAAATAGATTGCATGTCCTGGGTCCTTAAAAGGGAGTCAGTGGGTCAGGTGCAGGGACAATGCTTAGCATTCCAGAAAATCAACTTCTGTATTTTCAAATAAGGAGGCCGAGCTGTCAGCCAAACCACGCCTGAATACCAACACCCGTTATTTCCATTTCTGTTTTGACCTGGGCTCCTTGGACTCATACATACAAGGAAGAGGCTGTGTATATGGTGATGAATGGCAGCATGGCCATCCGTGCCACCAATTTCCTTTTGCTTCTAGCCATCGGTCTCTGTCCTTCAGAAGGCGTTCCATCCCCTGGGTCACCCAAATCTATGTGTCTCAGCAGAGCTTCCAATGCTACCAGAACTTCGAGTTTTGCCCGTTGACTGGTGATGCGAGATAAGGAGCAGGAAACAGCAAACCCTGAGGATGCCCCCTCCTCCCAACAAGTTCACATATGACCACGATGCTGATGGATTATAGCAAAAGAAACTAACCCAACAGCCTCATCCTTCCACCCCTCCCCCCCGGTGCTAATGTCCAATGTGAAGTTTTCCCTATGAACTTGGGGCTCCTTCTGAGTATCTCAGAGCCCCAGTGAAAACAGGGCAGTCATTCTGTGCTTCTCAGAAGTCTGCAGGGGCTGAAACCAGAGTCATGAAAACCAAAGGCCTCCTCTATGCTAAGGCTGGGGATGTAAACATTAGATCAAGTTTTGGTTTCCATGAATCCAGTGTTTACCTATTCAGTCTCCAGGGAATTTCCTAATAGAGATATTAGGGAATTCCTGTCTAGATATTCCCTGGCAAAGAGCAAGAGGGAGAGAAGGGGAATACTTTAGACCGAAAGCTTGGGAGCAGCCTTGGAAAGCAGAGTTTTAAAAAGGACCATCAAGAACTTATTTGCAAAGCAGAAATAGATAACAAATGTATGGACACATAGAGTGGAGGGGGAGCTGGGGGTGGGATGAATGGGGAGATTGGGACTGACATAGCCACACCGCTATGTAAAAACAGGCAACTAATGAGAACCTACTGAACAGCACAGGCAACTCAATGCTCTGTGGTGACCTAAACGGGAAGGAAATCCAAAAAAGAGGGGTTATATGTATACCCCCTTACATGGGCTTCCCTGGTAGCTCCGCTGGTAAAGAATCCGCCTGCAATGCAGGAGACCGCAGTTCGATTCCTGGGTTGGGAAGTTCCCCCGGAGAAAGGGAAAGGTTACACACTCCAGTATTCTTGGGCTTCCCTGGTGGCTCAGACTAAAGAATCTGCCTGCAATGAGGGAGACCTGGGTTCGATCCTTGGGTTGGGAAGACCCCCTGGAGGAAGGCATGGCAACCCACTCTAGTATTCTTGCCTGGAGAATCCCCATGGACAGAAGAGCCTGGAGGGCTACAGTCCATGGGGTCACAAAGAGTCGAACACAACTGAGCGACTAAGCACAGCACGTCTGTATACATATAATTGATTCACTTCGCTGTATAGCAGACACTAGTACAACATTGTAAGGCAACTACACTCCAATAAAAAGATAAATAAGAGGGTGATCAGCCCCATCTGTCCCTCTACTCTCCTCGCAACCTTGACTCTGAAGGGGTTGGCTTTCTCTCTCCTTTACAGTCTCTAAAGTCAGCAAAGCAGGAGAGGACCCAGGTGGGGCCAGACTCTGGAGGAGGCGGAGAGCTGCTCTAGGACCCCCATCAACCCTTGGAAAGCGGAGACAGCCCAAGCTGACAACCTCGAACTGCTTGGTTTTTGCAATTATTTTACTCCTAAGCAGCTAAATTCCCATTATTTAAGGCCCCATGAAAGAGCCCAGCAGAGAGCTCCCTTCTTCCATTGCCAGCTCTGTGGCTCTTTGATTCCAAATTTGTGCTCCCACCAGGGACGAGGCCATGGAAAGGAAAAAGGTGAGGGGCCTTAGCTATGGGCCATAAGCTCTGTCCACTAAGACTCCTCGAGGGGAGGACACTGCAGCTAAAGGCTGGGGTGGCCTGGATCTACCTGTAAATGGTTAGAAGGCCAAACCTCAAGATGGTTGGAAAGACAAACTGAAGATAGAAAACAAAAAAAGAATAAGTTTCTCAAATAATCAGCCATGACCACTGAGCCAAATTCAGGTTTATGCTAATAAAACATAATATTGTAATAAAAGAAAATCCCTCTCTCCCAGTCCCCGTGACCCTCCCAGTTAACAATGGAGATATTGCCTGACCTCCTCTCCCACGGGCATTTCTATCTTAAGCTGGGCTGTTCAACAGGTTTCCACACAAGAGATCTATTCATAGACTTGACTATATTAGATGAGCAACTGACACTCGGTTTTGACGGCATATATTTAGTCAACAGCCACTTAACAAAACTAGAACCACTGCGTTCCCCCCATGAAATGACTACTGTACCATTCACATCAGCAGATGATGGATTCTTTAAAATCAGATCTTTCTCTGTTGAGAAGAGGAAAGAATATTCTCTTTAATATGTACATGACATCTTTTTTTGCTATTAGACCATATATGCAATTTGATTGGGTGACAGGAGGGGACTTTAAAGTGATTAAGCACTAAATCTTCATTTGCTACCTTTTTATATGGTACTTTATTTTTAAGCATATTAACAGACTATTTTTATGGATGTATTTTTAACCTGGGCACATGCTTACCCTGTGTCCAGCTTAAAATATGCTGATGTAGCTTTAAGCCTCCTCCTGCAATACTGACTTGACTTAGTCACAGTTATCAACAAGTATTAGCTCTAAGTACTAACCTGTTTTTTAAAATAGTCTTTAAAAGTAGATTTCTTTACTGCACTATGTTGCCCTCTAGTGGCGGAAAGGAGTTGATGCACTTTCTCAAGTCAATATTTTTACCAACACAGTTCTCTGTGAAAAGCCCCAAGTCAAGACAATTTAGTTTATGGTGACTTTGATATCTCTAGGCTATGTAAGAGCTCGAAAGTGAAAATCACTCAGTCGTGCCTAACTCTTTTCGACCCTATGGAATGCAGCCTGCCAGGTTATTCTGTCCATGGGATTTTCCAGGCAAGGATACTGGAGTGGGTTGCCATTTCCTTCTCCATGTAAGAGCTTAAATGTTAGCAAATTATTTCATTCAATTATACCACATATATATACTGAGTACCCTATAGACCAATTCCTGTTCTGGGGTTGGGGAGATAGATTTAGTGAGGATATAATGAGAAAATTCCACTTCTAGCAATGAACAACTAAACTGCTTGTGATTATGGAACACTTTTTTTTTTTTGCTTTTTGTGTTTTTTGGTTTCCTATTATACAGATGTTAACTTTTAAGAAATAAATGTTATTTTAAAAGTTTTAAAAATAAAAATAAATAAAACAAAAGGTCTGACATAACATTCCATGCACCCAATGGCTTTTATTTTAATACCCATGAAATGCATGGTTAGGTAGCATAAATATCAACTGTTCTGAATGCTACTGGTTTTGTATTACTGGCTCAGCTCCTAGACTGTCATTCCCACCTGCCTTTATTTCCCTTTGTCCCAGCCAGGCCTGGAACTTTTCTGTCTGTACCCTCAATAAGTACCTGCTAACAAAATGACTGTGGGCTATAAAGGACCCATGAATCCAAACTAACAAGGTCTCATTCTCAGCTAAATAAAAGGACTTTTGCTGTTTTCAGTCAACCATATTATAAAATAAAATATTGGGAGTTATAAAGTTGAGGCCATCTCATAAAAAAGTAATAGGTTCAGTGCAATAATCTACCACAATCATATTTTTTTGTAGATAAACATTACAATGCGGGGAACATTTTGCTCAGATTCTCACATCTGATCATAAATTCCATGATGGAGACTGAAACATCAAGGGGCCCACAATCATAAATTCCAAAGCTGCAGACGATATTGTGTTTATTTCTTCCATCACTCCTCTTTTTTTCAAACTGGCAGTGTCAGGATGAATGGTGCTACACGTGCGAGTCCTTAGAACGTGAGTGCCACAGGACAAGCCAGGGCAGTAGGGAGCACCTGGATGTCAGACTGGCACCCGGGTCTTAGCTGTGTGAAGCCCCACACTGACAAGGGGTCTTACCCAGCCACACACGGGGGAACCCAGGTGCCCTGTGGGTGGATGCTGACGTCAGTCCTGGGCTCAAAGGAAGGATGTGCAGGGTACCCATCCCTACCACCCATCCCTGCTCCTGCATCCTGGTTCTAGGTATGGGACTCTAATGCTCAGGCATGTTAAGAGGCTTCTTGGAAACAATGCTAAGGTTTTCAATCGCCTCAGTGTCACAGACACCCATAGTCTATTTTTGAACCTATTACATATCTTCTAAAAAGAAAATAAAGCCACTTGAATATTTCACAAGAATCAAGAGAGTCCCTTACAAGCACTGTGTTGTTCAGTCACTAAGTCATGTCCGACTCCTGCGACCCCCATGGACTGCAGCACACCAGACTTCCCTGTCCTTCACTATCTCCCAGGGTTTACTCAAACTCATGTCCACTGAGTCAGTGATGCCATCCAACCATCTCATCCTCTGTTGCCCCCTTCTCCTCTTGCCCTCAATCTTTCCCAGCATCAGGGTCTGTCCCAATGAGTCAGCTCTTCACATCAGGTGGCCAAAGTATTGGAACTTCAGCTTCAGCACCAGTCCTTCCAATGAATATTCAGGAGAGAGAGCATAAACTCTCACAAAAGCGGACTACAGGGAGGTTCTCATTTCTCTTTAAAATCCTACCTAACTAGCCCTAACCCTCAGCTTCTTGCCGCCAAGATTCTTCCAGTTAAGGGTGAGGATGGAGACTGAAACGTCAAGGAGCCCACAGTCACATCTCTGAGAGTCATGTAGGAAGAGGGTAGTTTGAAAGACGTAACATGTGATCCAAACAAACAGAGACAACCACAGTTAAGATTACAAAGTAGCCTTGTTGGGTAAAATGTTATCTTGGGAAAAATAGCCAAGTTGATTTTCAAGCAAAGTCTGTGTGACTATTATAATGGAAGTCCAAACAAACTTCAAATATTTTCCCTACAGATTTCTTTCATGGCCAAGGCCTAGGTTAATCTCCATTCCACTCACTTTAGATCCTACCTTGTTTTTTAGGGATTTTATGTAAGGGGTAGCTGCAAATATGGTATCTGCCTCAAAAGCAAAAAGTCTCTGAAGTTCTAAATGATTAATCTGTTAAACCGAAATTTTAAGTAAAACCAGACCTTTAGATATTCAAGGTCATGTTGAAAGTTATCAATATGGTGATTAGGGCTTAAATATACCTGGCAGATTGTGGCTGTAATCTCTGTGCTATATTTAGAGTTTTTGATCACACCTAATGTTTGTATAGTTAGAGGGCACTTGTGAAAAAGGACAGGTTCTGTCATTTTAAACTAAAACTGTACTATGATGCAATATCTTATAAAAATTTCATGCCATTTTAAAAGTATAAACCAGGCACAAATTGTCCCCTGGTCCCTTGCACGCTCTGCAGGGAGCCAATGGCAGTTGGAAGTAAACCATTAAGTGCCTGAAGCTAGTCCTGAAACCTCCCCATGAGGAATATAGGCCTCTGTCCCTGAAATTCCCCAAGTATTTCAGTTGGGAACCTGAGGGGTTTATCTCATGCTCCATCTGCCCTCCAGGAAGATTCCAAGCCAAGGGAACCCATCCATGGTGGCCTGGCTAACTGTCCATCAGACTCAGGTTCTCAGAAACCAGGCTGTCTTCACTAGCCTCTGATCAGGCTGGTTCAGTTCAGTTCAGTCACTCAGTCGTGTCCGACTCTTTGTGACCCCATGAACCACAGCATGCCAGGCCTCCCTGTTTTGATAACCTGATCAGGCTGTTTATTAGGCCAGATGCCTGCTTCTCTGACTCCTCTGCTTCCTTGATCACATGCAGGAATTCAGTGCTTTTTACCTGCAGCCCAAACCCTCTAAGGCAGGGGTTCCCAACCCCTAGGGCCACAAACTGATTTATGTCCTGTTAGATACTGGTTTGTGTCCTGTTAGGAACCATAGGAGGTGAGTTAGCAAAGCTTTATCTGTATTTACAGCCGCTCCCCATCGCTCACATTACCACCTGAGCTCCGTCTCCTGTCAGATCATCGGCATGAGATTCTCAAAGGAGCTCAAACCCTACTGTGAATATCACATTCAAGGAATCTAGGTTGTGTGCTTCTTATGAAACGCTAATGCCTACTGATATGATTCTGCATTATGGTGAGTTGTATAAATATTTCATTATATATCACAATGTAATGATAATAGGAAGAAGTACACCATAAATGAAATGCACTTAATCATCCTGAAACCATCTCTGCAGTAAGACCACTGCAGTAAGAATGATACATTATAGAACTTCCCAAAGTAGCAATATAACATCTTGGGCAATGTGTCAAATTAAGAATATTTTAATACTATCCACATATTAAGCTACACTCAATATACAAATTCTATAGGTTTAAAAAAAAAAAAAAATCTTGTTACAGACACTGACTCCAAATTCCATACTTGAGGATTCAAGAAGCCCTTTGATTCGTAATATACACAAAATTCAAAACAGCTTGGTGGTCTGATCCCCCAGCCTCTGTTGAGAAGATTCTGAGAAGCTTCTGTAAGGTTAAGCTTCCCTGGTGGCTCAGATAGTAAAGCGTCTGCCTACAATGCGGGAGACCCAGGTTCGATCCCTGGGTTGGGAAGATCCCCTGGAGAAAGAAATGACAACCCACTCCAGTACTCTTGCCTAGAAAATCCCATGGACGGGGAAGCCTGGTAGGCTACAGTCCATAGGGTCACAAAGAGTCAGACATGACTGAGCGAGTTCACTTCACTCAGGGAGAGGGGAGGAGGAGCCAGTCAGGTGGTGGAGGATACCCTGGCATCTCCTAAGGTCTGTTTTTGTTCCCTGACATTTGCTACCTGGGATGCGAGAGTTCGAGCTGGATCTGGCCCCTTCTTGTGGACTCTTGCAGACAGGGCCCCTAGAAGCCCCCTCTCCGTGTTTCCAGGGCTGAAGACTGAGGTTGGCACCGCTGCCCTGGGAGCAGTGAAGTATTCGCCACCCCGGCCTCAGAGGCACACCCAGGCAGGGGCCCTGGGTGGAGCCGAGTAGGCGCAAAGGGGCCAGTGGGGAACGATGCTGGGTTCACCCCTTGCATGCCCAGGGCCCTCGCAGCACCGACAAAGGAGGTCACTTACAAAGGATGCTTTAGTCAGAGCGAGTGGGCCAGAGCCATCTAGTTACGTGGCAAAGCGAGCAAATCCCCATTTGTCCTACTGATGAGTTTCTCGACTGGGGGAAGAAAAAACCACCAGCAATGTAAAAACAGAACAAAACATGTTTTGGGTGGGCCAACCTCTTAAACTTGCTATTCAAGACAAAAATATATATGGCACAGGGGAGAAGGCTAGAGGTGGTCCTTGTTTGGGATTTCAATGCTTCTTCCCTGTTTCTACCCAGATGGGCTGGTTCTATGTCCCACCATCACACCCTGGTTCCTCAAGTGCCCCCTGGATGCAAACCATCCTGCCTCACCCTCCACGGACGGCTCCCAGTCCAGGTACATGGATGAGGGACCAGAACCCAGGGCTCCCACCTGCCGCTCCCTGCAGGGACCTCCTGGGACCCCTTCACCACCGGCTAGGATCAGGGGCCATGTGGGCCAAAGGGGATGTCTTTCCTGCCTTACTGTCCCATAGCCTATGGACTCATCTCTGGGAAGGCCATGGTCAGGGAAGGGTCCAGAGTGCCGTCTGCAGGGTTAGCTGCCATGTCTTTATAGCCGTGGGTCAGGCAGTGGGTCTGATGTCTGAGAACACAGGCTGTGCCACGTGACCCTTCTTCTTGGGGTCTCCAGGAGAAGCTGGGTTGTGCTGGGTACACCCATCTGTCATCTGTCTTTTGAAAATTCCTCCCCCCCACCCTCCGGATGCAGAGTTCACAGCGGGAGCATTTCAGGCAGCCACCAACCACAGAGGCCTCAAAGGGCCTAAGAAATGAAGCCTCAGCTAAAGAGGTATTGGGGTCCGGCCCACAGAGGGTCCAGAGGGAGTCACCTCATCCTCTCCCACATCCTTCCGCACCTCCTTGTATCTGGAAAGCAAGTCCCCACCCAGCGCTGAGCATAGATGACTAACCCCATCACTTTCCACGGATGCAGCCTTTAACTGCAGACACGGAGCTTTCGACGTCCCGTTTCATCTTCACTGCCCCCAACTGGACACTGTGGAGCGCTTTCTAATTTACAAAGTGCCTTACTCCACCTGCCTTCCTGTGATCCTGCTGCCACAATGGCAAGTACCCCGGTCCCCATTTCACAGATGACAAAACTGACCTCCAGACAGGTTTAAAATACAGCGTTTAGTGAGAGATGAAGAAAGATGGTTGTGGATGGGAAAGGGCTTTGTGGTCCCTGGATTCCAGCTTGACCTTTTTCCTTTTCTTTTTGATGTAGACCATTTTTAAAGTCTTGTTGAATTTGTTACAACATTGCTTCTGTTACATGTTTTGGTTTTTTGGTCCTCAGGCATGTGGGATCTTAGCTTCCCAACCAGGGATCGAACCTGTACCCCCTGCACTGGAAGGTGAAGTCCTAACCACTGGATCACGGTGAAGTCGTGCAGCTTGAGCTTTACTAGACAGAGGTGACCAAGATGAATTACAAAGTCAAGCATGCCATCATGGCTGGTGCTCTCTCTCTCCCAGCTCCAGCTTCAGTGGAGACTTGGAGATACTCCAGAAAGGATGGCCCCACAGGTTCTAAAACTGAACAGTAACTACCTTTGGGGTAAGAGGAAAAAAGAGCCTGCAAATGCGTGTCTGGGGCAAGTGGAATCAGCACCAACCATTTTTTCTTATGAATCATGTGGAGAGCCTGATAGGTTTTATTCAAAACTGCTGTTTTCAAGTCTTGGCGATCATGGCTGTGTAGATGCTAGGCTCTGGTTAAGGAAGGGGCAGAAGTGAGAAACAAAAGATGGAAACAAGAGTCTCACTACATTCTTCTGGTGACAGACTTGGAACATGAGCTAATAATGTAACACACCAGCCCAGCCAAAGCTGAACAAAAACAATACTATCTACAGCTGCCTTGGGGCATCTTTCAGAGCACAAAATAGCCTCACCCTACTCCCTCCCAGCAGCTTCTCTTTCTTTCTTTTTTTATTGATGCGCGGGCGTGGATAATCCTTGCAAGCCAATATGTCATTCTGTTTAGCTTTAGAAATACTTGATCATGCTGATTTGGCAAAGGAAAAAAAAAAAAAAGTGCTGTACAGCAGGAATACTTCATCTCCGCAGTAACTAGTTTGAGCAAGTCAGGGGTGGTTCTCAGGCTGACTGTGAGGGTCTGACACTGAGGAAAGGGCTTCACTTTGAAGCCTGACTTTGACCCTCAGGCAAACTCACAGGATAAACAGCTGTTTTTCGGTCTTGCCCGGAAAATTCAGAACAAGTTCTGACTCCCAAAAATCTTTGTCTTGCTTTTATTTTTATTTTTTTGCAGTCTTTCTTTAAAAAAACAAAAACCAAACACCTGTTTTTGCAGCCCTCCAGTGGGAAGCAAGAATCACAAAATTAAATCCCAGCATGTCACATGGACAAGAATTGCTTTTCTCATGAGAGCCAAGATCCAAGGCCATGGGGCGAAAGTGATTTACAGGAAATGCGCAAGTTGTTCAGCAAGTATAGAGCTCGAGTCGGGTATTGTTCATAAGCACCCTCTTGTGTGTGGTTAGCTCTTCTGATGGAGGCAGGATTAGGATGTCATTAACATGTAGCCCATGAATGAACGGAGAACACGCCACTACAAGTGGCAGAAAAGATGCTCCACTGTTAGCGCCTGGGGCCAGAGGAGGTTCTTAAAAGGCTCTCTGAGAACTGTCACAGAACTCTGGACATTAGTTATACATGACACAGGGGAGAAATAGGAAAGCAGCAATCACGTGCATCTGGGCCCCTGATGTTGGGTGACCTTTAGGGTTAGACCTGGCTTTGGAAATCCTCTGGTTTAGTCTCTCCACTGGAGCTGAGGGGGTAGACTTTCCCAGTGAGACTTAAAACTGCCCAAGCCACACACAGACGGATGGCATAAAAATCCCTAGATGGAACCCAGCCTTGGGGATGTAGTAAAGCACCCCAGGTGACTTGGGGTGCAGCCCAGGGCCAGAACCTCAGTTACCTGAAGTGGCTCGTCTGATGGAGGTGTGCACAGGCTGGCTCCAAGGATGGCAGCCGCAACATGGAAACTGTAAGAGCTCTGGTTCTGTTTCGAAACACCAGCATCATTTTTATAGCAAAGTTTGTTGCATGGTGATGCATCAAAACAAACATTATTACAAAATACGCGATTTGAATTTCATCAGTCCCAGAACTTGATAGCATAAAGGACCCTAACTCAAACATTACAGAGTAGAATTATGATAAAAACACAACCACATGAGCTCCCAGTGAACCAGGGAAAGGAGGGAATGAAACAATTCCAGGTCACCCTAACTAAACTCCTGCTGTTGCTACAGCCACCTTGGAGAACAGTATGGGGATTCCTTAAAAAACTAGAAATAAAACTACCATATGACCCAGCAATCCCATGACTGGGCATAAACACTGAGAAGACCATAATTCAAAGAGGCATACGTACCCCAATGTTCATTGCAGCACTATTTACAATAGCCAGGACAGGGACTCAACCTAGATGTCTATCCACAGATGAATGGATAAAGAAATTGTGGGACATATACACAATGGAATATTACTCAGCCCTAAAAAGGAACAAATTTGAGTCAGCTCTAGTGAGATGGATGAACCTGGAGCCTGTTATACAGAGTAAAGTAAGTCAGAAGAGAAAAACAAATATTGTATATTAATGCATATGTATGGAATCCAAAAAATGGTACTGATAAACCTATTTGCAGGGTAGCAATAGAGGTGCAGTCATAGACTTGTGGACATGGTGTGGGGGGTAAAGAGGAAGGTGGGATGAACTGAGAGATTAGGATTGACATATACACTACCGTGTAGAAAAATAATAAAACCCCACTGTTGCACTGACATAGCCCACTCTCTGGGTCTATGCTATGAGAGCCCTTTTAAAGGAGATTATAATTAGAAGGACCAGCTAACCCAAATTACATCAATACATATTACGATCAGCTTCTGGTTTATTTCTAACACTCAGATGGTAAGGAATTCATTCTAGAAATCCCATATACTATAACCACAGGACACAGGTACACCCTTGATATCTACTGTGCTCTTTCTTTAAAATTCTTTTTCCTGGCTCCATTTCTCTCTGTCATTAATATATGTTACTCATGTGCTGACTTGAAAGGTTCATATTTTGTTGCGGTTTTCATCCTCTGTATCTCAGAAACATGTTACTACAATTATATAAGTTTGTCATCCAAGGAAAATTGCTAACAATACCAGCGTAAGTTCCCAGAGCAAAGGCATTAAAAAAAAAAAAAAAAATACCTCCTAGAGTTTTATTTGTTCACTTTGTTTCCAAAACGCCACATGTCATGATTTTAAAAAATGCGCACATCAGATTTCCCAAAGCCCAAAATTGGAGCAAAAAGTGATTCGAAAGATCAAGATGGGCTGTTCTCAATTTCTGAAAGGATGCTTCTAAACCATTATTAGGGAGAACTGCATTGTAACGTATTTCTCAGAAAGAGGCAGTGGTGACCAGTAATGTACCAGAGGTGACACTTCATGCAAAGGGCAGCCCGGAGCTTAAGGGCCTGGGTTCTTCAGACAGACAGGCGTTCAAACCCCAGCTCTGCCCTTTCCTAGCTATGGGACTCATGGGTCAATTACCACCACCAATGATGGAAGCCAAAAGGTTTTTCTAAGGATGCAGGACGCTCACATCCAGAACAGAGCACTCAGCTCAGTGCAGGCTCCTCAGACACCGTACCCAGAGGCATCACCACTGCCCTTGTATATCCCTCTCCCTCCCTTTCCTCTTCATCTGATTCTTCTCTTCCTGAACTCTTTCCTGGCACACATGCGCACACACAGACTCCTTTCTACCTTAACAAATCTATGCAGTAATGCCTGCTGGAATCAATATTATCCAGTTTGCTTTATACTGTTCTAATTGTTTCAACAGATGGGATCCTAGGTTAACAGATTCCATTCCAACCTTTCAGCTTTTAACAATGTATGGAGCTTTTAGCAATACTAAACACCCACAGAAGAAATGCCATCCATGCCAACATAGTTTCGGTTATTTTGCAACAACCTACCAACAAGGAGAACTCCTGAGGATGTTTCCTGAAGCACCCCAGACCTGATCTTCCAACATCACTGCCCTGGCTTGCCTCGTCTCTACCTCCCAGCTCCACCAGCCCAGGGGGGCTGCATGCGTCCATAAAATGGCTGGGGCAGGTTAAGTGTTCACCAGAATGATTTTTGGAAGAAAAAAAGATGCAAGTGCTTCCATTTGTGAATATAACATAAATGTGGGGTCATGCCTTCTACAGAAAAACCTATACATCTGTGAGACTATGTATACTGCAGTTTTCCTGGCTTCGTATTACAATGTTGAAAGATGTGAAATGTCAAGTCTGAAAGATGACTAAATCTAATTTTAAGAAGAAAGAGGGGTGAGATACCAAAAAAAATTTTTTTTTAATATTTTCATTCCCATTAAGATGATAAGGAGGGATGTCTTAAGTGTTGGACTCCTGAAGTCTGCTCAGAGTACCTTCTTGCTCCTCCTTGGATGTGTCTTTCTTTGGACTTGACACAAGTGCTGAGCAGGACAGAGTTGCTGACATGAATGAATGGCCTTTGGTCCCAGGTGAAGGAATAACTGAGAAGGATCCCCACCCACCTTGCCTTTCTCGCTTAGTCTCTTAGCCCATACACAGCATGAAAACGTGAAAAATATTCTAACCCCTTCTTCCTTACAAAGAAAAAAGTAAACAGAGAGGAGGAGAGAACTTAGCAATTTTGTTTCTGGAAAGACCAGAAAACTGTCATTTATGCCTTTCAGAGAAGGAGTTCTGTTGGGTGTGGTGTGAAGTCAATAAAATAGGTGCTAATTGGCAGCTTTTAAAACAAAAATGAAAGGGCATTCAGCAAGTAAATGCTTGATGTCTCAACCCTAGTAAAAAAGCTCTGGCTCCAGGTGGGGAAAAAAAACTCCCAAGAATCATGACATAATTTACGGCCAGATAGTTCATCAAATTTCTTCACCTGTAGTTTTGAAACATATGTGGCATTCATATTTAATAGAGCAGCTGCCTGGACCAGGGGGCAGGTGATGAAATGATATAGCAGTGGGCAAAGGGAGCATTCTTCCCCTCGGAACAGTCACAATATCTTACTTAATTGAAGTACCCATCCAGGGTTGGTCCAACTGACCGCATTCTGAACAAAACATATTGAAAAGCACATTTAATGGGCACCTGAGGTGTATGTTTTCAAATGACCTAACTGTTATTTTTGGATTTTTATTCAATTTATATAAAATTATACTGCTAATAGATGTCATACAGAAAGCCAGAACTTGGTCTGTAAAGGTGACTCTGGACTAAGTCTACAGTGCAGTCTTTTCAAATCCGGCTTATGTTTCTAATTTCTGGATTTATGTGATTCAAATAGAGCTAAAAAGTAGGAGACGGTTCACAGTTACAAGTTTCTGGTTTGTCCTTACAGACTTTATGCATGCAAGCAAATACAAATAAATGCTTCATTTCCCTTTTATACCCAGATGTAAAGTATCCTTAGAGATGCATTGTGAAGATCTTTCCATAAAGGCACACAGCTTCCTCATTTGTTACATAGCAACCCATAACTTACTTAATGAGTCCCTTATTGATGGGCACCATAGTTTCTAATATTTTGCTATTTACCACAAAACTATAATATATAATCAGGAATGCAAGTGTATGTGAAGGAAATCTGATGGAAACTGCCAAGTTGGTCCTCTCCAACATTGTATCATTTTATATTTCCATCAGCAATTCTCCCTACAGCCTTACCATCAGAGCTTGTGACCAAATTCTAAATCTTTGCTTCTCTGAGGTTTCACAGTCATGGTACACTTTTATTACTGAGTGAAAGAGGTTGAGCATCTTTTCACATGCTTTAGATTCAAATTTAATTTTTCTTTCTTTTTTGGTGTGTATCCATGTAGATGCATTGCTGATATTTTTACAGAGTGTTTTGCTTTTTTTTTTTTTTATTTTTAGAAATTTACATGTTAACATATTATTAGCCATATATCTGTGATAAGAGTTGAGAATAGTTTTCCTAATTTTTCCCCTCTCTTTGATGTTTTTGTTTCCCAGTTCAAAAGTGTTGTTATTGTTTTTAGAATTCAGTTGGTTTTTTTAAATCAATCTTTTATTTCATGGCCTCTGGATTGTAAGCAGTTGGGAAAAATCTGCAAAATCTAGAGCTATTAAGACATTATACGTTTTTGAAAAGATGCTCATCATTGCTAATCATTAGAGAAATGCAAATCAAAACCACAAAGAGGTACCACGTTACAGTGGTCCGAATGGCCATCATTAAAAAGTCTACAAATAACAAATGCTAGAGAGGGTGTGGAGAAAAGGGAACTTTCCTACACTGTTGGTAGGAATGTAAATTGGTATACCCACTATAGAGAACAGTATTAGAGATTCCTCAAAAAACTAAAACTAGAGCTACTACATGATCCAGCAATCCCACTCCTGGGCATATACCTAGACAAGACCTCTAATCCAAAAAGATACATGTACCCCCATGTTTACAGCAGCACTTACAATAACCAAGACAAGGAAGCAACCTAAGTGTCCACTGACAGATGAATGGATACAGAAGATATGGTATATACAATAGAATATTACTCAGTAATAACAAAGAATGAAATACTGCCCTTTGCAGCAATATGGACAGACCTAGAGATTATCATACTAAATGAAGTAAGTCAGAGAGAAAAACAAATACCATATGATATCACTTGTAGGTGGAATCTAAAATAGGACACAAATGAACTATCTATGAAACAGAAATAGACTCACAGACATAGAGAACAGACTTGTGGTTGCCAAGGGAAAGGGGAGATGGGACAGGGATCAGCAGATGCAAACTAGTATTTCTAGAATGGATAAGCAACAAGGTCCTACTGCATAGTACAGGGAACTAGATTCAATATCTTATAATAAACCATAATGAAAAAGAATATATATATATGTATAAATAAATCACATGAATCACTTTGCCGTACAGCAGAAATTAACATAACATTGTAAATAAACTACATTTCAATAAAATACATTAAAAATTGTTTTATTATGGCACTGTTTTTGATTTGAAAAAATATAAACCTATGCAAAGTAGAGACAAAGCTATGGTGAACCCCCTACACTCACCACTAGTTTTGACAATTATCAAAATTTTGTCCCACTTGCTTCTCTTATCTCTCTCTCTCCATAACATTATTTTAAAGCAAACCCAAGATTTCAAGTGATTTCACCCCTATTTACATGCTTCAGTAAGCATTTCAAAACATTATGAACATTTTCTTGCATAGCCATCATATTACCATATGTAACAAATTTAATAATGCATATGATGTCCTTTGATACTTGATCAACTCTCCAATAACTCTCAAAAATGTCTTTACACAGTTGACTTGTTCATCTGTAAATATGAGATCTCTTGGAAATGTATCCTGATGTATGGTACAATTTATTTAAAGAAATAAATTTATTTGTTATTTTTTTCATGTGGTTACCCAGTTGTCTTAGCATTCATTTAATGGTCCATTTTCCCCTACTGATTTTAAATGCTTTTTCCCCTCATTTAAAAAATTTATCCCCATATATTTTGGGGACTATTTCTGGTTCTCTAATCTGTTGCACTGTTCTGTTTTATTCTATGCCAGCGTGTATGTTAGTAGCTCAGGTGTGTCCGACTCTTTGCAACCCCATGAACTCCTGTCCATAGGATTCTCAAGGCAAGAATACTTCAGTGGGTTGACATTTCCTCCTCCAGGGGATCTTCCCAACCCAGGGATCAAAGCTGGGTTTCCTGTATTACAGGCGGATTCTTTAACGTCTGAGCCACCAGGGAAGCCCTTTATGCCAGTAATACCTTTTAATTCCACAGTGTGTTTAATAAGTGATAGCTCTTGTTTATATACCTATGTGAACTGAGAATCCACTTGCCTACCTTTTTTTTTTAAGAGTTGGTATTTATTGGGAATAAGTTAAATTTAATAAATTAATTTATGAAGAATTGCTATATTCACAATCTTGAATTTTCTTATTCTAGAACACAATGCATGCCCTCCCACTTTTTTTTTTTTTTTCAAATTCTTTTTGTATCCTTTAGGCATATTCCACAATTTTATACATGTAGATTCTACATATTCCATGCCAAGTTATTCCTAGCACTTAATCCACTTTGCTGTCTCAGTCAACGTGGGCTTCTGTTCCTCTGAAGTGCTTGCAGGGGTCATTGGAGGTACAGCCTTTAGCAGTCAAGGTCCTGCTCACTGCCTCGGAAGATGCTCAGAGGCCGAGGTTCACCTGTGCATGACAACCAGACTGTAGGCCTGAAGCAGAGCTGGAAGCAATTCAACTCAGGTCAAAGCCTTCCCATCCTTACTCTTGCCCCATTCAGGGGCAGGGCTCAAAGACCTGAGGATCTAGGGTGAGGAGAAGATGCAAAATAGCAGCTCTGGGACGCATGAGACACCTTATCTCCTGTTGAGCTTTTACAGAAGCTAAACTATCTCTAATCTGCAACTAACAATTTACTCTGTGATTAACTGTGCTGCAAGACAGGCACCTGCCTGATCACTCTTCCAGATTCCCAGGGAAGCTTATAAAAGGCCCTTGGCGGTCTCTGCACAGCACCAGACACGGCAGTCATTTGGGGCAGCAGACTCAACCTCCTGCCTCCCACCTGCCTGCTGTTTCCCACCATGGGGAGCCGGCAGCCACCTCTACAGCCAAATCCTTCTCGCTCAGGACACGGGACTCTGCAGGCTTTTCTGCTGATCTCCCTCCAGAAGCAATAGGGAAAATGCAGCAAGCTCATCACTGTGACGTTGGGGCACCCCTCACCCTTTTCTCATGCATACTCTGTGGCTCCCCATGCACTTGAGGCAGTGGCCCCATGCGTCTCCTCCATCCCTGCTGACCTTGGTACCCAATCAATCGGTCGAACTGGTACATTCCTCCCGTGCCCCACTCTGATCCCTTCCTTCCTCTCTCTGCTGCATCATCGTCACCACACTTTGAGACTCGTCCAATCCCACAGCCTCCCCAACTTCAGTAGCACCTCATCTACCCCATCCCTCCTGCAGTCGTCAGCATCTGCCCTGTCAAGATACCCAAGAATTCTGTGGGCAGTAAACACACCCCAACTATCTTGAAATTCACGGCCCTCCTTGGTCCAATCGATGACCACTCCCTTCCACCTTTCTTCCTCCTTCCTTCCACCAACTCTCATCTTTCCACTTATCAAAACCCTCCCTCCTTTCCATCTGTGAAGTCTCCCCAGACTCCTGTTCTTCAGCCTCAGCACACCCCCCATCAAATTGCCATCTTCTGTGTGCCCACCTATGACTTCCAAGCTTCCTAGGGAGGCCCTGAAGTGCTCAAAGTGCTGCTTGCTCATAAAACACTTCCAAGCTGCATTTGTGCATGAAGCAATCAGCGATCTCACATTTGTCCTACATATCTGATCTCTACTCTACACGGCTGTTTGAATATGGACTAGTGAGCTTTTGCCTTTGGGGATAAATCACACTTATAGAACACCCACTCTGTGCCCAAGGGGCATGATGGTTCTCCATCCTCATCCATGTGTTTGCACTGCTGACAGTCCACCATCCAGCCGTCTCCTCCCACCCTGCATGAATCCCTCTGACTGTAACGCTTGGTGTACTTTTGTTTACTGAGAAGGAAATTTATTTATTATCTCCCGTATATTGAAAGTGAAAGTGAAAATTGCTCAGTCTTGTCCAACTCTTTGCGACCCCATGGACTATACAGCCCATGGAATTCTCCAGGCCAGAATACCAGAGTAGCCTTTCCCTTTTCCAGGGGATCTTCCCAACTCAGGGATCGAACCCAGGTCTCCCACATTGCAAGCAGATTCTTTACCAGATGAGCCACAAGGGAAGCCCAAGAATACTGGAGTGGGTAGCCTATCCCTTCTCCAGGGGATCTTCCCGACCCAGGAATCGAACTGCGGTCTCCTGCATTGCAGGTGGATTTTTTACCAACCGAACTATCAGGGAAGCCCAATATGTCCTGTACATTGCTCCTTCTCATTTATTTTAATGTCTCAAAGCACCCAGGAGCCCTTCTTCTTAAATGCTTTACCTGTTTCATTTATTTTTTTTTTAATTTCATTTATTTGTCTATGCCAGGTCTTAGTTGCAGCATGCAAATTCTCAGTTGCAGAATATGGGATCTAGTTGCCTGACCAGGAATCAAACCCAGGGTCCCTGTACTGGGACATGGAGTCTTAAGGCTTTATCTGTTTTAAATGTAAAGGCTGGACACTGAGGCAGGCAGAGCTGCTAGGAACCACAGTCAGGAGGAACTGCCAGCCCATGTCAAGTGGTTACTCATCCCCAACTGCCCCCGTGCCAGGTAGGATGTGATAAGAGCCTCTTTTTAGCTCTGGCAGGTGTGTCCCTCTCATATAGGACAGATCGAATGCCAGCCCTTGGTAAAGATTAAAAAAAAAAATTACTTGACATTTTATGACATCCTGGCATATTCCAGAGAGGAACGGGAACCAAGCCAAGACCAAAGGTACAGAAGTCCTTGAGTTCAAGGGCTACCTGGAAGGTAGGACTGGTGACTGTCAGATCTACAAGGCACCAGGTCCCAGCCCTGTAGCGTCTTAGAAGAGAGGAACAGGAGTATCTCAGAGACTGGGAAACTCCTCAGAAAATGACTAGTCACCACGATCAGAGTGACTCCTTTAAGGTGGCTGGCAATGGCTGGCTCCCTGGGACTCTAGCACTTGAGGTAGCCTAGGGTTCAAGGTCACTTACGGATATTAGAAACAACAAAGGGGAACAGGTACCATGCCACGGACATTGACTCTAGAAGTTAGCGGGAGGAAAGGGTGTGAGCTTTGTCAGCAAAATTTTCTCTGGAAATATTCTATACCTGCCCTAGGGAAGGCTCAGGTGTTGGTTGGCAGGACTCACCTCCTTCACTATCTCAGAAAATATCAATTTTCAGCCCTTCCTATTATGAGCAAGAAGAGGATCTGCTTGGATTCGGGCAGCAGGTGTGTGCCGCAGGGGCAGTGGGGTCACCAGAGCAAAGTTTCAGGGACTCTGAAGACCCAGGGACAATAGAGCTCTGGCTACTGATTCTTAACGGCTGATAGAAATACATCCCCTTGTTCTAATTATTCTCGGGGAAGCTTCTTAGAGCATCCTGCTGTTCCTTTACCCTGAGCTTCTCTTGTGCTGGTAATGACATCAGCGAAAAGAATGACTGAGTGTTCTTTACATCATACATGAAGGCAGTGATTGGAGTTGGCGGTAGCTCCTTCGTGAGCTGAATTATGGTCGAATCCCTCACAAACTGATAGACGATTCTCTGCTAGAGGGCTCAGGGTCTGGGTGTCATGCTGTTCCCATGTATGCTCTGTCCATGTACACTGTAGTTCAACAAATAATTTGTAATTCAAAGGAACTGCCCTAGACTTAGATTTGGTAAAAATAAGATGAGGACATCCTGTGTTTGCTTGGATTTTAAATATGATTTTTCTACGAGATGTTACATAGTTGGGGGGAAAAAAAACAAACACAAAAGGTTAGCGAAGGAAAACTCAATTTTCAAAATAGCCTTTGACCCTTGAGTGAGTGTGCTTTTCCTGAGTGTACAGCTGATTAGAACAATGTTCTGAAGGCCCCACTGCAGGTGTGTCCATTCACATGCCAGTGACAGATGGCACTGGGCCAAGACGCTGCACGGGGAGAGACAGAAGGCCAGGGGCAGGGCCACCCACCGTGCTCGCATCATACCACCTGGGGGAGGATTCCAGCCCCATCCCTCAATTACGTGTAAACAGCCTGCGGTGCGGCCCAGCAAACTGTATTTTTCAAAAACTTCACCAAGTGATTTGAATGCTGTTGCTGTTCAATCGCTCAGTCGTGTCCGACTCTTTGTGACACCATGGACCACAACACGCCAGGCTTCCTTGTCCTGCACCATCTCCCAGAGTTTGCTCAAACTCATGCCCATGAGTTGGTGATGCCATGATCATTCAGTTTTAGAAAACTATCGCCTTTTTAAATTAACTATGACCTGTTCAATCTGACGCTGATCCAAGTCTAGCTGAAATATTTCATTTCAATTCATCCCAAACTTCCTCTGATGAATAAATATGTAGGTATTTGCTACAATTTCACATCTGAACCAAAAGAATATTCTCTTCTTTTATTTTTATTTTAATAAAAGGAACCCACCAATGGGTAATAAAATCCAGATAATCATCTTACATATAAGTTCCAAAACCCCACCCAAAACATAAGCAGGAAAGTCTTCCTTTCCCCTGGTGGGATGTACATGAGTTATGACCAAGGCTTTCTGGGTGTGAACCAGCTAAAGAAGCCTGGTTAAATCTAATATATTGAGCACCACCTCTTCAGGAAACTGGTTTTGGAATGACTGCTCAGGCCTCAGAAGTAGTCATTTTCTATTACTGTAACTAAAATAACACATTAATTTCCCTAGATTCCAAGGAATCATATGCTCAAACTGTCTACTTTTAACGCCAAGATTAAAAAAATCATTGCAATAACATTTGAGATGAAAAATAAAAATTCCTTACAATGTAAATCGATGTAGCCACTATGGAAAACAGTATGGGAGTTCCTCAAAAATAAAGTTGGCACCTGATCCAGCAATCCCACTTCTAGACAAAACTCTAATTCAAAAAGATAGGGGCACGTTCCCCTATGTTCACAGCAGCACTACTCACAAGAGCCGAGACGTGGAAACAACCTCAACGCCCACTGACAGATGAATGAAGAAGATGTGGTACATGCACAGTGGAATTCTGCTGTGCTCAGTCAGTCGTGTCTGACTCTTTAGAATCCTATGGACTCCCCTCTCCATGGGATTTCCCAGGCAAGAATACTGGAGTGGGGTGCCATTGTCTCCTCCAGGGGATCTTCCTGACCCAGGGATCGAACCAGCGTCTCCTGCACTGCAGGCAGATTCTTTACCACTGAGCCACCTGGGGAGCCACAAGGCAATGCAACTCAGCCATAAAAAAGAACAAAATCATGCCATCTGCAGCAACATGGATGCAACTAGAGATTATCACACTACGTGAAGTCAAGTCAGAGAAAGACAAATACCGTATGATATCACTTATATGTGGAATCTAAAATATGGTGCAAATGAACCTATCCACAAAGAGAAACCGACTGAGAGAGCAGACCTGTGATTGCCAAGGGAGTGGAAAGGAGGACGGATGGAGTAGGAGGCGGAGGTTAGCAGAGGTAAGATATTATACGTAAGACAGATAAACAACAAGGTCCTACTGCATAGCACAGGGAGCTATATTCAATATCCGATGATAAGCCATAATGGAAAAAAATATGAAAAAGAATGCATATAACTGAATCACTTTGCTGTACAGCAGAAATTAACACAATACTGTAAATCAACTATACTTTAATAAACTATTTAAAAAAAGAAGTCCTTACAGTTTAAGGCTAAAACTGAAACTTACGAGTCATCTTTGCCCTGAAGAAGATTAATAATAGTACTCTCTCAATAAACATGGCCATGTGGTAAGTGCCACTTTAAGTGTCTTTTAACAACTCAACATGCCAGGTACATCACTGTCTCCATTTTACAGATGAGGACAGGAGACAGGTTGAATTACTTCCCATGCTAATACAAGTATGGGTGACCCGTGAACAACATGGCTTTAAACTGCATGGGTTCACTTGTAAGTAGATGTTTTGCAATAAATACAGCACTATATGATCTGCAGTTGGTTGGTTCCACGGATGCTGAACAGTGGATCAGCATCCCATAGGAGAGCCACCTATGGGACCTGAGTTTCTGGGGATTTTAGTACCCGTGGTGGGTCCTGGAACCAACCCCCTCAAATACTGAGAGATGCCCATTAATAACTAACAGTGTTAGAATGTGAGGCTTCCCAGGTGGCTGAGTGGTAAAGTATCTGCCTGCCAATGTAGGAAATGCAGGTTTGATCCCTGGGTTGAGAAGATCCCCTGGAAGAGGAAATAGCAACTCACTCCAGTATTCTTGCTTGGGGAATCCCATGGACAGAGGAGCCTGGTGGGCTACAGTCCATGGGGCCACAAGAGTGTCAGATACAATCGAGCAACTCAAGAAGAACAACAAACAACAGTCTGGCCCCAGGGGTCACACAGAGAGGCTGTAGTCACACAATAGGTCTGAACTTTCAAATAAGTGAATCACACAAGCAAACCTTTCAAGGTAAACAACAGCATCTACACTGTTTAAGGAACATACCAATTTCTAAATTGCTCTTCTTAAAAAGTACCACATCACAATAATCTTAGCTTGTTTACTTTAGGTTTAATTCAACAATTTTCTAGACATTGGTCACCTGGTCTTTCAACCTTTTTAAATGATCCTAATTCTCTCAATCATTAAAAAAAATTTAAGAGTGTATTGTCTAGCATATTTCCTTCCCCCAGCAACATGCAAAGCAAAGTTAACATGGCACTCGATTAAATGACAGATAGGATTCCAATTTTATCAGCAGTACCTTCTGGACTTAATTACTCATTTCATTTAAAAGTTAAAACTGATTATTCCTCACTTGTCCACCAGCAGTATAAAAACAGAACTGTTTAAAACAAAAACATGTAATTACCTTCCTTCTGGAAAAGACTTGAATGAGTCAGAAGTGTTAAAAAGAGAAATTTCACTGGAGCTCAGCAGATAAGGACATCAAATGCTTTCAGCGTGTGTGTGTGTGTGTGTGTGTGTGTGTGTGTGTGCGTGCCTGTGTGTCTGTGTGTGTGTGTGTGTCCCATTCATCAGTTTCACCACCACACAGGTATTTACTGAACACCTGCAATAACAGTTAGGAGACCTAAATACCAGACATACCAATATCGACTATAAGTATCAAACCATTTTCCAAACCTGTTTAGATACACTTAGAAATATCTGCCACTTGGAAATACCCAATTTTCAGGATAATTAAGAGTTCACCATACTTCAAACAAACCTCCACACTGATTTCTTCTTATTCCTTTCACCAAGTTTAAATTGAAGTGGATAGTTGCCCTCCACAATTTGCAACAACATATCATACCTCTTCTAAATAAGACCAAATTCAGTCTTTGTTTAAATCTTGATCCACTCAAGGTTCTTTCAACAAGCAGTTTGTTGGTTTATTAGAATTTCACTATTTGAGGAAACTGTGTTTGTAGCCTTAAGACAAAAAGAGGTAAACCTGTTCTGACCTTGGAGTTCAGGCAATTAGGACAATAAATATGCATGATGTTCTAAAATCAAACAAAAATCTACAATAAATCGATCTACAAGGCAGATCTCAGGTACACAAAATCTCACATAGCTAACTTGTTAATCTGACGTTGGGATTTACTGTACTGCATTGATATTTTTTATGCAAACTGTATGGCGGATTTACTGTACTGCATTGATATTTTTTTATGTAAAGTGCATGGCAGGTCATGTGTTTCTCTTAAGAACAACTGATTTTATTTTAAACTTCAAATAATATGTTAGTAAAATCCTAAAAATGACAGTACAGAGGGCAGCCAAAGTGCACCCAGTAATGCTATCCTTCTGTGTGGTCTACACAGAGGCCAGGGTGCTGGTTGGCTCTTAGAATCTTCTGTCATGTGCCAAGGGGGTGTGTGTTTACACGTATGCATATATATGTATGCTGTTCTCCATGCTGCTGTCTGTTTAAATCAAAGTCAACTACAGGATAAGCAAATTCACATTAAGAAACTCTGTCCTGGGGACATGGGTAAACCAATGACTGATTCTTGTTGATGTTTGGTAGAAATCAATGCAATACTGTAAAAAAATTATCCTTCAATTAAAAATAAATAAATTTTACAAAGAATTTTGTCCTATTAGGGAACTATATTCAATATCTAATGATAAACCATAAAGGAAAAGAATATTTTTAAAAAATGTATAGCGACTTTCCTGGTGGTTCCAGTGGTTAGGACTCCATGCTTCCACTGTAGGGAGTGAGGGTTCAATCCCTGGTCAGGGAACTAAGATCCTGCATGCCACGCGGTGCATGGCATGTGTATATATGTTGGGCTTCCTAAGTGGTACTAGAGTGGTAAAGAACCTATCTGCTATTGCAGGGACCTAAGGGAGGTGGGTTCAATCTGTGAGTCTGGAAGATCCCCTAGAGGAAAGCATCACAACCCTCTGCAGTGTTCTGGCCTGGAGAATCCCATGGACAGAAGAGCCTGGTGGGCTACAGTCAAGAGGGTGGCAAAGTGTCAGACACAACTGAATATGCACACATATACACATAACTGGATCATTTTGTTGTGCAGAAGAAATTAACACAACATTATAACTCAACTATACTTCAATTAAAAAAAAAAAGAAATTCTGTGCAATTAACTAAAAAGTCTCCAATCTGAAAGTAAACGCTTTTTGAAGCTCTCCTGAAGGGATCCTCCCATATGACCATGACGTGGGGTTTCTGGGTGAACTCCAAGGTGCACAGTACACTTTTTGCCTGTGGGCTCTGGGACCCAATAGATATGAGACTTCTTTCAAATCAGTGTTTATGTGGCTCTCCATGGCATGAAGGATGAAAAATGGCCTGAGCAGGCCCAACTGGATAGCAGATGGGGAATATGTGATTTAGAAGACTGATTCCTATTTGAATATTGCATAATCTGGCCAAGATAGAAAGAGGTTTTCAAGTCTTAACACACAGTATATGTCATGGGCCATATAAAGTTGTCCCTGAAACCTGAAAACACACAATATGACGACTGTGGATGCAGCCTACATGGAGACCTGAGACGACCACCAAGGGGCTCACGTGAGCATGAGGGGAGCGGGCTGTTATCAAGGGTGGGGATGGCTAATCCAGCTCTCTTTAGGATGCGAGACTATTGAATAAATCTGATTTTACAGAAAGCTCTAGAATAAGCCTCAAACCCAACAGCTGCCCCCTGCTTAGAAGAAGATTCAAGACCTTAGCACATGATCGCAAGGGAGTGGGGGTTTATGGCAGAGTTCGTCACATGTAAGTTTTGCTTTATGTCTATAAGGTCACAGAAAGGAAAACACTGTCTTTTCTGACAGCTATGGGCTGCTGACAGCACCCTGACAAGGCCAGGCTCTGCTGTGGAGCAGGGGCCTTTTGGGGGCCTTGGGCAGAGTTTTGTTTCTTTTTTTTTTTTTTTTTAACATTAGTGGCTACAGGAAGCCAAGCCAAGCCAAGTCAAAGCTGGGTCAGACCCCAGCCCCAACAACCCGGCCTCTTACAAAGACCCATGATGCCTGGCACAGGCCTGGACCCTATAACCAAACCCGCTCACAAAACCCTGGGCTTCATCACTCATGTGTGACCATCCAGAGGCACTGGTCCGGGCAGCCCTGGACCCTCGGCTGCCCCTCCACTTCCCGGTTACAGGCGTGGCCTGGCAGCAGATGCTCTGTGTGGTCACCACGTGCTCGAAGGCTCCAGAAGCCTGTGGGGGGAGGGGCAGGATTTGTACTAAAAGTGGCAACTCAAGATCCAGGCCTAAGCAGCCGAGGATGACAGCCGTCACAGTGGACAGAATCCCCCCAGTGGAAAGATGATCATACAGCCTCTGGAATCTAAATGGAAATGCTAGAGATACAGATGTACAAAACAAACATACGGTTACCAAGGGCGAACTGGGAGGTCAGGTTTGACATATACACACTTTCATACTATATATAGTAGTGTGTATATGTCGCTTCCCTGGTGGCTCAGACGGTAAAGAATCTCCCTGCAATGCAGGAGATCCCCCGGAGAAGGGAATGGGTACCCACTCCACTATCTTGCCTGGAAAATTCCAGGAACCTGGCGGGCTACAGTTCCTGGGGTCCCAGAGAGTCGGACACAACTGAGTGACTAACACTACTGCTACTACTACATAGAAAATAGATAGCTAATAAAGACCTACTCTATAGCACAGGAAACTCTACTCAATACTCTGTAATGACCTATATGAGAAAAGACTCTAAAAAGGAGTGGATGTATGTATATGTATAACTCATTCACTTCGCTATACAGCAGAAACTAACTCAACATTGTAAATCAACTGTGATCCAATAAAAATTAATTTAAAAAAATAAACAGAAACTGAAATGAATGGTCCTTTGAATTCCCTCCTCAGAAGGCTGACAGAAAGCACTGCACACAAAACCATAGATACGTGTGTTTTTTTTCTCAATCACCCATGTTTAAGTTCTTTTATATACATTATCATCTTAAGGACATGAATCAAAGGGGACTTTTCAATACCAGAGAAGAAATATCTTCATGTGGATGGTGGGTCACAGTCTGTAAGGAGAATGAGGAATTTGGGATAATTTGTTGGGCTGTCAGACTTTAATGACTCTTCTGCCAAAATGATTTGGTCCGTGAAAGCTAAGACTATCCAGATGTATGACAAATGTTTACGACCAGGGTCAAGTGTGTTTACTCTTAGGCAGTTAGCTTTTAAAACAAAAGAGCTTTGTCTAAAGATGAAGTGAATGCAGCCAAAGGTGGTATTTAAGGCTCCTTGGAAGAGTCACCAGCTCACCACTGCTTCCAAAGCCCACCGACTCACAGGCATCAGCTGGCAGTTAGACGGCGGTATAGACAGTGAGGCCCATCTCTCATGGCAATGTCTATTTTTAAAGGCCAGCACACGCACACATACAATATGATAAGGTTTCCCTTAGAAAGTCGGAACGGCCAAATAATTACCACATTTCTAATTTTAAATTTGAGTTAACAAACACCAAAGCAGGAGCTGAGGTTTGATTTTAATTTTTGCGCTACTAAAATTAAACTAGAAATGTCATGGACTCCCTGCCTCCTCCTTATCAGTGACAAACTACACTCTCAAAAATGTAAGTAGATATTGTTTGGCTTTATTCATACACATCCACGCAGACACATACATCTGTGAATACAGATAACAGGAAAGGGAAGTTCATCAGTTCACTCTAATGAGAAATCTCTGTCCACAGAATAATATCACGATGCCTAACCATCAGATTCCATGTTTCAGAATATAATAAATTTTAAAAGACCATAGTAACAGTGTTACAAAAACCATAAGAGCTGTGAAAAGGGAGAGTTTATGTCTATGTAAACAGATGTCATATACAGATTCTAAAAATGATCAAGGCACTCATTCAAATCAGGAAAACTTACAGGTATCCATGGCTGGGTTGCTCTATCTTGATTGCTAAGCTGAAAATGAAGAAGAGGCAGCAAGAGAAAAAGAAATATGGAAAAGTAGAAATAAAATAGAAAGAAGATGAAAAGGAAAGAGGAAGAAAGGAAGGAAAGAAGGGAGAGGGGAAGGAAGGAGAAAAAGAAAGAAAAGGAAGGAAGGAGGCAGGGAAGAAGGGAAGGGAAGGAAGGAGGCAGGGAAGAAGGGAAGGGAAGGAAGGAGGGAGCAGGAAAGAGTAGGCCCAGGAGGAGGCTGACTCTCCTTATATTGTCCCTAAATGCTTACCCACTTCTTGGACAAACCAAAGAAGGTCAGGTGGTGACTTGGGTGGTCACCCGAGTTGGTTATTTTAAAAACATCCAATCAGCACAACAGCTCAGCTGAATTGTTTCTGATATATAGTCACCCGATCCAATTAAATCCATGCATTCACCCACACTGGACACAAGGGTTAAACAGGGGCAGTGGGAACCACCCCGACCAAGTCTTCAGTCCGGGTATTTAATAATGATGACTACCTTCTTCTAAGAAACTGGTAGTATGACTTGTTGCCCTTGTAGGGGGAAAAAATCACTCCAGTCTGTTCGGATTTTCATTGTAAAGAAATGCAGTGCAGATTTATCGGACCCCTGGGTTAGTCTACACCCAAGGACACTGGCGTTTGCTCTGAGCTGTTCAGATGAGTCAGTGGCTGGGGGCAGAGTGAGAGGAGGCTCATCTCGTCCTGAGAAGAGCTTCTCAGGTAAGGTGGCCAGCACTCTGGGCTGGAGAGCTGGGTGGGTTGGTGGGGAGGCATTCCAGATAGAGAAGAGGATGCAAAAGGCAGAATGGGGAGGCCGTTGGTGCCTGGAACAGGGGCTGCCACTGTGGCTGGAGCACGGGGTGCAGAGGGAAGGGTTTATCAGGCGTCCAAAGGCCATCACACCAGCTCCCTGGGCTGTGGGCTCATGGGCAGAGCTGAGGGCCACAATCTCGGATGTGGCTGGTCCTTCTCCATCCTAACGCATCCTTCTGCCCTCAATTTCCTGCCTATGTTTTTCAAGAGTTCCCATCCTCATTTGCTATACACACACCCACGCACGCACCCACCCACCCACCGGCTTGAGAGCACAAAGACCCCTAGAGATGCAGTAGGTCGACACCCGGGTTTTAGGTGGGAGGCTGGGTGACAGGCGGGTTCACTGGGTAGCCTCCGTTCTTGCCTTCCTATCCACGTTCTCAACTGTCAGAGGTTCACAGGATGTAGACATTTGGGAGAAAATACACAGTACTGTCAGTAGCCAGGTTGGTACCCCAAAGAGACTGGGATGAATGCCAAGTGGTGGCGTGGTCCACAGGGTAAGTCCAAGATCTCACACGAGCCCTCATCACAGAAGAGTTCCCCACAGCACACAGCATGGCCCCGGCTCCCAAAGGACAGCTTTGGGGTTTGTATAAAAGTTAAAGGCAAACACAAACCCCAAACCCCTATAACAGTAATTTCTCACAAAACTCCATGACCTCAAGCCAAAACGCAGACTGAGGAAAGAGCCAGGAAGCATCCAGAGAACATGCTGGCATGGTATTAGATTACAGCCCTCCATCCCCAAGATCACTTTGGTGCTGGATTCATAGTGATTCTATCCACATCAAGCATGAAGCCAAGTGATGCTTAAGGTGTTAGCCTGAAGGTTCAATGTTAATGACGCTAGTGACGGTGAGACTGCAGAGCGCCTCTCTTTGGATACATAATTCAAAATGTGCAAATGAACATTTGATGTTTTCAGGGCCACAAAGAACCTGTAACACCATACCCTGTGTGTGGGTATGCGTGTGCTTGTACCAGGAGAGTGGATTAGTGCACTGGTGGATTTCCCTGGTGGCTCAGACAGTAAAGCGTCTGTCTACAATGCGGGAGACCCGGGTTCGATCCTTGGGTTGGGAAGATCCGCTGGAGAAGGAAATGGCAATCCACTCCAGTACTATTGCCTAGAAAATCCCATGGACAGAGGAGCCGAGTAGGCTACAGTCCATGGGGTCGTAAAGAGTCAGACATGACTGAACAACTTCAATCTGGTTCAGTGGCTCAATCTGGGAGGGATGGGGAATCCACAGAAAAGTCTCCTCTGAGATAGAAGCTTCAGTTTCTTTTGCATCACAAAGATGCCCTGAGATTCTCCAAACGGTCTTAGCACGTGCACAAAGCACAGATCCACTTCCCAGACCTGTGCTGTCCAACACATAGACCTGTTGCCATCTAAACTAGTCAAAATAATTCAGGTTGGAAGTTCAGTTCCTCAGTTGCACATGCCATATTTTTTAAGGGCCCAATAGACATCTATGCTTAGCAGCTGCCCTATAAAACAACTCCCAATGGAGAACATTTGTATCAATACAGAAAGTTCTCCTGGACTGTGATGACCCAGACTTACCGGCTGCCCTCACCTTGTGTCAGGGGCTGCAGGTGGGTCACTTCTGAGAGCTTCATTTTTATGCAAATAATCAGAACAAGACTTTAGTGTCTCTAAAGTCTTCATTTGTTCTTCACTTTTTAGGAGTCCAGTCCCTCTAAGAAAAATGCTGCAAACAATGACTCATCTCCTCTATGAAATGAACTTTCAAAAAAAAGAAACATTTTTCCTATACTTTTGGGGAGATATTCTAACCTCCTAAAGCCTGCTAATGCACCTGTTCAAAAACATCTGTGCAAGAAAAACATGATCATCATCAGAAACACTACTTGCCGGTAATGACAATTTTGACTCCCTGTCCTAAGTTATCTACCTATAAGTCTTATTTTTTCTTTTACTTTAAGCTCATTAATGATAAAAATCATCATCAGTTTCATATCAGCCACAGAGACGCTCTGCATAAAGATGAACTCTGAAAACTCTCTCGGTTCAAATACCAAGGTAATTTGTCCTCCTCCAGTCTTAGAGCATCCATTTACCATCTGATTATCACTTTTATCTGGAGCTACTGAATATGTTATAATTTCTGTGTGTGTGCATGTGCTCAGTTGCGTCCTACTCTTTGCGACCCCATGGACTATAGCCCACCAGGCTCCTTTGTCCATGGAATTTTCCAGGCAAGAATACTGGAGCGGGTTTCCATTTCCTTCTCCAGGGGATCTTCTTGACCCAGGGATCGAACCCACATCTCTTGTTCCTCCTGCATTGGCAGGCAGATTCTTTACCACTGTGCCACCTGGGAAGCCCTATGTGATAATTTACTTTTAATGATATAATTATCTTGTGAAGCACAAATGTTGAAATGCTTACAACCCTATGAAAATAAGAATGTGCTTTACAATTTGTGCAAAATGTAGTGTAAAAACAGTGCTCACATACAATGTGGACAGAAAGGCAGCTTATGCACTACTTTGTAACACAGTCAGCTTTGCCTGATGGTAGAGGTGACCAGATGAATAATCTTAGAATGGAAAATGCACAGAAAGTGAGATTACAGGTTCCAAAGCTTCTATTGTCAGACACTAAAATTCTTACACAACAGTTCATCTGTGATGCCCAAGCTCTATCTAAACTCACTTCAAAGTCTTCAAGTAAAATGACTTTTATTTTTAATTTTTTTCTAAATTTACTAAAAAGATTCAAGAAACACAAAGTCTGAAAGTAAGAAGTAAAGCCGATTCAATGACTTATTTCTAGAACATCCTGGTTGAATGATATCAATGTATACCTTTGTCTCGGCAATGAACCAATATTTTATAGATAGTCCTTTAGGACACTGGAAAGAAAACAGGTTAAAAAAAAGTAGAGAGAGGGACTTCCCTGGAGGTCCAGCAGTTAAGAATCCACCTTGCCATGCAGGGTATGAGGGTTCAATCCCTGGTCGAGGAACTAAGATCCCACATGCCTCAGAGCAACTGAGCCTGCTTGCCACAACTTGAGAGTCCATGAGTGGCAAGGAAAGATCCCGCATGATGCAGTAAAGATCCTGCAACTAAGACTTACTTGATGCAGCCAAATAAATAAATAATTTTTTTTTTAAAGTAGAGAGAAAGAGGAGCCATACTTGCCTAACAGAACAAGAGTTTTTAAAAAGCTTATGAACTTTTTAACAGTATAAATCCTAGGGGAAGAGAGAACTGCAGAAAATGCAAACAGTAGGCAGATAATAAACCTAAAAAGCATCCCCTTTGGGCTAGGAACAAAGTGTTTTAAATTCTATCTTTTAAATATTTAAGGACACATGTAGGGTTGAAGATGAAAAGCTTCAGGGAACTTGAGTACGATGAGTCCATTAGAACCTAAGCTCCATGAGGGTGCGGATTTTGTTTTTTCACTATCCTTTTCCCAATACCTGTACCAGTTCCTGGCACATAGTAAGTGCTTGGAAAACAACTGCTAATAGACAAAGTGCCCCGTCTACTCCATTTGTGACCAGGAAAACTGGGTCTCAGGCAGACCTCCCAGACTTGGCATGGTGACCATTCTGGAGTCTCATATCAGGAGAAACGTAACGCCCTAAAGAAGGTAAGACTACGTCAAGCTAGAGAAAAGCCAGTTTTAGTATTTAAATGAACCCAAGAGAAACGACCAGAGCTTAACCTGAAAAAAAAAAAAAAAAAAAGTAGAAAATTCCAGAAAAAGGGACTGAAGACAGAGAATGGTGATCAGATCAATGGAGAAGGAAGAAATTGGCTGCACATTTCAGGAGAAGCAAATACAGGGAGAAAATCCTTTAAATGCATATGGATTCTCCCTCAAGACATTTCTCACCCTCTGCTGCTCTTCCAAATCTTGCACCACCACCTTCTAGACACAGGGTTTCCTTTCCAGGGAAGGCTGGCATATTTTCAAGCTCTGAAATCTTAGGATTCAGTTCAGTCACTCAGTTGTGTCCGACTCTTTGTGACCCCATGAACCGCAGCATGCCAGGCCTCCTTGTCCACCACCAACTTCTGGAGTCCACCAAACCCATGTCCATTGAGTCAACGATGCCATCCAACCATCTCATCCTCTGTTGACCCCTTCTCCTCCTGCCTTCAATCTTTCCCTGCATCAGGGTCTTTTCAAATGAGTCAGCTCTTCACATCAGGTGGCCAAAGTATTGGACTTTCAGCTTCAACATCAGTCCTTCCAATGAACACCCAGGACTGATCTCCTTTAGGACGGACTGGTTGGACCTCCTTGCAGTCTAAGGGACTCTCAAGAGTCTTCTCCAACACCACAGTTCTAAAACATCAGTTCTTCAGCACTCAGCTTTCTTTATAGTCCAACTCTCACATCCTACATGACTACTGGAAAAACCATAGCCTTGACTAGACGAACCTTTGTTGGCAAAGTGATGTCTCTGCTTTATAATATGCTGTCTAGGTTGGTCATAACTTTCCTTTCAAGGAGTAAGTGTCTTTTAATTTCATGGCTGCAATCATCATCTGCAGTGATTTTGGAGCCCCCAAAAATAAAGTCTGACACTATTTCCACTGTTTCCCCATCTATTTCCCATGAAGTGATGGGACCAGATGCCATGATCTTCGTTTTCTGAACGTTAAACTTTAAGCCAACTTTTCCCCTCTCCTCTTTCACTTTCATCAAGAGGCTCTTTAGTTCTTCTTCACTTTCTGCCATAAGGGTGGTGTCATCTGCATATCTGAGGCTATTGATATTTTTCCCAGCAATCTTGATTCCAGCTTGTGCTTCCTCTAGCCCAGCATTTCTCATGATGTACTCTGCATATAAGTTAAATAAGTAGGGTGACAATATACAGCCTTGACGTACTCCTTTTCCTATTTGGAACCAGTCTGTTGTTCCATGTCCAGTTCTAACTGTTGCTGCCTGACCTGCATACAGATTTCTCAAGAGGCAGGTCAGGTGGTTTGGTATTCCCATCTCTTTGAGAATTTTCCACAGTTTATTGTGATCCACAGTCAAAGGCTTTGGCATAGTCAATAAAGCAGAAATAGATGTTTTTCTGGAACTCTCTTGCTTTTTCCATGATCCAGTGAATGTTGGCAATTTGATCTCTGGTTCCTCTGCCTTTTCTAAAACCAGCTTGAACATCTGGAAGTTCACGGTTCATGTATTCCTGAAGCCTGACTTGGAGAATTTTAAGCATTACTTTACTAGCGTGTGAGATGAGTGCAATTGTGAAGTAGTTTGAACATTCTTTGGCATTGTCTTTCTTTGGGATTGGAATGAAAACGGACCTTTTCTAGTCCTGTGGCCACTGCTGAGTTTTCCAAATTTGCTGGCATACTGAGTGCAGCACTTTCACAGCATCATCTTTCAGGATTTGAAATAGCTCAACTGGAATTCCATCACCTCCACTATATAGAATCCAAATAATTAGAAGGGGTTTAGAAATCCTCCAATCTGGTGCTCATTTGAATAAATGAAGCCCAGCAAGGTTAAGAACATACCCGAGGTCACACAGCTGGTTATTAATCAACATCAGGGCTGCCCCTACCTAATTCTGCCATTGCTCCTAGCACTCCTCAGGGTCACACACCTTCAATGTTCACGGGAGATTTTCCTTCTCCACTCAGAGCAGGGAAAATGCTTCCTGAGAGCTCTGGGATGGAGCCCGAGGGTGGGGAGAGCAAGCAGCCTGTTTGCTGTCATAGATTTCACAATATTCTCCCCCATACACTTTTATTCCCCTTGCACCTTCATCCTGCAGCTCACTTTGGAATATTTAAATATTTAAGAACTGTGAGCTGCCTGCAAGCTCTCTGAAGTCTCGGGAGGGAAGAACGGATACCAATCCAAATAAATAGATTCCATCTCCCTGGGAGGCTTCTGTGCTGGGGAACAGGCTTCACAGGAGGCTTGCTCACCCTGGTCCCCTGCATCACGGCAACAGTCATCCAGTCACGGAACTGTAAAATACTCAACGTGTTCGATCAAAAATGTATGAAATCGTAAAGCCAAAGGATTATGTGTGTGTGCCTGAAATGAACATCTGGTGGAAATTAAGACCATGAGCATAATTTGCAGAGCTGTCTACCTTTTAGTGGCTTGCCCCATTTTTTTCTTCTTCTGTGTGCTGTGCTTAGTCACTGTTATGTCCGAATCTTTGCGACCCCATAGACTGTAGCCCGCCAGGCTACTGTCCATGGGAATTATCCAGGCAAGAACACTGGAGTGGGTTGACATGCCCTCCTCCAGGGGACCTTCCCAACCCAGAGATTGAACCCAGGTCTCCTGTATTGCAGGCAGATTCTTTAAAGTCTGAGCCACCAGGGAAGCCCTAATCTTGTTCAAATCTATAGTCATGAGCTGCATTAGGTATCCAACACAATACTGTCAACAAATGATAGACACTTGAACGTCCTCTGTCTTTTGGTTTTGTCATACTGTTAAAGGAATAGAGGAATTGCAGAATTAAATGAATATAGCTGAAATCTGGTGACCATCCTAGCACATGGTAAGCTGAAATGTCACCTTCAATTTAAGAAACTCTCTAAGAAAATCTGTACACAAAAACAGGACTAAAACTTTCAGAAGTTATTTTTTCTCTTATAAGTGATTTCTTAATTCAACACATTTTAAGCTACTACTGAAAATCAATTGCTTTCCTGTTTGAGTTTCAGCTGGAGTGGCTTGTTCATTGTTGAGCGTGTAACGTGTGTGCAAATACAGTGTGTGTCTATTTTAAAATTTTGGCTAAATGTGGTAAAATCAGATACAGAATTTCAGAATTGTGAAAAAACCATGCCTTGAAATATTTAAACTATTTGAAGTCTTAAAAATATAAGAATATCCATACTATTTTCCTGTTTAGTGACCATATATATCTGAACCTAAGATTTCTGTCTACTTTCCATACTCAGAACATTATTGAGAGTCTGGAAAGAAACAAGAGACCTCTTATAACCAAAACACCTCATGTACTGGATGGGAATGTGAACTGGTACAACCACCATGCAAAGCAGTATGGAGATTCCTCAAAAAGTAAGAAGATTTACCAAATGATCCAGGAATCACACTTCTGGGTATTTATCTAAAAAATATGAAAACACTAATTAGAAAAGAAATATGTACCCTTCTGTTCATCCTGGCATTATTCATGGTAGCCAAGATAGGGAAGCAACCTAAATGCCCATCAATGAATGAAGGGAAAAAATGCAATATGCAAAACACACTAGATACTACTACTCAGCCATGAAAGAATGAAATCTTGCCATATGCGATGACAGAGGTGGTCCTTGAGGGTATTACACTTAGTGAAATAGGTCTGATGGAGAAAAATACCATATGATTTCACTCATATGTGGAGAATAAAAAAACTAACTAAATGAACAAACCAAACAAAAGCAAACACATAGGTATAAAGATACGAAGAACAGAGTAGTGGTTACCAGATGTAGAGGAGCGGGCAGGATTAAATAGGTATGCTGAAGGATGAAAACAAAATTTTTGGTGGTGAGCATGCTGTAGGGTACACAGAAGTTGAAAAATAATGTACACATGAAACATAAAATATTATAAACCAATGCTGCTTCAATAAAAAATAAATGAAAAACACCAGTTCCAAATTATAGGTACATTATTTATAAAAGCCTTTTGAGTGAGAAACTAATTTTTCTTTCTTATGCATAATTCTAACAATACAGGTGATATAGGACATACACTCTAATGAAGCAAGCCAATAAGCTCTGAAATCCAAATGAATATATTCCATCTGAAATGGACAGGTTGTACAATTAATTCAATGTATAACCAGCAGCACAAGAATTTTTATCTTAATGCAGACCCTCAGAAGATGAGCTGTGAAAATGATTCAGAAAACAAAGGCAAGAGGATGGCCCAAGCACACAGCCATCCAGGGATGCCCAGAGCAGGGGCCAGAGCCTCACAACCGTACTACATCCAAGGTGGCATCCTGACAGAGATGCTCAGAAGGAAAGCTCAGCGAGGTCAGAGCACCCGGGAGATGGAGCAGTCTGGGAGGGAGAAGGAGCTCCTGGGAGTCGTGGGCGTGGAGGGATGGGTGGTAGGCCAGAGAGGGAGAGCTTGGGGTCAGGATGAGCTTTATTTAGGATGCAGGACCGGAGGAGGAGCCAGGAGAAAGGCAGACAGACATTGGAAATAAGAGAAACAGTGGCAACAACGCAGGCAAAGCATAGAAGGGAGGGTGTGAAAGGCACAAGGAACTGAATCACTTTTTCCCGGGCTCCTTCAAGTCCCCTGAGCTGGTTGCTTCCATCTTGAGAGGCGTTTACAACCATGCTACTCAAAGTCGGTCCTCAGATCAGAGATGTGAGCATCACCTGGGTGCTGGCTTGCTGACACTCTCCCCCACCTGCTGCTGCTGCTAAGTCGCTTCAGTTGTGTCCGACTCTGTGCGACCCCATAGATGGCAGCCCACCAGGCTCCTCTGTCCCTGGGATTCTCCAGGCAAGAACACTGGAGTGGGTTGCCATTTCCTTCTCCAATGCATGAAAGTGAAAAGTGAAAGTGAAGTTGCTCAAACGTGTCCGACTCCTAGCGACCCCGTGGACTGTAGCCCACCAGGTTCCTCCGTCCATGGGATTTTCCAGGCAAGAGTACTGGAGTGGGGTGCCATTGCCTTCTCTGCTCTCCCCCACCTAGACCTACCCAATCACAACCTGCACGTTAACAAGAGTGCAGGTGATGCTCAGTCAAGTTTGAGATGTGCTGGCTTAAAGCGGTGCTTACGATGACAGGCATTGACGTGAGAGAGATCTGGGTTCCAATCCAGTTCTACTTTGACCCCACAATACGTGCCCTTAGGCCCTATGCCTCAGTTCTCCTCCTCTGTAGAACGGAGATAATGATAGTATTATGTCTCAGGGGCCCTGGGAAAACTTAAGCGAGGTCATGTAAGGAAAAAGCATGGCCTTAAGGCTGGCAAACAGTAATGATATTATTTTTGTTCATCCCTTCCAGCCGCCTTGGATAACAGCTCTGTTCTGTCTACATCTGAGCTCCTGTAGGGAATGAGTTCACTAAGACGGGGAACACGCATTCAATCGGGCGATCTGTACCCAGGTATGCACTATTGAGATGAAACCCTCAACACACACGTGCTGACATGAACCCAGGGCTGGGACATGGGCCAATGACCCACAGCAAACAGGAAAGTGCTTTCTTCGACTCTGTGTACACAAAAGCCGGTTAGAAATGGGTTATAAACTTGCTTAGGATTAAAGGATCAACTTTCAGAAGAGAATAAGCAAGTAACGAGGTGAAATACACCCCTCTTTCAAAACCTCCTGCATCAGTGCATGGCCATGAAAAAGTGGGACAGAGATCCTTTTGAACCCACATCCAGCTGCTGTACCCCTCCTTTGGAGGCCAGCAGTGCAAACCACCCTGAGATGCTTCACCCTAGGGATGAAGTTTAATGATCAGGAAAAGCACCTAAATCAAATCACACCACGAGATGAGTTTCTTCATTTTCGGCAAAACTCCAATAATGAAGTGGCTGATTTCATCGCACGCACCTTAATTTCCTGTGTTGGCAAAAGAGCATATACAGAAACCCCAGCAGGCTTGTAATAGGAGGACAAGTCTTTCTGCTTGCATTATTAGATATGGGGGGAAGAAAACAGAACACAGAACACCCACTTCTGTCGTGAATAATAGCAATAGCAAGAGTACGTTGTGCAGCTAAATTCTGATATGAAGAATCCACAGGTCATTTCAAGGCATTCAAGCAGCTCACATCTGCGGAACAGCCACTGTGCAGTGGGTGCTGGGACCCAGGTGCCTCATTGAACACCCCCTACAGAGGAAGGGGGCCCCAGGTCACGGTGTCAGGGCCCCATGGGATAAAGCACAGGCTTAAGTCAAGGCCCCAGAACCCAGAGGCAGAACGTCAGAGGAGGCTTCTGGGAAAATCTCCTTTGAGATCACTTCCCTGGCAAGCAGGGGAAGGCAGAATATTTCAGGGAGGGGTCCCAGCAAAAAGAATGGCATGAAAGACCCTGAAGAGGAGGCTGAGGAGCTGGGCTTTAATCAGTGGGAAACTATGCAAAGTTTGGTTTTTGCTTTCCTCTTGGTTTGGCTTCCCTGGTGGCTCAGATGGTAAAGAATCTGCCTGCAACATGGGAGACCTGAGTTCGATCCCTGGGTTGGGAAGATCCCCTGGAGAAGGGAACGGCTGGCTACCCACTCCAGTAATCTCGCCTGGAGAATTCCATGGACAGAGGAGCCTGGCAAGCTACAGTCCATGGAGTCGCAAAGAGTCGGACATGACTGAGCGACTTTCACTCACTCACTCCTCTTGCTTTAGCAAGGTCATTCTGAGGATGGATAGGACAGCGGAGAACATGGGACAAAAGGGTGATGCCATCATCCAGGTAAGGGGCAGGGGCAGGGAGGTTCTGGAGGTGTGGGCAGAAGCATCCTTTCAGAGACTGACTCAGCTGTCTTGGTGACCTATAGGGAGAGTGACCATGCAGCTTCCAGCTCAGAGTTAAAGACTGGAGGAAAGTTCCAGATCAGGGAATTCGCCTGGTCACAGGGCAGCCCCCAGACTAGTGTATTAATACTCCTGGCAACGAAGAGCTGCATGCGATGGTCGCTCCCACAGCTTTCCATGCAGCCTCTGACCCTGAACACTGCTGCTCTCTTGGCCAACAGATATCTTCTTTGGATACAGTTTCTGAACTGTAAAGCTGTAAATGACCTTAGGTGTTGACAAAGCTTTTCATTCCGAATGGAAATTCAAAAATCTTACAGTGGCTACCAAGAAACAAGATGTCCTAAAAGTACCAGCAGAGCTATCTGTGTGCACTGAGTACAAGAGCCATAAGCTGGGCGCTTTGACTGAATGCTGCTTTGAATAGTATCCTTGTGGCTCCAGAGTTAGCATTTCCTTGGGGGATGATGAAAATTGTCCAGGAGGAAACAAGACGCGCAAACCGCCTCTCTGTGCCCACCTGTGTCACCTTCTCAGAGGACAGACAAGGATGATTACTCTTGGCAGGACACCCACTACTTGGCTTCCCAAGAGCTCTCCTGGGCTGGTGAACAGAGGCAGCCCCAGTGCACCTAGTTTATCCTGCTTCGCCCTGGGATCGGGAGGATCACCGAGACCCTGCAGTCTTCCTCAGCAGGGATACCGCCAGCATTTTGGCCAGGGCCATGCTTTACCTTACCACGTGGGACTGTCCCCCATTAGGGGCATTTACAGTTGTAGCCACATCCCCTCAAACGCCAGCCACAGTTATTATGAAAACCAGAATCACCCTCAAGCATTTCCAAAAGCCGCCAGGGTTGCGGCACTCAGTCTGATTGAGAACCATGGCAGTATTCACCGATGAGGCTCATCTCTATAAATATTCTGTTTTTCTACCTGATAAAAATAATTACTGCCCCTACTGGTCCATCTGATACAGTATAAAGAAACCATCTTTAAAATAAAGAAATGAAAACAAAAAAAGAAACCCTTTTTTTTTTCAGCACAAGCAAATCACCAAGCTAAATTACAAACAGACCACAGTTGTCTCTAGAGCTTTACAAGAATGATATGGCATTATTTTCTTGGAAAACAAAAAAAAATGAAATACAGCCCCAAACCTAGAAACTAGAGTGAGAATTTTTTTTTTAAATAAATAAAAACCTCTGAAACATCAGAAGTTCTGTAAATTAAACGTAAAGAATCAGAGTACCAAGGTAAAGAACCCTCAACACAAAGACCATACAAAAGGAACACTGATGATTTATATTGGGTTGGCCACAAAGTTCGTTTGGGTTTTTCCATGTTACGGAAAAACCCGAACTTTTTGGCCAACCTAATATTTCCACGTGGATTAATAATAGGAAAGAAGTAAAACCTGACCTTCTGAACTCCACCTCCATACATGTGATACAATGATTGAAGTACTGTGTATTGTGAATATGCTATTAATTCCAAGGCTTCAAGTGGTTAACGTTTCTACAGGACTACCTTCTAGACTGTAGGCTGAATTGTTAGTATCAACCTTTCTGTCACCATAAAGTTAGTTATTTTGCTTTAAAAAAAAAAAACAAAACCCAATCATTCCGAAACCAAAAAACATGCCCAAGGGTACCTACAGAAGTATGCAACAACTAGCACATACTGGCAGGAACATTCCAGTGTTTGACATCTACAAATCCTTCGGAAGCATGCTCAGACAAATGATACTTAAAAAAAAAAAAAAAGCAACTGCATTTAGATTTATAGGAAGGGTTTTCACTTACTTCAAATTTCTGTACAATCCTTGTTCCTCTAAGTTAAAGGGGGGAAAAATCACACTGTAATTCCTTATTTTTCTAATTAAAAAAAAATAAAACACGTATATCCTCTAATTCGGCTTTGGTTGTCCTCAAGTATTCTCTGTGCGTCTCCTTTCAAAGAATGCTACTTTCAAATTCTAAACAAAAAGCAAAATACCAAAAGTTAGCCCAAGGAACACTGTACAAAATCAAACACCACAACGCAAACAAGGCAACGGCATCTATCAGAAGTGATGATTCAGAAGAGGATAAATTTAGAACGGTGCTTTCCAAATGGCGTTTGGGTGCCAAATGCAATAAAACAGGTGAAGGCTACATCCCAAAAGTTTCTCTGAAAAAAGATCGCCAAAGTATTATCAACAAGTGTCTTCTTTTTGAAGCTGTCGGTCCCCTGCTGTCCTTGACGCTGAACTTCCGCAATCTGGCCTTGGTGTGGCCATCCATTCCTGGGTAAATCCAAGTAAAACCTGAGGACACTTCAGCCTCTGAGGACGCTGTCAGAAGCAGTGGAGCAATTCCACACGGGACGGGCCTTTTATGGCCTGAACTGGGAGAGCCTTGATCTCAGCTCATCTACCAGAAATAGCTCCTGAAACTCAGAGGGGCCCATCAGCTGTTGCAGCAGGCCTGGCCAGTGGCAACCTCAAGAGCAATGAGAACTGTCACAGTGTCTTCCAGCTTGTTTTACAGAGAAACTAAAAATGCAACAGCCATCTCCTCAACAGGCTACAACCATACAGAACTGAAGAGGCAAATGGTTTTCAAATGCTAGTCTTCGGATTATAAAAGAACACATAACCACGGATAAAGCTCAGACACCAACATTCAGAAAGTAACATACACATACATGTATAAACAGTATGCCATAAAGGCACACGTCTCTCTACAAGTTTACAAGTGGTGCGGACATCTGTGGGTTTCTCCCCACTTCCAAAAAGAGAAATTTCCGATAGAAAATGAGTCATCAGAAGAAAGAATTGCCCTGGAAGTAATTTCTCTAAAACAATACAAATGTTTTGTCTTAAAACCAAAGACCATGGATGGATGGATCTCGCTTCAGATGGAGCTCAGGTTTTTCAGCTCACTCAAAGACCAGAAGAAACTTAACCAAGGGGCGAAAAAAAAAAGAACTGTTGAGCACAACCACTTCTTAAAAGGCTATTTATGTTTTTTTAGGTATTCAAACTAATATTATAACCTTGCTTATAAAAATACTTACAACTGTGGGTGTCCTTGCCATTGGGAAGATTAACAGAATGTCTTAATTGTTCATTCTAACTTCAGCATAAAGCATAGAACTCAGAATTCTGTGCTGCTCAGGGGCAGGCACCTGGCTGCTAGTTCTCTGACCCTCCAGCTGCACCCGTCAGCAGAGGCTCCCAGAGCAGGACCTGAATTCCGGTTAGTCATTAACCCTGCAGGACAATGCCTCTTTCTAAACAGACAGTCCTATGGTCAGGGAAGAAGGCAGATACCCTGGGCAGCTGTAATGATTAAACACCGGCTTCGTGACTGTTTTGCACAAGGGTTAAAGACGCTTTGTCCAAACCAAATTTTTTAATTACCTCAAGATGACAAACAAAACTTCACAGCATGACTCCTCCTTCCTAATCTCCATCCCTATGGGGCCTCACTTTATTTTCCTTTCAACCAATTTTGCTTTTTACCCTTTTTAATTTTATTTGACTTTGTTTTATATATTTATAAATGCTGCTTTAAACTCCTTCTGGAGCAAGCAGGGTAAAAACAAAAACTTAGGTGAAATAATTAACTACTGAGGTCTTTCTTTTAAGAAAAGAGGAGACAATGAATCACTACTACCACAACGATGCAGGCTTTTTTCCCAAAACATATTCACTCCCACAAAATAAACATCTAACTTTTGGAGCCTCTGAGGTTATTGTTCCCTGCTGCAACAGAATTGGCCTAGCTTAATGCATTGGAGTCTAATAGATTAATTCTTCTCAAGTGCATCTTTTATATATGCTTTTTATCTTTGTTCAAAGTCCAGTTAATTCTACCTGTGCAATGTGTTTAAATACTTTCCCTTTTTTTTTTTTTTTTTTTCTGACTGCATCCTGAAATTAGGAAACTCTTGTCATACACATTTCTCTCCCAAACTATGACAGTATCAGAACTGACATACATGGCAGCAGATTTAATGATACACCCATGAAGAAAAGCGAACATCACATTTTATAAATTAATATAAGAACTAGACTTAGACCTCTCCAAGATATTTGATAATAATTTCTCATTTGCTATTATTTAATACTAGAATTATAATAACCATATGGTAGTCTATAATTCTTACTAGTAACTTCATTATATAAGCTTTAGCATGACTTTTAATCTGGCTTTTGTGGGCTAAAAACTATGACTACATGACATTGGTCTTAAGAGAAACTACATTCTATGGAAACTATTTTATAATAATAATGAACATGTGGAAACCAAAATTAAAACAATGCTTTTACAATCATGACAAAAAATATTTTGATACAAACTTAACATATACAGATTCTGTATGCTGAAAAATTTTAAATGCTGATAAAATACAACCAAGGAGACCTAAATAAACAAATACACATACACTCTGTTCATGGGTTGGAAGAGTCAACATAGTAAAGAAGTCAGTTCTCCCCTAAAATGATCTCTAGATTTAATGCAATTCCTATCAACATGCCAGGGAGAATTTTTGTTAGAAAAAGATAGGCCTATTCTAAAATTTATAGGAAGAGAGCCAGGCCTTAGTGTAGCTAAAACAATCTTGAAAAAAAAGAATTAAGTGAGAGTAATCTATCCCATATTAAGCCTTACTAAAAAGCTATAATAATGGATTAGAATAAAGAATCCTGAAATAGACCACCCAAATATACCTAATTTTTGACACAAGACACCATTTCAATAAATGGTTCTGGAGCAAATGGACATAGACCAAAATAAACAAACAAAAAAACCTCTTACATCTAATCTTCACACCTTATATAAAAATTGGCCAAAGTGAAGCATTAGGGGTAAAAAAAAAAAAAAAAAACAGGAGAAAATCTTCAGGATCTAGATGAGTTCTTGTTCTCAACACAAAAACACTCAGTGTCTTAGACCTGGACCTCCCTGGTGGTCCAGTGGTTAAGAACCACAGGTTTCATCCCTGGTCCAGTACCATGTGCCACAACTATTGAGCCCACTCTCTGGAGCCCATGCTCTGCAACAAGAGAAGCCAGCACATAGGAAGCCCAAGCACCACAGCCAGAGAGCAGCTCCAGCTCACTGCAACTAGAGAAAGCCCGCGTGCAGAAACAAAGACCCAGAGCAGCCAGAATGAAAATAAATAAAATTTGTAAAAAGGATATAAACCAAAGTTTTAAAAAAAACACAACTCATAAAAGTGAAAACTGATGAATTAGATTCATCAAAATGCAAAACTTCTGCTTTTTCAGAAGATCACATTAAAAGGATGAAAAGACATGCTAGGGAATGGGAGAAAATATTTGTGGTTACATATCTGAAAAAGGAGAACACAGGAAGAACTCTCAAAATCAACAGCAAAAAAAAGAAAAGAAAAGAAAAGAAAAAACCCCAATCAGTCCAATTAGAAAATGGGCAAAAGGTACAGTGAGGCATTTCACCAAGAAGATGAAAGACAGATGGCAAAGTTCACGTTGAACACGAAAAGATGTGCAACGCCATTAGCCATTCAAGAAATGCAAATTAAAACAATGAGATATTCCTACACACCTATTAGAATGGCAAACATTAAAAAAAAAAAACTGACTACACCAAGCGCTGGCAAGGAGAAACTCGACCACACATCGCTGGTGGGGATATAAAATGGCGCAGCTACTCTGCGAAACAGTTTGGCAGTTTCTTCGAAAACTAAAGCTGCCAGACCAAACTGCCATATGGCCGGGCAACTGCACTCCTGAACATCTATTCCAGAGAAATGGAAACTTATTTTCATAAAAATCCTGAATACAAATGTTCGTCGTAGCTTTATTCACAATAGACAAAACCTGGAAACGAGCCAGATGTCTTTGATGGATGAACAGCTAAATAAAAATTTGGTGTGGCCATACCATGGAAGTCTGCTCAGAAATAAAATGGAACAATCTACTGATATCTGCAGCAACCTGGAAGAATATCCAGGGAATTGTGCTGAGTGAAAGAATGCTGATCCCCAAAGTTTGGACGCTGTATGGTTGTATTTCTACAACATTCCCTGAAAGCTAACTGTGCAGACATGAAGGATGTAGCAGAGGCTAGGGCTGGGTGACAGGGCTGTGAGGACAGCATGAACAGTTCTTCCCCTGTCCTACCAACTGCATCAAACCCACTACCCTGGTGATGATCTTATTTTCTTTACAGTTTTGCCAGATGTTACCACTGGGGGTGAATGGGTCAAAAGTACACAGCGCTCGCTCTCGCTCTCTGTAGTAATTCTTATAAGCACATCTGAATCTATTATCTCAAAATTAAAAGTCTACACATTTTCTAAAAACCTACTTCAAATGAAACTTCCAAATGCAACCCATTTATAACTGGGTCACTGACCATAATTGTACTCTGAGTAAATCTAAGTGGATTTGCCTGTCATCAATGCCACCCTAAGAAATTCAAATTGGAAATGTTTCTTTTCCCTTACAAGATGGAAAGTCATAGCCCTAGGTAAAATATTTCATACAGAAGAAATGGAAAGCATTGCTTTCCAACTGAGCATGTTCATATGGCAGGTTGTCTGGATACTGAAAAGAGCATCTCTAATTCCTGGGGCCTATCTAATAAACAACAGGATCCCTCCCCTTCATTTTCAGCAGTTCAATCCATTGCTCAACATGATTTTCAAAACCTGATCAACCATGGACAAACAAGAAAACTCTTCAGAGAAGGAGGTGACCCGGCCATGTCAAACTTTCATCCCACTACAAACACAGAAAATAGGTTTTTAGAGTCAAGAATTCTATAGTCTTGGAGGTATCATTCTTGAAAATAAAAGGACAAGATCAAAATCTAGCCTTCTGCATGGTGGGACAGGACATCTGAGGGTCCTTCAGTGCTCTTTATCCTCTCAGATGCCAGAACGGGAAACTTAGATCCAAACGCCCTGAATGACCCTCCTGAGAGCCAAACTAACTCCTGCTGGACTTGTGTGTTAGAAAGGATCAGCTCTGGGGAAGCCACATAATGCAGGTATAAGAAGCAGCTTGTCTTCAGTTCATTGAACGAGGGCTGCCCGAGCCCAGGAATATCCATGCTCCTCCCTCTCTCATCTCCAGCCCCCCAAGTTCCTCCAGCCCACCTCTACCTTCAAGCCAGTGCACACCTTATTTCTCCCTTCCTCATCACTCATCTTCCACAACCACTGTCTCCTCCCCCACCCAACCCCAGTCCCTCCCCCATCAGGTTTACAATGGGATTCCAGCTCCCTCCACATCCCAGGAACTGCTCCCCCAACCATGGGCCCTCCTGCTGGACCTGGCCTCTATACGGCGTCTGACATCCTCTGCCCATTTCCACAGCCACCAAATCTCTGTTTCTCCCAGAGTGAGTTCTGTATCCCCCTCAGCAGAATTCCAGATGGCGCTGATATCCTGGAGTTCAGAAAACCAGGATATGAGACAGGAGACAAATGAGGCTATGCTCCTCCCCTCCCATCATGACCCTGGCTCCTGCTTTCCTGGCTATCACAGCCTCAGCACCGGACCATCCCTTCCAGCCAAGACCACATCCTGCGGCCAGGAGCTCAGCCTTCCTCCCTGCTTCTACTTCCTCATCCCTTCTCTCAACTGCCTCTTGTCAGAACTACTGCAAGAGCCTCCAGCTGCGTTTCCCTCCTCAAACTCATCCTCTTCACTCCTTCCAGAATGTGTTTTAAGCAGCCTGACTGACTGCATCACTCTTAGGGGAAATCTCCCAACTCGCTCACCAGCAGTTCTCAGCATGGACTTGGCTCGTAGTGTCTCCCTGGGCAGCCAGTTACTTCTCCTTACTTCTCCTGGATGGAGGCTCCTGTGACAAGTTCTGTGAATTAGCGGTTCTTGAAGAGTAAACGTAAGTGTCCCGACAAAAGACTCACTTTCACCCTCCTGTAGATATTCATCAGGAGGAGGGGAAAGGGATCAGGTTACACACGAATCCTGGGGCAATTGCACTTGACTCACAAGAAGACTCTTGAGAGTCCCCTGGACTGCACAGAGATCAAACCAGTCAATCCTAAAGGAAATCAACCCTGAATATACACTGGAAGGACTGATGCTGATCCAATCCTTTGGCCACCTGATGGCAAAGAGCCTACTCATTGGAAAAAGACCCTGATGCTGGGAAAGATTGAGGGCAAGAGGAAAAGGGAGTAACAGAAGATGAGATGGTTGGATGGCATCACCAACTCAAGGAACGTGAGTTTGAGCAAACTCGGGAGATAGTGAAGGACAGGGAAGCCTGGCACGCTGCAGTCCATGGGGTCACAAAGAGTCAGACACAACTGAGCGACTGAACAGCAACAACAGAGATGATCTCATGGACCAAGATCTTCAGTGACTTACTTTGATGGATGTGTGGCTGATAGCTGTGTGATTTGAAAGGACTGCCACGTCTCATTTTATGACCAACTTCACATTTGGATACATCCAGCATCCTGTGACACGTGCATACAACATCCGTGTGCTAGTGACAAACGGGGTTGAGACTGGCTGGCCTGGTGGGTAATTCCAAAGTCCCTACTGTGACTCGCCCCCTCCCACCTCTTCAGTCGTACGTCCCAGCACCCGTCCACCCCACAGGTGACCACCAGAAACCACACTGACTGAGGCTGCTGGATCCAGGCTGGTCTCAGAATGCCTTCCCTTCCTTGTCACTTAGAAAATCCCTCATTATCCTTCAAGGCTCAGCTGACTGTACTTCTCGATGAGCCCTTCCTAACGTGCTCTGTGAATTCCAGCCTCTAGACTGTTCGTGTCCAAAGGGCAGGGGCCCCATCTGTCTCTGCATCCCTGGAATTCAGCAATGTCCGTCACTCCCTACACATAATAAATGTCTGTGACATGCCTTTAGGTCTCTTTCTAATTTTAATTCAGCAACGTGCCCCTCTTTTTTTTCCAGGAGTAACCAATCGACACTGACTACCCCTCTGGAGTTAGAAACTGACAGGAGGGACAAAGTGGCTCCTTACTTTATAGGCAGGAACGAAGTAGGTGGAGCCAGCTCACAGGCTTTTGGGTAGAAGCCTCACTGTCCAGTTTTCCCTCCATGGAGCACCTATTTCTGAAGAGAGGAGGACCTCAGAATTTCAGCCAGAACTGTCAGTGCGCAGAAAGCAAAACAAAGTTCTCCGCCTGACTGCTCCTGCCTTCAGCAAAATTCTGCTTTCTAAATGGTGATGAACTTGAGCAATCAAGAGAAGTATTTGCTTAAGCTGCTCCTTTCCAGGGGCTGAAAACACTAAGCACCAGGGTCTGAAGTCTGTCCTCATTTCTGCTATGATGGGACCAGCCTTGGAATTACTTTCTTTTTCTTCATATAACTTGGGAACCAGACTTGGAATCACTTTCTTTTTCTCCATAAACTTGGGATTTCAACATCTGTGAGTAAAGACCAAAACATACCTCGTCATCTCTTAACACCTACACTAATACACCCCCATGACTCTGAGCTTGGGCTGCCTGGACCATGGACAAATAAATTTTACTGTGGGTAGATTTTAAAAAAGCAAAAAGGGTTTTTTTTTTTTTTTGGTTAACAGTATTTTTCAACCAATAAAGCACCCTCTCCCAGTTAGTCTAAATCAATCAATCAATGTCTGTCTGTCTCTCTCTCCCTCTCAAAGCTTAGAGAGAGCTTCACTGGTTTGGAGGACAATATTTGGAGCTCCAAGGTCATGTGTAGGTCACTGGCTTGGAACACCAGATGAGCAAGCCAAGCCCTCTCTCCCAGGCTGCGGCTTCAAGAACTATGGGTGTGGAGCAATGCGCAGCAGGAGCAGAACTGCTGGGCTCATGGTCCAGATGAAATGTGAGTTTGCTGGGAGAGGGGGAGGCCTGGCCCATGTTTTATGAGTCCTGGCTGCGGGCACACAGCCTCTCACAGGGCTGGACCAGCATTGCATTCCTGGACACCGCATTCAGAGTCTTGAGAGTAATCAGAGATGTACAGAGTGTGACCTACTCTATTTCGGCTGCTATAGATTTAAACGTATGGGATTGCTGTCTATTCATCACGTGGCAGAAATGCAGAGGTGGCTTCTCAAGTGGGGACACTGGCTCAGAGGGATGTGATACAGCAGTGCAGGGAGGCGCTTGCACATGGGAGAAGACCCAGAGGCTCTTTCCTTTCCATGAGGGGGCTGACATCACAAAGTGTAGCACCAAAAGGGGTTCCTTGAGAAATATCGTACGACATCCCTTATATGTGGAGTCTAAAAAGAAGTAAACAGATGAACTTACTGACAAAACAGAAAGAGACTCACAGACTTAGAGAACAAACTTATGGTTGCCAGTGGGAGGGATGTGGGAAAGGGAGAGTTAGGGAGTTTGGGATGGACATGAACACACAGCATATTTAAAACAGATAACCAACAAGAACCTACAGTACAGCACAGGGAAGTGTGCTCAATGTTATGGGGCAGCCTGGATGGGAGTTTGGGGAAGAATGGATACATGTGTTTGTACGGCTGAGTCCCTTCGCTGTTCACCTGAAACAATCACAACGTTGTTAATCGGCTATATTCCAATACAAAATCAAAAATCAAAAAACGGGGCGGCGGTGGGGGCAGGGGCCGGTTTCCTTGGCTGACTCCGAACAACAGGAGAGAATGGACAGCCCTGATTTCTGCATGAAACACGAAGTCCCTGTGGTCCTCCTTGGGGTGCCGTTTAAGAGTCCATCTCTGCACCAGGTTACAGAGGAGAACCGGGAGCAACACCCAGACCCCAGAGACGCACCGAGGACACACAGCACCAGGGCTGCTGGCTCTGAACCACGTCCCCCGGCCTCTGCACACCCCAGACCCCACGCAGCCCAGGAGGGGGCACAGTCGTGCGCTCTGCCCACCGCTGGGTTTCCGTCGCACGATCCTTCTCCTTCTCCTCCAGAAACACAACTCTAAGTGATGGCTGCACACTTGGGCCAACCCACAGAAGCCTAATAAACCTGTAATAAAGCAGAACCACAGCACAATAATTCTATAAAGCGGAACCACTACGCGTTGTAGCTTCAAGTGTGTCTGTGGCTCCCACTGGAGATCCTGGCAGCACAAGCGGTGGAGACTTCCTACCCTAAGGGGAACGCAGACACGGGTGATTTGGGGGCTGGGGTGACAGCGCTGAGGAGGAGGGCGCTGTCCGGATGTCTAAGCGTGGGAGAACAGGGTGCGGGGTTGGGGCCAACCACGCAGGCAACGTGGGGGCAGGGCTGGGCGGGGCTTGGGGGTGCATGCGAGTTCAGGAGGAGGAATTTCTGGGGTAGGTGGACGATGATAAAAACTGAAAAGTTTCAAGAAAAGAAAATAAGGAAACAATATGGAGATCCACTGATTAAGTTCTGAAACAGAATTCACTTTCTGATCGTTCTCATTTCACAGCCTCAGGTGACAACTTGGTCTCAGTCCAGAGGCCAGAGAATTGCTGGTCTAGGTTGACCCCAAGGTCCGGTTTGGTTCTAAAAACCTGAGATTCTGTGACTCTGAGGCAAAGCACTGTCTCATAGTCACCAGAGAAAACCGGAAAGAATTATGAGAAAGAAAATAGTGTAATACAGATGGTGGAAAGGGATCCAAGGACAGATCAAGTGGGTCAGCACCAGGCGTTCAGGAGTGAGAAGTATTTATGAGACAGCAAGACAGGAAATAAAGATAAAAACCCTGGATCACACTTCAGCTCCCTCAAATAGGGACTTGGTCTGGAGCAGACGATCCCCTCAAAGACCCCAAAGTCATCTGCTGGACTTGTTATACCAGCGTGGACTCCTTAGTAACATGCATGGGGAAAACTCCCTTTGGAGGCTCTACTAGAAATGTCTGGTAACCTCATCTGTGGGATGGAATGCACACACTGTATCAGAGCGAGGAGAGGAGAAACATGTTGGCAGATACATCCTCAAAGGATGATGCTTATTTAGGAATTCTTCCAGGTTCTCCCAAGTCCTTAGCATGACCCACATTCCCACCTCGGTGCCCTGGGAATGTGAATTCCACCAGGACAGAGATTTTTGTCTGCTGTGTAGACGATTTCATTTCTGGTACCCCAGAACAGTGCCTCACTCACTCCAGTCACTCAGTCAGGTCCGACTCTTTGTGACCCCCATGGACTGCAACGCACCAGGCTTCTCTGTCCATCACCAACTGAATGGCAAACCACTTCAGTATTCTTGCCTTGAGAACCCCATGGACAGTATGAAAAAACAGTGCCTGGCTAGTAAAGAATCCTCCTGCAATGGGGGAGACCTGGGTTCAATCCCTAGGTTGGGAAGATCCCCTGGAAAAGGGAAAGGCTACCTACTCCAGTATTCTGGCCTGGAGAATTCCATGGACTAGTCCATGGGGTCACAAAGAGTTGGATGTAACTGAGTGACTTTCACTTTCAAGACACAGTAAAAGCTCAATAAATGTTTGTTGGAGGAAAGGGATGAATAATGTCTATTTTACAGGGAAAGTACCAGACAGAGTTTTTTATAAAGTAAAAAAGCTTTTTCGTTACCCCTCACTGCTCCACCCAGTCTCTAGTCTGTGATTACAGTCCTGCTCGCTTCAGCAAGACAGTTTCACAAGTCTGAATTAGTTCACCTCCTCTCCACATTCCAAAATCTTTGGGGAAGAGTTTCCTTATTAGATGAGGCCTGATTTCCCTGCAGGGCTTCCTGGCAAAGGCCTCAGTGCATTCTGATCTTTTAGCATCACTTATGCAAATCCATGGCACCTGGACTCCCTGCACCGGGAGGCCTGGTCTGCAGGCCTTTTTGTAAGCTAATTGCATGGTGAGCCCTGAAGATAGGATTGCTTTCCCGAGTCACACTCCTAACTGGGCCCTCCCTAAATATTTTCTGCTGATGGCCAAGTGGGCAAGCTTGGCCTTTTTCTCCCTAGAAACACGATCCTGCTTTCTATACCAACAAGTATTAATTCAAATCCCCAGTGGGAAGTCCAGGATATGAAAATTACAGTAATCTAATCTTGTAGAGGAAGACGCATGAATCATCATTACACGGTCTGACAAAGAGCTAAGTGATTAATCCCAGGCTGCACAGAGGCTGGGGTCCACAGCCATGGCTTCCTGGGGTCTACAAACCAAACAAGCAGACCCACCCAGCAAACATCAGAGGCGACAGCATGGTGTTCATCCCAAGGGCACACGCTGGAAGTCTCATCGTTGTTTGGAAAATTCTGTCACTGAGGGGCCAGAGGAGCTGCAACCTGGGGCTCAAAACTCTCATCTTATCTTCTAATTCCAGTGTCAACTGCTTAGGCTCTGAGGTTTAATTTTAAGTAGAAACTGGGAGGTTTGCAGAATAATGGCTTCTCAGCAAGTGACCGGAAACCCCAGTGGTCTCCAGGGAAAACAAAAGACTATGCCCAGGACAAGACAGGCCACCAACCAGGATGCACTCTGCACCACGTCACAGGAACCTACCTCGCTGAAGGAAGGTCCTGACCTTGTCCTGAAACTTTCAGAAAGAACACTGGAGCTCCCAGCTTCCACCCAGAAACCACAGCCCCAACACCCTGGGAACCTTGGTCAGGGCGCCCGCAGCCCTGAACCATCCCTCCACTTTCTTTTTTTCCCCCCCTACTTTTTCTCTTACACAGCTGTGTTCAATTTTCTGTCCTTGGGGTTTTTAAAGGAACATTTATTCTAGGGCCAGGATTCTCCAGTTTTATGGTTATACAACTCCCTCCCAGGGCCAAAGAATGTTTGAAAAGCCTAAACCCGGCAGAGAGAGTTAGTAATAGTATCCAAATGAAAGTGAAAAGTCCAGACTTGTTCCAATTTCGATTCAACCGCTTACTTGATTATATAGTACCTTCTGTTTGCCCTTCAAGACGCTTGCTACCTACTGTTTTTAAATCAGACTACAAGTAGGGTGTAGATATGTCTGTGTGCATGCGTGTCTTTGTCTCTGTGTGTGTCTATGAGGGCATGTGTGTGTGTCTGTCTGTGTGTGTGTGTGTCTCTGTGTATGTTTGTGTGTATCTGGGACCAGGTAAGGTGGTCCTGGTCCAAAAGTGTATTTATATTCTTCCACAGTTACTGTTTCCTGCTTGATGGTAAGTTTTATTTGAAATAAGACATTCATCATAAATTGGATTGAATAAAAGATCACAAAGAATGATGCCTGAAGGATTTTTACGGACTTGTTTATTTTTCCTGCAGAGAAAGCCAGACAGTACTAGGTTTTTGGTAGTAGGACAGCAGTTTTTTTTTTTTTTTTAAAGAACCCTAGTTTTTACTTAAACAGTCAAACTAGTGGCCTTGTTAGCTAAAATGCCCGAACCTAAGTACATTATCAACATTCAAAAAGCAGAGACCACTCCCCTCACCAAACATACACAAACATACCCACACACCCCAACCCCACCAAGAAAAGAGCACAAGGCCCCTACCAGCCTGTGAAATGCTAACGAGGCTTCTAAATGCAGCCAAATGGAGTAATCTCAGAAAATCCTAAAGTGCTTACCTGGCTTCTCCTCTCTTCCTGTTACCTAGAGTCCCAAACCTCAGAGAAATCTGCCCAAAGGTTCTGTCTACACAGGTTCACGAACATCCTTTTTGGGTTTTTTTTTTGGGCCCCCTGGAGTCTCCCAAGGGCCAGCCACCGGCTTCATACACACCCCACAGCCTCGATCTGATGGACAAAGCAAAGTTCAGGCTCCCGGGCTGAGGTCTGTGACACAGCACACACCACTCACATGAGAGGTCTGGCTGCAGCCCAAGGCAAACAAGACGATTTTGAGAAACAAAGTTATTTGCACAGACCCACCCTTGCGCAGAGAAAATGGAATCAGTTTTCCTCCATGGATGGATCTGAAATGCTGTCTGTAGCACCTGCTAAATGCAGTCTGATCCCCTGCAAATGATTACAAGATGCCTGGACACTAACCTTGAGACCTGAGCATGATGGGGGACCAGGGCAGACTGTTCTCAGGGACCGCGGTAGCAGAGCACACCAAGACTTTCTCTTCTGACCATCTTCTCTCGCTCTTTTAAGATCAGGATAATCAACAGTGCCCTTTAGCCCGGCCTTGTAGGCAAAATGACAGGTTAAGGTTCAAATGATTCCTTCCAGATAACCAGACACTAATTGTTCCATAAGTGGAAGTTAGTAGAGATCTCTAAACCCAGGGCAGAGGACAGCTGAAAAAAAAAAACAGATTCTGGACTCATGGTTTCTTTGAAACTGGTGATTTCCTCAAGTAGGGCAAACTCCTGATAGTGATTTCTCATAATAATTAAAAACTAATACAATTATGTAAAGTTTAAAAATAAAATAAAATTTAAAAATAAATAAATAAAAACCCTGTGGATCTGTGCTTGAGAACAAAGATGCTTCTTTCAGAAGAAGATTGTTTTCATGAAAGTAACCCTGATTTTCTTCCCTCAAAATCCCTAAACTGCACGCCCTCTACATGCACAAGGAAATACAACCAAACAACAATAACCACATCAAAATAAGTTTTCAAACCACACATACAAGGAAAAAATCCTTAAAGAAGGCTTTTAGCAGAGCTTGAAAAACCAGTGTGTTTTCCCATATCATGCCAAGCCAGTTAGGAAACACTGGGTTTTAAAACTAAGGTTTTATGATCAGCCACTTACATTCCATATAAGAAAAGGCAGAAATGTGAGCTGAGAGAAGTCAGATACAACTTTAAAAATCCGACTTACCAAAGTGTGCAGGGCTGTGCACACACGCACGCACGCGCGCGCGCACACACACACACACACACTCCTTGTAAAAGAGAAAACAAACACCACTTGGGCTCATCCAAAATGCACAGTCTTTAATCATGGTCTCAAGACATGATGTTTGCCCAAAATATCCAAAGTGCTTAACAGCCTAAGGAATAGTCCAAGTTCTCAAGAGAAGGTTGTTACTTGAAGGACCATGTGTCTTAAACAGTTGCTTTCACACAATCTAAATGAATAAAGCAGCACTGGGGAAAGAATGCACTGATGCAAATGGTAAGGCCCACAGTTCATACACCTCTGAGGCTTTCTAGCTGCTAGTGATTTGTGTACAAGGATGACCTGCCTGGAAATGCACTCATTCTTCACCCTCAAAAGTCCAGCTGCCCCTGTGGCATTCCTATAAATAGGCTTATGAAACTGCACCAAACTCAGGCGTTCCTAGGTGCACCTTTTGAGAAAATCACCCTGTTCCCCCCCACCTCACTTCAGGATCGGCTGTAGTCTTGGGAGCCCCAAAGTTGGGATCTACTCATGTCTGAAGAGCTGTGACGCAGTGATGTAGGCACAGCCAGGACTTTGCTCTAAAAAGACCTACATGGCCTCTATTAACAAAAGCTTGTAGGATGTCTTTTCTTTTTAATCTGATTTCAAATGAAGATTATTTGTTTTTAACTTTCTTAATTTTTTATTGAAGTACAGTTGTTTTACCATGTTAGGTTAGTTTCTCGTTACAGCAAAGTGATTCACTTATGCATATACATATATCTATTCTTTTTCAGATTCTTTTCCATTATAGGTTATTTTAAGATATTGAATATCGTTTCCTGTGCTATAAAGCAGAGCCTTGTTGGTTATCTATTTTATATATAGTCGTTTGTACCTGTTAATCTCTAATTCACAATTTATCCAACCCACTTTTCCCCTTTGGTAACCATAAGTTTGTTTTCTTTGTCTGTGAGTCTTTCTCTTTGCAAATAAGTTCCTTTGTATCATTTTTTTAGATTCCACATATAAGTGATATCATATGATATTTGTCTTTCTCTGACTTACTTCACTTAATATGATATTCTCTAGGGCCATCCATGTTGCTACAAATAGCAATATTTCCTTCTTTTTTACGGCAGAATACTATTCTGTTGTATATATGGACCACATCTTCTTTAACCATTCATCTGTCGATGACCTTTTAGGTTGCTTTCATGTCTTGGCAAATTGTAAGTAGTGCTGCTATGAACAACGGGATGCATGTATCTTTTCACAGGAGAGTTTTTGTCTTTTCCAGATATATGCCCAGAAATTGGAGTGTTCAATCATCTAGTAGCTCTTGTTGTTGCTCAGTTGCTCTACTTTTAGTTTTTTAAGGAACTTTCACACTGCTTTTCAAAGTGACTGTACTGATTTACATTCCCACGAACAGTGATGGAGGGGTTCCCTTTTCTCCACACCTTCTCCAGCTCAAATAAAAAATCTTTTAAACAATTCAACCTAAACTTCAAAAAAAATTATGTCAGTAAAATCCTTCTCTCAGCTTTCTCCCAATCAAAATAATAAAAGAAAATCAAAATCATCAGAGGACAAAGAGTACAAAGTCTGAGGACCCTTCTCTGGACTCCAGCCCAGCACCACCCTCCTGCGTCACCTCTATCTACAACGGGCAGTGTCTCAGATACAGGAATTACACCCATAAGAGTTTGCCCCATGGAAGAGATGACCTCAAACCCGACCAGCACTCGGTGTTTCAGCCAAGCAGGAAATGATCCAGGAGCAATTTCCCCCAGAGTGTGGCTCATCAGAATTTCTAGAAACAGCTGCCTCACTGCTTTTCTGCACACACCTTCTCAATCCACTCTGGTCTGGGGTCCCCAGCTCTGAACTACCATCATCCTGGTCACCTGGGCTCAAGGACCCCGCCCCCTCCCACTTCCTGCCTCCCTGGCTGGCTGCCTCTCCTCTACCCCATCCCACCCTGAGCCTCATTAACAAACTCTTTGTGTTGTCATCCTTTCAGATGAACTTACCTGTTACCTAAATCCCATCTGTAGTCAGAGTTGCTCCTCAGAGTTCTGGCATCATGTTCAACCATCTACTTAATACCTCTTTGGGATATTCGACAGGCACCTCACTTTATATGTCCACAACAGAAATCTCAAGTCTCAAAGCTGGCCTTCCTCATGAACAAACAAACCCAAAAAGAAAAACAAAGAAAACCCTCCTTCCCCCAGTCTTTCCTCTCCTCAGAAGCTGCCAGGATTTGGGAGTCATGCTTTCTGCCCTCCTAGTCCTCACTCCCCAAATCTCAGCTATCACCAGTGTTGACAGCTGTACCTCCAGGAAACATTTTTTCTTATACACAACAGCTTTATTGATATATAATTCACACACCATACAATTCACCAGTTTAAAGTGTACTAGTCAATGGTTTTTAGTATATTCGTGGAGCTGTACAACCATTATCAAATCAGTTTTAGACATTTTCATCACCCCCAAAGGAAACCACATACCCATCAGCAGTCACTCTCAATTTCCCCTACAATAATCCAGTCTTGAGCGGCCATTAATCTATTTTATGTCTCTATAGATTTGCCTGTTCTGGAAACTTCATATATATGGAATCACATAATACACAGTCATTTGTGTCTGGTTTCTTTCAGTGAGTATATTTGCAATATTCATCTTTGTCATAGGATGTATCAGTACTCCATTCCTCTTTATAATCAAATAGCATCCTATCATATGAATAAACAACATTTTGTTTGTTCATCAGTTAATGGACATTTGGATTATTTTCATTCTTTGGCACTTGTGTATAATACTGCTATAAGATGCAAACTATTATATATAGGATGGACAAACAATAGGGTCCTACTGTATAGCACAGGGAACTATATTTAATATCTTGTGATAAACCATAATGGAAAAGAATATAAAAAAGTATATATAACTAAATCTTTTTGCTTTATAGAAGAAATTAACCAAACACTATAAATCAACTATACTTCAATAAAATTTTAAAAATAACACTATGTTTTTATATAGAAATATGCTTTCATTTCTATTGGGCGTATACCTAGGAGTGGATATGCTGGGTCATAAGGTAAAATCTATGTTTAACTATGTTAGGAACTGCCAAACTGCTTTCCAAAGCAGCTGCTTGGGAAAGATTCTGCATTCCTACCAGCCATGTATGAGAGTTCTAATTTCTCCATGTCCTCACCAACACTTGTTACTTTCCATCTTTCATAGAGGGTAGGAAGCAGTATCTCCTTTTGGTTTCAATTTATATTTCTGAGATGGCTGGTGATATTGAAAGTTTTCTCATGTGCTTATTGGCCATTTATATATCTTTGCCTGTTTCAGATAGTTGCCCATTTTTGAAGTAGGTTATCTTTTTATTCTTGAATTGTTAAGAGTTCTTATATATTCTAGATACAAGTATGTCATTAGGTTATATGATTTGCAAGTATTTTCTCTCATTCGGTAGGTTTCTTCACTCTCGAAGTGTCTTTTAATCCCCAAAGTTTTTAATTTGGTTGAAATCCAACTTACCCATTTTCCTTTTGTCACTTATCTTTTGGTGTTATGTCTTAAAAAATTAATTGCCTAGCCCAAGGTCATGAAGATTAACACTCCTGTTGTCTTCTAAGAAGGATGTAGTTTTAGGTCTTACATGTAAAAATTTGATTCATTTTGAGATAATTTTTATACACAGTGTAAGGTAGAATCCAACATCATTCTATTGTGTGTTGATATTCAGTTGTCCTAGACTATTTGTTGAAGACACTATCTGCCAATGAATTGTCTTGGCATGTCTGTCAAAAATAAATTACCATAAATGTAAGAGTTTATTTCTAGTCTATCAATTCTATTCCAAAAATTAATATGTCTATCCTTATGCCAGAACCACTGTCTTGAGTACTGCAGCTTTGTATTAAGTCTTGAAATCAGGAAGGGTGAGTCTTCTAATTCTGCTTTTTTTTCAAGATTGCTTTAGCTATTCTGGGTCTCTTAAATTTCTCTATGAATTTTAGGATCAGTTTGCTGATTTCTGCAAGAACTCATCTGAGATTTTGATAGAGACTGCATTGGCACCCCACTCTAGTACTCTTGCCTGGAAAATCCCATGGATGGAGGAGCCTGGTGGGCTGCATGGGGTCGCCAAGAGTCGTACGCAACTGAGCAACTTCACTTTCACTTTTCACTTTCATGCATTGGAGAAGGAAATGGCAACCCACTCCAGTGTTCTTGCCTGGAGAATCCCAGGGACGGGGGAGCCTGGTGGGCTGCCGTGTATGGGGTCGCACAGAGTCGGACACAACTGAGGCGACTTAGCAGCAGCAGCATTGAATCTATAGATCAATTTAGGGAGTATTGTTGTTTTAATAATAGCAAGTCTTCTGATCTGTGGACATGGGAATTTTTTCCATTTATTTGGGACTTTAAATTTTGTTCAATATTTTGTAGCTTTATGAGCATGTTTTATATTTCTTTAATTACATTTATTCCTAAGTACAGGCACACCTTGTTCTATTGTGCTTTACTTTTCTGCACTTTGCAGATACTGCGTTTTTTTTTAATGCTAAGTGAAGGTTTGTGGCAACCCTTTGTTGAGCAAGTCTATCAGAACCATTTTTCCAACCGCATTTGCTCACAATGTCTCTGTGCCACATTTTGGTAATTCTTGCAGTATCTCAAACTTTTTCATTATTATATTTGTTATTGTGATCTGTGATCAGTGACCTTTCATGTTACTATTGCAAAATGATAATGACTTGCTAAAGGCTTCGATGATGGTATTTTTTAGCAATAAAGCATTTTAAAATTAAGGCATCTACATTGTTCCATTAGACATAATGCTCTTGTATCCCACAACTTTTCTGAAGCTGATCTAGATCTTAGGTGGAAAGATTTCAGTCCTTTACAATTAAGTATGAAGTTAGCTGTGGGGTTCTCACAGGTGCTCTTTTTAGGTTGAAGAAGTCTGCTTTGAGTCTAGTTTGTTGTTGTTTATTTAATCTTAAAGAGGTGTTAGAATTTGTGAACCAAATTAGTATGCACAACACACGTCCAGATTTCTCTGCATGAGACCACTGTCGTCGTTGTTGTTGTTCGTTTGCTAAGTCGTGTCTGACTCTTTGCAGTCCCGTAGACTGCAGCATGCCAGGCGGGCTCCTCTGTCCTCCACTGTCTCCTGGAGTTTGCCCAAATTCGTGTCCACTGAATCTGTAATGCTATCTAACCTTCTCACCCTCTGCCTCATCCCTTCTCCCTGTGCATGAGACAGGCCCGTGTGCAGCTGTGTTCCCTCTGTGTTCGCTCCCTGTACCGTCTCCACGGCTCAATGCTGCTCCTCTTTACAGGTCTCTGCTTCAAGGCAGAGCTGGACCGCCCTATTCCAAGTCCCCACTCCACCACCGCCTCCTCCCCAGACACGTGTCACACACGTGTCAACACACTCAGCCATTATCCTTCATTGTGATCACACTTGCACAAGGTTTAGTATTTGCCAGCATGGATTCATCATTTTAATCCTCACAACAACCTCACTAGGTAGATGCTATTATCACCATTTTATAGATGTCAACATTGAAAGAGAGGTTAAGTGTCTTGTTCAAGGTCATGCGGTTTGTAAGTGGCGTACTTAGGATTCAAACCCAGGCCCCTCACTCCTGAGACCATTCTCTTAAACATCTGCTATATTAACACATATGTGTGGAATCTAAAAAATGGTACAGATGAACCCATTTGCAAAGCAGAAATAGAGACACAGATGTACGGAACAAATGTACAGACACCAAGGGGGGAAGGAGTGGTGGAATGAATCGGGAGACTGGGACCGACATATATACACTATTATATTTATACTATATATAAAATAGGTAACTAAGGAGAACCTACTATATAGCCCAGGGAGCTCTACTTAATGTTCTATGATGACCTAAATGGGAAGGAAATCCAAAAAAGAGGGAATATATGTATACCTATAACTGATTCACTTTGCTGCACAGCAGAAATGAACACAACATTGTAAAGCAACTATACTCCAATTAAAAAAATTTTTTTAAAAAGAGGAAAAAAATAATTGCTCTTATTTACTTCTTATCTTGCTACCTATACACGAGCCCTGCTGATCTCATTTACTGCTGTATTTTTAGCATCTAACATGGACGTGGCAGGTGTTAATACATACTTAATGAACACATAAACATTGGACTTAGGATGCCGTGTAAGAGCTCCACGGGACTCCGGTGAGCCTTGCCAACCACACGCCCATGGAGAGTCACAAGACTCAACCATTTCTGAGACTCTTTAGGAAGGAAGGTTATTGAATGTTTTTCAAACTCACTGTAGCACAGACCCATCTTCACGGCCCTGTCCTCAGTGCGTTAATAGCTTAGAGAAGTGTGTTCTATGGAACACATTTTGAGAAATCCTGCCCCAGAGCAACAGGACAGACAGCACAGTCCCCAGAAAGATGCTTCTGTTGCCCTTGCAATGCCTGGCCCCACCTTCCTCTAAAGAGTCTTAACTCAGGGACTTTGCTGGTGGTCCAGTGGTTGGGACTTTGCCTTCCAACGCAGGGGGTGCAGGTTCAAACCCTGGTTGGGCAGCTAAGATCCACATGCCTCAAGGCCAAAGAAACAAACCATTAAACGGAAGCAATATTGCAACTAATTCAATAAAGACTTAAAAAAATAAAGACTTAAAAAAAAAAAATACACACACACTAAAAGTCTAACTCAGAGTCCATAAAAGCTTTGTCATGTCCACAGCCCAGTTCAAAAAGGAAACTCCAATATATTAAACTTGGCTTTTCTTTTACACACTGGAACACACGGCTACTGTGTCAGAATGGTTCTCCCCCTGGATGTTTGTGGTCCCACAACTTATCACTGAGATACCTTTACTTTTCTCAGAGCTCTGCTTTGTTGAATGTGATTGAAACAAACTCACCCCTCACAACGTCCTTTATCATATTCTCAGAATTTCAGGCAAAACCAATGATGTGTATATAACCTCAGAATGGTTCTATTTCTCTCTAAATACTGACCGTAATGCTGATGTTTAAATCATAGCTTCAGATGGAGAATGACCTCAAAATCTTCCTGTCTCAGCTCTCCCAGTCTTCCAGCTCATCTACTCGAAGTCTTCCTGCAAAAGGAGCAAGAAAAGTTTCTACTCTGAAATCTAAGAAAGAAAACAGCCAACAACCTAAGAACCACATGTATGAGCAAGGCAAAGTACACGGCTGTGATTCATTTTCTGCTTCTAAAGAGCTTTTCTCCTTTCAATTATTCATCTACAGTGGTGATTACAAATTATAGGCAGTGGTTAGAGTATCTTTTTAAAGCTCTTATTAAAAATACTCAATTAAAAATACATTCTTTAGAGAGCTACCATACAATCCAGTGATGCCACTCCTGGGCATATATCTGGAGAAAACTCTAATTGGAAAAGATACGTGAATCCTGATGTTCATAGCAGCACTATTTATGATAGTCAGGACATAGAAACAACCTAAGCGTCCATTGACAGATGAACGGATAAAGAAGATGTGGTAATATACAGTGGAATACTACTCAGCTATAAAAAGAATGAAATAATGACACGTGGCGGCAACATGGATGGTAAAGTGAGTAAAGTGGCTAAGCAGTACCCGACTCTTTGTGACCCCATGGGCTATACAGTCTGTGGGATTCTCCAGGCCAGAATACTGGAGTGGGTAGCCTTTCCCTTCCCCAGGGGATCTTCCTAACCCAGGGATCAAACCAGGGTCTCCTGCATTGCAGGCAGATTCTTTACCAACCGAGCTATCAGGTTGGTAAAGCCCTAATACATGTAAAGCACTTTAAAAGTCCTTCACAATTACCTTGCATGATACTATTCTTATCCCCATTTTGCAGACAAGGAATCTAGGCAGAGAGATGCGAAATAGCTGGCCCAACATAATTCATCTGGTTTTAAATGCCAAAGCCAGATTAGAATCCAAACTACAACAAATTTTTTCTTTTAACCATTAAACTACTTCTCTTTGTCTTTGTCCTCTCTCTTCAGAAACTTGTGTTTCTCTGAGGTAGGATCCTTTTCTCTCTTTTTTTAATTTTATTTTTTAACTTTACAATATTGTATTGGTTTTGCCATATATCGAAATGAATCCACCACAGGTATACATGTGTTCCCCATCCTGAACCCTCCTCCCTCCTCATACCATCCCTCTGGGTCGTCCCACTGCACCAGCCCCAAGCATCCAGTATCGTGCATCGAACCTGGACTGGCGACTTGTTTCATATATTATATTATACATGTTTCAATGCCATTCTCCTTTCCACTTCTTTCTGTTCCATCTCTTTTATCAGTGGGTTCCTGCACTAACTTTCTATGTAGCACCAAACCTTCATGTTTTTTCATTCTTTTCTTTTTAAAAGTCATTAATACTACCTGACTAATCTTTTCAAACATGATGCTCCTACCCTGAAGCCCTTTAAGGGCCAAACTGTTTGCAGTTTCCAAGAATTCATCTTACCCATTCCTCTTTACTTCTCGCATAACCTTGTCTATCTGGCTAGTTGGCTTCCCTCCTTGTCCTGTCACCTTGCCTTCTCCACACTGTACTTAGAATAACGTGCATTCTCCCATCTACCTAAGTGTTTTCCTCTGAGACCCACTTCCTTCGAGGCTGAAGTCTTTTGCATTATATCAGTACTTCCACGATCTTTCATATAACTTAGCACTGGTCACTTGTGTCTCACAAGCATAAATTTCTACTCTTTTTTTGGGGGGAGAGTTCACAACTTAACCTTTATCTATGCTCCTACCACCCCTGCTTGCTAACCCACAGTACGCTAAAACATGGATGGACCTAGAGATTATCATACTAAGTGAACTCAGTTATAAAGTGGAAGACAAATACCATATGATAACACTTACATGTAGAATCTGAAAAATGATGCTGGTGAACTTGTTTACAATATACCCATAGATGTTGAAAACAAACTTATGGTTATCAAAGGTGAAAGGTTGGGGGGAGGGATAAATTAGGAGCTTGGGATTAACATATACACACCACTATACATAAAATAGATAATCAAGACCACCTAACTGTATGGCACAGGGAACTATTCTCAGTATCTGGTAATAACTTATAAGGGAAAAGAATTTGAAAAAGAATACATATACATGCATACGTGTATACACACACACACACACACATATATACACATGTATATGAACAACTTGGCCGTATACCTGAAACTACTACAACCTTGCAAATCAACTATTCTTCAATAAAATAAATAAAACTTTTTTAAAAAGAAAAGCAAAAACAAGACAAAAATACATCTTCCTCCTCTATCTTAAACTTGGTGAATAAAACTGTTTCTATGTGCAAAGCTCTGATTTTTCTCTCATGATGAAATCTGACATTTGGTCCAAAAGCCAAGCTGTCTCCTCCCGCATTCTCACATTCCTTGCTCCTCTGACCACAACTCTTCTCTCAGGCACAAGCATGGCCTGGAAGACAACGCAGCTGCGGTGCCTTCTGGTATGGGCGGCTGCCATCCAGGTAGCCTGGCCCAGGATGGAGCTTCTCAATGTCTGCATGAACACCAAGCACCATAAGGAAAAACTAGGTCCCGAGGACAGGTTACATGGGCAGTTCAGCCCCCAGAAGAAGAATGCCCACTGCTCTGTCAACATCAGCTGAGAAGCCCGTAGCTTATTTTCTACCTGTACAGATTCACCTGGAACCGCTGTGTCAAGAGGAAGCATGCTTGCCAGTGCCACTTTATTCAGGACACCTGTCTCTATAAGTGCTCCCCTAATCTGGTGCCCTAAATCCAGAAGGCATGGACACCACTCCCATAGACAAGAACCTGAGCAGAGAGCAGGGCCCACAGGCCACCTGCCGGAGAGCATGGTCCAAGAATTCTGGTTTGAGGCAGGTTGTGAAAGCGGCTCTTTTGCCCCTTTCCTGTTGGCCCATTTCTGTTCCCCTCTCACCTTAAAAGAATCTAATTATAGGAATGAGATCACCAGGCAAGCTAACGTAACTCCTGACTTATGCTTTCCTGAATAGGCCCCTCACATGTGTGCTCAATCATGTCAGACTCTTAGCAACCTCATAGACTGTAGCCTGCCAGGCTCCTCTGTCCATGGGATTCTCCAGGCAAGAATACTGGAGTGGGTTGCCATTTCCTACTCCAGGGGATATTCCTAGACCAGGGATCAAACCCACAACACCTGCACTGGCAAGCAGATTCTTTACCACTGAGTTACCCCATGCCTGCCTTGTCTAACCTGTTGATTCTTTTTCCTAGACTAAAGCATAAGCATTAAAATTAAGTAGTTAAGAAATGATATTAGCTCTCTAGCTCCAACAGCTCCCTTAGCAAGGCTGCAGGCAGATCACTTGGGTAGTGTAGTAACACACAGCCAGTGTGCACACAGTGGCACAGTGGAGAAGGACACAGAGCCCACCCTCCTTTTGGATGAGTCATTGAGATTCTTTCCCCTTTCGCCCTTTAAAAACTGTCATGGCTGAGCAGAATCTCCAGAGTTGGCCTAAGGACCTGAGTCTACCTTTGCCCCAGGTTGCTGGCTTTTCTGATGACAGCAACTTTCCTTTCTAGGGAAAAAAAAAAGGCAGAGCGATCTTGAGTAAACATGAGTCCTTTTTACAACACACATTTACAACAGACCCAAATAAGGGGGCTCTGGGACAGAAGCCTTGTAACAAAGGAAGACAGAGGAGGATGGGTTGGAACTTATGAAAAAGTCAAACATGTGCAACCAGAGGGAACTGACTAAGGCCCAGGTCCTTAGAGAAAGAGGGAGTCTGGTGAAGAAGCTGAGACCAGGGTAACGCATGTCAGGCATCTGGACTGAGGGACTGACTAGAACTTGGTCTGTGCCATTGACTGCATGCAGAGAAATTCTCCAACATTCATTTTCCTTCAAAGGCTGGGGAAAGAGGGAAAACCCCACCCGCACTGGAAAAGCAACAGAGTAGGACAGAGGGAAGCTACACTTTCCTGGGTGGTTCTCCTTGTTGCTAGTTATTAGTGTACAGGATGACTTGCCTGGAAATACACTTCCTCACCCTCAAAAGGCTGGCTGCCCATGTGGCATTCCGATGACTCAGCCTGCGAGAAGGGTCCCAGAAACAAGCAGGGCCGGAGAGGAAAGCCCTAGGTCTGTTAGCTGGCTAATGGCTCGTTGGTTAGTGGTTCAGACAGAGGGCCTTTGGGAAGCCTGTGATTTTCAGGGTGAAATAGGCGCCTCTTCCTCTATCCTCCTCATGTCCAGGCAGTGCTTGCTTGTGTCACCTTTCTTTTTTTAAGTGGCTGTGCTGGGTCTTTGTTGCGGCAAGCAGGAGCTACTCTCCAGTTGTGGTGTGTGGGCTTCTTATCATGGTTGCCTCTCTCACTGTGGAGCACAGAATCCAGGGTCCATGGGCTCTGGCAGTTGCGACATGTGGGCTCCCAGGCTCCAGAGCACAGGCTCAGCAGTTATGGCTCATGGGCTTAGCTGCTTCGAGGCATGTGGCATCCTCCCAGATCAGGGATCAGACCTGTGTCTCCTGCCTTGGCCTGTGGACTTTTTATCACTGAGCCCCCAGGGACGCCGCCCTTGTATCACTTTTTGAAAGCATCATCTTGGAAAACGGTTCCCTCAAGCACAGGCAGCCCTGAACTGGACAGCAGCCAACGACACGCCAGCATCCTAAAGGACACAGCTGGTGTCAGGATCCAGTCTCTGGAAGCATGTGGGAGGCTTGGTGTCAGAGCCTCCCTCTCATGTAGGGAGAATGGGCTTTATCTGCAGAAGCCCCGGCAGAGGCAACTTACAAGGAAATGAGCCTTGTGGGGACGAGGGGGCAAAGGGGCCTCTACCATGCGAAGTTCCCACAAAGCAAGAAACACTGTCACCCCTGCTGGGGAGTTTCAGACAGCCGTGAACTCTTGATCTGAGGCCACAAAGACGGCTGTGGTAAACACAGCCCAACCCCTGGGTTTTAGAGGGCTGTTTTTTGTGCTCCCCCCGCCAAAAAAAATTTTCCTTCCTTCCTCCCCCACAAATCTGTTTATTACTAAAAAGCCCTGGAGCCTTGGGAACTGGCCTAGACCAACAAAAGCCTCTCATCTCCTGAGCCTCCTCCTCTATGGACTACACTAGGGAGGAAGGACCTGCTTTAGGAAGGAGACCCTACAAAGAAAGGAAAACAAAAACATTTCAAAAAGAAAACAAGGCCAAGAAAACCAAAAGAAGCCAAGAGGCAAGGGCAGGAGAGGACAACCTCGTCCCTCTGTCCGTGGTCCACATCCTCTGGGACCCTCTAGAGCCAGGGTTCTCAAACGTGCATGTACAGAGGGATCCCCTTGGGTCTCCACATCAGGGTGCAAGAAAGAAGTAAACTTCCAGTGGAGATGGTGAGCCCAAGGACCAAGAAGGAGACTGAAGGGCCTGTACCTGAGATGCTTTCAATCTCAGAATCTGGTTTGTCCAAAGACAAAGGGAAAACCTCAGTCACAAGATAATAAAACTTCAGAATATAGCATCAGGAGGAAAACAAAACAATATATCGGTTTCAATGCACTCATGATAACTTGGGGGGAAAAAAAAGAGCAAATCCACAGTCAGGCCAGGATCCAGACTAAGTGACACGTTGAAGTTTAATTAAACTAGTCAAGCCTATATAAAAGCAGAAAGAATTTCAAAGGAGAAGGGGACACTGGGAAAATCAATACGGTTTCATTGCAGCAGGAAGAGGCACCCAAACTCAAGGTCAGACCCAGGGGGCTTGTCCAGTCTCTCCAACACTCTTTCCATCCTTCTAAAGCATTTCTTACTGGTGGAAAATAAACTGTCACTGAACTTGCAGATGATTATCTCTATGCAAAAACTCTGACAAGATTTTGTCAGTAATTCTAGACCAGTTGCAACTGGAGGGGAGACTATGGCAGAGAAAGGCAGACTTGTATCTGAAGGCTTCAAAAGACTTGGGTTTAACAAGAGGTACAGTGGAGGTGCCCATAGGAAAGGGATATTTCAGTGAGTTGTGGTCACATGTTACAGTCGTCCTTTGGTATTTGAAGGGGATTGGTTCTGATCCCCTTGGATAACAATACCCATGGATGTTCAAATGCCTTATAGAACGTAGTGTGGTAATAGATGTGGTACATACATACAATAGAATACTACTCAACCATAAAAAAGAATGAAGTAATGCCATTTGCAGTAACATGGATGAACCTACAGTTCATCATACTAAGTGAAGTACATCAGACAAAGAGAAATACTATATATTACTTATATGTGAAACCTAGAATATAGCCCAAAGAACTTATCTAGGAAATAGAAAGTCTCAGACATAGGGAACAAAGTGGTAGTTGCCAAGAGGGAGGTTAGGGAAGGGATGGAGTGGGAAGTTGGGGTTAGCAGATGTAGGCTATTACTTATAGAATGGATAAACAACAAGGTCCTTCTATACAACACAGAGAGCCATATTCAATATTCTATGATAAGCCATAATGGAAAAGAATATCTAAAAAAGAATGTATATATGTATATCTGAATCACTCTGCTATACAGCAGAAATTAGCACAACATTGTAAATCAACTATACTGCAATTAAAATTTTTTAATTTAGAAAACAGAAAAGTTTGGTTTAGCATTTACATATAATCTATGCATATCCTCTCATATATTTTAAATCCTTTCTAGAAGATTTATAATACCTAATAAAATGTAAATGCTTTGTAAATAGTTGCCAGTATGCACCAAATTCAAGTTTTGCTTTTTAGAACTTTCTGGAATTTCTTTTCCCCCAATATCTTTGATCTGCAGTTGGTTGAATCCAGGGATGCAGAACCCGTGGACATGGAGGGCCAATGGTGCCTACCTAAGGAGCACAGAGTCAGGTGCCTCTGGGTCCAGGGCATTTAGCAGAGCCTTGCCCCTCACTGGGCATCCAAGAGTCCCCCTTACAGACCCGAGAGATGAGGCTTCCCCAGATCCAACTTTCTCTCTGGCTACTTACTCTTTCTCTCCCTGGATGCTGAGAGCAGGGAAAGGAGGATCTTGACATTTTCCCAGAGCACTGGGCACTTCCTCCCCTACCTCCACCCCAGCAACCAAACAAACCTCAAGACACTTTCCTGAATTCAGTTCAGAGGCCCCCACCTCCTGTGAGGCTCCCCTGGCTGCTGCCCTCCTGTCTTAGGGACCTTTCTTGCTCAGTTCATGCTAAAGACCAGATTACAAACAACTACTATGGTTCAGGGGGCTTCCCTGGTGGCTCAGTGGTAAAGAATCTGCCTGCCACACAGGATCGCTCCCTGGGTCGGGAAGATCCCCTGGAGAAAAAAATGGCAACCCACTCCAGTATGCTTCCCTGGGAAATCCCATGGACAGAGGAGCCTGGCGGGCTACAGTCTGTGGGGTCGAAAAGAGTTGGATATGACGTAGTGACGAAACCACCATGACCTTTATGTGTCATTCTCAACCATCATGGGTTAGATTAGCTACAGCAATAGTAGTAATGGTAATAATTTTAAAATAATCATTTAACTTATTTGAACATTTATAAAAAATAAGTATCTTAGGACTTCCTGGGCGGTCCAGTGGTTAAGAACCCTCCTTCCAATGCAGAGGGCACGGGTTCAACTTCTGGTCAGGGAACTAAGATCCCACATGCCACGTCACAATTGGACAAGCCCGTGTTCACCAAGACCCAGCATGGCCAAAAAAATTAAAAATAAAAATTTAAAAATATAAAAAGTAAAAAAACCATCTCCAAGTCAGCAAAATCACATTCCTATTAATAGAAGGTATCTACTGACAGGCCCCATGATAACTGACATACATCTCTGTGGGTCTGTGACAGTGTGGGGACAGCTCCATTTCATCAGCCTCCAGATACCGGTGGCCAAGCCAAGGTGACATTCTGTTAGCATCAATTTCAGGAGCTCACAAGTTGATGGAAAAACCATTAGTAAGTGACCGCAGTGGCATGTGCAGAAGCTGAGGTTGGAGGCAGGGGAGAAATGACAACAAGGGGAGGTGCCACAGGAGGGAGGTGGGGCCGCAAAGATGCTGAGCGGGAGGGACTTCCTTCAGAGACCACCGGCACCCCCACCACCTTTAGAAAGCGCATGGGACCACTCTCAGGACATCAAGGCTGCCTGGCTTCATTGTAATATGGAGGTGAGGCAGGGTACAGAAAGCTTGCATAAATAAATCATAGACCATTTTTAGAGTGCCAACAATGGTCCATTTTATGTGTCAAGTAATTTATCAGAGATTTTGTGATCCTGAACCATTATGCTTGTAGTATATTTACACATTAGGATAACACCCATAGAGCATTGAGTATTTTCCTAAATACTGGATTTTTTTGTACTAAGTAAATGTTGGTCGCTTTCACTAAATGAGGCTATATTAAACGCATTTTGAGGTACAATTTGAATGTGCCAACCTTTTTCCCTCTACTTCTCTTAACCAAGAGAATGTTGTATTTTTTTTCTCGAAAATGGACTGAGCATTGTTACAAGAGGCCTTTAATCCTGTATGTTTGTAGCATTTCACAGCCACAGTTCATTGCTCGAATGGATGTGGATTGACGGATGGGAACCAGTGAGCACAGGGCAGCTCGCTCTCCTGGGAGGGCGTCTGGCAGCCAGCACACAACCAGCTGCAGGAAGATGTCCACAGTCAAAATAGCAGCTGACGTGGGGACACATGAAGGAGAGCGAGCTAAAATAAGCACACAACCCTCCCTAGTGACACCCAGAAAGGCCACCTCCCCTCTGCCCTTGGGGACACCTTCCCACTTTGTGGGCTTTCCGCTGCCACCAGTGGGCTTCCCATGTATCTCACTACAGCACAGGTTCCTAAAAGGCCCAGTCCTCGTGCATTTCCAAATAGGCTCCTATAAAATCCTGGGAGGTGTTCTGCCTCACAATTCAAAAGATGTACATATCGCCCACAACTGCAAGTAGAAACATTAAGTTAATGGGCCGAATTCTCAATTTTAAGTTCTCTCCTATATAATTTTTTTCAAATTCTTTAGTGTCTCCTACTACTTGCCTAAGAGCAACCACAAAATATGCAAACAAACTCTGAAAAAAAAACTCAGCTTGCTGTTTGATAGATATATGTGCTCATGAGTATGATAAACAGTTGGACATAACTGAACACACACACACACACACACACAGCATCCAAATACAGAGCTATGTGTTCACCAAAATCAATCTGTTGAAATGCTAATCTCCAATGCGATGGTATTTGGAGGTGGGGCCTTTGGGGTGATTAGGTTATGAAGGTGGGACCCTCATGATGGTATCTGTGTCCTTACAGAAAAGACAGGGAGACCCTTTCTCTCTCTGCTCCTCTCCATGTGAGAACATAGCAAGAAGGTGTCTGTCTGCAAACCAGGAAGGGAGCCCTCACTTGGAACTCAATCTGCTGGCTACTAGATCTTGGACTTCAACGCCTCTAGAACTGTGAGAAATAAATGGTTTGTTGTTTAAGGCACTTAGTCTATGGAATTCTGTTACAACGGCCTTAAGACATATAGTAAGAGCCACCTTAATATTTCTGAATGAAACAAACACACACATACACACATGTATATATGGATATATATACACGTGTATAAATATACACACATATATCACATACACATACATATATATGTTTGTAAGTATAATGACAAAACATACAATATGCCAAGTTGCAAAACAGGATGCAACATTTCAACATTCCAAAGTGTACCGCAAAAGGTCTGACATTCTCCAAGTGCCCTTAAACCTGAACACACCTGAAACCCCGACATGAGCACCCTTTCCAGGCAGCTAGAGGAGGGACCCTAGATGTGCAGCTGCCACAGCAAAAACAGAGCTAAGACCCTTTCTGGAATCACAGGCTCTGTGGAAGGCACGTGGGGTCTCCCCAGCACAGCAGTGGGTTCTAAGCAACCACCATGTCATGACCCCTCTTCAGTCTCCTGGATGCCACAGACCTTTGAGATTCACCAACTAGTGAGGGCAGATACTTTCTATCAGTCTTTGCTTTACATGTGCATGTTTTCATGAAAGTAAGATGACTATGATAGGCCTTACTCTTTTTTTCCCTAAATGAACAATATAAAAACAAATAGTATTTGATAAGAAAAATAGACACTAGGGGCTGATGTACACCATTGGGCATATGTGCCCATCAGCTCTCATGGTAGGTAAGGAGGCAATGGGCCCTGGTGGACCCCGGGCCACCCTCTCCTCCTCTCTCTTACCTCCTGGGTGTCTGTTACAGACATGGGTCTCAAGAGCTTCAAGTATGAGCAACACCAACCCTTTACAACACCAATATTGCCTCTGATCCGCCCCACACCAGCAGTTGTGTATAGTAAGTGATGGTGAAAGGCTGCTGTGAATTTAGCAGCGTGTCTCACAGGTCTTTATCTTCTAAGTCACAGCACTTAGCGGCATTCAGAGTAGTGCACCTGTGAGCCATGATTTAGCCTGAAGACGATGCTCAGAACAACACACAGCCCACTGTAACACAGCGAACATTACAATACAGTGAGCTACACGAGGTTTTGCTTTCCCAGTCCACGTAAAAGTTATATTTACATTATACTCTAGTCTATAAAGTGTGCAATAGCATTAGGTTGAAAAAAGTATACATACTTTAACTAAAAAATACTTTCTTGCTAAAAAATGTTAACCATCATTTGAGCCTTCAGCTCGTCACAGGAGTAACACCTAAGACCACTGATCACAGATCACCATAACGAATAGAATAACGAAAACGTCTGAAATATTGTGGGAATTACCAAACGTGACAGAGACAGGAAGTGAGCAAATGCTGTTGGAAACAAAGGCACCCATAGACTTGCTTAACACAGGGTTGCCACAAACCTTCGGTTTGTAAAAAGCACAGTATCTGTGAAATGCAATAAAGCGAGGTCTGCCTGTGAATTCCTCCAGCCTTTGTGGTATTTCTGAAGGGCAAGAGAGAAGCAGAGCTGTGTTGAAGGGGGGCGTTAAGGGGGGTGCTGGTGTGGGCAGGCTGGCTGGGTCTGCTTGCCAGCTGTGTGCTCACCCACTGGTCCTTGGGACCAGCTGCTGTAGCCTTGAAGTGGTGGCCCCAAACACAGAGGCAACTTACTGAACACCTGCTTTAAAGTACAGAGAGGTGGCCTGATAAAGCAACATCAGGAAAAAGTTTCTAAGTAGCGCTAGAAGAAACCATCATTGTAGTAGATGGCAGTAAAGTAATTAGGAAGAGAGAGAGAAATGACTGAAAATCTTGTGCCCAAACGTCCAGCCCTGAGTTAGTGAACAAACTGGTAGATTGGTGTTCCTTCACATGTAGGACGCAGGGACATTCTGATGGAGGGAACAGCAACACTCAGAAGTCACACCTTCCCCCACCCCAAGCTTCCAAAAGTAGGAGAAATAAGCAAGTGAGACCAGAGAACTGAGGTCACTAAACATGACCCAAGTCAACATACTGAGGATAAATACACACCTCTGGGGATGATTGGCCACTAGACATTACCCCAGGTAATGCCACAAACTCTCTTGCTCACTGTTAACTGCTTTTTTTTTCTTTTAATTTACATATTTGTGTTAGTTGCTGTTAGTTGTGTGTGCTCAGTCGCATCCAACTCTTCGAGAGTCCGTGGACTATAGCCCGCCAGGCTCCTCTGTCCATGGAATTTTCCAGGCAAGAATACTGGAGTGGGTTGCCATTTCCTACTCTAGGGGATCTTCCCGACCCAGGGATCAAACCTGAGTCTCCTACATTGGCAGGTGGATTCTTTACCTCTGCACCACCTGGGAAGCCCACAGAGTTGTGTTAGAATATATATATGTGTGTGTATACACACACATACACATATATACATACACACCTGACCTGCCTCTTGAGAAATCTGTATGCGGGTCAGGACGCAACAGTTAGAACTGGACATGGAACAACAGACTGGTTCCAAATAGGAAAAGGAGTACATCAAGGCTGTATATTGTCACCCTACTTATTTAACTTATATGCAGAGTACATCATGAGAAACGCTGGGCTGGAAGAAGCACAAGCTGGAATCAAGATTGCCGGGAGAAATATCAATAACTCAGATATGCAGATGACACCACCCTTATGGCAGACAGTGAAGAGGAACTACAAAGCCTCTTGATGAAGGTGAAAGTGGAGAGTGAAAAAGTTGGCTTAAAGCTCAACATTCAGAAAACGAAGATCATGGCATCCGGTCCCATCACTTCATGGGAAATAGATGGGGAAACAATGGAAACAGTGTCAGACTTTATTTTTCTGGGCTCCAAAATCACTGCAGATGGTGACTGCAGCCATGAAATTAAAAGATGCTTACTCCTTGGAAGGAAAGTTATGACCAACCTATATAGCATATTCAAAAGCAGAGACATTACTTTGCCAACAAAGGTTCGTCTAGTCAAGGCTATGGTTTTTCCTATGGTCACATATGGATGTGAGAGTTGGACTGTGAAGAAGGCTGAGCGCCGAAGAATTGATGCTTTTGAAGTGTGGTGTTGGAGAAGACTCTTGAGAGTCCCTTGGACTGCAAGGAGATCCAACCAGTCCATTCTGAAGGAGATCAGCCCTGGGTGTTCTTTGGAAGGAATGATGCTAAAGCTGAAACTCCAGTACTTTGGCCACCTCATGCGAAGAGTTGACTCATTGGAAAAGACTCTGATGCTGGGATGGATTGGGGGCAGGAGGAGAAGGGGACGACAGAGGATGAGATGGCTGGATGGCATCACTTACTCAATGGATGTGAGTCTGAGTGAACTCCGGGAGTTGGTGATGGACAGGGAGGCCTGGCATGCTGCAATTCGTGGGGTTGCAAAGAGTCGGACACGACTGAGCGACTGATCCAATCTGATACATACACACACACATATATATGTGTGTATGCATGTGTATTATAAATTTTCACAATTTACATATATATGTGTACGTATATATATTTTCTTTTGCAGATTCTTTTCTATTACAGGTTATTACAAGATATTGAATATAATTCCCTGTGCTACACAGTAGGTCCTTGTTGTTTATTGCTTTTATATATAGTAGTGTGTATCTGCTAATCCCAAACTCCTATTTTATCTTATTCCCAAACCCCCGTTAACTGAATCATAATCTTTCTTTGAACAGGTATCTAGAAGCTGACATCCATGAAAAGTGTCACAAATGCATGTAAAGTACACATTTTCAGAGGAGTACCGGGGATAAAGTTAGTTAATAACAGTAAGAGCAGTGACTAATGGTCCTGTACAGCTCAATATCTGCCAGGTGCTGTTCTAAGCACCATGTACAAATCAACCATTTATCATCACTCCTCGCTGCTATTTTTATCCCCATTCTACAGATGAAGAAACTAGGGCGTTGAAAGGTTCCCAAGGTCACATAGGTGGTTAATAGCAGAGTCTGTCTCCAGATCTCTCTCTCTTAACCACTATGCCAAGCTTACCAGTGATTAAAAAAACAACGCAAAAGCTTTAAGAGATAGGAAAGCCTTTAGACAAGATTCTGCACTTTTCACGGCTGGTGTCTCCAAGCTAAATCTATATATCTTATAAAAACCACAGATTTGGTCTGACTTCCCCTCTCATGGTAAGATGGATCTTCACTGCTGTGACAGCTCAAATCCAGTTTTATATCCCACTGTTCAGTCACTCAGTCATGTCTGACTCTTTGCAACCCCATGGTTTGCAGCAAGCCAGCCTTCCCTGTCCATCAAATCTCCTGGAATTTGTTCAAACTCATGTCCATTGAGTTGGTGATGCCATCCAACCATCTCATCCTCTGTAGTCCCCTTCTCCTCTTGCCTTCAATCTTTCCCAGTATCAGAGTTGTTTCCAATGAGTCAGTTCTTCGCATCAGATGGCCAAAGTATTGGAGCTTCAGCATCAGTCCTTCCAATGAATATTCAGGGTTGATTTCCTTTAGGATTGACTGGTTTGATCTCTGTGCAGTCCAAGGGACTCTCAAGAGTCTTCTCCAACATCACAGTTTGAAAGTATCAATTCTTCAGTGTTCAGCCTTCTTTATATTCTATGTCTGGCAGGTAATGCCTTGCTGCCAGGAGAGAAATAATAGGAATCTCTACCTCAGCCCTGGGGTAGGGCTCACTCACCTTGTACATATGCCACATGAGCCTGCTACACATGCACAGAAGTACCCCAATTGCCATCACTGCCCCCAGGGATCAACCAAACAGATATGTATTTAGAACTGCTGGGTACAGACACTGCACTGGTGCAGAGAAGGAAAAAAGGAACTCAGGCAACAGGGAAGGTTTGAAATATTACATAAAAGGTAATTAAAAGTCCAAGTAGAAGAGACTGGAACACAGAATTGAAGGGAGAAGAGAAACTATATTCACACAGGAATACTTTGCAGTAATAAGGAACAAACTACCAATAACATATCGGTGCCTCTCAAACAGAGACAGACTGCATGATTCCATTTACAGGGCATTATAGAAAAGGCAAAACCATAAGGATAGAAAACACATCAGTGATTTCCAGGGGTCAGGGCTGAGCAATTACAGTGGAGCACATTCCAAGGAACATTTTGCAAGGACGAAAACTTATATTTTGATTATGGTGGTTACAAAACTGTATCTGTATGCACTTATCAAAATGCACAGCCATATGCTTCTTAAAAAAGTGAATTTTACTGAATGTAAATTACGCATTGATACATCTGACTCTTTAGAAGCAGCCCAAAGCAATTATGCCAACAAAATTATCTCATGGAATGGGGCTCTTAGGATCTTCTACAAGGTTCTACAGACCATGTATCCAACTTCCTCTATTAACTCCCACCCCTGATTTCTTCTCATATAATATTTATAGGAAGATGATGAGTAGCTCATTGGTAGGAGAAAAAGCTCCATTAGTCTTACAAAATTTCTTAAAGTAACCTCTGAGTGCTTAGATAATTATGGGAACTCTACTGTACTAAGAATAGACATGCCTATTGGCTCTTTTTCCTTGTGCTATATACGTGCCTGCTAATCACTAACAAGGCAAGTAAGATTCCAGCAGCTCTGTCCATGGACACGGATGGCCACCACAAAACCATTACATCACCAGGAAGTCCAGGTCCTCATGTCCATATGGTACCTGTGTTCACATGTTGAACCCTACACTGGAGACTGACCAAGGTCACTGCTAAGATCTTTAGGCAAGAGCTAAATCTAAGATAAACTCTGGCTATTGGACTGAAAACTTTATTAAGGCAGGAAAATAAAAAACATCATTGGCATTTTGAACAACATAAACTGCTCTGTGACTTGGTCTATATATGGAAACCAAAGACAATGTGAATGACTCTGGTTCTTTCCTTCATTCAACACCCAGCAGATACCTCTTGATTGCCTATGTATGTGAGGCATGAAAGATACATGTATATCATTGTAAGTCCCTGTCTTTATGGAGTTTACATTCTCTTGGGAGGGATAGATGAACTATAAATAAATGAATGAACATTTAAACCAAGCAATCAATCAATAATAAGCTGAATGTCCATTAGTAAGAGAAGGAAGGAAGGAAGGAAAAGCCAGGTAAGAGGATGGGGTTTTTTCATTTAGATAAAGTGGTCGGGTCTCAGGCAGTTGTCTTTGAGCAGAAACCTGGAAAAACTGGCCAGAAAGCTGCAGGGTATGTGGAGGGAGGGGGGTTCAGGAGCAGGGAAGTGTGAAGTTTCAAGTTTTGAATGGGTGCATGACAAGCAAGGTGGCCGGTGTGGCTGGAGCAGAGGGAGGGACAGGGAGTTGCCTGGGAAGCCAGCAGGAAATGCAGGACAGGGAAAGCTGAGCACAGATCACAGGCCTGTGCCAAAGAAGGACTTGGGATTTGATTCGGAGGTATGAGAAGCCACTGGAGGTATGAGAAGCCACTGAAGGTACGAGAAGCCACTGTAGGGTTTACAGGAGGGCACGAATGATCTTGATTTAAAGAATCAGTCTAGCTGCTCCAAGAAAAATAGACCTCGGGGTTTAGGTAGATGGGGAAGAGGGAAAGAAGCAGCAGAGAACTTGATAGGAGGCCACCACCACCAAGAAGGCAGAGACAGTCTGCTCCAGACAGGGTAGTGACACAGGTGGAGATGCAGAGATGAGAAGGGGCACCGAGTGCAGGCTGGCACCGCCCACTAAGCTGGAAGAGGTTAGCTCCATATATAAGAGCTGTCATCTGATTGGCTGGGAAAGGCATATTATGCTGCTTTCAGGAAGTTCAAGAGGTGAGTTAAGATACAGAAATGTTAATTTAACCCAAATAACATTGTACCTTATGACTGCAAAAGCTTTACAATGGGAATAGCTGACTCGGGACCAGTTTAGGTATTAACTTTATCTTGCCATGGAATCCCCACTGACTAGGTAATTTACTCTATACAGCTAGGAAATGGATTTGTGTAAGAAACTATATATTCCATTAGTGAACTTTCCAGGGAACAGTGATTCCAGGGAAGCTAATAAAAACTTCAAAGCTCTCTATAATACAGCACCAAGGCTTTGAAGATCCCCCTTATTTAACCCTTGCTAAAAGAAAAGAACGCCAGCAAGACTGTAGAGTATGAATATTCCTTACCACATTTACATTGCAAAAAGGCTTTGTCTGGGGACTTCCTTGGTGGTCCAGTGATTAAGATTCTGGGCACCCAATGCAGGGAACTGGTCAGGAAACTAGATCCCACCTGCCACAAATAAGAGCCTGCACACAGCAGTGAAGATCCAGTGCAACCAAATTAATTAACTTTAAAAATATTTATTTATTTACTTGTTTATTTTTGGCTGTTCTGGGGTCTCATTGCTGTGTGTGGGCTTTCTCTAGTTGTGGAGAGAAGCAGGGGCTCCTCTCTGGTTGGGGTGCTCGGGCTTCTCATCATGGTGGCTTTTCTCTTGTTGCGGAGCTCAGGTGCATGGGGTTCAGTGGTTGCTAAACGTGGGCTGAGTAGTTGCGGCTCCAGGACTCCTGAGCATGGGCTCAGTAACTGTGGTGGATGGGCCTAGTTGCCCCCTGGCATGTGAGATCTTCCAGGACCAGGGATCAAACCAGTGTCTCTGGCACTGCAAGACAGATTCTTAACCACTGGATCACCAGGAAAGTCCAATTAACTAACTTTTTTAAAAAAGGCTTTGTCTGTTGGGAAAGAAAAGTCAACTTGTAAGACTCTTTAATTAGCTTATGCATTAAAGCCTTCAACATAAAGGCTCTTTGTTGGCTATAATCCACATTAAAACACTGATCTACTTTACAGATTATTTTCTTCAAGCTGTCCTAAGATTTCTTGAGTTTTACAAAGTTCCACTGAACTTAGAAAGAGGCTAGAAACAGTACACAAATGCAGAGCGGTAGGGTGTCTGATTCCTGTCAAAGAGACAAGCAGAAAGTCACCAAAGCTCAGGACGCGGTGCACGTCCCCAGAATCACATCTGTCTCGTCCAAGATAAGATTCGTGCCCAGGATTCAAAGCATAAGGAAAAGCTTACATTGTTTTGGTTGGAATAATTCAGTCTGCTGACATCTACAGTGTCTTCCAGGAAGATATCAACTCCCTTATTTTCCATCTTTTCCTCCCTCTTTCTTCCAAGTCAATCTTAAGAGCAACAGTACAGAGCCGGATGGGGAACCAGATCAAAACACACTTGTGGGTGCCAAGCATGGGGACCTCTGGAGACAACATCCTTTTAATTGATTCCTGTTGGTGAAAAAATGTTTCAATCCAGTTGGAACCATCTACACTTGAAACCATCTTATAAACTTTGTGTGCTTTTGATTTTTGAAAATTTTACTCAAAAGAAATAAGCTCCCCAATGTAACCAAATTCGTCCAAGCTCTCTCTCATCAGCCAAGAGAAAAATTTCCTTTCAGTCACGTTAGGGCTAGGACAGGTGACCTAAACAGCTTCCCGGTGTCACATTTTTTTAAAGTCCTGTAATGGTTTTCCAGGTGTTTTCCTACTACTCTGTATCTTAAGAGATACACTTGGATATACTCTTGGAAAGAAAAATTCACTGTTTTGCTCTAAAGGATTAAGAAACCAAATTAAGAAACTCAATCTCTGAATTTAGTGACTTTTCCCACACTATCAGCTATTAAAGACAGATTTTTTTTTTTTTTTTTCTGGCTTGTTGCTTTAAGATGTCAAGATGTATTCTGCTTTTCCAATCTGGACATGGTGTTTCCTTTCACATCACCCCTCATTGTTACACTAACCAGATGTTTCTGCCTTTTTCCAGAAGACAGTGGTATTGAGACTTTACACTCTAGGCTTCTCCCAGGTCATCCGTTCAGATATTTACCTCATTTCTTCCCAATGGTTCCAGACAAATCATCTTTATATCCATGATTTTAAAAATCTCAGAGCTAACACACACACATGCCTACGCAGCGTCATATCCTGTGCCAAGACTGAATTAGTGTGGTTTTCTCTTTGGACTCATCATATAATGACCTAAAGATGGATTATATCTGGATTCTCAGAGGCCTGTTAAATATTAACCAGGATGATGTGAAATGTCCGAAAACTGGGTCTGTCTGAACCTCCATTATTAATCCAGTCTGCCATTATTTCTTGGTGAGATTCTATAATTCATTTTGAAACTGTCACCAACCCACTTGTAAAGCTAATGAAACCTATAATCTCCCTCTCCAGAAATATTCTAAAATGAAATGGTAGCTATCATGGCTGTTTGAGAATAGGGATTAGCGAACTGCAACCCCCGGGCCAGATCTGGTCCACTGTCGATTGTTGTCAATAAAATTTTACTGGAACACAGACGTGCTCACTTGTTTCCACAGTCTATGTGGCTGTTTTCCTGCCTCAACAGTTGAGTTGAATAGATGTGACAGAGACAGTATGGCCTCCATAGCCTGTATTTTCACATAGCCCCACAGATAATATTTACTATCTAGCCCTTCACAACCTGTAATATTTACTATCTAGCCCTTCACAGAAAAGTCTGCCCATCTCTGCTTTAAAATCAGTGACTCAGAAGACAGTGATTATTATTTCCACTCTGTGTGATTTTGCAAAGTAAAATGATAAAATTATGTGTAAAAATGCCAGGATTCAGTAGGCAATTAATACTAGTCCCTTCTAGTTGCCAGGCTCCTTCTGGTCCTCTAGTCTCTTCCTCTCTGCTGTATTCTCCTTGCAGAGTTGAAAGTTTACTACTCTTGACACTGGGAATTATTTCAGTATTGGCTATTTCATCTTTTCATCATCTACAGACTTCTTTTTCTTCCCATTGAGAAGGTGGCTTTCTCTGCAAAGTGCTATATCTCAGTTACCTTTGTTTTCCCATGACCTGGCACATAGCCAAATCCTAGCCAAGATTTTTCTCAAAGAATAAGTGAGCCAAGAAATAGCAAATCTACACTTGAAATATTTGTAATTCTAACAGTCCAGGCAAAGATCATTTATAATAGACAAGTATTATAGTATCAGGTTTCCTAAACTAAATTTCACAAATAATGAGCACTTTTTTGGGGGCGGAGTGGGGGGAGGGCGGTATCATGGATTTAAGGTTACAGCTTGCTACATATTACAGTAGTTTTATTGATAAGACAAAGGGCAAGTTAACACTCAAACCATGCATAGGTACAAAGACGTTCCTAGAACCCAAGAAAACAAAAATGATTCCTGCTTACACCCAACAACTTAAAAGAAATTAAATCCTCTAACCAAACCTCTTATCTTTGAGTGATAATGTAAAGTATAATATTCTTGGTCTATAAAGAGAGTCTGAATTTAAGATTTCTAATCATAGTGACACACTTTTGCATAAAATAATTTCTTTGAAAAGATCGTTCTCTTGTTTTTTTCATGGACTTAAATGAAGAGTTTCATTCACTTAAAAAATGAATTATAAAAATGAATTAGGCAGTGAGGGTATAATAGTGAGGAAATAAAGTTCTTGCCCTCACTTTACTGAAACAGATTATCTTAGAGAGATCTTACAATTCATTTTGACAAGATTCTTCAAGTTATTTATCTTTCATAAATTTTCCATTGTATTAAGTTTCATAAATAACTAAGGGAGTCTCACATCTCCACAGTAGAGGCAGGTTTTCATACTGGATTGTTTTCCATCAGTGCTGTAACAAATTACCACACACTTGGTGGCTTAAAATAACTTTATTATCTTACAGCCCTAGAGGTTAGAAGTCTGAATTGGGTCTCACTGGCCTGAAAATTGAAGTGTCAGCATGGCTGCATCCCCTCTGGCAGCTTCAAGGGCGAATCTATTTCCTGGCCTTTTCAGCTTCTAGAGGCCCCTGCTTTCCTTGACCTGTGGCCGGCCCCTCCTCCAAAGACTTCATCCCACGGCATCACTCTTACACTGACTCTCCTGCATCTCCTTCACGTCAGAGGACCCTTGTGATTACGTAGGACCCACCTGGACCATCAGGATAGCTTCCCCATTTCAAGGCCAGATAAGACCTTCCTATTTGCCATGTAACCTAATATATCCATAGCCTCTGCGAATTAGGATGTGAACCATGGTTCTTTGGGGAGTCATGATTCTCCCTACCACACATAACTTTGCAGCAAGCAGTTCAATAAGCCTAGGTCACAGCCACGACCCAGGGTAGAGCCTGAAATACCAGGACCCCTAGAAACCAGCCCTCCAATTTACTAGAATGTTACTCCTATCCACGCAGTCCCCTGACGCCTCCCAGAGGCACACCACCTCCTTTCCCCAACCAGTCCCACCATGGTTGCCATTTCTTATTCATCAAACCATGTTCTATTCATGCCCTCAACTCTTCTAAGAATAAAACTAATTTTTCCTCCATTTGTTCCCCCTCCAGGTGAAGGGAAAACCATGCCTTTTCCTCCATCCTTCTATTCTCATGATGGATAAAACAGCCCTGCCCTAGTGTTACACAAAGATTTATTATAGTAAAGATTTATTCATCTCCATCCTGTTGTTGTGTTACTATCTGTGTTACAGAAACACACATATCATCAAAGTTCAAATAATAAGGGTAGGCGTGTGTGTGTGTGTGTATGTATGATATAAACTCATTGAGAGCAAAGACTATTTAACTTGTTAAATACAGATACTTAGGAAATAGTACAGTCAGCTTACCTCCAGTCCTAAGGAATTACTAAGTAGTCTTGGGCCATGACAATAAAATAAGACATGTTTCTGAGACTACACTCAGAGTCTCATAGAGATTTCCTCTTGTCTAAAGTAAGTAGAGAGAAGAGCCAGGTGGGCCCGGCTCTGGCAGGGCAGGGAGGGTGACCCTGGGCCCTGAGATGTCATCTTCGGGGACCAGAGCAGCTGGTTATGGAACACTGAGCTGGATCCTGGTGAGGGAGATTAGAGCCAACCCTTCTGTTTTTGACAACGGCCTTTGGCCACAACTAGGGCTCCTGTTCAGCTAGCATCTGCTATGATGCAACACCCATGTGGCTGCATGGAGCGTATTTTCTAAGTCTCTTCTCCTACTGGCACTCAGTTACGATCCTTGGATACTGGAAGCATCTCTTGAGAACCAGCCCTACTCACTTATACAAGAGTTCACCCCAGGTCATCAGAAGCCAACTGTCCACCAAACCAAAGATCATTCACCTTAGAACTTTTCAAATCAAAGGTTTCTAAAATACCTTGATCAACTGGGTATTGAAAACTGCTATTTAATCATTTTTAAAATCTCTAATAAAAAAATGGAAACTTAGGGAAGAGACTGAATCATTTTGACTTCCTCTGTGAAAGCTTCCCAGGTGCCACAGAGGTAAAGGATCTGCCTGCCAATGTAGGAGACACAAGAGACATGAGTTTGATGCCTGGATAGATCAGGAAGATCCCTGGAGTAGGAAATGGCAACCCACTCCAGTATTCTTGCCTGGAAAGTCCCATGGACAGAGGAGCCTGGTGGGCTACAGTCCATGGGGACACAGAGAGTCAGACACGACTGAGCACAGCACACACACCCACTCTGAGTGTCCTGGACACCCACCGTTCTGTTCCACACATTCTCCATCTCCAATTCAGCTCAGCAGCTACCCCCAGCCCATGAACCCAGATGCCAAAAAGATGTATTTTCCCTCCAAGTAACACTTCTAGCACAAGACGTGAAAACTACAGGAATGTTTCCATTTCTCTTGTGAGTCTAGGTCCTTCTGTGAAGGCTTCCCAAGTGGTGCCATCACCCCTCACATGGGTTGACATGGAACCACTGGGTGGGGCTGGAGGGCTGCATCAGAGGAGCTGACTATACTGAGACTAGACGTCAGCTCTGGGGTCACAGCCAAAGGGTCAGGTTATCACAAGTGCCCTGTGTATCCTGGGAGGGTGATGGAGCCCAGTGCGAGAGGGGCAAAGGGAAGGAGAGACAAGGTGGTCACAGCTCAGGCTGCGGATTCCCCCGGTGTGACTGGCATCACCTGCCGGGCTTGCTTTCCTGGGGCCGGAGGTGAGGGCAGCAGGGGCTCTGCCGGGCTGCAACCAGGTGGGCTTCCAGGAGGTGGAGGTGGGGCAGGGACTAGGCTTGGTAAGGGAGGCTGGGAAGGGATGACCCTGGGGGAAAGGAATAGGAGAGCATGGAGCAACTGGAGAGCAAGGCTCAGGGAGCACAAAGCAGAGGAGGAGGAGAAGTTGGCAGCAATTACGTGACACCGAGTGAGAGCTTCATAAATACTTGGTGATGACGAGAGAGACTCCAGCCACCTCTGCACAGAGCCTGACAGGGAAAGGCTTGACAGTTTCTCAAGTGTCAGCCGGGGGGGGCGGGGGGGGTGCGGGGGGTGTGTGTGTGTGTGTGTGTGTGGACAAGGAGATGACGATGATGATGATGATGAACAAGAAGAAGAAAGAGAAGCGGGCAGGGGAGGACAGGAGCAAAAATCCAGTTTTACGATATTAATATCTCATGATCATCTCAAAGTTACTCATCAGCTGACCAGAAGGCAACTCTTACTGTGTCTTACAGCCTAAGTCTTGTACCTACAATGTCCTTTCCAGATAAACTCTCTTAGCACAGAGGTTCTGAGAAAGAACCTCTTGAGAGCTTCCCGCTCTCCTCCTTGTGATTGTGGGGTTGGGTGGCAGGGAAGTAAAAGCCATAACCAACCAGAATTGACCCTCAGGGCAACCACTCAAAGATGTTATTAGATCATCCGAATTAGATTTGACTTTCCATCAGCCTGACTCCTTATCTGCTGCAAATCACATCCCACGCCTTGCAATGCAGCCTCTGTCTGTCCTCCTTTATTTAAACAGAGGCAGGGCTTAGTCTGGGCCACCTTAACCTTCCTGTCAGGGACAGATACTCTGCCGCCACGTGACTTAACCACAGGCTTCCTCTTAGACCCGACCAGAGGGGAAGACTCAGTTGTGACAACCAGCACACGCCCTTCCTGCCTCCACCAGCCATGGCCCATCCATCAGAGATGCTTCCTAGGAGGGGCTGGTCCCACCATTTACACCAGAGCTGCCCCGTGGCGGCTGCCTCCCTTCCATGTCACACCTGTAAGCACCCAGGAAATGCCTTCAATAGCTGACAGTTTAACCTAAGGTCTCCAAGGTGGTGACAATACCGCACACCCCCTCCCCAGGCCCTCTGAGGGGACCAGGCATGGGTGATCACACCCCACAGACCAATGGTCAGTGAGTAGACCAGCCGCTGTGTCAGTCCAGCAAGAAGTTCATGGATGAAGGGACGGGTCCTGAGCCTAAGGAATCTGGGTCAGAAAGATGCATTCGCCACCTCATTTACCCCAGTAAACGTTTATCACGCACCTTCCACATACCAGACACTGTTCCAGGCACTTGACGTCAAGTAGCAAACAAAACAGAAAGAAATCCTTTGCCTCCTGGAGTTAACAGTCTAGTAGTAAGTGAGGAAACGCCTCTTTCCACATAATTAATGTGAAAGGAACCAGAGCAATGGAACGAGACAAGGGCCCAGCAATGCTTGTGCAGAATGGAGGAGGAGAAAACACTTCTTGCTGGAATAAGGGAGGCTCGAGGAGGAAACAGGAGCATGACTTCGTTAAAACACAAATAAATATGCCTTCAGAGGCTCAAATATATATAGAAGTTTTCAGGAAAGACGACCCTACTGTGCTTTCTTTCATGTATTAAGGACTACTCCTCCATCACCTCCAAGGACAGGTCAATGGGGCTACGGGAGCAGGAGGCAGACACTAGGGGTTCAAGGGTGGCAGGGCAGATGGGGTTCAAAAGTCATGTTCAGACCCTCATTACAGTCAGATGTATAATCAACTCATATAATCTCCCTCACGGCCCAGCAAAACCTACATACCCACTTCAGACAGTTTACTATCAGCTTTCACCACTGTCCCCCTCTGTTGATCCCAATGGTCGATCACCCTGATTCAGTGTGTGCTTTGTCTGTGCCCGCCTGCTGTCAAGAGCCCTCTGGGATCCTACCCTGCATCCATTGCAGCCCACATCACACGGAAAAATGCCCACAGAGTCTCTCTCCCTGAACAGCTTTTCTGGAAATATAACTCGAGAATCAGAGAGTCACCTTTCAGTAGATGTGCAATAATCTAGTTGAATCTCTTGGCTTAATTTTTAAAATGTGTGAATTAAACACACACACAACTTTGCTTCCTTTGGGCCATCAACTGAGAAACTGCATAATTCCTTTTGGCTGGAACCTAGAAAACTTTGTTCCAAATTCAGCCAGGCTCCTCTTTTGGAGAATCCTTGTCAGACAGGTGTGCAGTTTCTATAGAAACGCTTCCATCAACAGAGATGCTCCTCCAGGCAGGGTAGCCTGTTCATTAGACAGTCAGAGGTTTCAAAAATTCTAATTTTTTTTTATATCCTCAGCCTATGGGCCCTGAGATCGATTTGGCTTTTTAAAAAACAAAAAGTAGATCGATATGAATTTAAAAGTGATTTCCTTTTAGCCATGAATCCAGTCATTAAGCAGAGCAATTTGAAGGAGAGGAGGAAAATCAATGGATACACTGAGAAGTGGAAAAGAGGAACTGTGACTGTCCGTAATGACAAAATATTGCCAAGAGATTTGGAAAGACAGCCTTTTGAGGAAACAATAAGTTTGGTGGTCTTAATGGCAGTCCTGAGGACTAATGACGGTCCTCGGTTTTGGCTGTAAGTCCTGGGAAATGGGAAGAAGGGCACCCCGCGAGGACTACCCCTGGCCTGGAGAGGATGACCAGCTTTAGGATGAGGGGGCTGAGAGGGTGCTGTTCCTGGGGTCCAGCCAAAGAGATCTGGGCGTGTCCAGGTAGGGCTAGCAGCTGTCATGGGGCTTAAGTGAGTTAGACCTGGGGAAAGACCTAAGGCAGCCACTGGTGATTAAGTTTCATCAAATTTATGTGTGATTAAAGTAAATCCCTACTCTTTAGCTGTCTTTCTCCAACTTTGATATTGGAAATTCTCACATCTCTCTCTAAATCAGGGGATATTATACAGACCAAGCCTGGGAAACGTGCCCAGGGATGCAGTCTATGAAAAAAATAAACTATTCAGCTGGGTCTCACCTTAACCCTCTGGTGTATCTACCTGGAAAGCTTATTTTAAAAGAATATGCTAAGTTTTGCTTCTCTTTTAAAATCCCATAAGTAAATCAGAAGTGTACATGTTATTTTTTGTGAGAGCAAATATCCAAAACTCTTGGTTATTTGCTGCTTTTTCAGCTGGTCTCAACAGTATTGTAAACACATTGTGAAATCATCAATACTTACGTTTTATTTTGTAACTTGAAACTCAGAAAGAATTCATCACCCCTTCCTAGTTTTCTCCTTTAGTTTTAGAAAATGACCAGTTTCTGATGTAGCTAGAATCTGGAAAAAAAAAAAAATTTTTTTTTTTGTTAAACTATAGGATGTGACTTCTAAAGCTGAGGAATACATAAATGAGATGAAATAAATTCTCTGAGAACAGTGGACTTCACCAGACTTTATCACTACCCCTCATTTCCATAAGGCCTCCAACAAGGGGAAGTGAAACTGACATAAAATTTCTGTAACAGTATTTTTTTTTTCTACTTGGTCATGCCCATCACGGCTAAAAATTGCCTTGCTTAACCTGGCTTAACTTGAAACATGTGCCATCAGCTACTGTAAACAACCAAGTTACCCCCCCATTTCTGCAACACAGAGTTCCCTTTCTTTCTCAATAAAGGGAAACCTTAGCAAGTTATGTCAAAAAGCATTGCAAGCCATTCACCCACATATGCAGGAGACCCAGAGCAACCAGAGACTAAAGCAGACATGGCCAGAGGGGACGGAAGAGTGTCAATTATGCTCCCTTCATCTTGTAGGAGGCAGCAGATGAAATTTTAACGGATGAACAAACTCTTATCCCCCCAGGATGCTTTGACAATCTCCCAGATCTTGAATTAAAAAGTGCTGCTGTTTTTAACCATGCAGGATTTGCTCATTTGGCCTGTGGCTGCCTCACTCCCGTGAGCACTTCTGCTCCTGGAGGCTGGTGAGGTCTGGTGGCTTTGTTCTCTGCACCAGGCTCAGTGCAACTTCAGAAGCCAAAGGTCACCAAGCCCTCCGGGTTAACTGAATATGCGGTGCAGTGCTCCGAAAATGCATCCAGAAACCCCTTTCTGTGTCCTTCCCAACTTCCTTTATTTATGCCAGACTCCCGGGATCTTGATTTGCCCTGCTGGCAGCAGCAAAAGGAATATCCTTCCAGCTTTCCTTGCCACTCCCCCTGCTTCTCTTAGCCAGACCTTTGCTTTAGTATGTTTCTTCCTGTTTACAGCAGTGGCTAAAGGCGTTTAAGTACTGCAGTACACAGACCGCCCTAGGGGGGTGGGAAGCTCTTTTTACAAAACTGTCTACCTACAGAGATGCCTATGGTAACATGACCCCAAAACTTCCCCCCCAAATTCTAAAGTATAGAGATGCTCTGTTGCCAGGATATACTGGGCAGGGTATATTGAAGTATAATGTATCATAACACATGTACTTCGGTAAAGAACCTGCCTGCAATGCAGGAGACCCAGGTTCAATTCTTGGGTTGGTAAGATCCCCTGGAGGAAGGTATGGCAACCCACTCCAGTATTCTTGCCTGGAGAATCCCATAGAGGAGCCTGGCAGGCTACAGCGCAAGAGTCAGACATGCCTTAGCGTCTAAACCACCACCACCACCACGTGTACTTGGGGGGTTTGGGGGAGAATGGATACATGTCTAAGGATGGCTGAGTCACTCTGCTGTGCACCTGAAATCACCACAACATTGTCAACTGGCTACATTCCAATACAAAATAAAAAGTTAAAACTAAAAATTTTTAGAAAATGTACTTATGGATTATTATTATTATTAGTGGTAGTCATTAGAACAGATTAATGTGAAAAAGAGAAACATGTTAAAATTACAATATAAAGGAACTCCCTGATGGTCAGGACTCTATGATCTCACCACCAAGGGCCAGGGTTCAATCCCTGGTCAAGGAGCAAAGATCCCATAAGGCACTTGGTGAGGCCAAAAAGTAAATAAAGAGAAAGAAAGAAAAAAGATGACAATATATAGGCAAATGCATAAGGATAACATGACTGAAAAGAGCAGATTTAAAACTGTTCCAAGGTGCTGATTACAATTTTACCAAATAAATGATCACATATATCCATATGTGATCCATAGCTATGGAAATAATTATCTACAGATATATATTTTACATCTTATATTATATATAGATACTTAGTGGTAAAGAATCTGTATGCCAATGCAGGAGACTTAAGAGACATAGGTTCGATCCCTAGGTCGGGAAGATGCCCTGGAGGAGGAACCCACTCCAGTATTCTTGCCTGGAGAATCCCATGGACAGAGGCGCCTGGCAGGGTTGCAGAGAGTTGGACACAACTGAAGTGACTTAGTAAGCAAGCTATATGGTACATTTAAACTGAAAGAAGGAGCTGGTTCTTGATGATTATTAAGTTCTAGGATTCTATGAAAACTGAGTGTTAAAACTCTCACCAGCCTGAAAATATCCAACACTTCAGAATTACAGAATCTTGTCATCAGAAGGGGCTTGAGCTCAACCCTTTCATTTTGTAGATTAGAAAATTAGTCCAAAAGAAGTTAAATGACTTATTCATGGTCATAAACCTACTTCCTGGCAGGACCAGCACCGGGCCCACACATGAATCTGCCTCCTCGTCTCCAGAGCGCACTGCAATGGACTCAGGCAAAGAAGTAGGGGGGCCCCGGTTACCTGAATGCTCACTGTCCAGATCCCCACATGGTGAGGAGCTTTTTTTAGGGAAACGTGCCTTCAAAACTACAATATTTCCTAACAATCAACCATCAAGTGACTTGAATTCCCACTCAAAATCCCATCCCTGCTCATCATCAGCATCTTTCCTAATTGCAAATCTTGCCCTCCAAATACAGAATTTCATGAGGTTAATCAAAATATTAGAGAACTTCAGCAATGACAGGTAAAACAGTGGCAAATGGGGACTGAGCAGGCAGATGAGCCACAGTCATTTAAGAGAAACATTTTAAATGGGTGACAAGGTAGGGATTTCAACCCAGGAGGAGTTTGATAGTCAACAATATAAAAGGCCCAGAGGAAAATGGCTAGGATCTCAAGTATTTCTGTAAAACTGACCATCTTAAAGATGTGATATCAATGTCAAATGGGATTTATAAAGTACCATGATACACAATTACAAGTTTGTCTAAAAGTGTATTCCTCTCCAAACAATTAATACTTGATTTTTAGCATTGCTCATTCTAAGAGTTAGCCAAGGTCAAAATGATCATCTACATTTTGTGAAGTCTAAACTAAAAATACTATTTTCGTGATATTCAGAGTTTTTGGCCAGATAATGCCCCAAAGCTTTTAAAAACTGTATTATGACATTCTGGTCCCTGCTTAAGTTGATTCAATTAAAATGGCCTTTTCCTGGTTCTAATTATCCCCAGATAACAAGGACCTGCTGTAGAATCTTCAGAAATAATTTTTTAAAGTATATATCAGTAACATGGAGGGTTTTATGTCATTTCAAGCCAAGCATACATTTTAGAAGGAGGCACTTTAGATCTGAAATATCAGGGCACAGTGCGTTTTTAGTTGGTCCCTCTGTCTTAAAAAATCATGCATTTTATACAAAATAACAAGATTACAAAATTACAAATAACCATTTGTCTCAATTCTTTTAAAAAGTGTGAAACTATAATATGTTTACCATCCTGAATGACATAATTAAATTTTACAACCTATTTTACGTGAACATAACCATGAAAAACTTTCATAAGGTTCTTATCATGGCTAATTTGCATACTGTGATTAGTTCTATTATCTGCAATTATTTGTACTTCTGTGTAATTCAGTCTGAACTTCACCTGAGGACAATCAAGTTGCCTGAGTTGTCCTAGGTTCAAAATGTTTATTACATGAAAATGGTTGACATTCAGGGCTGCTTAACATTCACTTAGATAATGAAAGGGCCTCTGGTATCATGAAAACACAAGGCTTCATTTTAAAAGCATAAATTATTCAGTGGAACATTTTCTTCTAGGAGAATAAGAAAAGTAAGAGAACCGTTGTTTTTTTTTTTTTTCCCATTAAATAAAACTGTAATGTTCTATAATAGAAAGATATTTATTTTCCAAATCTGTAGCAGTATTAATCATCTAAATAATTGATGACAGATAGAGCTTAAAGTATGTGGGATACTATACAGATTTGAAAGATTCACTTCTTGGGAACTTTCTAGCTTCTGTGACCAAAATAATAAACAATTTGTGATTCAGTTTGTTTACCAATCTCTCTCAAAGGTCAGGACCAAAATTATTGACTCAGCCTTGCTGTCAAATTTCCTTATTTCCCAAATGAGGGTAAATGTATGACTCAGGATTAAGATGTGACTAACGTTTCCTTCCAGTAGGAACAGTAAAGCCACCAGCTCCCATGGCCACCAGAGACTGAAGAACAAAGGTGGGGAATACCATGTAGATGCCTGAGTGATTTCACCACTGTGGTCTAAGAACAATAAGAAGAAAACGCTCAAAATCACCCTCCCAAATATTTGAGCCTCAGGCTAAGTGAGCCAGACAAGCCCTCCGCTCTGGTCTCCTTCCTGGAGGGGAATCAGAGAGCAAACGGAAATTCAAGGACCAGGGGAATCCCTGCTCCAATGACTCAGGTAAGTTTCTGCCCACCTCAGGGGAGAGGTTCCGTTTGCTCTAAAAAGGAAGTGTCGGTGCAGGCAAGACTGATCAAACTACAGGAAACAAGAAATCATGGGGCTGGGCTCCTTACTTTTGGCCAGCTGATTTAGAAGCAAGTGTCTGTCAATGTTAAAACTGCCTTTAAAAGGAAATGTACCACTAGACTTCCTATCAGCACAAAGAGATGACATCATGAAACTGATAATAAACATGGCTATCCCTCCCCAATGGATTGGCATTTTGTAGCCATGAGGGAGGGAGCATCCCCTTGCTGTCTAAGCAGGGATCCCAGGTGGGCTCAGGAATCCCACAGATGGCCTTAAAATGCTTTCTAACTGGGTCAGGTTTCCTCACCTCACCAACCTCTTTATTCATCTGTAAAATGGATACAGGAACAAAATCATAAGTGTCTTACAGCTTTAAGTGTCCAGTGTGTAGCATGGTGCTTTGAACACAAAATCACGTTCAAGAGTTTTGTTTACAGGAGACAAGGTGGGGAGGTTCGGTGCCCATTTGGCTGCACCGTTTAAGCCACCAGGAGCCAGCCCGGCTGGAAAAAGCACCATCATCAAATGACACCGTAAAACCATGGATCTGAATGCACTCAAGACAGATCTGAACAACTGGTCAACGGGCTGGATTCTGTCTGAGAGCTGAATACAAGAACGGATTTTAATAATTGAACAACTGCTATGGCTTTAATGATAGCTTTGGATAGGCTAAAGGCTGAACTGACAAAGAGGGTTTTTTTCAGCCAGATTTGCTCAGTGTTTGAGTGAGTGGTGTTGCTGGGGCTGGAAATATGGGGTGGGAAGCCGGATGGGGCCAGCTCTCCAGGCAGGAGAAGAAAGGTGGTTCGAGTCCAGGCCTTGGTGTGCCTGGGGTCAAGGGCATCTGCTATACTGCTTCCTCTGGGTACATGGGCTGGTGAAAATGCTAGAAAAGAAACCAAACCAACTCAACAGTGGATTGGGCTCAAAACCCTCCCTTTGGACAAATAAGGAACTGAAAAGTGATTTTCAAAGTTTACACAGTGATGAAGTCTGACTGACCAAGCAAAGACGATGAGAGATTTCCAAATTCAGGGCAGAATGGATATTTTTTTTCCCTTTTTGAAGAAAAAGAGGACACAATAAACAGTAAAAACATAGATCAAGGAAAATTAATTGACCTAAAATAAAGAGAGATTCACAGAGAACAAACTTATGGTTGCCTCAGGTAAGGATGCGGGGAAGGGACAGTAAGAGAGTTTGGGATGGAAAGGTGCACACTGCTGTATTTAAAATGGATAACCAACAGGGACCTACTGTATAGCACATGAACTCTGCTCAAAATTATGGGGCAGCCTGGATGGGAGGGGAGTTTGGGGATGAATGGATACATGTATATGAAAGGTTGAACCCCCTCACTGTTCACCTGAAACTATCACAGTATTGTTAATTGCCTATACACCCATAGAAAATAAAATGTTTAAATAAAAAAATTAAAAAGAGAGACTCAAAATGTCAGCTTCTTTAGCAGATGCTTGACCAAGACAGAGACTGTTCACTGTGTAAAGACAAAATTGCTGAAATCAAAGGGAAACTTGGGAGGTGGATGAAGATGGTCCTTGAGGGAACGCTGAGGCTCTAACTTCATTTATGTGGAAAGGAGACTCCCACAGTAAAACAAAGATCACTACTGGCCATTTTTTTTTCTTTTTTTTTTGCTGAGAAAGCCCTCGGATGAATATTTTGCCCAAACTCTCTAACTTACCAGGTGACCCCAGGGGTACCCTCTCACCAAGAAGACACACCTACAAAAATCTTTCTACCAACAGGAGCCTGGAAATGTCACAGGAAGAGTTCTGGGAACCCCCTTCCATGAATCCTTTCCCATATCTTATAAAACAGTGAAGAAAGGTGTACGATTTCATTATCTATGGAAGACAGCATTTGGCTGTTTCCCTCTCCTGCTCTCACTCCCAATCATGAGTTTATCCTTGGCTAGCCAGGTACTTACATAAAAGCCAGTTGGAGAAGAATTGCAATTGAGCCAATAACCTCAAGGTTCTAACAAACAGCAGGTGCCACGGGACTGCCATCTTCCTCCTCTCCATCCTCCATCCCTCCACCACCAGGTGCCACTAGCAACAGCAGGCCCTACTAGCACAAGTGTGGGTGTGTCTGCCATGGACCCTTATCTTCATTTGGCAACTCCTCCTCCCTCCCACTGTCACTGCCTCCACCCCTCAATCCAAGGATGGACCCTGCAATGGCAGTTCACCCCTCTGGGCACAGCCATGGGCACGTGATCCAGGCCAAAAAGATTCCTTTCATAAGACTTGATTGAGCAGCACTAGAAGAAAGAGGGTCTTTCTTCTTTCTTTTTGGGTCAAAGCTGTAAGAACTGCCAGTGGCTATCTTTCAGGCCCAACCCCGAGAGGACACTTGAGCCCTGTCTGAAGCCAGCTTTACTCCTGGATTGCTCTAGTTTATAAGTCAACAAATTTGATGTTTTGCTTAAGCTAGTTTGAGTTGGGGGATGGGAAGATGTGCAACACCCAACTTTCCTCAGGAAATGTAGCTTTTTATAGGAAAGAGAAAAATCTTATAATAATATACCTGGGCTTCCCAGGTGGCCTTAGTTGTAAAGAACCCACCTGCCAATGCAGGAGACATACGAGACACAAGTTCGATCCCTGGGTCAGGAAGATCTCCTGGAGGAGGGCACAGCAACCTACTCCAGTATTCTTGTCTGGAGAACCCCATGGACAAGGAGCCTGGTGGGACAGTCCACAGGGTCGCAAAGAGTCAGACGCGACTGAAGCGACTTACCAGTTCAGTTGCTCAGTTGTGCCCAACTCTTTGCAACCCCATGTGCTGCAACACACCAGGCTTCCCTGTCCATCGCCAACTCCCAGAGCTTGCTCAAACTCATGTCCATCGAGTCAGTGATGCCATCCATCTCATCCTCTATCTTTCCCTTCTCCTCCCGCCTTCAATCTTTCCCAGCATCAGGGTCTTTTCCAGTGAGTCAGTTCTTCGCATCAGGTGGCCAAGAGATTGGAGTTTCAGCTTCAGCATCAATCCTTCCAATTAATATTCAGGACTGATTTCCTTTAGGATTGACTGGTTGGATCTCCTTGCAAGGGACTCTCAAGTCTTCTCCAAGACCACAGTTCAAAAGCATCAATTCCTCTGTGCTCAGCTTTCTTTATTGTCCAACTCTCACATCCATACATGACTACTGGAAAAATCATAGCTTTAACTAGACGGACCTTTATTAGCAAAGTAATGTCTCTGCTTTTTAATATGCTGTCTAGGTTGGTCATAGCTTTTCTTTCAAGGAGCAAGTGTCTTTTAATTTCATGGCTGCAGTCACCATCTGCAGTGATTTTAGAGCCCAAATAAATAAAGTCTCTCAGTGTTTCCATTGTTTCCCCATCTATTTGCCATGAAGTGATGGGACCAGATGCCATGATCTTAGTTTTCTGAATTGAGTTTTAAGCCAACTTTTTCACTCTCCTCTTTCACTTTCATCAAGAGGCTCTTTAGTTCTTTAGACTTAGCATGCATGCAATAATATACTCAGTAGCCATCTCCCACCCAAAAAGATCCTCCATTCCAACAGAAAATAATTGTTCACAAATACATTCAAACAGTCACTTATGTTTGGCAGAAAACTGTTCTAACTGGATGCTGAAACCTTTTAATTAAATAAGCCTTATAATTATAAGGCTCCGAGTTACTTTTAACATACTGTGACATTCCAATAAATTTGAAGGATCATGTGAAATATTTTTAAAAGAATTCTGTCAGGATGTGGTAGCATCTTTAAATATAATATTTAAACATAGTATTTCCTAGGGAACTGTCCCAGGTTAAAGCCTCATAGAGACATCTATAAAGCATAGTTCAGGGGCTACTTTTGGAATAAATGTTCCATTGAGAAAGGTTCAAAAGGGAGGGGATATATGTATACCTATGGTTGATTCATGTTGAGGTTTGACAGAAAACAAAATTCTGCAAAGCAATTATCCTTCAATTAAAAAATAAATAAATTAAAAAAAAAATAAATTCCTGTCTACAGCCATCCCACCTTGAATGTGCCCAATCTTGTAAGCTAAGCAGCATCAAGCCTCGTTATTACTTGGATGGGAGGATAAGCTCCTGAAAGAAAAAAAAACTCCATACCCAACAGCACAAGCAGACATGTTCCACCTTCCTGCAGCACTCAGACGTCTAGGGGAATCAGAGCCAACATCCTCCTGTGGAGACCAAGACAGACACACTGACCTCCCCATTTGATTCTGCAGGAGGTGAACTCCTGGATGGGACTCCATGGAGCAGATGCCCACTGCAGACTCGAGCTTCTTCACTCCCCTCATCGCTCACTCCCCGGACCCCGAGGGAAGCTACAGCCAGAATCAGGATGTTAGCTCAGACCACAAGTTGATGAGGTTCATCAGATGGGGTAGGAATAATCAATGAACATATTCCACTTCATAAATAAGGCCACCCTCCCAGGCATCAGTCCAAGTTATCTTATGGTGACAGTGAAAAGAAATCCCTAAACTGACACAGCTCACAGACCTTTGTGATCTCTCATGACTTTCAAACGTGCTGTCTGTGGACAATCTGATCATCAGACTCGTTCCCTGGCTCCGGATGGCTCCCGTTCCTGGTGCGAACCTTCAACTCACAGCCGGCTGCTGACACCTTGTTTTCTGCACGTCTGCCCTTCTGCAAGAGCCCAAACTCTGGAGGAGCAGAGATGGAGTCGTCCTGATCTTGCTTCCTGACACACATTCTAAGGAATTTGACAGGCTGCCTAACAAATAAATACTCATTAAATGGATAAAGCCTATTTCCTTTCACTTCACTGTTTTTTTTTTTTTTTTTTTTTTTTTTAAAAAAAAGGGCAAAAGCAAAAAAATTCCAAACTTGGATCTTAGGATCTCAACCAAGATAACTCCCCAATATGAAGGGGCCCAATGTAGGCTTAGGGGTAATGTGAAATAATCTAGAAATTTATTTTTAATACAGGAAAGAGCACAGTTTTTTTGGGTTTTTTTTGCCAAAAAAAAAAAAAAGAGAGAGAACAAAGGGAAAAAAAATCTAACTTTAAAATAGACCCAGGATTCTTCCCCAACTTGCATGACTTTTCATCAGTCTTTTTAAATTTCTCTGGGTTCTGTCTTTAAGTTCCTAACACTGGATTTGAAAGTAACTCGGGTCAGTTCAGGGTCAAATACCAGAGACTGAGCACGTCCCCTGCACAGGCTGGCTCTGCCGATAGTGAACTGTCAGCCCTCAGCCATCAACGCCACCTGTTGTCAGAAACCACCCCTCTCTTGAAAATCGCATCTTCCACTCCAAATGCATTCCTGTTCTCCACTCATGTGCCCTCCATTCATGACAAGTGGAGCAGGGAAAGGGCAGGAGGAGAGAACACAGGCCCCTCTGTCAACCAGTCATCCAAATGCTCCAGCACCCACTGGGGCTCTGAGCTCAGAACAAAGACCCCAGGGTGGGGCCACTGGGTGGGCACATGGCCCTGGGCAGGCGACCTCTACTAGGAGAAGGGTCCATATGTCTGTGCCTCAGAGGGGTAGAGGGAAGCATTGGTGGGCAAACCCTGATCTGTCCGCAAATAACAGAGCCCTGCAACATGAGATGCTTCCCATCCCACCTAGGATGCCTTAGCAACCCCAAAAAATGATCCAATTAGCAGAAAGGGCTGAGGCTCCCCAGGGAGTAACTGTCAGATGTATTCTTCATCTGTGTGCTTCTTGCTTTAGGCTGAACACACTGTCTCCCACAATTCATGAAACCTAATCCCCAATGTGAAAGTGTTAGTGGTTCGAGAGGTGAGTAGGTCATGAGGGTGGAGCCCTCATGGATGGGATTAGTGCCCTGTGCAGAGAACTTGAATAGAATTTGTCTCCTGCTGTTGTATGAAAATTGTATAAATTTTAATTATATTGAATTGGTTCATAATGCTTTTCAGGTCTACCATACCCTTCTACTTTTCTGTCTATTCATTCTATTAATTTTTGAGAGTTTGATATTGAAACTCCAACTAAAAATCTTAATTTCTCTACCTAAAAACATAATTGTAATATACAGTGAAACTATATGTAACTTTGTTCTGTATTTTCCAAGTATTCAGTAAAAGTGTTATCATATTTTCATAATTAAAAAAGAGAGAGAGACCCAGAGAGCTTTCTGGACCCTTCCACCAAGTGAGGACACCAGGAAAAGACAGTCAGCTGTCTATGAGCCTGGAAGGGGGTCCTCATCAGACACTGGGTGTGCCAGCACCTTGACCTTCGACTTCCAGCCTGCAGGACTGCAAGAAACATGTCTGTTATTTAAGCCCACAGTCTATGATGTTCTGTCATAACAGCCTGAATAGTCTTTTTACCAGCGTGGAAGTTCCCGTTGTTTCCTGCTTCTGAGAGCTGGGCTCCCCAGCCTTTCATGCCCAAATTGCAACCACTCTTCTCTCAACCAAATCCATGATTTTCTGTTAAGTTTTGCTGTCCACAGAGCTCACGCCACTTTGTAAACCCATAGCACTTCACAAGTGTGTATGCGTATGTTCACTTAGTAACTGAATATGCACTAAATGGTGACAGAAAATGGTTTACAACACTTTCGAAATGTTTATACCATGACTGCCTCACTAGCAGGAGTTATTTTCTCACTTAAAAAAAAAAATCTCTGAAGCATCTAACACAGGCCCTCATGTTGAGTTAGTTCTCAATTATTTGTTCACCAAAATACCGTCTAAAATTTAATTTCTTATGTTATTGATCAATCCCAATTGTGCCCTCCACCCAAAGCCAAGAAAAGCCATTTGCTGGTGAAACAGAAAAATGAACTATTGTTCACTTTTATTTGGGACACAAATTTCCGATAACAAAGCCAGGATAGAAGATGCAACAATGGGATAATATTACTCTGGGGGCTCAATCATTTACCCACAAAATGCTCAGCTTTGGAGGGACATTGACAAAGGCCCTGACACTGTCCTGGAGGGCCTGCAGTAAGCAGAGGGAAGAAGATCTATGAACAAAAGTGCACTGAAGTTCCACATGTACAGTGAACATATACACACAGGGCTCTTACACATACAGGTGGTGTGTGCAATGCTCTTCATGGCCCAACTCCTCCTAAGATTTCAGATTTTGGTTCAAATGGTACCTCTTCCAAGAAACCTTCCCTGACCACCAGTGTAAAGTAGGTTTCTCCCTGCCACCCCCAGTCCCATTTTCCTCACAGCATCCTTTTGAGCACCTAGCACATTTCTAAGCCTGGATTTCTTGGTCCACTGCTCACATCTGTCTCCCCTTCTAGGCTGAAAGCTCCAGGAGAGTAGGGCCAGACTGTTCCTTGCACCCCTTTATACCTCACATAGCACCTGCACAGAGAAAGGGTGTGTGTGACCATTGAACACCACCAGGATGCATGTGCCAGGATGGCCAATCCCATTGCCAAAATCAAACGCAGAGGAATCAGAAAAGCTGTCCTAAGTCATAGCAGAAGTTTGTGGGAACAGGTCATCACCTACAGGGGCAGAGGAGACAGGCAGACCTCAGGGTTAACTCCTGTTCCCTCCTTTTACTCACAGAAAATGGTCACAGCCACTGCCAGTGGGGTCATGTCAGCCCCCCTGACACAGTGCCTGGTACCCAGAACTTGGGCAACTACTGCCACTTCTCTTCTCCCAAGCCAGGTGACTTGGGAAAAACACATACATACAAAGCACCAAGTCCTTGCCAGCACAATCAAATGGACCCACATCACCCGCGAGCGTGGGAGACAGGTGGGTGGAAATGAGCGAGGTTAGTTACATGAACAGAACATAAGCTCAAACTCGAACAATTAGGACTGACCCAGGGCTTCCCTGGTGGTCCAGTGGTTAAGAATATGCCTGCCAATGCAGGGGACATGGGTTCAGTCCCTTGGGGAACCAAGATCCCACATGCCCTGTGGCAACTAAGCCCATATCACAGTAAGAGAAGCCTATGCGCTGCAACCAAGACCCAGTGCAGCCAAAAAAAAAAAAGATTGGAAGACGAAAGAGGACTGCACCCCTCCCCTCCCTGTTCATTCAGGTAACCGATTCATTCTCTCCATCATCAAAGATAACACAGTGACTCAAGCCTCCAAGACCAGAGACACGAGCAGATACCTCTCAGCAGTCTTAAAGGAGGTGCTACTTTAATTTTTAATGTATTTAAGGAAGACATCTTTAAAAACTACACCTCACTTAGGTGGGATGAGGAGGGAGGTTTAAGAGGGAGGGGACATGGGTATGCCCGTGGCTGATTTATTTTGATATATGGCAGAAACTATCCCAATATTGTAAAGTAATTATCCTCCAATTAAAAATAAAATTAAAAAAAACACTACCCCTTACTTATACACTGGTTTTATACCTAAACTGAGATGCTTGCAGTGGTTCTGTTGAAACCATGTCAATGTGGTGCCAATTTTAAATACGTTAATACCTTCTGAAATATCAGGAGAGTAGGAATGAGGGCTTCACAATCATTCCTTGAATGCATGAAAGAGAAACCATGGAGTGTGAGAAGTTCTTTCTCCCTGAATATTGGTAAAGGAAAATATGGGGAGAGGGTTATTTTCCCTTTAAACTGCAGCTTCCCCCAAAAGATCTGCAGTGCAGTCAAAGGTAACGTAGGCTGCAGGAATATTCATGGTCAGAAGGGAAATTGTGTCTATGGTAAACTGAACAATGCTCCTCCAGCACCCCCCAAAAAAACTCAGGTCTTAAGCCCTGGAAGCTGTGAAGGTCACCTAACATGGGGAAATTATCCTGTCTTATCTGGATAGGCCCAAGGTAATCACCAGTGAGCGTCCTTAAAGGAAGAGGCGGAGGGACAGTAACTACAGAAGAAAAGCCAACAGGAGGATGGACGCAGATTGGAGTGACGTACTTTCAAATGGGGGAAGGAATGCAGGGATGAGCCAAGGAATGCCAGCAGACACTAGATGCCGAAAAAGACGAGGAAACAGAATCCCCTTGGGAGAAGTCTCCAGGAGGAACTGGCCCTGCTAATACTCGATTTTATCCCTGTAAAACTCATTGGACTTCTGACCTCTGGGACTATAAAAGAATAAGTCTGTCTTGTTGAATGAAGCCTTTAAGCCAGTGGTAATTTGTTACAGCACCAACAGGAAACAGATACAGTGTGATCGTTTGTTATTAGATGAAAAATCTAATCTTATTTACTTATTTTTTCATGACCAAAGCTCAGTTCTTCTTTTCTAAAAATTTTATTGGAGAATAGTTGCTTTACAATGTTAGTTTCTGCTGTACAGCAAAGTGAATCAGCCATACATACACATACTTCTCCTCCCTTTTGGATCTCCTTCCCATTCAGCTCACCAAAGAGCTTTGAGTAGGGTTCCCTGTGCTATACAGTGTCTTCTGATAAGTTACCTACTTTATACACAGTATCAATGTTATACATGTATCAATCCCAATTGCCCAATTCCTCCCAACCCCTCTCCTGTGAAAATCTAATTTTAAAAGAATAATCACTGGGGACTTCCCTGGTGGTCCAGTGGTTAAGACTGAGCTCCCACTGTAGCGGGTGTGGGTTTGCTCCCTAGTCAGCCATGTGACAATGCCAAAAAAACCTCCAAAATCTATAAATTCTCACAGCCAAACATGTAAACTTCTAAGTTTGACCTAACACATTCTGGGTGCCTTTCCCTTTACAAAAAAACTAGAGTTCTGTTCCATTTTAGGCAAAGACTCTCCCAACATTATCGAATTCAAGATATAACTGGAAATCTGCACTTTATTTTTTGTTCTACTGTAAGGGTATGCTTTCTTAAATCTTATAGGTTTAATTTAATTCTTAGATATAATTCTTATCACATATTAGGATTAAAATAGAAATAAAGGAGACACAATTTAACAGAAAATCACCATACCAAACTCGAAAACTTACAGCTTATCTGCAATCTGCTCTGGTTGTGTCTCAGACTGCATTTGTTGACTAAATAACACACACAGAAATTTGAATGAGAACTCAAAACTTATTAATTTTACACCCATTGCTTTCCCTCCACCTCTAGAGACCATTACAGCTGTAACAGGCCTACTGCACTGTAACTAACCAAGGTCCGATTAGGGCTTCCTTGGTGGCTCAGACAGTAAAAATCCACCTGCCAATGTAGGAGAGCCAGGTTCAATCCCTGGGTCAGGAAGATCCTCTGGAGAAGGGAATGGCTACCTACTCCAGTATTCTGGCCTGGAGAATTCCATGGACAGAGGAGCATGGCGGGCTACAGTCCATAGAGTAGCAAAAGAGTTGGACATGGTTAAGCGACTAACACCTTCACACAAGGCCTGATTAATGAATAACACAGCATCCCTCGAGAAAATGAATAAATATGCTAGCTGACATAATCTACCAAACTCTTACACTATAACTTAACCTGTAAACATATGAAGCCTCTATAAACAAAATCATAAAGAAATGAAAGAAAATAGCCCATAGTTGCCTAAGAACAATAATATGTGACAGTTTATAGATCTCTTCAAGAAAATTAGAGATACCAAGGGAACATTTCATGCAAAGATGGGCTCAATAAAGGACAGAAATGGTATGGACCTAACAGAAGCAGAAGATATTAAGAAGAGGTGGCAAGAATACACAGGAGAACTGTACAAAAAAGAGCTTCACGACCCAGACAATCATGATCATGTGATCACTCACCTAGAGCCAGACATCCTGGAATGTGAAGTCAAGTGGGCCTTAGAAAGCATCACTACGAACAAAGCTAGTGGAGGTGATGGAATTCCAGTTGAGCTATTCCAAATCCTGAAAGATGATGCTGTGAAAGTGCTGCACTCAATATGCCAGCAAATTTGGAAAACTCAGCAGTGGCCACAGGACTGGAAAAGGTCAGTTTCATTCCAATCCCTAAGAAAGGCAATGCCAAAGAATGCTCAAACTACTGCACAATTGCACTCATCTCACACGCTAGTAAAGTAATGTTCAAAATTCTCCAAGCCAGGCTTCAGCAATATGTGAACTGTGAACTTCCTGATGTTCAAGCTGGTTTTAGAAAAGGCAGAGGAACCAGAGACCAAATTGCCAACATCTGCTGGATCATGGAAAAAGCAAGAGAGTTTCAGTAAAACATCTATTTCTGCTTTATTGACTATGCCAAAGCCTTTGACTGTGTGGATCACAATAAACTGTGGAAAATTCTGAAAGAGATAGGAATACCAGACCACCTGACCTGCCTCTTGAGAAACCTATATGTAGGTCAGGAAGCAACAGTTAGAACTGGACATGGAACAACAGACTGATTCCAAATAGGAAAAGGAGTACATCAAGGCTGTATATTGTCACCCTGCTTATTTAATTTCTATGCAGAGTACATCATGAGAAACGTTGGGCTGGAAGAAGCACAAGCTGGAATCAAGATTGCCGGGAGAAATATCAATAACCTCAGATATGCAGATGACACCACCCTTATGGCAGAAAGTGAAGAGGAACTAAAAAGTCTCTTGAAGAAAGTGAAAGAGGAGAGTGAAAAAGTTGGCTTAAAGCTCAACATTCAGAAAATGAAGATCATGGCATCCGGTCCCATCACTTCATGGGAAATAGATGGGGAAACAGTGGAAACAGTGTCAGACTTTATTTTTTGAGGCTCCAAAATCACTGCAGATGGTGATTGCAGCCATGAAATTAAAAGACTCTTACTCCTTGGAAGGAAAGTTATGACCAACCTAGATAGCATATTCAAAAGCAGAGACATTACTTTGCCAACAAAGGTCCATCTAGTCAAACCTATGGTTTTTCCAGTGGTCATGTATGGATATGAGAGTTGGACTGTGAAGAAAGCTGAGTGCCGAAGAATTGATGTTTTTGAACTGTGGTGTTGGAGGAGACTCTTGAGAGTCCCTTGGACTGCAAGGAGATCCAACCAGTCCATTCTAAAGGAGATCAGTCCTGGGTGTTCTTTGGAAAGAATGATGCTAAAGCTGAAACTCCAGTACTTTGGCCACCTCATGCGAAGAGTTGACTCATTGGAAAAGACTCTGATGCTGGGAGGGATTGGGGGCAGGAGGAGAAGGGGACGACAGAGGATGAGATGGCTGGATGGCATCACTGACTCGATGGACATAAGTTTGAGTGAACTCCAGGAGTTGGTGATGGACAGGGAGGCCTGGCATGCTGTGATTCATGGGGTCGTTCAGAGTTGGACATGACTGAGTGAATGAACTGAACTGAACTGAGTAGGTGCAGGGCCAGGAAGCAATGAGAACTTCAGAGAGTGGGCTACCTAGGACATCTTCTAGAAAAAGGCATTGATTCCAAACAATGGACAAATGAGTTAGAAGCTAGAGGGTGGGAAGGGTACAGGAAAGGAAACCTGAGTCTTCCCTCAATAAATAAAAAGACCAATAAAAATTCAAGGAAAAATATAGGCCACAAACAAAATACAAGAAAGACATAGTCCAAATGTGCCATGATTTTCAGTGACAGGTGGAATTTAACAGAATGAACCCATTTGTAAATGACATTAGAAATTTTCTCCTTCAAGCATTTCTATAGTTGCAATATTAGAACCATAGGAAGGATGTGTAATCATAGCACTACTTGCTCTGCCAAAGGTTATTTATATTAACCTTCAAGCTCAATCTATGGACAAAGCTTAGGAAATACTTACTGCCAGCTAGAGAACATTATCAACACCTCAACACTGCAAAGGTAAAGACAACACAGGGAAAAGTTTAAAGACAAGGGGAAAAGAGAGGCAGAGGAACGGGTAGGGTGCTTAGGATCCTCATCTCACAAAATGCGGCACTTAAGAGGTAGAAAGTAGACGGAACAAGGTATAGAGATTTGTGAATATTAAATGTTACATTGCAAAGGTAATTTACAGAGGAATTCATATAGCGGCAAAACTAAGTTATGCCTGCCTCTGTGTGCATGTGTGGGCTCCCTCGATCACAGCAGTGTCAGTAGATAAAACTCACGACAGATACATCCAAGATAGCTGAGTAAATGTATTATTGGTTATAGAAGCAATAACCACTAAAATAATTAACAGGAACCATCAAAATTGCATTGCCTCTGGAAAATAAGACTCTTGTTTTTCGTTATTAGTGTTTCTCTACCATCTGACTTTTTTAAACCATGTTCATGAATCACTTCGAGGTTTGTGTAGAAGTTAGCAAACTTTTTCTGTAAATAACCAGATGGTAAATATTTTAGGCATTGTGAGCCATACGGGTCTCCAGCAAATACACAACTCTGCCCCTGTCTGTCCCAATAGACATCTGTAAATCAGCAACTGTGACTGCGTGCCAATAAAACTTTATTTACACAAATAGGTGGCAAGCCCAATGTGGCCTGCAGGCTGTACTTTGCAGACCCTTGATCTAGTTAGCCCAATGTTCCCCAAACTATGAGCTACAAGATGCTCTAATATGTTTAAGGGTAATCCTCCACAAAGTGGGAGACGGTCCATGTTCACAGAGCTTAGAAACTGCTGGCTTAAAGGAACTGACTTTCTAATGTGCTTATGAGTCTGAACACCCAACACAGAGGCACAGTGTGTAGTTCAGACCAAGTCTCCAGTTTTCCTGAAGACACTGGAAAAGCATCAAAGTGTTCCTTTTTTGAGGGAAGGTGAACAGGGGAGGAGTATGAGAGCTTTTCTTTAAAACACTTTTTATTTTGTATGGGTGTATAGCTGATTATCAAACAATGTTGTGATGGTCTCAAGAGAAGAGTGAAGGGACTCAGCCAAACATAGATATGTATCCACTCTTCCCCAAACCCCCCTCCCATCCAGGCTGCCACATAATGTTGAACAGAGTTCCACGTGCTACACAGTAGGTCCTTGCTGGTTATAATGCCACTTGAAGCAACATGATGGACCTAGAGATGATGATACCATGTGAAATAAGTGAGAAGGACAATTACCGTACGATATCACTTATATGTGAAATCTAAACTATGACACAAATGAACTTATTTATAAGACAGAAACAGACTCTCGGACATAGAAGACAAACTTATGGTTACCAAAGGGGAAAGAGCAGGGGGATAAGTTAGGAGGGTGGGACTAACAGATACACACTACTATATATAAAATAAATAACAAGTTCCTGCTATATAGCTCAAGGACGTATATTCAATACCTTGTAATAACCTATAATGGAAAACAATCTGGAAAAGAATATGAATATGGCTGAATCACTTTGCTGTGCACTAGAAACTAACACAATATTGTAAATCAACTATACTGCAATTAAAAAATAAAAATAAAGACAACTGCAATTTGCTGTCACAGAACAAATTGAAAAAGGTATTTATTGCATTTAAAAAATAAGGATAATAAAGCAGACAATACTAAGAGACAATTTTAGCAAAGGCAGTACATTTGCTGCTCAGCGTCCTTTCAACAGTAACAAAGGAATCAGCCAAATCATAATTAAATGACCAAGAAAAAAATTTAATGACTTTTAGCAAAATTTGAGTTTGTAACTATGCCCAGGTATAAAACATCTTGGATTCTTGAATAAAAACAAAAATAAAGGAACATTTTTAGATGGAGAGATGGTAAAATAAATTATTTATGGAAATGTTATTAGAAAATTATGAGGAAAAGGTAAAAAGACAGTGTTGAAACAGTGACTTTTAATTAGCAACCAGACAATTCCCCCTTTGTTATTTCTAGCAATATAAAAGATAAATTTAAAATTTGAAAAACACAAGTAATTACCTTTAGATGAATTATGCAGTATCAGAGACACCACTCAGTCAGGACTTTGGGTATATTTTGTCTCCAAAGACTTTGAAATTCATGAAGAAATGTTGCCAATGCATTGACTGAGAAAATTGAACTCATGTGAAGATACTTTTGAATCTTTTACATCTGCAAAGAAGGATTTCAGCTAGATATGAAAACAAAAGGTTTCTATCATGATGTTTCTATCATGACAGAGTACTCTTGCTATGTTGGGTCAAAAATAGAGACTTACTAGATTTTTATAGTAAGAGACTGGTATTTCTCTTAGTACTTCATTCTACTGTATGATAATAATTTTCAGCTGGCTTTCCAAAGCACAGCCTACAAAAACCACCATGGATATTGTTAAAATTGTTTGCTATAGGCATATAAATACTATGAATTACCACCAGTTTAAAGAACTGCTGAAACAAATACACGACAATGAATTTAATGATTATGTATTCTCTTCCAGTGATCTCTGATTGAGTCATGGAAGAGTTTTACAAAAGATTTGCTATATAGTTAAACAGTTCATGGTTTTCTGTAAACAAATAATAAAGATTAAAAAACTGCAGCATGATATATTTTCTCATAGATATCACACTGCATATGAACAAACTTAGTTTAAAGCTCCATGGAGAGGAAAAGATTATTTATGATCTACCTAGAAAGTGTAAGAATATATATCAAAATTGATACTTTTCATAAGTGAAAAATAATGGTCATACATTTTCATAACCTGGATTGATATGCAGAAGATTTGATTGAAACCAAAAGCATTACATAAATTGCCTCCAACACACAAGAAAATTTGAATGATACTTTATTGATATTGATAAGTTAAATTTAGCATTGGTTTTCAATTTTTACAATATCCCTTTAATTTTGATGTTAGTAATTCTGAGTTGGCATGAGAGTTAACAAATTTACATAATTTGAATAGACTTTAAAACTGACAAGTTTGTTTCAAAAAAATCAGTTCTTCTAAAAAGATAAACCAGTTTTATCAATTTGAATGGCATATATTAAAAGAAAAGTATTTTTGACAGTAGATTCAGTTATTGGAAAACTTAAATATGTTTGAAACTTGGTTACACAAATCTACTTTTTCAACTACAAATTTTAATAAATCTAAACACAGAGCCAAGTATTTCAGATGAATATATAGTATCTGAACCTAATTATGCTATAGTGTTAACATATACATATTTCAAGAATTAGAATAAAATAAAGAAATCTCATTAATATTTTTATATTGTTTATAAGTAGAAATGACAACATTTTGGGAAACATGGGTTAAAGAAAATATATTATTAAAATCAATTTCACCTGTTTTTAATTTTTTCAATGTTACTATCAGAAATTTTAAAATTATATACATGACCCATTCAACTGAATAGCTGGAGACTCTGGCTACTCAAAGCAGTGTTTTTTCCAGGAGCATCAATATCATCTGGAAATTTCTTAGAAATGCAAAGTTTGAGGACCCAGCTGAAACCTACTGAACAGAATCAGAATTTTATCGAAAGTCTCTAGTTGGGCCAATATGAAATAAGAGGAAATGGATTTAAGCCTTTGCCTGAGACAACCAAAAATAAAGAAAAACATCCTTTGCCCCTGCAAAAAAAAAAGGGGGGGAGGTGGGGGAAGAGAAGGATAAAAAGGAAAATAAGGCACACAAAACATATGATATAGGAAGTAATGGTTTTCAGGGGACAAGACAATAGGAAGCTAATAAGGTGAGACTATTCCAGCTTATTGCCTTAAGAGATTTCCTGGCCAAGTCACAAAGAGAAACCAAGAAAACCCCAGGAGATTTTGAGCTGAAGATACAGAGCTAAGAGTTTAAGGAGACCAAGGCAGCTAGAGTTGTAGTAAAGAGAAGAAAGCTGTACAGACAGAAAACTCCGGATATCTGCACAAAGTCACTGGGGTATTCAGCTGAGAACTGAACGGTGTGGGCGCGGGGGCAAACTATCTGTGGCTGGGGAAAAAACTACCAGAGAGTATTAGAGGTATCACTGCCCAGGGTTCTCACAGGGCCAAATGGTCCCTGTTTCCAAGACAGACTGGAAGACCTCATAAATCAGGGGCATTAAGTACTCAGGAAGATCTTGCCTCTTTAGTGGGAAATAGTAGCCCAAGACTGAGCACTGTCCACTCACACCTACCAAGCCTCGAAAGTAAGATACAGAAGAATCACTTGTCCCAATTTACCTACGGTCCCAAAAGAAGCTCAAGAATATTTATAGTTATACAAAAATATCCAGAATCCAAAAAAGGTGAAAATAACAAAGTCTGGAATCCAGTTTTAAAAAATGCTAGGCATGCAAAGAAGCAAGAAAATCCAACACATGAGGGGAAATATCAAACAACTGAAACTGACCCAGAATTAAGACAGATATTAGAATTACCAGACAAGGATAGAGATTCAAGATTTTAATAGAGATATGACTATATAAAATACAAATCAAATTCATAGAGATAAAAAATTTACATTGTGTGAGATGAAAAATACACTGGATATGATTAATGGTAGAATAGACACTGCAAAAGAAAAGATTAGTCAATTTGAAGACACAGCAATAGAAACATGTAAAATGAGAAAGAAGAAAAAATTTAAAAAAAAATGAACAAAGCATGAATGAGCTGTAGAGACAGTTCAAGCATTCTGATATACATGAAATTTGGGCCCTCATGGCAGAGGAGATGCAGAAAATAATATTTGAAAAAATAATGATTGAAAATATTCCAAGTCTAAGAAAAACATAAGCCCAAAGAAACAAGGAGCTCAACTAACCCCAAGCACAAGAAATTTTACTAAGGCACATCATAAATTGCTCAAAACTAGTGATAAAGAAAAGAATCATAAAAGCAATCAGGTGGAGAAGAACGCAACATAGAAGAATAAAGATAAGATGACATCAGATTTTATGTTGAAAATAATGTAAGTGACAAGTCGGTGAAGCAACATCTTTAAAGAAATGAAAGGAAAACAATGTCAATCTAGAATTTTGTACCCTCAGAAACGCTTCACAAATGACAGCAAATAAGGACATTATCAGATATATAATGGAAAGAACTCATCAGCAGCAGTCCTGCATAACAAAAACGTTAAAGGAAGGCCTTTTAATCAGAAGGAAAATGCTATCAGGTAGAAATATGGATATACATAAAGGAATGAAGAACACTAGAAATAGCAATTACCTAAGTAAATGTATAACTCTTTTCTTATTATTTAAATCTTTTTAAAAGAGAAATGATTTCTAAAATAATAAAATTATGTGGAGTTAATTACATATATGAAAGTCAAGTAATACAAGGACCAAGATGGAAGTATACCATGGTAAGTTTCTTTTCTTTTTCTGTTTTTGGCCACACCCCGCCACATTGGGATCTTAGTTTCCCAACCAGGGATCAAACCCACGCTTCCTACAATGGAAGTGTGGAGTCTTAACCATTGGACTGCCAGTCAAGTCCCTGTAAAGTTCTTATAATACAGGTAAAGTAGTAATAATATCACTTAAGGGTAGACAATTAGTTCCCAGGTGGTGGTAGTGGTAAAGAACCCACCTTCCAATACAGGAAATGTAAGAGTCAGGAAGATCCCTTAGAGGAGGGCATGGCAACCCACTCTGGTATTCTTGCCTGGAGAATCCCTCGGACAGAGGAGCCCAGTGGGCTACAGTCCACAGGGTCACAAAGAATTGGACACAACTGAAGCAATTTAGCACAAAGTAGTAATAACATCACTTAAGGGTAGAGGATTAAAGATGTATACTATACACCCTAAAGCAACCACTAACATAACTAAGCACAGATAGAGCTAATAATCCATCAAAAGAGAGAAAATGGAATCATAAAAAAATGCTCAAATAATCCAAGAGAAAGCAGAAAAACAGGACAAGAGAATAAAAGACAGGATAAATGAAAAAAAAAAACAGGAAAATTACATACTTCAAATTAATGATAGCAGTAATTACATTAAATGTAAATGGTCTTAGTGTGAAAACACCAATTAAAAGATATTGTCAAACTGGAAAAATAAAAGCAAGATCCAAAATCCATACTACCTACAAGAAATGCACTTTAATATAAAGACACAGATAGGTTTAAAGAAAAAGGATGGAAAAAGATATACCAGGCTAATAGACAAAGATTTCAAAGTAAAAATTATCATCTGCTGTATATGAAGGAAGTCACTTCATAATGAAAAATATCCAGTTCATCAACAGGACATAACAATCCTAAACATCTATTCAACTTAACAACTATGCCAAACATATGAAACAAAAACTGATACAGCTGCAAGAAGAAAGGCCAATTCATAAGAATAGTCACAGATTTCAATATTGCTCTCTTGATATTAGATAGGAAATCAATAAATGTAGAAAAGATTTGAACAAGAGCCCCAGGTGATTCATTTGCACATTAAGGTTGAGAGGTACTCTTCTACCCTACTCATGACCCTACCCTGTCTTCCACCCTAGACAGTCCATATTCAGGTGAACTTATAGCAAATTTTTCTTTTGGCTTCTTATTGATATCATCATAACTGGTATAGGCATACTTCATTTTATCACACATTGCTTTACTGCACTTAATAGATACTGGGTTCTTTACAAATCAATATCCACATAAGCAGCAACCTTGCATCGATCCTGCAAGGAGATCAAAATCAGTCAATCCTAATCCTAATATTCAGGTTAGAAATCAACCCTGAATATTCATTGGAAGGACTGAAGCTGAAGCTCCAATTCTTTGGCCACCTGATGCAAACAGCCAACTCATTGGAAAAAGACCCTGATTCTGGGAAAGACAGAAGGCAGGAGGAGAAGGGGACAATAGAGGATGAGATGCTGGATGGCATCACCGACTCAATGGACATGAACTGGAGCAAACTCCAGGAGATGGTGAAGGATAGGGAAGCCTGGTGTGCTGCAGTCCATGGGGTCGTAAGAGCTGGATATGACTTAGTGACTGAACAACAACATCCATGAAAGTGTAACCTTGCATTGATTGAGTCTATTGGAACCAGTTTCCAGTAGCATTTGGTCACTTCACATCTCTGTGCTGTTTAGGTAATCCTTGCAATATTACAAACTTTTTCATAATTATATTTGTTTGGTGCCCTGTGATCAGTGGAGGTTACTACTATAATTTTCTGAAGTTTCAGCTGATGGTTAGAATGTTTTAACAAGAAATTTTTTTTTTTTTTTTTTTGGGCTATGCCACATGGCATGTGGGATCTCAGGTTCCCTAACCAAGGCTTGAACCTGTGCCCTCTGAAGTGAATGTGCAGAGTCTCAACCACTGGACTACCAGGGAAGTATTTTTTAATTAAGGTATGTACTTATTTTAGACAAAGTGTTATTGCACACCTAATAGACTACATTATACTGTAAACAAAACTTTTACATGGATGAGGAAACCAAAAAATTTATGTGACTCACTTTATTGCAATACATGTTTTATGGCACAGGTCTGGAATCAAATCTAAAATATCTCCAAGGAATGCTTGAATACTTTTGTCTGGCTTCCAGGCTAACCAGGAGTTTAGAGAAGAAAGTATTTTTAGGAAAGTTAATCTTTTAAAAAAGCGACCACAGAATTTAGAGATGGTAATGTCCAAAGAATCTGGATTTTACTCATATAGACCTAGAAAGAACACCGGCTCCCCACTTACATTTAAATTTCTTGAGACTTCAGGTACTCATCTATGGGACTATGTAAGAGCTATTGTAAAGTACAGACAATGCCTAGCACACAGCCTACATCAGAATCAACAAACATTAATTCCTTTCCCACAGTCAATAAACATTTCATGTATAGAGATTACCTTTCTAGCACATATGCTTGGAAATCTTAATCAAAGGATGGGAAAAGGCAAGATCTTCAATGGCAAAACATGCCAGTATCTTTATTCTAATCACTGAAAATCCTGACACACCACTGAATTCAGCCAATACTTTCCCTTCTCACCCTCAATGAAGAGCTTTACTTTATTTATAGTGGTCATTGACATTCTTCTAACAGCTGTTGCCTTCCATCTCATAAGGGATTAAAAAAGAAAGGAAGAAGTTGAACAGCTTTATAACAAACTTTTTAAATTGTGGCAAGTGTATAAAAATGTTGATATTTTAAGTATTTTTTTCAAATCCCATTGGATAATATCACTTGTTATTGACCTAATCACATCAAGAATGAAAAAACGGGGCTAAGAGTCAGAAGACACAGAATCCAGGCCAGACCCTAGAACCTGCTTCTTTTATGATCTTGAGTAGCACATTTTTCTTTGTGAGCCTAAATTTCCTCATCTATTAATAGAAAAGAAAAGACAAGCCAAGTTCATTGTAGAGAGTGCAAAAAGGAATTAAAGGAGGACTTCTCTGGCGGGCCAGTGATTGAGAATCCACCTGCCAAAGCAGGAGACATGGGTTCAGTCCCTGGCCTGGGAAGATTTCACACGCCACAGAGCAACTAAGCCCATGTACCACGACTATGGAAGCCCTAGTGTCTAGAGCACGTGCTCTGCAAGAAGAGAAGCCACTGCAGTGAGAAGCCTGTATATCACAACTAGAAAAAAGTCTGTACAGCAATGAAGACCCAGCACAGCCATAAATAAATAAAATTTAAAAATAAAAAATTAAATGAGATGCGTGCGAAACTATAAAAAAATTACTTAAGTACAAGATATTATTTTCAATGATCATGGTCATTGGTTCCTTCTATTAATATGAAAATCAAGAGATAACTGGGGGGTAAAAACTGTCAAATATCAAGTCACTACTCTTCTCCTTTTTAGACTTATTTGCTCGAAAACTTCCCAAATTACCACTGAAGAGATTTCTCCACAAGTAAAAGGAAATGCAGTAATAAGAAAAAAGTTTGAGTAACTTTTCTAAGACTGTATTACATAAAGCCCAAGAAATTAATAAATTTTGGCTTAACACTGGGCCAAACTTTCCCCCAAAACCCTGTTAGAAAGTTAAGAAACAGTGGTAACATTATACCTCAGTAAATCTATAGAAAGTAAAGAAAAAGAAAGGAAGGTAGGACAGAATGAAAGGGGAGGGAGGGAAGGAGGAAGAAAAAGAAGAAAGAAAACAGTGGGAATGGCGATTGGAAGATATACACATTAAAACAGCAGCAGAACAGAAACAGTCTTTCACTGAGTTAGACACAGATCTGGGACAGTCAACATCTTCAGCAAAAAGCAGACAAATACTTGAATCCTGTTCTCCAAACCAGCATGGACTTGTGTGCATGCTAAGAGAGTGTGTGTGCTAAGCTGCTTTAGTTGTGACCAACTCTTTGCAACCCTATGAACTGTAGCCTACCAGGCTCCTCTGTCCATGGGATTCTCCAAGCAAGAATACTGGAGTGGGTAGCCATGCCCTCCCCCAGGGGATCTTCCCTACCCAGGGATCGAACCCATGTCCTTTAAGTCTCCTGCATTAGCAGCAGGGTTCTTTACCACTAGCACCACTTGGGAAGCCTCACAGTATGGCAGTATGACATTAGTACCATTTATTTATTGGCTCAGTGCACTGGAAGGTCGATGTACCTTGCAGTCAGAAGCCCTAGGTTTAAATCGCAATCCTGTCACCCGCTACATAAGTGATTCTGCCCAGCTCTCCACCCCTGTGAGCTTCCATACTGCTCTTCTGTGAAATGGGAATAACACTACCTACTTCAGGTGGTGTGATTCAGTGGCATTAGTGATGTGAATGTGTTCTCCACATAAAAGCACTCATATAAGCTTGAAATCTCCTAAATGTAAATGATTATTCATGAGAAGTCATATGCATAGCACTTTAATGGCAACTTTCAATATTCACTGAAGAAGGCATTACTCTTAGCAAGAGCTGTTTGTCCTACCAGATGATGAATGATACTTTCGAGAATAATGGTAATAATAGTAGGAAACCCATCTGGAGAATAATTCTCTCAAGAATTCATCTGTTAAATTGCCTCTATCGATACAGAAGCTTAAAAAATATTAAATCCACAGGTATCCTTGTATTCACCTACGCTGAGTGGCGATAACTAATTCGTAAGCCTAAACACAATGGGGGCAACTCCTCCACAGCTCATCAACTGTCCCCAGTTCTCCCTGGAATCGAAAACAATGGGGAAAGCACTGGGAAGTGTGACAGCAGATTAAGCCGAAAAGCCATTCTGGGTTCTGGGGTTAACTCTCAGCAAGCCGTGTGGAGCTGGCAACCAAAGAGAACAAAAAGCACGGAGGAGAAAAAGGTTTGGGTGATGACTATGCAAACACAGCGGCTCAGTCAGTAAGAGTTTGCCTGCAATGCGGGAGATCCAGGTTCAATCCCTGGGTTGGGAAGATCCCCTGGAGAAGGAAATGGCAACCCACTCCAGTATTCTTGCCTGGAGAATCCCGTGGAGGGAGGAGCCTGGCGAGCTACAGTCCTTGGGGTCACAAAGAGTCGGACACGACCAAGTGACTAACACTATGCAAACACAGCGCTTAACTTTGTGAAGGGGACTTTTAGCAGACATGGGAAGGGATGGAGTAGAAAATGGAAGCAACGGGCCAATAAAGAGTTGGCCCTCTTCACCCACGGGCTCCGCATCAGGGAATTCAACCTATTGCAGATCCGCATATGTAGGATCTCATGGATTTCATGTATGTGGAGCAAAAAATATATGTGGGCCTGTAAATGTTAGCTTCCCAGGTGGTGCTAGTGGTAAAGAACCCGCCTGCAATGCACGAGATATAAGAGACACAGGTTCAATCCCTGGGTCGGAAAGATCCCCTGGAGGAGGGCATGGCAACCCACTCCAGTATTCTTGCCTGGAGTATCCCGTGGAGGGAGGAGCCTGGTGGGCCATAGTCCATAGGGCTGCACAGAGTCAGACACGACTGAAGTGACTTAGCATGCAGGCACAGATATTAGTAGCTCTACCATCCGATAAAGGATGCTACTACTTGTAGCTAGAACTAGTGTCTGTGCTCAAAATGAAAGGGAAAAGTTTTCTACAATAAATCTGCAGTTTTCTTTAAGTTCCCCACCCCCCCTAAGAAGCCTAGACATTAGGGATGGAACTAATTTGTTCATGGAAAAAAAATAATAAAGTGCTTTCACTGCCTGCTGTAACTAACTTGTGCTTTCTTCCAACTCTGGGAGAACCAAGTATAGGAAAAAAAAAAAAAAAAAAAAAGCCATGTGATGAAAGGCTTTTAGTTTTTTTTAAAAGTGATGAGGAAGTTTTTTAAAAAAACACACAGATGTTGGGTTTATATAAATAATCAAGTGAAACATTTTTCTACTGTGTAATTTTCCTGTCATGCATCTAATATGCTTTTCTTTTTCCTGGAAATTCAACATCAGAACTTTATGATGATGATTGTTTTTCAACAGATAATTGGATAATTCTGGGGTCAGAATAAGAATATAAACATATATATATGCAAATATATATCTACATATCATACACATATATCTTATTTAAAAGTCTTACATCAAATTCATTATGAGGAATGGGAAGGAAATAGTCTAACACTACTTGAAGTAAGTTCTCTCTATATTTGGGTTCACAATCTATCAATTTTTCTAGGAATGTAGTGCACAGAAGCACAAGAACATGTTATGGGGGAGATGAGAGTACACTTCGGGTGTAACAGGATGTTATTAGCCTTATTCTTAGAGCTTTTGGACTTACAATCCAATAGACTAAAAATACAGCTTTTCACAAAAAAAGCCTGTTTCCCTTCAAGTTTTCAAGCATGGAATTTCCTCGTCACAGCACACAATTCAGGAACAGAGGACTACCTTTCTACTTACCCGGCTATCAAGGGCCATGTCTGAAACAGACACACAGACGCAGACCTGGGGCAGATCATCCTTGTCAGTTTCTTCTTAAGCCCCAGAGTGATTCATCCTGAGAAGGCTGCCCTGGGTCCGCACAGACTCCCTCTGACAGAAAGCAGGCCCAGCTCTCCTTTCAAGCCTCTACTTTTCTCCAAAAATAGTAGGTTTTGCCAACCTGCTAGCCAGTATTCTTAAATCACAACCGGGCTTTTATCAGAAATACCAACGTTTGATCCTTGAAAAGCATTCAAGATAAGAGCAGTGTTGCCTACACCACACTGGATGTGAAGATGAGACTTCTGAGAGCGGCTTCAGGCACACAGATCGCCTCCAACAGATGGGGAAGTCCCTCTTCCCTCCAACAGGCCTGAAATAGAACCTCTTTCCTCCCCCAGAAACCGCTGAAAACAGCAAGGCAGACACTAGAGGCTGCTGGCTGTGACACACAGCACCAGGAAAAGAGGCTGCTCGCTGTGGAGGACAGTCCCTCCCGAGTGACAATAAGCCTGGCAGCTAGTTTCTGCAGAGCTTGGCACAGGGATAAGAAAGCCTCTTTAGAAACACAGTTGGCAAAACACTGAGTATAAAGGACACTCCGAGAAAATGTGTAATTACAGACTCAGAATCACTGTCTGGACTACATCCCCACCATACATCCCTTAGAGGACAGCGGGGGTCGTCTGCACCCCACCGGACATCCTGTAGGCACACCACTCTCCAGGCTTCCTTCTTCCTTCATTATACGCAGTGGTGCAGATGGCCACAGAAGGAAAAGCCAACCTACAAGACACTGATATGGTTGTCTCCTTGATTAAATAAAGTTGATGGCTTGGGATCCGAGTTCACACCCAGACTCTACTACTTACTGTCTTGCCTCATTTGGGGTACTTAGCCTGTGAAGGCTTCAGCTCAGAGACGGTGCTGATGAAAAGTTGCACTGCATTTCAAGCCTCAGCAAAGAGCCCGATACACAGTCCCAATCTTCCATGCTGCTGTAATCAACAGCATCACCGCCCCCACCAGTGCATCCTGTGTGCCCCGTTACACCCGGAGTGTACTCACATCCCTCCCACAACATGTTCCTGTGCTTCTGTGCTGGCAGACCCATCTCCAATTGTAAGCCCCATGAGGTCAGGATTGACTCTATAGTCTCAACACCAAGCCCACACACACACGTGCACACACATATGCGGTTAACAGGTATTTGCTGACCAAGTCAGTGAATGAACAGTCCACTTGATGATTTCACATCTCGTTTCTACATAATCCCAATTTAAAAAGCCTTTCCCCAGATGTTAATATAGATGGATAACTAGATTAAGTGAACTGAACCTGGTAACCACATTGAAATGCCGCTGGACACCAATTAAAGAGCATGGCTGAAACAAAGATCCTTTGCTCTGGATGAGTCTGTAGGAATGTAAGCTCCTACCCCAATGCTTTAAGCAGGCTCCCCTGTCTACCAGGGCAAGAAAACTGGGCTCCTTTTTAATTAGGAAGATCTATATGCAAACTTCATTTTGGCATAGAGAAGCATCCTTTCCCTTTGTTTTGCAGAATTAAAAAAAAAAAGTGGAGAGCAAGAAGCGAGGGCTCCAGAATTCATGGGGATCACCACTGAGCAGGAGCCGAACCCCAGAAACTCCTCCTGCAGCCCTGTTCCAAGGCATCCTGTTCCACTGCCTCCCAACAGCCAGCCTGCTCCATCCTGACCCTGAGGATGCCTCTTTGCGACCGAAGCTTTGGAGAGAAAAATAAAGAGTCCCAAATCGGGGTGAATCTGTGAAGGATCTCCCCGGACCTCCTCTCCTGTGTATTTTCACAGATGCAGGATCATAGCTAGGAAGTACCCGACATGACCCTCTGGAACAGCACAGACTCAAGATGACCAATTTTTCAGGATTTACACAGAAACAGACTGGCCACCCAGCACAAACTCAACTTCCTTTAAAGGTCTTTCAAAAGTATAATTTGAAGGGGGGAAAAAAAAAGCAAACATTAATTCTGTTCTGTGTATGTACAATGTCCATTTTCAAGGAAAAAGTTATCAAAACACAAGTTCATGTTTCAGTGACTTCCAAGGTGCTGCCATGGGAAAGGGAAGCCAAAATAAACCTCAAAACCTTTCCCCCGAAGTTCAAGTCTTTCAAATGCCCTCACCAGACCAGTTTCAAGACTGGTGTTTCCAAGGTTCCATTCCAAGAATCATTTTAGTTACAAGCCTAAAAATAAAAACTGTAATAGTGCATATAACATATGTCATGATTATCCCCAATGCAAATGACGGTCAAACAGGACTGGCTGACGATAAAGGCAGCAGGGCCTGCGAAGTGTGGGTTAAAACAAACAAATGAGAAAGAATCTATTTCTCAGGAAGCACCATCACAGAAGGGGAGGAAGGATTAGTTGAAAGAGGCTAAGAGAGTAAATTTCAACAGTGCTGAACACAAGAAATGTGTCATTATGCGTGGTGATGGATGTTGACTAGATTTATTGTGGTCATTTCGTAACAGACACAAATATTGAATCGTTATGTTGTACACCTGAAGCTGGTATGTCAACTACATCCCAACAAATAAAAATCAAGAAGGTAAAAAAAAAAAAAAAAAAAGGGTGGGGTGGGAAGCACAGGAAGTGAGAAGGAAAATGCAGGACAGAAACAAAGCCATGCCCTGGGAGGCCTGGGAAAGTGCACACACAGAGGGGCAGAAACAGGGCCGCAGGATGAGCCAAGGATCGGCCATCAGCCAGAGGAGGAAAAGCCAGCAGAAGCAAGCAGCAAGGATGGGGGAGAACTCACCCCATGTCAAAGGGCAGGCTGCATAGTGGGGGAGCAATTAAACACCAATGACAGATGGAGATAAGGGCATTCCAGGCAAAGTGTCCCTAAGACAACTGAAACCAGCGGCTGTGGGAGGGGCTGGGTGACGGCCACAGACCAGGAGGAGGAGGGCAGCGCATCAGAGAGAAAAGGAAAAAGGTCTTTTAAGGAGAAGGCAGCCAAAGCTTGGGGTGTGGGGTGCTGTTAGGAGGCATATGGGAGCAAAACTGTGTCCGCACAAGGAACTCACCGGCGTGGGGCAGTCTTGAGCCAAAAAGTGGCCCCTCATGGCTGCACCCTCAAAGCTCATCACCTTCTTCCTCCTACAGGGAAGCAGCTATTGCATCCAGAGCACTGAACGGGGATGAAACACTCTGAGATGCAGTTAACGTGAAATCACCTTCTGAAAGGAGCTGGGCTAGCTGAAGAAGAGTAACACATCCACTAGGCATGCTGGGCCTCTGTGTGCGCGCGCAGGCATGCACGTGTGTGCTCATTCAGGACAGGTAGGAGGGATGCCCGTGTTATAAAGCTTGACGGACCTAGAGGTGATCATACTAAGTCAGAAAGAGAAAGACTAATACCATGTGATATTATTCATATGTGGAATCTAAAAAAAAAAAAAGATACAACTGTACTTATTTACAAAACAGAAATAGACATACAGATAAAGAAGACAAACTTATGGTTACCAAAAGTGGAAAGGGGGGCAGATAAATCAGGAGTTTAGGATCAGCAGATACACACCACTATATTTAAAACAGACATCCAACAAGGGCCTACTGTTACAGTACAGGGAACTCCACTCAATATCTTATAATAACTGCTAACGGAAAAGAAGCTGAAAAACAATAGATTTATATACGTGTGTGTATAACTGAATCACTTGCTCCTTTTATACCTGCAACTAACACAACATTGTAAGTCTACTATAATTCAATTAGAAAATAAAGGAACAAAAGAGAAGTTGGCAACTGCCCTCAAGAGCCAAGACTTGAAAACAGAACATGGTAAGTGGACATTTATAACGTGCAGAGAAGTGTAATAAGGAAAAGAATTATTCCAGAGAAAGAACCCAGTGAGGACCATGCAGACAAAAGACACACAATGAAGTCTCCAGAAGGTGAGGACTTGTCCTTTAGTTTCAAACAAGTTGATCCTTTCAAGACTTGATCAGCAAGGGCACAGATCTTTGAGGCAGGCTCTTATTATTCTAATCCTAGCCCAGGCAAAGTTCTCAAAGGCAGAGCCGGTTTCCTCTTTCGTAAAATACACCCCACACCCTTGAGGCCTCCCCCTTCCTGCCACACCAGGTTATCAGCTCAGAGACCCAAACACAGTTCTTGAGGGTCTCAAAATGAAATGGCAGCAAAACCAACTGAAAGCTGAGATGCTGTCAAAAATCTAAGATTCCTGTGCAAAAGAAATGAAATAAAAGATGTGTGGGTGTGTCAATGGAGCCCTGAAGGAGATTAAAGGGCTTAGAACTGTGGGTCTAACTTGGCAATTAATGGGTCGCTGGGAGAGTTGAAGCCACAGTGGGTGCCGGCACAAAGATGAGCATCAGAATCAGAGGGTTTTATTCATGAGGAGGGCATGGCAACCCACTCCAGTATTCTTGCCTGGAGAATCCCATGGACAGAGGAGCCTGGTGGGCTACAGTCCACAGGGTCACAGAATTAGATATGACTGAAGTTGATTTAGAGTGATCACAAGTGATCAGAGTTTATTTTAAAATCTCTCCTAGAACAAAGGGACTGAAGCTGACTCAATTCCTATAAAGCACTGGATTTATGCTTGTAGCTGCTAGAGGTCATTCGTTCACCTCCATTCACAGGAATTAGGAGACAAGAGGCTTTTAAGTGGGCTTCCTTGGTAGCTCAGTTGGTAAAGAATCTGCCTGCCTGCAACGCAGGAGACCCTGGTGTGATTCCTGGGTCGGGAAGATCCGCTGGAGAAGGGATAGGCTACCCACTCCAGTATTCTTGGGGTTCCCTGGTAGCTCAGACAATAAAGAATCTTTCTGCAATGCAGGAGACCTGGGTTCCATCCCTGGGTTGGGAAGATCCCCTAGAGGAGGGCATGGCAACCCACTCCAGTATCCTTGCCTGGAGAATCCCCAGGGACAGAGGAGCCTGGTGGGCTACAGTCCACAGGATTGCAGAGAGTCAGACACAACTGAGCAACTAAGCACAGCACGTGCTTTTGAGTGCTGGGCAGGAGTCAGGGAACTGGGGGGCTCCAGTAGAGACAGGTGTGTCTACAGGCACATGCAAAGCCTTCTCTTGTTAGGATATGAACTCAATATTTGATCAACCTTACCAAGCCTCTCCCATCTTCCTGGCCTCACACCCTCCTCCTTGGCTTTATTTGAGCAGACATGGTGACACCACCAACAGGATTACACAGAAAGCTCTCTGAAGAGGCACCTTCACACACACACACACACACAAATGCTGCCTCTATTACAGCCCTCACATTGTACTTGCTTCTGTCTGTTGTTTCTGACCTGGGAGTCCATCCACGGCTAGACCCAAGCCCTTTTTCATCTTCAGGTTCTCCAGGCCGGCTTGCATGTAAACACTCAACCTAAGATGCACTGAAGTAAACCAAAGAGCTAAGTCATCTTGGGTAAGTAACAACTTCTTGGAAACTCCAGTTTTCTCAAGGATAAGATAAGGGGTGTGGGCAAAGCACAGACTGGCTCTAACAAATGCAAAATACCCTAAATCTTCAGAAAACAAAAGCGCACAGTCAGGACATACATTGTAACTTTTATATATTTCACGCAACAGAAGAATATATATGATTAACCCTGATGAATATGGCAACTTAAAAAATAAAAAAACCCACTTAGTTTTACCATGCGACCTGTTTCTTTGTTAGTTACCGAAATACAAAAGCAGCCTAGGTTTTCAGGAGGGAAAATCTATATACATGGTGGTCATCCTCAAAAAAAAAAAAAGGTATGGGGAGGGGGGAATGTTAATTCTGACATTTCCTTTTCTCCCCTGAGACCCTCTATCTGGAATAACATTGACATAACAGAAACAAACAAGACTCTTTACAATGGCTACAGTTTAACAAAGGCGTCTATGGATTTTTACCTTCCTGGGTTTCTGCACAAAAGCAGCAAATGTAAGCACAGTTGCCCCAGCAGCTGGCAAGTTCTCTCCCATACGCGAAGAAGTTGTGGAGCAGCTGGGGAATGCAAGATGCTTTTGAACAAGCTGCTATGTGATCCAAAATAAGGCTGCCTGTTCATCTTCCCCACAATGGAAGCGACAGCCCAGCGCAGGTCTGGCGCATGCCCCGCAGCTGCTTCTTTCTTCCGCCCTGGAAACTCAACAAGTAGCTACAAATGAAGCGAGATGCACAAAAGGGGAGAAACCTTGCTGCTAACCCTTTGCACGCCATCCCCTGGTTATAGACACGCAGCTCATTCACACCCAAATGGAAAAATCCATGTACGGCTTTCAAGGGCAATCCCACCCTGGACTCCACTCCATGCCCTTCTTGGTAACAACTTTCACTATTGGGTGGCATTTAATAATGTTATAAGGTCTCCAGTCCTTCACCCAGGATGCTTATTTAAAAGATAAATGCAAAAATCAAGAACTAGGAAGCAGCAATGTTCAGGAGGCTTTCATCAACAACTTGACATAGTACACTTAAAAATAACTATTTCTCCACTTGGCTAAATCGAAAATCTTCCAAGTTTTGGGTTTTTTTTTACCATATGAAATAGTTATCCTGGATGTTCACTCATTGTGTAGCTTAACTGGACGTAACCAGATGCCTCTCTGCCACCTTCCAAATGTTAGTTTGGCAATTTGGGCATCATATACAGTTGACCATATTTGAGCAAACAGTTTTAAAATGTTTAAAACTCTCCTCCCTCCCTGATCAATTCTGTGGCTCATCTTTAAACAGACTCCAGAAAATGTTCAATTTTCCAAGTATATTCCAGAAAGTATTCTATTTTCCCGCTTGCCCGGATCAGGCCAGCACAATTTTCACAGACATAGAAATTTTCTTTAGCGTTGTCAATGGCTAGTGAAGGCACAAAGAGAAGACCTGCTTCCTTTTCTCCAGCTTGTTTGGTGGTTTTGAGGGCTTTTTTTTTTTTTTTTAAGTCCTGTCCTCTTGGCCACGGGATACTGGCTTTGAATTTAAAAAGAAAGAGGAATAGCTGGAACATTGGCCACAAAATTACACAGTGGTAACACGAGGAGGAAAACCAGTCGGTTCCAGAGCTCCTTGTAAATTCTTTGGGCGACTAGACAAAGTTTTCCATCATTACCACCCCCACCCCCAAGACAGACACACACGTAACACTTGCTGACAAAAAAGAATATCTAAGTGCATTACCTTGCTGTATGAATGAAGAAGATCAAGTTAACTCTCAACTATTGTACCTCTCCACACAAGGGAAGAGAAGATTCTGTTCTCAAACCTCATTATTAGTTAACACTTGTTGAGCGGCTACTATGTGTTAGGATCTGTGCTACTAAGTGCCTTATAGGAATGATCACATTTAACCCTTGCAGCTTGAAACCAGGCAATGCTATGATTGTGGTGGTGTTTAGTTGCGAAGTAGAGCCGGACTCTCTTGACTGTGGCCCTTGAGGCTCCTCTGCTCATGGGATTTCCCAGCCAAGAATACTGGAGTGGGTTGCTATTTCCTTCTCCAGGAGATCTTCCAAACCCAGGGATCAAACCCACGTCTCCTGCTTGGGCAGGTGGATTCTTTACCCTTGTGCCACCTGGGAAGCCCCAGCATTACACACCAATAGACGTGGAGGCAGCAGAGGTAGCCGGCCCTTAATCATCATGCCTCGCTGTCTGCACAACTGGCAGTGCCCTAGGATATTCTGAGTCAGGAATGTCATTCCAGGGTTTCAAACAACATTTTTCTCTGAGACAACACACTTTCAGTACACTCAAGACAACACCACCGTCTCATATCATAAACTGGAGTTCAATAAGGCTTAAAGATGTGATGATCTCAGATGCCTAACAGGAATTTCAAAGTCATAACCTACTAGTTATGACTTTAATTAATGAAGGTTGGTGCATTTCCAAGGCAGACTTCATTTTAAACACACATGGCAGCAATGTCAAGAGCTTAGATGGGGTAGGAAATGCAGCCCTTTTCCTGCAGGAAGGCCAACGGAGCTGCGAGCTTCCTAGACAGAACTCCTAAGCCTAGGCCCACCTGCCTAAAAAGACGCCTGCAGAGGCAAACCGCAGCTGTTTCTGCCTCTCTCTGGTGCTGTCAGATGACTCTAAGCAGTTTAGTTGTCTTCATATACCTTAAGCTTTAAACTAAGAGTTGGGGGAGTTCCCTGGTAGCCTAATGGTTAGGGTTCTGGCTTTCACTGCCAGAACCCATGGGCCTGGGTTAAATCCCTGGTTGGGGAACTGAGATCCTGCAAGTTGCTCTCCGTGGCCTAAATAAATCAACTTGGTTTAGGGGAGGCCCTGAGCCACACAAAAGTCAGCCACAGGTGAAGTCAATCTAATCCTAATAACTAACACCATCAAACCGAACCCAGGCTTAGAGCTTGTACCACTGACTCTGCAATCACCGATCCACGCCTCTCGAGGGGCAGCCTTTGGCGTAGGAACTATGACTAGCAAACGAACGGTACTCTTTGGAGCGAGACAGACTCTCGGTGCTGGAGACCTCTTTGAACCCGTTTCCCTATCTTTACGGTAGAAGTCATCTTTCTGCGGGAGGCTTAAAAGTGAACGGTGACGATCCTTCCTAAGTGGACATAAGAGTCTCGTACAGAAGGCCTTTCCCTACTTCAGAAGGGAGTGGCGGCAGATAAGAAAACGTGAAATCTATCCATAGATTACGGCGGGATTCGGTTTCACACCAGAGCGGAGCGCCCCGGGTTTCTCCTGGGCAGCACCTCCTCTGGCGTCCTACTCTCGGGAAGCGTCTGTCGCACAGGGAGATAGATGCTGCCCCTGCCATCCCAAGGACAGGCTTGTGCCTAAGTCTGGGGTTTGCACGCAGTGACCACAACCTCGGAGGAGGACAGGAGCTCTCCTCTTTCTCCCGCCGTCCTCTCCCCTCGGCGGAACTTCCAATTACAACAAACCGTCAGGACTGCACCGGAGCTGTAATGCCGACGCCAGAAGCGCTTAACCTCGCACCTGACCCAGATTGCCGCCTGAACTGGAGCCGCCGGGTCGCTGCCTCACAGTAATGCAATTACCGCCTTCTGGAGCTCCCCTCAGGGTACCGGGAGGCGGCCGCTGTCACCCCAGGACTAAACCCCTCCCTTCCGGGAGCCTGCGCGGAGGGGCGTGGCCCGGCGGGCTGGCAGGGCGCGCGGCGCCGGCACTTCCCACCGCTGGGGCGCGACCCAGGGACCCCGAGGAAGGCGCCCGGGGACCGCTGCTGCCCTCGCCCTCCGCCCAGGCGGTGAGACAGGGAGGCCAGCAATGTCGCAGTTCTGGGCACACGCTTGTCCCTCCCCGGGCCGCCCCTTCCTCTCCCCTCCTCCCCGCCTAACGGGCCGCCTCGCTAACTTCCAGAAACTCCGCGGAGGGGAAGCCTGAGCCGGCCGGTGCCGCGGGGCGGCGCGCGCCCGGGCGCGCCGGGGACGGAAGTGGGTGGGAGAGGCTGCCGCGCCGCGCCTTTGTTGTTGCTCCGGGACCCCGCGGGCTCCCGCTCCCGGGAGCGCCCCATCGCGGCGGTCCGGGGATCGGCCTCCCCCTGCAGGACCGCCCCAAGCCCAAATCTAACTAACCTCACCTCCAGCCCCCGGGGGAGGGCGCGCCACGGCGCGTCCTAGTGTCTGCCCGCCGGAGCTCTGCGCGGCTGATCCCTGCCCTCGGCCACCGCGCAGAGGGACGCTCCTCACCTTCTTTCCGAGCTTCCCCCAGACTTCCCGGGGCACAGCTGCCGCTCCCGGCCCAACAGCCGCTGGGCAGCCCGGACTCTCGACAGCGCCGCGGCCACTCCCTGGCTGCTTTCCCAGAACGAGGACCGGGTCCCCCTCCCGGGATGATTCACAGCTCCTCACCTGGAGCCTCACTCGAGTGCCCTCCCTCCTTCGGCCGGCGCGGCGATCGAGAGCGGGCGCCCTCTGCCGGGCCACCGGCCAGAGCTTCCCCGGGCCGGAGCGGGTCGGGAACATGGAGCCCGGCCGAGCGCAGGGACTCCCGCGCCTCCCACCGCGGCCACCCACGAGAGTACGAGCCAGCGCGCCCGGACTGTCCGGGGCCGTTATGCGCGAGCTGGGCCCGACCCCGGCCCAAGAGGACCAGGGCTGTCCCTGTGCCCCGGGGCCACTGCGCGCCCCACTCGCGGCCCGGCCGGTCCAGCCCTGCTCCCCGGAGGCGTCCTCAGGAACCCACCATTAACCGCGTGCGCAAGACGAGTTTTAAAAAGCCCTGGAAAGTCAGTTTTACTGTGTCAAACAAAGTTTGGGTCTTGATTCTCAGTAGCCCTCTTCTGCCCGAATTAAAAGGGTCGGAGGAGAGGGTAGTGGCCTTAGCACATCCCTGAGTTCTAGGACTCGGAAGACGCTTGGGGCAGCTTCAGGGACAGTCGCAGTCCCGGGGGACCCCGAGGTCGGCCGGCGTGTCCAGCCAGGGGGGAGTGGCCTGGCCAATGACTCGCTCTTTCGCCCGAGTAAACACTTCCAGCAGGTGAGCCTATCCATCTCCCCCTACCCCAGATACTGGGTACAACTTTGGAGAGGGGCCAGGAGGAGCCGAGAGGGCACCCACGCGCGAGGGTCCGCGTCCCCTGCCCAGCGGGTTCACCCGCGCGCCCGGACTTCCCGCACTCACCTAGCCGGCGCGCTCGCCCACCTGCCTGCCGCCGGCGCAGAGTTCCCCGCGGTGACGAGGGTGGCGGGGGCGTGGAACACTGGTCCTTGCGCGAGCTGGCTCTCGGCGAGGGGCTCAAGAGGGTCTGTCCGGAGCTCCGTCGCCACAGCTGCAAGAGCAGACGAGTTGCGAAGAGGGTCAGGGCCCAGCGAGCGCCTCCTTCCCCGAGAGCGGGCGCGCGAGTCCCGGAGCGGCGGGCGGGCGCCGGGTATTAATTGTAGGGCCCCCGGGTGTCGGCCGCCGGGCGCTCTGAGTGGCTCGGACCGCGCGCCAGGCCAGCCGGGCCTGGGCGACCCACCCCCTTGGCGCGCACCCGCTCCTGCCGGGGAACGCGCGCGCGCGCGCGCGTCCGGCGGCTCCGGGCCCCAGGGCTAGCCGCGCTCCTGGGGCTCCAGACCTGCTGCCTCTCTGAGGCCGGAGGGGCGTCACTGACCTTAGAGACCAGGAACTGGAACTCCGAGTGTCCAGTCGATCCAGGGATAAAACCCAACAAGGTGTGCGAACTTTGTAGTCACAGGCGCTCCGGGCCGGCTGTCAAGGAGACCGTCCTGGCCCCTCCAGTCACAACTGTGAAAGTCACGTCACCCTCCGACCTGCGGGTCTAGACGAAAGACCTTTCCTTTCTCCGCCCGCCAACCCAAGTGGTTCTCATACTTAACTTTCGCTGCTCAGAATCCTCCGCCCACCTCCACCTGAGATTTGTTGAAACACTTGTCGCGAAGCCCCGCCCCATTTTCCGATGCTTTACATCTGCCAGGGCGGAGAACTTGGCTTTTCTAACAAGTTCCCAGGTGATGCTGAGGCAGTTGCGAAGATTAAACGAGTTAATAAAGTTCGTGGAGTAGTTGGTAATCTGTAAAGCAGTAGGTAAATTTAGGTTTGTGAAATCCACACTTGCTATTCGTCTGTTTCACTAGCTTGCGTTGGCATGTGATTTCCATCCAGCCCCTGCTGCTTTTCCTCTGAGTGTTAGACTCTTTCCCTCTTGAGTAGGAGGAACACCATAACACCAAGTTATGCACAGCAGCCCCCATCAGGAGAATGAAAGGTGAGTGTATTATTGATAGTTTTCTAGGGCTGCCTAGTAACTACCACAGGCCATGTGGCCTGGACCACAGAAACTAATCTTTTCACAGATCTGGAGGCTGGAAATCCAAGATCAGGTGTCAGGAAGATTGGTTTCTCCTGAGGGCTCTCTACTCGGTTTGAGGGTAGCGGTCTTCTCTGTGCTTGGCATGGTCTTTTTTCTACCTGTGTCTGTCTGTGTCCTAATCTCTGTTAAAGACACCAGTCATAGTAGCTGACAGTCCACCCATGAGACCTCATTTTAAGTAAGTTACCTCTTTATAGACCCTGCCTGCAAACACAGTCACACGCTGAAATGCTGGGAGTTAGCACTTCAGCAGATGAATTTGGCAAGGGGTGGGGGACCACAACTCAGTCCATAACAACAGTGAGCTTCACTGCCCCTAACACCCTAGAACAGAGCTTGAGCTTCAGCCTCCCCTCCTCCCTCCTCATCCCTCTGCCCTCCCCTGGAGCTGATGTGCATGTGGACTCAAGTGCAATCATTCAAAGCTGGAAGGACTCAAGGCCCAATAATGAAATAGCCCTCTTAGCTCAGGGTCCTCAGAAATACAATCAGTACAACAATCCAGTGTGTCAAAGGGATATAGCAGAATCTATGAGCAATTTGGAACCCCCTGCCCACCAGGCATTTCAGAACCAGCCCTTTATAGTTTGTTAATGACTGAGTAGAGAATCACCCTTACCTTCTTCATTCTGCCATTGTTGGAGCTATGCCCTCTGCCTGGCACCTGTGCCATCTCCAGAAGTCTCCTGAAGGAGGGACTGTGTTGGATAAATACAATAAAGACTCTCCACTTCTCCAGCTCTCTGGTGGCATTTAAGCTAGGAAAAACTGGAAGAGCAAAGACAAGGCAACTTGTGCAGATCCCAGGCTCACCAGAGCCAGCTGATCTCTAGCAAATCAGTAATAACCCTGAATCTGGGGCCTTCTCTGAGCCTTATTTCCAATCTTCTGCTGGTTTGATCTTTGCCTGTGGCTTCATCTAACACCAGGCTAGACTGCTCCCTAATCTCCATATGCAAGTGGCTATTAAAATCAGTCTGGGCACTCCAAACTGGGCATATCCAGCACTGAACTCCCTTCCCAAAACTTTGTCTCCCCACCCACATCCTCCTGCCAAGTGGTAAGCACAGATGCCCATCCGAGACTGGACCTGCTTTAAGCCACTGGCCACTGTGTCCTCGATGCCTCACAGAGGGCTCCCTGCTTTTCCATTCCCACCACTATCAGCCCAGTAGGATCCTTTCTACGCTCTCTTCTCTGGGTTTCTGCACTCACCCCCTAACTAGACCTGCTGCCCCAACCTGCTTCTTGGCCAGCATCATCCACACTGCTCTTTTAGGGATCTTTCAAAACCAGAAACCTCTTTATCCTGTTAGTGGGTTACCTTTAGGTTTCAGGAGAAAATTCAAGCATCTTTGTTCACTTCCTTCTGAAGGCTCATCTCTGACCATCTCCTTATCAGTGCCCTTCACTGGAGTCATAGGGACCACTCGCTCACAATGCCTGCAGACTCGAGAGGGCCCCTACTCTAGAAACACAAGCACCTATGACTCTCTCAGTCTATGGGGACAGTGTCACTCCTCCTTTAGCCTCCGCTAGAGAGTCATCAGGTCTAGGAAGTGCACCCACTCCATCCTGAATTAGGGAGCACCCCAGGGCACATCACAGAACTTAGGACACTGACCAAGAGTCCTGGGTCTTCTGCATCCTCTGTTAAACCATGAGGTTCTGGACGGCAAGAACCCTATCTATCCATTTTTGTACGCTTAAGTCTAGACTGGACTGGATGCTCAAAAATAAAAGTTTGCCTTCAGGAATGAATTAATTCTTAGAAATTCAGAGGATTTAGTCAAACTTGGCATCTGTTAGCAAGTATTTTATTTGGAGAAAGCTTCACTTTCTCTGACAATATTTGTGAACTTCCTGCTTGAATTATAGGTTCATTCTCTAGAATCTCTAATTAACTTCTATGCTAAATACCCAGGGTACCTCAGGGATTTTCAAGCTGCTGGTCTCGAAATCAATTTTGTGCATAAAGATGAGAATTTTTAAAAAATGAAACAGAATTCGAATTTAAAAATACTTGAGCGTATCCTGTCTAGTAAGAGTTAGTATTGTTTTCATGAAATTTTTGTTAACTATAATTGTGAGTTGTGTGTGTGTGTGTGTGTGTATCTGTGTGTGTGTACAGGGTTATTGTGTCATCCAATTTATCCCTCCCTGTAGGTCTTAGTTAAATGCTAATTATCTTAGCAGGGCTGGAGTTGGGCTCACCGGACGACACATATTTATAGAGACAATGGAAAGGGGAGTCATTAAGCAAAGAACATTTTCTGGAAGGAAATTCTGAGCCAGGTTTTTAATCCAGCAATTGGCCAGTGGAAAGTAAAACATAGGGCTCTTTCTGCACACATTAGGTGCCACATTAATGCTATGATTGACTGGTCTGTGTGTGGAGATATGTGTGGGAAGTTCTCTTGGCTGGACTCTGTCAAGGAGTCATGAGAAATGAGATCAGTGACTCGGAGCAGAGGAGAGAGGCCTGGGTTGTGGCCAGACCTGGCCCCGAGGTTTCCAGACATGAGCAGGAGGTGCTGTGACATGGGATTTCTTAACCTGGTTTTCATCACAAATGTTCCAAGATCAAATGTTATGAAGTTAACCTTTGCTGAAATAAAAATACCAATTTCCCTGGGTTAGAATGGGAGATGTAAGTGCTCAAAGCAATGAATTCAGATGAAAAGTCGAATTTTTCTCATCTCTGGTAGCTGACTCGTCTGGAAAGTCCATGGAGAGAAGGGCCAAAATGCGATAGGATTATGTAACAGGGAGAAGTAACAAGTGGCCCTGATAAAACTATAACCTTGAGAGTTCTGCCAAATATTTCCATCCATATTAAATGCCTTTTACTGAGGAACCTAGATCCAGTCCACAAACATTTAGAAGACAGTGTTCTCACTCCCTAAAGTTTAGAATCTGTAAAAGAAGGTTGCTGTGTAAATAAAGAATACACATTATTGCTTCTATGTTTTTTCATTGCTTAAGTCATTCTGATCTGAACAGATGAAAAGAATAAATACTTGGGCCAGCAGGATGTAGACAAGATTTGGGGAAGGTTTTTAATCTTAAAATTTTTTTTAGATTTCTGATTGAGGTAACCTTAGTTTATAACATTGTATGTTTTATGTGCACAACTTTCTGTTTCTGTTTTGATCTACCCTGCGATTCATGGGGTCGCAAAGAGTCGGACACGACTGAGCTACTGAACTGAACTGAACTGATCTGCATGCTCACCACCAAAAATTTAGTTTCCATCAATCATCATACAGCTGATCCCTCTTACCCCTTCCTCTCTGTTGTCTGTATCTACATGTTTGTTTTTGTTTGATTTGTCTACTTGTTTTGTTTGGTTTTTTATATTCCATATATGAGTGAAATCATATGGTAGTGAGATAAGATTTTTAAAAAGAGAAACAAATAGACTGGACCAGAGATAGCCAAAACTGTAATGAAAAAGAAATTCTAGAGGACAATCTCTATTCTCTTGCTTCTCAATAGAAATACAGTTAGCCACAAATATTATAGAATTATATTTTAGATTTGAAAGATGGACAAAATCTGAAAGAAATCACACTGTAGCAAGCATGAGTTTTAACAAAACTTTAAAATGGGTTCCAGATTCTTCTTTCAGCTTTTTAAAACACACACACACCCCAGGATGGGCTGGAAAAAAATGTGGTTTCAAAAAATTCCTGGGGACTGAAATATTCTTTGATATTATTTATAACACTGGCCAAGTCTCAACCATCTACACTAACTAGATGGGTGTTAGTTGAACTTTTCCTCTAAATACAGAGAAGATTCTTTGTTCACATATCACCCTCCACTCCTTATTCTGTGTAATTTTATAAGTAATAAACCCTTCTTTAATTTCTTGAAAATTACTGGTGGTTTGGGTGCCAATAGGAGTATTGGTAACTAAAATAAAATGTTGTTTAGTTATTGGTAACTAAAATTACTAATAAAAACTGAAAATATAGATGGGGCAGAACTAGTTTAACAGAAGTTGCTAATTTCCTTCAAAATAGTCCATTTTCTAGTTCATCACTGTATTTACCTGCTTCTCCATCCTCTGAGAGTTGCAGAGCCAACCTGCTTGGATTCAAAGCTGTGTTACCTTTGAATTACTTTTAACCTCTCTGTTCCTCAGTTTCCTTAGCTATAAGTTGTGGGTAACAAGAATACTCCCTTCTGAAAACTTTTATAAAAAATTTAGACAGTGTGATTGATAAGGGGTTAATATCCAAAATATACAAACAGCTTACACAACTCAATATAAAAATAAAAAAAAAACTAAATAACCCGATAAAAACATAGGCAGAAGACGTAAATAGACATCTCTCCAAGGAAGATGTACAGATAGCCAACAGGCACACAAAAGATGCTCAGCATCACTAGTTATCAGAAAAATGCAAATCAAAACCACAATAAGTTATCACCTCACACTGGTCAGAATGGCTATCATCAAAATGTCTAAAAGCAACAAATGCTAGAGAGGGTGTGGAGAAAAGGGAACCCTCCTACACTGTTGGTGGAAATGTAAATTGGTACAGCCTTATGGCGAACAGTATGGAGGTTCCTTAAAAAACTAAACATAAAGTTACGTTATGATCCTGCAACCCCACTCCTGGGTATATATTCAGAAAAGACAAAATCTCTAATTTGAAAAGATACATACACCCAATGTTCATAGTAGCACTACTGACAATAGTCAAGATATGTCAACATAAGAGTCCATCAGCAGATAAATGTATAAAGAAGATATTGTATGTATGTGTTCTCAGCCGCTCAGTCATGTCCAACTCTTTGTGACCCCATGGACTATATAGCCTGCCAGGCTCCTCTATTCGTGGAGTTTTCCAGGCAAGAATACTGGAGTGGGTTTCCATTTCCTACTCCAGGGGATCTTCTGACCCAGGGATTGAACCCACGTCTGTTGTGTCTCCTGCGCTGGCAGGCAGATTCTTTACCAAGGTACCACCTGGGAAGCCCATAAAAGAATGAAATGATGACATGGTCAGCAACATGGATGGACCAGGAGATTATCATACCGAGTGAGGTAAGTCAGACAAAAGCAAATACTATGTGAAATCATTTATATGTAGAATCTAAAAAAAAAAATACAAATGAATCTATATACAAAACAGAAACAGACTCACAGACATAGAAAACAACCATATGGTTATCAAACGGGGTAAATTAAGCGTATGGGATTATAGAGACAAACTACTGTACATAAAGTAGATAAGCAACAGGGAACTATATTCAACAACTTCAAATAACCTATAAGGGAAAATAATCTGAAAAAATATATAACTGAATCACTTTGCTGCACACCTGAAACTAACATACTATTTTAAATGAACTATACCTCGGGTTTTTTTAAATGCACATATTATGTGACCCAGAAATTTAAATGAGAAAAATAAAATTTAGGATAATCCCTCCAGGATGGTAAGTTGTTAATAAACGGTGACTATTTTTCTTAGTTATTATACATGAAAACTTCACCCATCATTCTCTTAGTTCATCACTTCTTTGCCCGAGAACCACTTTGGGTCTTGTCAACGTTGTCAGTAGTCTGGATGCTAGGATGGCCCCATCTAGGCATCATCTCAAGCATTTCACTTGTTTGTTGCAACAAATGTTTCAGCTCCTCAGGCCCTGTGCAGGACCTCAGGAGAAATCAATAGGCCAGCATCTCTGTACTTGCAGTAACAAAGGAAACAGTTACTATTTGTCATCACCAACAGGTAGAGTCTGAGGATGCCTGAGTTTGTTTTTTTGTTTTTAATTTAAAAACACCGAGTCTTCACTGCTGTGCGAGGGTTTTCTCTGGTTGCGGCAAGCCGGGGCTGCTCTCTAGTTGCAGTGTGTGGGCTTCTCATTTCAGGGGCTTCTCTTGTTGTGGAGCACGGGCTCAGTAGGTGCAGTGCATGGGCTCAGTGACCCCATGGCATGTGGAATCTTCCCAGACCAGAGTTCAAACCTGTGTCCCCTGCATTGGTAGGTGGATTATTAACCACTGGACCACCAGGAAAGTCCCTCAAATTATATTTATATATTGCCTTTCCCAATAGGTGGTACCCCTTGAGGGCTGATTCTACTGCCCTGACTGGATGGAAATTTACTTTACCCTGGGTTTCCTTTCTGGAGTAACACCCAAGATCCCTAGGGTTGTTTGATGACACTTTGTGCCCTGTCATCTGCTGAGACCCTCAGTGTGCCTCTCAAAGCTGATCTCTACAACCTCTGACTTCTAGACACACGAGGGGCTAAGCTCAGGAATGGTGCCTTGGTGCTTGGATCCAAGCAGAGACACAAGACATAAAGACAGAGCTGCCGGAGGGGGGACCCACAAGGGGTTAAGTCATGACAGATGCATAGAAATTACCCGGTGAAGAAAGAAAAAATACCCCAGGGAGACATTCTATTAGCATGTCAAGAGTATCACACATGAATTATTAGCTTCATTCTTCTACCAGCACAAAACCACCTCAGTGGCCTTGCAAATACCATCCCCCCTCCTGTATCATGGGTCTAGCAATGGGTCCTGCTTCCACTGGGCCGATGAGAGCTGATTGCTTCACAACGAACCCTGAGCTCGTCCACCCCCCACACTGGTGCTTGTCCAATAGCGATGGACCTACCACTCCCCAACACCCATCTGTGCTGCTTTGATCCTGAACTCCTTATAAATTCAATCTCACCCCGAGCCCATATGCCTTAATTTAAGCCCTTTCCCTCCAGTTATATTCCTGGCGAGGCAGGAAACAGCCTCATGTTGCTGGTGATGGAGATAAGACCCCTTCCTTCCAGGAGTTGGGATCTTCATGCCTTTGTTGTATCACGGAGCCACTGCAGAGAGCAGACATTTTTTTTTTAATCACCCCTCCCCCCAGTTTATTAAAAACAGGCCTTTGATGCTCCTTATCAAATCTTGCCGAACTCTAAACCAGGGCTTTATTTCATATGACAGGATGAAAAATAAGTAATCCTCCCCTTTGCCTTGAACTAGAACAACACAGGAAATAAAAGACTAGCCACGCAGTCAGAGGCCTGCAGAGCCCTTTCCTGGTGAGGATGTAAATCTGAGATGTGTCCCGGACTCTAACCTGATCTGCTTTGGAGAAGATGATGTAAGAAAAGGCTTAAAGAAACCCAACTCCAGAAGATGCAAGCCAAGAGGCTTGCTCAGCTGGGACAGAAAGTGCAACGGATCCATGCAAGCGGGTCACCCGACCTGATGGAGATCATAAGGCCTTGCCTACCAGGCTTGGACACAGTCTGTTGTGCTCGGCGGGCACAACCAGAGGGCTCACGGTCAAGTGACACGACTGTCTTACGACCCGGTCCTGGAAATTGTGGTTAAATCCCAGGGGCACATCCCTCAAGGGGGCTCAAAGAGAACCAGCAGGAAATCTGTGCCGAAGATCAAAATCTGGGGTTAATCACTGGTCTTAAGAATAGTGTTTTCTTCCAGACAGTGTAATAGATCTTCCTAAGAGATTAAGGCAACAGCTGCAGAGCTGGCCAGGGACCTGTCTGTTTTGCCAGGGCCCATGGCTGGGTTTTGGGGGGGGGTCATGGCCAGGCTGGGTGGTGGACCTTAGGCATCATGCTCACCTTCTGATTGCTGCTGCTACTGGGTTCTTGCCACCCCACACATCCATGGTGCCAGTTATCCAGACTCTCCCCTCCCCTACCCACCACCACCCTTCATTTCTCTAGTTAATAGTCAGAGAGTATTGGTTAGGCTGCTTTCAGCTAAAAGTAATAGACAGTTCTTTTCCTGTTAGCTTAAAGAATGACACTCCATTGTGGGATATGCAGAGTGTTTTAGGATTCGCTCAGTTTGGGGGCTTTAAATCTGTTTTCCTGTGGGCTCTTTTTGCATGCTTCATCCTCAGGCTGGGGGCAACAAGATGCTGCAGCTGTTTGCAGACCTCATCTGTGCTTGACAGTATCCATGAGAAGAAAGCAAAAGTCACTCCTGGAAGCTCTTGAAGAAGACGGAGAAATGACTTTCCCCTGAGCCCCCAGATACTCGAAGCCTTAGTTTGTATGCCATTGGCCCCAATTACATGCACTCTTTCCTAAAGCAGTCACCAGCAAGAGAGGCAGAGCCCCCCTTGACCAATCAGGCCACCCTGGTGTGGAGGGCATCAGTCACATTCCCCTTGAGGCCCCATGACTATGGGGGGAGGGGAGAGACCTGGACAAAACCAAAAAAAGGGATGGGAAGGCTGCTGAGCAGATGGTTACGGTGTCCTCTGCCATAGGGTATGTATTTATTATAATTTTAAATAATAAAGCTGTGGTAATCATTATGCTTTCTCTCAGTATGCTGTCTCTCTGCCTTCTGGCACACGACACTGTTGACCTTCTTGACCGCCTGTGACAACAGATCTGGCCAGTGAGCTGTGAACTGAAGTGTGTGTGTGTGTCGTCTGGGCCAGAGCATGTTACTGCCTGCTCTAGTTTCTCCAGGCAGTTCTTTCTGCTGCCCCCCAGAACCAGGAATGGTCCAGACAATGGCTGTCCCATCAACCTTATCCGGGAGTGAGGATAGTGCAGAGGAGCAGAGCCTTCAGGCCCCTGCAAAGGACAAGTGTCAAGATAAAGGAAAAAAAAAAAAACACAGTTCAATACTTGGAGAGAATTTGTTAGTCAAGCCAAAACCTGATGTGTTTCTCCTATTTCATTACATAATAGCTTATATTTACTGAGTGTTTCCTGCCTCCCAGGCATGTGATAACACAGTGTCGCTAACTTCAATGGATAGGAAGAATCAGGGGTGGTGGGGTCTCTGTCCATCTACCCAAGCCCCCAAGATGTCTTCACTCCTAGGCATTTGTACCAATTGGCACTTGTCTAAGGATGTATCTATGTATGGGTTGCTTGTCTACCCAACAGACAAATGTGGAGTAGAGAATGAGTGAGTACCAGTGCCTGTGAACAGGAGTCTTCAGAAAGAGATCAGGAACACTCAGGTGTATACCCAGGTCCCATGAATACTGGGACTTCAGTAAGAGGAGAAAGGGGAAAATAGGCCCCTGGAATAAAATTCTCCATGGTTCTCTTGTACTTCTGCACATCTTGTGATCAATGTACTGAGCACTTTTTGTTCCAAATACCTTGTCAAGGACGTTTGTGTAGCAAACAGTTTGGAGGCTAGAGATAATGCCTCCCTCCCCCAGAAAAAAGAGCAACTTTGCCTACCCCCTTGAAAAGTAGAGGTAGTGTCTTTCTCTGAAGCAAAGGCAATTATACTTCCTTTCCAATAAAACAAAGAAAACATCTTACTCCACAGCAAAGCAGCCATGCTTAATGCCATTATAAAAGAGTTGGGCTCCTTAAGTACAGGGTTCCTCTCCTGTAATGCAATGTACTGCGTGTGTAGCTATCATCATTTATGGGAATTGATACATTGATGCAAAAAATTCTGATATGCCAGTTACTGCTATTGCTATGGGTAACACAGGCAGTCTTTGTCTCTGGCCCAGGAGTCTCATGTCTCCTGGCAGCACTTATAAGACTGTGGCAGGCTAACTTTCTAGCTTGCCAGTAGTGTAAATCTCAAATTCTTCATAATTCCTGACACATGTGGTCATTTATGGATAAGTAACATTCCAAATTAAGCATATGGAGAGAAGTTAAAGGGAAACCTTTCTTATCTCAGGAATTCTCTCAGAGAAATTGATCTTTTTCCTAGTAATATCCCTTATAATCCTTTCTTAAACAGGGTAAACTTGGATGATTAAAAATCCCAAGATCAAGTACAGCCCTCAGGCTGGGTTACAGACGTGCTCATGTTGCTCTTCTCTATTAGGAGAATGTTCTCTAGAATCTTCACATCCACCTGAGAATATAAGCAACCAGTTTGTGAAAATAAACCAGAATGCTACCCAGGAATATCATTCTTAAACTGTCTGATGGAAGATCTGCTCTTAGAGCCCCTTCGTTCTGTCTTCAAATAACAGAAAACCTTGGCATTCCAAATTCCAAATTGAAAGTGAAATCGCTCAGTGAGAATTTGATTTGAACAGAGTGTGGAATTGATTCTAAGGGTTTGGTATAAGTTTAACATCTGACTTATATGTCACCTGCTATGTCCCAAATGATGAAAACTTATTACAGACAACCAGGGTTCAAAGAACAATGGATTTTGCAGAATTCTTTACTCCCAGCTACACATTTCTCCCCACGATTCAGTGTCAAAAGTCTAAGTAATTCCTTATAGACACTATGGAGTTATAACATGTCAGAGATAAGGGTGCAAATGTATGTTTATCATTGCAAAAAACAAAGGACAAAATAAGACAACTGCATAGAATTGAGACCATCCAGAAAATAATTTTTAGTTCCATCCAAATGACTGAGTCAGACTTCAATGGTTAATTTTATAAATGAGTCTCCATTGTGTCAATCTGTCTGTCCATCATAGATTACCTGAACCTGTGAGATGTGCTGGGGGGAACCTCCTAAGAGTAAAAATGAATTATCACTATGGTATTTCTGCAAGACCTCAATCCATTTATTTTCTGGTATTAAGTTCATTTATTCATTAATTCAACCTGAATAATTTCCCAAATAGTTACTAATATGTTAAGCTAGAACAGATACAGTCCCTGCCCTTAGAAATGTTCACTCAGGAATGGTTTGACTTTGAAATATGTTAAGTGTTGTGAAGAAAAAGTAAATAGTGTTGTGAAAGCTTATAATAGGAGCCTTACCCAATTTTGGGAGGCTCAAGAAAGACTTCCCTGAAGATGCGACATTGGAGCTGAAATCTCAAGGCTTTATTTAAAGGGATTTAGAAGGCGATGGCACCCCACTCCAGTACTCTTGCCTGGAAAATCCCATGCACAGAGGAGCCTGGTGGGCTGCAGTCCATGGGGTCGCTAAGAGTCGGACACGACTGAGCGACTTCACTTTCACTTTTCACTTTCATGCATTGGAGAAGGAAATGGCAACCCACTCCAGTGTTCTTGCCTGGAGAATCCCAGGGATGGGGGAGCCTGGTGGGCTGCCATCTATGGGGTCGCACAGAGTCGGACACGACTGAAGTGACTTAGCAGCAGCAACTATGTAAAGAAGTTGGGGATGAAACAGGGGTGGCAAGGGAAGCTTAGAAGATTATTCCAGGCTGAGAGAGAAGAATGTCCAAAGGTCTGGTGCCAGATGGATCCTTGCTACTTTTAGGGCATTGAAAAGGGCAAGTCCCAAATCTGGGACCATTTGAACAACGAAATATATAATGACAGCAATAGATTATATCATAGAATAAAACAAGTATCCACCAGGCTAGTGATAATCAACAAGTTAATAAATAAGTAAATGAGAAGAAAAGCTATTTTTTACAATAGGATTCCAATTAATAAATGTAAAAGGATAATGGACATAGAAAATCACCATTTGAAGAACACAACAGTAATAATCACTGCATGCCTGAATCATCAACTGGTGATAAAATTGGCAGATAAAACTATGATGAGAAACCTCATACTTATATAGATTCAAAATCTCTCTTCTCCCCATCCCTCCAGTAAAGAGTAACTTTATGATGCAGACACCATTTTAACCAAGGACTCAAAGTTAACATCCCCATGATGAGACATGAGTATTGTGTACCTCCTGATGCAATACACTGAGAAGGGACACAACATCTCTTCTGTAATATTCTTCCCAAATTATGTGTAACCTGGGTTTAAATGTGAGAGAAAAGCAGACAAACCCAAACTGAGACTCAAGCTACTAGATAACTGGGCTGTGTTCTTCAAGATTGTCAAGGTCATGAACCACACAGGAAGAATGAGGAACAGCTTCAGACTGGAGACCAAGAAGATGTGGTACCCCTAGGCAGTGAGCAGTGATTACCCAATCCTGAACCTACTGTTGAAATTCAAGTAAGGTCTGTAGATTAGTTAGTAGCTTTGCTTGTTGTGGACAAAAGTGTCTCTTGCTGTATCAGTAAAGAAAGGATGTTGCAGCCACCGAGCCAGCAGCCACTGCAGCCTCCCTTCACGGGGTACCCTGAGGGCACTCGGGATGGCGAGAAAGGGGATAGTGCCCTAGACAGTTAAGACTCAGATGAAAGGAATCATTTCCATAAGCTCAGACTCTTGTATCTTCCCATACATAGAAAAGCACTAACTTCATTCATTTAAGATGTCTGTTTTTCTTTAATCAGCAGTAATATTTTGATGTTCAATTACCTGGGTTTTGCAGCAAAACCTCCTATATGCCCTGACTCCTCCCTTGTCTCCCTGGAACAGTCCTTCAGAGTATCTGAGAGGCTGTATCCCACACTTAAGTCCTCCATAAGTCCACCTAATAAAACATAATTCTCAACTTTTAGGTTGTGTATTTTATTCAGCCAACAACATTAATGTTAATTTTCTGGTTTTGATCATTATACTCTGGTTACGTAAGTTGTTCACATTTAGGGAAGCTGAGTGAAGCACATATGAAAAATCTTTGCACTGGTTTTGCAACGTTTTGCATGTCTGAAATTATTTCAAAATGAGCAGCTAAAGAAATAATGAGTTAAAGGAAAAAAAAAATGAGTCAGCTGAAACATAGAAAGTGACAAGAGGCTGGCGAGGTGGCAGCTTGAGCCAGCACAGGGATTTGTAGGCAGTGTTGGACATTTCAGTCTTCACTCCAAGAGGAAAGGAAAACATTGAGTGGTTGAAAGCCCCATAAAGAGGAATCAGATTGGCATTTTCCAGCCATCACCCTGGCTGCCGTGAGGAAAATGAGTTCGAGGCAGGCTGGAACATGTGGGGAGATCAGAAATAGGACATTGCAAGAGAGCAGGAGAGATGATGCTGCAAGCTTGGTCCAGGGTGATGACAGCCTGAATGGATGAACATGATGAGATTCTTGAGACATTTAGGAAATAAAATCATAGAGTGACGTGGCGTGGAAAAGAACCAGGACGTGGGTGTCCAGAATGAGTATCCACGTCTGGCTTGCCTGACTAAAGCAACAGAGAAGCTGTTCACCAGAGGGAGCACACAGGCTGGTGCAGAGGAATCTTTGCACAATCTGCATGAATATTCCTCTGTTTCTTTAACTGGTAGACACAGCCAGCCCCACAGGTCCAGCTAACAGGAAGTGGCTGCTAGTCAACTACCTGGGCTCTGCAAGTGCGGAGGAGGCACTGTGCTTTCAGTTCTCCAACTGGACTTTCTTTGCTCTTTTCCCTAATTGGGCTATATTCTGAACTTTACCCATAGTGCATGAATGCTACAGAGTTCTCCTCCTTCTCCTTTTCTGCAATACATGCATACTCAGTTGCTCAGTTGTGTCTGACTCTGTGATCCCATGGACTGCAGCCCACCAGGCTCCTCTGTCCATGGGATTTTTTAGGCAAGACTACTGGAGTCGGTTGCCATGCCCTACTCCAGGGGATCTTCCCGACCCAGGGATCAAACCCACGTCTCCTATGTCTCTTCCACTGACAGGTGGATTCTTTACCACTGAACCTCCTGCGAAGCTTTCTGAAGTGCCCCTCCTATCAAAAGTCCGCAAACCCTAAGGTACAGTCTATTTCTGATGGTTCTTTCAAAAAATTACTTGTTGGTTCTTCTGTAAACTGCTGGGTAAAGACTGACTTAGGGGCATCTCCATTTTAATGATGAATTGAAGATTTGCATTAGAACCAGTTGTAAATTGTGAAACAATAGCACTGTGGCAGAAGTATCGGTTCCAAAGGGCCCCACAGGAAGCAGTCATATTCCAAATGATCCTGTATCATTAGAACTGTTTTCCCTATACAGAGAGGTACACTGTCGTCCATCAATAACCCGGTCCAAGTTAACCTGGTAATGAGAGGGAATTCAGAGGGAGGCTATCCATCTCATGACTGCTAATCAGAATGTACAGTGATTCAGAGAAACTGCCCAGGGAAGTGCAAGTTGCTTAAAGGAAGAATTTCTTTCTTCCCTCTTCCCCTAGTTTTGTGGACCATGGTTCAAAATCCCTGAATTCCTCTTTCCAGACTCAGACTAACTGAATTTGGATCTCTCAGTTGACTAAATTACCTTGCTGGTCCTCCATGATCTTAGCTAGCTTCTGTCTGAGCCTTTGTTCTTAGGAAAAGAATTGTTTCTTAGGCAGTATTTCAAAATTATACACATTTTTCATTAATTTCTTCCAGTAGTTTACCAAGTTCTTCCAGAGAGCATTCACCCTTTGCCCAGTGCTTTCATTAATAACTTTTAAAAAAAGGATAATTTTAGCAGAAAGTCACATTAAAGTATTTATTAAACTAGCATCTAGTGGTATAATTAGTACCACTTAGAGGAGCATCAAAAACCATGAAATACTTAGGGACAAACTTAACAAAATAGGCACAACACCTGAAAAATGAAAATTACACAGTGTTTCAGAGAGAAATGAAGGAGACCTAAATGGAGCAAAATATTATGTTCCTGCATTGAAAGCTATTGTTTTCATATTGGTTCTTTCCAAACTGATCTACAGAATTGGTTGCACTCTCAATAAAAATTCCTGCTGCTTTTAAAAATATATAAATTGACAAACTGATTCTAAAATTTATATAGAGGTGAAAAAGATCTCTAAAAGTAGCTAAAACAGTTTTGGAAAAAAAAGAGCAAAGTTTGAGGACCTAAACAGTTGTCTCTCAGGGGTCCCTGGTTCCAGGATGCCCTAAGGATATCAAAATCCATGAAGGCTCAAGTCCCTTCTATAAAGTGGTGTAATCTATGCATGTAATGCATATAATCTATGCACATCCTCCCATATACCTTAACTCATCTCTATGTTCAGCAGTAAAGAATCTGCCTGCAATGCAGGAGCCACAGAAACCAGGAGCCCAGTTCAATCCCTGGGTCAGGAAGATCCCCTGGAGAAGGGCATGGCAACCCACTTCATTATTCATGCCTGGAAAATCCCATGGTCAAAGGAGCCTGGCGGGCTATAGTCCATAAGGTTGCAAAGGGTCAGACACGACTAAAGCAACTTAGCATGCATGCACATGCTACTTACAATATCTAATACGATGTAAATGCTATGTAAATAATTACTTGATGGTGGTGGTGGTGGTGGTTTAGTTGCTAAGTCATGTCCAACTCTTTGCAACTCCATGCACTGTAGCCTGCCAGGCTCCTCTGTGCATGGGGTTTCCCTGGCAAGAATACTGGAGTGGGTTGCCATTTCCTTCTCCAGGGGATCTTCCTGACCCAGGGATCAAATCCATGTCTCCTGCATTGCAGGAAGTTTCCTGCATTGCAGGCCAATTCTTTACCAACTGAGCCACCAAGAAAGCCTTTTGTAAATAATTACCTATGCCCAGCAAATTCAAGTTTTGCTTTTTGGAGCATTCTGGAGTTGTTAATTTATTTATTTGTTAAGGAATATTTTCAATCTGCATTTCGTAAAATTGGGGGATACAGAGAACTGACAGCACTACCTAATTTCAAGACTTACCATAAAGCTATAGAAATCAAGATAATGTAGTATTGGTGTGTGAAAAGACACACAGATGGAAGAAACAGAGTAGAATCCCCATAAATAGACCCACACATACACAATTAATTTTGGACAAAGATGCAAAGGCAATTTAATGAGGAAATGATAGTGTTTTCAGTGTGCTGGTCATATAGTCATAGACATGTATTTACAGAACAAACAATAAAATCTTTGTATCAAAATATTTAAGAACTCTTAGAACTTAATAATAAACAATTCAATAAAAAAAGATAAAAAAAATTTGAAGAGCAATTTAATACAAGAATGGCCGATTATTGCATGCTACTGCTGCTAAGTCACTTCAGTCGTGTCTGACTCTGTGCGACCCCATAGACGGCAGCCCACCAGGCTCCCCCGTCCCTGGGATTCTCCAGGCAAGAACACTGGAGTGGGTTGCCATTTCCTTCTCCAATGCATGAAAGTGAAAAGTGAAAGTGAAGTTGCTCAGTCGTGTCCAACCCTCAGTGACCCCATGGCCTGCAGCCTTCTAGGCTCTTCCATCCATGGGATTTTCCAGGCAAGAGTACTGGAGTGGGGTGCCATTGCCTTCTCCAGATTATTGCATGAGAAGATGCTAAATGTCAGTATTGACAGAGAAATGCAAATGAAGAGCACACAAGAAACCACACCACACGCACTAGAATGTCTAAAATTAAAGAAACACAGCAAGTCCACAGCCAGTGTTGGCAAAGACATAGAGCCATGGAACTCATACATTGCCAGTGGGAAAACAAAACTCTGCAACCACTGCGGAAAGCACGTTGGCAGTTTCTTCTAAAGACACACTTTAAAGGGTCCACCCAGAAATCCTACTCCTAATATTTACCCAAGAGAAATGAAAACATATGTCCACAGAAAGATGTGTAGACAACTGTTCAGAGAAGTCTAATTCATAACAGCCCCAAAGTGCAAACAACGCTAATTTCATCCATAGGTGAACAGATCAACAAATGGCAGTCTAGTCACACAATAAAACGCTAGTCAACCATACATGCAGAAGAGCACACTCTACACAGTGCCATGGACGGTTCTCGGAAACATTATGCTGAGAAAAAACAGCCTGACACAGCAAAGAATATGTCCTGTATGATTTCATTTATATAAAATTCCAGAAAAGACAGATCTAATCTATAGTGACAGAAAGCAGATCAGCGGTTGCCTGGAGCTGGAAGGATTGAGTGAGAAGCAGTACAAGGGAATTTTCTGGGATAAAGCCCGTGATCTCTATCTTGACTGTATCTTACTGGTTGTTACCTGGGTGTACAAACTTGTCAGAACCCATCAAAATGCAAATTTTGAAGTAGGTGTGTTTTACTGAATTAAAAGCAAAAGCAAGTTGATTTGAAAGAAAAAACATTTAGAGAATAGAAGATACTATGCTACCCAAATATCAAGTTGGAAGAAGGCTATATATAGACAGACAGAGTCAGAATTCCCCGGAAACCCCAGTCTGCAAAATGCACTCACCTTCTGGAAGACGCTAATCCTCAGAGCTGCTCACAGGCTTCGCGTGGAACCTGGCTGGTGCTTGTGGCGCCCTGGAGACCCTTTGTACGTGCTGAGTCACAGGAGGAGCTGGGAGTTCTGTTCCAGCCCTCGTTGGAGGACCTCGCCTCCTCTTCCCAGCTCTGCTGCCCTATTCCATCAGCTCCATCTTTCCCTCCTGCACCTTTCCAGGACTCCCATCATGTGGAGCAGCTCACACTCAGCCACCCAACTTTTCACGCAAGGCCCGAGTCTTCTCAAAGTTCACAGAAATGGACCACATGACCCCCTTTGCTTTCACTGATTCTGTAATTCAACATCACGGTGTTGTGGTGCATGAGGAGGTTCAGGACTTCCCTTCTGATTTCAGAGGACCTCAAGGACCCAGGAAAGGATGCGACGGCCCCCAATGAGCCGGCAGCCACCAACCACCAGCACAACACCTGTCATATTGAGACTTCAGTGAAGGCTTCCTCCAGGGAATGGCAGTTGATCATTTGCCCAACAACCAGCCTATTGAAAGGAGAATACACTTTTCTTCCTCTTATTTATTTCCCTTAATTTTTGCTTTATATTGGAGTAGAGTTGATTAACAATGTTGTGCTAGCATCAGCTGTGTGCACTTATATAAAACAGATAACCAACAAGAACCTACTGTATTGCACAGGGAACTCTGCTTAATTTTGTTATAAGCTGTGAAACCATCTGGTCCTGGGCTTTTGTTTGTTGGAAGATTTTTTATTCCAGTTCCAATTTCCATGCTTGTGATTGGTCTGTTCAAATTTTCTATTTCTTCCTGGTTCAGTTTAAGGAAGTTATACTTTTCTAAGAATCTGTCCATTTCTTCCAAGTTGTCCATTTTATTGCTATATAGTTGCTCCTAGTAGTCTCTTATGACCATTTGTATTTCTGTAATAAGCTAAATGGAAAAGAACCTGAAAATGAATACAGTTTTGATTGCTGCTTAATCTTTTTTTAACTTTTAATTTTGTATTGGAGTATAGCCAATTAACAAACAGTGTTGTGATGGTTTCAGGTGAACAGCAGAAGGACTCAGATACACATATACATGTATCCGTTCTCCCCCAAAGCCCCCTTCCATTCAGGCTGCCACATGATTGCCCCTTGTCTCCAAGGATAGAACTCACACTCCTTGGCTTTGCCTGCCAAGCCATCACAAAGTGGTCTTTGCAGATTCCTGGGAACCCAGCCCTAGCTTCACCCCCAAACCCGCCTTACCTTGTAACACTTGAGCCTCAGCTGAAAAGTGAGTGTGATCCCTCCTCGCTCCCGTCTTCATGTTGGGGCATTTATCGCAGAGTCCCATGGGGACTCCACTGTCTGACCCACTCACCACAAAAACATCCAAGAGGGCAGCTAACCTTCTATGACTCCCACACCTAGCACTGCTTCCAACCCATAGACAGCACTCAAATCTTTATTATCGTGGTGCTTGGTGCTGTAAGAGACACAAAAGCTGCATAAGGCTTAGTTTCCGTCTCCTGGAGCTTGCAGCCCAGAAATAATAGAGTCACTCGCACAAGAGTAATACAAAATAGACTGCGTGTAAGTGCTTCGTGAAGCGCCCCGCAGGCCGATGCAGCCAAGGAGAAGGTTTCAAGTCAAACCACTGGCACAGATGTTTGAATGTACCTAATGGCTAATTTTTAGTGAGTGGTTTCTCTGTGCCAAGGACCAGCTAAGCAATTTAAAAAATTTGTTTATTTTGGTCTTCATTGCTGTGCATGGGCTTTCTTTAGTTGCAGCAAGTGAGGGCTTTTCTCTAGTTGATGCAAGTGGGCTTCTCACTGCGGTGGCTTCTCTTGTTGTGGAGCACAGGCTCAGTAGTCGTGGTGCATGGGCTTAGTTGCTCCCTGGCATGTAGAATCCTCCCAGACCAGGGACAGAACTCGCGTCCTCTGCATTGGCAGGCAGATTCTTAACCACTGGACCACCAGGGAAGTCCCCAGCTAAGCATTTACATAATGGATCGGTCTCCTGTGGCTACCTGAACAAAGCGCCAGAAAAGGGGTGGCTGGAAACCACAGAAATATATTCTCTTTTGGTTCAGGAGGTCGGAAGTCCAATATCAAGGTATTGGCAGGGCCGTGCTCCTTCTGAGGGCTCTAGGGGAGAACTCTGCTTCGCCTGTTGAGCTTCTGACACTTGCTGGCAGTCCTTGGCGTTCCTTGGCTTGTGGTTGCTTCAGTCCAGTTTCTGCCTCTGACGCGTGGCCTTCTTCCCTGCTTGAGTGTGTATATCTGTATGTTCTCTCCTTCTCTTATAAGGAAGAGGAGATGGATTGAGGGCCCACCCTACCCTAATATGACCTCATTGTCACTGAGCACATCTGCCAAGGTTGAATTTCCAAATAAGTTAACATGCTGAGGTTCCAGGTGAATGTGAATTGTAGACAGACACTATTTAATCCACTTTACAGGCATAATGCTTTAATCCTTACCGTGAACATATGAAGTAAATGTTATAACAGTTACCATTTGATACATAAAGATGTCAAAATGTTCGGAGAATAAATGGTGGCCTAAGGGAATATTCCAGAAATGCCAGGAATTCAAGTGTTAGAGCATTTTATCAGGCTGTGTGGTCCATCACTCTTAAGAACAACAACAAAAAAAAGCTTTAAAATTGTAAAATATAACATTCATTTGAAATAGCATATGTAAAATGAATGTATAAAGAATATTAATAAAATGAACCCCCAAATACCTATCACTCAACTTAAAAAATTGAACACTACCCATGCCTTAGAAGCTCAAAACTGCTTTATCCCTCCACCCTCAGTGAGAATCTGAGATCACTCCCTGATAAACATTCTGCATGCTGACCTGCTGACGTCCATCTCTGAGTCAGCTCCCCGGGGAACCCGCCTCTGCGGACTGGCACCAGAAATGGTCTAAGAAAGCAGACTTTCAGATGGGGTATTTGAGATCCACATCCCACCCATTGGGCCAACAGGACAAAAAAGATTCAATTACTGTTGGCAGACGGGTCAAGAAGAGCTCTGTGAGCTTAGAAATGTAGTCTGGACTCTCTGTGTCTAGGGAAAGAAACATTCTTTGATACTGAATGAGGGGTTGGTGGGGGTGGGGGGAGTCGGGACAGGACACCAAGACCTACAGTGGGTTAGTCTGTCAGTGGTTTTCACATGAGACTGGAGGGTCATGGAGGGGAAGGAATTCCAAGATGGGGGACTCACTTTCCCCAAGCCCATGTCAATTCTGATTCCCCAGCATTCACTCCACAGTTGGGGGTAGGAGTGGGGTGGGAGTGGAGGCGGACAGAGTGGAAAGTGAATAAGAAAGTTGCTGGAACCAGAAGAGGAGCTTTTCCAAAGGCACGCAAGCCGCTTCCTGGCTGGAAGTCACTGGCGACACCATCTCACTTTACCAAATGGCTCTGCTCTTGAATTGGAAAATCACCTGGGAAATATTATTTATGTAAGTACTATAGAACACTTACCATTTATTACTACTATTTTAAATCCTCTGAAAAGACAACATTCTTTTTCCACCATCTCAGAAATATAATACTTTCAGTAGTAACCAGAGGACACTTTTGTTTCATTTTATTTTTTCCTTTAATGTGGAATCCAAAAAGAAATGATACACAAATGAAGTTACTTACAAAACAGAGACTCACAGACTTAGAGAATGAATTTATGGTTGCTGGAAGAACGATGGGGGAAGGGATAGTTAGGGAGTTTGGATGGATATGTACACACTGCTCTATTTAAAATGAATAATCAATAAGGACCTACTGTATAGCACATGGAATTCCACTCAATGTTATGTGGCAGCCAGGGTGGGAGAGGAGCTTGGGGGAGAATGGATACATGTATATGTATGGCTGAGTCCATTTGCTGCTGCTGCTGCTGCTTCTAAGTCGTTTCAGTCGTGTCTAACTCTGTGCGACCCCATAGACGGCAGCCCACCAGGCTCCCCCGTCCCTGGGATTCTCCAGGCAAGAACACTGGAGTGGGTTGCCATTTCCTTCTCCAATGCATGAAAATGAAAAGTAAAAGGGAATTTGCTCAGTTGTGTCCGACTCTTCGAGATCCCATGGAGTGCGGCCTATCAGGCTCCTCCGTGCATGGGATTTTCCAGGCAAGAGGACTGGAGTGGGGTGCCATCGCCTTCTTCAAGTCCATTTGCTATCCATCTGAAACTACCACAACACTGTTAATTGGCTATACTCTAATACAAAATAAAAAGTTTAAAAAAGAAAAGAAAAGAATTGGTCATAAATACTTTGAATAAAATTCAATGCTGATAAAAAGATATAACTGACATATACTAGCTCAGGTGTACAACATAATGGTTTAATATCTGTATATATGGCAAAATGATTGTTATCACACTGACATAGACACTAGTTAACCAGGGAACATTTTTGTGTGTGTGATTCAGTTACATATACCCATATATGTATATATTCTTTTCCACATTATTTTTCATTATGGTTTATTACAGGATATTGAATATAGTTCCCTGCATGACACAGTGGGACCTTGTTTATCTATTTTATGTATAGTAGTTTGTGGAGAACAATTTTTGAAATGCAAAGTTTACTACAAAGATGTTTTCTCCTGACAAAGTTGTTTCTGAAGAAACTGTAGCACAAACTTCTCCAGTGTGTCAGAACCACACTGTCACATTCCATACTGAGTCCTGTGGATCCAGGCCACACCAGAGGGCAAATGCTGACTCACAAAGGGAAAGCAGGAGAACCCCCAGCCTCTGCTATATCAGACCGAGTCAGCTGTGAACCTGTTCTTCTTCAGGCTGGCAGCGTGCAGGTCCCCAGGAGGCACGGCTGACCCTTAGGGAATGAGTGAGGCCTCTCGTCTGAGTCTCAGTCAGAGGAAGGGAACAGGGAGACCTCCCAGCCCAGACCTCCACCTCCACTGACTCAGATTCACTCAACACGCGGAAATTCCATGAAAATTATAAGAAAGGGATGATAGGAAAGCAGGTCCTTTTGGATAACATGGTTTATGTTTCTTTCCTTTTTTTTTTTTTTTCAGCCTTGGGAAGCATTTGTGATTTGCATGTTCTGTAGAAAAGAGAAGCACGAAAATTCCAAATGATCCAGGAATTTTCAGCGTCACTAGTTCTAAAAAACAGAAGCCAGTTTGTAAAAACAATAAATGGTGCTCCAGTCACCTTCTTCTTTAAAAAGTTGTAACAATTACATATGAATTAAAAAGAAAAAAAAAGATAAAAGCAGCACATGCTCATTAAAAAACTTCAAATAGATAAGGATTTAAAAGATGAAAATAAAAGTTATCCTCTTATGTCTAAAGATAAACATTATGAACAATTTCTTATATATCCTTCCAGAGTTTTCCCTTCATACACATTGAAAAAACATATTTTAATATTTGTACACAATATTATGACATGTTTTTTGAAAGATTATTGATTATATATTTAATACATATTGGCATGCTTATTTCAACACATACAGATTTACTTTATTATTTTCAGTAGCTACATAGTATTCTTTCTATGTGCTTCCCTGGTGACTTGGTGGTAAAGAACCCACCTGCCAATGCAGGAGCTGCAAATTTGATCCCTGGGTTGGGAAGATCCCCTGGAGAAGGAAACAGTAACCCACTCCAGTATTCTTGCCTGGACAAGAGGAACTTGTCCCCATGGACAGAGGAACTTGGCAGGCTACAGTCCATGGGGTTGCAAAAGAGTCAGACACAACAGCGACTAAACAACAACAATAGCATTCTTTCTGTAGATGTGCTTCATATACCAGTCGCCTATTCATGGATATTTGTTATTAATATTTTCAGATTTTTAAAAATATTACAATATTGCAGTGAATATTTATTCATATATTTTTGTACACCTGCCCCAATATGTCTGTAGGGTAAATTCCTAAAAGCAGACTTGCCAATTCAAGGGTTTGTACATAAAATATTTTTACAGATATTACCATGGCCTCCTTAGAGATCTTTATATTTGACCATCAATCAATGAAGGGAACTTCCCTAACCCTCACCTATCCTAGGTTTTATAAAACTTTTGAATCTTTGCCAACACATATGGAACAACAACAAAAAAAAGGTGTCTTTTTTGGTTTCAATTTGCAGTTCTCCCATAAGTGTCTCCATTTCAATCATTTAGCAAAAAGATGGCAAAAGATGTGCTGAGTGATTTACAACTGCAGAAAGAGCGACTTCGGGCCAGCTGTGTTTTGTGTCCCTTGGCCTAATAATGTCTGCTTTCCAGATATTTTCAAGAAGCAGGTAGCTTTTGAGAAAATCCAACAAAGGTACAGTTGGAGATGGTTTATTTATAAATGAGTGTGTTGATGAAGAAACACTGATGCCGACGTCCAGACATGATTCCGACTGTAGTTTTCCGGCCTACCTGCAAGGCCGCTGATCACACTGTTGCTGATGGCCGGACCGCTCTGCAGTCTGGCACTGACCTGTCTGGGCACCTGAGCAGAGCAGGCTCGTCGGATGAACTCACTCCTAAAGCAGCCCTTTGTTTTCACTTTTGGGGAGCTGGCGGTGGGGCAGCTGTTTATAGAGTTTCACATGTCAGGCACGGATTACCTCGGCTGGTCTTCTTGATCTCACCGCACCTGCCCCGTAGTGACCCTACCGGGTGTCACCGCAGGTATGGGAAGAGCAGATCCAGGAAGGGCGTCTGTCCATCTGCACACAGATCCCCAGCTGCTCCCCACCTCCCCTGGTCATCTTTGGAGGCCACGCCTTCCGCCTTTGTGACAAGGATTGCTGCACAACCAACTTGCTCGCCCACATGCTTCCAGCTGTAGCTGGACAGTTTGAACGTGGCCCATCAGGTCAGGCAGAGAATGGGTGTGTCCTCACTCCTGGGCAGATTCTGGACCCAGAGCAGCTGAGGGGCCGCCTCTTCCTTCCAGATGCTTTTCTTGGGCCACATGGAAAAGTCACCGGGCACACAGTGCTAGGTCATGAATCCCATGTGCTGGGGTTTGGATCTTAATTCCTCCCACTAATTACTGTGTGGCCTCGAGGAAGTTACTTAACTTCTCGGTGCCTCAGATTTATTTACAGAAGCTCATCATACTTAACTCATGGGCTTTTAACGAGAAGAGTACTTGGCCTAAAGTACCACTTCCATAATTGCTGGCTGTTGTTATTGCAACTAGCCTGTGAGACCCAGACTCTCCTGAAATGAAAAGCCTATATTCCGTTTTCAGATTTGAGTAGCAGAGAACTAGTAAGTCCAGGATTCATCAGAAATCATTTCTTTTCTCTGTCCTTTCTGGACCTACTTTCTCTGGTTTATTGCCTTGCCTACTCTTCATGTTAAGACTCAAACTGTCAGCAGCAGGATCATGAGGGAGGGCTGTCAGGCTCAGCTGGGCAGTGTCGCAGAGTTCTGCACTTTGCACACAGCTGCCGTTTCCCCTAAGTCTCCCAGCAAGTGTGGTTGTGGACTCAGGACAGCTATGCTCCTGCAGGGGCTGAGAGGAGACAGTGTCCAGATGTGGGAACTGAGTAGGGGGAAAACGCCCTGCTCACAGTCAGGACCAGGTTGAAAGAGATTAAGAGTTGGAAAGAACTTTCTCTAAGATCTACTCTTTCTCTTTGCTTTCATACCCCAGACGTTAATTGCTTTCATGCCAAGGCGGGGCGAGGTGAGGGGCAGGCAAAGACCAAGGATGCTAAACAGCAATCTGTGTGTCCCTCAGCCTCAAGGCTGGTTATTTCTGCTGGAATACCTTCCATCTGGTGCAGAGTTAACCCGCTCCCAGAGGCAGTGATTGACAAAGAGATAACTACCAGGCGTGTGCTGGTTAAATAACAAATCATAAATTCAAAAGAGTTACGCAAATCTGGGAACGTGACTGAGGGAGGCTATTTTTACAGAGAGAACAGGTTCAATACCATTGAAGGTTAAGGAGTGCTGATGCCTTAGACCTAATTTACAGTTCACAGGAAACAGAGGGTACAATGAAGTTAAACTACTCTGAGTTGAACACACTGGTTCTTTTCTGAAGATGAAACATGCTGCAGGGAAACTGGCCTGGAATCTTCAAAATCAACATTACAGGGGAAAAAATGAGAGACTGGCTTAGACGAAAAGAGACACAGAACCCCAAAGCAAGGTGCAACCTTAATTAGATCCTTGTTCAGAAAAGTAAAGGAGAACAATCATAAAAGACATTTAGAGACAATTGGAGATAATGAAGTATTGGGCTGGTTCTCAGGTGGCACTATAGAATTATTGATGATTTTTCTGGGCATGAAAATGGCTTTGTGGTTACCAGGAGAATGTTCTTATTCTCAGGGATGTCTGCAAATTATGAATAATAAGGAGTAAAGCATTATGATGCACACAGATAATTTCCCAGTTAGGAAACTCAGTGAGAGAGGGACTTCCCTGGTGGTCCAGTGGTTGAGACTCTACGCTTCCACCGCAGGGGGCACAGGTTCAATTCCTTGTCAGGGAACTAAGATTCTGCATGTTGCATGTCAGGGCCAGAAAAAAAAAAAGACGGAGACATCAAGGTACATATAAAGCACATGCTTTTAGGGAGAAGGCTAATGATGGCAATAATTTAAAGCTGATAACCAAATTTGAGAATAAAGCAACAAGTCTAAACATACTAAAAAAAATAAAATAAAAGACTGAGAGAGTAAATGTGGCAAATAAGGGAATTATTAAATTCCCAGGTGGCTCAGCTGGTAAAGAATCTGCCTGCATGCAAAAACCCAGGTTTGATCCCTGGGTTGGGATGATCCCCTGGAGAAGGGAATGGCAGCCCACTTCAGTATTCTTGCCTGGAGAATTCCATGATCAGAGGAGCCTGGCGGGCTACAATCCATGGGGTTGTAAAAAGCTGGACACGATTTAGCGACTAATACACACACACTAAATCTAGATGAGGGTGGTCCCAGGAAAGTTCCTCCAAGTTGAATCTAAGTGGAGGGAGCATGGATGTTCATTGTACTACTTTTCCCCAAATTTTCTCTAGGTTCGAAAACTTACAAAATGAGAAGTAGAGGGGGAAAGGAGAATTTGTGGATCTAGGGGCTGGCAGCTATTTTGGGCAGCTTTTATAGAATGACTCAGCCAAAGCCCGGGCAAGCATCTTCCTTTGGGAAGAGAGGAGGCCTTTGATACCATGTCTGTTCTTTTTTTACATGTATATTTAGTTATTTTTAATTGATTGATGATTGGTTTACAATATTGGTTTGATTTCTGTCATACATCAACATGAATTAGCTATAGGTGTACATATGTCCCCTCCCTCTTGAATCTTCCCCCCACCTCTCACCCGTCTAGGTTATTACAGAGCCCTGGTTTGAGTTCCCAGAGTCACACAGCAAATTCCCATTGGCTAACTATTTCATGTATGGTAATGTATATGAAGGAAATGGCAATCCACTCTAGTATTCTTGCCTGGAGAATCCCAGGGACAGAGGAGCCTGGTGGGCTGCTGTCTATGGGGTCGCACAGAGTTGGACACGACTGAAGCGACTTAGCAGCAGCAGCAGCAATGTATATGTTTCCATGTTACTGTCTCTATACATCCCACACCCTTTCCCTCTTCTCACCCACCTTGTCCATAAATTTGTTCCCTATGTCTGCGTCTCCACTGCTGCTCTGCAAACAGATTCATCAGTACCATCCTTCTAGATTCCATATACATGTGTTAATATATGACATTTGTTTTTCTCTGACTTACTTGACTCTGTGCAATAGGCTCTAGGTTCATCTACCTCATTAGAACTGATTGAAATGTATTCTTTTTATGGCTGAGTAGTATTTCATTGCATATATGTACCACAGCTTCTGTTCTTCAGTAGAGAGCTATCTCACTGTGGGCGGCCCAGCCCTGAAGGCCAGACCAAGAGGACACCTCTGAGGAGTCAGTAGCCTCTCCAGGCCCCAGGGCTCTGAAGGCCACCATCCTATGAAGAAGGCATGTTTCCCTTTACAGAACACACTCTCCATCCACCCTCAGTGGATTGGACAACAAGGCTAGCTTTCTACATCACCATGCAGAAGATAGGATTGTGTAAGAGTCAGACAGCAGGTGCTGTTTATTCAGAGCATGGGACTGCTCAGAGTACAAGGTAATATCAAATTTTTAAGATATAATTGAACACTATGTTGCTCTTGTATCTTATGCTTGGACTCCACAAGCCAGAATAATTTAACCCAAGGAAAGAACTCTCTAAAAGCTCTTCTCTGGGGGGCACAGGCAGTAGAGCAAGCTTTAGGGTAAGAAGGCCTTTTAGCAGAATCGTTCAAGTCATTGAACCTTGAAGGTAGATATCTTCCTTGACGAGTGGCACATCATTCTGAGTGACAGGAATGCACACCTTGTCTCTCACCAGCAGATAAATCTTTAACCAGCTGTAGGAAGCTTGCTTATCACAAAACTAATGAAACTTAGCTGGATATGGACAGCCAAACAGGTTGACAGCAGTGAAAACCAACATCCAAGACACTAGTTGAAGAAGAAAGCCAAAACTATGATGCCTAGATGTTAACATCCAATAAGATATTTGTTAAAAAATAAAGAAAGACATGAGAGGATTGGCCACAGCAATCTTGAGGGAAAAAACAAAACAAAACAGAGCTGGAGGAATCAGGCTCCCTGACTTCATATAATACTACAAAGCTAGAGTATGAAACTGGCACACAAATAGACTCATAGATTAATGGAACCGTAGAGAAAGCCCGGAAATAAACCCACACATCTATGGTCAATTAACCTACAACAAAGGAGGCAAGAATATACAGTGGAGAAACGACAGTCTCCTTAATAAGTGGTGCTGGGAAAACTGGACATTTACAAGTAGAAGAACAGAGTATGGAACAGAATGGCAAATAGAAGGGGGAAAGTGGAAACAGTGACAGACTTTATTTTCCTGGGCTCCAAAATCACTGTGGTCGGTGACTGCAGCCATGAAATGAAAAGATGCTTGTTCCTTGGAAGGAAAGCAATGACAAACCTAGACAACATGTTAAAAAGCAGAGATACATCACCTTTCCAACAAAGGCCCATTTAGTCAAAGGTATGTTTTTCCCAGTAGTCATGTACAGATGTGAGAGTCAGACCATAAGGAAGCCTGAGTGCCTAAGAATTGATGGTTTTAAATTGTAGTGCTGGAGAAGACTCTTCAGAGTCCCTTGGACTGCAAGGAGATCAAACCAGTCAATCCTAAAGGAAATCAACTCTGAATATTCACCGGAAGGACTGATGCTGAAGTTCCAGTACTTTGGCCACCTGATGTGAAGAGCCAGCTCACTGGAAAAGACTGACGCTGGGAAAGATTGAGGGCAGGAAGAGAAGAGGGAGGCAGAGGATGAAATGGTAAGATAGCACCACCATGTCAAAGGACATGAATCTGAGCAAACTCTGGGAGATAGTGAAGGACAGGGAAATCTGGTGTGCTGCAGTCCATGGGGTCTCAAAGAGTCAGTCACGACTTAGTGACTGAACAATAACAACAACGTGTAAAAGAATGGCAACTTTTAGTTTTCATTAAAGGAACAAATATTACTAAAAAACCTAGCGTCTGCTATTAACACAATTTCATGAAATGAAATGCACTTTAATTCCAAACAGGAAGGACATGATTGGATAATGAAGATGCCTGGGCAGAAGGGCCTTGATGCACAGAATAACCAGATAGATGAAGGACGTTAAGGTGTTAGCACCTTCAATCAGAATGATGTCAAAAAAACAAAAGGTAAAATAGTGTCTAAAAGATCAGAAGAGGGATGATCATGATCAAATATGTTCCTCGCCCTACATTTCTGATACCTTCTTATGTTGCTGATAGTTTATAATAAAATTTAAAAGATTTACTCTGCATCAGAAAACAACTGTGTCACGTATTTCATAATGATGATGTATATGTAAATCATTTTATATTTTTTTTAATTAAAATATTTTTATTTACTTATTTTTTGCCGTGCAGGGTCTTCAAGGTTACACGTCGGCTTTCTCTTGTTGTGGTGAGTGGGGGCTACTCTTGAGTTGTGGTATGCTGACTTTTTATTGTAGTGGCTTCTCTTGTCATGGAGTGTGGGCTCCAGGACTCACGGGCTTAGCAGTTGTGGTGCATGAGCCCGTAGTTGCTCCATGGCATATAGGATCCTCCCAGACCAGGGACTGAACTCATGTCTCTTGCATTGCAAGCTGGACTCTTAACCACTGGACCAACAGGGAAGCCTTCATTTTATATTTTTAAAATGCTATTTGATTAAAACCTCATGACAGGAATGAGGTTCTCACCATAAATTTCATCATCCCGTGTCTCACTTTCCATCAGAAACCAAAGCTCCCAAATGAATCCCTGTTGAATCAGCAAACATCCTAACATCTGTCAACAGTCAACTGACAAACTGGACTGGATCTGAACCTTTGGGTGACAACCGACCAACGCAATCCAGACTTTTAAAAATCAGAATTGCTGTAAATTTTCTTTAAAGTGCTTCACGTACTTTCTAACTACAGTTGTGCATTCTCAGTGCTAAGTCATGTCCCACTCTTTGCGATCCCATGGACTATAACTCCCCAGGCTCCTCTGTCCATGGAATTTTCCAGGCACGAATACTGGAGTGCGTTGCCATTTCCTACTTCAGGGAATCTTCCCAACCCAGCAATTGAACCCATGTCTCTTGCGTCTCCTGCATCGCAGGCAGATTCTTTACCACTACACCACCTGGGAAGCTTATATATATTATATTGCTTCCAAGGGGCAAGGGAGCTGGGATATTTGTACACCAGCTTCTGTCAGTGTTCTGTTGAGAGAGGCTCCCAGGGTTCTTATGTTTCCAGAATTCCCAGCCTGCTTTGTGGGAGGACAGAATGGTCTCCAGCTGTTGGATAAACTCTCAGGCAGAGATACAGATGCTGACAAGTGGAGGCGGAGCATTTATACTACAAGGGAGGTGTAACCAGGGCACCCACAAGATGGGCTATGGGTCACTTGTGCCACCTTGTCAGCCCTCAGGCTGAGACGACTCAGCAAACACCTCCAGGTATTATGGTGCTTTCAGGTTTTAAAAAAATGTTTAATAGTGCTAACACAAGATCCCTTTCTCTGTGAAGTTAATGCTTTATTTTAAATCACTTTGAATGCTTTCATCTAGAATGCTTTCTTCTTTGCAAAATTAAACTTAAAAAAAAAAATGACTGTGTAGGTAGTGAAAATGAGAAAGCTTAGAGGTTGGATAATCTGTTTTTTTTTTTTTTCCTGTAACAGGAATATTCCTACCAAAAAAAAAAAAAAACACTTAAAAACGTTTAGAAGTGAACTGATCTTGCCAGTTATCTGAATTGTGGAGGTGAGAGACGATTCAATTAGGATGACTAAATTTAACTAGGAGGGGACACAGCAGACACACTGAAAATAGACTCAGTAGCAGAGGACTCCTGACTTCAGTCCCACAGATGTCACCCCAACATTCAAGGCATCCTGGTCAAAGGAAGACAGAAAATTCTGGTGACTCTACATGAGTGGAGGGTGGACATGCAGGTATTGATGAAGTGTTAATGCTCCTAATTTACATTCATGTATTTCACTGCAGGGCTTCCACAGTGGCTCGGTGGTTAAAGAATCTGCCTGCAATACAGGAAATGTAGATGTGGGTTCCATTCCTCAGGAAGATCCCCTGGAGGAGGGCATGGCAACCCACTCCAGTATTCTTGCCTGAAAAATTCCATGGACAGAGGAACCTGATGGGCTGCAGTTCATGGGACTGCAGAGTTGAACACGACTGAAGTGACTGAGCACACAAGCACAATAAAGTCACCTTTTCTCGGATGAAATATTGAAAGAACATACATACAGATGGCCAACACACACACAAAAAGATACTCAAAATCATTAATTATTCAGTTCAGTTCAGTCGCTCAGTCGAGTCCGACTCTTTGTGACCCCATGAATCGCAGCACACCAGGCCTCCCTGTCCATCACCAACTCCCAGAGTTCACTCAGACTCACGTCCATCGAGTCGGTGATGCCATCCAGCCATCTCATCCTCTATTGTCCCCTTCTCCTCCTGCCCCCAATCCCTCCCAGCATCAGAGTCTTTTCCAATGAGTCAGCTCTTTGCATGAGGTGGCCAAAGTACTGGAGTTTCAGCTTTAGCATCATTCCTTCCAAAGAAATCCCAGGGCTGATCTCCTTCAGAATGGACTGGTTGGATCTCCTTGCAGTCCAAGGGACTCTCAAGAGTCTTCTCCAACACCACAGTACAAAAGCATCAATTCTTCAGTGCTCAGCTTTCTTCACAGTCCAACTCTCATATCCATACATGACCACTGGAAAAACCATAGCCTTGACTAGACAGACCTTTGTTGGCAAAGTAACGTCTCTGCTGTTGAGTATGCCATCTAGTTTGGTCATAACTTTTCTTCCAAGGAGTAAGCGTCTTTTAATTTCATGGCTGCAGTCACCATCTGCAGTGATTTTGGAGCCCTGAAAAATAAAGTCTGACACTGTTTCCACTGTTTCCCCATCTATTTACCATGAAATGATAGGACCAGATACCATGATCTTCGTTTTCCGAATGTTGAGCTTTAAGCCAACTTTTTCACTCTCCTCTTTCACTTTCTTCAAGAGGCTTTTTAGTTCCTCTTCACTTTCTGCCATAAGGGTGGTGTCATCTGCATATCTGAGGTTATTGATATTTCTCCCAGCAATCTTGATTCCAGCTTGTGCTTCTTCCAGGCCAGTGTTTCTCATGATGTACTCTGCATATAAGTTAAATAAGCTGGGTGACAATATACAGCCTTGACATACTCCTTTTCCTATTTGGAACCAGTCTGTTGTTCCATGTGCAGTTCTAACTGCTGCTTCCTGACCTACATATAGGTTTCTCAAGAGGCAGGTCAGGTGGTCTGGTATTCCCATCTCTTTCAGAATTTTCCACAGTTTATTGTGATCCACACAGTCAAAGTGCAAACCAAAAATATGATAAGGTACCACCTCACAACAGAGTGGCCATCATCAGAAAGTCCACAAATAACAAATGCTGGAGAGAATGTGGAAAAAAAGGAATCTTCCTACACTGTTGGCAGGAATGGAATTTGGTTCAGCCACTATGGAGAGCAGTATGGAGGTTCCCTAAAAAACTAAAAATAGAGTTACCATCTGATCTTGCAATCCTACTCCTGAGCATATATCCAGAGAAAAGCATACTTTGAAAAGATACATGCATCCTAATCTTCATCAGATCAGATCAGTCACTCAGTCGTGTCTGACTCTTTGCGACCAGCACTATTTACAATAGCCAAGTTATGGAAGCAACCTAAATGTCCCCTGACAGAGGAAGGTAAAGAAGATGTGGTACATGTATACAATAGAGTATTACTCAGCCATAAAAATAAAGAAATAATGCCATTTGCAGTAACATTGATAGCCCTACAGATTATCATATTAAGTGAAGTATGTTAGACAAAGAAAGACAAATATCATATGATATCACTTATATGCCTAAAAAATGATACAAGGATACTTCTTTACAAAACAGAAGCAGACTCATAGACTTAGAAACCAAACCTATGGTTACCAAAGGGGAAAGACGTGTGTGTGTGTTGTGGGGAGGGATCAATTAGAGGTTTGAGATTAACATACACATACAACTATATATTAAATAGATAAACAAAAAGGACCTATTGTATAGCAGAGAGAACACTACACAATAACCTATAATAACCTATATGGGAAAAGAATCTGAAAAATACATATATATATATATATAACTGAATCACTTCGCTGTACCTCTGAAACTAACACAACATTGTAAATCAACTATACTCCAATACAACATAAAAATTGACAAAGAAAAAAAGAGAATAAATCCAAGGACCATAATGATGTCTTTGATGTGAAGCCAGTGCTGGGAACTTGAGCATGATTTCTCATTTTTGTTTTCTTTTATTGTGTATAGTTGATATACAATATTGTATAAGTTACAGGTGTACAACATAGGGATTCCCTTTTTAAAGGCTAGACTCCATTGAGGATTACAATATTAATAAAATATTGGCTATATTATGATTGTTGTAGCTTTTGTTTCTTGGTGTATAAAGCCCTCTTGTGGGTGTTCCCAAAGCAGGCTTGGGTAAAACCGTCCCATCACAACGACTTCGAGGTAATGTTTGCAACTTGTTCATCTCTGTTCTTAAGGTTTCATGCTGCGGACTCACATTTAAAACCCATATTCCCCACACCAGGGCTTTTCCTGGCGGGTGATTTTTTTTAGAGGATATTAAATCATTTCATACCTACACATGATAATGCATGATATACAAGCTTCATCCCCACCTATAACTGTCTTGTACCATAATTCAATCTAGATACATTGCCTAGGATGTTTACGCCTGGAACGTGTTTGTGATGAGTCCTACCCCATTTTTTCTTGCCTATTCCTGATGCTTCTTCTCATTCTTCAGTGTCCTCTGCTGTTTTGGGGCTCTGTCTTAGAGCGCCTCTCCTATTTCATTAGTGTTAACAGTTCTTCAGAGTCTTACACTTTGTTTAACCATGTTTACATTAGAAATTTTTAAAAAAACTTTAAAATCTTTAAGCAAACAAATACTTCAAAAAAGTGGGAAAGTCACCAATTAAATAAGAATCCAGAAAAAAAGCAGGGTTCTTATAAACACTTCTTTGAACTGTTTTAAGCTGGAAATAAGTGTTGTAGAAACATCTCAATTTCATTTTAAGAATATAAAGTCAACAGATGCTTAGAACTGTAAGTGCTTCCTTTGAAGACTCACTCTCCACGTGTAGCCCGTCTGTATACTAACAGTCATGGCGATTCCTTGATGCTTGTGCATTCATTGTTGGGAGTGATAGCATGGACTCTTACCTGAGCCTCAGGGGTTTTTTCTCGTCTATTACTGGGAATAATAAGACCTATCTTGTAAGTCTGTTGTGAAGATTAAAAAAGATCATATATATACAACACAGCGCTAGGCTCAATAAATTATTGCTCTCAATTAGCCATGGTTACGTAAGCCATTTTACCCCTGTTTGGAGTACAAATTGACGCGATTAAAAAGTCAACTTCTGGGATTTCTCTGGGAGTTCCAGGCTTCCACTGCTTGGGGTGTGGGTTTGATCCCTGGTCTCAGAGCTGAGATCCTATGTGTCACATGGCGTGGACACATGTAAAAAAAATAATAAATCAGCTTCTGACCACCACAAACCCTCTTTCCTAACTGCCTCCCAAAGGGGCTGATGGTGTAACAGATGGCGGCCAATCTGAAGGAGGCAAAACACACAGAGCCTCACCAGAGCCCCGTGCCAATGCTCCACCAGCTGTTTCTTGTTCCTCTTCTCCCTTAACCCAGGAAACTAATACAGACAGGAAAATCCCACCTGTCCCTGCACCATGAAAGGGGGAGAAATAACCATGTCTCCTCATCTCCTTCATTCTCTCTCTGTCTCCTTTGCTTCATCTATCTACACAGAGCTCATCACAGTCCATTGCTTGCTGCTCTTTCTGCTTGTTTTTTGTCTTTGCCCTGAGCTCCACAGGGCAGGGGTTTTCATTCCTGGTATCTGCTGTATCCCTGCTGCCTAGAACTATGCCTGCCACCCAGGAGATGCTCAGGAAATATCTGTTGAACTTAAGAACACATGAAAGGATGAAATAGGCAGGAGCCCTGGGAATTGTCTAATGTAATTTTTTCTTATAATGATAAAACTGAGAGGAAAACTAAGAGGACTTGGGGAGAGGAATCAATAAAGGAATAGAGGGTCAGGAAGAGCAGAGCTGTTCGTCTCATGGACAAGAGGTCAAGGTAAGGACAGAAAGATGGACTGGGGCCTGAGTGTGAAAGCCCTTGCACCTGGGTCAAGAATTTGGCTGTGTCCTGAAGCAGTGGAAAGCCAATGGGTTTATTTAAAGCAGAGGGGTGACAGAGATTGTTTTTAAGGAATTGCTTGGAAGCAGTGGCCATGCTGGATCAAGAGATGAGAGAAGAGTGGCAGAAAGTGGATATAAGAGATACCAATGGCCTGGGGGGAAGTTGCCCCTTTCTGAAGTGTGTGGACAGCAGAAGAAATGGAAGGTGGTGGAGAGGGGAGTCAGCTGCAGCTGGGAGCGGCCTAGCATGATTCCCAGGGTTCTACCACTGGGACCGAGTAGCTGGTACTGGACAGCATAAGAGATGGAGCAAGTTTGAGGTGGTACATACACATTTAGGGCACCCATGGAACATTTGAGTGATGTCCAACATGGGTTGGACAGACAGGTATGGAACTCAGGAGCAAGGGGAAAGCTAAGGACCTAGCACTGGGAGACACTGCCAGAGACGAAGGTGGAAGAGGTCTCATCTAGAGGTCTCATCTAGAGCCCACTCTGGTTGGGCATAGATAGAAAGAAAGGAAGTCCAAGGATAGACCTCTCGGGAACAGGAAGTAGAGATATCTACATGAGAGCATGCTGTGTCTCCAAGCTTGACCACAAGCAAGTTCAAAATGCTTGTGGCTCTTTAGAGAAGGACTATCCTTTGGTATTAACTGCTGATATTTTTAATAATTCTGTTCTATTTGTCTTTTACCAAGCTTATCAATAATGAACAAACATTACTAATGTGGATAAGTTAATAGACTCTACACTAAAAGAAAGATAATTATAACAAGTCTCCATCATCCAAAATAAACACAGGAAATAGGAGTGACGGGCACTAACTTGGATCCAGAACACAAACAGGGTTTCCTGTTAGTGCAAGAGAGTAACACAAAGAGCCTACAATGTCTAAAAATAGCCTTCAGCCTGGATGGATGGTATGGTCCAAGGGCCACCTAGTTCTGTCCTGACCAGCATGAAAAAAAAAATCACTGGTTCTTTCTGGAAACCTACCTGAGCCCTTTTGTGGTTCTGCAACCACCAGTCACTTGCTAACAACCTCTTGTTATAAGTCTCATGTATGAAGCACATGAGTTAGGGCTCTTGTTGTCAGAAGTGGGGATCTGGGGTTTGGTTGCAGAACTCTTCAACAAGGAGGGCTGCAGAAAGGTGGGAGGAGGAACTGTGTCTCTCTGTCGAGGCGCCCCTCATATCTGAGCTGTGACGCATGTTTGATGTAATTCCTTCTTCCCACCACTTGCTGACCTTTCAACAATGAGTTCAGGAGTCAATGTTTCTGGTAAGCTGCCCTGGTCGCTACACAGCTACTCCCACCCCTGCCCACCATCCAAACACCCAGATGCCACATTGGAGCATCTTGTCTAAAACCCTGTTTATTCTGTCTCCAAATGTCTATGCCTGGAATGTAATTTGTTCTGTAACCATCTGTTTTTCTAACTTTCTCCATTACCAGACACAAGTTCCTTGGAACAGAGGATTCACCTCTGTCATCTTTGTTGAAATAGCACCCAGCAGGTCCAGAGCTCAGGACCAGTGACACAGGCCAACCTGCTCATTGCCAGATGGCAGTCTGGGGACCACTGCCCCACGCAGGTGACCTGGCCTTGACCCCTGCCATTGACCTGACTCAACTCTCTGCATCCGAGTATCTTCCTTGTCAGTCTCCTCAACCTCTCTTGAATCTGAGGACCAGAGCAAGCAGAACACAGGAGAGGAGGAAACTGGAAAGTCTCCCCCAAGGCCAGGAGGCACAAGATCCAAGAGGAAGTGACAGGCAGGCATGAACCTGTGGTGGACAACCACCACACATGACAGAGAGAGGCCACGGGAACCAGCCTGAGAAGGACCACAAAGTCCAACTTCTGCCCTTTAAGAGGCTGCTGACCTTCCTTCCACTTGGAGAGCTGGTGGCGGGGGTGGTGAGCGTGGGTTTCTTTATTGGTTCACAGCCTAGACGTGTAGCAGTTCTTACAGCCAAGTTCAACCAGTGAGAGAGGAGTGCCCTCACCCAGTTATCCTGTTAGAGAAAAGCAGTGTGGAGATAAGCTCTTCCATAGCAAGACTCCATTTCCAAAGGGTATTTCTAGCCACCATCTTGTTGGTGCTACTAGAATGTGAAATGCTATGACTCTTAATTTTTGATTATAGAAAATTTCAAACACAAAAGCAGAAAGTAGACTGTAATAGCCACCTCAAACCCAGACCCCTCCTTCAACAATTATCAACACTTTGCCAATCCTGTTTCATTTGTCTTTACTCCCTTCCTGTTTCTTTTGTATTAGAGTATTCTAAATCAGCTCCCAGAGAACATTATTTTCATGATGCCATGATCACATCCCCCAAAATTTTAAATAATTCTTTCATACCATTTAATAAACAATTGTAGAATAGGTACCCCATTTATTTTACTCCCAAAGACAAAAGTGATTGGCCCAAGGTCACGTGGCCATATGGAAGGGCACCATAGATGGGTTCCTCTGACCTCACAGCCCAACGCACTCCCCACCAGAGCTCCCAAGCCCGAGAAACGCAAGTGGGAAGCAGTCACACAGGCTCAGAGGCAAGATCCAGCTGGTGTGCCTCTCAGTAGGTAAGACACTGCAGCTGCAAGTCTTTGTTCTTTGGGAGACTTGTTTAGATCTTTTCCCAGAATCAACCCAAATGTTGTGCTGGAGACAGAACACACAACCCCCACTGCACGGCCTCTCTGCAGCCATCTGCCTGCGGGGGCTCGTGGAGGCTCACGTTGCCTGTTGGAGCTGGGAGGGGCTCCCTGTGTTCTCTGGATCTGAGAAGAGCATCCAGAAGAGGGATGGGAGATAACGTTCCTACCAACCTCCCCTTGGACAGGAAGGACGGCCAAGCTGGAAGCCTCCCAGGTGATGCTTCAGTGACCCCAGATCCTGTCTCTGGGTCAGGGTCCCCAGATCTGTCTGTATATTCTGTTCTTTGTATGCCTCCTCTGGTTCTTTTTGAACAAGACAACTGTTGGAAAGCTTCTCCCAGACAGCTGATATTCATTAATACAGACAGAAGCCAGAGTGACGGATACATCAGGCTGCACGAGAGGATAGGAAAGGATCCTGGAGAAGCACAAAAGGAAGAAGGCATAGGACAGGGTGAAGGCGGGGTAGTGGGCGCGGGTCGGGGGGTGAGCGCCGCCTGTGACTGGGGACACCGGCCGCTACAAAGTGTGTTTATTTCCATCATCCTGAGTCATCAGCTTCATGGGCTTCCCAGCTGCACGGCGGTGTCACTCCTGATGTTGACAAGTGTCTGGGAGGCAGGAAGCTTTAGAACAGAGAAAAGGACATTTTCAAATAACAACAACAACAACCAACGGCGAAATGGGAACTGGGTCATGGGGCCAAGATTCCATCCTCAGCAGGTCCTGGAACCAAAGGACGTTGCAGAGTGCCAAAAAGCCTTGCTTTTTTCCGATCAAAAGCCCAGAAAGACTTTTTTGTAGATATAAACAAGATTATTCTAAAATTTATATGGAAAGGCAAAGAGAATAGAATAGCTAAAAATAATTTTGAAAAAGAAGAATAAAGTAAAAGGAATCAGTAGATGTGGTTTCAAGACTTACTGTGTAGGGTCAGTAATCAAGGCAGTGGTGTCAGTATAAACACATAGATCAGTGGAATAGAGCAGAGAGCCCAGAGATAGGCTCACAGAAATATGCCCAGCTGGTTTTTTCTTAATATTGCTTATATATTTATTTTGTGTAATGTATGTATATGTGTGTATGTGTTTGTTTGTATTTATTTATAAATAAATAAATAGAATTTATGCTGCCACGCAGCATGTGGGATCTTAGTTCCCTAACCAGGGATTAAATCCGAGCCTCCTGCATCCTTGTACTGGAAGGGCGGCGTCTTCACCACTGGACCGACAGGGAAGTTCTCCAGTTGATTTTTTATAAAGATGCAACAACTGGTGGTCAATGGGGGAAAGATAAACTTTTTGACGAATCGTGCTAGAAACATGGGGTATCCGGAAGTAAAAAAGATGAACCTCAACCTAAGTCTTGAGCTTAAAAAAAAAAAAAAATCGACTCCAGAAAGATAATGGACTTAAGTGTAAAGCATAAAACTGAATTTTATTAAACATGGGAATTTTAAAATCTTTTCAAAAACATAGGAGAAATCTTTGGGATCTAGGGCGGGGCAAAGAGTCCACAGACTTACCAGTCAAAGCATGATCCACAAAAGATAAGAAAGTGGATGAGCTAGACTTTAACAATATTCTTTTGTTCTTTGAGACACTGCAAGAGGAAGAAAAAACAAGCTCTGTGGAAAAAATATTTGCAGACCACATATCCAACAAAGGCCTCATATCTAGAACATACAGAGAGAACTCTCAAAACTTAGCAGTTTCAAACAAAAAACTGAATTAGAAAATGGGCAAAAAATACAAAGAGATATTTTACCAAAGAGCATACACGGATGGAAAATAAATACATGGAAAGATATTCAACATCATTAGCCATCAGGGATTAACCATTCTGGTAGAATTAATGTGCTGAGTCACTCAGTTTTGTCCGACTCTTTGCAACCCCATAGACTGTAGCCTGCCAGACTCCTTTGTACATGGGATTTTTCCAGGATACTGGAGTGGGTTGCCATTTTCTCTTCCAGGGGATCTTTCTGACCCAGAGATCAAACCCGCATCTCCCACATCTCCTGCATTGCAGGCAGATTCTTTACCACTGAGCCACCAGCATAGAATTAAAGGTGTTGCCTAATAACCTAGTGGTTCTCAACCATGGCAGCAATGTTAGAACCATGCGGGGTGCGGGGGAGGGCAGGGGACAGGTGAAAAACTTTGACCCTTAGGGGGTTTATCCTCCTCCCTCAACCAGGATTCTAATCTATTTAGTCTGCAGTGATACAGTCCCAAGTATCAGTATCTTTAAGATAATTTTAAAATTGAATTTCAAAAATACACAGAGGTAAAGAGAAACATGTAGCAAACTCCCTTATACCCACTGGGCTCAATAATTATCAATATTTCCCCCAATCTTATTGTATCTTTTGCCCTCTCCATCTTCTTTTGTTATTATTGTTAAAAGTATTTTAAAGCAAATTCTAGGTATGATACGATTTTGACCCTAAGCTTTGTGTGTGTGTGTGTGTATACTGTTACATTAATAATCATTCCTTAATAATATCATCTCACGCTGGTGTTGAGAGGGAGGGTCTCCAGTCTCTGACTTCTGCGGGCATGCTCTTCCCCAAGGGCTGGGTGTCAGGAAATGTGGCTTCAGGAATTGGCTGTAGGGCTGAAGTGCTAGTCCCTCAACACCCATTCACCTTATTTTTTGAATTGAAAATAATGTTAGCATTACTTTTATCTAGGATACTCTATGGAACAGGGCATTAAAATTGTCCCACTAGCTACCATGTCCAGGCTGCTCCATTTTATTCAATGTCTAGCGGTTTCCTAGTAAAAATATGTCCCACAAAGAACTCAATAGTGTTATTCTTGGCTAGAAAATTCATCAATTCTGTGGCCCTGTGAATTCAGGCATCCTCTGAATGTGCTTCAAGTCTAATTCCTGACTCCTGGAAGGCCATTGTGAATTAAGAACCGGATAAATCTAAGCAAAAGGTCACACTACACTATCAAAGCGAAGTGCCTTGTCTTGCACCACTAGTCCAAGTGGAAACTAAAAATGAGAAAATGACATGGAAGTTTTCCAACAATTCCATCCCTCTGCAAAAACCTCTGTGCTATTCACCTCCAGGGATTTTACAGTTGACCACTTTCAGGAGTTTCTTGGCAAACACCCCTGTGTCCTTCTTCCAGGGTCCTCTCCAGTGGGACCCTACTTTGGGAGAGTTGTTTTGCCTTTTTTCTATCAGATTTTGTCTCCAAATGTTAGCTGAGTTAAAATACTGACTCTTTGTTAAATATAAAAATATGTCCTCAGTTTCGAAGTCAGTCCCCTTAAAATACTTACTGACTGCAAAGAAGAAAAAAAGGGCCTGAAAGACATCACCTCATCAAGGGATAAAAGTGAGGGTCTCCAGTAACAAGACAAACTGAAATCGACCACTGATCGGAGGCATTGAGAAAGACACAGCATCACTTTGGTGATGCTCTTGCCAAATACACAGAACCCGAATTTCATCATGAGAGAACATCAGGCAAAACAGACTGAGAGCCATTCTATAAACTACCTGGCCTGTCATCTTCAAAGATGTCAAGTCATGAGACTCAAGGAAAGCCTAGGGAATGTTCCAGATGGAAGGAGACCAAAGAGACATGATGACAGAAAGTAACATGTGATTGCAAACTGGCTTCTTTGCTATTAAAAAAAAAAAATTAGGATAAGTGTGAAACTTCAATAGGTCTGAGGACTGGGTAGCAGTGGCACACTACTGTAAATTTCCTGGTTGCACGGTTGTACAATGGTTATGGAGGAAAATGTCCTTGTTTCTATTCATGGGGGACAGGGCGTCAGATTAGAAACTTACTCTCAAATAATCTAAGGGGAACAAATTATTTGTATTCTACTTGTTAACTTTCTTTAGGTGGGTGATTGTTTCAAAATCTGAAATACACTCACATAGATTTTTTTTAAAGTAAGCCTTGCGTATTCGAGAGATAGAAATAGGATTGTGTGTGTGTGTGTGTGTGTGTGTGTTTGTTTTTACTGGGTTTGACTATCCTAGAAAAAAGTCTTCTTTGTTAAAGTATCTTTCTCACAGGTAGCTGTAGACACTGCTCTAGGCTTAATGCACCATCTTCAAAGGATGAGGTCAGCTTTGAAATTAAGCCAACAAAATGTAAAGAACACCCAAGGCTGCTGGAATTATCAGCCTGGGCTGATAAAAGGAAATGTCATATAGATCGTATTAATTATTTCAAACCAGGGCCTGGTTCTGAGACCACAAAATACGTGGTGTCTCTACTCTCTACTCTTGCGCTGGATTGTTAGAATCTACTCACTACAGAAAGTCCTTTTCACTTAACACAGTTCTCCCAGGAGGGAGGGAGGGAGGGAGGGAGATGTCTGTGTTCCTTTGAAACGGCCCTTCACAACAAAGCACCACCTTTTCCTAATAAGGCCGTCCACACTCTCAGACAGAATTAGCCACGCAGTGTAGTTCAAGTTCTCAATGCATGCAAAGTCAGACAGCAAGCAAAACATCTATTTATATGCTTTGTGATAATGATGTTGATCTATTATTCAATCATTTCTACATCTTACCAAAAAATGCAGTGCTCTTGGGCACGGCCCTGACTGCATCATTTCTGGCCAAACATGGGGGGGCTTGACTGTCATCACAAAGCTGCCTCAAGTTAGGGCTTGGCTTCCAACTCTGCCTTCTTCTTCTTTTTTTTTTTTTTTTTTTTACCATTTTGAAGCTGAATAGAATAACTAGTTAATGAGTGAGGCATAGTCTGGAGGTGGTGGTAGCAAAGAATGAATTTCGTTTGGCCAGAGGCCTGGAACTCGGTCTCTTGCCTCCTGAGAGCGGCTTCTTATTATGCTCAGGGTGCACTCCATCTCTGGTTTGTTCCAGACTAAATGGAGAATGGAATTTGCCCCAGTACAAACAGAACCCACATCGACAATAAAACCAGGGCCAGGTCTGCGGCTAATACATGGGAGCGCTATTGTCAAAAGTCTTTCTGGAGGAGAAGGAAAAAGCCAGTGTCACTGTTGAGACATGTGAAAACCAGGGGAGGTTCTAGGCTGTAAATTCACCCCTTCCCCTCCTGCCTTACACAGGGAACGTGGGAGGAGATAGATGTCCAGACCTGCGTCCCCTGGTTGGGGCTGGGGCTTTGTGACAGGGCTGGAGGAACTCTCCAGGGACAACTCTCAGGGGGAAGGCCTGCAGCAGAAGAGATGAGGAGTGGCTGAGGACAAAGAGAGAGAAAAGCCCCTGAGAGCAGTGCTACAGGGAAGTCTGCAGAGGGGCTACTGGGAGGATTTGCGGGAGACTCTGGATCTGAAGATTCTAGGTGAAGGATGCTTGTTTTTTCCTTTCTTTAAAAGAGACAGGTGGGGCTTCCCTGGTGGTCCAGTGGTTAAGAATCTGCCCTGTGAGGCTAGGGCCTCTGAGATCCTGCTATCATGGAGTGACAGGGAAAGCTGATCCAGGCACCAAGGACCCCTGCGTTCCAGCTACAGTTTTGAGATTAAGCACTTGCTAGTGGGACCACCAGAGAAGGCAATGGCACCCCACTCCAGTACTCTTGCCTGGAAAATCCCATTCACGGAGGAGCCTGGTAGGCTGCAGTCCATGGGGTCGCTAGGAGTCCGACACGACTGAGCGACTTCATTTTCACTTTTCACTTTCATGCACTGGAGAAGGAAATGACAACCCACTCGTGTTCTTGCCTGGAGAATCCCAGGGACGGGGGAGCCTGTTGGGCTGCCGTCTATGGGGTCGCACAGAGTTGGACACGACTGGAGCGACTTAGCAGCAGCAGCAGCAGCAGTGGGACCACAGGAAGGAGCCTGTGAGTTGTACAGGGTTCTTCTTGGATCCACCCTTTACGACTCTGGTTTTGGTGAAGACTCAGCGTGGCAAACAGGAGCTGATGTTCCTCCAGGAACCCCACTTGAGAACCACATTTCTCTGCTGACAGCACTGGTTCACAGAACACAGTGGATGCTGTAGGAGGGCTAGACTCACCCCTGGCCCTGGCGGTGACTGTTTCATCAAAAGCCTGAAGAGAAAAGACGGGTTCTTCTTCTCTGGGGGGAGATCCAGCTCAAATGACACTTGCTTTGTGATAAAAGTCTAAAATGACAGACAACAGAAACCATGATGATGACAGTGGGAGGCACCTAAGGAACACCGACTGCATGCTGGACCCCTCCCCAAGCACTTCCTGTCTTCACTGCTGCATCCCCTTTACACCTTTTGTCTTCATCTTTACAGGCAAGGAAACCTAGGCCCAAGAAGCTTGGGTCACTTCCGTCAGGACACACAGCCGGCAGGCTGTGGGGCTGTGACTTGAACTCCAACAGGCAATGGCTGTCCAGGCTGTCCACTCAGGGACATCTCTTTTAATGATCTTATCATATAACACCTCTGCTTACATTCTTCAGTGGCTCCAATCACCTAGACTATGAGATAAAATCAATCCCTTTGGCGAGAAGCACCTGGCCTGGCGTAAGCTGCCCTGGCCACCCTGCCGGGACTCACCATACTGTGCCATCCACCTGCATCCAAGCTCCACACGTGAGGAGTTACTCGCGCCTTCTCCCAATGGACCACGCTCCCTCCCTGCCCCACTTCTTTTGCCCGGTAACCAATCCATCACCAAGTCTATCTGGCAAATTCCTGATCAGACTTGATCTTGAACAGGGTGACCCCTTCTAGGAAGACTTTTCCGGTCTCTCCAGGCAGATGAATCCACATTCCTCTTCTACGTTTCTCCACTTCGTCTCCACAATGTGCACATCTCTATGTTGCAGATCTGAGCTCCTGAAGCACAACTGCCTGCTTGCCCTGGTCTGTTTCTCCAGTGAACTGGGACTTCCACTGCATCTTATTTATTTTTGTATTCCCAATGTCTAGCACATGGTGGACTTTCAATAAATATTTGCGGGATTGAATTACATGACTTGGTAACTTTGGATTCATATGTCTTCCCAGGGCAAAATTTAGATCGTAAATCCTTGGAAGGTAAGGACAGTTCCTTCCCTCGAAAACATTCCTCAGTGCTGGGGGCTTTGCTGATGCTAACATACTTAAGTATTTATTAGGTAACTGAATAAACGAACAACTACTTTCAGGGAAAGCTTTAACATGAAATGAGTAAAAGGGAGATCTCTATCCAGCTATCAGGAGATACACCCAATTTTCTGGATCTTATCCACAGAAGTAAACAATGAGGCTGAAAATGGTAGACAGTGAGAAATAAAGAAATTACTTCAGGAACATAAAGCAAGTAAAAGGTCAAGCCGGGAACATATTCATAGCTTTTCATATTCAAGTCTCTTTTCTAGGAAAAGAGACTTGTTAATATAACATTAAATGATATTTTGTTCCATGGGAAATCCATCTCCAAATGTTATTTCCCTCTTGAGGTGGTACAGTTTGCATTAAACAAAACTACTCTAATGTATTAGTATCACTGATGATTCTTTCCACTGAGTACCAAGAAAAAAGTTGCTTCCACCAGTCCATGAACACAAACTCATTTTCTTTATTATGTCTTTGTTTTCTCTTTGTCCAATTAGTTGAAAATGCTTTATAGGTCTACAGGGTACGAGGTGAGGAGATTTCTGAGCATGAGAAAGGCGTTTTCCACAATCTACAGATACAAATCTTGGAAACTTATACTAAACCACAGAAGAAATGTTTAAACAATGACGGGTTCCTTTCTTTTTTTTTTTTTTTTTAAAGGATTTAAATTTCTTTTCAGCAATTCTAATTTTACCACTTCAAGTCATGTAAAAGGAGGCTCCAGAGTAAAATTGCCTTGTAGACCCCAGCTTGAGCTCATCACTCCCTGGAAGCACTCCACCCTCACAGGTGGCCTTATAATTTAGGTCGGAATTCGTCATCACTGTTGTTTTCAGGTAGAAGCTACCTCTCTGGCCCTTCAATTTACCTCCTATTTACTTCAAAAGATAAAGTCCTTGAGGGGAATAAATGAGCAAATCTAATGTGTATTTAAAATATTCTGTTAATTGTTTCTGTATGTCTTTCTGGAAAGAAGGACATTTTTGGAGGAAGAACAGTTACAAACATTACTGGCAGATAGAAGCCATCTGGAAGAGCATACGAAAATCACAGAGTTTTGATCCTGGCTGGGACTGATGGTCTTGCCCTACTTTTTCAGATGGGGAAACTGAGGCTTCTTAAGGACCTGAAGGAGATCTCAGATGCTGGCTGAGTGGGGCCCTTGGTCCAGGCTTCCAGATGCCTGGTCCTAAAGACCCAGAAAGTCCTCTTGGTGACCATGACTCTGAAGGAAACCGCTGGTCAGGAAAATTCCAACGCTGGGGAGCATTCTCTGATAAAGAAGATGCCAGACAATGAATCTAATGTATAAGTGTGTGAGCTGCTCAGTGGCAGGAAATGGACAGTAGGGAGTCTGGAAGTAAGGCTGGTAACAGGAGAGCACCTGGATTTTTAAAAAAATGACTTTTATAGTTAGTTTGGAACCCTAACTCAAATGATGCTCCTCCCTCCCCTAAAAGGACTAAGGACCCATCTGTAAAAAAAGATGATGTACTCTCTGAGCTTTAGAAATCATAGAAAATAGCCAAAAAAACACACCATTAAATCACAAGGGAATGATGCAAGAGAGATAAGGAATTTTCATACTAGATCCGAATACTGGAAGCTTAACACCATGAAAGGGTTGGAAGTGAATAATGTACAAAAGGGCAGAAAAAGTGAGATACCTGCTCCAGGTAAGACAGGGAGAGAAGCCCCACCCACCAGGTGTGGGAAGCATGCTGTCAGGATCCCTCTGGAGAATGGACTAGAGCAGTGGCCCCAACCCTTGGGCCACAGACTGGTGGGTGAACAAGTGAAGCTTCATCTGTATTTACAGCCACTCCCCATCCTTTGCATTACCACCTAAGCTCCGCCTCCTGTCAGATCAGTGGCTTCATTCGATTCTCATAGGAGCATGGACCCCACTGTGAACTGCTCATGGCAGGGATCTAGGTTGCATGTTACTTTTGAGAACCACCTGAAACCATCCAACCACTCCAGATGTGGGAAGGAGCCCCACCCACCAGATGTGGGTTCATGGAAAAATTGTCTTCCATGAAATTGGTCCCTGATGCCAAAAAAGATTGGGGACTGCTGGACTACAGGACAATTCAGCTATACCTTTCAAAGTATAAAATGTGTATAGCCTGGGTTCCAGCAATTCAACTGTAAGGGATTTATTCTCTAGATACACTCACAAATACACATTAAGTCATGTAAAAGGTTGTATTACCTTAGTCTTTGTGACTACGTAACAGAAGAATAACCTAAATGTCCATCAGTAGGAACTGGTCACATAAGGAATATTTGTATGAAAGGAACGAGGCAGAAACACATATGAGCTTCTTTGTAAAAGAGTGTGTTAGCCTGTTACTTTCCATGTAAAAAGGAAATGTACTTATGTCCGCATAAACAATGCCCAGAAAGATACATGAAAAGCTGTCGCCTTTGGTTCCCTCGAAGTCTAAGGAAATTGAAACAATCACAACAATAATATCACCTCTCTCTAGACAGGGCTTATGTATGCTGGCACCTACCTATGCACTTTACATGAATTAACAAACTTAATCCTCACAGAGAGTCCCTTGGACTGCAAGGAGATCAAACCAGTCGATCCTAAAGGAAATCAACCCTGAATATTCACTGGAAGGACGGATACCAAACCTGAAGCTCCAATACTTTGGCCACTTAATGTGAAGAGTCAGAACTCACTGGAAAAGACCCTGATGATGGGAAAGATTGAGCATGATAATAGAAGAAGGGGGCGACAGAGGATGAGATGGTTGGATGGCATCATCGACTCAATGGACATTAATTTGAGCAAACTCTGGGAAATAGTGTAGGACAGGAAGCCTGGCATACTGCAGTCCATGGAGTTGCAATGAGTCAGACATGACTTAAGAGGCTGAACAACAACAACAACCATCCTCACAACAGTTCTCTAGATAGATATTAGGGTTCCCATTTTATAGACAAGGAAACTGAGGCACACAGTTTCTGTTACTTGCCTACAGTCAACCAGACTGGCAGGGGAGGAGTTGGGTTTGAACCGAGGCAGTTTGCCTGAAATCTATGCTCTGAATGATTCCACTCTGAAATTTACTTTTCATTGCGCATCCTGTTTAACAGTTAGATTCCCCCCTGCCGTTATTGTACTCATTCATATATGTTTTTCAGTTAAAATTTTTTTTTGAAAAAGAGACTGATTGGTCCCTTCCCCTCTCATTAGAGCCCCAGACCGGCTTTTGGGTAAAAGGCCTATAAGAGGGAGGACACAGTGTTGCGAGTGGGACCAGCTTCAGGAGGAGCTGGGGGGACTGAGGTGTCTGCCGGGGGTGGCGTGGAGAACACGTTCGTGGAGCAGGGGGTGGTGGCAAGCAAATCACTTCTCCATGGGCTTCAGTTCCTTGCTTTAATGACAACCCTCTATCAGTGACAGATTTGCTGTTTCATCCTGCTGCAGAGCTTGCAAATTTGGCCGTACTTAGCTAATGTCATTGACTTTTGACCACTCATCATGTTTTTAACATTCATAAACAATGTGTATTCTCCTGCTGATCTGTGGGAGCATCTGACCTTCCCAGGCCAAGCAACAATTCTGAGGGGGTTGACCCCCAAAGCGATCTCTGCATACTTCAGGTGCAGGGAGAGCGGTGAACTTTGATAAACTAGCCCAAAGTCAGAACAAAGGCAGGAGAGGGTCCCCGGGTGATGTGCGATGTGACCTCACAGGTGGCCAGGCTCCAGGTTCCCCGAGCTGAGAGAAAGCATAGCTTCTTGCTGGCCACCCATCTGCCCAGTGGTTCGATGTATTATAGCACTGACTGCAAAATCTCCTTGAAATTTTACAATAAAATACAAGAAACCTTATGTGTGTACTATGACTTCTGTATATGCATGTCCCCACCCCCAGCATGGCCACCCTGCCCTGCAAGCTTTTGAGAGGATAAGTTCAGGTAGGGGTAGCCTGGGAAGATTACTGAGGAGTGTTCCCAGCCTATTTATTGGTGGGTTGAGGAGGTTAGGGTGGAAAAGGCAAGGATGTCAAGGAGTCCAGCTCATGATGAGTCGGGTGACTGCAGTGGGAACAAGAAGCTTTGAGCAGATGAGTGATGTGATCTGATGTATGTTTTCCGGCTGTTCTGGAGGAAGCACTGTTGGAGGAGGAGTGGAATCAGAGTGAGAGAGATACTTTTATGAGATTCCACAGAAAAGATGTCAGTGTCTACGATGGTGAGAGCTGGGCAAGTGGTGAGCAGTGGTGGGACCCGGGGTCTACTTCGGAGGTAGAGCCCGTAAATTTTGCTGATGTGGGAGAGGGAAGTAAACAGGAATTGAGGATGACTCCCTGGTTTTCATCCTAAGTCAGTGAGCCTTTGGTGGTACTAACTTCAGATCAAGAAGTCTCTGCAAGGCCCTCGAGCATGAAAAACAGATGAGAAAAATGTCAAGAGTTCTGTTTGGGTCTTTTTCAGTTTGAGATGCTTATTTACCATTCAAGAAGAAATGTCAGATATGCAGATGAAATGAGCATAGCTAGACACAAAGATTTGAGAGAGAGACTTAGAATTAGGTATGGCAGGACTGCCCTGGTGGTCCAGTGGTTAGCACTCTGTGGTTTCACTGCTATGGCCTGGGTTCAATCCTTGGTCAGGAACTAAGATCCCGCAAGCCATGTAGCATAGCCAAAAAAAAAAAAAAGAAATCGGCATGGCTTCCTATAACAGAATGTTTCCCAGGTAGCTCAGTGGTAAAGACTCTGCCTGCTAATGCAGGAGACACAAGAGATGTGAATTCGATCCCTGGGTCAGGAAGACTCCCCGGAGGAGGAAATGGCAACACACTTCAGTATCCTTGCCTGGGAAATCCCATGGGCACAGGAGTCTGGTGCGCTGTTGTCCATGGGGTTGCAAAGAATGAGACACAACTGAGCACACAGACCAGAAATCCTGAATATCAGTAGCTTCAACAGAAGAGGCGTATTCCTTGCCCAGCTGGTGGTAATCTGGAGGTAGGCCCCTCAGGGCTGATACAGGGAATGCGCTCCTCATCAAGGACCCGACACCTGTCTTTCTGTCTTTTCTTTATCGTCCCCAGCATGTGGCTGCTGTCCCCAAGGCCATGTCATGGTCCAGCATGAACCAGGGCGCTCTCCTCATGAATTCCACAGTCTGAGAGCAGGAAGAGTAGGGGAAGGTGAGGCTACATGGTCTTCTGTCCATCTCATTCTCTGGAGCTTAACACCATGGCTGCAGGGGGATGCGAGGAGTATAACCTTTTCACGGGTGCATGGCTGCCCTTAATGACATCCCTCACTGGGCTTCCAGATAACGGGAAGAGCCTCTGCTGTAGACTCATCTGCTCACGAATGGGATTGACAGTTGTGACACTGGCAGATGACACAGTCAGGGAGGGGAGGGCCGGATCTGCAGAGAGAACACCGACATGTGGGGGCGGAACCAAGGGCCGCGCAGCTCCGCTGGGCTTGAGCAAGTCTCTCTGTCTCGTCTCCGGGCCTCAGGTTTTGACAGCCACTGCTTTTCCTTCTCTCACTGTCCTACTTGACACAGACACCACCTTGCTGTGTTTTCTGCACTCTTTCAAGGAGCCTTTCTAGAACAAGACTGTGCGTAAACAAATGAACCAGTCTTTGACCGGTCTTCCTTCTGGTAGAATGGAAAGATGAGAGAAGGAGATAAAGAAGAGGTCAGGATGGGGGGCAGGAAGGAAAGGGAGGAGGGGACAGTGGGCTGACTGAGGAGGTTCTTCCTGGAAGGAGCCTCAGGACTTGTCCATTTATGTGTGTTGCCTGGATGTGGTGACAGATTCAGACTCTCAGAGCATCTCTTCATCAGTGGCTTCCTGGGGTCTGTCTGGAGAGATTACCAGACACTTGGTAGGAATTTGATCCTTGACCATGAACAATGATGACGTGGGCATCAATGAGTGAAGGACACTCATATCTTCTCATGACCTGTGACCGGCGGATTGTGTCTCACAGAAGAACCTCTTTAACGACAGACACAGACAAGACTGAGCATCTGAGCACATCAAATTATATAAAGACCCTAGTGATTCCAGCTCCAGCAATGGTCTGTGCTCCAGAGCTTCTCTCCTGAAGGTTCCAAGGTCCGGCATAACCCCACAGGTATGTAATAAGTCAGTAAATACTTGGAAGTCAAAGATGTAGGAAGCAGACAGCTTCATTTGAGACACACAGCACCCTCCTCAAACACCCTCAACACCACCCCTAGTACATTCTGCAAACTAGCAGTCCTGTTTAGATTCCAGGACTCAGGGGGCAGAACGACCCAGTCCAGGGGGCACTAAAGCAAGAATGACCCAAAGGCAGCTGTGACTGAAGCAGCTCGGCTGTCAGAGCTGGAGCCAGAAAGGATGCTGGAATGAAGGAAATTTACCCTTGTTAAGCTTCTTGCTACTTTCTCCCAGGCAAGGATGGGAGGACCACCACCAGGATGGTCCAGCACGGCTGGGCAGTTGTCCAGAGCAACCTTTGCTTTGACAGGTGAGGCCTCCATGCCAGGCTCAGCTGACTGTCATTGTAGCAAGCATGACCTTGGCGTGTATACCTATTTCCCGTATCCTACCTGTCGCAGGTTGGGGCTGGCCCAGTGCCAATGCAGGAGCCATGGGTTTGATCTCTGGGTCGGGAAGGTCTCCTGGAGTAGGAAATGGCAACCCATTCCAGTATTCTTGCTGGGATAATCCCATGGATAGAGGAGCCTGGTGGGCTACAGTCCATGGTGTTGCAAAGAATCAGAACGACTGAGCGACTGAGCACACACGCAGGTCCGTGCTACTAAGTTTAATCTGAGTTCAGCAGTGCACCAATATATGAGAGGCAAGGGGGAAAATAATCACTTTCCTGCAAATCTCCTTGGGCCATGGCCATCCCATGACGTTCGGAGAAGTTGTTTATACTCTGGTCCTTTGGGCCTCTCAAATCTGACCCCAAATTTCATAATGCTGAAAGAAACATTTTGGGGCTCTCAGAAAGGGTCAGGAAGGGCAGGGATTCTTGGGGTACATGGGTGCTGCTCTCTCCAGGGAATGCCCTCCCCCAGGGGCCCATGTGGGCACACCCCATTCACGAGCCCTCCCTTTGCTGCCCGTGTCCACTCTGAGATACTCAGGCTGGGACACTCCGGCAGGAACAACAGATTCAGACCCAGGAGAGAAAGCCCAGGGGAGAACTTGGGAAGGAAGAGGGTTGGGGGGAGTTTCTGAAGCGGCGTGTGTGCTGCCCAACAACTTATTCCAGGCAGCCTCAAGTTGAGGGGCAGTCCCTGGAAACATAAGCCAGGGATGAGGTGTGATGCTGTCATGATGTGGAGCCCTGGATCTGGACCAGGCTGCTTGGTCTTTCCTTGGTCCTGCTGTGTGGCCTTGGGAAAGAAACTTAACTGCTCTGTGCCTCAGTTTCCCCGTCGGTGGAGTACCAACTAATAACAGTGCCTACCTCACAGGGTTCCTGTCAGGATCAACACATGTGAATCACTCAGAGAAGTACCAGACACACAGAGGCTCAGAAGACGTAGCCCCAAGACAACGGGAAGCAGGAAGGACCGTGTGGATCTGGGGTTGAGCTGAGGCTAGTTTTTCCCATGCAGAGTCCGCTTCTTGGGGGAGAGCTACCTCCAGAGCCTGCCGCTGACAGAAACCTCTGGGAAACCTGCGGAGGCTTCAGCGTGACTGTTTATCCAGTGAGAAGTGATCTCTGAGGCAAGTTTTCCTCTAATAAACGGAGCAATTTGTGAGGAGTTTTTGTTCTTGGACAAAAGTACTGTTGTTATACATCCTACAGGGAAGCAGTTTGTAAACCTCAAGGACTTGGCCTCAAGGTTATTGTTTTATTGAACTACTCTCTGAAATAGTTTTTTTTACAAAAACAAAAAACAAGAATACTTAATAAACCAGTGTGAGCAGGAATAGAACTCCTGCAAATGTAGAGATGGGACGCTCACCCAGTGAAAAGATAGGATTCTAGTTAAGAGCTGTCCTCTAACTGAGCTGCCTAGGTTTAGTCCTGGCTTTGCCTTAGACCTGCTGTGCGTCCTTGGGCAAACTTCCTAACTTCTCCGGGCCTCTGCCTGTCTCAGATACGAAATGGAGATGATAATGATGTGTTCAGTCACTCAGTTGTGTCAGACTCTTTGTGACCCCATGGACTGTAGCCCCCAGGCTCCTCTGTCCATGGGATTCTCCAGTGAAGAATACTGGAGCGCGTTGCTATTTCCTCCTCCAGGGGATCTTCCTGACCCAGGGATCGAACTTCCATCTCTTAGGTCTCCTGCATTGGCAGGTGGATTCTTTACCACTACACTGCCTGTAAGCTCCTCAGTAATAATGATAGACCTTACACATAGCTTGTGGTGAGACTGGAATAGGAGAAACAGAAATAGGATAATAGGTAACCTAAGTAATAGGTATACTTAGCATAGTAAACCGTAACTAATTTATCCTAATTATTATGGTAATAAAACATAACATGCAAAGTAAACAAACATAGGATGTTTTGAAAAGACCAGTGTCCACCCCATTTTCGTACTCTGTATTAGATGAAGTGTCAGGTAAGTCACACTGCAGTAACAAAACCCTCCAAACCTTAGCAGCTTGTGAGAGAGAGAGATGGGGGTGGGCTGGGGTTTCTCCCTCGTCCACGATGCCATTGGGTGGGTGGTGTCCTCTCTGGTGGCTGCATTTGTACCAGAGGAAAGTGGACCTGGAGAGCCTGGCACCACCTCTTAAATGCTTCTCCCCAGAGGTGACACATGTCTTCTCTGCTCACATTCACCAGCCAGAACAAGCCCTGACCATGGGGAACTCCTGGGAAGTCGGAAGTGAACCCCACCCCCACCGTGGCTGGAGTAGATGCTGGACAGTAAGTAGGTCTCACATCCAGCCCCAGGGTCCCACAGGCAATGTCGCAGCTCAGCAGGAGAATGAGAGGTGAGGATGCCCTGAGACAGGGGGCTCCAGCTCTACAGGGCATCCCTTCAGACTCTCCCAGTTTCCTGTCCTCCCAGCACTGGTGTGGCTCTGTAAGAATATTTTTTTTTAACACTTACTGAAATTAAAAGACGCTTACTCCTTGGAAGGAAAGTTATGACCAACCTATACAGCATATTCAAAAGCAGAGATATTACTTTGCCAACAAAGGTCCGTCTAGTCAAGGCTATGGTTTTTCCTGTGGTCATGTATGGATGTGAGAGTTGGACTGTGAAGAAAGCTGAGCACCGAAGAATTGATGCTTTTGAACTGTGGTGTTGGAGAAGACTCTTGAGAGTCCCTTGGACTGCAAGGAGATCCAACCAGTCCATTCTGAAGGAGATCAGCCCTGGGTGTTCTTTGGAAGGAATGATGCTAAAGCTGAAACTCCAGTACTTTGGCCACCTCATGGGAAGAGTTGACTCATTGGAAAAGACTCTGATGCTGGGAGGGACTGAGGGCAGGAGGAAAAGGGGACGACAGAGGATGAGATGGCTGGATGGCATCACTGACTCGATGGATGTGAGTCTGAGTGAACTCCGGGAGTTGGTGAGGGACAGGGAGGCCTGGCGTGCTGTGATTCATAGGGTTGCAAAGAGTCGGACACGACTGAGCAACTGATCTGAACTGAACTGATGCCTGCAAAGTCATAAAAAGGGCTCTCTAAACCTGTCCAGTAAGCACCATCATTGGTGATATTCTAGAATTCTGGCTCTTCGCTATAATTTTGATGACTAGGTGGTCTTCAGCACTAGAATTCATAGAAGAAAGGCTGAGAACTAGACACCAACCACCTCTCATTTAATATTTAAAGCAAAATGTATACTCTGTTTTTTTGGGCCTCTCAAATCTGACCCCAAATTGAACATAATGCTGAAGGAAATGTTTTGGGGCTCTCAGAAAGGGTCAGGAAGGGCAGGGGTTCTTGGGGTGCATGGGTGCTGCTATCTCTGGAATGCCCTCCCCCAGGGACCCCTGTGGGCACACCCCCTTCATGAGCCCTCCCTTTGCTGCCCGTGTCCACTCTGAGATACTCAGGCTGGGAAACTCCTGCAGGAACAACAAATTCAGACCCAGGAAAGAAGCCCAGGAGAGGCGTTCATGAAAGGCTCTCATGGTAAGGTTTAGATTCACTGAAAACCTCATTTTTAAATTTTTTACATCATGAAAATGTCAAACATACTCAAAAGCAGAGATCATAATGGAATGGACTCCCTATACAAAGACTTGGTATCATTTCCCCACTGCCATCTGGATGTAGCTCTAAAAAATATGAACCTTTAAAAAAACAAAAACAAAACATGATTACAGCCCATTACCCTCTTATTCCCATTCTGTGATTACATTCGCTCAACTGTCAAAAATCTGTATTTCAAGCCGACTTGTTATAAGTAGATCCAAATTAGGTCTACAAATAGCTATTGGTTATTATTTTTATAAAGACTTTTGCTGATTTATTTGTTTCTTGGATTACTAATGATGTCGTTTATCATACAACATACGTTCTATCATCTGAACTTACTTCTCCATAAATTGCTTAGTCAGCCATAATTGTATTATTTGTGAGCTGTTTTCATTTTGTTTGTGGGATAGTACTGTATGTTTTTTTAACTGAAGTATAGTTGATTTGGGCTTTCCTGGTGGCTCAGATGGTAAAGAATTTGCCTGCAATAAAGAAGACCTGGGTTTGATCCCTGGGTTGGGAAGATCCCCTGGAGAAGGGTATGGCAACCCCACTCCAGTAGTCTCACCTGGAGAATCCCATGGACAGAGGAGCCTAGCAGGTTACAGTCTATGGGGTCGCAAACAGTTGGACGTGATTGAAGCAACTGAGCACATACACAGCATAGCTGATTTACAATGTTAGTTTCAGGTCCAGCATGGTAATTCCCTGCTTTTACAGATCATACTCCATTAAAAGTTACGACAAATCAGATGGTTGTGTCCCCTAGTTCTCTCCATGGTGCGTCCGTCTGCAAGTGCACGGGGTCCTGTTGCCCCTGTTGCAGAGTGGGATGCTTAACCAAGAAGCAGGGTCGGGCTGACAGCCTGAGTGGTCCTTTGTCAGATCCCTCCCCAGCCCTCCATGAGCGGATCATTCATTGGCAAGTGTGGCTTCATCAATCATTTCATTAGAGGCTGCAAAAGACTGTTTTTACAAATTCATGACTTTTTCCCATTCCTTGGATTCTTTCCAGAAGGTGATTTCCCCTCATCAGTGGGGACTATTTTTACCCTCAAATATAGTTCATAAAAAAGGGCTGGATAGAAGCTTAATTCTTTCTTTTCTTAAGGTTCATTTTCAGAGTAAGGATTTGTTGCCCTACTTAATTACAGTGGTGTCCGAAGGTTGTGTTTATTTGTTCGTTTGGTTGCTTGTTTTTTTTGGTGGGGATAAGAGTCTTTCTCTTAAGTGATGATGATGATGATAATGGATTCATGACTTTTTATGAGCTTCATGTGTTTCAATCAATTGCGTTTACTAATTCTCTTTATTCTTTCATTTCTCCATCTTTAAGTCACAGGGAGATGGTTCACTTTGGCTCCTACATCCTTTCACACGACCCATCATCGTCTCTGCTTCCTTCGTTACAACACATCTTGGCTCCTCTTGTCTATTTCCTGCCTAGACTTGGAAGTAGTCCCTCCCCCAAAGAGCCCTGCTGCTTCCTAATGGATCTACTGATTATATTCTACAACACAAAATGCAGGTCTCTTATGTCCACGAGCCTGGGCATGATAGATGTCATCTCTTCCTACACCACCACTCCCCAAAGCCTCCCACACACAACTCAACTTCATTCCAAAGGTCTGGAATAGATGGCACTTCTGTGGGCCCCTCAGAAAGCCTCACTGCATTTCAAATGAGTAAATAATTTTTTTCTTAGTTTTTCCTGATGCAGCTGTGAGTCTGAGAAGTGACAGACACAGTGAGATGTAAACCAACACATAATCTAACCAGGGAGAGATTTGGAGTTACCAGCGAAGGGGACCCTGGAGATCAATGGACTGGTGAGACCAGGGGGAAGGGACCAAGACACGAGGTGGCACCAGCTCTTGCCTGAACATATATCCCTGGGGGACTGCCCCCTTTCTCTGGGAGCATCACCCTCTTGCAAAGAGGGAGCACAGCTTCCAGCAGGACTCCTGGGGAGCCGAGAGGGAGGAAGGGGATCCCTGACTGAGATCAGCTGAATATACCAAGCCATCAGTGGAGAATGGGGGCAGGGACAGGTGCCAGAGACAGATCTAGTCAGGCCCACATCCGCCAGGACCCTGTGATGGAAGAGAAGGAGGACACTGCCCTTTAGAAAGACAAATGAGCTGATTCGATGAATGAACAAGGGAACGTCCATGCCAAATTCCCTTGAACTTGAGCAAGGAAAACTTTGTACAAATTATAAACATCAATAAATGAATTGCCAATTGAGTTCCTGAAATACTGGCAACTAGGAATCCATAGCAGAGCCCTTCAGAGACATGGCATGGTCACTCTAGGTGGATAAGGAGAGAGAAATGTCTTGTTTAACCACCAGGCCCTCCCTTGGAACAGCGGGTTATCTTTCAGAGAAATGCAACATCGATCTCTTCTCCTTGACTTTGCGTAGGGGTGGAAAGAATCTTCCACTCTGCGTCTGGAACTCGTGGAGACAGAGCAGGGGGAACCCAGCTAAATTTATGCTCTGGGCTGCGTGCCATCTGCTGAGCCCCGCTGTGCAATTAGCAGACCTCTCCTTTGTAAACTGTGTGGCCTCCTGCGCAGCCTGCTTGAGTCTCTGCCATCAAAATAAGTTTTATATGGGCCGTCGCTGCTCAGTGTTCTGCAAGTCATTTCTCTCGCTTAAGACCATACAAGGTTAGGGCTTGTGTCTACTTCGTTTCAACATTCAGCTAACTGGGTCCTGCACGATTTCACATCCGACTCAAAGGAACCCAGCATCCTGGTGTTCCCAGAAGAAATGTGGGGAAATAAAACTCATGGCTGACACGTGGACGAGACTGGTAGGGGGAATCTCTGAGAGTTTGTCCAGGTGGGCTTTGCAAAATCCCATGTTCAGACAAAGCTCCGATATTTTAAACAGACAGGAAGTTGGCAGGGTGCCCCCTGAATGACTCGCTTGTTGATGTCATTTTCTGCCTGCCGTGCCAGTCTGTCTCCTGAGGGCCCAGGAACAAGTCTGAGGAGGCTCTGAGATAAGTCTGGGGGTGTGCTGACTTGTGATCCTGATGCCACTGGGGCCCCCCAAGTCCAGGGAGAAGCAGCACCCTGAAAGCTCTCAGTGGGGAAAGGAGTAGAGCAGATTTTGAGCACTTGGTCCAGGATCTGTTTCTACTACTTGGACTCGTCATCCTCTCCATCCCTTTTAAGATCCCCACCACCACCAAAACAACCCACATGTTGAGCAGTGGCCACGATGAGTAGGTTCAGTTCAGTTCAGTCACTCAGTCGTGTCCAACTCTTTGCGACCCCATGGACTGCAGCATGCCAGGCTTCCCTGTCCATCACCAACTCCCAGAGCTTGCTCAAACTCATGTCCATAGCATCAGCGATGCCATCCAACTATCTCATCCTCTGTTGTCCCCTTCTTCTCCTGAGTAGGTTAATAGTGAATTACTAACACTAGCAATGCTGAAGCTGAAACTCCAGTACTTTGGCCACCTCATGCGAAGAGTTGACTCATTGGAAAAGACCCTGATGCTGGGAGCGATTGGGGGCAGGAGGAGAAGGGGACAAGAGAGGATGAGATGGCTGGATGGCATCACTGACTCGATGGACATGAGTTTGGGTGAACTCTGGGAGTTGGTGATGGACAGGGAGGCCTGGCGTGCTTCAATTGATGGGGTCACAAAGAGTCGGACACGACTGAGCGACTGAACTGAACTGAACTGAAGATACACATTCAGCTGGTGGAAGCCTCCACTCCTCAACTTATGAGAAGACATGGTAAGAAGCAGTGGAGATACAGACAAACAAATATGGGGGTGGTGAGAAGGAATGACAGGGTGGGATGTATGGAGAGAGCAACGTGGAAACTTATAGATAGCCAATGGGAATTTGCTGTATGACTCAGGGAACTCAAACCAAGGCTCTGTAATAACCAAGAGGGGTGGGATGGGGAGGGAGGTTCAAGAGAGAGGGGCCATAGATATACCTATGGCTGATTCATGCTGATGTTTGGCAGAAACCAACACAATTTTGTAAAGCAATTACCCTTCAATTAAAAAAAAAGTAAATTCTAAAAAAGAAGCTGAGAAAACTGCTGGAATGCTGATTTCATGGCTGGACTTCTGGACCTTTGTTTTTCTTCAAGCGAGACTGCAACCCAGTTCTATTCACAAAGCTTCCACACAATTCAGGGACCCTGAGGGTAATGTAGAAGGAAGCAGAAACAGAGGCTTGTTTCAAACTCCCTTGGAATGTCAGTGGGGTAAGCGTGTGAGGCCCAGCATAAACTAAGCTCTTAACAGCCTTGCTTTTTTCCCACACTGAGCTCGTTTTGGGTCCTCACCTGGCTGGGGGCAGAATTTAAGCACTGCTGCTGCTGCTAAAGTTGCTTCAGTCGTGTCCGACTCTGTGCGACCCCATAGACGGCAGCCCACCAGGCTCCCCCATCCCTGGTATTCTCCAGGCAAGAACACTGGAGTGGGTTGCCATTTCCTTCTCCAATGCATAAAAGTGGAAAGTGAAAGTGAAGTCGCTCAGTCGTGTCTGACTCGTAGCGACCCCACGAACTGCAGCCTACCTAGCTCCTCCATCCATGGGATTTTCCAGGCAAGAGTATTGGAGTGGGTTGCCATTGCCTTCTCCGAATTTAAGCACTAGTGGCCGCGGATCCCTGCTAATGCTTGTTTCCCGCGTGTACGTGAGACTGCCTCCTGCAGGGGGCGCTTGGGAGCCCCAGCCCTGTACACAAGGCCTCCGCAGGGGGGTCGGCACCAGCTACGCAGCATTTTACTCTGATGCCAAAGATCAACCCCGTTTTCTCTGCCCTGGTCCTGCTTTTTCTCTCCTGGTCCTGCTATACACGGGCAGATTTTCCTCTCAGTCTGTAGCCCATCTTCCATCTTCCTCCTTCCCTTCGTCTCTCTCTTAGTTCTCGCTCTTTTTTTCCCCTTTCCTGTCTACCTGTGATCTTTTCAGCTTGCAACATCTTTCTCTCACATCAGTCCATGTAGTCAGTCAACTCGCCAGGAGCCTGCTGCATGCCAGCCTGTGCTCAGCCCCGGGGAGGGGAGGTGCAGGTGCAAGGCTGAGAGACCCTGGACTTCTAAAATGGACTTGATGGGAGACAGGGGGACAGGTGGGCAACAAGGAAGCTGAGAGGTGGGTGTGGTAATCTCAGGAGCTGAGAGACGCAATAAAGAAGACAGATTAGAGAAGTGTGACAGAAAGTGACGGAGAGGAAGGGAGCACTCTTTTAGCCATTTTGGTTAAGGAAGGAACTTTCTGAGAAGGTAACATATACTCTGGACTTGAATACTGAAAAAGAGGTGGCTGTGTGATGAGTTGGAAGAAGGAATGGCAAGCGCAAAAGCCCCGAGGCAGCAGGGAGCTGGCATCCCCGAGTCGGGAGGAGACCAGTGCTGCCTCAGCTCAGGGAAACCCTGGGTGCCCGGGTGGGGGAGTAAGTGGGAGAACTGTCATCCGCAGCACAGGGTTTGGTTTGATTCTGGTGGAGTCATGATGATGGTGCTATTTAAGCAGGTAAGTGCTAACAGAATAGTCTTGTCTTAGCTTCTGTCTGTGCAGAGGACAGGGGTAGTGGCCAGGAAGTCAGCTGGGAGGCTTTGCTGTAGCCCAGAGATTATAGGGGCTCAGACCTTTACTGGAGCAGAAGAGGGGGGACAAGAGGTCAGATTCAGGATACATTTGGGAATTCAACTGGATATGGCAAAGAGATCAGCAGGCTGGGTTTCTTTTCCTTTCCTTCCCTTCCCTCTTCAGCAACCTCCTCCACCTTTTTCCAATTGAATGATGACATATATTAAAAGTAGCAGGTTAGAGGTGGGGAGAAATCAAAAGACATATTTTGGCCACAAACTTAGCGAACCTATACGGCAGCTCAGAGAATCAGACAGGCACTCCCATGGAAGGTGACTCCTCTGCAGAGCAGCTGGAGCCCACACTGGTGCTCAGAGCTTCGGAGACCAGACATGGGCTGGATGCCCAATGGGGTTTCTTGGCTGGCTGCCTTTGGCGGTGCTCAAGCTGAACAACAATCCATGGTGACCCTAATCTGGCCCATACAACATCTGAGATATCTGTTAGGCATCTGAATAGAGAGGATAGTTAAATGACTATTGTAGGTCTGAATTTCAGGGAGAAATTGGGACTAGAGAAGTGAATTTAGGAGGCATAATAACACAGTTTTTAAAATCAGGGGATTAAGGCTATGAACATGGAGAGGAAGCAACATGGGCTAGGAAGGAAGCCTGCACCACTTCACGATGCAGCAGTTAGGAGAGAGGAGGAAGATGCAGCAGCTGCTGCTAAGTCGCTCCAGTCGTGTCCAACTCTATGCGACCCCATAGACAGCAGCCCACCAGGCTCCCCGTCCCTGGGATTCTCCAGGCAAGAACACTGGAGTGGGTTGCCATTTCCTTCTCCAATGCATTAAAGTGAAAAGTGAAAGGGAAGTCGCTCAGTCGTGTCCAACTCTTAGCGACCCCGTGGACTACAGCCCATCAGGTTCCTCTGTCCATGGGATTTTCCAGGCAAGAGTACCGGAGTGGGGTGCCATTGCCTTCTCCGAGATTCAGCAGAGAGACCCAGAAAGAGCTGCTGGTGAGACAGGTGAACAATGTGGAAAGTGATGACCCAGATGGCAAATGAAGAGAGGATGTGAAGAGGCAGAGATGGGTTCTGTCAGATGAGGCTGAGCAAGATGAGCAGTGAGGTGGAGTATCTGGTCAGATGGCGACTCAGGATGCAGAGTGCAGGAAATGGGGCCGAGCCTGACTGCAATGGGCAGGGCAGAGAGGAGACAGGCAACCCTTTAGAGGAGTTCTGATAAAGGGGGAGAAAGAAAAGCAGGAGGTGAGTGGGAGCACAAGGCATAAACGATGATTCTATTTAGCCTCACAAGTACTGATTTGTGAAGATAAAAGGTACAGAGCAGCACACACAGTCTTCTTCTGTGGGGTGTGGGATTTGGGCACGTGTTCACCTTTATTTTCTGTATTTCATTTTTTGAGTTACCTTACACTAAATATGTATTATTTTTATAGTCATATAAAAAGAAGCAAAATGTTATATAATGAAGACAGCTCATTGGGAACTCAACAGTTTCCTGTTTTTTGTCTTTGTCAGTCTTTACCATTTTCCCTCTCCGCCCCCCTCCTCTTTCTGCTCTCTTTCTACTGACTCCCTACTACCACAGTTGCATAGCTGCATGCCACTTTGCACAGATTACAGCTGTATCACCTGTGGACGGTGGGACCCTACCTGACGGGTATTCTGTACCTGGTACAGTGCCCAGCACCCCTCCAAATTCAGGCAGCCTCAGTCAGCACTTCCTGTTGAGCCATGGATTCAATGATGATAACACAGGTTCTTTCTACTGTTTTGCTGGAGCAGCGAGGCTAACACCACCTGCTGGACCCACTGTGAACGGAGAGCTTATTACACCAAACAGTCAAGGTCAATTTGTTGTAGGGTTCACAGAGAACTTTGGATGCCTTAAGGTCTACATTCAGGTCAGCGATTTGCCCTGTGCTTAGCACAGAAGCCACATCGCATACACTCTGTGAACACTGGCTGTGATGGCTATAGTTAACACTGTCACATGGTATTCTTGCAAGTTGTTCCAAAGTTTCTCGTCACAAGAAAAAAACTATTTCCCTTTTTATTTTCTGTGTCTATGTGAGATGATGGATGTTCAATAAACTTATTGTGATCATCATTTCATAATATATGGAAGTCAAATCACTATGCGGGCCACCTGAGATGAATACATGGCTGTACATCAATTTTATCTCAATAAAACTTAATGTTGAAGGAATAAAAGGATATTGGTGTACAAGTATCTTACCATTTGTGACTCCTAAAATAATCTATGTTCAAAACCATCATACGTGAGACTCTTGCTCAAGGTGTGAGCTGAGGTAGCATCACCCCACCTGGGAGCTCATTAGGGATGCAGCATCATCTTGGGCACCCCCAAGACCTGCTGAAACAGATGTGCATTTGGACATGATCCCCAGCAATTTGCCTGCTTCACAGGGAAAGCATTTGGTTGCTGGTTTTTAAATCTCTTGGTTTAATGTTCTCTACCTCTCTGGTACTTAATTATAAGACTTCAGAGATTTTGCTGGAGCACAGACTAGAAGAGGTAGCTTTGCATAAGTGCAAACTTTTGCCAGCAAGGGGAGAGTTTGCAGAGCAACTTTTTAAAAATCAAGGATAAAATATCTGTGTTCCCATGATGTGGCTGCTCCTCTATTTCCGCTTTAGCTGTGCTGGTTCCAGCCCCCCGCCCCTCCTCCTGGGATGGTCAGGATTACAGCAAGAAGGCCTCCTCTTGGGGTGAGTGAAGCGAGCTGGCTGTTTACCCTCCACAGCCTGCACCTGAAGCCAAGCTGGTGGTCTTATGAAGCTGCCCGGCAGTGGCGTGTTTTCCATCTGGGAAGCAGTTCAGAGCCCAGCTCAGCTGCCAGCAACAAGGACGGCTGCAGCTCTTGCCCTTCTTTCTGCTGGCCCACGCTCTCAGAGCCCCATGAAATCGGCCTCCGCCAGCCAGCTCTTCACAGACAGGCGGGGTGGACTCTGCAGGGGTGTCCAGGATTATGATGGAGGGGCCCTGGCAGGGAGGAGTGGAAAACAAGTCCCAATTCCAAGCCCGAGTCCGGGTTGTGAGCCCCTTGCTGCTTTCCAGAAGAGTGCTGATGCAGGCTGCCCTTGGCCAGAGCCAGTCCAGCTTCCGGAGCAAGGCCCAGCTGCTGTCCACTGTGGGGGCACAGGGCGGGGAGCGATTCCCACTCTCCACAGGGAGGAAGGGGCTTCACTTGGTCCATCAATTGAAGAGCTAGGAAGCAGCTGGCTTCTCCCCCTCCCCTTTTCCCTCCTCCTCCCCCTTTTCCTCCTCCTCCCTCCCCTGTTCCATCCCTCCATCACCACCCCGGCCCTACCTCCTGTCTTTCTCACTATCTTTATTGGGAGCAGGCAGGAGTGAGCTGAGCCGGCCTCTACTTGACTTCGGGTCAGGATGAAGAGTCCAAAAAGACAGCCTCTCTGCCATCTTGATTTTATTGAAGGGACTCCTGCCAGTCCGTCTGAAATAGCAGAGATAAACATAATCCCATTTTCACCATGGCCAAGGCCATCGGATAAAGTTGGAATTTGATAAAGAACTAAAATACTATTGAAACAGAGGAAACGTTCCTGAAGCAAGTTCTTCTAGCTACTTCCTCACAGAATTAGTCCATGGCTCCAGGTCCGGCCAATATAGATTCGTGGGCCGGGCAACTATCAACTTCAGCTGCTAAAAACGTAGCTTGTTACTCTTCTCTCCCTCACTCATCTGCCGGGAGCATCTTGATAACTGGTAAAAACTGAATATAAGAGTTCTCTGGAGAGCAAAGCACAGATGCTATTGCCCCCTGGCAATGCCTCAGCTGCTGAGAATGTGATTCCCATCAGAAGCAAGAGGCAGTCTCTCCGTCTGCACTTGCAAGGTGCGTTCCACGTGGCCTCTGGGTGGGAGTGGCTGCAGGTGAGGACGCAGGTGTGCTGGGAGGATGCGGCAGGTGCCGCCCCTTGCTGACAAGTGGTGAGACTGGGCAACTGAGTTGTCCTTTTTAAGTCACAACTTCTTCAGTAGTAATATGGAAAGAGCGATGCCTGCTACAAAAGTTTGTTGGTTAAATGAGGAAAGATCCACAGAGCACCTACTTCTGTGCCTTGCCCCATTGCCGGTGCCAGTAAATATTCGTTCTCTTTATTGGCACCAGAATTCTTGGTGGAGATGTGGGAGAGGACTGGGGGTATCATGATGACTTTTTTTAAACCTAAATACCTCTATCCCCCTAACTCCCTAACTCCCAGGTATTCAGAGGTCCTCCCCTCCTGCCTTCACATTCAGGTCCTTGAAAATCATGGCCATGTGCATGAAGTTCCCAGCAGTAGTTCTTTGTCAAAGTGCAAGAGTTCCTTGGAGGAGAAGCAGGCTGAGTCCCCCCCACTGTGGCATAAATGCGCATCTTGGGTGTGCGCTTCCCCCAGAAGAACTTGGCTTCAGAGGAGGACTGAATTGGGGAGGGGAGGGAATGGTGATGGGGGAGGGATGAGAAGAGGGGAAAAAGCAGAAATGGGAGAAACACTCAGGTAACAAAACAGTGATGTGGGTTCTCTCTCTATTGCCAGATCATTTATTTTGTGGAAGACAAACCTGCTTTTTTTATAGGGGGCTCTTCCTACACTGGCCATTAGAGTTTATACAGATTTTCTAAGAAATCCTGATTTTACAATGAGCCAAATTTTCCCCACATGATGCCATCTTAAAAAAAAAAAAAGTTTGTCCCCAGATATTCGTGAACATTAACTTTCAAAGCTGACATTTCTCTTTCATGGATCACAGACACATTTTAAAAAACAATTTAAAAAGAATCTGCATATTTTGTTTTCCATCTTAAGATGTATCAAATATTGAAGACATTCAAAAAGGAATAAAGAATACTATAATGAATGTTGCCCTAGCTCCCAACCAGTTTAATTGTATAGAGTTAAAAACAACAAATAAAGCATATTTTCCTAGAATATGTATCAATGATGTAACAATGTGTAAACAGGGAAAGCAAGGGCCTCATGAACAGCCTTGGGGAGGGTGGCTACCTTGCATGGGGACATCGAGGAACAGGGTGAGGAGGACTCACTTCTGGAGGGGACTGTGGAGGTCTTAGCCTGCTTAGACAGTGGTGTGAACCAAAGTTGGTTAGATTCTGCCTTCAAAATCTAAAAGACAAAAAGCCCAAGATGTGCAGTGACAGAAAATTCTAGCTCTCTTCAACATCACAGGTCTAAGAAAGGAAACTGGATTTTGGAGGCGACACACTTCATTCAGAGACTAGGCGACTCAGACTCAGTTCAGATTTGGGCATCCGGCCCACGTTTTCACTAACACAAAACCAGGGAGTGCATAGCGAGGCCTGTTCTATTTAGGTGACTGAAGAATCATTAAACAAATCACACAGAAAGCACAAAATAAAGCCCATGTGAGCAGCACACAAGGACCTTTATATATTACTGACCGTTTTCCCTTCTTTTCAAAGGAAAGGTATTTCCATAAAGTGAGTGTTATGTACTGTGCATCTGGTATCAGACCTATTCAAGATCGCCATAAAAAGATTATTTATGACTCAATAGCTATTCTTGTTTACCGCAGATGACATCATCATCCCAACATTGTTACATTACATCAGCATTTGCCCCACTTTTATTGCCTTTGCTATGAAGCCTGTGGCTCAGGCAAAAATGCCTTATGAAGACGAGCCCAGAAAATAATAAATAGAATGCAATTCCAGCCTTCCCTGTGCTCGAAGTTTTCTTCCAGCTGGACCACCCGTGGCCCAGCGAGAAGCCCCCCGTCTGTTCTCTTGGGCATCCGTCCCCCTTAGTGGGAGCATTTCTCAAGGAGGTCAGAGTAGCATCTTCCAGGGCTACAGACCCTTGCAGGAGCAGGAAAGCCAGCACCCATTCATCTTCTTCAGTAACACCATCCCAGTTTTGTGGAGGGAGAATGGAATTACTCCTCTCCTGCGAGGTGGATCGGGGGAAATTGTTATTCGTGGCGCTATGCCCTCCTCCAGTTAAGAGACAGTCATTTGACACAAGCTAGACCGAACTCCTCAGAACCCAGGAGCACCTCTGGAATTTGAATCACAATCTTCCCTTGTGCAGAGGAGGAAGAAGCGAGGGGCAGAGGTGAAAAGGCAGAAGCCACTGGAGTTCACTTCTTTGAGCGGCACTGCAGTCAGCCTTGGTATCCCCCAGGCACTGGTTCTAGGACCCCCATGGATACCAAACTCTGAGGATGCTCAAGTCCCTCACATAAAATGGTGCAGCATTTACACATAACCTATGCACAGCTTCCCGTAAACTTTAAATCTTCTCTAGATGACTTACAAAACCTAATACAATGTCAGTGCTGTGTAAACAGTTGCCTGAGTGCAGCAAATTCAAGTTTTGCTGTCTGGAACTTTCTGGAATTTCTCCCCCAAATATTTTCAATCCACAGTTGATTGAATTTGCAAATGCAGAACTGGCAGAGACTGAGAGCCAACTGTACTTCAGTTGATTGAAATACATTTCTAGTCCCAAGATGGAGTCACTCCTGCCCTGGGTGCTATGACAGCCAATGGAAACTAATCCTTATCCTATAAAAAAGGTCCAGACTTCTGCCCCATTTTGCAGGTCCCTGGATCCTTCCTTGGAAACAGGGACCACTTGTATTATGAGGTGTTGAGCAGAGTTTGCATGTTACCTACATCGTCATTTTTAATTATCTTTAACGGGTTAGACTGGCCCCAAGTTCTAGGTTCCATTCCTCCCTGTGAATTCCCTTTATTGTTAACTAAGCTGGAGTCTTTCCATCCCTGGGTGGGGAAGATCCCCTGGAGGAAAAAATGGCAACCCACTCCAGTATTCTTGCCTGGAGAATCCCACGGACAGAGGAGCCTGGCGGGCTACAGCCCATAGGGTTGCAGAGAGTTGGACAAGACTGAGTGACTTAGCATGCAAGCTGGAGTCTCTATTGCTTGTAATCAAAGACTCAAAGCCCAAGCCCTGGGCTTCGCTGTAACTGTGTGGACACCCCAACTCAAGAGGAAAATACAGTCTGTCCTGAGGAGTCAGTCACACAGCTGGCAAATGGGGTGTCCCTGACAGGGAGAGCCCAGTAGAAGGAGTTCAGGCTCCTTCACACACACTCTGAGGCGCTCGAGGCTGTGTGTTGTACAGATAATCAATTCAAGCTGCAAACCAAATGCCTACAGGCACCATCACTCCTGAGGCTGGCTATATCCCCCCTCCTATAGGAAAGAACAACCAGCAGTAACATTGTTCCTGGTTCCATAAAGGACTTGAATTTCGAGGTGAATCCAGGAATTGTCCTGTAAATTTCCCCGTGGTTGCCGTTTTCCGTCCCCCTCTCCCCACACCTTTAAAAACTGACGTCGGCAGCGATTCATTTCCCAGTGGCAGGAAGCGCTGCCTGTCCCCTCATCTCCTGGCAGCTCTAGGAAGTGACAGTGACAAAGAGGAATTGGCCTCCACTCCCCACCCCCAAGGGCTTCCCTGGTGGCTCTGAAAGTAAAGAATCCGCCTGCAACGTAGGAGACATGGGTTCGATCCCTGGGTGGGGAAGATCCCCTAGAGGAGGAAATGACAACCCACTCCAGTGTTCTTGCCTGGAGAATCCCCATGGACAGAGGAGCCTGGCGGGCTACAGTCCATGGGGTCACAAAGAGTCAGACAGAACTGAGTGACTAAGCACAGCACCTCTGTTCCAGGGCTGGCTGCCTTCACAGAAGCCTGGAAGGACCCAAGAAATGAATACTCTCGTGAAAGGAAAACCCAGAACACACAAGCGAAGCTGGCTGGGAACTGGGCTTGGCCCACCTGGGAGTCGTGTCCTGCCGAGGGCCCGAGCAGGACACTTGGCTAGTCACTACGCAGTACTGTTCTTGTCGCTGAACACTCACTCAATCAGCAAAGCTCTCTGTGTTAATCCGCAGACTCCGAAATGGTGTTTTGGTTACTGAAGCTGTCAGACAGACAGGAGGACCCAGGCAGGCCCAGCAGGGCTGGCGAGTCCCTGCTCCATAGGGCCTGGGGCCTCGGCAGGGGCTGATTTGACAGGCTGGGGGCTGGACAGTGGGGGCAGGGGGATGTCTTCTGAGATGGCTTGGTCACGGTCACTCATGTCTGGCACGGGGTAGGGATGGCTGGAGGGCCGAGTTTAGTGGGACTGCAGCCCAGTGGAGGAGCCCTGGGAGGTGGATGGCACTGCCTGCCTTATGTCCTCAGGCAGCTTCCTGGCCTCACTCCCGCTGGGCACTGTGGGTAGAGGCAGCACCAGTGGCCCAGGTTCAATGGGAGGGCGTCAATGAATCAGGAGCCATGTTTAAAGCCACCATTGGCTGGAGAGAGGCTGTCCGGAAAGGGTGACGGTGAGGGTCAGTGCTCCGGAGAAGCTAGCGTCGCACCCTGCTCCCTCCTCTGGGCTTCAGATACAGCTCTCAGAACACTCTCTGCTGCCCGTCAGCCTCCAGGGTAAAGTGTCTGGTCTGAGGACTGGAGTACTAGGGCAGCACAGCACTCAAGAAGGGGCCTTCCACATCCCCAGGGTTGGGAGGCAGGTAGGGAGCGATGCGGTGACTGGGCCTGGGTGAGGGTGGTCCTTTCTCTCCTTTGTCCCCCTCCCTCACAAAGGGGGTCTGACCTGACTTCACGACATGCAGCTCCAAACTTGGGACTCCATCGTCTCCATCCACCTGCTGAGTCTCCAGCCCCCAGAACCTGCAGTCCCTGGAGCCAACTCTGCAGAGCCTGAGTTTCTTCCCTCCTTTCGGCCCTGGGATCCGAGAGCTCACATGCTGATGGGCTGGGGGTACAAGGGTCTGGGAGGGCCTGCATCCAGCAGACCTGGGTGGCCACTCCTGTCTGTGTGGGACCTGCCAGCCCAGCACCTCATATGCAGGATGGTGCTTCCACCCACCTGCCACCTGATGGGCTCAGCAAGTTCACCTAGCACTGGAAGAGGAAGGAAGAAAGGGGTAACTGGGAATGGAAGGGGTAGAATGATGTTGCAATCGGAGCTTAAAAAAAAAAAGATAAACATCTCTGCACCAAGGAGTGAGATTCCAGCAGGCTGGTGGGGATACAAGGCAAGGGAGTGTCAGTGTCATGTAAGAACCCGGCACAGAACATGGAGGCACACAGGTCAGTGCCCACTCGATCCAGATGGATCCAGGGCCCTGGCCTTTTCCCTCTCAGGCTTCTCTCCCTTCCAGGAAGCACAGTGTGCAGTCACTCCTGTGGGCAATGGGCCTGAGTGTCCCCTTGGCTCTTTGCAACTCCCTTCATAACATGAGTTGGACCCATGGCCCCCGGGTGTACCAAGAAATGAAAGCACAGCATAGAGCTGAGGCCCAGTGGGAAATTTATGTTGCACAAATAAAGCTTTGTGGGCTGGGCCTAGCTCCCCAGTGCCCAACCTCAATAACCTCCAAGGTCAAGCACAAGCTCTGGGCTCCTCTGATCTGTGGGCAGCTCTCCACATAGGCTGCTGAGACCCCGTCTCACACCATGCAGGCTGCATACCTGTTTCCTACTTTGCTAGTAATAAACAAGGTACATTGTCTGAGTCTTCATTCTCAGCAGCCCTTGGATCCGGCTTAGCTCTGCGGCTGGTGCAGCTCATCTGTGGATCCTAGCATGGTCCACTCAAGCTGTGAAACCCTTTTAGCCCTTCATACCATGAGCTCATGCTCTCACATCTTTAACTGGCTCAGCCTTAAAGGTCTTGTTGTTAGGTCTTGTCTGTCTTGCAGTTTGTGCCCTATGGTTGCTTGGATGGTCCTGTATCTTCACTGTCTCTGTCTCACTTAACCACTGCTCCATTCTCTCACCACGTGCATTTACAGTACGTTCATGAAGTCGGCATACCAGTCGTCCCCATCCCATTATATTGGGTTTGAGCATCTGACTTGTTTGGCTGGTAGGATGTGAGGCAGGGGTAGGGGTGGGGGAATGTGATGTGTCTGGGGCTTGGCTTGCTCTCTTGTACTCTGGCTCCAGAATGAAATACACAAGAAACTGACCTAAACCCAGCCAAACTGCAGACCCAGAAACAGGAAAAGGAAATGCTTCTAAGCACTGAATTTGGGGACTGTTTGTGATACAGCACGTTCTGTGCAAAAGCTGACCAATACAGACCCCCTTGGGGGCAAGACCTGCCTCGTAGCTGGTTTTGTTCTTTCTGATTCTGTGACTTCAGTTGATGACCTCTTCTCCCATGACCAGCCCCTTACATCTGCCAGGTCAGCGCCTTCCTCAGTCTCCCCTCCTCAACTCCCTCCCACTCAGTGACCTCAGTCTCCCTTCCTCAACTCCTCCCACTCAGTGAGCTGATGGAGGACCTCAGTCCCCTTGACACCAGGCTATGTAGCTCATGATAAATGAGGCCAGTGATTCTACAACACAGATCACAAAACTGATTCAGAATGAAGACACTGTTTACCATCCTTCTCCCCTGATTAGAAATGTCCTAGTGATGGGCAGCGGAGAAGGCAATGGCACCCCACCCCAGTACTCTGGCCTGGAAAATCCCATGGATGGAGGAGCCTGGTAGGCTGCAGTTCATGGGGTCGCTAAGAGTCGGACACGACTGAGCGACTTCACTTTCACTTTCATGCATTGGAGAAGGAAATGGCAACCCACTCCAGTGTTCTTGCCTGGAGAATCCCAGGGACGGGGGAGCCTGATGGGCTGCCGTCTATGGGGTCGCACAGAGTCAGACACGACTGAAGCGACTTAGCAGCAGCAGCAGCAGTGATAGGCAGAGAGTACAGATATCCCTCCCAGCAAGGGCCAGTGCTGCTTCTTTAAACTGTGATAAAATATATGACCATAACATTTACCATTTTAGCCATCTTTAAGTGTTTAGTTCTGTGGCATGAAGTATATTCACATTCACCATCACCACACCACCCTCCATCTCCAGAACTTTTCATCTTCCCCAACTGAAAGTCTGTTTCCACTAAACATTAACTCTCCATCACCCTCCTCCCCTCATCACCTCAGCCCTTGGAAATCACCGCTCTTTGTCTGTTTCTGGGAATCTGACTGTTGTGGGTACCTCATTATCAGTGGAATCATCATACGTGTCCTTCCATTTCTGCCTTATTTCACTCAGCCTAATGTCTTCTGGGTTTATCCATGCTGCAGCATGTGTCAGAATTGATTTCCTTTTTAGGGCTGAGTAATACTCCACTGTGTGTATATTTCACGTTTTGTTTATCCATTCGTCCATCAGTGGACATTTGGGTTGTTTCTACCTTTGGCTGTTGTGAATATTGCTGCTAAGTATATGGTATACCAAAGGCTGGTGCTTCTTAACTAAGGTGTCTGCAGCTGGTGGGTGAACACCAGGACTTGTACTTTAGGGGAGTGCTGAAAGCAGTGCTGGGAAAATAAATCAGACCAGAATGTTTCCCTGAAGCCTTTCTCACTAGGCTCAAGGTGAAGGAGAGAGGGTAAGCAAAGTGCCTCGGCCATCCAACAACTCTCTCCAAAGACACTCTCTAATATCTAACCTCAAACAATGTAAATCCTTGGCTGGGTACAGAGTTCAGGGCTGCAAAATGTCTTCGGACCCCTTCTTTGCAAGTCCGGCACCTGTAGATGTTGCAAATCATCACCACCACTTCCTTTGCTCCCGGTACATGCATCCTGCTCAAACTCATCAGGAAAGTGGAATCTCTTCCTGCCCTGCCCCCTCCAGCCTGCCTTGTCCTGCAATGCACCTTGGCCCACTGAACGTGGCAGAAGGGATGCTGTCCCAGTGCTGAGCCTTGCCTTTAGGCCTGGCATCTTGAGGTGGGGCGGGAGTTCAGCAGACTGGTGAGAAGGCCCACTCTCCGCCTACCATGCTATGAGGAAACTCAAGCTAGCCGTGGGAGAGGCCACGCAGCAGAGCTGAGGAGCCAAACCTCCAGGAAAACCCAGGCCCCAGTCACACAGCGACTGTCAAGCCATCTCGGCCCCTCCCTGCCCCTTCCCTGACAGTTTGGGGATCCCAGCTGGGGCCCTGACCGACAATTGGGGGGTAAAATAAAACAGTCATTTTATTCCTCTGGGTTTTTTTGGTCCAGGTTAGGCCACCGTGGGCACCTATCGGAGGCTCACCCCTCACTCCGCGATGTTGGGACGCTCTGTAATTATGGTTTCATCCTCAGCCTTTGGGCGCCTCCGCAGAAATGAGACGAATTGCATTTTAACATCCTGCTACATACATTTCAAGACTTTCAGAGAGAATGTAGACATGATGGACTGGTTTTTTTTCTTCTGTTTTTTCACCATATTCAGTTCACTTCAGTTCAATCACTCAGTCCTATCTGACTCTTTGCAATCCCATGGACTGCAGCACGCCAGGCCTCCCTGTCCATCACCAACTCCCGGAGTTTACTCAAACTCGTCCATTGACTAGGTGATGCATATTAATTTTATGTTAAGTCCCCGTGGCTTTCCCCCTGGCAAGCGGGCCAGTAGCAGGAAGAGGCTCAAGCCCCTGAGGTTACAAGGTTGCCGGGGGGGGGGGGGGGGGGGGGGGCTATGCTCCGAGCACAGTAACGCACTTTCTCCCCACGCTTCATGGGGTGCCCGCAAGACCACCCCTCCACCCCAACCCGGGGGCTGTGGGAGCATCTCCACCTGATACCTGGGCTCCACGCCCCAGAATCCCACTGCTACTGGCGGGAGGGCCTGGGAGAACCCACTCTCACCCTACTCCCCGTGCGTCATCACTCTAAAGTTTGAGAACCGGTTACAACCGGGAAAGCGGAGGTGCATGGCGACGGGGTGTAGGGGGTGTCTGTGCTGAGGCTGCTGGCAGCGCTGGGCCAGGGTACGGGGGTGGGGAGATGAGGGGGTGGTAAGGTGGCGGGAGGGAGTGAAGAGGGGTGGGGACACGGAAAGAGGGAAGGAGGTCGACAAGTGGGGAGGGGAGAGGAAGGGTGTGGGGAGGGGAGGGGAAGGATGTGGGGAGGGGAGGAGAAGGGTGTGGGTAGGGGAGGGGAAGGGTGCGGGTAGGGGTGGGTACGGGGTGACCCGCCTTCTCGCTTCCTCCCAGCCCCACCAGCAGGCCCAGCTCTCACCTTCTGGCTGCTGGAAGGTAACACACAGGGAGTCCGCAGACCCGGATGGAGAGGATGGGCCCAGAAGGGCTGAACTTCTCCTGAAGCATCACCTCGGTCACGTGAGGGTGCAGGTCCCCCCACCTCAGAGTCTGGCTGTAGGATGACTGGGTGCGCTAGGGCCGGAGTGGGGTTGGGCGGGGGAGCTGGGACGGCGAGGGGCGGCAAGCGCAGACAGACATAAATCAGGGGACAAGAAAACTACTCAGCGGCTGCAGAACCGGGTCAATCCGGCCTGATCCGGCCCGATCTGGCCGGGGAGCAAGGGCACAGGGTCCGCTGGGGCAGTGGGAAGACCTCTGCTGCTTGGTTCCGTCTTGGAGCTGGTGGCCGACGTGAGGCTTGGTTACCCTTGAGCATCATCTCTTAGATGCGTTCATCAGGAAGGAGTCTGGAGAAGCGAAGTTTTGACCATCGACGATCTACGGCTTCTCACATTGCAGAGCTCGGGGCAAGAGTGCAGAGACGCGTACCATCTGTCCCTACACAAAGGCAATACACCAATACACCCGATTAACAAACTATTAAATTCGAGAAATACGGATGACACCACCCTTATGGCAGAAAGTGAAGAGGAACTAAAAAGCCTCTTGATGAAAGTGAAAGTGGAGAGTGAAAAAGTTGGCTTAAAGCTCAACATTCAGAAAACTAAGATCATGGCATCTGGTCCCATCACTTCATGGGAAATAGATGGAGAAACAGTGGGAAAAGTGTCAGACTTTATTTTGGGGGGCTCCAAAATCACTGCAGATGGTGATTGCAGCCATGAAATTAAAAGACGCTATTCCTTGAAAGGAAAGTTATGACCAACCTAGATAGCATATTCAAAAGCAGAGACATTACTTTGCCAACAAAGGTCCATCTAGTCAAGGCTATGGTTTTTCCAGTGGTCATGTATGGATATGAGAGTTGGATTGTGAAGAAAGCTGAGCGCTGAAGAATTGATGCTGTTGAACTGTGGTGTTGAGAAGACTCTAGAGAGTCCCTTGGACTGCAAGGAGATCCAAACAGTCCATTCTAAAGGAGATCAGCCCTGGGTGTTCTTTGGAAGGACTGATGCTAAAGCTGAAACTCCAGTACTTTGGCCACTTGATGTGAAGAGTTGACTCATTGGAAAAAACTCTGATGCTGGAAGGGATTGAGGGCAGGAGGAAAAGGGGACAACAGAGGATGAGATGGCTGGATAGCATCACTGACTCGATGGACATGAGTTTGAGTAAACTCCGGGAGTTGGTGATGGACAGGGAGGCCTGGCGTGCTGCTATTCATGGGGTCGCAAAGAGTCAGACACGACTGAGCGACTGAACTGAACTGATATTCAAGAAAGTACATTCTGTCTGACTGATTTGAAAAAAAAAAAAAAAACCCTCATAACCATCTCGAAGGCCAAGGTTCAAATTCAGAATTCTCTCCCCTTTGGAATTGGAGGCTGGAATATGGTGGCCATGACCCTGGACTTTATTCTGTTTCCTGCCTCTTGCCAGGGCGTCAGGGTCTTGGTCAGCATTACCTGGCTCTGGCTGTGAGGGTAGGCACAGGGCACTGCCAACTAGGGAAGCCTTCAGCTGCATGGTTTTGATTAAGTTTCCATCGGTATTACCAACATGGCTGATCTCTAGTCTCCAGCCCCTCTTGGAGTCTGGGGCTAACATCTCTGGGGGTTGGAACTGATTTAGTGTGTCCCAAGTCTCCAGTGTAAATCATATTGTCCTTCTTGGCAGTGCCTTTAACCTCCAGGCAAAAGCAGATTCTCTTTTTAGGCAGGACATTCCAGAGACTCAGACATACCACCCCTCCCCCTCTGGGCAAAAGCCAGACCTCACTCTCCTGCTCCTGCTCAGTCATGCCCTACTCTTTGCGACCCCATGGACTGTAACATGCCAGGCTCCTCTGTCCCTGGAATTCTCCAGGCAAGAATACTAGAGTGGGTTGCTATTTCCTCTCCAGGAGAATCTTCCTGACCCAGGGATGGAAACTGCATCTCCCACAGCTCGTGCATTGGCAGGCGGATTCTTTTACCACTAAGTCACCTGGGAAGCCTGACCTCACTCTGAGTGAGGCTGATTCTTCACCTGGGTCAGCGGTGATTTTGATCAGAAAGGCTCTCCAGGAGGTGACATAATCCGAGGTGAGCGGCACAGTCAAAGAAGCAGTGTTGCTGCATGGTGAATTCTCTGAGGATCCCAAGGCTCAAAAGGGAACAGGGGACTTTTCTTTTGGTCTAGTGTATAAGAATCTGGCTGCCACTGCAGGAGACATGGTTCGATCCCCCGTCAGGGAAGACCCTGCATGCTGTGGAGTGACTAAGCACGTTCATGTGCCACAACTTCTCAGCCTACACACTCTAGAGCCCAAACTCCACAACAGGAGAAGTCATCGTAATGAGAAAGCAGCACACCGCAACTAGAGAATAGCTCCCACTCGCTGCAACTAGAGAAAAGGCCCCGTAGCAGCAAAGACCCAGCACAGCCAATAAATAAGTAAATGATTTTTTTTTTTTTTAAAAAGAGAACAAGGGAATGAAAGAGATTCCAGAACCAAGAAGAGCAGCCCAGGGTGGCAGAGCCTGGCAGGGGTGACATCAGGAAGGCCTAGATGGAGCTGAGGGTTCAGGAAAATTGCCATGCAGGATGGCCCTTCCAGCCACTTTGCAATGGCATGCATAGGACCACCAGCTCTGGGCACTGGGGGCAGCGAGGCCGATCCTTCTCCAGAAGTGGCAGTGCATAAAATCTTATTTACTTGTCCAATGTGAAAAGCAAGAAAGCTCTGAGAAAATCAAAGCCAGCGACAGGGAAAAGCTGATGAGGGAAGCAAAAACATTGCTTCTTAAATAGTAAGTCCCCTAACATGCATGGATGTGAGAGTTGGACTGTAAAGAAAGCTGAATGCCGAAGAATTGATGCTTTTGAACTGTGGTGTTGCAGAAGACTCTTGAGAGTCCCTTGGACTGCAAGGAGATCCAATCAGTCCATCCTAAAGGAAATCAGTCCTGAATATTCATTGGAAGGAATGATGCTGAAGCTGAAACTCCAATACTTTGGCCACCTAATGTGAACAGCTGACTCATTGGAAAAGACCCTGATGCTGGGAAAGACTGAAGGTGGGAGGAGAAGGGGATGACAGAGGATGAGATGGTTGGATGGCATCACTGACTCAATGGACATGAGTTTGAGTAAACTCTGGCAGTTGGCCATGGACAGGGAGGCCTGGCGTGCTGCAGTCCATGGGACTGCAAAGAGTCGGACACGACTGAGCAACTGAACTGAACTGAACATGCAAATAAGTTCCATTTCAAGAGCATGTTCCTAAGTCCAATTCATTCATAAGTCCAATAATGTTAGCCTAGAAACCCAACCACGCAATTGGCTATAATACTGTACTGTAATATGCTTATAATACTTTTTACACAAATAATACATTAAAAACAAACAATAAAACATCTTTAAAGTGCTTTAATCTTAAGTACAGTTCCTTGAAAAGTACAGTAGGATGGGACAACAGCTGAATTACAGGGGCACATTCGAATCCTTGAAAGTTTGAAACTTGAAGTTTGTATGTGGGGACTTGCTATGCTTGTATTCAGCTGGGAATCTGTAAAACTCCCTCCTGGTACCTCATGTGAGTGAGATACGGAGAAGGGATCAGGTGACCGCAGGTACAGTCACACCCGGCTGCAGATTCCTGTGCTTGAAGGTGAATGATAACTCCTCACCTGAAGTCACCTCCAATCCCTCTGTTTGTGTTCCTCATTTTCACTGTCAACTCTGATCAGGATTTTGGAAGGACTGATGCTAAAGCTGAAGCTCTAATACTTTGGCCACCCGATGTGAACAGCTGACTCATTGGAAAAGACCCTGATGCTGGGAAAGACTGAGGGCAGAAGGAGAAGGGGGTAACAGAGGATGAGATGGTTGGATGGCATCACTGACTAAATGGACATGAGTTTGAGTAAACTCCAGGATAGTGAAGGACAGGGAAGTCTAGTGTGCTGCAGTCCATGGAGGTCAAAGAGTCAGACATGACTTCGTAACTGAACAACAACTGATCAGGAGGCCAAAGGTGCTCTTATAACTTAACCCATGACATGAAGCCAGAGGGGATCACTGACATCAGAACAGAAGAATCAGGACTCAAGAGGATCTCAGCAGAACGTAACAACAAAGGAACAAAGTTTAATGGAAATAAATGTTGTCTATGATATACATGTTATATACCCCTAAGTTTAGGTCTGAGAGATCTGGCTTAATAAGAATTCATGTGAAGAAACAGGAGAGGCTTTTAGTTATTGAGAACCCTTTATGAAGCCACAATAGAGTTACCCTCAAATATTAACCAGACCTTAGAATGCATTGAGAGTAAGAAAGCATATACATCAATGAGGCACTTGAGGACTGTACCTCCCCAGTGTTTGGGCTTCCTGTTTTAATGATCAGGTCCAGAGAGAAGTGGTTCAAGTGATGATGACTCTGGAAATCCCATCATCAAGAACCGGTTGAAGAAGCTCAAGGGTTTGAGTGTGAAACAAGAAGGCTTATAGGAGACTTGCTAGCTGTCCTCTAATATATGGAGGGCCATGATGGGAAAGGAGTAATAGATTTATTCTATGATACTCCAGAGGGGCAAGATTAAAATTAATGAATGAAAGGTACAGGAAGAGCTTCGACTCAACACATGGAAGACTTTTCCAAAATGAACGTCTAATATCATAGTTAACTCCCAGCCCTGGAAATATCCACCTAGGGATATTACAGAGAAGACTTTTGGAATCCAGGGAGATACAATATCTGAAGAAAATGTGGGATCCTTCATGGTGGAAATTCCAAGCACTGTGGCAGCTGCAATGCTCATCAATTTGGACCATGAAAGCAGCTGTCTCCTGCCCCTACAGTAACCAGAGGATGGCTCTGGTCCTAGAATCAGATTACTTTTCCCCTTAGTTTTGAAGGTTGGTAATAAATCAATAGCTTTGTTGTAGCCAGACTGAAGTTCTGGCTTTTCACATTGGCAACAACAATCTCTCATTTGACTGGAATGCAATTTGAGTAAAATTAACTCACTTTCCATATGGTCAGGTGTGCAGAAAGCCCCGAGTCCTGATTCATTTTTCCTGGATTGTGATTCTTTCATATTCATCTGCACTGTTTAAGGTCTCCTATTTATAGCTGGTGAGACACTGAGGTGGTCTGGGGGTTGACTCCTTACATTCGTTCCTCTAGAAAACTCACAGCAGCTATAAAAGTATGCTATTTTCTGGAAATTGCACGTCTATTATTTTTCATGTCCACCAAGGGACACCTGCAAAGATATATCTGTGCTGACCTTCTAAAAGTTCAACTTGGTTTTCTTTGTCCTGCAAAGAGCACATCTGATGAAAGTCAGATGGGGTTTAGGTCATTAGTGGGAGTCTGCCAGTGGAGTTGTGCTTAAGTGATGGGAAGAAAAACAACAACAACACAAATGAGTGTGTGTCCTCAGGCTGAGACACTAATGATGGTGAAATGGACACCTTCTGAGACAACAGGAGGCTATATAAATTTACATAAACTTAAGAAAGCTCGGGTATTTCTGAGCCTGTAGAGATGGAGAAAAAGTTTCCCCAATCTGATGAGGCTGACTTTGCTGAGTACACGAATCATTTTCCTTAATGTGTGTGTACATATATGTGTGTCATGATGGCTCTGGTAGATACAAGCTACAGAAAATTCTCAGAGTTTATCAGCAAATCAGTAGATTTCACTCTTGCTGCCATCTCTGTTTCCAGCCTGAGAGGAAGATGACCTCTCATCTTCATTACCTGATGTTAGCACATCCAAGTGGGTGTATGATGCTTGGCAACACAGTCAGTTAGGATTGCATTGACTTTCCCCTCCACACTCTTTTTCTGTTTGTTTTTTTTTTTTGCATTTAAAAATGACTTGGTGGTCAAGTGGTTAATAATCTGCCAGCCGGTGCGGGGGATATGGGTTTGATCCCTGGTCTGGAAAGATTCCACATGCTGCAGAGCAACTAAGCGGGTGCGTTACAATTGCTGACCCCACGCGCCACAACTGCTGAGGTCTCCGAGCCCTGGAGCCTGTGCTCTGCAACAAGAGAACCCACTGCAGTGAGAAGCCGGCATACCACCATGAAGAGGAGCCCCCCACACCGCCCACTCACTGCAACTAGAGAAAGCCCTTGCACAGCAGTGAAGACCCAGGATAGCCAAGAAGAAAATAAACAAAATAAACAAAGAAGTAAATCTTAAAAGATATATATATATAAGGACTTATATTGGGGGTCCATTGGTTAAGACTCTGCACTTCCTCTACAAGGGGCATTGGTTAGATCCCTAGTCTGGAAACTAAGATCCTGCATGCCACATGGTGAGGCTGAAAGAAAAAAGAAAATAGTAAAAAATAAAATGACTTTTTAATATTTTAAGAATTTCTAACAGTCTGAGAAAAGAAACAACTTCAGAGATGAATATGGAGTGTTTTACCTGATGGGCACCATTTTGATAAGTACCCACTGGGACATGCACTAAAAAGCTTTTCAAAAGGCCAGTTAAGAATTTGCCCCATGACTGGAGGGGAGCCCTTGCTCCACCTTCTTAATGAAACCCTTGGGTGAAGGAAGAGAGGATGATGATAGCGTGTGTTATTATTGGAAGCTGTCTTGTGGTGTGGCCCCGAGGCAGCCTGTATGCCGTGTGCGTGAAGATCCTCCGTGTCGGGTGGGTATGTGGGGGCCAGAGGGTCTGTGTGCAGACGGGGCAACTCTCCTGGTGGTGGAAATGCAAGGACCCTTGGCTTCCACATGTACAGAGTATGAATTTGTATCAGAAAAGGGTCTTAAGAAATAACTTTGTTGCCTAGTAGTATCTGCTGTGGAACTTTGAAAAGAAAACCACAAACTACCTATGAAAGTGAAGACACTCAGTTGTGTCCGACTCTTTGGGACCCCATAGACTGGAGCCTGCCAGGCTCCTTTGTCCATGGGATTCTCCAGGCAAGAATACTGGAGTGGGTTGCCATTTCCTTCTCCAGGAGCTCTTCCTGACCCAGGGATTGAACCCATATCTTCTGCGTTGCGGGCAGATTCTTCACCATCTGAGCCACCAGGAAAGCCCAAGAATACTGGAGTGGGTAACCTATCCCTTCCCCAGGGAATCTTCTGGACCCCAGAATCGAACTGGGGTCTCCTGCATTGCAGGTGGATTCTTTACCAGCTTAGCTACCAGGGAAGCCCTAAACCTATTGTTGACTGGAAAAAAAAGAAAAAAACACAACCTGAAAGTTGAGAATTCTGTTTTATTTGGCGGACTTTCCGAGAACTTAAGCCTGCCTGGGATACTGCCTCTCAGGAAGCTCTGAGGGACCAACAGAAGAGGTAGGGGAGGAACCAGAATGTGTGAGGTTTGTAACAAGGACCAGTAGTTGGAACATCAAAAGATGACTGTTAATAGAAAAAAACCAGACGTCACTGGTTAAGAAATTAAGCTCTTTTCTTTGTGTGGAAAGATGCGAGAATCTGGGCTCATTGAAATCACTCCTTTGATAAGTGTCTTAACTAGAGCCAGTAGCCTGTTCTTTCCCATCCTGAATCTCCTCAGGGTGCACAGTTTGCAGGAAGGGCTACAGTGGTTGCTGGCTTGATGGACACGTTTTCCTTTGTTTTCAGAGGTGGCAGGTGACATTTTTTCTGGCAACACTACCAATGCCTGTGCTGTAAACCACTTGAATAAGACTTTCTAATGATAGGGCCCAGGCATCTGTATTATCTAACCACTAGATAATTTGATGTATATTAAGACCAAAAAACCCAATTGATCCTGGTCTAATCCCTTCATCTTACATACTGTCATCACACAATTGACTAGCACCTGCACTGGAGGTAGATTCTCTGGTATGTTCTCTTTAAATATAAATAAATAATAATATTATAATAAATAATATATATAATAATATTATATAATATATAATAAATAATCCAGAAGGGGAAAAACAGAGTTGATTTTTGGTGCTTCCAGTCTTTCCACTCTTCCATATTCACTTTTCTGGTTGTGTTCTCATTCCCAGCCCATCCTTTTAGGTTTCTATGTCCTTGAATTTCCTCGCCTTCCTTCTATCCTTTGGTGTTTAGGAAAGAGCCTTTCACACTCATGGTGATTGGTGAGTATCTTCTCCCTTCCCTGGATATATATGCAAAGCCTTTAAAGCCACTTCATTTTTCTGGGATTTCAGTTCTATCAGCTGTAGATAGAGTTTGGGGTTCAAGGATATGGTTCTCAAAATGGAAATGTAGATATTAGCCAATGGGTAGTGAAGGAATTCTCATTTGAGAAGGACGTCGTCTGTCATCCTTGAAATTACATGTAGTTGCCTGAGTTCCACATTTTAATGGGAGCCTGGCCCCAAAGTGTGTTCAGTCCAAAAAAAAAAAAAAATGGATTTCATGCTGATTCTACGCCACAGAGGAACTTGGTCCATCTGTCATACTACTCAGCCAAAATAAGTTCTTTTGTGATTCTTTGGGAAATCAGGAATTAGCTGTTAGTTGTATAAATGGGAAAGATGGACTGAAAAAAATTTCTTTTTCTAAAGGAGAAAATTAGAAAAATTGTTGGGCTAAAGGGAGAGGAAGAAAATTGTTAAAATGTATGTACAGTGTGTGAATAGTGAGCTGGCAGATTCTTTCAATTTTAAAAAAAAACATAGTTTTATAACAAAGTTTTTTTTATAAACATGTATTGTTTCTATAATCAGAAAACACACATTTAAAGAATAGGCCCCATGCTAGAGGTTTGTGGAGCTCCAGGACTGAATATTCAGGCTGCCCAGTTGTCCAAATGCCGGCCTCTTATAGGTGTTAGCATTTTACCAGCAGATGTCTATCCCTTTGACAACAAACAGCTCTAGGAGACAAAATATTAATGTCAAGTCTTATGAAGCAGAGTTGGTAAGATTCTTTCTTGGGGGCGGTCTGAGAGGTGGTGGTTCAGGGCACCTGGGTCAGGGTGGGAGGCCAGGCCAGGCTGGAAGTCATGCCTTCAGGTTGCTGACATTTTCTTGTCACGCAGGGACTGTGATCCTCCAGTCAGAACAGTCAGGGAAGTGACAGGCATGGGATGACTTCCTCCTTCTCGGCACATGAACAGAAAGTGGCTTTATTGGTAGAGATGGTTGAGGGAAAGAAATGGGGCATATATGCTTGAGGCTTATCTTTGTGGGTAAGGAACACGTTCAGTGAATATGTATGATAATTGCACTTGTGCTAATGCCTGAGCCAGGAGCCCATCCCTTCCTCAAGGAGCTCACATTTTAGTACAAGGAAGCAGCTGACAAGCAACGAGAACAAATAAGGAAGTGACATGGAGTGGTAAGAGGTGCCAAGTGTGTGGGTAAAGAAAGGGGTGAAGGGGTAGTAGCAGGAACCAACACCACCAGGTCTGGGGAAGAGGTCGCTGCCCGGCTTCCTGCCCAGGTTTAGAGGGAATGGGTGCAGCCCGAGAAAGGCTGGTTGGTCTTTGAAGGAGGGGGGCACATTCCTCCGAGGAGTAGGGGGTTGGGGGGTGGGGGCTGGGGGCAGAAGGATGCAGATGTCCAGGTCAGAAGCTCCATTCTCGGGGGCTGGGTAGCAGAAGGCTCCAGGCAGCGCACCCTGTTCCTGGGCTGGATGACCTAATAAGGCCTCTTCCATCTTGCCTGCTCACAGTCTGGCCAGAGAGAGGACTCCCTGTTCTCTCTGGCAGGCTCTGCGCAGGCCACAGTGTTTAGGATTTCTGAGCACCAAGGAGTGTTCCAGCCAAGGGCTTTCCATGTGACAGTCCCCTGAGTTGGGGTGAAGGGTTTGGGAGGCAGAGGGGTGCAGGAGGGACGGGAGGATGCAGGAGAGAAGAGGGGGCTGTGGAGGAGGGGGAGGGCCTGGGAGGTAAGGGGGGGTGCAGGAGGGAGGGAAGGATGCAGGAGGAAGGGGAGGAGGAGGATGTGGGAGGGAGGGAGAGAGTGCCTGGGGGGAGGGGGAGGGTCAGGGTGAGGAGCGTCCCATTTCAGCCTCTGGCACCAATTTCTCCCTTGAGACCGGGCAGACGGGGAAGAGAGATAAGAAAAAAATGCCAGGGCTCCAGTTGTACACAGAAGCTTTTCTAAAGCATTTGGAGCTGCAGAGAAAGGTAACTGAGAAGGGAGAGAAAATAAAGGACTATTGAAGCAGGGTGTCTGGGGCTGGGAGGCATCTCTGCCGCGTGGGTGTTAGAGCGTTTCTTCTCACCAGTGCCTCGATGGCCCGGCTGCGGCCGCGGTCACAGGTCTTTCCTTCTCTTGTGGGAGGTAATTCAGGAAAGGACTCTGACATCTGGTGAGGGGAAGCGTGATCTCCTGTTTCTTCCAGGCTGTTCACATGGTGGAGGTGGAGGAAGCTTCGAGATCATAGCCATGGAGTCACATCCTGGGGCCTCGGTGAGCCCCCAAAAGGGAATACTGTCCATCTGAGGCCACGCCCACCAGCATGTCATTCCTGCCAGGCCTGTCTCTGGCCTGCTTCCGTAAATAAAAGCATGTAAGGGACGTTTGGTTGGTGTTTGCCTGTTCTCTTGCCAGTAAAGGGCACATTTTGAGGCAGGAGGTTCAGGCCAGCGAGAGCTAGATGTCTCCTGTCTCAAGGAGGATGGAGGGTTGACCAGGCCTGAGTTCAGGTTTTATGTTAAACTGAACTTTATCACCTTTATCATCAGCTGCACACTGAATAAGTCACCCAGGGGAATTGTCCACAACCTGCCCAGGGCCTTAGAGACCAGGCATGGCCTTCTCTCTGCAGACTTGTCCTGGGCTTGCGAGTCCTTCCTTCCTGACTGGTGAGGAAGCAAGTGTGGGCTGGCACTGGTCTATGGAGAGATGCTGAATCCTGAGCCAGGAGCAGCCTCAGCAAGTCACTAGCTCGTTGCTGTGGGACTTTGGCTGAGTCAAAGCTATGGTTTTTCCATTAGTCATGTACGGAGGTGAGAGTTGGATCATAAAGAAGGCTGAGTGCCGAAGAAATTGATGCTTTCCAATTGTGGTCCTGGAGAAGACCCTTGAGTGTCCCTTGAACTGCAAGGAGATCAAACCAGTCAATCCTGAAGGAAGTCAATCCTGATTTCATTGGAAATAGTGATGCTGAATACTTTGGCCACTTGATGCAAAGAGCCAACTCTTTGGAAAGGACCTTGATGCTGGGAAAGATTGAAGGCAAAAGAAGGGGACAGCAGAGGATGAGATGATTAGATAGGATCACTGACTCAATGGACATGAATTTGAGCAAATTCTAGGAGAGAGTGAAGGACAGAGGAGCCTGGTGTGCTGAGGTCCATAGGGTTGCAAAGAGTTGGATGCGACATAGCAACTGAACAAGAATAATAACAACCACCACAACTTCCCTTCTCAGGCCCTTTGCCATCATTGCAGAGAGGGGCTAAAGGAGACTTATGTTTCTGGAACTATGCTGGTTGGAAAGTAAAAGAGGGCTTGAGGCTTGGGGGCCAGCTGCCACCTGACTTCATCCATAGCCCTGCTAGTTTTTTTTCATGTCACGTAGCATGTGATATGTTATAATATGTTTATGTTTATGATATGTATATAACATAACACAATAGAATAGAATATTACCATGCTGGACTTCAAGGTAAGTCTGTACTTGAAAGAAGGATTTCGTTCCGTAGAAAACTTGGAGTACCCCATGCATCAGGTGACTTCGGAAGTGACTACAGAGGCCCCTCAATCCATGATTCTATTGCTCATTAAACAGTCCTGAGCAGCGCCAGAGAAGACTGGCAGCGTTCACTCTGGTTATTTAGAAGTCTGAAAAAATGCCAAGAATTCGCAGTTAGAAAAACACCCTTTGGCTCCTCATTTATCTGGAGAGCAAAACAAACTCACTTGACGGACTGTGTGGTGCTGGGGAAGCGCCAGCGTGGGAGAAGCGCTCGCTGCCTCTCTGTGATTTCCAGCCAGCTGGACACTTGCTGTCCCTGGGACGTGCCTGAGCAAGAAAGGGGTGGTGTCCCAAGCCCACCCTGGAGAGTGTGGGACTTTTATGACCTGGGGACGCAGCACTGACATTCTTACTGTTCACAAGGAGATGTGAGATCTCTGACACGTGGTGAGTCCTTGGTCTTGTGAAAGGAGAGATTGTATTATTGGATGTTGAGTGAAGTGACCGGAGGTGATGGGGGCACCTGAAACGCCCGCCTCGGGTTAGCAGCTTCCAGGGGCCAATCAGTCGCCACCCACCTCCCCAGCTTCTTCTGGTACGAGGGAGGGACAAGCTGAGGGTGAGCTGTGGCCGGTCACCTGTGTGTAAAGTCGCATCCACGAGGGACTTTCCTAGTTGGTCTCATTAAGGAAAAAACCCGAATCTCAAGCGGTAAGACCCACGCCTGGGAGCGAGTCTCTGGGCCAAGTCAGCCTTCACATCTCAGGGCAGTTTTCTGGCTCTTTACTTCACTCAACAAATGTTTCTTAAACGTCTACCACGAGCTCAGAGCTGTTGGAAAAGATGGGCTACGTCTGTGCGCAAAACAAACACCAATTCTTGCCCTCAGGGATCTTCCCTTCTGATGCTCATTCACAGGTATCAAGCTCTCCGCAGGGATGTGTTACCCACAGGAGACAGGGTGGGATTTAGGGTGCAGAGATCAGAGCCTGGGTGTTGGTCTCAGACACCTGGGTCCAGACCCTTTACCTCTCTGCTGGCTTAGTTCTCTCTTTAGACAGGTTCAAGGGCACAGCCGTTTCCTTGTCTGCTTTTGTTTTGTATTGTTTTGGTTATTTATCTTTAAATTTTTACTGAAGTATAGTTTTTTGGGGGGCTTCCCAGGTGGTGCTAGTGGTAAAGAACCTAACTGCCAATGCAGGAGACATGAGACCCAGGTTTGATCCCTGGGTCGGGAAGATTCCCCTGGAGGGGAAAATGGCAACCTATCCCAGTATTCATGCCTGGAGAATCCCATGGACAGAGGAGCCTGGCAGGTTATGATCCATGGGGTCACAAAGAGTCGGACACAACTGAAGAGACAACACATGCATATTTGATTTACAATGTTATTTCTGCTATACAGCAAAGTAATTCAGTTGTGTGTATATATATATATATACACACACACACACACACACACATTCTTTTTAAAAAAAAATATTCTTTTCCATAATGGTTTATCACAGGATTTTTTAAATTGGAGGATAATTACTTGACAATGTTGTGTTAGCTTCTGCTGTACAACAGCATGAATCAGCTATATATATCAATAACCTCAGATATGCAGATGACACCACCCTTACGGCAGAAAGTGAAGATCTAAAGAGCCTCTTGATGAAAGTGAAAGAGGAGAGCGAAAAAGTTGGCTTAAAGCTCAACATTCAGAAAACTAAGTTCATGGCATCTGGTCCCGTCGCTTCATGGCAAATTGATGGAGAAACAGTGGAAACAGTAGCTGACTTTATTTTTCTGGGCTCCAAAAGCACTGCAGATGGTGACTGCAGCCATGAAATTAAAAGATGCTTACTCCTTGGAAGGAAAGTTATGACCAACCTAGACAGCATATTAAAAAGCAGAGACATTATTTTTTTTTTTAAACTTTACATAATTGTATTAGTTTTGTTGTCAACAAAGGTCCGTCTAGTCAAGGCTATGGTTTTTCCAGTGGTCATGTATGGATGTGAGAGTTGGACTATAAAAAAGCTGAGCGCAGAAGAATTGATGCTTTTGAACTGTGGTGTTGAAGACTCTTGAGAGTCCCTTGGCCTGCCAGGAGATCCAACCAGTCCATCCTAAAGGAAATCAGTCCTGGGTGTTCATTGGAAGGACTGATGTTGAAGCTGAAACTCCAGTACTTTGGCCAACTGATGCGAAGAGCTGACTCATTGGAAAAGACCCTGATGGAAAAGACCCAGGAGGAGAAGGGGATGACAGAAGATGAGATGGTTAGATGGCATCACCGACTCAATGGACATGAGTTTGGGTAAACTCTGAGAGTTGGTGATGGACACAGAGGCCTGGTGTGCTGCGGTTCGTGGGGTTGCAAATACTCAGACACGACTAAGTGACTGAACTGAGCTGAACTGAATGCCCTCCCTCTTGAGCCTCCCTCCTGCTCCCCCCATTCCACCCCCTAGGTCCTCACAGAGCACCCCTCCTCATCTGTTAAAGGGGGTGGTAAGGGATGCTCTGAGGATTCGCCAGATGATCCACCGGTAGTGGTTGGGGTGATGTCTGCAGCGTGGCCAGCGCTCCGCAAGGAGGACGGCCCTCTGCGGGCATTTATCTGCCTGCGTTCATCCCTCGTGGCCTTAGGGATTGTGCCCTTGACCCTCTGTGTGGTTGCCAGGGGTGCTGTGTCCGTCCGTGGAGCGCCTCCGCCGGACGTGACACCGTCAGGTGTGGGTGTGACCTATGCTGCCCATCGGGCCAGCAGGCCCTCCTGTCTGGGAAGAAAGTGGCTGGCTGTCCCTAAATCAGCAGCCACAGTGCCCACCTCCCCTGGGCTGATGCCCAGAGGGCTGCCTTCACCCACTCTGAGCACTCTTGCTTCTTGGACCCAGCAGGCCGCCTGTTCTGGGGGAGCAGACCACGCTCCTCCTCCTAGCCTCCCTGTAGTGGGCTCTCTGCTCTCCTGACTTCTATGACCCAGCCCAGTGCTGCCCCGAACTCGCTGTGTGACCTGGAACCACCCACTTAACCTCACTGGTCTCAGTGTGCTCATGGGGAGAAGGGAGATAACACTCACAGCTGTCAGGGGCATTGTCAGGTGAGACAAGAAGACAAAGGACCATAGAACTGTAGGTGCAGTGCTCATGTGGTTGTCGTTCCCGTTGCTTGGTCATGTCTGACTCTGTGACCCCCGTGGACGATGCTCATCGCCCCCATCAAGCTTCTGTCCTGCGCACTCTTTGCCCCCTACGCACGTCTGATCTGGTCCACTCTCCCTCCCTCAGTGTTACCTTCCACCCTGCCCCACAGTGCAGCCTTTCAGCACATTTGGCCACCTCTGTGATCGTGAAGCCAGATTGAGAGTGTGCAAAGTACCCACTGCCATTGGACTGAGAGTTTCTTAAAGCGGGACCAACTGTCTCCCTCTTTGAGCCTCCCCTTCCTCTTCCAAAGAGCTGAGCCTGCAATGAGCGCCAGCTGCACAGACATGTGGGACAGACGTCCCAGGTGGGTACAGACAGGCAGCAGGAGAGAGCTGGCTCCTCTCTCCTGATGCTCTGCTTATTTTGTGTCAAGTAAGGACATTGTTTCTGAAACTGTCACTCGGAGATCTAAATTTAGAGCTGCTTTCCGCCAGGAGCTATCCTGCCAGGAATGGGTTTGAAATGTAGTCCTCAGGGCGTGACTCTCTTGGGCTCTCAGTAGCACTGCTAGGCAGCCAAGGTGGGGCAGCTTTCAGCTCGGAGGAGGTTCTTGGTGGAGCACGAAGGGCTTGTACCACCATCCAGGCTGTCTGGAAGGTCTCCCTCCCAATCATCCCACAGGCTGGCCTCCACAGCGTGTGGACGTGCTCCCCAGCCCACCTGTCCTGCCCTCGCCTGCCTCTCAGGGCTGCCTAGATGCTCAAGAACTACTGATAACATGAGTAGCTCACCTGTGCTTCTCAAATCTTGGAATTAAGAACTAATGAGGTTTCTTTGCCAACACCTGGCAGGAGAGCTGGTTATAAAAGCCAGTGGAGAGTTAAAGCTTCTTGGGATCATGTATCCAAGGCTCCCACTTCCCCTGATTGAGTAATAAAATGAAGACATTGATATGTCATGCAGGAAATAGCCTTCCTGAAGGACCAGGCTAATTACTGTAATCCTACATTCCCCATTTTCAGTGAGAATCTGGTTAGAATCAATCGTGTAACAAGAGGTCCCAGATTAATCTGGGCACAGAAGAGTAACATGATATAGACAGAGTAAAATGATGCAGATGGATGCTGAGGCTAATGAGCGACAGCATCCACAGGTGCTTCTAGGATTTAACGAGTCCACGTCTGTGGGCCAAAGAGGAAACCCATCTCCTCTCCCTGATGTTCCTTGGCTCCCACTTGTTTTGTTGTTTTAAAGCTGATAGATCTCAATGTATCTTCTGCTGATACAGCTGAAGGAAATGTTTGCATGGTGGCACACAGGCTGTTGATAAAATAAGATCCTCAATAAACCATGCCACATTGATACATAAAATAAACCATCCCATCATTTTTGGCCCAAAAAAACCCACAAAAAACACAAAAATGAGTTTTCTTTGATTTCATCAAGACAGAACTATGTGCTTTTTTTGGAGAAAGACCCTGACTAGGACTAAGAAGACCTGAATTGTAATCCAATCACTACCACTAACTTTTATCAGCAGTGAATCTGTTAACAACATCTGCCCAGGTTGTGCAGCTAGCAACTGGCAGAGTGAGGTTTTGAGCCCAGGGAGTCTATATCCAGAGTTCAGTTCAGTTCAGTTCAGTCGCTCCGTCGTGTCCGACTCTTTGCGACCCCATGAATCGCAGCACACCAGGCCTCCCTGTCCATCACCAACTCCCAGAGTTCACTCAAACTCACATCCATCGAGTCAGTGATGCCATCCAGCCGTCTCATCCTCTGTCGTCCCCTTCTCCTCCTGCCCCCAATCCCTCCCAGCATCAGAGTCTTTTCCAATGAGTCAGCTCTTCGCATGAGGTGGCCAAAGTCCTGGAGTTTCAGCTTTAGCATCATTCCTTCCAAAGAACACCCAGGACTGATCTCCTTTAGAATGGACTGGTTGGATCTCCTTGCAGTCAGGGACCCTGGTAGGGCTTCATGGGGTCGCAAAGAGTCGGACACGACTGAGCAACTTCACTTTCACATACACAGTGGTACCACACGGTAATATTTGACCTGCATTGTATATGGAAACATATATTATATAAATTGAATTTCAACAAGCACATTTTGTTGAAGACACATGCATTCTGTATGAGATTGTAATTTTCTTTTTACTTTCTTTTTTCATGCACTGTTTCTCAGAATGGATCACAATTACAATCTTTTTATTATATTACTATTCTACTATTGTAGTCTTCTACTACTATAGATTTCTCCCTAGCTGTTGAGGCTTTGTAATTTATTTTTCTTTTTAATTTATTTATTTTAACTGGAGGCTAGTTACTTTACAATATTGTAGTGGTTTTGATTTGTTTTTATATAAATTGATACAGCAATTATGTTACTTATAATAAAATGATTTTTATGTTATCATTTGTAACAATTGTATTGTGTATAAGAACTTAAAATTTCAATAAAGATCAATAAAGTTTAAAAAAAAAAAAGAGTCTTCTCCAACACCACAGTTTAAAAGCATCTATTCTTTGGCACTCAGCTTTCTTCACAGTCCAACTCTCACATCCATACATGACCACTGGAAAAACCATAGCCTTGACTAGACAGACCTTTGTTGGCAAAATAATGTCTCTGCGTTTCAATATGCTATCTAGGTTGGTCATAACTTTTCCTCCAAGGAGTAGCGTCTTTAAATTTCATGGCTGCAATCATCATCTGCAGTGATTTTGGAGCCCAAAAAAATAAAGTCTGACACTGTTTCCACTGTTTCCCCATCTATTTCCCATGAAGAGACAGGACCAGATGCCATGATCTTAGTTCTTTTTAGTTCCTCTTCACTTTCTGCCATAAGGGTGGTGTCAATCTGCATATCTGAGGTTATTGATATTTCTCTCAGCAATCTTGATTCCAGCTTGTGCTTCATCCAGCCCAGCATTTCTCATGATGTACTCTGCATATAAGTTAAATAAGCAGGGTGACAATATACAGCCTTGACATACTCCTTTTCCTATTTGGAACCAGTCTGTTGTACCATGTCCAGTTCTAACTGTTGCTGCCTGATCTGCATATAGGTTTCTCAAGAGGCAAGTCAGGTGGTCTGGTATTCCTATCTCTTTCAGAATTTTCCACAGTTTATTGTGATCCATGCAGTCAAAGGCTTTGGCATAGTTAATAAAGCAGAAATAGATGTTTTTCTGGAACTCTCTTGCTTTTTCCATGATCCAGCGGATGTTGGCAATTTGATCTCTGGTTCCTCTGCCTTTTCTAAAACCAGCTTGAACATCTGGAAGTTCACTGTTCACATATTGCTGAAGCCTGGCTTGGGGAATTTTGAGCAGTACTTTACCACTATGCTAACGCTGAAGTGCTAATTTCAGGCTGGTTTGGGGACCCAAGAGTGGAGGGGACCTGTGGTCTACCAGGTAGACTCCTGGAGGCAGCCCCACTGTACACAGTGTGCCTTTGTCCTGTGTTCAGGCAGATGGGCCAGGGACAGACTGACAGAGAGACCTCTGTGTGGTCTCCCCCAGCCCCACCGCAGCACAGAAGTAGCAGAGGGGCCACGATGTTGCCCATCAATGTGGCTCAGGGGTGGCGCAGGGGGCCACGGAGATCACGAGGACTGCAGTGAGGACCAGTTCTGCAGCCCTGTGGGAGGGGTCATGACCAAGGGTCAAGAGTGGGAAGGAGGAGGACATCTCTATTGTGGGCATCTCTATTGCAAGAGATGCCCAGCTTGAAATCTAGATGTCCCCTCAGTGCCTTGGCACTGACAGAACCTACTAGAACACAGACACCAATGTGCGGGGGAAATGAGGAAACCTCAAATTGATTGATACTCCCTCCATTCTCTGCAAAATTGACTTTTTGAACAAAAATCAATTTGAGCAATAGAGAAGCTAAGTCATTCATGCATATCTGAGGGTCAAAACCTTGTCACACAGTGGTTTCAATAAAACTGTGTTAAACAAAGGACGGATGTGAATACATTGAGTAGAGATCTGCTTCCTACAATTTGTATACATTTGTTACAATCCCATCCTTTGAGCCTAGTCTAATCTAAATGGTTGAATCCCTCCTCTCTTACCAGATGTTAATAGCTCTTGTTTTGACAAACCAGCCATCGACAACCCCATTAGAGGACACCCCATATGTTGCACTTTTGTTTTTAAAGATCAACATTATTGAGACATAACTTATATACAATAAAACGTGCCCATTCTGAGCATACATTTCAATAAATTTTGACAAACGTATACACCCCTGTAACCACTATTACAATAAAAATGCTGAACATTTCGGTCTCCTTCCAAAGCCCCACATGGCCCTTTGTAGTCCTCTCTCCCCACAAGGCTGGCCTGAGGCAACCACTTTTCCGCTTCCTATCATTCTCTATTAGTTTTGCCTTTCCCAAAGTTTCATATAAATGGAATCATATGTCATATTTTAAGTGCCTATAAAATAAATGGGAAAGCCAGAGAAACCCCATCAAATGGAGCAGGGACCATGGACGCGAGTCTCCTTGGCTGGCTTGCCCGGCAGTGCCTGGACCAGAGACAGCCCACCTAGCCGACCAGCATCAGTCCATTCCTGGTGTCCACATCCTTTCCATGTGCCTGTCTGTCTTCACAACCACTTCTCCTCCCTTGCTCTTGGATCTGTTATTTCCTTTCTTGGCCCACATCTGCCCATTGGGAAACTAAATAGCCCATGCAACCCCTGGAGAAGCATCTTTGCTGAAGGGTTTGCTAATCTTCAGGGAGAGGCAGACAGGAAGTGTGTGTCCACTTGGCTCTCACTGACATCCCAGATAATGTAAACTCGCCGTTTCCTCCACAGCTGGCTCAGGCGTTGGCCCCGGACAGAGTCAGGGAACTTTCAGTTTCTCATTATTTAACGGTTGGAAGCCCCTTGCTCTCCAGGCTCCCAGGGCTAGTTTTCCCTCTCTTGTCAAGAGCTCTGATTTTTTTTTTTTTTTTTTGGCGGGGTGGGGGATGGTTCTTTTTCTTGATCTTATTCACCTCCAGACTGAAAAGAGCGTGAGAAAGAATGATGGTCTAGTCTTGGAATCATCTCCTCTTCTCCCTAAACCTGTCTGGTTCTTCACCCACGTGAAGACGAAATTTTATGGCTGAGGAGACAGAAATGAACTTCTGGAGTCCAGCTACCCTCTGATGTGTTGGTGTTATTCTTCCTGGTAAAAATACTTCCATGAAAGAGCGACTGGTGGAGACTGGAAGTGTCTGCAGACAAGAGAAAGTGAATAAGCAGTCTGTATAAACCTGAGAGTGTGACAATCGCCTAGATCTGTGTGCCTATTGGTGCAGGCAGGAGAAAGCCTGTGCCTTCCACAACATCCGGTCTGGACCAGTGGGTCCCAAAAGGTGATCTTCAGATCAGAGGCATCAGCATCCTCTGATGTATTAGTTATCTGTGGTACATAACAACTTGCCCCCAATTTGGGGGCTTTAAACACCAATAAATATTATTTTGTACAGTTTCTGTGGCTCAGGATGTAGGAGTGACATCTCAGAGATCTTGGCTTAGGAGCTCTCATGAGGATGTAGACAAGGTGTTACCCAGAGCTACAGTCATCTGAAGGCTTGACCGGGGCTGGAGCAAACCTTCCAAGGTGGCCGACTCCCAGGGCTGGGTGTTGGTGGCAGGTTTTGTCTCCTCCCTAGGCTGCTGCTGGAACGTCCTCAAGACATGGAGGTTGGTCTCCCCAGTGCGTATGAACTGAAACACACAGAGACAGACACAGAAACAGAAAGAAGACCGTTCTATTCGAAAATAGAACTGTGCCTTCTAATATCTCGTCTTAAAATCACACACCATTATGTCCATCAAATACAGTTAGAAGCAAGTCACTAAATCCAGTCTACCATTTGCAGGGAGGAGTGTCAAAGAATTTGTGGGTATATGTTAAAATATCTTATCTGAGGGCTTTCCTAGTGGACAGTGTTTAGGAATCTGCTTGCCAGTGCAGAGGACGCTGGTTTGATCCCTGGTCTGGGAAGATCCCCCATGCCACAAGGCAACTAAGCCTGCGTGCCACAGCTACTGAGTGCGCCTGCTGCAACAAACACCCAGGGCAGCCAAAAATACACAAATAAATACAAATTAAAAAAATATTTTATGTGACTGAGAAATGCAAATTCTTGTACTGCCCAAATCTGCTGTGTCTCTGGGGTCCAAGTTCAACAATCTATTTCAACAAGCTCTCTGGATGATGGTGAAGCTGGCAAAAGTTGGAGAGCCACCAGAGTAGACCAAAGAACGCTGAGAAAACCTCAGCTCACTTGTGGGTGTCTGGGCTGAAGCATTATCCACCAGGGCTACTTTCTAGAACCTGGGCTTTCATGAATTTGACACAAAGGTCCTGGCCTTACTTCAACATAATCCACAAGAAAGATGCAATAGTCAGGATAATGCCCCCTACCCAGAGATGCCCACATCCTAGGAGCCTGTGAACATGTCACTTAACACGGCAAGAAGGAGTTTGTGGCTGTGATTAAATTAAGACTCTTGAGGCGGGAGATTATCTCAGCTTGTCCAGATGGGACCAAAGTAATTACAAGGATCCTCACAAGTAGGAGGAAGGAGAGAGAGAGTCAGAGAGAATCAGAGATGGGACATGCTGATGGCAGCAGAGTCAGCGAGATATTTGAAGATGGTCCACTGCTGACTTTGAAGACAGAGAGATAGCCAAGGACTGTGGCCACAAGCCAAGGACTGTGGGCGACCTCTAGAACTTGGAAAAGTCAAGAAAACAGATTCTTGCCTAGAGCCTCCAGAAAAACGCAGTCCTGCCAACACTTTGATTTAAGCCCAGGGAGATTCCTTGTGGACTTCCGGCCTCTAGAAATGGAAGAGAATTCACTTGCGTTGTTGGAAGCCACTCTGTCAGTAGTTATTTGTTTCAGCAACAGTAGAAATCTAGCAGGAAAATGTTCTCATCTGAGACTTCCTTTGTGTGGAATAAAGAAAAAAGCAGAAGAATGGAGGATCTGCTCCCTTAGATGTTTCCACAGGAAGTATAGACGCCTGTGTTGTTGCAGAGTCTGTGCATGTATTTTTACCAGCAGAAGAGGAATGCTGTAGAACTGCATTGTCCAATATATTAACGGTAGCCACCAGCCACATGTGGCTTGATAAATTTACATTTCAGTTAATTAAATCTACATAATATAAAAAAATAAAGTTCCCAGTCCTCCAGCCATACAGCAAAGGCTCAGTAGCCAAACATGGGTTGTGGTTAATGGACACAGAACATTTCCAAAATGTTCTATTGACATTTGTAAATGTTCCATTAGACAGCACTGCTCCAGCCTGTTTGATATTTCCCAGTTTAAGCTTTTGCAAAAATCTTACTCCCCTCTGTGGCCATGGCTGTGATTTCCAGTAGAGGCTATCGGATTCCTTCAGCTCCATCACTTGTATTTATCTGCAGTGCTCAGCAACTAGGTTTAAAAAATCCTTGCTTCAAGGGTTCCTGGGATTCAGAGGTGTCATACAGTCCAGAACATGGGGAGGTTGGGGTGGGGGGTGTCTGTATGTCCATGTTTATAGGGTTTATAGGGGGAGATGGGGACAGAGCCTTCATCCTGGCTTGAACTACAACAGCTTCCCTCTTCATGTTACCTATTGAGTTTATTGTACCACTTCATTTAGAGAAAGGTCGATGGCTTTCAAAAGAAGAAAAGTCTGAAAACCTGGAGTCTGAAGGGAGGGTCCCTACCCCGGCTCTCCTTTGTCCCCCTCCATAGTCTCCTAGAGGTCGTCTGTACATGACTCCTCACCTAAGACCATGAGCAGAACAGTAAATCACTTGCACTTGGATATTGACATGGAGTCATCATCTAGAGTTACTGACTTTATGAAGATTTCTTCAAACACTGGAACTAAAATTTTATTTTAGATGATGCAGTTAATTTGAAAAGTAACTATATTGGGTTGATCATTTTCCTCCTAGGATTAACTCAACTATTTTGTATTTCTATTCTCAGAAACAAGTTACTCTGTCCCACTTATATCACACATGCACACATACACACATATGTATTTTATAGAACACACCATCCCTGCCTGTTGCAGTAAAGTTTTATAGGGCGTCTGGCCCAAAACAATAATCTTGGGATAAAAAGGGAGGGCCTTTGGAAGTTTCTTCAAACCGTATAATTCTCAGCCCCCAATGGGCTTCTCCGCAGAACTAAGAGGTCCTTGGTTCAGGATAGGTTGGCTGGTGGGAGCCTCATATTGGTAAGTGAGGTTGTTAGGAACTTTTCGTTTTAAACTTTGGTGTTGAATATGCTGGGATCACACTTCTTACCTCTGATCACACTTCTTACCTCTGACAATTTCACTCTTATAAGATACGATCTTGCATTAAGTACATACAGATTCCCCAGTTAGAGCACAGTTTGCTGGGAATGGCAAACATGCTTGTCCTTCTCCCTCCCCAGGGCAGAGTAAACACTCGCAAGTCTGGCCAAGTCCGTTCTCATGACTCTACTACAGACAAGCACCTGTCTTTCTAGATTTGCCTGGGTGTCAGTTTTCTCGTCTCTGAAAATCCAGGCTTGTAGATTAAAGGAGTTCTGTGTCTTTCCAGCTCTGAAGTTCTGTGTTTGCATGATGGATGGAAATAATTAGACTCAAAGAACTCTGTTTTAAGGTAAGAATGGAAATCCATCATGTATGATAATAATAATAGAAAAATATGGCCATATTTAATCACAGTCATTATTTCCATTTAAAAGATGAATGCACCTGTAGCCAGGTGTAAATGAGCCTAAATCTCATTTGAAAATACTACTGAGCAACGTGGGGCTGGAGGTGCATTTATCTGCAGCTGTTGAAGGTACAGTTAAGGTGCCCCTCATTTCAGTGGCCCTTCCAAAGCCCTGGGAGGGGACTTTGCAACATGTTTACATCTTCATATATTTTATAAACTTTAAAAAGTGCAGTCTTTCAGCTGTAATCTGGTAAAACTGCCATCTCCTTTCATCCACACTTTCTCTCCTCTTGACTAAGGTTGGAGCAGTCTGGGACATTTGGGGGAACCAGCTAAAGAAAGATGAGTTGGGGATACATTTATTTTGACCTTAGTAGCACAGGATGATGTGGTTTACTGTAAGGACTCTAGAAAATTACTAATAGTGTATGGTTTTTCCCATCCCCACGAAACCTCTGGTGGAGGGGTTGAGTTAAAAACCGTTGTTAAGAAGGAGAAGGGACTTCCCAGGTGGTCCAGTGGTTAAGAATCTGCCTTACAAAGCAGGAGATGTAGGTTTGATCCCTGGTCTGGGAACTAGATCCCACATGTGGCAGAGTAACTGAGCGAGGGTGCCACGACTACTGAGCCCTTGGGCTCCAGAACCTGTGTGCCACAACTAGAGAGTCCACACGTCAAAACGAATGAAACATCTCACATGCGGCAAATAAGACCGGACATAGCAAATAGCTGCCCAACTAAATAAATATAAGTAGGAGAATAAGAAAGAGGAGAAATATGAAAAATTCTGAATGAATAGTTTGTCCTTGAAGAATCAGTCCTGTTTCAACAACCAGCAGCACTTCGGAATGAGGCACTTTGGGAACAAGGACTTGAAATCAGGTCGAGTTCAAGTCAGCTGTGCCAAGTGCCGACCATGTCATCATAGACTCGATATTTTTCTTTGAATCTATTCCCTCCCCCATGAATGAGGATAAGAAGATCTATCTCCCGTGCTTTTGGGGAACAGTAAATGCTATAAAGTACTGTGGAATATTATTCCAAATTGGAATGAGAGGCACTCCATAAATTACAGCTTGTTTTTTTTTAAATCATACCATGGAAGTTTCTTGTATGGTGCACTGAATTTAACATCAAACATTCCAAGCAAGGGGAAGGATCTCCTTCAAAGATTGTTGAAGTGGGGAGGGGACTTGAGATGTTTGAATGAGGACATAGGGCTTTTTCAAAGTTGTGACTTGGACCAGGTCATGCCCCTGTGTGTGTGCTAAGTTGCTTCAGTCATGTCCGACTCTTTGCAACCCTATGGCCTACCAAGCTCCTCTGTCCATGGGATTCTCCAGGCAAGAATTCTGGAGTGAGTTGCCATGCCATCCTCGAGGGGATCTTTCCGACCCAGGGATCGAACCCATGTCTCTTTATGTTTCCTGCATTGGCAGGTGGGTTCTTTACCACTAGCACCATCTGGGAAGCCCAGGTCATGCCCCTAAGAAGCAGCAAAAATGGTCTTATAACCCACCTATTTGAACTAGGAGTACAGCCAGGATAATCTAGAAATGTATGTTGATCTGCACGTGGACCTTCCTTACTAATTGGTATTTGCTGGAACAGTTGCTTAACTGCCTTCAGAAAAGAATATTCTCCTTTGTTGTTAAATTCAGCTGTTTTCAGGACAGATTGGATAGTTCTCTGTTTTGTTAACTCCGCAGACCGCCCCCCCCCGCCACCCGCCCTTGACTAGAGCCCACAGCTAAGGTCAGATGAGTCATGAGGAGAGTGGCAGATAGATTCCCAGGGCAGGGGCAGCTGTAAAGAAAATGCAGAAGATTGCATTGAATCCGGCTCTGGATAAACAACACATTTGTTGAATGAATAAAAGAATATATAATGCTTGGGGCTTCCTAGGTGGCCCTAGTGGTAAAGAACCTGCCTGACAATGTAGGAGATGTAAGAGAATCGGGCATCTGAGCACACGCGCTTTTGTGTCAAATATTGTATACACTCTTGCTTTTCAAATGCAGAGAATGAACTTGTGGACACAGTGGTGGAAGGAGAGGGTAGGATGAATTGAGACAGTAGCATCAACATATATGCACTACCATATGTAAAATAGATGGCTAGTGGGAAGCTGCTATTATATATAACACAGGGAGCCCAGCCTGGCACTCTATAACGACTTAGAGAGGTGAGATGGGAGGGTGGAGGGAGGCTCAACAGAGAGGGGAAAGATATATATAATTATGACTGATTCACTTTGTTGTATGGCAGAAACCAAACAACATTGTAGAACAATTATCCTCCGATTAAAAAAAAAATTGTATTCATCTATTCTTTTAAAAAAGATGTATTAGGCACCTTCTGTGTCCCAGGCTGTTTTAGTCTTTATTACTCTTGGGAAGGATGTGATGAACTCAACAACCCCTTTGTTTTAAGAGAAAAAAAAAAAAAACGGAAGACGGTTTTGTAAGAGCAGTGGGCTTCAGGGGAGAACGAGGGAATGCTAATCACAAAGATTATTGCCTTCCTACTTCTGCCCCGAGCGACAGTAGCAAGAGCCTCATCTCACAGGTGTGTGTCTGACACCCTCACCTTTTCACCTGGGTGGGGCGAATGTTACTGGGGAATGTGAAATGTTCTTCCTCCAGGCTTTCTGCAAAGTCTGAAGGGGGAGGTAGGGCCCAGAACCGTGGGGGAATGCCCAGGTCTGAGAAAACTCATGGATCAACTTGGAATCCTGGTATCTCCAACTGAAAGGACCTCAGAGGCCCTTAGGTTCAGCCCTTAAACCAAGCAAATCCCCTCTTGATAAGGGATCAGAGCATCTCAGTTGGCATACCTTCAGTGCTGGGGAACTCTCTCCCTCACGAGGCAGCCCATGCTGGTTCTGAAAGTTGTTCTTCACCATACTGAGCTGAAATCTGCTTCCACATGATTCAGCCCAGTGGTCCCAGCTCTGCTCTCTGATGTCATGCCAAATACATCTAATTCCTTTCCCAGAGGAATTCAGTGCCCTTAGTGTCTAAACTCAGAGATCTCGTCCCCTCTAAGACTTTCTTTTCTCACTTCTGCAGACTCCTCTTGTGTTGTTGCTAAGTCGTGTCCAACTCTTTGTGATCCTCTTAAGTGTTTTGATTCCTAAACCCTCCCCTCTTAGCTGGAACAAGAGAAATTGGAAATGAATGGGCTGAACTGCTTCGAGGCTTCCTGGGAAGAACTTTTAAAAATGCACACTTGAGTGACAAGAAGCAGTTGAAGAAGGCGCTGGGGGCTGCCTCTCCAGCCGTGAAAATGAGGACAGAGGTCAGGGCTCATCTGGCTGGTGTCTGAACCTCTAAATAATGCTTAGGACACTCAGAATACTTTTTATTTTATTTTATTTTTTTAATTTTTTTTCTAATTTTATTTTATTTTTAAACTTTACATAATTGTATTAGTTTTGCCAAATATCAAAATGAATCCGCCACAGGTATACATGTGTTCCCCATCCTGAACCCTCCTCCCTCCTCCCTCCCCATACCATCCCTCTGGGTCGTCCCAGTGCACTAGCCCCAAGCATCCAGTATCGTGCATCGAACCTGGACTGGCAACTCGTTTCTTACATGATGTTTTACATGTTTCAATGCCATTCTCCCAAATCTCCCCACCCTCTCCCTCTCCCACAGAGTCCATAAGACTGTTCTATACATCAGTGTCTCTTTTGCTGTCTTGTACACCGGGTTATTGTTACCATCTTTCTAAATTCCATATATATGCGTTAGTATACTGTATTTCTGTTTTTCCTTCTGGCTTACTTCACTCTGTATAATAGGCTCCAGTTTCATCCACCTCATTAGAACTGATTCAAATGTATTCTTTTTAATGGCTGAGTAATACTCCATTGTGTATATGTACCACAGCTTGCTTATCCATTCATCTGCTGATGGACATCTAGGTTGCTTCCATGTCCTGGCTATTATAAACAGTGCTGCGATGAACATTGGGGTACACGTGTCTCTTTCCCTTCTGGTTTCCTCAGTGTGTATGCCCAGCAGTGGGATTGCTGGATCATAAGGCAGTTCTATTTGCAGTTTTTTAAGGAATCTCCACACTGTTCTCCATAGTGGCTGTACTAGTTTGCATTCCCCCCAACAGTGTAAGAGGGTTCCCTTTTCTCCACACCCTCTCCAGCATTTATTATTTGTAGACTTTTGGATCGCAGCCATTCTGACTGGTGTGAAATGGTACCTCATAGTGGTTTTGATTTGCATTTCTCTGATAATGAGTGATGTTGAGCATCTTTTCATGTGTTTGCTAGCCATCTGTATGTCTTCTTTGGAGAAATGTCTATGTAGTTCTTTGGCCCATTTTTTGATTGGGTCGTTTATTTTTCTGGAGTTGAGCTGTAGGAGTTGCTTGTATATTTTTGAGATTAGTTGTTTGTCAGTTGCTTCATTTGCTATTATTTTCTCCCATTCTGAAGGCTGTCTTTTCACCTTGCTAATAGTTTCCTTTGATGTGCAGAAGCTTTTAAGGTTAATTAGGTCCCATTTGTTTATTTTTGCTTTTATTTCCAATATTCTGGGAGGTGGGTCATAGAGGATCCTGCTGTGGTGTATGTCGGAGAGTGTTTTGCCTATGTTCTCCTCTAGGAGTTTTATAGTTTCTGGTCTTACGTTTAGATCTTTAATCCATTTTGAGTTTATTTTGGTGTATGGTGTTAGAATACTTTTTAAAAGGCCAGGCTGCAGAGTCTGATATACTAGAACCAGGGAAGTAAATCTAACGGTTCTCAGAGCATCCTTGCTCCTAGCAGTTTACACAGCCATCTCTAGGCAGAATTATATTTACAGGAGGAAGAGGATGGATGGAGTTAAAGCTTAAAGAGTCTTGGAAATGGCAACTGCCATAAGCCCCAGTCCCTCCACCCTCATAAATGTTTTCCCTGTGTTTTGTAAAGAACTGAAATTGAGAAAAGGGTGTCCATGACACCTTAAAAATGCCCCCTCTACCCAGTGACACTGTTGCAGGAAGACGGACCCCTTCCAGGGCCCGAAACTGGGCTCTTGTTTAACACTCGGAAATGAATTGTCCGAGAGACACATGTGCTGACAAAGCAAGAGATTTTATTGGGAAAGGGCACCCGGGTGGAGAGCAGTAGGGTAAGGGAACCCAGGAGAACTGCTCTGCCACGTGGCTTGCAGTCTCGGGTTTTATGGTGATGGGATTAGTTTCCGGGTGGTCTTTGGCCAATCATTCTAATTCAGAGTCTTTCCTGGTGGTGCACGCATCACTCAGCCAAGATGGATGCTAGCAAGAGGGATTCTGGGAAGTGGACGGACACACGGTGTCTCCTTTAGACCTTTCCCGAACTCTTCCGGTTGCTGGTGGCTTATTAGTTCCATATTCCTTATCAGGATCTCCTGTGGTAAAACAACTAATGCAAATGGTTGCTATGGTACCTGGCCAGGGTGGGCAGTTTCAGTCAGTGTGCTTCCCCTAACAACACTGTGATGCCAACCTACTCCTTCTACAGATTCTCTGAGTGAGTAAGGGCTTCATTTTTAAAAATTTTTAATGCATTTATATTTTTATTTATTTTTGGTTGTGCTAGGTCTTTATTGCTGTATGAGGGCTTTCTCTACTTGTGGTGAATGGAGGCTACTCTCCAGTTGCACTGCTTGGGTTTCTGATTGCGGTGACTTCTCTTGTTGCTCTAGGGTGCGTGGGCTTCAGTAGTTGCGGTGCACAGGCTTTGTTGGTCCAAGGCACGTGGAATCTTCCTGGACCAGGGGTTGAACCTGTGTCCCCTGCATTGCCAGACAGATTCTTAACCACTGGGCCACCAGGGAAGTCCATTCTTTGTTTTAAAATATATTTATTTGGCTGCACCAGGTTTTAGTTGCGACATGTAGGATTTTCAGTCTTTGTTATGGCATGAGGGATCTTTAGTTGCAGCATGTAAATTCTTAATTGTGGCTTACAGGATCTAGCTCCCTGATCAGGAATCGAACCCAGGCCCACTGCAATGGGAGCTCAGAGTCCTAACACTGGACTCCCAGGGAAGTCCCCAAGGCTTAATTTTTTAAGGTAGTTTTTAGTGATAAAACCAAAAGACCTAAGTATAGGGCATGTAAGCTAATCCAGTCCCGGTAATAGAAACTCATTTTTTTTGTATTTACATCATGGCAAATTATTTTGTTGTTTGCTTCACTGATATTATCAGATGATTTTATCTTGGGTAAGTATGTGAAGCTAGGTTACAATCTAACATGTAGGTTCAAAGCCACGTTGATATAATGCAAGTTGGCTTTTGTCCTGATTTCTTCCACTTAAAAGAATGACGCTTCCTGTTTGTTACTTAACTATGCTAATTGTGGCTATAGCTTGCTACTAGTTCCGGTGACGATGACAAGGTCTGTGATGGGAGGGTGATAGCACTAGCTCTGTTTTGCAGGTCAGGCAGGCTGAGGCTGAGAAACATTCAGTGATGGGCACAGGCCTTTGTGACTCTAGATAATAGACCTCAGATAATAACCCAGTCTTCTTCCCAGTGCTATTCCCCTTGCAGTATTCTCCAGAACACGAGCTAACTAAAACGGAGGTGAAAGAATTAAACACACAGAGGCACATTTCTATTCCAAACCAGTGGAAAATACCAGCAACATCCATGAACCTATACTTTGCACAATTATTAAAAAGAAAACAAAACTTGATCATTATCTCCAAAACAAAATCAGTTAAAAGCAAGTTCTCTTTGAAAATCTCACCAAGGGTAAGTTTTTAAAGAGAATGGTCTTCTGGGGCATGTGAGCTAGTTTTGGGCAGAGTAAGTACTTGGTCACCCTTGATTCTCTCTTTTTTTTAAAAGTCACTCAGTCGTGTCCAACTCCTTGTGACCCCATGGACTATATAGTCCATGGAATTCTCCAGGCCAGAATACTGGAGTGGGTAGCCTTTCCCTTCTCCAGGGGATCTTCCCAACCCAGGGATTGAACTCAGGTCTCCCTCATTGCAGGTGGATTCTTTATCAGCTGAGCCACAAGGGAAGCCCAAGAATACTGGAGTGGGTAGCCTATCCCTTCTCCAGCAGATCTTCCCAACCTAGAAATCAAACTGGGGTCTCCCACATTGCAGACAGATTCTTTACCAACTGAGATATGAGGGAGACCTAGACACATCAAATTTTTCTTCTGTGTCTGGGAAGTCTTTACTGGAGTCTGCTAAGAGTAAGGCGGGCTTCCCAGGTGGCACTATTGGTAAAGAACTGGCATGTCAATGCAGGAGATGCAAGAGACGTGGGTTCAGTCCCTGGTCTGGGAAGATCCGCTGGAGAAGGAAATGGCAACCCACTCCAGTATTCTTGCCTGGAGAATCCCATGGACAGAGGGGCCTGGTCTATAGGGTCACAAAGAGTTAGAAACAAGAGTAAGGCACACAAACTGCTTTAATTAAAGAAAATGTTTGGTGGTCAAAAGAATATTCCAGAGATAGAAAACAGGGCTGTCACTGAGGTTTGGTGATTGCTCCACCAAAGCCACAGATCTGGCTACCTTCAAAGAAAATGTTAGTCGCTCAGTCATGTCCAACTCTTTGCTATCCCATGGACTGTAGCCTACCAGGCTCCCCTGTCCATGGGATTTTCCAAGCAAGAATACTGGAGTGGGTTGCCATTCCCTTCTCCAGGGCATCTTCCTGACCCAGGGATCAAACCCAGGTCTCCTGCATTACAAGCAGATTCTTTACCATCTAAGCCACCAGGGAAGCCCTCAAACTGGTCTCTCAAATAAAGAGTAAAACTTAAGGAGAACTCCTCTAATTCTTTGGAGGTTTTAAGATAACTGCTTGTTGACTCAATATAGTAATCTGTTTCTTCAGGGGTAACTGGAAATATTCTTTTCACTTTTATGTAAGTTATGTGTTAATCTTGGCTCTGAAGGAGCAGTTTACATCCAAGATTCTCAAGGAACTCTTCTGAGATGAATTCATTTTGGAGACACATACTTATTTATTTCCATTCCACAGAGATTTAAATGAGTTCTGATGGGGGATGTTCCTTTTCCAAGGAAAGTGTAATACACTAGAGGCTGAGTTCTTACTCAGCTCAGAGACTGTTATCCTCCTAATGGATCCTCCTCCACTTCATTTTGAAACAGAAGAATGTTAAGACCCACAACTCATGTTAAGAATGTAAATTTTGAATATTGATGCCATATTTACTTAAAAGAGGTGTCTGATCAGTTACTAGGCTTAATGACTTCATTTGACCATCCAACACCCACTCATTCACCCAGCCACCATCCAGCATCCATCCCTCCACCATCCATCATCCATCCATCTGTCTATCCATGCATCCATCCTTCTACCCATGCATCCATCCATTCATCCATCCACCATCCATCATCCAACCATCAGTCCCTTGGGAGAGGTCTGGCCACTCTCTACTTCCTGCTGGTTCCTTAGGTTTACTCAGAAGGTGTCAGCCCCACCTATGATCATCAACTTTTAAAAGTTTGCACTTAAACAGCAAGGCAGGATGGCTATAGTTAAAGCACCAGGCAGGAAGGGTTCTTCTGGAGCAGAATGGCCAACTGCCCCAGTCTTCCCTGACTGTATTAGTTTTCACACTGAAAGCCCTCAGTCCCAGGAAATGGACTGGTGGGTTGCCCTAACCTGAACTTCCTGGTAACCAGTAAGAACAATGCAGTAAGGACAGTCCAAGTGATATACAGTGTGTTCACCTCTCTTAAACCTACTAAACTTTAATTAGGTTTATTTAGTCTGCTTATTGTTTATTTAAACAGTAGAGGTGTGTGTGTGTACTGCATAGTCCTGGCCCCTATAGAATTATTAATATTTTCATGTAGATTTCCTTTGTCAAGATGTTCTGGGTCCACAGCCAGGAGGTATGAGGAGCCCTGGGAAACATGTATGATTTCCTGTACAGGTATCATTGAGGGCTTCCCAGGTAGCATGAAGGTAAAGAACCGTCCTGCCAATGCAGGAGCTGCAGGAGATGTAGGGTCCGATCCCTGGGTGGGAAAGATCCCCTGGAGGAGGAAACGGCAACCCACTCCAGTATTCTTGCTGGGATAATCCCAAAGACAGAGGAGACCGGCGGGCTCCGGTCCATGGGGTTGCAAAGAGTCAGACACAACTGAGCACACACGCATGCACACACGGGTATCACCGAGGCCTAATTCTCCGTGTTATGCTGTGTTTTCCTCCTGAGGACCCTGGGGGGAGTTTCAGGACTGGGGAGACCCTGGGATCCTGGTTTCTGGAAAAGTGGGTCTTCTCCAGTGGCTGTCCCACAACCAGTTGGGGTGACTTATTCCTCATTCATCTTATTTTCTTTTTGCAACAGTTTTACCCTTTATTTTTGTCTTTTACTGCATGTATTTTCTATATTTAGATCTAGAAATGGAATGAAATTAACTGAGCTTTCCAGCCCACCTTACGCCATGTGCCATACAGAAAGTGATGTGTTACTGTGTCTGCCCGTGGTCAGTGCCATGAGGTGCCCTCTTGGGATGGTGATGGTAGGTGCTGACCCTTGGAGAAGGGCTCTGAGAGGGGCCACAAGTTTTCACAGGAGGGTCTTTCAGTGACTCTGTACAGACAGATGGCCATTATGTAAGAGAAGTGTCGAGAAGCCCACACCAGGAGTCTTCCGTTGGGGATAGAGAGACTAAAGTCTACAGGCAGCGGTGGGATAATGAGAAGTGAAAGTGAAGTGAAAGTGAAAGTTGCTCAGTTGTGTCTGACTCTTTGTGACCCTATGGACTATACAGTCCATGGAGTTCTCCAGGCCAGAATACCGGGGTGGGTAGCCTTTCCCTTCTCCAGGAGATCTTCCCAACCCAGGGATCGAACTCAGGTCTCCTGCATTGCAGGCGGATTCTTTACCAGCTGAGCTACCAGGGAAGCCCGGTGGGATAATACTGTGAACTAACCGAAGCCTCAGTCCCTGTCTGTCCTCAGAGGAGAGCAGCGAGTCAGGGAGTAAGTCATGTACATGAAGGTTTAGGTCACAGGCAAGGTGGGTCTCATACTCTGCCCTCTCAAGGCCTGAGGAAGAGAGAGAACAGGTCTGGGGGAGTCAGTCAGCAGTGGAGGGAGCAGGGGGGCGGTGGTCCTGGGTCTCACCTTTCTTGGGCCCAACTCTGGGGAGAGAATGAGCTTGCTAAGCAGAAAGGAGCCATACGAGAGCCTCCCTACAGACATCTGTCCCCACACACACTGTGGTAGAAGCTGGAAGAGATCTGGGCCTGAGGGTGTGACAGCTACCTGCGTAAACTGAGACCTCAGACCACACCTGAATCTCCAGGGAATGTGCACCAGCCCGTCCCCCAAGCACCTCGGCCGCGTGGAAGTCAGCCCTGCCCCCAAGGAAAGGAGGCGATGCTGAATCACCACAGATGCATCTTCTTCCAAATGGAGGCTTGAAATAGATGGTGAATTTCAGCTTAGTTCAGTCACTCAGTTGTGTCCGACTCTTTGCAACCCCATGGACTGCAGCACGCCAGGCTTCCCTCTCCTTCTCCCAGAGTTTGTTAGAACCCATGTCCACTGAATCAGTGATGCCATCCAACCATCTCATCTTCTGTCATTCCCTTATTTGAGAAAAATAGTGTTGGGACTTCCCTGGTGGTCCAGTGGTAAAGAATCCACCTTCCAATGCAGGGGATGTGGATTCAATCCTTGATCAAGAAACTGAAATCCCACAAGCCACAGGGCAACTAAGCCCACATACCACAACTACTGAACCTGCACGCTCCAGAGCCTGTACTCTGCAACTAGAGGAAGCCTGTATGCCACGACAAAGACCTAGTGGATCCGAAATTAAAAATAAACAAAATTTTAAAAATGTAAAGTTATGCTTCTTTCACATCTGACCTTGTGGATTGAGATGAGTGTCGCTCGGGTAAAAGAATGATGACCAAGCAAAGACTGTGAGAGCTGACACCTGTGGAGTGTTTATGATGAATTTTTACCTGGATTAACCCATGAACAACTTACAACAGTTACTTGCTACTTAGTTGCCACTTGGGAGGAAACTGGGGCACAGAGAGGGTAAGAAAGTTGCTCAGGGTCACAGAGGAGGCTGCTGAATCTGAACCAAGTCATCTCCACAGCCCTGAGCAATGTTTACGAACCAATTGGTCAGAAATTCTTTCCTAATCTCCAACTGCAGCCTTTGTGTGGGAGTTTAAACCACGCCTTCTTGTTTTGTTCTTAACAGAAAGAGCTAACAGCGACTGGACTCACGTGATCCGTATCTTTTCTCCGTTTCCTCTTTTTCAAGCCAAAATGACCTTGGTTGCCTCAACCTCTCCACAGAGTGCCCGTGACCTGAGGCTAGGCTGTCACTCGTTGGTTCTTTCTGCTGCACTCACTCCTTTGGTGTCTGAGCCTGAATTGCAACAGAGATCAGTATATGATGAGCATTCTAGGAAGATTGCATCTTTATGACTCCCAAATAGGCAAATACTGGTGTTGGATCTAACAATGTCTTTCGACAGGAACAGCTCACTCCCAGGGTCTCCCACGGTCCCAGCCTGAGCCTGCAGAGCTTTTATGAAGATGCCCCAACACTTTTCCAAATCTTCTGGGGAATGAGCTATTTGGCTTATGGATGAGGCCTATTGCCAGGCTGTTCTTTGTCTATCTCAATTATGATGGCAGAGAAGATAAAAATACAAAGACCAAAAAGTCATTTTTCTCCCCCCGAAATGCCACAATTCTTTTGAGCCTTTCATTTTCTTCTGCTTTTTTTTTGGCTGATAACAATGAAGAATGGTTTCTGCCTCTGCTTTTATTGGCTTAGCATTTGGGGTCATAAGAATGTAAATGTTTCCCCAAGGAAAAATACATTGAGGGGGAGGGGTGGATTAACTAGATGGTTTCTTTTATTTTTAAAATTTTAGTTATAAAAGGAAAAAGAATCTGCTGAACTAAACGAAGTCTGGACCTGATCTGAAACAGGAACTAGAGAGCAGAGACCACCATTCATTTGGGTTGGACAACTCTGGGGGTCCCATTTAACTTGGCATGGTTTTAAACAGTTCTATTTTAAATCCAATGACAGTCCTCTTCAAACATATTCATAATTGGGTCAGGTCACATAATGAGTAAAACTGATTTTGTTCAGCATTTTATTCCTTGAACTGCCTGTACTACCTGATTTCCATGCCAACTTTTCAATGTGGGGTGAATTTTGTTGTTGTTTTAGTCACTCTTTGTGAGTCATGTCTGACTCTTTGTGACCCCATGGACTGTAGCCCCCCAGGCTCCTCTGTCCATGGGATTTCCTAGGCAAGAAAACTGGAGTGGGTCACCATTTTCTTCCCCAGGGGATCTTTCCACCTCAGGGATCAAACCCGCATCTCCTGCATTGACACTCAGATTCTTTCCCTCTGAGCCACCTGGAAACCTGGGATGTATTCAGCAAGTGGCTATTACCTTTTTCTCATCATCATTTTCCTCCTCGAGTCCCCTATAAGCTGTCATTTACCCTCACCCCTCTATGGAAGCTGTGCTCTTAGAAATCAGCAAAGAAAAAAAAAAACCTTCCTTTAGATCAAATGGAAAGAACTTTGAGCTCTTGTTTGCCATTCTGCCTGAGCCCTTCGGCTTTGTTACCTGGCACCACCTTCCCCTTCAAGCTGCCTCAGTCTCTGGCCTCTTTGATACACTGTGATCATTCCTTCTCAGGAGGGTGTCCATCCATTCTGGATCATCCTCCACAGCTTGGCACCCATCTCTAGACTTCATTTTCTCTATGTTAATCTTGGCTGAGGCTCCTATCTTGAACTGTCAATGTTATTTATGTCATTGCTAGGTCCGCACCTCCCACACTGCATCTCTGAGCTCCCAGCCAGCAGCTCCATCACCTTCTGAACGATTTCATTTGTTCATTTGCTTTACTCTGGCACCTGAAACTCAGCAGACCACCTGCCAAGATCATCTTCCAAGTTAACGTCTCCTGAATTCTCTCCCAGGGGCACCATCATTTCATCTCTGAATCAATGGTCGTTGTTAACTCCTTTCCAGACTTTGAGCTCCAAGCGGAGCAGAGGTCATTCCCATCTTTTTCACCATCACCTCCCAGGAGTCTGGCACAGTGCTAGGCACATAGTAGGAACTCAGTATACATTTGCTGAATGATTGAATGATTTTTCTCTTTCATCACTTGTACTCAGTGAATTAACCCATCAAACAATCTGCATGCATGTGTTTGGGGAGGTTGTAGATAGTACCTGTTGAGAATGGGAGCTTTTGTGTTGGATAGTCAGGTTTCAGTCTTGCCTCAGCTGCTTTCTAGCTGGGTGACCTTGAGCATGTTACTTAATCTCTTTATACTTTAGCAGGGTTTGGGCAGGTGACAATGTTCCCATTTTAAAAATTGAAGTATAGTTGATTTTTATTGTTTTAGGTATATAGCGATAGCAAAGTTACTTGGTTATATATATTATATATATATTCTTCTTCAGATTCTTTTCTATTATAGGTTATTAGTTCCTTGTGCCAGTATAGTTTCCTGTGTTATACAGTAGGTCCTTGTTGTTTATCTGTTTTTTTACATAGCGGTGTGTATCTGTTTGCAAAAAAGCAAAATGTCTGTCTGGGGAGGCCTTACAAATAGCTGTGAAAAGAAGAGAAGCGAAAAGCAAAGGAGAAAAGGAAAGATATAAACATCTGAATGCAGAGTTCCAAAGAATAGCAAGAAGAGGTAAGAAAGCCTTCCTCAGAGATCGATGCAAAGAAATAGAGGAAAACAACAGAATGGGAAAGACTAGAGATCTCTTCAAGAAAATTAGAGATACCAAGGGAACATTTCATGCAAAGATGGGCTCGATAAAGGACAGAAATGGTATGGACCTAACAGAAGCAGAAGATATTAAGAAGAGGTGGCAAGAACACACAGAAGAACTGTACAAAAAATATCTTCACGACCCAGATAATCACGATGGTGTGATCACTGACCTAGAGCCAGACATCTTGGAATGTGAAGTCAAGTGGGCCTTAGAAAGCATCACTATGAACAAAGCTAGTGGAGGTGATGGAATTCCAGTTGAGCTACTTCAAATCCTGAAAGATGATGCTGTGAAATTGCTGCACTCAGTAAGCCAGCAAATTTGGAAAATTCAGCAGTGGCCACAGGACTGGAAAAGGTCAGTTTTCATTCCAATCCCAAAGAAAGGCAATGCCAAAGAATGCTCAAACTACTGCACAATTGCACTCATCTCACACGCTAGTAAAGTAATGCTCAAAATTCTCCAAGCCAGGCTTCAGCAATATGTGAACTGTGAACTTCCAGATGTTCAAGCTGGTTTTAGAAAAGGCAGAGGAACCAGAGATCAAATTGCCAACATCTGCTGGATCATGGAAAAAGCAAGAGAGTTCCAGAAAAACATCTATTTCTGCTTTACTGACTATGCCAAAGCCTTTGACTGTGTGGATCACAATAAACTGTGGAAAATTCTGAAAGAGGTGGGAATACCAGACCATCTGACCTGCCTCTTGAGAAACCTATATACAGGTCAGGCAGCAACAGTTAGAACTGGACATGGTACAACAGACTGGTTCCAAATAGGAAAAGGAGTCCATCAAGGCTGTATATTGTCACCCTGCTTATTTAACTTATATGCAGAGTACATCATGAGAAACACTGGGCTGGAAGAAGCACAAGCTGGAATCAAGATTGCCGGAAGAAATATCAATAACCTCAGATATGCAGATTGACACCACCCTTATGGCAGGAAGTGAAGAGGAACTAAAAAGCCTCTTGAAGAAAGTGAAAGAGGAGAGTGAAAAAGTTGGCTTAAAGCTCAACATTCAGAAAACAAAGATCATGGCATCTGGTTCCATCACTTCATGGGAAATAGATTGGGAAACAGTGGAAACAGTGTCAGACTTTATTTTGGGGGGCTCCAAAATCACTGTAGATGGTGATTGCAGCAATGAAATTAAAAGACGCTTACTCCTTGGAAGGAAAGTTATGACCAACCTATATAGCATATTCAAAAGCAGAGACATTACTTTGCCAACACTAGTCAAGGCTATGGTTTTTCCAGCAGTCATGTATGGATGTGAGAGTTGGACTGTGAAGAAAGCTGAGGGCCAAAGAATTGATGCTTTTGAATTGTGGTGTTGCAGAAAGCTCTTGAGAGTCCCTTGGACTGCAAGGAGATCTAACCAGTCCATTCTAAACGAGGTCAGTCCTGGGTGTTCTTTGGAAGGAATGATGCGAAAGCTGAAACTCCAGTACTTTGGCCTCCTCATGCGAAGAGTAGACTCATTGGAAAAGACTCTGATGCTGGGAGGGATTGAGGGCAGGAGGAGAAGGGGATGACAGAGGATGAGATGGCTGGATGGCATCGCTGACTCGATGGACGTGAGTTTGAGTGAACTCTGGGAGTTGGTGATGGACAGGGAGGCCTGGTGTGCTGCAATTCATGGGGTCGCGAGGAGTCAGACACGACTGAGCGACTGAACTGAACTGTGTATCTGTTCATCTCAAATCCATGATTTATTCCTTCCCCTCCCTCTTTCCCCTTTGGCAATCAGAAGTTCATTTTCTATGTCTGTTATACTTTAGTTTTGGTTTGCAAAGAGAGGGAAATAATAATACCTACCTGTGTATGTTGATATGAGGATGAAGTGAGAGGATATGTTTATTAGACAGATATAGTAAGTGTTCAGTAAGCTTTTTGGACGATGGGATGATGATGGTGATGATGTAGTGATGGTGATGGTGATGATGGTGATGGTGAAGATGGTGATGATGGTGATGGTGAAGATGGTGATGACGGTGATGACAAAGGTGGCGGTGATGATAATGGTGCTGATGCTGTTGGTAATGATGAAGATGGTGGTGCTGATGCTGTTGGTAATGATGAAGATGGTGGTGATAATGATGGTGATGAAGGCGGTGGTGATGGTGGTGATGATGGTGGCAGAGGATAGGCATACGCTGGGCCTGGTGAAGTTTGGAAACAAGTGAAAGACTATGAAGGAAGGACCTCATGTTAGAGTGAGATAAGCAGCAGCAGCAGCTTCCCAAGGTCCCAGGTACATTTAGGGCAGAAGGTCAGGACCTCTGATGGACACAATGAACAGCTGGAGAAAAGGCAGACAGAAACAGACGCAGTAGGGAAGTGCGCTCCAGCTGTGCTCCTCGAGGCCCTAGGGTTTCTTGGAGGATCTCAGAGACTCCGTAGGGGTGGGGAGGATAGGGACAGGGCAGGGTGATTGAAGGATCAGGGACTAAAACACATAAGGGCTGGGCTGACTGCCGTGGGGGAATGTGCTAAGCCTGTACAGATTCTAACTGAGTTTTGTTTGTTTTACCTCTTGGTTTCATAATATCGCCTTTAAAGAAAGAGTCCTGCTGCTTTGTATAAAAATTGAGAAAATCACTGGTACAGGTCTTGAAGGCAAGTCGAAGAGTTTGAGCTTTCTGTGCCCGGCCCTGGGGAAGCTGGCAGGATTTGGATGGAAGAGTAGCAACACTTTGTCAAAGTTTTTTTACAGTTCATCCGGTGGGGGTGGTGCACTCGGCTAGGCAGGGTAATGAACACGTGGTCCAGGTTAGGAGGTGCCTCTCTGAGACTGATCCTCCCTCCAAAATACCTGCCTTGTCCCCTGCTGGGTGTTCTTCTGACCAGCAGTGCAGGGTGCTCCCAGAGTCCCACCTGAATCATGACAGCCGCCCCCTAACCCTCTGTCTTCAGACCCTGGCCTCTCCATCTGGGTCAGCTCTCCAGAACACCTATCCTGTCATTCCATCCATGTGCCAAACCCCCCTGTGGTTCTCCCTTGATTTTTGGAGAAAAACCAAACTCCCTTGCCCAGCAATCAAGGCCCCACAATGTAAAACATTCTGTCTTTTGAGTCCTCTCTGCTACTGCCTACTCATCTGGAGAATGAAATGGCAACCCACTCCAGTATTTTTTGCTTGGAGAATCCTATGGACAGAGGAGCCTGGCGGGCTATAGTCCATGGGGTTGCAGAATCGGACATGACTGAGGGACTAAGCAGTAGCTGCTATTAGTTACACCTCTGTCCCCAGCTGATTAAACGTTCTAACAGCACCTATACCTCCAAACACAGGGCATTTATTTTTTCTTGTACATTTCATGCCATCTTCTGATCCTGGGATGCAGCCCCAAACACACACACAGACTCATGCACACACACACAGACACAGACACACACACACGCACCCTTGTACTTAGTTTTCTATCCTTGTAGACATCACACAAGTTCCCCCAACCTTCTTGACCATGCTCGGTCATAAGTGTCTCTCCCCATATGAATTCTTAAAGAAGCCCTGCTTCTTACTCATTCTGCAGGCATCGGTAGTTCCAGTGTGGCCTAACATCATGCCGGGCTCACTGCACACCACAAGCCACAGTGGCTTTGTCTACTGAATGGGGAGCATCCCCAGTTCCTTCCTTCCTTCTCTGCCTGAGGCTGCCTCCTGCCCCGACCCCTTCTCTCAGCACACCCACCCCCAGCCTGACATCCCCTAGGGTCTCAGGACAGGAACACTCAGCAATTTTGTGCAGCTGCCTGTGTTTTTGGAAATGGCTTGTTCCAAAGAGGACTTTTTATGAAATGTCTTCTAGAGAAACATGCTTCCTAGGCACTAGTGGTAAAGAACCTCCTGCCAATGCAGGAGACAAAAGAGACTTGGGTTTGATCCCTGGGTTGGAAAGATTCCCTGGAGAAGAAAATGGCAACCCATTCCAATATTCTTGCCTGGAGAATCCCATGGACAGAGGAGCCGGGGGGACTACAGTCCATGGGGTCGTAGAGAGCTGGACATGACTAAACGACTAACACTTTCACTTTCACACTGCTCATCAGAGGAACCAGAAGCCTTGCCCGACAGGCCCACTCCATCTGTGTGTTGCAGTCAGAAGCCACTGGGAGAAGCTTCTGCTCAGACAGTAAAGGCTCTGCCCCTCCCCACGGGCAGTAACAACAAGAACAAATTCAGGACATGGGGTTGAGGTAGAGAAGAAGCATTTCCTAATCTGCGGTTGCCCGGGCCCCCATTCCTCAGCCCCCAAGCAGCACCTCTTCATCTATAAAAAGCATTCTTTGCCCTGAAAGTGCCAATGTTCTAGTGACAGACAGCCTCATTAAAAACCTGTGTCACCGGCTTCCTCTTTCAAGACCCAGGAGCCATGGCACAGATGGCTTTGTTGTCTTCGATGGATTGCCCTGAAGACCTCTCTGGGCTGTGCTGGGGGTGAGACATGCCAGGTGTGAGCTGTGCCAGGCGCTGGTCCTCAAAGAGTTCCATATTAGGAGGGGTGATAGGAGCTGCCAAAAAGAAAAGAACCAACAGAAAATAAAGATAAATGAATAAACAAATAAACAAAATAAAGTTTTCAGCTAGCTCGGGCTGAAGGCCAGAGCAATTCAGAGAGAATGGCAGGAGGAGGAAGGGGACCCACACCATGGATGTATCCCCAGCAGAGGGTCCAGGGATCAGGGTAGGATGGATTTGGGTTTGACCTTCAGGCATGAACCGCCTGAGACCAGCAGTGGAAAGAGACAAGTCTGGATTTTCCCCCAGACACCGTATCGAGGTTAGGGAGTGACTCAAACTGCTTGTAGACCCAATGCACTTCTCCTCTGAGCAGCCCTGCTGTGAGGTGTCAGCTTTGCAGAAGACAAGCTCCATCAGAGGATGGTGGAATGGGGACGCGGGAAGGTCCAGGCTTTTGCTGGTCACACCACACGGCTTTGATTTCTGGCTACGTTTCCCTGTGCTCTGGGGTAACCCAGACATCAGTGATGAGGCCAGACGTTGTGAATTACCATCTGAATCTCCAGTTAGGAGCCACCCCAGGTGGGACAGGTAAAGCAGGGTTACAGGAGACAATACGTGAAGAGCCACCAGGGTAAATGAGAGCCGTGTCCCACCTTCCTCGCCTTTGGTGCAGGATCCCTTATTTGTAGAAGGAGCTTAGACACAGCTCCCTGGATTTCCACCACATGGGCGAATTGAAGAGAATGGAGAAATTCAATCCACGTACAAATCTCAGCCCCACATTCAGTCCTAGTTTCCAACATCTTCCTCATAAAATCGTTGCCCAGGGCCATCACAAAGAGGACAAAGTTGTCTGATTTCCACAGGATCTTTCTGTCTTCCATTAATAAGTTGGCTGACCTTGAACAAAACTGTTTGGTGCTCACTCTTTCTCATTGTGTAATGAGGATGGCGCTGGTCTGAGAGCACAGAGGTCATGGCCAGCATTCACGTTTTACGATCATCTCCCAACCATTCTGTTCCTTCTGAGGGGCTGGGAGGTGAGGATCGCTGAGCAGGCGGAGTGTAGGGCAGTGGTTAGAGCTCTGCCTCTGGAGTGGGACAGACTTGGCTGAGACATCAGCCCCTTTAGGGGCTCAGATCACCTCCCCCTCTGATGGAGGTCGGCTGTGAGCATTAAACCAGCTGGTCGGCCTCCATCAACCAGACCTACAGTGAGTCAGGTGCGAACTGAATCAGCACAAAGGTGGTCTAAGGGATTTGCGACAGAATGGGGACCTGGGATCCATCTCAAAAATTAGGAGAGTGTCAACATTCCTACCAAAACACAGTCTATCATAAAGACAACATGAACCAGAGGAGGAAGACTTTCCGATGTGGACGCAGCTGCCAGGAGGGACCAGCGTTGGCCAGCCTGTACAGTGACATCTGGGCACACGGTGCGAGAGAACGGGCTTGGGAGGAAGCCAGCACCTCTCAGTGTCCTCAGGGGAGGGTGGGCGAGGGCCCAGTGTGACCCTCTGTCCAGTTAAGTAGGGACCGGGAGGCAGATGGGTGTGGGGAGAAGTCCTGTGTGAAAGATTTTCACTCTTCTGTAGTGAGAGGACTTCAATGATAAAGAGAGAAAGTAATAATCAGTTCCTTTTCTCCGAGGCCGAAGACGACACAGTTTAAAGACTTTCTCCCAACTGTTCCCTCAAGGACTGGATCTAAGGTCCCTCCTGCTCTCCCTGTTTAAACTTGATGTTTTAATTGGGAACACTTATTAGTGTTGTGAGTACGGGGGACTTTTGATCACCCAGCCATATCTGAAAGCTGAAAATGCAACTCTATTCCCAAGCAAGCCTGAGGCTCTGGCTCCACGCTGGGCTGGCCATGACCACGGCCAGCCTGGGGCTGTGCAGCTGGAAGGGGCGGAGGCGGGGAAAGACACAGAGCCCCTCCTTGGGTCACAGGCACATCTGTTTCCCACCGAACCGGTCTGGCCCCGGGGGTCCTTTTTCAAAGGCTGTCTTTTTACTGGGGCTTCCTCCTGTTATAAAATAGGGCGGCCGTTCCACCCTGGCCCCGTTCCTCCATCCACGGGACTCATACCATGCTCCCAGTGAGGTGGTTCTGTCAAACCCTAACAGATGCTCCTTTTCATTTTTATTCTCAAGGGGATGGGAAGAAGCACAAATGAATTACAGCCACGAAGCCTTCCGTGGGATTTTCTTATCCAATGTGCTGGGCAGGGACTGCATTTTATCTCAGAAGCAGTAAGGAGGGGAATGGGGGTTTTTGAGACATTTAAAGGGAATTCTAGAGCGTTCTGACATTCCTGAGACAAGGAAGCATTTCAACTTTGAAGCTGCAGGACACAAACCCAGGGAAGACAGCTCATTCCTTATGTCTGTCTCTCACTTGCCTTGATGTGGAGGCCCCATGATAAGTGACATTTGATGTCACGAAAAAAAGTTGAGGGAGGGGATATACATATAGAATAACCATCTGGGAAGGCCAGAGGAACTCATACTGTTCACTAGAGTTTTCCTGAAGATGAGGTTGGCCCGTCCCCTGGCTGGGCCTACTGGCCAGGTGGGACCTGGGCATCATTGAGCAGCAGAGTTTTCAGTTGTCCTACAGTGCATGTGGCTGCCCTGGGGCATCTTAAGAGGTTCAGATCTGGGAACTCCAGCACATGCCAGGAAACCGTATTCTCTGCAAACGGACTAGGCCTAGAGCTGGACATAGCGAGTCTACCATGTTACATCAAGCTCAGGACTAGCTTCTTTCTATGTTCAGGAGCGTCTTCTGGTCCAGCAAGCTTTCGAGGAGTGGGACCTAAATGGAGAGGCGTGTGCCTCTCAACATCCCCATCCCCTACCACCACCGAAGGGTAGATCCAGGATTTGTGGGGCCAACGCTTATTTAATTCAGAAATAAGGACCATAGTCCCATAGCATCCATGGGGCTGGGCCTGAAAAGGGACTTGTACACGGCAGAGACTCTGCGGGTTAAGCTTTTGTAACTTCACAGTGAATCATCTCTGTCCCCTCCCATGGTTATCAGCAGACCGCTACTCATTGCAAACTTACCCTTTGGTCATGAGGTCACAGCATGTGGGGACAATGGCCGTTGGTGGTCTGAATTGGCTTTGGTTTCCCCCCAACAACCAAGACAGCTCCCAGAATCTCTGTTACAGAGGACAAAACTGAGAAGGCATGTGCCCTCCAGGGGGCAATTTTCTTGCATCCTTGCCTGTCCTGGGACCTAGCAGAGTGTCTAGCACAGAGCCAGCACATGGTTGGCTGCTGAGGTGAAGAATTAAATTGAAGGAAAAAAACCCAGGTCCCCAGGTGAGAGTGAAATTCCCAAACTGGGCTCAGAGGTGAGGGGGATTTCCCTTCCTATGCCAATGAGACATGCATGTTCTTCCTTTGCCTATAGCGGGATGATTAACCTCACCCTGTTTATCAAGGAGAGGGGCTATTCTGGGCGGTGTCCAGGGCCACCAAGGAGCCCCTGGGCCTGAACTTCTTGGCAGATGGCGATTTTTCTCTCCAAAGAAGCTGATGCTGGAGAGACTTGTAGACTTGATCCAGCTTGAGTCCTTCAGCTCCAGCCGGTCCCCCTTGGCTCTTCTGCTGAGTTTTGGACAAGGAGGTCTCTCCATGCTTGTCTTTGCGAGGTGCCTGGACCAAGTGCTTTCCACTGTGGGAAGCGGAAAGATGAAGGTCTCTGCCTCAGCCTGGGAGCTGAGAGGGCTTCAAGCCAGCAGCCAGTGCATGGAAAGAAATCTTGCGCAGGGTCAGATTTTGGGTAGAATTCTGGTAGATTCTGGTAGAAATTGGGATGATGGGGAGGAGCCCGGGCGTGGGGGTGGAGGCCCCCACAGAGGCTCCGTGTGGCCCTGGCTGCAGGGCGGGGGAGAGACAAGGTGGGGTAAGTAAGAATATCTACCTCAATGGTCAGGATGCTGCAGTTGAAGGCAGCGGTCTGTGGGGGAATCTTTGGGAAAAGGTGTAACAGAGAGGGTTAGAAACCCTCGAGAATAAAGCATGTCTTGCTTGGGCAAGAGATATGGGAGAATAGGATCCAACTCAATGAGGTTAAAATAAGGCAGCCCTTGGGGAGACTGGGGACTGGCTGAAAAATATGTTGGGATGACAGGTGTTCCCAGGACAGGTGTTATTAGGGTGATGTATATTAACGATATGCCTAACATATGACTACGACTATTTACTATATCCCCTGGAGAAGGGCATGGCAACCCACTCCAGTGTTCTTGCCTGGAGAATTTCATGGACAGAGGAGCCTGGTGGGCTGCAGTCCATGGGGTTGCAAAGAGTCGGACATGACTGAAGCGACTTAGCACACACACACTATATTATTACCACATGTGGTAACAAGCTATTGTTTAGCTGATGTTTTACTGTTTACAAGGTTATGTAAATCTCCTTGGTTCCACGGGAAAACTCCATGAACTATATGATGTGCCCTAATGTTACTCATCCTCTGGAGGAAGTAAGTTGAGTAAGTAGCTGACATTCCCTGAAGCAGGAGATGCTGGAGCCAGGACTCAAGCCCTGGTCCTTTCAGGTCCTTTCTTTGGGAGGAGCCGGCAGCTCTATGGCTCTCTGGCTGCCCCTCCCGGAGGGATGACTAGCAAGGGAGGGCCAGGGCCCCTGGATTCGTTTGGCTGCCTGGGTCATTAGCGCTTGACCTGCCATGCTGCCCAGAACTGAAGGTGCAGAAATGGTGGGAGCTGGTGAACATCCCCCTTAGAAGCTGGGGGTGCCAGGCGGGAGGCCAGAAAGGAGTCTCTTTCCCTTACACTTACCTCTGTGCTCCCTGCTAAGCCAGAACAAGCAATGAAGAGCCCTCTGGACTCTAGGTTTTTCAGACTTTGAAAGAAAGACACAAACATTGCCCCTAATTATATCTCAGGCTTTCCCCCAAATCAGAAAGGCAGATTGAATAAATCTGAATCCATTTTCAAGATGTCTTGAGGTTCGTGTAGGGTGCTCTGGGATTCTGAGACCCCAAGGGGACAAGTTGATTCCTGAGATGTAGGTGGACCCAGGGTGAAGGAGGGGTCCACAGTTAAAGCCCACCCCTGCCCTGGGTCATGTGCCTTGGGTTATAAGACCTTGAAATGACAAATCTAAAAACAAGAAAAGAAAAGTAGTGTGTTACTGTTAAAATTTGCCCAGCTTTCCTTGGTTCTGATGAATTTATCCATAAAATAATTTTAAAGTTTGGTGATTCCTTTTCTGGCAAGAGATCCATGTAAAAGTAGAATATGGCTTCTCTTCTGTTAAAATAAGAATGTAGGCCTTAGAATATTTCATCTGCTCATTGTAAGCAGTAGCAAAATATTTTTCTTACCTTTATAATCATTTTCCCAGGCAACAGAGATGCCATATGTTAGAAATAACTTTGGTGCTTTGTGCTAAATTTTTATGTCTTGATTATTTCTACAATTTAAAAGTTCCTCATATCTGAAAAAACTAAGGTTCCTAACAGTTGTGTTATCTTCTCAATATATTTTAAAATCTCATATTGTCATTTCAACTTATAAATATTCAAGACATCACATTGTAGGTAGTTATAAGCCTTTCAAAATCTCAAGTAACTTTAAAACATAAATTAAAAATTAAATTTTGTCCACCTCAACTATTTAATATTTTTTTCCTTTTCAAGATAGATTTTAAATTTAGGTGTTTAATAAACCTCTAAATTATGTATGCTATTTCCCTGAAGGTCCTTGGGCAATGACAAAGGTTTATTCTTTCATCTTCCATCTTAGCCTTCATCTTAACTTCTTAGCATCTTTCATCTTAGCTTCCCAGGTAGCTGTAGTGGTAAAACCAGCCTGCCAATGCAGGAGATGTAAGAGATGCGAGTTCAATCCCTGGGTTGAGAAGATCCCTTGGAGAAGGAAATGGCAACCCACTCCAGTATTCTTGCCTGGAGAATCGCATGGACAGAGGAGCCTGACAAGCTACATTCCGTGAGGTTGCAAAGAGTTAGACACACTAAACATGACTTAGCACTAGCACTCTCCTTTCATCTTATGTAAAGAGGGATGATAGAAATAATTGGGTTTGTCTGTACGCTATTTCTTAAATAGGTCAACACGATAGCAAGAGCAACACAGGAATACTGTCAAATTAAAAGAGAACTCTGGTTTCCCAAGTTAATTTTTAAGAAATTTTTTCTTTCTTTTCTGCGATCATCTGACTACAAAAGTAAACCAATTTTTGTTTCATTCACGTTTCTCTATTTTTTTCCATCTTATTGATTTAGTTCTTTATTTCCTTTCTCCTACTTATTTTAGGATTACTTTCTTCTTCTAGTTTCTTAAGGTGGAAAGTTAGATTGTTGATTTGAGATCTTTACTTTCCCCCCCCCCCCGCCCCCCACTATTTTTTAGCATCACAATGCAGCATGCAGGATCTTTGTTCCTGTGCCAGGGATGGAACATGTGCCCCTTGCAGTAGAAGTACAGTATCTTAACCACTGGATGGCCAGGGAGGTCCTGTTAATTTTCTAGAGGTAGTATGTTATTAATACAAATATATTTCAGAGATTTTATGTTTGAAGGAACTCCTGCAGGTCTGCCGGTGCCCTCACTGTCTGTAACATATTCTTCCCTTAAAGGTAACCACCAACCAAAGCTCTGTGGACCAATGAGGTTACTATAATTAGTAAGGGTAATAAGAGATGAAAGAATGCTGTGAAAGTGCTGCACTCAATATGCCAGCAAATTTGGAAAACTCAGCAGTGGCCACAGGACTGGAAAAGGTCAGTTTTCATGCCAGTCCCAAAGAAAGGCAATGCCAAAGAATGCTCAAACTACTGCATAATCGCACTCATCTCACATGCTAGTAAAGTAATGCTCAAAATTCTCCAAGCCAGGCTTCAGCAATACATGAACCGTGAACTTCCAGATATTCAAGCTGGTTTTAGAAAAGGCAGAGGAACCAGAGATCAAATTGCCAACATCCACTGGATCATCGAAAAAGCAAGAGAAATCCAGAAAAACATCTATTTCTGCTTTATTAACTATGCTAAAGCCTTTGACTGTGGATCACAATAAACTGTGGAAAATTCTGAAAGAGATGGGAATACCAGACCACCTGACCTGCCTCTTGAGAAACCTGTATGCAGGTCAGGAAGCAACAGTTAGAACTGGACATGGAACAACAGACTGGTTCCAAATAGGAAAAAGAGTATGTCAAGGCTGTATATTGTCACCCTGCTTATTTAGCTTATATGTAGAGTACATCATGAGAAACGCTGGGCTGGAAGAACCATAAGCTGGAATCAAGATTGCCGGGAGAAATATCAATAACCTCAGATATGCAGATGACACCACCCTTATGATGGAAAGCGAAGAAGAACTGAAAAGCCTCTTGATGAAAGTGAAAGAGAGGAGTGAAAAAGTTGGCTTAAAGTTCAACATTCAGAAAACTAAGATCATGGCATCTGGTCCCATCACTTCATGGGAAATAGATGGGGAAACAGTGGAAACAGTGTCAGACTTTATTTTTTAGGGGGCTCCAAAATCACTTCAGATGGTGACTGCAGCCATGAAATTAAGACACTTGCTCCTTGAAAGGAAAGTTATGATCAACCTAGACAACATATTAAAAAGCAGAGACGTTACTTTGCCAACAAAGTTCTGTCTAGTTAAGGCTATAGTTTTTATAGTAGTCATATATGGATATGAAAGTTGGACTATGAAGAAAGCTGAGTGCCAAAGAATTGATGCTTTTGAACTGTGATGTTGGAGAAGGCTCTTGAGAGTCCCTTGGCCTGCAAAGATATACAACCAGTCCATCATAAAGGAGATCAGTCCTGAGTGTTCATTGGAAGGACTGATGTTGAAGTTGAAACTCCAATACTTTGGCCATCTGATATGAAGAGCTGACTTATTTGAAAAGACTCTGATGCTGGGAGAGATTGAAGGCGGAAGGAGAAGGGGATGACAGAGGATGAGATGATTGGATGGCATCACTGACTCAATGGGCATGAGTTTGAGTAAACTCTGGGAGTTGGTGATGAACAGGGAGGCCTGGTGTGCTGCAGTCCATGGGGTCAGACACGACTGAGGGACTGAACTGAACTGAAGTGTCATAAATGAACCATCACTATTCAGAGACTTTTCTCAGCAGGTGGTTTTTGCTTTCTCCTCATATTTGCTGGAATTTTCTATAATATCCAGGTTAGCAACTGGATCTTTAACAAAGGATAGCCTCAAAGCCTAAATGGAAAGGCTTACAGCAGTTACCCTAAACTATTGATACTTGACAGATATACTCATGTGTACAGATTTGGGAGTTTTATAAAGATGGCATCTCTTAGACCACTCTGATTACTTGTATCAGACCAAAAGTCAGGTTTCCCAGCTCTCTCCCTTCCAAAAGCAAATAACTGCAAAAGCAGTTTCCTGACCCATGAGCCAGTGGAACAAGAATTAGTTAAGAGAACTGAATGAACAGATGAAGGAAATTTAATTGTGTGAGTTTTTTAAAAAAGGATTATTGATATTGTTCTTAAATGTTTCATCATTTAATGGCTCTCTGGGGAAACTCTTCTTTTCTGTGGTAAAATATACGTCACATAAAAAATTACCACATTAACCACTTTAAGTGCATAATTCCATGGTATCAAGTGCATTCACAATATGATGCAACCATCATTGCCATCCATCTTCAGAGCTTTTTCTTCATTCCAAACAGGAATTCTGTACTCGTTAAACAACAGCTCTTCCTACCCACCACCCCAGTCCCTCGTGCCCACCACCCTACTTTCTGTGTTTCTGAATTTGGCTAGCCCAGGTGCCTCATATAAGTGGCATCATACAATATTTGTCCCTTTGTGACAGGCTTATTTCACTGGGCATAATGTCCTCAAGGTTTATTCATGCTCTAGCATGTGTCAGAATTTACTTCCTCTCTGAGTAATATTCCATATATGGCCATGCTTTGTTTATCCATTCAGCTGTTCATCAACACTTGGGTGGATTGCCTCTTCCTTTAGGTTCTGAAGCCATCTCTTTCCCCATCATTCTGACAGTTTAGGCAGCCTTGCCTTTTCCATAATCTATGAAGGTTGTAGATTTCCCTTATCTGCCAGGACTGAATATACTGGGATTTATGTAGCTTGCATCGATGTCTGAACTCACTCATTCTTAACTCACAGAATGTTAGAGATCAGTGGAAGCCCTGACTCCCTTGATTATAAAGAGAAACTGAAGCTCAAAGAAAAAGAGTTTAGATAAATATGGTGGACATACTGTAATTTATGTCTGGCTGTGTATTGACATAATATTTCTTCCTGTCCATGTATCTTTTCTCCATATGTTTTCATCTTAGACTAAGTTCTATATGTATGATTTCTCTCCCTGCATCTTTGCTGCTTTCCCAGAGGTGAATGGGTGTTGGATAAGTGCTTTTTGATAAGGATGAAACAAAGGGAAAGCATGTTTCTGGAAGCACATGTTCTGGAAATTACCAGAAAAAGCTGTTCAGAGGTCAGAGAATGACTGTTCCTCTGTCTGAAAGTCTTTTAAGAACCCTCCCTCCCTGGAGGATTGATTCAGCACATCCTTGCCTTTGAGCTCAGTCCAGATGCCTCTGTGAGGCTCTGCATGGGGAAGTATTATCAGTGTCACTACCTAGAATGATTTTTGCCTGGAGCAAAAAATTTTGTTACTTTTGGCAGATACAGCCAGAGAATGACCAAGAAAGGATGTGACATAAATTCAGCAATTTAATTCTGAAAACCCCGTGGTTTCAAGGCTGGTCATTTCTTGTTAGAGCTTTGTTTTTCCTCTTTGGTCTTAACAACTGGACTTCCAGGGAATTATTTCTTCTTACAAATTAAGGAAATTTTCTGAGCCAAATTTCAGGTCTTTCCTGATCTAATGAAAACAACAATGAAAGGATAGTGAGCTTGACTTTGAATAGCAGCCAGGGACACAACCCCAAAAGACAACTTTTATTATTATACTTCCTAACAAAGCAATGCTATTTTTGAAAAATAGATTCTTTTGTTATTGAGAAAAATCTAACACTTCTATGGGACTTCTATTTGGAGGCTCTTGTAAACATAATTTTAACTTTATAGTAGATGGGAGTGGTTCAGTGTAGGGAATAGATTTCTTTCTAAAGCAAATTTGGAACCAAAGCTAGTGATGCAGGTATTACGTATTTGATCCCGTCCTCCTTGAGGTTTCCTTGTGTAACGAACTTAACCCAGTTGTCTTTCAATCCTGGGCTCCTTGTCACCAAGGGAAAGTCACTGTTTGAATTTCAGCTTCCTCTTTGGTAAGATGAGGTCATCACTCATATCACGCAATGCTGAAAGGATCAGTTCAATAGGATGACAAGAATAGTTAATGATAACTTACTATGTGCCTGGGGCTTCCCTCATAGCTCAGTGAGTAAATCATCTGCCTGTAGTGCAGGAGACCTGGGTTCGATTCCTGGGTCAGGAAGATCCCCTGGAGGAGGAAATGGCAACACACTCCAGTATTCTTGCCTGGAGAATTCCATGGACAGAGGAGCCTGATGGGCTACAGTCCATGGCGTCGCAAGAGTCAGACACGACTTAGCGACTAAAACCAAACCACTATGTGCCTGGCACCTACGTAAGGATTTAAGTCAAAGTAAGTTAAGGACTTCACACCTATTCTGTCATTTAATCCTCACAACACCTTCTAATGCAGAAACTATTTTTCTTTACCATCTTACAAATCCCTGTCTCTAAGACTGAGGCACAGAGAGGTCAAGTAGTTCACTCAGGGTCTCACAGCTAGTAAGTGACTGTGTACCCCGACACTGTGCCATATTCCCTACCCAGACGCCACATGTGGCTGTATCTAGTATAATGTCTCGAATATAATGAGTATTCAATTAATTTAATTGGATCTGACCAGTTCAAGCACTGGAGAAGGCAATGGCACCCCACTCCAGTACTCTTGCCTGGAAAATCCCATGGACCGAGAAGCCTGGTAGGCTGCAGTCTGTGGGGTTGCAAAGAGTCGGACACCACTGAGCGACTTCCCTTTCACTTTTCACTTTCATGCACTGGAGAAGGAAATAGCAACCCACTCCAGTGTTCTTGCCTGGAGAATCCCAGGGACAGGGGAGCCTGGTGGGCTGCTGTCTATGGGGTTGCACAGAGTCAGACACGAGTGAAGTGACTTAGCAGCAGCAGCAGCAGCAGTTCAAGCACAGACCTAGCATTTCTATAAAGCCCAGAGACCTCAGCAGCTCAATATCAATACTGTCTGTGCAATGAACATAGTCAATGAAAAATATCTTAATAAAAATATACATCATTAACAAAATGCCATACTTTCACAGCTGGACTAAAATAAATTCACAATAAGCCTTCAAATGATGAAACTATCTCTGGGGCACCAGGTGGGGCTCTTGTCCGTTCACTGGACCTCAAGTTCTTCCTCTATCACACCTTCTGATGAGCAGCATCTTCTCAGTAAAGAGCTATCTTTGATCATATATGCATTTCTGTGTATCACTTTGGCTGTTTATAAAGAGTTGCCCTTACTTTATTTATGTTCTGTTTATTGCTGTCCCCTATGTACAGGATACCATGCCAGGCCAATCTTTTTTAAATAATTAAATAACTAATTAATTTATGGCCGTGCTGGGTCTTCATTGCTGCTTGAACTTTCTCTAGTTGCAGCGAGTGGGGGCTACTCTCTAGTTGCAATGCGCAGGCTTCTTATTGTGGTGGCTTCTCTTGTTGCAGAGCATGGGCTTTAGGGCACGTGGTCTTCAGGAGTTGTGGCCCACGAGCTTAGTTGCCCACCCTGCACCAGCATGTGAAATCTTCCCGGACCAGGAATCAAACCTGTGTCCCCTGCATTGGCAGACAGATTCTTAACCACTGGACCACCAGAGAAGTCCAGGTCAGTCTTAAATAAAGAAGATAAGGCATGTCCAATGGGAAGCTCTTAGGGACTGAGTTACAAGACCATGCCGAGAATTCAATGTACTAGCCTATGCCTTCTTTGTAACCTATATAAGATTACCTGCTCCGAGCTGCTCCGAGGTACTATGGGGTTACCTTCATAAAAAAAATTTCTTTTGACTGCAATCGAATGTCTTTGAGTTCTGCTTCTTCTCCCTAAGGATGCCACCAGCTCTTTTCTCTTGGGATTTTATGAAAAGATAACTAAAGGGGTTTGTTGAGTTGAATCAGATCTGCCTTATGAGTAACAGAGACGCTAAGTCTATTTTGTTCATCTGGTCACTATTATCTACAGTGTACAGAGCATTTCAGAAACAATAATAGCCCAACAGAGCTCCTGCCCTCAAAATGCCTACAGTATGGGGCAGGGATTCCCAAGCTCTGACCCATAAACTCAACCATTTGCTTTTGTAAATAAAATTTTATTAGAAACAGCCATACTGTTCACTGAAGGATTGTCTGTGGCTGCTTTTGCAGTCTTAACAGCAGTTTAGTAGTTGTATCAGAGATTTCAGGGCTCAAAAAGTCTAAGGTATATCTTAGTCGATCTTCCACAGAGGAAAGGCTGCCAACTTCTGGTCTAAGGGCAGAGTCCTATGAAAAGGATTATACAACTGGCATACTATATAAACTCATACATTAACCAAGTAGGATTTTGGTATATAGCCACAACACAATTTTAAGGTGTATTCAGTAGGGTAAGTTATTTTCTTGTTGTTGGATTAAAATTTGAGCTGGTCATGTGACTTTTAAAAAAATTCTTCTTAAATAATAAAATTCCTCCAGTCATTTTAAGTTGTAAAATACAGGCCCCCTTCTCAATCACCAAACCCATATAACATTAGAAACTTCTAATTTCATGCCAAGTTGCAATTCCTTTCCAGCCTCTTAGAAAATGGATTCTTTGGTCTTTCTTCCCTAGCTTTTGTCTTTCTGGGGCTGGTGCAGACTCAGGGGTAGGAGTGCAGAGGACAGGTCATGGGAGTAAGGGGGCTTTTATGTAACTGACACTGTCATGACATGGTTTGGGGCTTCCTGAAGGTTGGCAGCTGTTGAAAGCTCTTTATCCTATGGGGTCCTTGTGAGGGTTGTTTGGAGACCCTGTTTCTCATCCCACTGTGCCCACTCCAGAAATCTCACACCTGGGTGGATGTTCCTCTGGTTCACTGGATCATTTACTCCTTCTGCAGCCATGAAAATGAGAATTTGGCAACTTGTCCTAAGCTGACGTCACTGAGTTGCTTCTGGTCTTGCCCACATCAAGTCCAAAGAGAGCCTCTCATTCTATCTGTCCCCACAAACTCCAGACATGCAGGCTGATCCCAGAGCCTCCGCCTCTGTTCTGACTTGCCGTCAAAAGCTAGCCAGTCTGTCTTCTCTCTTGTCTAGATTCTCAATAGACAGTCAGACATCAGCCTAGTCTACTGTGCCCTCCACCCCCAAATCCAGGGACACTGTTGAAATCTCTGGGGAGCCACCTGTTCTCTGCAGGTGATGGGGGCTCATCCCCTACCTATCATGCTTTGCAGGGAGGTCTTCTAGCACAGTTGTCTCCAAAGAAATTGTTTTGACAAATCCTTCTTTGAATCTACTTTTGACTTAGTTGGTTGCCTCAAAATTTTGGGTTTTCCTGGTGGCTCAGATGGTAAAGAAGGGCTTCCCTGAATCTACTTTTGACTTATTTTATAGCCTTGAAATGAGAGCTGGAACTTGAGAGTTTGACCAGTTTTTTGGTTAATTCTCCAGGTGGCGCAGTTGTAAAGAATTTACTTGCCAATGCAAGAGACGCAAGAGATGCAGTTTTGATCCCTAGGCTGGGAAGATCCCCTGGAAAAGGAAACAGCAACCCCCTCCAATATTCTTGCCTGGAAAATTCCATGGACAGAGGAGCCTGGCAGTCTACAGGACATGGGGTCACAGAGTCAGACACACCTACTCATGCACACTGGTCACTGGTTAATTCTTTCTGTAAGTTCTCACTTGGAAACTGCTATTTACTATATCTTGGTGAGTCAGTAAAAACTTCTAATTTCAAAAAAAAAAGACATACATAAAATAAAAAACAAGCAATAAAAAGCAAACTTCCAATTTCATATACTCTACAATTAGATTGAAGGCATTCAGACCAAACAAGAAACAGATACATCAAAGTGAGGTTGGATCCAGGCCCGAGCCAACTTTCTAAGATAAAGAGAAATGGGGTCACTGAGTTTCCGTAGCTGCGAGACGGGGGCTGGAAACATTTTAATCTACAAACCAGAGGTCAGGGTGACATTACTAGTACAGAAAACTTGGGAATATACATCCAAGGTAATTGATACTGGGTTATATCTTGAGGGCAGGTGTGGGCATATTTGCATTTTTGGAAGTTCTCTGTGGCCACAGTCTGAAGTGTGGAATGAAAAGGCAGAGGTTGGAGACCCAGGAGGGGTTATTACAGTAAACCAGGTGGGAAACCATAAAGAGGTAAATCATTGCATTGCCTTTGGAAACAGAAGGGAAAGACAAAGTTTAAGGCAGTTAAGAGGCAATTTCTCCAGTAATTGATGACAGGATGTCAAGGAAGGAGTTAAAGATGATTTCAAGTTTCTGCCTTGGGCAACTGGGAGAACTGTAATTCTATCCACTGAGATGCAAAAGAGCAGATATGTGGGGGAAAGGTGCCTAATTTCTTTGATGGTCAAGGAGGGGATTATGCAAGAAAGGCAGTGAAAGGATCATGGAATCCAAATTTAGACCAAAATACCTAGAAGGGAGGAAATTCTGAGTAAGGCTTAAGTCTTGAACTGGAGTCTGTAGTAATTCTTTATACCAATAATTGTCCATTAAAATATGATTGCTTAACTTTCACTGGAGAAGATAAAATTCTCGTAGCACCATTAGATTACTGTTAGTTCTATGTTATTAATCCTCTCTAATTGGAAGTGGAAATGACACTAAAAAGTACAGGTAAAAGAAAAAAGGCATCAGACTAATCCTTCTACTAAATCTCTTTCTTTGCATTTATTCTATATATGTTTCATCTGCAAATTCATTCTTCCTTTACATCTAGCTCCACTGGGAGCCTGTAAATCTCTAAGGCTCCCCCGCCCCATACACTCACCCCGCAGGGATAGGCATATGACCTAGGACAGCCAGTTAGAATACCCTAGCCCTCTTGCATCCAGTGATTGGTTCAGGAGTAATCACTGTCCCAAGCAGCACCAATCAAATTCTTCCTTTTGATGGCTGTAAGGATTTTGGAAAAGAGCATCTATCTCTCTGCCAGGCCTGCTAAGCACCACTTGGGGAGAGTCTGTGGTTGTGGGGTACCATTTTGTCTTCTCAGATGTGAGACTGAAGCAAACACCAGCTCTCAGTTTCCAAGTTATGCTGGTCAGAACACGTCTCCTTCCCCCCTTTAAAATTTTTCTTAATATAGTTTGAGATGTTTTTCACTTGCAAAAGAGCTCTGACAAGGTTCCTTGGTGTCCACAGACAAAGCCCATGGTCCTCCTTTATATGCCCCTACATATATCATCATATCATATATCATCATACACCATGCCCTTCACCATTTTAAGTACAATTCAGTGGACTTTTTTGTACATTCACAGAACTGTACAACTACCACCATTATCTAATTTTAGAATATTTTCATTGTCCCCAAACACAATCCCACAAGTATTAGTCATTTGTCACTACTTCCTTTGGTAATCACTAACACAAGCTGGAGTCAAGATTGCCGGGAGAAATATCAATCACCTCAGATATGCAGATGACACCACCCTTATGGCTGAAAGTGAAGAGGAACTAAAAAGCATCTTGATGAAATTGAAAGAGGAGAGTGAAAAAGTTGGCTTAAAGCTCAACATTCAGAAAACTAAGATCATGGCATCTGGTCCCATCACTTCATGGGAAATAGATGGAGAAACAGTGGAAACAGTGTCAGACTTTATTTTGCAGGCTCCAAAATCACTTCAGATGGTGACTGCAGCCATGAAATTAAAAGACGCTTACTCCTTGGAAGGAAAGTTATGACCAACCTAGATAGCATATTCAAAAGCAGAGACATTACTTTGCCAACAAAGATCCGTCTAGTCAAGGCTATGGTTGTTCCTGTGGTCATGTATGGATGTGAGAGTTGGACTGTGAAGAAGGCTGAGTGCAGAAGAATTGATGCTTTTGAACTGTGGTGTTGGAGAAGACTCTTGAGAGTCCCTTGGACTGCAAGGAGATCCAACCAGTCCATTCTGAAGGAGATCAGCCCTGGGATTTCTTTGGAAGGAATGATGCTAAAGCTGAAACTCCAGTACTTTGGCCACCTTATGTGAAGAGTTGACTCATTGGAAAAGACTCTGATGCTGGGAGGGATTGGGGGCAGGCGGAGAAGGGGACAACAGAGGATAAGATGGCTGGATGGCATCGCTGACTCGATGGACGTGAGTCTGAGTGAACTCTGGGAGTTGGTGATGGACGGGGAGGCCTGGCGTGCTGCAATTCATGGGGTCACAAAGAGTCGGACACGACTGAGCGACTGAAGTGAACTGAACTAAATCTACTCTATGTCTCTATGGATTTTCCTGTTCTGGACATTTTGTGCAAATGGGATCCTACAGTATATGGCTTTTGTGTCTGATATCTTTCATTAAGCATGATGTTTTCAAAGTTTATCCATATTATAGGATGTATCATTACATCATTCTTTTTTATAGCCAAATAATAGTACCCATTTTGGTTATCTATTTATCAGTTCATAGACATTTGGAGTATTTCCACTTTGAGGCTACTATTAAAATGCTGCTATGTTTGTGTAGATGTTCTTGTGTGGACATATGTTTTGGTTCTCTTGGGTATCCATCGAGGGGTGAAATTGCTGAGTCATGTGGTAACTCTATGTTTAAACTTTTGAGGAACTGCCAAGTTATTTTCCAAAATAGATGCATCATTTTATATTCCCACCAAAAATGTATGAGGGTTCAAATTTTTCCACATCCTCACTACACTTCTTATTATCTGTCTTTTTTACTTAGTCATCCAAGTGGGAATGAAGTGGTACCTAATTGTGGTTTTGATTTACATTTCCGTGGGGGAATATTTCATGTGCTTATTGGCCACTTGTAAACTTTTTTTGGAAAAATGTTTAAAGGTTGAGTGATTTGCTGTTTTACTGTTGGGTTGTAATAGTTCCTCATACATTCTGGTTATAAGTCTATTACCTATAGGATTTGCAAATAAATATGTTCTCTCATTCTGAAGGTTGCTGTTTTACTTTCCTTATTGTGTTCCATGAAGGACAAAAACAAAAAATGTTAATGAAGTCCAATTTATTTATTTTCCTTTTGTCACATGTGCTTATGGTATTATATCTAAAAAAAAAACAAAAACAAAAAAACCATGGCCTAAGCCAGAACCCAAAAATTTACACTTAGAATGCTTTCTTGTGAGAGTTTACAGCTTTAGATCTATGACCCATTTTGAGTCAATTTTGTATCCTGTTACTTCTTGCCTCTCTCTCTCTCTCTGTTCTTGTCCAGTTGCGCTATGATTTCTGGTACACAAACATCTTAGGTATATTTTTTAGAGGACGTGAATAAATATGGATCCCCAAGAGGACTTTGAACTTGGATAAGCTTAGAAAAGTTTGCAGAGTATATTTCCCTCTTGAAGATTCACAGTGTAGATTTGCTCATTAGAGGCTTAACGTCAGCAGCAGCAGAAGAAACCGCTGTGCTTTGGCTCGTCTTGTGCTTACAGATACCATAGTCTGGTGGTGGATGCTGTGCTGTGCCTCCCTAATGCCCCTTTGGAAGAGGACTCATTCCAGCTGCTGATAGTGCCCGTGGGGGCCACCCCTCAGCTGTTGGCCACCCTAGGCGATTGGCTCCACTGAGTTTAGCTACCTTATCCAAGGTCATGCTTCCTTCCGGGAATAGACCACAGCCAAACACTGATTGGCCTAGGGATGTAAATGCCTGGCTATCTCCCACCCCCCCAACCCCAAGACAGATTTACAGGCTCATTTCATCTTCAGAATCCCTGCCACCCCAGCTGAGGCCGCCCCTTAGTCAGCTCTCCTCTCTCTGTCTGATCCTGCTTCCAGCACAGCCCTTCTCTTTCTCAAGTGTCGATCCTAAATGCATGCCTTCAGAACTGGCTTCCATGCAAAAGAGCATCTCAGCAGCTCCTTCTAGGAGAACCCAACCTGTGATCAAAAAAGAATTTCCCAAACACATTGGAGTACCAAATTTTAATTTTTAGGAAACACTTACCACCAGGATGGCAGTCAAGAACACCACTTTGGGAAATGTAAATCTAGCAGAAGCAAGAATTGCAACCAAAATAACTGATGTACATTCAGACTTGTCTGCTGATTGGCTATTTGATCTTTAAAAAAAAAACACATTTGTATATTTGGCATAATGGATCTTTAGTTGCGGCATGGGGGATCAGGTTCCCTAACCAGTGATTGAACCCGGGCCTCCTGCACAGGCCCCCTGCATTGGGAGCATGGAGTGTCTGACTATTTGATCTTTATTCAGCTTTCTATTCTGCTGGAGCTTCAGTCTATCCTCAATAAAATGAGCCCCGTAAAATCCAAATCCGGAAATATGAACAGACCCACCAGTGCTTAGTTGATCTTTCCAAAGTAAAAGTGTTAGTTGCTCAGTCATGTCTGACTCTTTGTGACACCATGGACTGTAGCCTGCCAGGCTTCTCTGTCCATGGAATTCTCCAGGCAAGAATACTGGAGTGAGCTGCCAATCCCTTCTCCAGGGGATCTTTTCAACCAGGGATTGAACCTGGAGTCTCCCATATTGCAGGCAGATTGTCTACTGTTTGAGCCAGCAGGCAAGCCGGATCCTTTCAAAAGAGCTCCACAAAGCAGGGGGTTTGTGTAATTTATATGCTGCTGCTGCTGCTAAGTCGCTTCAGTCGTGTCCGACTCTGTGTGACCCATAGACGGCAGCCCACCAGGCTCCCCCGTCCCTGGGATTCTCCAGGCAAGAACACTGGAGTGGGTTGCCATTTCCTTCTCCAATGCACGAAAGTGAGAAGTGAAAGTGAAGTCGCTCAGTTGTGTCCGACTCTAGCGACTACTATGTCCCAAGTGCCTAGAGCTATCTGGTGCATAGTAAGCATTCTATAAATATTTGAATTCATTAAGTAAATAACACACAACTAACTGTGGAAAGTTTTATTGAGTTTTATTTAAAGTTTTATTCCATATTGTTGAATAGGTCATTCGTGAAAAGGAAAAGTGAAGATTACTTTTACAAGGTCTGCTAGCTGACCTTTCCCATACTCACTGGGAGCCATGAAGACACTGGCACCATTACTATGAGATTTCTCAGGCAACATCCCACAAACCTTTAAGTACAGCCACCAGTTTAATTTGCTGACCTTTCCTGTAATTTCTGGTGTAGGTCATAGTCTCGAGCAAATACACTAAAAAGTCACTTGCGTTGACTATTGTATTAGATTAAAGCAAGCCTCATAAAGTCCCAGTGAAATGCATTTTGAAGGCTTATTAATTTGACCTGGAAAACATCTTGAAGCTTACTGAGAAGAATCAAAATGTCATGCCACGTTTGCCTGCTGTAGCATGAACAGGATGCAGACATGCAGCTTCATTTAGCACATCCCAAGGCTTGTGTTACTGGATTAAGACATGGCAACCCACTCCAGTATCCTTGCCTGGAAAATTCCATGGACAGAGGAGCCTGGTGGGCTACAGTCCATGGGGTCACAAAGAGTTGGACACGACTGAAGCAACTGAGCACATGCAGGCATATGTTGTTAGCAGTGTTTCCTACTGGCAGTGGCACCAGAGAGCAAGAGTGAATAAAACTCCTCATTGTTTGTGTTGGATTTTATGCATGATTTTGCTAAAAGACATAGTCTCTTCCCATAGGAAGACTTCAGGGGGACTAACACCCTTCTAGAAGCAGGAAAGGTTTGGGATTTTGCTTTTGACTCTCAGGCATGATTTAGGGGGGTAAAAACACACGGCCACAAGCTCCTAGAAGAAGAACAAAGAAAAGACCCATTGGGGAGATCCAGTCAGGGAGCAGAGGGGGCACAAGGATGCTGCTCGTTGTAGCTAGAGCTTAGGAAGACATGTTGAAGAAGCTGTCACCAGAATTGTGTCCTGAAGACTAAATAGAATTTCTGATGGTGAGGTTGTGAGGGCTGGGCATTCCAGGAACAGCACAAATGGTACAATCCTAGAAACCAATCGAGACAGGATACAGGGCTCCAAAGGCTAATGTGATGGGCAATGAGAATGCACAGATGGTGCTGGGAATGAAAGAGCCGTGAACATTTTATTACACGTGATTGATCACTGAGTTAGCAATTCTCTTCTCTGGTTCTTACAGTGTATCTCATGCCCCAAGTCTTGAAGCAAGTTTTAAACTATAAAATTACACAGAAACAATATATCTGAAGGTCAGGCTTCTGAAAAGTTTGTGTCTCTGGAATAAAACCTTGAATGTCAAAATAAATGAAAACAAAAGAGAAGAAGAGAGAATAAGTAAGAAAGAAAAAGATAAAGGAGGAGGAAGAAGAAGAGAGAGAAAAGGGAAAACAGAAAGATCTCCAGGAATCACTAAAACGTATTGCAAAGGACGGGTTTAGGAGTTCAACAGCTTAGGCTTGAATCCTGATCCTGTCACTTATTAATCCTAAGTGGGACCTCACTAAGGTCCCATGGGACTTCACGAAGCTCCATTTCTGCCTATGCAAGTTGGTATCACAGTCTCACCCACCCTGAGGGTGGGGACCAAATGGAGATAGTCTTAAAGCCTCTTGTGAGTGACCTCAAGCAGGGGGCACTCAGTCTGTCTACCTGCTCGGTGAAGCTGCCAGCTGCTCTCACTACCTCCTGGCACTGAAGCTCACGGCTTTTCTCAAAAGACAAGTTCTTCTGTTCTCAATCTACTGTCTGTATTCAAATGAGATGGGCAGGGGTGTTATCACAGGGAGAGTCTCCTGGAAACATACACGATCACCCAGGCGGGCAGCAGAGGGCGGGACCAGCAATGCAGATTGCATGTCTGCACTGTGCTTGTTTGGCTACGTCTTAAAGCATCAGGAGGACATAGTGGGTGTCATAACAGCATCATCGAGTTGGAATGAAAGGCTCAATTCCTTCCTTCAGTCCAAGTACCTTCCATTACCAAAGCATCAGGACTTATGTGGGGATGATAGAGGGCAAACACGACAGTTGTTTTAAATGGAGCTGGTAACAAACCAGGCAGTCTCTCACATGGCGAGGACATTTTCCATTCAAAACAGTCAAAATGAGCAAATGTTTCAGTCATCTGAAAAAAAAATTTTACTTGCCAAGGAAGCTGTAGATGACTTATTTTCCAGGAATGTTTGATAATGAATCGTCAAATCTGCTGAGGTGAGAAGCTGGTGCTCACAGGTTGTTTGCCGATTGAATGGGTTCTATTTTGCTTTTGCTGTGCACAATGAAACAGGTAAAACCACCATTTTTTCCTTCATTGGTGCCTCAACTTCATCCCAAAGGATGAATCCTCCTATCCCAATATTCCCTGTTCCAACTCATGGCACTGCCATCCTGAGCCTTCCAGACTGGAGATTGGGGGATGTCTTCAAGTCTTCTCTGCCCCTCATCCCTGCATCCAGATGATGGGCCAGTCTACAAGCACTTTTCTGTAACATTTTGTCCATTTGTGCCCATCTCTTGAGTCCTACTTAAGCAGGTAATTCTTTTTCACCCTGAGGTTGCAGTACCTTCAAGAAGGCAGCTATCCTTTAAATCCATCCCATTCTACACCCCACATGAAAACGGTCATCCGAGAATCTGGCTGGGACTTGCCCACAACCTGATCATGAGCACCTCCCCTAAAGCACTTACAGCCTCCGCTTCTCAGCAGCAGGGAGAAGGCATACTTGTTGGAAGCATTGTTGGAAGGGGCAGGGTCACTTCTGGGAGGAGCCCTCCATTGCTGGGATGAGAGACCCTCCAGAGCTTTTCTCTTCCTTCTCGCACAGTGACCAGTGTGCCCCAGACAGTAGCAACACCATCAGCCTGAGTCCTGGGGTAAGGGCAGTGTAAGGACAGTGTGCAGTGCAGCCTGTAGCTGCCCCATGAATGTAACTAACATACATGGCAAATCCAGCTTGTAGTCTTCCATCATCAGGGTTTAGTGGTATATGGCGAGTCCAGCGTGGTCTTAAGCCATTGGGGTTTAGTGGTTGCTCAGAACTGAGCCCATCTTGACTGATGCATCCCTCCCCAAAGGCTTCAAGGCTCCCCATTATACTGAGAATCTCTTCCAAGCCCTTTGACACGGCATTGAAGGACCTTTGATGCAAATCTACCCTTCTACTTGCTCTCCTGAGCTGTCCTTTTACACAGTCTCTATCTCAACTGAGCTGGACCAGTTTCTGCTCCCCAAGACTCCACACCCTTCCCTCTACTCCCACATTATGCGTGGGTGCTAAGTCACTTCAGTCATGTCTCCATGTCTTTGCGATCCTATGGATGATAGACCACCAGGCTTCTCTGTCCATGGAAGTCTCCAGGCAAGAATACTGGAGTAGGTTGCCATGGCCTCCTCCAGGGGATCTTAAAATGCTTTTCCCCATGCTTCCCATCACCAGTCAAAACCTGTGCCTCCCTTAGTACCTCCCTCAGACATAATTTTTCAAATGGAGCCTTTCCTGATTCCTCCTGCCCGTACCTTAGTCCCCTGAAGTGTCTCTGTTCTCTGTCACTCTAATCACTCTGTAAGATCCTCAGGTGAGAAACCTGTCACCCTGGTCACTATACCATTATTGCCTACAGGCCAAGCTCAGAAACAACACCGTTCAGTGCTCCCGGAGGGAGTTCCCTGCTGTGGATTTTACAAATAAGACACCTCTAGCCAATGAGATGCAGGTTTCCACCAGAAAAGTTCATCATAACTGATTCCTGGACCATAGGGGATCTTTTTTTTTTTTTTTTTTTCCTGTTTTGTTTTTAACAATGAAGCTCTGGTCGCAATGAATAAGCCCTTTAGAGGACACTAGTTATTTCCTTTTCTTTCTCATGTCTCCCAAAAAGAAGTGGGTAAAAAGCCCTGCAGGGTGAACGGAAGGTTTACGAAGACATTGAATTTTTCAGAATTTTCTAAAGCAGACTACAAATCAGCCTAACTGATTCCAGTTGTGGGCCGATGTGAGTCTAGGCTCACATCTTCTCCGCCAAGCAGACTGGGTAAAGTTTTAGCCAAGTCTCCATATGGCTGGTGTTCGGTACATACTTGTGATGGATTGACTGCATTCTGGGTGCCAGATCCAGGCGTTTCCAAAGTGAAAAGAAATACCGATGGCTCTCTCTTTTCCTGTGTTAAAAAGTACAATGTGTACAGCATTCCGTGGGTCCCTGGGACTGGCCTGAATGTCTTCCAGTGTAATCAAACCTCCGATTGGTCCACACTTAGAGGATGCAGTGGAAAAGCAGAAAACAGAATTTTTTGATGTCACACTCGGGTGCTAATGAGTCACCATGAATCCCCTGGTTTCTTCTGCCTCCTGGATACCAGCTGCCCTCTTTATCTGGACAGTGAGGTTCTGACCTTCACAAATTAACGTCTATCTTTTCTAAGTCAGTGGTCTTAAAAGGAACCATGAGAGCAGAAATGGGATTCACCAAAAGTACACTGAGAAGCTGTAAGAATCAGGAAATCTGAGAATCAGATTCAGAGATCTCACTGCCCTCCAGAATCAGCTCATCATGGACCAGCCCAGGGCGAGACCCACCATCTTTCCTGCTGGTCTAGGATTTAGGCTTCTGTCCTCCTGGCTAGAATTGTAGTCATTCCTTCTCTGCCCCTGGAATCTTCTTCAAGGACCTCTGCTTCCAGCTATGGTGGTTGGCTGGTCCAGCTTGGAGAGTATCTGAAGGGTGAGGCCAAGGTCACAGGCCCACACTCTTAGTTGACACCTGAGGACGTGCCATTCTCGGGGGGCCTCACTACTCACAGTTTGAGCCACGAAGGAAAGTGTGAATTTTGCATCACCTATCTCCCACCAAGGCTCAGGTAGGGGACCTCGCCTTACAGAGGGAGGAGCTTAGATGCAAAGTCACCAAGAAGTGTGATAATGTTCACACTTCTTAACCAGATATGCAGCACTCACTGCATTATTGTCTGTGTTCCTTGGTCTATGCTCTCCTTCTGGAGCAACTGGAAACAGGATGTGAAGGGGGAGGCCGAGGTGACCCCCACACCCATTCTGGGGACTCCCATTCAGTCCCAGCAGCTAAGGCCTCCGAGTGCCCACACTGTGCCTGGTGTGGCCAGAAGACCCTCATTCTGTGGGACTGTTTGTACCCTGGTTGGTATAAGTCCGCCTCTCAAACCAACTGGAGAATTGGGACAGAATCTCAAACTTGGTACCAACCCCCTGGGGACCTTGTTAAGGCACAGATTTAAGGGCTGAGGCTGGGAGCCTTCATTTCTAATAAGCTCCCAGGTGACACTGTTGCTGTAGTTCGTGGATGTCCCCAGAAGAGCTGAGCGCAAGAGGTCAGCGTGCCTGGAGTGCTACAAACCAGGACGGCACTTTGACAGATCAGAGCACCATGGAGCTTCTTGGTGGGGGGCAAGATCCTAGCCTTGACAAGCCAGCAGGAGTTCATTAGATGGCCTGGCTTGAGCCTGGAGGTGTAATAGACCCAGAGTGATGCACCATCCTGGTTCGCCCAGATCAGTCCTGATTCAAGTGCCGAAGTCCTTGCATCGCGGGAACAAGTATCGTATTTCTCTGACATTTGCCCAGTCACACCAGCCAAAGGCACACAGCAACCGCGTGCCATTTGCTCAACAGGTTGGCCAAGTTTACCCTCTGGAGGCTGAAGTCACAGGGAGTCTGTTTCATTTCTGGTCTTAGTTAAAGCCTTGGAAAGGAAGCAGTGAAGTTTTTGATTATTTTTTCCTTAATATATTTGTGATATCAACCTTCACATCACTGTTTTACAGTAATTATTCTTAAGGCTTTCTTTCATTACCCAGAGAACTTTATGTTGTTGTTATTCACTTGCTAAGTCCTGTCCAACTCTTTGAGACCCCCATGGACTAAAGCAAGTCAGGCTTCCCTGTTCTTCACTATCTCCAGGAGTTTGTTCAAACTCATGTCCATTGAAGTCAGTGACGGGGCTTCCCCAGTGGCTCAAACGGTAAAGAATCTACCTGCAATGCAGGAGACCCAGGTTCAATTCCTGGGTTCGGGAAGATCCCCTGGAGAAGGGAATGGTAACCCACTCCAATATTCTCACCTGGAGAATTCCATGGATAGAGGAGCCTGGCAGGCTACAGTCCATGGGGTCAGGAAGAGTCAGACGTGACTGAGCGAGTAACTTTCCATTTTCAGAAAACTTTACATTCCTATCACGTATTCCAAACTGCATGTGAAGTGTCAATAGCACTATTGGAGGCCCCAGGAAAGCCCGTCCTGGTGCTGCGCAAGCCAGGTCACCACATTGCAGCAAACCAGCTGTGCCAGGGCATTGTAAAGCGTCTGAATCAGCCACGGCCACGGGGACCCCACCACATCTGGTTGGACCTCAGTGTGCATGTTCAGTAAGCCAGCTTGTCCTCACCTGTAGATGGACCGTCCCACAGCTGAGACTTTTCCTAAAGAAATGGGTTTATTTGCTTTGATTAGCTTCCTCCTCACCCACAATCATGTTTTTCATTCTTGGTGAGCCAGAAAGACGCTCATTAAATTTGACATCTAGATTCCCTGCCCAAGAAATCCGAGCAAAACCCCAAAAGGACAAGCTGCCCCTTTCCACAGAGTGACTCCTCCAGCCAGCTGATGAGCACATTGGCCTGGCGGTGGGCTAGGGAGGGAGCGGGTCACCTGCGCGAACAGCATCCAGGTTCTGATCCTGCAAACGGTCCCCACCTGCCTCAGAGCTTCAGGCCTTTTGCTGGCCTGGGAATGCACTCCTATTGGAACATGGAAGCCCTGGGTTCAAGGGCACAAATCAGCCTCTGCTTCCTCTCCTATCCCTCCTCACCTCTTTCCTCCTCCTCCTCTCCCTTCCTCCCATCTCTCCTCCCTCTTCTTCTTCCTCCTCTTCCTTCCTCTTCCTCTCCCTTCTCTTTCTCCTCCCCTCCTCTCTGCTCCCCACCCTTCCTGCCCCTGTTACTGAGAGCAACCTCACTCTGCTCACCACATGACAGGCCAGTAAACCAAGAGACGAGGTGTGGAGGCCAGAAATATGACTCAATTCAGAAAGCCGGCAGGCCGGGAAGATGGCAGACTAGTGTCTCCAAAAAATCTGTCTTATCGGGGTCTGGATGCCGGGTTCTTTTATAGCACAGAGAGAGAGAGGAGATGAGGAAGTAACGTAAATAAGACCACTGGTCTTGCAAAATAGGAGGGAATGTGTTCGTTTCTTTTTTTCTGCAGCCATTCACAGGTGGGCAGGGTCAAGATTGTCCCCTAAGAACTGAACAAAGCCACTTTGGTTTAACACTCAGAAGAGTGAGCCGACTCATTGGAAAAGGTTCTGATGTTGGGAAAAATGGAGGGCAAGAGGAGAAGGGGGTGACAGAGGATGAGATGGTGGTTGGATGGCATCACTGAGTCAATGGACTTGAGTTTGAGCAAACCCCGGGAGATAGTGAAGGACAGGGAAGCCTGGTGTGCATAGGCTCATAAAGAGTCCCTCGCAACTTGGTGACAGAACAACAATAAGAGGGGCAAGGTTCCCTGAGGCAGGCCACTATGTATGATTATAATAGTAAAAGCAACATAAAGCAAGGGTAAAGTCAAAGAAGCAGATTCAACATGGAGTCACAATTGGCTTCTCCCTGTTACACCCTCTGCCTCCCTCCCAGCCTCACACACAAGTCTCTCTCTTCCCTTTCCTCCTCCAGAACCTTGAGGCTGCCAGCTCTGGATCTTTCAGTTACCATTATCTTTTCCAAGCTTGACCGGCTAGGAGATGAGAGACCTGTTTTGGTCCATGCACGGCTTTTGGTTTGAATCTTTAACTTTCTGAGCTGTAGCCACACCAAGTCTTAACTGTAGTGGTCTGTGCCTAGGTTGGAAAAGAATTTCAAGACCTGAGGCAGAATGAGAGGAGAACAGAATTAGAGTGGGAGACACTGTTAGAACCGTGGGCAGGCTCAAGGGAGAGCCAACGTCTTTTGCAGGCTAGTAGATGGGACAAGCGGACTCACTGGAAAAGACCCTGATTCTGGGAAAGATTGAGGGCAGGAGGAGAAGCGGGTGACAGAGGATGAGATGGATGGATGGCATCACTGACTCAGTGGATATGAGTCTGAGCAAATTCCAGGAGATGGATAGTGAAGGACAAGGAAGCCTGGTGTGCTACAGTCCATGGTGTCACAGAGACATGACTTAGCGACTGAACAAAAAGAAGCCAATTTTTATAGCCTCAAGACAGAGAAAATTCCTACTGGAAGGGTGGCATTAAGTGATTAGTTAGGACACTACAGGGTGGGTAATAGGGTGGTTTTGTTGTTGTTTAGAAGGCAATGGCACCCAACTCCAGTACTCTTGCCTGGAAAATCCCACAGATGGAGGAGCCTGGTGGGCTGCAGTCCATGGGGTCACTAAAAGTCGGATACGACTGAGCGACTTCACTTTCACTTTTCACTTTCATGCATTGGAGAAGGAAATGGCTACCCACTCCAGTGTTCTTGCCTGGAGAATCCCAGGGACGGGGGAGCCTGGTGGGCTGCCGTCTATGGGGTCGTACAGAGTCTGACACAACTGAAGCGGCTTAGCAGCAGCAGCAGTCACTAAGTTGCGTCTGACCTACAGACCGTGGCCCACCAGGCTCCTCTGTCCATGGGATTTCCCAGGCAAGAACACTGGAGTGGGTTGCCATTACCTTCTCCAGGAGCTCTTCCCAACCCAAGGATCAAACCCAGGTGTCCTGCATTGCAAGCAGATTCTTTACAGTCTGAGCCACCAGGGAAGCCCAATAGGGTGGGTATTTTACCTGATATGGGGTCAGGGAGCTAGTTGGTTTAGATCAGGAGGCTCATAGCAAGAGTTGCTATGGGGCTTGGTTAAGTCTGGACAGTTTTGTTCTGTGAGCTTGGTATACAGCTCCACAATAAACTAAACTACAGCCTGATCAGAGAAAATCCCTGTGTCTCCCGTTGGACCTGCTGGTGACCCGAACCTCACAATTCACTGGACTTTCCTCCTTGGGGTGATTCCTCTCTGAGCTACTTAGGGAAGTTTCCCAAATCATTTTCCACTGACTTAGAAGATGGTGGGCAAGATTAGGGAGTAAACTGAGGATGAAAGAAGTCTATGCATCAGAGTTCGTCTGGGGAGACTGTGTGCTTTGGGAGCTGAACGCTCAAGAATTTGGGTACATTTGAGAATCAGTGCTCAATACAAAGATTCAACCATCAACTCTGCTCAGGCCTCAGCCTTGACCTGGATTCCATCTCCCATGTGGCCCTGGGTTCTGACCAGTGTCACAGGAGCGCCATCTTGGCTAATCCTCAGTGACGGGCCCTCGCTGGCCAGGGCAGCTGCTGGCCTCTGTGAGCAGGGACTGTGACCCTCCAGCAGCGGGAGGGACCAGGGTGTAGAGGGAGGGAACGGGGAGGAGGTGACTGGTGTGTCCCAAACGTGGGCTGGCTCCAGGCCTTTCTTCCCATCTGAGAGCGGGCGGTTTCTGCTGAGCTTTTTATAAAACATGCAGAGTCGGCTTTCTGTCTGATCTTGTTAGAAGTCACCATTTCCTTCTCTCTGGGGCCGCTTTCACCTTTGTGACTGGGTTTGGGTCCCTGCTCTTTCTGTAGGAGTAATTATGGTTCATTTCACCAAAACCTTGAAGTTGATGGTGGTGTTGCAGCAAGGGAGACCCATTCCAGGGCTTGAAAGGGGGACTCTTGCCTAACACTCGGAAATGTATTGTCCAAGGAGACACATGCGTTGACAAAGCAAGAGGCTTCTTTGGGAAGGGGCCACCGGGCCAAGAGCAGGAGGGTGAGGACTGCTCTGCTACATGGATCTCGGTCTTGGGTCTTATGGTGATGGGATTAGTTTTCAAATTGCCTGTGGCCAATCACTCTGACTCAGGGTTCTTTCTGGTGATGGACTCATTGCTCAGCCAAGATGGATTCCAACCAGGATTCTGGGAGGTAGTGGGCCCCATGGCATCTCCTTTCGACCTTTACTAAACTCTTTTGGTTGGTGGTGGCTCACTGGTTCCGTGTTCTTTACCAGGACTTTCTGTTGTCAAATAACTCACATGAATGATGACTATGGTGCCTGGCCAGGGTGGGCGGTTTCAGTCAGTGTGAACTGACTTTCCCCTTAACAGTGGTTTTGAGCATTAAGTCCCTAGGAAAGCAGGGTCCTGCAGTGGATTCCCACACCGGGAATCCCCGTGCCGGGCCCGGGCGGCAGGAGTGGCTTGGAGTCCACGAGGTGAGGTTTGGCAATTGGGCAGCACAGCCCTGCCTGGGACTCACGGGCTCTATAGGACACTCTACCAGAGCCATCCCTGCTCTGTCCTGGTGCCCCCGGCCAGCCTGGAAATGCTGTGTGGAGCCGTGCAGGCTTAGAGGAGCAAGGGACATAAGGCCAGCCTTCACAGGGCTCCATTCTCGACCTTGACATACATTAGCTGTGCAGCCTCGGTCCAGGTAGGCACTTCTCTGTACCCACATTTCTTTCTTTCTCTTTCCTTCTTCAGGGTGGTTGTGATGATCGGATGACAGCGTCTGTACACTTAACCCCGGAAGTGCCCAGTAACTGACTCTTGGCTTAGGAAACAGAAGGGACAAAGAGACAGGAGGCAGTGAGAAGTAACGAGGAGGGAGAGGAAAAGGCAAAAACCTCAGCAGAAGAGGTACAGGAATTGACCTTGACCTTGACCCTTAGGTACAATGTTTGCATGACAGATGCAGACAGAAACAGCTGGCTTTGGCACCACTGGTGGTATCAACAAAACTGCATCTGAGAGCAGGGGCCTCACCACTGACGGCTCTGGAAATGAGGGAGCTGGATTTGTACAAAGGTCTCAAGGTCCTCGCAGGGGAGATGCCAACCCCCTTCTGGACATGGGGTTCACGGATAGCCTTCTCTTTTCTCTGAGGCAAGCAGCAGTTTTCTCAGTTTAGAACTTGGAGCTGATAGCTGGGAGTAACAGCGTTCTTTAAACATTTTTCTTGCCCTCCATCTGTCCCCATCTCAACTCACAGGCTCCCCTAGAAGTGCCCGGCCTGCTAGGAATTTCTTGTAACAATTCCAACCATCCCAGCTGTCGCATCCAAGAACCACTATTTTTGATAACAAGGGTCAGAGTGCTGGGGGGCCTCTTTCGTATTGAGGCCGCACCCTTGTGGTGGTGCTGGCTACACACTGAATCAGGCCTGTGGTGCAGTGTGTGTGTGTGTGTGTGTGTGTGTGTGTGTGTGTGTGATGTTGGGGTATGGGATGTCGACCCTCCTCCAGCTTCCAGCACTGTTCACTTCCAAGAAGGTAGGGCTGCATGGCTTTGAGGGGAGAGAGTTTGCCTTTGAAAAGCATTTCTGGTCGTTAGTGAAATCTCTTCCACTTCCTCTCTCTGACCCAGTGTAACTTTTTGCAACCAATTTCAATCAGGAAGGCTGAGTTTTAAGTCTACACATTTATTTGCAGACAAATTCCTCTATGGCTGCATCCTTGTGGCTTCAGTTCAGTTCAGTCGCTCAGTCGTGTCTGACTCTTTGCGATCCCATGGACTGCAGCACGCCAGGCCTCCCTGTCCATCACCAACTCCCCGGAGTTTACTCATACTCATATCCATTGAGTCGGTGATGCCATCCAACCATCTCATCCTCTGTCATCCCCTTCTCCTCCTGCCTTCAATCTTTCCCAGCATCAGGGTCTTTTCCAATGAGTCAGCTCTTCTCATCAGGTGGCCAAAATATTGGAGTTTCAGCTTCAACATCAGTGGCTTAGAGAAGGTGTATTCTTGCTAAAGTGCTGTCTCTGGGCTGGGGTTGGGGGCAGGGCATCACTCCGAAGAGGTGAGGGGGCACGTGTGGGCATGGGTCTGTGTTAGCCATTTTCCTCTCCCTTTCCCTTCGGAAAGCTCTAATTATGTATCTTGGAAAGATAGAAGGGGGCGTGGTAGACACACACACACACCAACATGTCTTCTCTTGAAAATTTCAAGCACAGCACTGCTGTTTTTAAGGGGCACTTGTATCTGTGCAATGGCTAAACAATGCAGGGAGATATTTATGCCTAGTACTGGCTTAAGACAGGCCTGCCCAGGATGCCATCATGTTCAACTCCATCAGGAAAGCATGTGCTCCACCATAAAAGCTTACCCAGGGCCGGGGGGAGGTAGGGAAGACCTCCAACTGCAGGCGAGTGAACTGTGAAAGCTCCGACCTGGAGGAGTGTTCTCTTGGTAAACGGCAGGCCACAGAGGGTCACTGGGCCCTGCTGCACGCCCCTGATGACAATTACAAAAAGGAAGCAGGATGCAACCCATAGGATGGAGGTACTGGGGGCCCTGACATAGGACAGTCTTTGTTCCTGTCCTGTTTCCTGCTTCTCCTTCCATCCCAGCCTCTCTGCCCCACTCTGAGTGAGAATGTCTCATAATAGACTGTCTCCCTTGCTTCCCATGGTTCGACATCCTGACACACACGTGACTGTGTTAAGTCTGCTCCATCTGCCGTAACAAAAGACGCCAGAGTCTTTTGGAGTCTGGAGACTTGAACCACAGACATTTCTTTGCTCAGTTTCTGCAGGCTGGACATCCAAGATCAAGGTGTTGGCAGGTTTGGTGTCTGTTGGTCTGGTGTCTGCAGCTGGCTCCCTACTGGGCTTGCAGACAGCCTCCTCCTCGCTGTTCTCTCACAAACTTTTCCCTGTGTAGCTACCTCCCCTTTCCACCTTGCCTCTAAGAGAACACCAGCCTTACTGGGTTACGGCCCCACCCACCGTTATGACCTCATTCAGTCTTCATCACCGCCTTAAAGGTCATGTCTCCTTACACAGTCACAATAGAGATCAGAGTTTCAACACGTGGATTTGGCGGGAACATGCCCCAGCCCTGGCACGGGTGTTCCTGAACTCACATATGGACACAGCACAACCACAGATGACACACAGATGACATCCCTCCCTGGGTGTGTGCCCATGCAGGCCACAGCAGGCCAGGGCAGAGCCACGTGGGCCCAGGGACATGGCCCACAGTGACACAAGCTGAGCTGGCCAGTGGGGACACATGTTGTAAGATGTCCAGTGACTCCAACTCTGGGCAAAGCCCAGGAAAGGAGACCTTTGCCCTTTAACCGGAACCCAGAATGGCAATGCGGGAGTTGGGGAGAACAGTCAGTGAGCAGATATTCCTGGGCTAATTGGAGCAGGGACAAGAAGTATCAGAGTCAGGTCATCCAGCCTGGACATGGTCCCTTCCTCCTCCTGAGGACCCTGTCCTGAATGGATGACTGAAACCCTGAGGGAAGGGGGTACTCTCCTGGGCTTCAGGTCTGGGCTCCCCACTAGGGCTTCCGGTGCCAGAGCTGCCCTGGGAAGACTCCCTCGTGCCCTCCTTGCAGGAGGGGCATCTAGGGATCAACCCCGGATCCCCAGTTAATCTGTAGGGAAACCAGTGAGAGGTGCTGCCTAGAGTCTATTGTCCAAGATGATTGTCTGGACTTGCCCTGTAGATGTGATGGTCTCTGGGGTAGGAATCAGATGGAGAGGAATAGAATCCCTCCGCCTCCCAGGCAGTGGTGGTTTGGTCGCTAAGTCTTGTCCAACTCTTGTGACCCTGTGGACTGTTGCCCGCCAGGTTCCTCTGTCCATGGGGATTCTCCAGGCAAGAACACTGGAGTGGGTTGCCATTTCCTTCTCCAGGGGTTCTTCCCGACCCAAAGATTGAACCCTGATCTCCTGCATTGCAGGCAAATTCTTTAGGGACTGAGCTATGAGGGAAGCCCCTACTGAGCGGGGTACCTTCCTCAAGAGAAATGCCTGGCCTGCGTTACCGCCATCGGCCAGCAGGGGGCGGTTCCCGTTTGCCTGAGCGCCGACAGACAGGGATTTTTCTGGTCTTTATACCATCACTCTTGAAGGGAAAATGGTGAAGTATTGCAGAACATTGAAACAGGAACAGACTCTGTCTTAAATTCTCCCTTAATTCTCTAAGAATCTCAGAATGCCGCTGACGGTGATGTTCCCTAATTGTTCTTGTTTTCTCCCAGTTTCTACCTTTTTCATTTTCAAAGATGGAGTCCTAACAGGGCTCTTGTCCTTCAGAGTCAATGCCCAAGTCCTCATATCGGCCACAAAACATTGCCCTGGGGCTTCTCTGAGCATATCCACAGGGAGCCCCCTGGCCCACGCCATTCTTTTGTTGTTTTGTTGCTAAGTCATGTCTGACTCTTTTCGACCCTGTGGATTGTAGCCCACCAGGCTCCTCTGTCCATGGGGATTCTCCAATCAAGAGTACTGGAGTGGGTCGCCATTTCCTTCTCCAGGGGATCTTCCCAACCCAGGGATCGAAGCCACGTCTCCTTCATTGGCACCTTCATTGAGCCACCTGGAAGCCCTCACCCCATTCTAGACCCTCAAACGTCAGATGTGCCGCACCCCAGGATCTGTGCGCTTGCTCGCTGTGTCCCCGCCCACCTGGAGGCCCCCCACAGATACCCCCACGGCTGCCTTCCGCCCCCTCCTCAGGTCAGGTTCAAATGTCTCCCTCTCAGTGGGGCCCCGAGCCACCTGTCTGAGCTCTCACCTAGGCTCCCCCACCCCCAGCCCCTCCGTAGCACTCCCCACCACCTAACGCCTCTGCATTTTACTTATCATGTCCTCCCCATCCCCCACCCCCAATTAGAATATTAACTCCATATATGGTTGGTTCCTTGCAGCATCTCCAGGGCCCAGACTTGCAGCTAGTAGATGTATAAACATTGTTGAATTAAAAAAGCAGTCCAGTTCACTCCCTGCTTGAAAGTCTTAAGAAATGTCCAAAACCTATAACATGCTAGAATTCGTGCTGCTCTTGCTGTGCTCCCTTCTCCCTGCGTCTCAGGGTACTGGTTTCCCTCATTTACCATCCCGCAGCCCCAGTCTTTTTCCTGTTCCTCAAACAGGCCTCAGGGTGTATGTGCAATTTCCACTGCCTGGGGTCCTTGGGCTCCTGCCTCATGATGAGTTTTGCCTAAGTTCTCCCTTAGATGCTTGGAATGGTCCCACTCCCAAGAGGCCATCCCTACTGTGGTACCCTCACCATGAACCGTGTTGTCTGTTTTAGTCTCTGATCTGTTTCTCTCTGGTCATTCTGAGAATCATGATTGCTTTGCTTGTTTACATGTTTTTTTCTTCCTCCATCAGAATGTCAGCTCTGTGGGAGTTTCAGAAACTGAAGGATTGGAGTGTTTTTTTACCCTTCTCACAAGCTCACTGGCTCACCTGTCGCAACTGCATGGATGCTGGCAGAAGACATGAGACTCCTGGGTCAGAACACGCGATGAAGCAGCTCAGGGGGCAGTGTGAGCTTCAGGCTCCTCCATCAGCTCCCCTCGTCTGTCAAGTTCAGGTTGACGCTGCACACACAGGGCTGGCATCACAGCTCAGGAATTCTGTGCTTAAGCAACCCCGATCATTTATCATGGGCTGCCAGCAAACCTGACCTTGGCCTTGGAGGGAGTCATCTTTATTACATGACATAGTACAAACTTCCTTTTTCTCAAAAGGGAGATCCTATCTCTTTTTTCCCAAGCTATTTTCCATACAAACATCCTTGAAAAGAATAGTGCCTGTGCTGGCAAGAGGTACAGAGATGTGAGGGACCATGGAGAACCGTCTCCCTGCAGAGGGCAGAGTTCATGAATGTGTTCATCACTGTCCCAGCCCATCACACCAGCCACCATGCTCTAAGCCACAGAACGGAAGCCACGGGGCTGCATCAGCCAAGCAGAGTTGGTGCCATTTTCAGAAACACCGAACAGGCATACAGACCAGCAGTGGTTCTATGGAAAAAGCACCTTCTTTATTGCTTTCTGTATCCTGGATTTTCATTCTGAAATTTCTCTTGGCTTGCTCCTGTCTGGAAAATGAGATAAAAGCACCATTTGAACCTGACATAGCAATGATGGAACAGAGTTGTTTCTGGGAGATGCTTAAGGATTGTGGTGGAAAATAATAATTTTAAAGATGACTTTTGTTTAGGAAACTCCAAGGTTAAGACAGACACTGTGTAAGGCAAGAAGGTGAGCCTCTACAAAAGGAAATAACTGGGGGAGGTGTTTGGCGGGCTATAAGAAGAAACTGTTTATCTCTGCTGTCCATATACATTCAGAGTCTGGGGTATCTTCCTGGACAGAGCATCAGGCATGAGACCAGAGGCTGACTGCAAACTTTAGGTGACCCCCACGTCCCACATCCAGTCAATCATGAAGACTGGTCTTTCCAGATTCCTGGTTCCTTCCTGTCCCATCCCTGTGACCCCTACCAAGTTCACAACATGCTTGTCAACCTCTGGCACCACTTCTTCAGCTTTCTGGTAGATTTCCCTGCCTCCAGTCCGTTGTCCACACCTCTGCCTTGGAGATCTTTCCAAAATGAAATTCTGATTGTGTCATTCCCCTTCTTCAGACTTTTCAGTGATTTCCTATTTCCTTTAGGATAAAGCTCTAATTCAGAAGGGCTCATGAGATGAGACCCTGCTTGCACGACTTCTCCCCTTCTGCTCCACTCTGACTGCCTCTCCCGTTCATGCTCTTTGTTTCAGCCACAATTCAAGTGTTCCCCTGGGCAAGAATGCCTTCTCCACCATTCTTGGGAAAATGTTCAGAGTTCCAAGAAAAAGCAGCCGAGAAATCAGGAAATAATAATCTTAAAAGAATTAAGGCTTAACAATCAACACAGGAACATTTCTGCTCTGGAGGCATCCACTGCTACCAAGTGGAAAGTGAGAGCAGGAAACGCTGACATTGGGTAAAAAGCTCATTTGGGTTTTTCTGTGAGAGCTTACTTCTGAGAGATTCTTACAATAGAATCCAAAGACAGGGTCAAATCGCTGGGAAATGGGCCCAGAGTGAATAGGAGAGACGTGATGGAAATTGAGTTGGTCTTGCTGGCAGCTGTGGCCCTGTGAAAAGTGTGCTATATCTATGTCTCCTGACACTTGATTAATTCTTGCAAAATAAAAACAAATGACTATATGCATAGTATACTTAACACAAACCTTATGAGTAGGTTTCTGAGAAATAAGGATAAAACAATAGATGTCTTTGGCATGCCTCCTGATCCTTCTCCTTTCAGTTAAGGTCTCTTCCTCCAGGAAGCCACCTTGACCTTTAAATCTGAGGTTTGTTGCCCCTCTGGTGTTCTCCTTACTGCTTTCCTACTATTTACTAGACTACATGGAGGATGACTACATTGGTGACCCCCAGAAGAAACATACCTCCTATTTGCGTTAATTTACATGACCCCTCCCACACCGACTGTGGGCGTGATTGTGTGACTTGCTTCAACTACCAGGACATTAATCAGTGATACAGATAATTGCTAGGACCTGTATCCTGGGGCTTGTTTCCTTAGAACCTTCTCCTTGGAAGCCAGTCACCACACCTTCAAGAAACCCAGGCTTGGCTACTGAAACATGTGAGACCCTGGTGGGATGATGGCCACCTTGGACCTTCCACCTCTCTCCCTGCCAGGCTTCCAGCTGAATGCAACTGTTTCAGGATGTGAAGCAGAAGAACTGCCAGCTGAGCCCAATCCACCCACAGACTTTTGAGAAACAAAGCATCATTTTTGCTTTTTAAATTTTTAGCCAAAGAGTTTTATGATGGTATTTGACAGCAATAGGTAACCCAAACACACTGTGCTGTTATTTCTCTGTTTGCAGATAAACTGTAAATTCTTGGAAGGTAAGTTCATGTCTGCCTTGTTTTACATAGAGGATCAGTAAATACTTTTGAAAGGAGTTTTTCTGAGTCTTAGTTTAGGTCAAACCTAGCAACTTTGCTGGATTCAAGCTTTGCTCCCATCAAACAGGGGTTGATGGAGCATTTTGTTTCTACCTGCACAGAAGTTACTCATGAGAGGAAAGGCACACTCTATGACTTTTCTGTATTTCTCATGCTGAAACTAAGTCACTCCATCAAGTGAAAACCCTGGATTGCTCTAGGACACTGCTACCTTGTGGTGCTTTCTTGCTGTTCTTTGGAAGCCTGTTTAGACTGACACTTCTTCTTAACACTTTGCTTAGAAAACACCTTTACTTCCAAACACCCAGAAGTTCTGGAGGGGAGGGGAAATGGAAGGTAGTGAGAGAAGAAGAAAAAAAAAAAAAAGTTTGGATTGAATCCAGGCTAAAAATTTTCATCAAGTCAACCTCTGACTCAGCACCGAGTGTGAGGCAATTGCTGCTGCTTCTGAACTCCAGGGAGGTTTTTATTTTGACCATCTGGCAATTAATCATGTGAACAATGCTATGTCTTCCTTTGTCTTCCTGGCATTGGGTCGTGCTGTTTCATTTTTCACAGGTTTATGCCTGAGTTCCCCCAGAGCCCAGCATGCAACAAATAGCTGCCAGGGAGTGGTTTTGCTCCAAGTAACCCTACCAGAAAGTGGACCAGAAAGGACTTTGAACAGCCCAACGTGACATTGCAAAGATCCCCAAGGGCAGGAAAGCACTGGTGTTCAGAAGGAATGAGCACGTACCTGGCAACCTCACCACCAGCCTGGACTTCTGCTCCCTGCCTCTGTTGTCCCCTGGCACTGGGAGAACCAGCCTGATTTGTACCTTGGTCTTTGGAGACGTCCAACCCCAGACTGAGATTTTCTCGGCTTTAGGAAGAGGCATGAACAGTTCACTGTCTGGCTTTGTCTCTTCCTCTCTTATCTGTGAACCCATGAATCATTTTCCCTGACATCACTGAGGTTACAAAAAGACAACGCTCCAGCTGGAAGCTTTCGGTGAAACAGAGTCTGTCCTGCCGGCTATAAGTACCAATTCATGTAATAGGGCCTCAGGGTAGCAGGAGTCTGTCTGTCTCTCTTTTTTTAAATTTTTATTGGAGTGTAGTTGATTTACAGTGTTGTGTTAGCTTCAGGTGTACAGCAAAGTGACTCAGTTATATATAACATGTATCCATCCTTGTTTTGGATTCTTTTCCCATATAGATCATTAGAGAGTATTGAGCAGAGTTCCCTGTGCTATACAGTAGGCTCTTGTTGGTTATCTATTTTATACATGGTGGTGGTGGTGGTTTAGACACTAAGTCATGTCTGACTCTTACGACCCCATGGACCTGCCAGGGTCCTCTGTCCGTGGGATTCTCCAGGTAACAGTACAGGAGTGGGTAGCCATTTCCTCCTTCAGGGATGTTCCTGACCCAGAGATCGAACCCAGGTCTCCTTCACTTCAGGCAGATTCTCTACCAACTGAGCCACCAGGGAAGCATTTTAAATATAGTAGGGTATATGTGTGTCAGTGCTAATCTCTTGCTAAGGAGGTCTTCAAAGAAGAACTTTTCTGTCAGCTGGCACAATACCTGCATCCAGTTTTTGATTCCTCTGTATCTGATGATGCCACATGTCTCAGAAATAGACACATATGTAAAATCTTTAAAAATGTGAATTTATTTACAAAACAGAAATAGACCCACAGACACAGAAAGCAAACTTTACCAAAGGGGAAAGAGGGGAATGATAAATTATGAGTTTGGAATTAACAGATACACACTATTATATGAAAAATAGATAAAAAATAATGACCTATTGTATACCACAAGGAACTCTACTCGATATCTTTTAATAATCTATAAGGGAAAACATTCTGAAAGATAATATACATGTATAACTGAATCACTTTGCTGCATGTTTGAAACTAACACAACATTGCAGATCCACTCTTCTTCAGTAAAAATATATAAATAAGTAAAAAGAAAACAGGACCTCCTCCTCCTCCTATAAGGAATGATTCTGCTGACAACCAGTGACCCGAGAAGGTGACCCTGAGCCCCGGAAGAGTTCATGGCCCCTGTGGAACCCTCAGTTTCAGCTTGGGCACACCACAAGAGGAGGTCCCAGATTTGCCGTGTCTGGACTTCTGACCCACAGACCCTGTGAGATGAAATGCGTATTCTTCTAACCACTGTCTGCACAGATGCTGAGTTTAACCCCCGCCCCTCATGCAGCCCCAGCCTGCTTGATCACACAGCGGCCTTGCCAATGCTGGGTGACTGAGCAGAGCTTTGTCCCCGGACACCTGCTTCTGAATGGGAAATGCCTTCATCTCCTCCCCTTTGCACCATCATCCCCACTCTCAGACTCCAGACATTCAGTGTGCACAGCGATATGTCAGGAGTTTTCACACCACAAGCCTTCTGGAGCTTCACAGTGATCCTGTCCATGGGGCCTGGGGCGCTAGACACAGTGCCTCCAGAAACAATCCCTTCCTAAGGTCTTAACACCCAGACAGAAGGGAGCATGGAGACTGGAGTCTAAGTTTTTCCAGCTCTGAATTCCATGCTGTTTTCACTCTGTACACTGGAATTGTAGGGAATTTTCTGAGGCTTGAGGATGAATGTTGGAAAGGGGTGGTTTCCCAAAATTACAAACTAGACCACAGTGTTAGGATTCTGGGCAGAGGGGCTTTGCCCAAGGGAAGCGCTAGGGAAGCGGCAAGTGCCCGAAGTTTCTGGCCCTCTGGGTCCTTATCTGTCTTCAGTCCTCCCCAGAACATCACACACGTAGTACAGGAAATTTGCTTTCGCTCTGGGAAAGGCTCTGAGGCTCCTGAGGATCCTCTGTCCTCTCCTTCCCTTCCTGAGATTCCATCAAGTATGACACCCAGAACAGTCCCACCTCAGGATGTAGTAGTCATCTCCCCATTCCTGGGAAGCAACAAGCCCAAGCAGGAGAATTGGAGAGGAGAAAGTAGGTGCTTCCTAGCAACCCCTCCTTTCGCCACTGATCCCTTCAAAAAGCAAGGGAAGAGGAGAAAAAGGGAGCATCGTGGGTGGGAGTGGGGTAAGAAAAGGGGGTTTCTAGCCTAAGCGCCTGTAGGGATGGACTTGAGGGAGTGAAAAAGGCAGGAAATTGCCAATAAGTGATAAATTCCAAACAGCATTAGGTCTTCACTATCCACCAATCACTGTCGGTGTGGGCAAACCGTGTGTTTTTGTTTTTTTTTTTTCTTGGCGATAAGAAGAAATAATATACAAACGGTCACAGTTCAGAACTTGTGGATTCTTCCTGAGAAATGCCAAAAACAAGTTAATGAAGCTTTAATTCTCTGAGAGATTAGCCTGCAGAGCTGGCCTGGCATCTATCTTTCTTTAACACGGCTTGTCTCCGCTGATAACGTGGGCTAATCACATGTGGGGTGGGGGGTACGGTTGTGCTTTTCTCACTGCCTTTTTTTTTCAGGTGTTTGTTTTGTCTCCCCCAAAGCTGGCACAGGAAATTGTCTTTTGTTTCTAGCAGTCTTTCTGTCTGTCGTTGCTATAGAAATTTCCCTGGGTATCATAACATGGTCCATGGGATGCCCCGATGCCAGCCCTGCGTCTTTGCCACTCTCCAATGTCCAAAGGGTTCTGAGTGATGAGGATGCCTGTTTGTTTCTGCTTTGCTCAAACATGGCTTGTCCCACTAATATTTAACTATGGAAATGTCCAAACATACTGCAAGAGAGAAAGGATCTTTTAATGGACACCTACCACCTTGATTCTATCAATACAATGAATGTTTTCCCGTACTTGCTTTAAGCCATATCTGTCCAACTGTGTATCTACCCACCAAACTTTCTTGTTTTAAATAAAGCACTGCTGAACTATAGTCATCAGTACATGCATGCATGCATGCTTAGTCGCTCAGTTGTGTCCTACTCTTTGTGACCCCATGGACTGTGGCCCACCAGGTTCCTCTGTCTATGGAATTCTCCAGGCAAGAATACTGGAGTGGGTTGCCATTTCCTTCTCCAGGGGATCTTCCAGATCCAGGGATTGAACCAGGGTCTCCTGCACTGCAGGCAGATTCCACTGTATACATGTACCATATCTTCTTTATCCATTCCTCTGTCAGTGGACTAAATGTTTCTGATTTGGTTGCTGGGACAGAGATCCTTTTTGAAAGAGAAGCAGCAGGGTGAGGTGTCCGGGGCCAGTCTTCTGGGTGAGACAGAGTGGAGAAGTCCTCAAAATAGCATCGATGTCAAAGCTTCAGGAAGTTATCATTGAGAAACTTCTAAATAGGAACTTGGGCTCAATGGGAAGAAGACACCCAGAACATCCTGTCAATTTCATGTGCTCATTTACTAGATAATTTCCAGACACACTGAAAAATATGTATAGGACCACTCTTATTGAAACTATTTTAATTTAGGGAGGAGTTTTAGTCTCATCTGTGCTATGGCACTGCCAACTCAGGGCAGATAAGATCGAGGCTGAGTCCTCTGGGAGACACCCCCCCTCCTGGTGCCCACACTCAGGACCCCACAGGTGGCCAGTGAAGGTGGAAGAACGCTGGATGCCACTCCCCTGCCGATGTGCCTTGGTTCCCCCCCAGGATGAGCACCAGCAGAAGTGGCCTGGCAGGGGCCCTGAGGGGGCACCTGGTTGGTCCTGGGGAGCCGAGGGATGGCTGGGGAGCCAGTGACCAACAGCCCCCCATGGGCTGAGGCCTCCCGGAACCTCTACTCCTGTGTCCCATCCGGCTTCATTTACAAAACACAAATTCCAAGCTAAAATTTCATAATCAAAATCATTCTAGGAAGAGCCTTAAAACCCAAATGTGGGGCCCTTCTGAGCACAGGGCCCTGGGCTCTTGTACTGCTGGCCTGTGAGACAGCCCGGCCACTTAGGGACACTTGATCAGAGCAGGGGTCCCCCAGCATCCACCACCATACTTGCCCTCTCAGCTTGGCTCAATCCCTGCTCAGCCTCTAGAAAAGTCTGGATTGTAAGCCTTGGGTTCAGCCTCTACAAGGCAGGCATGGTCTCACACCTGTAAGTCTTCAGAGTCTGGCCAGGCACTGGCCAGTGTCTCACAGGCTGCGATAATGTCTGCTGTTTTTAATTGGCTCCCACACAAGAGGGCTCCAGCTTGGTGGGTGGATACCCTCTCCTTCCTGGATCCGCCTACCTGGGCTAGGCCTGGAGTTAGCCTGAGAACCCCAAGGCAAACCAGCCTGTAGGCCTCATGGATGAGGAACTTTAGTCAGTGTGTTTTCCTGAAAAGGGGAGATTACGGCTTATCTAGCAGTTTTAGGGGGAGCCCGGTTAAGAGGGCTTCTATCATGGTGCCAAACCTGGCTATAAAAGAAGTAATGAAGGGAATTCCTTGGGGGTCCAGTAGTTAAAACTCAGTGCTTTCAGGGCTGTGGGCCCAGATTTGATTCCTGGTCAGGGAACTCAGATTCCGCAAGCCATGAGGTACAGTGAAAATTTTTTCTAAAGTTTAAAAAGAATAATAAAAAAGAGAGTAGTGGAAAAAGACAGTGGGAGTTGGGGGTGTTTCTGACCCAGCGTCCATACAAGCAGCAGACACACAGCTATAGGTGCTTTTTTTGCTAAACCACTCCAGTGGCACATCAGGTTATCATGGAACCGTTTCCATGAAGCAAGTTTTCCAGTGAGCCAGGGATGTTGGTCCGAGAGAACCAGTCTCCTTGCCCATAGGTAGGTTGGTGACATTGCCTTGGTGACGCCCAAGCTGTGACCAGCACACTTCTGTGTGCTCCTTTTATCCCTGGACTTGCTAGATCCCACCTCCTACCTTCTCTCCTTGGAAGGAAACCCACAGGGTCGGGACAGAATTTTCTGGAGTGACTCTAGTATAGTTTGCTTCTCCAGCACACTATACCGGTCAGTGCTCGGTGGAGAGGTGGCCCAGGATTATCTTGGTTTGCGTTTGAACTTGAGTGTGTTCTGAACCCCCGTAGGGCCTCTTCATCCCATACGCAAAGAACCCCCAACAACATTTCCGTCTGAACACGGAAGCCCTCTGTACCCAACCCTGCCCCCACCTACCTGTCAGGTCCCTCCACCCCTCCCCCTCCAACCTCACGAAGCACTCTTCCCCTCCAGACACTCGACAAATTACCTTTAATTTCTTAGAAAGTATATCTTGTCCCAGGAGTTACTGCCCGACAGAGTCTGACACGTGCTTCAGGTAGGCTGCCTTTTCTTAGCAGGATGTTTCTCTTGATGTTCGTGCCTTGGCACCTCCAATATCCAATATTCATGAAATCCTGGTAGTTTCACCTCCTAAGTAGAGAGAATTTTGCTGTCTTCTCTCCACTCCCACGACTCCCCCTTACTCCCATCCCTCTTCACCTCTCGTCTGGACCACTGCCAAGGCTCTTAGCTGATCTCTTTGCCTCTAGACTCTCCTCTCTCCAGCCCTTTGTTTAAGAGACTCCAGATACAAATTCGATCATGTCACTTTCCTATTTGAAATCCTTTACAACAAATCCCCAAAGCACACAGGATGAAGCCAGAGTTCCTCAACCTGGCACATGAGGCCCTGTAAGATCTAGCCTTGCATTATCTCTGCAATCGTGTGTCTGAAGCACAAACCACCTGTTTCAACAGGTCCCCCCACCCTGATAGTAATCAACTTCACTCATCCTCTGAGATGGTTTCCAGCCTTCATTTTCTTTGTTTGTTTTATTTTTTAATTGGAAGAAAATTGCTTTACAATGAGTTGATGGTTTCTGTCATACAATACACAAATCAGCCATAAGTATACATATATCCCCTCCCTGTTGAGCCTGTCTCCGCTCTTCCCAACCCACCCCTCTGGTCATCGCAGAGCGCCTGGCTGGGCTCCCTGTTATACAGCAACATCTCACTGGCCATCTTTATTTTACCCATGATAGTATGTACATGGCTACGCTACTGTCTCCCCTTGGCCCACTGTCTCCTTCCACCACTGTGTGCACAAGTCTGTTCTCTATGTCAGCATCTCCATTCCTTCCCTGCAAATAGATTCATCAATACTATTTTTCTAGATCCCATATATATGCATTAAAATATGATATGTTTTCATTTTCTGAGGAGCCTCCCGTCTATGCCCCTCTGTGCTCAGCCAGGACTGTGCCACACTCTGAGTCCCCAGCCAGCTGTCTGTCATAGCGCCCATCACAGCCGCTGTGACTGCTTTTCTTTCTCTCCTAAGAGATGGTGAATTATCTCTTGTGTCAAGGGCACATTGTGGAAAATACTCAGATTAAAGCTCTTATGAAGAAAAATGCATGGAAATGTTGATATGGGACACAATCAGATATTTGAAGACAACCCCAAAATACATATTTCTTAATTTGGCAAGTGGTTTATTTTGAGAAAACTGTTAAGTCTAAATTTTTGTTTTTAAAGAGCTTATGTACTGTAAATTAATTATAGTTTACTTCCCTCCAAAATAAAGAACTTATATATAAAAAGCCCCCAGAACTATTTTTAAAAACAGATTCACTGCAGTCTATCTCACAGCCTCAGGTGTGTGCCACAGTGCTGGGAAGTCTTTCACCTCTAAAAGTGAAAGTGAAAGTTGCTCGGTCGAATCCAGCTCTTTGCAACCCCATGGAGGAGCCTGCCAGGCTTCTCTGTCCATGGAATTCTCCAGGCCAGAATACTGGAGTGGCTAGCCTCTCCCTTCTGTAGAGGATCTTTCCGACCTAGAGATTGAACCCAGGTCTCCTGCATTGTTGGCAGATTCTTTACCAGCTGAGCTACTAGGGAAGCCTTCACCTTCTCTAAGGACGTCCAGCAAATTCTCTTTGATGGATTTGTTGTTGTTCAGTTGCTCAGTCATGTCTGAATCTTTGAGATCCCATGGACTGCAGCATGCCAAGCTTTCCTGTCCTTCACTATCTCCCAGAATTTGCTCAAACTCATGTCCATTGACTTGGTGATGCCATCCAATCAGTTCATCCTCTGTCATCCCTTTCTCCTCCTGCCTTCAATCTTTCCCAGCATCAGGGTCTTTTTCAAGACAATCAGCTCTTCACATCAGGTGGCCAAAGTATTGGAGCTTCAGCTTCAGCATCAGTCCTTCCAATGAATATTCAGGGTTGATTTCCTTTAGGATTGACTGGTTTGATCGCCTTGCAGTTCAAGGGACTCTCAAGAGTCTTCTCCAGTACCACAGTTCAAAAGCATCAATTCTTCAGTGCTCAGCCTTCTATAGACACGACTGAGTGACTATCACTTTCTCACATCTGTACATTTAGAAAAACCATAGCCTTGACTAGGTGGACCTTTGTCGGCAAAGTAATGTCTCTGCTTTTTAATACATTGTCTAGGTTTGTCATATCTTTTCTTCTAAGGAGCAAGCATCTTATAATTGCACGGCTGCAGTCACCATTGGCGGGGATTTTGGAGCCAAGAAAATAAAGTTCATCACCATTTCCATTTTTGCCCCATCTATTTGCCACCAAGTGATGGGATCGGATGCCATGATCTTTGTTTTTTGAATGTTGAGTTTTAGGCCAGTTTTTTCACTCTCCTCTTTCACCTTCATCAAGAGGCTCTTTAGTTCCTCTTCATTGGATAGATGCAGGAAGAAACGAACCAGGAAAGGTGGAGCATGATCCTCTAGCCTCCTTATCAGTGTAGGGGAAGGAAGACTGGGGACCCCTTTGAGGGTCAGAAATAGAAAAATCTTGGACTTCCCTGGTGGTCCAGTGGTTAAGAATCTGCCTGGCCATGCAGGGGACATGGTTTCAATCCCTGGCCCCAGAAGACCCCACACATCTTGGGGCAACTAAGCCTGTGTGCCACTACTACTGAAGCTGGCATGCTCTAGAGCGTGTACTCTGCAACAAGATGAGAAGCCTCTCACCAAAACTAGAAAAAGCCCATGTGCAGCAAGAAAAACCCAGCACAACCTAAAAAAAATAAAAAAAAAACATTTTTCTGTGCTAAAAGCATGAAAATTTGGGCAAACCCAGATGCAGCATTGTTTTGCTGGGGAAGCCTTAGTGACTGTCAACCTTCCAAGAAGGATGACTCTGTAGGAGTGGGTAGAATTATGTCGTAGTCCTAGAATAGGGCAGCAAAGTTCCTCTGTGAAGCGAAAGTCACCGTGCTGAGATGAGGGAGTCTGTTGGCACAGGACAGAATGTTCCAGCACAGGGATAGTTATGTCAAAGCACCGGTTATGAAATGGGGGGTGGGGGTGGGGGTGGGGTGGGGGGCAGTCCTCTTCTATGGGGAAAAGCTCATTACCTGCAACACTAGGTCAAAGGCCACCACGGAAGCTGCCTTACTGAGTCTGGGGTTCCACAGCCTGAGTTTTCCCTGCTAACCAGCATTCTAAGGAATTTTCCTATGACCAGGAATCTCCAAGGCTGGTGGAGGCAAGACAAGCTGGCCAGAGACAGGAGGCTGGCTCCTGCCCTGCAGGCTGCCCGCAGAGTTGGGATGCCAGCTGTTGCCACCTCATCTGTGCCCAGGAGGCATCCGGCATGACTCACCAGGCCTATTTGAAGGAGGTGACCTGTGCCCGGGATTCCTGGGACTCTTGAGGGACAGCTTGCCCTCACTGCTTCCTTCTCCTGCAGCTTCAGGCTAAGAAAAGTCAAGTCTGCAACCGCTGCTGGGGTTCCCCAAGAGAGCATTCCCCTGTCCTCTGCTGTCCTTCCCGTCTCCCGCATCCTCTGGTTTCAACTGTGTTTTACAAACACCAGGACAATGACTTGCCAGAACCCCAAGGTCAGAGGCTATGGAAGCTGCTCCCACCTGCGGCTGTGGTCTGGGAATAAACGTGAGGACCAGAGGCAGTTCTGGTTCCGGTTCTGGTTAAGGTTAGGCAGAGTGCTTCCTGCTATGGTGGAGTGGGGACCAACCCCTCTGGGTTTGCCCAAGCTTTCCTGGCTTTCGCATTGAAAAACCTTATCTTGGGAAGCCCCTGGCTCCTGGGCAAATGGGGGTAATGGGTCTCCCTCCCTCCAAGCCCCTGGGGCTGCATGTTGCTCTCCCCCCGCCACCCTCTCTTCCTGCCCAAATAATCGTGCTCGTCCTCAGATGATGAGCCAAGCCTCACTTGTAGGCCTAGTGCCTTAATGGAACTGATAGTAGGTTCCTCTTTGCACCGGTTGTGAGAAATCTTGGCGTCTGCCCAGTGGTCTCTCCCTAACAGATACATAGAGGATCAATTGATGCCTTCAGTGCGATAATCTTTCTCCTGCAACCGTTGGGTTTTGGTTTCCATTCGCCTTATTTTACTACTTATTGTACCATGTCCACCCTTCTGTTTGATGGTCTGCAGCTTTGTAACCATTTTAAATTCTTTTTGAAAGACCTCCAAATCATTAGGCTTCTCTCAGACCTCTAGCAGGAGGTCTTTCCTAGCTGCTCCTGGCACTTCTTTAAATTCCCCAGCCCTGGCTGAGAGGCACAGTTATAAAAAAAATCCATTTTATTGGGCATATGGGGAAAAAAAATCACATTTTAAAGTGTCTGTTGCTACATATAGAGCTATTTTCAAAAATGTCTGAGCTTATAAAAGATCCTAAATGTTCAGTGATGTACAAATGAATGGAAAAAATGAAGCATATATATATAATATATATTATGGAATATTACTCAGTCATGAAAAAGGAAACCCTGACTTTTGCAACATGGATGGACCTTGAGGGCATTGTGCTAAGTGAGATAAGTCAGACAGAGAAAGACAAATTCCATATGATCTCACTTACACATGGAATCTAAGTAACAACAAAAGCAGTAATAATGATAATAATAAATAATAATAAAAAGCATAAAAACAAGCTCATAGATACATGGAACAGATTGGTGGTTGCCAGAGGCAGGGGTGGGGGAGCTATGGGGGCAAAATGGGTGAAGGGAATAAAAAGGTACAAACTTCCAGTTATAAAATAAGTAAGTCCAGGGGATGCAATGTACTGTGGGATGACTGCAGTTAATCATACTGTTTTCTATATTTGGAAGTTGCTAAGGGAATGGTTCTTAAAAGCTCTCACCACAAGAAAATAAAAAAAGATTTGTAACTGTGTGTGAAGAGAGATGCTAAATAGATTTATTATAGTGATCATCACAATATATACAAATATGGAGTCATTATGTTCTATGCCTGAAACTAATATAATGTTATGTATCAATCAGATCTTAATAAAAATAGATAAAATATAATGTAAAAAAAGAAAGGATACCTAGTCCTCCAACGGTGCTCATATTCTGGACATGCCTGGGAATTCGTTTTGTCCTAGCAGAAAGGTGAATTGAGTCCAGCTGTTACCCCAGGCTGTTACTAGTGGGGTTTCCGTGTGTGGATTCCTCTCCATTTGGAAGACAGCAGCTGTCTCCACATGGGGAATTCCAAGTACAGAACTACTGTTTTAGGTTTCTTGGGTTGGGCCAAATGGAAACTATCCCAGGTGAGCTCTGTGAACACCAGGCTGGATCTGGGTGGCCACTGGGGTTGGTCTGACTTTGATGAGGTGTGAGGAACATAATTCCACCAGCCACAATATGGCTTCAAGAATGGGCCTTCTGGACTTTCCTGGTGGTTGAGTGGTTACCCTGATGCCGGGAAAGATTGAGGGCAGGAGGAGAAGGGGACGACAGAGGATGAGATAGATGGTTGGATGGCATCACCAACTCAATGGACATGGGTTTGGGTGGACTGCGGGAGTTGGTGATGGACAGGGAGGCCTGGCGTGCTGTGGTTCAAGGGGTCGCAAAGAGTCGGACACGACTGAGCGACTGAACTAAACTGAACTGAGTGGTTAAGAAATACCTTGCGATGCAGGGGACACGGGTTGGTCCCAAAGCAAGATCCCACATGTCGCAGAGCAGTAAAGCCCGTGCCCCACAGCTACTGAAGCCCATGGTTCCTAGAGCCTGTGTTCCACCACGAGAGAAGCCACCACAGAGAAGCCTGCACGGCAACAAAGAGTAGCCCCAGCTTGAGGCAATTAAAGAAAGCTGAGCGCAGCAACAAAGATCCAGTGCAGTCAAAAATAAAACAAATACTTTGAAAAAGAGTGGGCCTTCCAGTCACAGTGTCTGTTTACAATTCTTTGCCCCTGACTGTTCTGATTCTCAGTCTGAGAGGTTCTCCTGGGCAAATGAGCTTCTCCCTTTGGTTCTTGCAGAACGAATCCAGGTACCAAAGTGAAAGTGAAAGTTGCTCAGTTGTGTACAACTCTTTGTGACCCCATGGACTATAGCCCACTAGGCGCCTCAGTCCATGGGATTCTCCAGGCAAGAATACTGGAGTGGGTGGCCATGCCCTCCTCCAGGGGATCTTCCTAACCCAGGGGTTGAACCCAGGTCTCCTGCATTTCAGGCGGGTTCTTTACCATCTGAGCCACAAAGGAAGCCCAAGAATACTGGAGTGGGTAGCCTATCCCTTCTCCAGGGGATCTTCCTGACCCAGGGATCAACCCTCCAGGAACCAAGAGGGAGAGGAATTCAATATCTCTTATCCAAGTAGGATTTGCATATGTGATGAGCGAATCTTGGAAAAATCACTTAGAAAATGTGTCCCAGGTCTGTTAGCGGCCATCCGCCCCCTTTTCACATACCTTCACAAAATTCACTTCCAGTCTCAAGCCCATTCAAATGACAAATTCATCTTTAGATCTGAAAAAATGTGGACTGTGATCACTGTGCATTGTTATCTGAATTGTCCAAGTGACCCAAAGAAAAATGGAGGTGCATTTGCCTGAGTCCTCTTACTTCCCAGACAGATGATGATTCATGTGGAAAATGTTCCCTGTGGTTTTAAGCATTTTCAAGACACAGCCCTTGGGCTAAGAAGACCAACTTCTGAACAGCTTGTAATAAAAGCTTCTTTGTGAAATCTGAAACCTCAGCTAGCTCTGGGTTCAAGCTAAGCACTTCAGCTGATTTCACCAAAATGTCTCCCAGACCTTTGACCTTTATCAGAAACCATACTATTAAGCCTTTGCCCCACTCACAAAATGTATTTTTATTTTTTCTTCCTGTGAAACATCATGATTGCACAGAAAAACTTGGCTGAGGTATTGGGTTTGTGTCCAGTTTAAGATAAATGTGCCCAAGATGATACACTCAATCTGATTTATGGTTCCTTTTCTTGTGAAATTTCAGTGACAGAACCTTCTCAATTCTGCAGAGCAACTGAGCCAAACCGGGATCAGTTTTGGGGTTTGATGTTCCACCCTCCTGGTGGTTTGGGAACTGCCTATAACATGATGAGACAAACTCCTATAACCCCCACCAGCGCCCCCAGGATGAAAACTACTCAGTCCAAATATAGACCAGGCTTCTGTCCAATGGAAGCCCATGAAGCTCCGTGACTCTTCACCAGGAAAACGAGAGTATGCCTGGGAGGTCACCTTAACCCTATGTGGGAAAGGCCAGGAGAGCTCCCTGTGATATGCAGAAATCCTGGCCAGTAAAGGTGGTCAGCAATGCTCTCCTCTGGTCCAGGGCTTTATAAAGATCAGGACCCTTCTAGGAAGTGTGGACAGAGAGGGTCACCTGCCATGTCAGTAAACAAAGGATGCTGCAGCCCAAAAGCCATCAGCCACCACAGCTGCTCTGAAGGTGCAGGGGATTCAGGATGGAGGGGGATTCAGGATGGAGAAGAATAAGATACTGGCCCTGATAGTTAAGATGCTTATTAAAGGAATAATCTCAGTGAGCCCAGACTCTTGCCTCTTTCCATACACAGAAAAGCATTGAAATCAACTTAAGAAGTCTATTGTGTGTGTGTGTGTGTATGTGTGATTAGCAGTGATCTTTTGATGTTCAACTACCTTTTTTATTTCAGCAAAAACTCCTATAGAACCAGATTCTTCCCTTAAACCTCTTTGGAACAAGTCCCTCAGAGCGATCTCAGAGGCTGCCTTCCTGGGCTTTAGTCCTCAGTAAGGTCCCCAAACAAAGCATAATTCTCAACTTTTAGGTCATGCGTTCTTTTGTGTTTTCAGTTGCCAGAAGAATAAAAAATTAGATTCACTTGGGTAGGAGGCAGTACTAGACACCTACTGTCTTAGGAAGCTGAGTGAAGGGAAAGAGGGGGAATTTAAACATATTTTTGGTGGGTAAATTCCCAGAATTATTCTCTCAGATATAGAGCAACAATAAGGGGGGAGGAGTTAGAGTAGGTGGGAGAAGAATTTGAGAGGGGTTGTTACCCACTTTTAAGATGAAAGAGTCACCATAGCTCAAGATATTTGAAAGCTCTGTGCAAGATTGATTTTAGTGGAAATACTTCACTATATCTTAATACTACTTCTAAACTCTCCAAATTTCTTTCTAATTCATCCCCAAGCTATAAAATTGTTACAGATTTTATCCAGGATTAGGGAGCAACATCCTTCCCCTTGTTGTTGATCATTCTCTAAGTCGTGTCTGACTCTTTGTGACTCCATGGACTGTAGCCTGCTAGGCTCCTCTGTCGATAGGATTCTCCAGGCAAGATTACTGGAGTGGGTTGCCATTTCCTTCTCCAGGGGATCTTCCTGACCCAGTGATCAAATCTGCATCTCCTGCATTGGCAGGTGGATTCTTTATCATCTGAGCCATTAGGAAAACTCCCCAAACTATGAATGTGTTACATATTTCACCCCTGAGGGCTTAAGGAGGAATATTCTTTCCATTGTAGAGATAAGTAAGCCAAGGTTCTACGGATTTTGTTGGTTCGTCTTCTGGAGCACAGAACTCTATTCTCTTAGGTTTCAGTTCAGTTCAGTCGCTCAGTTGTGTCCGACTCTTTGCGACCCCATGAATTGCAGCATGCCAGGCCTCCCTGTCCATCACCAACTCCCGGAGTTCACTCAGACTCACGTCCATCGAGTCAGTGATGCCATCCAGCCATCTCATCCTCTGTCGTCCCCTTCTCCTCCTGCCCCCAATCCCTCCCAGCATCAGAGTCTTTTCCAATGAGTCAACTCTTCGCATGAGGTGGCCAAAGTACTGGAGTTTCAGCTTTAGCATCATTCCTTCCAAAGAAATCCCAGGGCTGATCTCCTTCAGAATGGACTGGCTGGATCTCCTTGCAGTCCAAGGGACTCTCAAGAGTCTTCTCCAACACCACAGTTCAAAAGGATCAATTCTTTGGTGCTCAGCCTTCTTCACAGTCCAACTCTCACATCCATACATGACCACAGGAAAAACCATAGACTTGACTAGACGGAACTTTGTTCGCAAAGTAATGTCTCTGCTTTTGAAATTCTGTCAGCAATTTGCCCTGCTTGGTATGTAACATGATTTCCTTTTCTTTCCCTTCTTTCTCTTAGAAACGTGGGCCTGATGCTATCTGTTACTGAGTTCTGTTCACAGATGAATATATTGAAAGGTGATGAGTACAAAGTAAGTTGGCTGCCAGCCCAGCAGTACAGTAAAAACATGAGCCTATAAAATGTGAAAAGATGAGAGTGTGGGAGCTTCTTTTTTTTTTTAGAAAAAAAAAATCTTATTGTATATTGGAGTATGACCAATTAACAACGTTGTGATAGTTTCAGGTGGACAGCAAAGGGACTCAGCCATCCATATGCATGTATCCATCGTCCCCCAAACTCCCCTCCCATCTAGGTGGCCACAAAACTTTGAGCAGAGTTCCCTGTGCTATACTGTGGGTCCTTGTTTGTAACTATGTGGGAATTTCTGATCCCTGATTTTCAGCGTGTTTGCTGTGCAGGGACAAAGCCTTGCCTCCATAGCCCTTGTTTTCCAGGGTTATTAATTATTGACCAGAGTTGTATTAATACGTCTTTTGTGACCTGGACATTATTGACTGGAGACCTATCAATACATTTTTAGAGAGTGATAACAATTAGCATCACTGTGGGAAGCTATTAAGAGCTTAAAATTGATCACGGGTTCATTATACAGCTTAATGATTTTTGTTATCTTCACACTTTGCTCCATTAGGTTTTTGTTTCCACCTTGTGTATATTATAAAACTAAAATTTTCAAAAATGACACACTGCAAAATTTTGATTGAAGAAGAATTTTTCCGTGAATTTTATGCAGATACTTTCTCTAACTGGCTGAGTGATATATATAGAAGGGTCTCAGAAGATATAGAAGGATCTCAGAAGATAGTTCGGAGAAGGCATTGGCACCCCACTCCAGCACTCTTGCCTGGAAAATCCCAAGGATGGAGGAGCCTGGTGGGCTGCGGTACATGGGGTCACTAAGAGTCGGACACGACTGAGCGACTTCACTTTCACTTTCCACTTTCATACATTGGAGAAGGAAATGGCAACCCACTCCAGTGTTCTTGCCTGGAGAATCCCAGGGATAGGGGAGCCTGGTGGGCTGCCGTCTATGGGGTCGCACAGAGTTGGACACGACTGAAGCGACTTAGCAGCAGCAGCAGCAGAAGATAGTTCTTCAGAATATAATTCTGATTTAGATGATGTGAATATCAGACCAACAAAAAGACAGAAAACCTTAGTGACCCATGCTGATTCGGAAAGTGAACATGAAACTCACAGTGCTGGAGGACGCTCCTTTGTTTCTACAGAAGAATAAACTGATAATAAATATTTCACGAAAATTAGAAAACTATACAGGTGTGTCAGGTGTTGCCTATTGAACGTCATAATCCACAAAGTGTTAGCAAAATAATAGAATTAATTTTTGGCTGGCCAAAAGAAAAACTGCCAGCCAAGAGCATTAGTTTCTGCAAAAATCCCGTGGTCAATGAGTTAATGAGTTAATCAGGCTGTGACTGTGTGTTGGGGGCAATCAGAGCCCAGTGCAGACCATGGCTGTATCTCCTGCCCTCAATGGGTGCAGACAAGTCCTGGGCCAGCAGCTGTGGCCGCTCTCCCGTGACAAATAGGGCACTGCTGCAGGGCTAGCAGGCTGCATGGGCCTCGGGCTGTGTCCCTCAGGCCTCCCTGTCTCTTCCCTTTCCTGGCATCCTAGGGATGGTGTGTGGTGGTCAAGGAGACACCAGAACCTCCAGATTTACAAGTCTTTGTCCACTTTCTTTAACACACAAGCAGGGTATGGGCAGGCCATCCAGCCCCGGTCTCATATTACACTCCACTCAGTGAGTGTCGCCAGCCCAACAAATTCCTGAAACACCAGGTAATGGTAGAATATATGCCACAATTTCTTTCAGGATAGTCAAGATTAGAAAATATATTTCTAGAGGGGACAGCCAAAAACTTGTTTTTCATATGATAATTATAATTATATATTTATAATTAGAATAAATTACAAAAAGATAATAGTAATAATAAATATATAATCATAATAAATTATCATTATAATTGTTATAATAATTATAATAAATTAAATGATTAAATAGTTATATTTTATAATTATAATACATAAGTATTATACATAATTTCTAAATATAAATTTAGAAATTTATATTATAATATGCATATGTTATAGTCATAGCATATGGTATGAATATGTAAATGTATACATATATTTATACTCAATCATTGTTGAATTTATCAGAGCCCAGTTAATGTCCTCACCTCCACCCCAGCCTGAACACCAAAGAATATGAAGAGAACAAAAAGTTGGGAAAAATAAACAGAAGTGAGGGGCTCATCTTGTTTTGGGAGAGCATGTGCAGTGTGCAGAAATAGATATTAAGTTAACATTAAAATCCTGGGAATTTTTCTTAATACCATTCCGCTCAATGGCACCTCAGTCCCCATAACCCTAAATTTTTTTGTCTTCCAATCTTTTTGCTAACCTATACTCTAAAATTTTTCCAAAAACCTATGTTCTTCCATCCACATTTTTAAGTTGACAGCTGAATTTCTCTCTTCATTAAGTTTAAATATGTGAGGTAGAATTTCCCACATAATGCAAATATCAGCATTTTAAAATAAAGCGGTTCATCCCCCTTTAAAATGTATCTAACAGAAGGGAAACACTATAGTTGTCTTATGTCCACTATCATCATTTAATGCAAAAGTTGCTCAGTCACGTCTGACTCTTTGAGATCGCATGGACTATACAGTCCATGGAATTCTCCAGGCCAGAACACTGGAGTGGGTAGCCTTTCTCTTCTCCAGGGGATCGTCCCAACCCAGGGATCGATCCTAGGTCTCCTGCATTGCAGGCGAATTCTTTACCAGCTGAACCACAAGGGAAGCCCATCATCCATTTAAAAAATACAACAAATTCCCTTCTTTGGGTATTGGAAATTTATTATCTTTAAACTGTATTTCCATTCCTCTTCCACACAGGATTTTATGCCAAGAAAAGATATTTTTGTGATTGAAAATCTTTCATTGACTGCCCATCATACTTGGTTACAGAAATATGAACAAAAGTGGAAATTTAAAAATTATTTCCTCTGGGTTTAGTTATCATCTTAATAATAATCCACATGTGATCAAAACAAATATTAACACATTGTTATAAGCTTTGATTAAAATAATTATTAAATATAAGAAGTAAACATTTTTGGAAAAGTATCAGATGGTTAGGTGTGTCATCGTGCGTTCATTAAAAGGCGTCTTGCTTGTATTATTATGGATAATAATATGGGTAAATTATTGTATTGTATCCATATACAAAATATATGGATACCAAGGGAGAGGGGGCAACTGACAGGCAGACATAAAAGCAAATGTTTGGTAAATAAATGTTTGCTGAGCCAGGTAGATACAACGGGACACAGGGAGGAATTTAACGAACAGACTTCGGTGGGCTCCTCCCAGCTACACACCTGGCTCCAGCTGTGATTACCTCTGGTGATTGATGCTTCCCTCCTGGATCAGGGCCTCTGTCTACAGTCTTTAGGAGGCTAAGGGGGACAAAGGTCTTCCTGAGTCTTCTGGGCCTTGACTGGTTTCAGCTCAAAGTAATCCATATGCCAAAGGGATATTTTGGAGGCAGCACATTTTGCTGCCTCCGTGAGAATCTGGAAACTGAGTCCCTTACATCTGGGGTCCTCCTACCTCTTGGGAAAGCTCTGAGTCTTGAGGTTGTTGGTTGGCCCAGTTGGTTGTACCACGTGAGCCTTCTGAATTCTGCACTGAGATGCCTCCTCCCACGCGGAAAAGTGACCAGCCTCAATGCCCAACCCCCACCCCTCGGAGCACTCGGACTCTGCTCCCGCCCAGCCTCTGCCTGCTGGAGTCCGCCCTCCTTCACGTTATCTAGCAAGACTCAAATTCCAATTGGACAGGGACCTATCAATCACCTGCTGCGGAGAGAATACTGATACCGTAGTCGGAGAGGTGGGGAATCCTCCGATGAGCCCTTCGGGTGATCACACCGCTTGCCCCACCATGACCCCCTGATTCACACGCTGTGCACCCCAGCCGCAGAACCTGGTCACACCCGGTTCAGATGCTTCACTCCAGCTTCTTCCTCATCCGTGTTGTCCTCCTCAACAGACTTCAACGACGCTCCTTTGGAGCTGGAATCACATCTTAAACTGAAAAACTAAAATAGAAAACAAACTAACAAAACCCCACAAACCCCATAGTTATAACACTTTAAGTAGCTTTTCATCTGGGCCCCCTTCCAGCATCTTACACAGGCCTGGCCTTAGAAGTCGCTCAGATTCTGGCAGGCCCTAGATTGGGGTTCCACTGCTGGGCGCTCCCCCGGCTCCTCCGTTGCTCCCACCCGTGGAAAGCAGGCTGCATACTATAAGTCGCGCATCTGGAAGACAAGAGCTCCCCTTCCTCTTTCATCCAGTTTTTTCCTTTAAGTTTCCTTCCTCCCCTCCCCTCAGCCCTCCCTTCCTCCAGCTTCCAGGGTGGGGCTTCAGAGAAATCTCCAGGCACAAAGTGGGGTCGGGGTGGGGGTGGGGTAGGGGGCTGTAACCTCCCCTGCTAGCCTTTCCAGCTAAGTCTGGAGATGAACAGGTGCTTAGGCGTAATCCCCGGGCATGGCTGGGGAGAGGAAAACTCGGTTCCAACTGGAAATGTTTCTTTGGAAACCTTGGGACCTCTGGCACGATCCCACCAGTTACATCTAGTGGCTTTATTTCTTTTCATCTGCTCCACAGTGTGGCCTCTCTGCCCCTCTCTCCGGCACTAAGACGCTTCTCTGGAATCCTCCTATCCCAGGGCTGACACTGCGCCCTCTAAGCAGGCCAGGGCTGTAGCCCATCAGGGACCCAAATCTGACCCCAGGGGGATGCCTCTTGTCTTCATCCTTGCCAAAAAGACCATCCTTTCTCACTTTGTGTTTGCTTGACTTCTTGCGAGTGTCCCTGCGGTAGATCTTATAGGAGGTGAACAGTCTAGGTAAGGAAAACCTTTGAAAGAGAGAAAAGACAGCAGAAGAATGAATGATCTGATTGTGAGCAATGCACTCCTTCTGGAGGGCTCTAGAAGCCTTGCTGGAAGCACCCTGGAGACGCTTCTCAGAAATAGCACCCTCAGAGAAGGTTCCAGAAGCTTGTTCCAAGGGACGTTTTCTTCCCAGATGTTGCTGGTGTAAAATGAGCAGGAAATTTGGACACAGCTGTAGCATAGTGAGCACACTGATAATGCGGTGGGGGTGCAGTGACATGGGAGGCAAAGGAAAGAGTGCTGGTTATCCTGAACCCCACAAAGACATTCACAAATATTTCTTAAGTATCTGCTGTATGCAAAGGCATCTATTAGGCACCATGGGAGGAGAAGGGATATAAAGTCCATCTCTGTGCATCGTAATTCGCATGTTGCCATAGCAGAGAGGATGCTTCCAAATTTGGGGGTGCATTTACAGACTTATATACAGAGTATATCATGAGAAATGCTGGACTGGATGAAGCACAAGCTAGAATCAAGATTGCCAAAAGAAATATCAATAACCTCAGATATGCAGATGACACCACCCTTATGGCAGAAAGCAAAGAACTTGATGAAAGTGAAAGAGGAGAGTGAAAAAATTGGCTTGAAACAACATTTAGAAAACTAAGATCATGGCATCTGGTTCCATCACTCCATGGCAAATAGATGGGGAAACAATGGAAACAGTGACAGACTTTATTTTGGGGGGCTCCAAAGTCACTGCAGATGGTGACTGCAGCCATGAAATTAAAAGACCCTTGCTTCTTGGAAGAAAAGTTATCACCAACCTAACAGCATATTAAAAAGCAGAGACATTACTTTGCCAACAAATGTCCGTCTAGTCAAAGCTATGGTTTTTTCAGTAGTCATGTATGGATGTGAGAGTTGGACTATAAAGAAAGCTGAGCACTGAAGAATTGATGCTTTTGAGCTGTGGTGTTGGAGAGGACTCTTGAGAGTCTCTTGGACAACAAGGAGATCCAACAAGTCCATCCTAAAGGAGATCAGTCCTGAATATTCATTGGAAGGACTGATGCTAAAGCTGAAATGCCAATACTTTGGTCAACTGATGCAAAGAACTGACTCATTGGAAAAGACCCTGATGCTGGGAAAGATTGAAGGCAGGAGGAGAAGGGGATGACAGAGGATGAGATGGTTGGATGGCATCACTGACTCAATGGACATGAGTTTGAATAAGCTCCGGGAGCTGGTGATGGATAGGGAGGCCTGGCATGCTGCAGTCCATGGGGTCTCAAAGAGTCGGACATGACTGAGCAACTGAACTGAACTGAACTGAACTTACATTTTCCTCAATAAATATAAGGATCCCCTTAGAGTGGTCATACAGACAAAAAGTAGCATGGTTGATCACAGGGACTGAGAGCAAAAAGGAATGAGGAGTTATTGTTTAATTAGTATGTATGCTAAGTCACTTCAGTCATGTCCGACTCTTTGCGACCCCATGGACTGTAGCCCGCCAGCCTCCTCTGTCCATGAGAATTTCCAGGCAAGAATACTGGAGTGAGTTGCCATCTCTTTCTCCAGGGGATCTTCCTGACCCAGGGATCAAACCCGTGTCTTTTATGTCTCCTGCATTGGCAGGCGTGTTCTTCACCACTAGCGCCACCCAGGAAGCCCTTAATTGATACAGGGTTTCAGTTTTGCAAGAGAAAAACTTTCTGGAGATGGATGAGAGTGATGGTCACACAACAATGTCAGTGTACTTAAGGAAACAGAACTTAAAAGGACTAAAGCGGTAAATTTTATGTTATGTGTATATTACACAGTTAAAAATATTAAATGCAAATAAACAGAAAGTATAAGGGTCGCAGATCCTGTTGCTGGAGCTCCCACCGCCCCGTCAGACCCTGCTGGTCCTGCCCATTCTTCTCTGCTCCCCTCTCAGCCCCTCTCTGCTCTTGCTGCATCTCCCACAGCCTCCCTGTCTCACTTCTGCCTTGTGATGGGGGAAGGGAACCCCAAGTTCGATTCCAGTTAGAATTCCACGTGCATCACTTGTCTGTCATGTGACCTCGGGCCAAGTTCTGATTTCTCTTGACCTCAGTTTCCCAGTTTGTCACATTAGGACCGTCTCCTAGTCCGCTTGTGGGAAGATCAAACATGGAGACCCCAAGGGTTGTGTGTCCGGCTCACCCTAGGGATCCCACCAACAGTGACTTCCTTCCACCTTCTGGGTTCTCCAACAACCCCTCCCTGGGCACAAGGGGATGCTTTCAGAGATGCTGCTGGGTGGGAAGAACCCCTTATCAGATGATGACTGAATGTGCAAACGTGCAGTTGCTATTTTTAAATTCTGGATCTCTATTTCATTTTTGTCCCAGCAGGATGATTTATGCCCTTTTCTATTTCTACAGAAGAGCAGCTTTTATTATGTCATCAATTAGAGATGGATGGAGGTCTGTGTGTGTGGCTCCTTCCTGGGAAAGGAGCTCAGCGGGGGTGGGAGGAGGGTGGTACTCAGCTGTTTGCTGATTGCTTGACTCAGCCTGAGGCTGTTATAGATTTCCCATCCTGTGTTCAAAACTGCCAGCAAAGTCACAGCGATAACCAAACAGATTCTGGAAGGATGAATACAGAAGGCAATATTGGTGGTGCCACAGCTGCGAATGCCGTCCGCAGCAGACAGCCCAGAGTCACAGGCCTGGGGGAATCCACCTGTGGGCTGAATAATGGGGGGCACGTTGAAGGTGAAGTCATGCCCAGGGCGAGGTTGGCACTTTCTGGAACTCATCAATAAAGCAAAGCGCTCCTTTGGTCCTGGGGCGGGAAGTTTCTGATTGCTCCCTGGCCCTGGGAATGTCACAACTCAAATGGTGAACACAGATGCCCCCGTCCTGAAATAAGGACCCCAGTTTTCAGCCCATGTTGCACATGAGGGATGTGGGGAGGGACAGGACACCCTTGTGACAGCCAGGGACTCCTTGCTCTTGCGAGAGATCAAAGACCTTTGAGTGCTTTCATTTATTTTGCTATGAGTGGAGCCGATCTCCCCGAGAGGGTATGGGAGGGAGAGTTCTGGAACATATTCTTGTCTCCTGGGGGTGGTAAACTCTTCCAGAATGTGTCTGGTCTGCCATATGGCAGAGAAACCGAGCCCAGTGGGGTGCTGGCTGACTGGGAGTGCTTGGCTGTCCCTCGCAGACATCCTGGGATAGGAACTCCTAGAGGTCAATCTAATTGGACTGCTCCTTCCCTGCTCTGTACTAATTAAACAAGAAAACAAGGCATTGGTGGAAAGTTTATTTACAATACAGACCAAGCAATGCCAAAGATGCTACAAGGCAGTGGGCAGATCCCAGGGAGGGGGCAGGCAGTGGTGCCTGTGGAGCCCAGAGGAGGGCTGTGGCGGGGTTAGTATCAGTGGGATTTCTGGGGTTCAAGGGCAGTTGATAGAGTCGGATCGGGGCCCCTGACTAACTGCAGAGAGCCAGGTTTGTGGAAAGTCAGACTGACTTTTGAGGACACCTTTGAAAGAAGCAGGAATCAGGAAAATGGTTCCAGCCAGAAACTCCAGGATTTCAGCCCAAGGCAGGAGAAGTTCTGGCTGCTGGTAAGGGTCTGATTCTTCCCATAGGATGGATCTGTTCCCTCCGCAGAGTATAAGTTCCCTGAGGTATGGCCGTCAGACCACACTATGGACCCCTCCATTACAGCTGAGAGAGAAACCGGGCTGGACAGAATTTCATGCTCAGGCTTGGAGTGGAGACCAGGTGACAAAGCCTATAACCTGTGGCAGGTGTGACAAATGCTCCCAGGTATCTGTTATAAGGTCTACATTTTGTGAACTGACTCTTTGTTTCCAAGCCCCATCCAGTGGCCCTTCTTCAACCCTCTTGAACAGCCCTCCTCATTTTCTGCTCAGTCCTAGCTGTTAGCCCACAGGCCAGTCCTAGTGCCTGATAGGTGATCTGCCAGTGTGGCTGAGCAAATGGAAAGATTAGATATTGATGAGGCTTGCAAAGGCGTTAGCAAAGGTGGCCAAAGCAATGTGCCATGACATAGTCAGATATGCTTCCAGAGAAATTCCTTGAAAAAGATCTTTGGAGCCTGGGTAGAAAATAGCCATTAAGAGTGGATCTAGAGGACTTCCCTAGTGACACAGTGAATGAGAGTTTGCCCGCCAATTCAGGGGACACAGATTCAATCCCTGGTCTGGGAAGATCCCATATGCCTCAGTGCAGCTAAGTCCGTGTACCACAACTACCGAGCCTGTGCTCTAGAGCCGAGAGCTGCAGCTACGGAGCCTATATGCTGCAACTACTATAGCCCTTGTGCCCTAGAGACTGTACTCCACAACAAGAGAAACCACCGTAATGAGAGCCTGTGCGCCGCAGAGAAGAGCAGCGCTGCTGGCCACAGCTGGAGAAAACTTACGCAAAAGCAACAAAGACCCAGTGCAGCCAACATTTTTTTAAAAAAATAGTGAATCTAGAGGGACTTTCCTGGTGGTACAGTGGATAGGAATCCACCTGCCAATGCGGGGGACACAGGTTCAGTTCTTGGTCTGGAAAGATTCCACGTACCGTGGAGCAACTACTTCCATGTACCACGACTACTGAAGCCTAAGTGTAGCAACAAAGACTCAGCACAGCCAAAAAAAAAGAGAGATCTAGAGCATAAAACGCTTTATTCTGTTTCTCCTCTCTGAGCGGAATCCATCCTGATGTTCGTTTATGAGCCCATTATTACATTCACATATGTATTTCTTCTCACTGTGCACCAAACTTTTTTCAGTGTGACCTGAACTTCATTTGCCTTATGAATGTCATAGTCTTATACATTTTATTGGCATTTGTAAGCATTGCAATAAATTAGACATTTTAAAAGTATGTGCCTCTGAAAATAATTACTGGAGTTTTGACTAACGGAGTGGTGTCCCCGTGAGAAGCATCAATTTCTTTTGTTGGGGAAAAGGCAAACATTTTTATGAAAACAATGCTCACTCCACGTAGGGTAGATGTGGGAGTATACACAAGGGATGATGCAAGTCCTTTTCCCATGCAGCTGAATTGAAAAACAAGACAAATATTTTGAACAGCTCATATGTCAAGGAGACATGTGCAGACCCCACTTGTTAAAATAATAATGGTATCATGGTGCACTGATGTGGCGCTTTTATCTTCAAAGCAATTTATGACTGTTCACTAGTTGAGTTGGAACAAAAGATCAGAAATTGGCGGGAGGTTCTGGGTATGTGATTTTAAGAAGAATGGATGGGACAGAGATCAAAGAGACAGCCCTCCACCCACTAGGCTTTGTTAAGTGTCCCCCTGGAACCTAAAAGGAAGCCTGCAATTCTACCCTGGGGGGCTGGTTTCTTCTGGACAGTGGAAGCTGACAATTCAGTGGCAGAAAGAAAGTTGGGCTTTTTTTTTCATCAAATCCCACTCCTCTAGCCTTGTGTGGTCATGGTCCTAGAACCAGTGAAGGCCAGCCGATACATTCCCCACCAGGGTCCCCATGTCCACCTCACACTCAAAAGAGGGGAGACATTTCAGCTCGTGCCATGGTCTCTACCTCTCTCCAGTCCCTTTGGGCCAAGGTGGCCCCACAGTCTGAATCCAAGGTCATAATAGTGGTTCTGTGTGTGGGAGGGGTGAGGGATAGTTAGGGAGTTTGGGATTGACAGGTTCACCGTTTCAGGTGTTCAGCAAAATGATTCAGTTATACGTGTACATACGTCTATTTGTTGTCAAATTCTTTTTCAGTTTTGGTTATTACAGAATATTGAGCAGAGTTTCCTATGCTATACAGTAAGTCCTTGTTGGTTATCTATTTTAAATATTGATATAGTGTGTGAACCTGTAAATATATATAAATACATATATCTATATAAACCTGTAAATATATATATACACACACATCGGGTACATCATGCCTGGATTTGCTTCCATGTGTCTTAATGAAGTATTTCCTGAGTACCCACTCTGGACCGGGTTCTCTGCTGGGTGCCGGGGCCATGGCTTGAATAAGACAGTGTTGTCATGGCCCTCATGAAGTTTCTGGTCTAAGAGGAGAAAGCATTCGACCCAGGAATGAGCACTAATGTATGGATGAAATGCATACTTGTGGATGAAAACTCTAGGGAACTGAATGAGCAGGAAGTCTTGACCTCATCTGGGAGTCAGGAAAGGCTCTACTAAGACAATGTTTGAGGTAGATGCTGGGAAATCAACAGAGAAAAGAGAGGTGGCATGGGGGGAAATTCCAAGAAGAGACACTGGTTCCTCGGCGGAAGCCAGTGAGCCAGGGGACTTTTGAAAAGGACAGTGTGGCTAGAATCCCAGGAGCGAGGAGGCAGTGGAGAGGGAAGAGAGGCTGGACCAAGGCTTGCAGTGTTTTGGGAGTCTTGGGGCAGGCTTGGGTTTTAATCCCCAAAGCAGTGACAAGTCATCAAAGCGTTTTGTTTTGGCATGCAGGATCTTTGTTCCTTTACCAGAGATTGAACCTGTGCTCCTGCAATGGAAGCATGGATTCTTAACCACTGGATCACCAGGGAAGTCCATCCATTACCTTTTTTAAAATGTATCCATCCATCAACCATTTATGACAATGACTGTACTTACGTTGTACAAAGTCACCTCAGCTATGTCCAGCTCTTTGCAATCCTGTGAACTGTGGCCCACCAGCCTTCTCTGTCCACGAGATTTCCCAGGCAAGAACATACTGGAATGGGTTGCCATTTCCTACTCCAGGGGATCTTCCTGACCCAAGGATGGAACCCTCATGTCAGATGTCTCCTGCATTGGTACACGGGTTCTTTATCACTAGCATTATCTGGAAAGCCCCGTACTTACATTAGTGGAGACATATACTTTTTTTTTCTTTTATTTTGGCCACACCATGTGGCATGTGGGACCTTAACTCTCCGACTAGGAATCAAACCTGTGCCCTCTTCATTGGCAGCATGGAGTCTTGACCACTGGACTGCCAGGGAAGTCCCCGTCCAAAGGTTTCAAGGAGGAGGGTTGTATCTTCCTCCTCCTGATTTTTAAAGGTGACCCTGGCTTCTGTGTAGAAATCAGTGGCACAGAGCCGGGGTGGAGGGAGCGATGTCCAAGTAGGACTCCCCGTGGCCATTCAGTGAGAGAGGATGGGCTTGGTAAGGGGGTGTTGGACGAGATGGCGGGGACTGGATGGATGTCAGTTCCACAGGCCCCACAGAGAGCTTTTGCATATGTTCTCCATCAATTATAAATGTTTTTTAGCTGTCAAACATCATCATGACTGTTATCGGTCTGTATATTTGGTTTGGAAATACATAGATAAATTAACATAACCTCATTAAGGGAAACGGCATTCCAGATCAAGAGCTGGCAAACCAGTCCATCTGTGGGCCAAGACCGGCCCTCTGCTACTTTTGTAAATAAGGTTTTATTGGCCCACGGCCACGCCCACTTGTTTCCATATTGTTTATGGCTGCTTTTGCCTGGCAAGTTGACTAACTCTAACAGAGACCACATGTCCAGCACAGCTTAAAATACTCCCTGATTTACAGAAAAGTTTGCCTACCTCTGTTCAGATCGTTATGCTTCCTGTTGATGAAAGCTACACTTCTTAACCCTTTCTCTCTGGCTCTGCCAGTTCTGAGAGCTTCGGGCTCCTCTCTCACTTCTGCCCTTGAGGTGAAGGCAATCGCCAGTCTTCCTGGGTACAAGGAGACCTGATGGCTAAGGTTAAGTCATGAGCTTCTCTGATGGCTCAGTAGATAAAGAATCCTGCAATGCAGGGGACGTGGGAGACGTGGTTTCGATCCCTAGGTCAGAAAGATCTCCTAGAGGACGGAATGACAACCCACTCCAGTATTCTTGCCTGGAGAATCCCATGGACAGAGGAGCCTGGTGGGCTACAGTCCAAATTGTCACAAAGAGAAATGACTGAGCAAGCAGGTAGGTGCATACTCTAGTTAAAATTCTATGTCTTCTCATTTTACAGAATAAATAAAAATATAGTTAAGACATTGGCCCCAGGGACTTCCCTGGTGGTCCAGTGATTAAGACCCCACACTTCCAAAGCAAGGGACACAAATTGGATCCCTGGTTGGAGAACTAAGATCTCATATTCTGTGTGGCATGACTGAAAAATAAAACAAATTAAAAAAAAACCTTTAGTTTCTCCATTGTAAAATGAGGATAACGACAGCACTAACCTCAGAGGTTGTTTCAACAAGTATTTATCGAATAGCTACAGGGTACTAGGGACCATCCTTGTTCTGGAGAAGACAGTGAGTAAATCAGATAACGTCCACGCTCCAGGAGCTTATAGAGTGAGAAGAGGCATCAGTAGGGCCCTGCGGGGACAAAGCGCAGCATAAATGAAGCTGGTACAGACATGAGGGATTATCTACCCACCACATCATCACCCATCATCTCCCAGAGCTCTGTAGTGACCCAAGCTTCCAGGCTTGTGGCTGTCTTAGAATCGAACACAAACTCAAAGCCAGCATTGGGTGAGGGAGTGAGGCAACCATCTCAGGTGCAAACTTTAAGGCGACAACAAAACACTCCAACTAATGCGGCGTCATCAAAATAAAAACTAGAGAAAGAATCCACGGTGAACAAATGACCAAAATTTTACATAAAGACAGAATCATCATTGCTGAATTTTCCTTCTTCCTCAGAGTCCTAGATGGCTTGGCGGGAGCTGCACAGACTCACACCCACACGTCCAAGTGCATTGCTCTACTCTAGGGCACGCGCATCCCTGTGCTGGGCACCAGCCCGAGTCCTCACTTTTCTCTGAAGTGTGACCTTTAGACACAACTCGGACGGCTGAGCGAACGTTCAGAAACCCCCTCATCGCCTCTCTTTGGAGGCCTCGGGAATGGAGTTCCGCTGTGTTTTGTTTTGTCGACATTTGCCAGAACCGTAAACCAGAGAGCGTCCAACTGTTATTGGCAGGGCCTAGGAAAGTTTAAACGGCACCCCATCAATCTAGAAACGCAACCTCAGAGGCCTGCAGGCCAGGCTGGGGGGAAACCGCAGACCTCACAGCCCGGATGGAAAGAACCCAGACTTGAGACTGAAGAAGAGCCTCCTTCAGTCAGATCCCTGGGATTCCCGGGGGTCTTCCTCATCTGTAATACATGCTCACTCACTCTCACAGACACAGGCACACATGCACACACCCACTCATACACTCACACACAACACACACACACACACTCTCACATATGCTCACACTCATACACACTTCACATACACTCACACGATCCCATACCCTCACACACTCACACACACTCACACATAAGACACACACACACTCACACACAAGACACACACCCTCATATACTCACACACTTTCATACACCCTCACACACACTCACACACACACAAGACACACACAGCCTCACACACACACTCACATTCACATAGAGACACTCACATACAGATACTCAGACACACACAGATGTACGTATACACATGCATCTGTTTGCCAGAAAACTGACATTGACTCTTTCAGGGACTTAAAACAACAGAAGGCAAAATGATTTGTGTCATGTCAAGGGTATGTATAGGAGCAGAAGACTGAACAAGTAAGTTATGTGTGTGTGTGTGTGTGTGTGTGTCCCTGGGAGCACCGCACGCCCGTCCACGTCGTCCAGTGGCTATGGCTGCACAGATGTGGGGCTCAGGGCCATGGCCCAGCGGCCGCCCTGCTGCCCAGTGACAGGGAGCCATCCCACGGGGATGCTGACATATGAAACATCCTGGATCTGGTTCACTAGAAGGAGGGTGGTGGGTGTCTAGCACTTTGTTCTAGATTCTGTTTCTAGGTACAGAGCCTTCTGTGTTGCAGGCAGGAGAAAGCCTGACACCTCACGTGCAAGCTGGGTCACTGATAGAGGACAGTCCAGCAGGTGAAGGGGTGGAAGAAAGGCCTGGCTAGTCGCTCTTCCCGGGCATCAACCAATGGACCTCAGGAATCAGGAGAGGTTGAGGTGGGTTAGTCCTATCAGGATAGTCATGTCCATTACTCGTTTGTTACACGTTCATAATAGCCAGGTGTGGTTTGGTGTCCTGGGAGATTCCAGGAAGAGGGATGGACAACGTGACTCCTGCCTTCCAGGGGCTGCCAGGTTGGTCGATAACTGGTAGGGTAACTGGTTGTGAAATAATGACACTGTTTGGGGAAGGATTTGTGCGGTCAGTTCTATGGCTCGACCCCACCCCTGCTATGCACAGTGTCATAGGCTGGTAGACAGGACCGGGAGCAGAAGGACACGGAGCGTCGTTCTGCCCAGGAGGCTTGGTTCTGCGGCTCTGTGACCTCAGGCTGGTGCTTCTCAAAGTGTGAGCCTGATGGGTGGGCCCAGCAGCATCACCATCCCCACGGGAGCCTGTGAGCATGCCAGTTCTCAGGCCCCACCACTGACCTATTGGATCAGAAGCTTCAGGAAGGGATCCAGAAAACTGTCTTAACAAGCCTTCCTGAAATTTGCTCACACGTGAGAACACGGCCTTCAAGCACATCGCTTGACCCCTCTGGCTCTATTTCCCTCATCTCCCACCAAGGGAAAGTTACTTGTCCCAGTCCGCCTATTTAAGTTATGAGAATCAAGTAAGCTAATCAAAGCACCTAATAATGCTAAGTGAGAGTCGCTCCTTCGTGTCCGACTCTTTGCGACCCCATGGACTATCCATGGAATTCTCCACGCCAGAATACTGGAGTGGGTAATCTTTCCCTTTTCCAGGGGATCTTCCCAACCCAGGGATTGAACCCAGGTCTCCTGCATTGCAGGCAGATTCTTTACCAACTGAACTATGAGGGAATGCTAAGGACATCAACAAATTATTACCATAAAGAAGATGTGGGACATATATACAGTGGACTATTGTGCTTGTCTAAGTCGCTTCAGTCATGTTTGTCTCTTTGCGACCCCATGGACTGTAGCCCACCAAACTCTCCTGTCCATGGGATTCTCCAGGCAAAAATACTGGAGTGGGTTGCCATGCCCTCCTCACAATGGACTATTACTCAACCATAAAAAAAGAATGAACTAACACCATTTGCAGCCACATGGATGGACCCAGAGATTATTATCCTGAGAAAGACAAAGATAAATATTTATGAAATCACTTACATGTGGAATCAAAATATGATGAATCTATTTACAAAACAGAAATAGACTCCAAACACAGAAAATAAACTTATGGTACCAGAAGGGAATGGGAAGTGGGGGTGGAACAAATTAGGAGTTCAGGATTAACGTATACACACTTACATATAAAGTAGACAAGCAGCAAGGACCTACTGTACAACACAGGGAACTATATTCAGTACCTTCTAATAACCTATAATGGAAAAGAATCTGAAAAATATGTATAAACAATCACTTTGCTGTATACCTGAAACTAATATAATGTAAATCAACTATTCTCCAATTTAGAAAATAACAATTATTACCAATACAAAGCAGAAAACTTTAAACAAACAAACAACAAAATCCAGTCACTTCCGGCAGTGACTATGACATTCTATTCCAGGAGCGGTCTTCATCAGAGAAAACATCCAAGAGGTGCCTCCCATCTAAGACCATACTGTAAATACCCACATCACAATAAAACCCATCACTCACCCTCAGCAGGGCTGCTCAAGTTGTTCAACAGCCCCTGAGTGAACCGGATTCCACAGCTTCAGACGCACAGGCCCAGCGGGGGTGGGCGCCAGGCCAGGTTGCTTCGGGCCAGACAGGTTGGAACGCTTTTCTTCAGAGTTCCTGAGGAGGGAGTGGTAATAAACTCAAGAGAGAAACAGCCAGGAGGGCTTAGGAAAGCTACCCCATCACCTTACAGGCAAGTTAAATATACAATGGTGCATAGAAGAGAGAAGCTTGCTTCTTAGAAGACTCAAGGGAAAAGATTACACAGAGGGTTCAGAGAGAGCCACTCTCACCATTAAAAAACAGAGTGGTAAATCTACAGATAAATTTACAGGTAAAATTACAGATCTGTAAATCTACAGATACAGTGGGGTATTAAAAAAAAAAGGAATTTTAACATAGAAATTTTCAAAGTGATAGGATAGTCTATCTGTAACATCGATTCCTCCCATGACAGTACTTTTCTATTGTGACAATATAAATATTATAGAATTTACCATTTTAAATGTATCAGTTTATTTTTGGTTGCACTGGGTCTTCATTGCTGGGTGCCGCCTTTCTCTAGTTGTGGAAAGTGGGGCTACTCCTCACCGTGGTGTGCAGGCTTCTCATTGTGCTGATTTGTTGCAGAGCGCAGGCTCTAGGCTCTTGGGCTTCGGGAGTTGCAGCTCACAGACTCTAGAGTGCAGGTTCAGTCGTTGTGGGGCACAGACTCAGCTCCTCTGCAGCCCATGGAATCTTCCTGGACCAGGGATCAAACCTGTGTCCCCTGCATTAGCAGGCAGATTTGTAACCACTGGACTGCCAGGGAAGTGCCATTTTAACCATCCGTAAGTGTACAGTACTCTGGCATTAAGTACATTCACATTATCATGCAACCATTGCTACCATCCACCTTCAGAACTTTTTCATCTTCTCCAACTGAAATCTGCACCTGCTCAACACACTCTCCCCCACCCGCCGGCAACCACCGTTCTGCCTTGACCATGAATTTGACTAGAATACTTAGGTACATCATATCAAAGAAATCAAGCAATGTGTGTCTTTTGTGACCACCTTATTTCACTTAGCATAATGTCTTCAAGTTCATCCAGGTTATAGCATGTGTCAGAATTCCTTTCTTTTGAAGGCTGAAAAATATTCCATCGTATGTCTATATCACATTTCGCTTATCCATTCATCTACCGATGGATAGTATTTTGACTTCCAGGCTTCTATGTGCTAACCACCTGGAAAGGTGGAAAATAAATGAGGTGTGTGGAAAACACTAGGCACAGCCAGATGGGTGTCATGACCCCAGGCGGTGAGTCAGCAGGCAAGTGCGTCTGAGATGTCACTGCTCACAGCCGGCAGGAGACGCGGACGGAAAATGTGACCTAAATGTCCATTCATAGAGAAACAAATACTATCAGGGTAATGTGGATGGTGACATCAACTCTTCTGTCAAGAAGCTCCCAACAGCAGCACTCTGAAATACCAGAAATGAGGCCGCCGTGGTATCTGGCCAATGTTTGTATGCACGCAAGGAGCCTGTGTCCACTAAAGATGATGGCAGAAGTATTTGGTGTCTGTGTTGATGATTCTATTTTCAAATTAGTACTGTGTTGATTTCAGAAGAGCTGACTTCTTCCTAAGTGTGTATAAATGCTTTCAGGATGGAAATGTTCAAAGTGCTAAATCACTGGGGACAAAAACAGTGTTTGTTCCAATGTCCGCCTTATTAGGGTCTTAGCAAAGAGTTAAATTTTTGTTCCAATAAAAGGGAAGTGGCAGGGAAACAGGGACCACCAACAGGCTGACCATCCGTGGGCTGTGGGTTGAATATGTGCGTGATGATCAATAAACAAGAAGCATCACCATCTATCGACCTGCGATCCTGACTCCGAAACTTCCCCATTGCCTTCTTTGATAGGAAACAGAGGAAGTGAGGCCCTGCTGCCCCAGCCCTCGCTGCCCTCGGACCCTCATACACCAGCTTCTCTCCCCTTTGGCTCACGTTGCAGACTGAATAGGATGCAGGTGTCGTTATTCAGAGTCTGCTTACTAAGCAGAATGGAAAGGGAGAAGGAAAGTTCAGCTGCACATGTGTAAGGCAGCAAATAGCTCTCCAGGGGGAGAGAAAGCCCTGGCCAGCATTTGTGTAGGAAGAACTGAGTGCTGGGGGAATATTTCATTCTTATGCGCTAGTGAGGCAGCAAGGGGGTGATTAACACGTTATTCACCTTAAATCAGGAACCGAAGGGAACCGAGAGAGATGAATCCCTTCCCATCCCTCACGGGATCCCCCCAAAATGGGTCTTGTCATTTTCCTTTGTGCATCTATGCTTATTAATAAAGAACCGGCCAAGGCAGACCTCTCAGGTGTCTTACTCACATCTGGACTGAGCAGGTGAATCTGTTCAGGGACAACTGTCCCCATCTGGGACAACTTCAAGCACGTAACTCATAAAAGTCTACATCTCTCACAAACTGACCCCACACGGATCCCGAGGCAATTGCAGTGGGAGGGACATGCATCACCGAGGTGGCAAGAGTTGGAAGAAGTCTTCTAGAAAAGTCCAGAGTTGAAGAATGCCAGATGTCCTGCTTCACTTTGGGGGACCTGAAATTCCCACCCGGCTGTGAGGCAATACCTCGCATGCTGGGTGCTTTCCTGTACACTATACCCTCCTGTGTGAGGTTCTTTCCCCACTGCTGCCCCTAGAGATCACTTGTTCATTGTTCAAAATGCATCCCAAACTCTTTCCTCCTCTGGGAAGTCTCCATAGGCCTAGTCAAGCAATGAATTGTGTTATCTTCCCTGATTCCAAATCCATTTATTTAGAGATATCTCTTCTCTTCTTCCCTTGTGGCTCAGCTGGTAAAGAATTCACCTGCAAAGCAGGAGACCTGGATTCAATCCCTGGGTTGGGAAGATCCCCTAGAGAAGGGAAAGGCTACCCACTCCAGTATTCTGGCCTGGAGAATTCCATGGACTGTGTAGTCCATGGGGTCGCAAAGAGTCGGACAAGACTGACTGATTTTCACTTTCACTACTCTTCTACTTAGAAACTGCTCAGTGCACTGAAATTCTCTGTCTGCCCCTGTCTCTGTCTCTCCATCTCTGTCTCTTCGTCTCAGAAGACACTGAGAATCTCTGGCCTGGGGACTGACTGACTATGTATTTGGCAGGAGATATGTGTTGAATGAGTGAACAGGTAGATCACCGTATCCATCCAGAAGGCCAAGTGGAACTGCAGAACTGGAACACAGAAAGGAGCAAAGCATCAATCCACCAGCTTATCAGGTTAGCTGGCCACCACCTGGCACAGAGCTGAGACCTGAAAAAAATGGGATTTAATAAGAAGGGAGGGATTTTAAGCCTCTCAGTGACTGGAGCCCCACTGTGCTCTCCATGTGGCATGCTCAGATGAGCCTACATTCAGGGTGGTAAGGACACTCAGTCACCTGTTTACATGTGTTCCCAACACATGAACATTTGTACCACATGTTTTGGGGATCAAAACTCAGGAATCTCAGCCATCAGACATCATGCCTCATTTTTTCTTTTCTTAAAAAATTATTTTAATTCATTAAGTAATATATTTTTTTGGCCACACCAGGCAGCATACAGGATCTTAATTCCCCCACCACGGAGGGAACCCACGCTCCCTGCATTGGAAGTACAGTCTTACCCAGTGAACCACCAAGGAAGTCCCTTCTCCCTTTTTATAAAAAATGCTTCTACCATTTTATTTGAAAATCCAACTAGTGAATTATCAGTGTTCTTGTTTGTCTCTCCAGTGGAGGATCCAACGGGGCGCCCTGCTCCCCTCTCCCGTTCCTTGCCATAGCAGGGAACATGTGGACTACAATAGACTTGAAGGAGAATTTCCTACTTAAGACTTCCGGTGGCCCGCAGAGTACCGCTATTCAGGAATAATTTTGTGTTGGCCAGAGATCAGCGCTGCACAAGGCTCCTGTGGTGCGTGGGGACCCCCAGTTTGTAAACAGGAACTCTTTCCTTACTGCTCAAGAATATTTGGACCCAACAACTGCTGCTCGGAAAATGGGAGGAGAGTGACGCTGAGGACCACTGTCAGCTGAGAAGTATTAAAACAAGCGCTGGTTTGTGCACACGCACCATCACCCATACACATGCACACGATGTACACAGCAGTAACACGTTCTGACGACAAAACCAGGCATCTCAGCGCTTGAGACCTGGCTGGGCATTTCCACGAACTGGCCAGCAGGGGGCAGCATTGCAAAGGCGTCGGAGGCACCCAGCCCGGATGCAGCCTATGGATGCAGCCCGCCTGGCTCCTCTGTCCGTGAGATTTCCCAGGCAAGAACACCGGAGCGAGTTATCGTTTCCTTCTCCAGGGGATCTTCCGGACCGAGGGATGGAACCCGCATCTCCTGCATCAGCAGGTGGATTCTTTACCACTGAACCACCTGAGAATTTGTCAGTGACTTCCAATTCCCCAATAGCACTTTCAAAAAGGAGAAGAGATGAAATTTAGTAATGTGTTATATTTAACCCAGTAAAATAGTATTTCGATGTGTAATATAAAAATATGGAACTACTTTGCATTTGTTTTTTGAAGTCTTCAAACCCGGGGTGCAGTTTACACTTTTACAGTATCCATCCCTGTGGGGACAGCGCATCACAAGGGTTCTTCCGGGTGAACCAGGCCTGGCGACTGTGGGAACACGCTGGGTGTTTACAAAGCCCCAGGGCCAGAGAGGGGTGGGAGCGGCAGACACGTGACCAGGCCCCACTGCCTGAATTTGGTTTTGTCCAAAACTTGAGGTTGTCACCAAAATCCCGAATGCCAGCCAAGCCCGTTTTCTTTCCCCTTTCCAGTGTGCGTTCCCACCCTTCTCTCTCTCCACACACACACAATGTTTGGAACCTGCAGCTGAAGTTTCCTCAGAGGTCTCTTTCATTAAAAATCTACAACAAAAGGGACAGAAGAGCAGCCACTATGGAGAACAGTATGCAGGTTCCTTGAAAACTGAAAATAGAGTTCCCATATGACCTTGCAACTCCACTCCTGGGCATATATCTGGAGCAAACGTTAATTCGAAAAGATACATGCACACCGATGTTCATCGCAAAACTATTTACAATAGCCATGACAAGGAAGTAACCCAAGTGTTCACTGACAGATGAATGGATAAAGAAGATGTGGTACACATATACAGCGGACTACTACTCGGCCATAAAATAGGCTGAAATAATGCCACTTGCAGCAACAGGGATGGACCTAGAGATGATCATACTAAGTGAAGTAGGTCAGAAAGAGGAAGACGTATCACTCATGTGTGTCATCTGAAATACGACACAATGAACTCAACTACAAAGACTCACAGGCACAGACAACAAACATGGTTACCAAAGGGGAAGGGGGAGGGGTGAATTAAGACTGTGAGATTAACAGATACACACTGCTGTATACAAAAGAAACAGCAAGACCGTTCCATGTAGCACAGGGAACTGTATTCAGTATCTTGTCATAAATTATGCTAGAAAAGAATCTGAAAAAGTATATATTGTTGTTGGTTAGTTGCTAACTCATGCCCAACTCTTTTGCCACCCCATGGACTATAGCCTGCCAGCCTCCTCCAGCCATGGGGATTCTCCAGACCAGAACACTGAAGTGGGTAGCCATTGCCTTCTCCAGGGGATTTTCCCAATCCGGGGAATGAAACCGGTCTTCCGCACTGCAGGCAGATTCTTTACTGTCTGAGCCCACCAGGGAAGCCCCAAAGTATATGTACGTGTCTGTAAATACAGAGGTATAGCGGAATCACTTTGCTCTACACCTGAAACTAGCACAACATTGTAAATCAATATAAAATAAAAATTAAATTAAAAAATTATAACAACAAACACAAACTTGGCAATTAAAAATTTTTTTAAAAAAAGAACTACCATATAATCCAGCAACTCCACTGCTGGCTAATTATACAGAGAGAAAAAACCCAGTGACTTGGAAAGCTGTCTGCACCCACATTCATTGCAACATTACATATATATATATATAGAGAGAGAGAGAGAGCTTGGAGGCAGTACTGTATTTTTCTTCTTAGGTAGCACTAATTTTCAGATGAGGCTTCCCTGGTGGCTCCCTGGTAAAGAATCCGCCTGCCAATGCAGGAGACATGGGCTCAATCTCTGGGTCAGGAAGATCCCCTGGAGGGGGAAATAGCAACCCACTCCAGTATTCTTGCTTGGAAAATCCCAGAGGAGCCTGGCGGACAGCAGTCCATGGGATCACAAAGAGTCAGACACCACTTAGGGACTAACAGGTGCAACAATGTTCAGATTCATCTCCTCTGCCGTGTATAACCTGACCTTGGAAACATCTCTAAACTTCCTGAGCCTCTGTTGCTTCACCTGCAAAAAAGGAATGAAAATATCTGTGTGCCTGGCTGACAGGATGATGGTGAATAAGGGTTTCAACCTTGGCTGAAAGGGGTTCAGAAAGAGAGGGTCCTGAGTTTGCCACCCACCGTGTAAGGGAGGCCACCCGGGTATCCTGGGGGGTGGGGACAGCAGACACAGGAGTCAGGATGGGGGCTGTGTGACGTCAGCAAGGGCACTAGGCCGGGGGGCAGTATTGTCTTGCCCTGGATCCAAATCCCCAACCCCTAGTTGGCACAGGGCTCCGTGAAGAGGGCCAGGTGACACCTGCCTGTGGGACAGGAGCCCTGCGCTTTGAAAACCCATGGGGTCAGAGGAGCGACGGGTGCCTGAGCTTTGCCCCCAAGGGAGGCGGTCTTTATCCCACTTGGCTATCCACAAACCTGTCCTTTGCCCTGTGACGGGCACATCTCAGACTGTTCACTTTGCAAACATCCTTGGAAAGCTGATTTGGAGCAAAATCTAGAACAAGAGAGTCAGCCGAAGGGCAGGCGACCCACAGAGAGCTGCCTGAGTTGTCTCTCAGCTGTCTCTGTCTCTCAATACGTATATATATTTGTAGCTATATATATTGTTATATATATACACACACACATATATATGTGTATGACACTTAGGCTGTTTCCATGTCTTGGCTATTGTGGATAGTGCTGCGATGAACATTGGGTGCATGGATCTTTTTGAATTAGTTTTCTCCAGATACATGCTTGGGGTGGGACTGCCAGATCAAATGGTAACTCTATTTGTAACTTGTTAAGGAGCCTCTGTACTGTCCTCCACAGTGGCTGCTCTATGAAAACAAAAAAGCACCATATGAAAGTGTAAGTGCTGGGAACCCATCTAGTGTTCCCACTGCCCTGATGCTGACAATTGTCCCCTGTGGGGGGAGGAGCCAAAATGACTCCATCGTGTTGCTTATACAGATGGGGAGCCAGGGCACAAAGAGGTGACGTGTTTGTCCCAGGCCACCTGGCTAATTGGTGAACTGCTGAGTCTAACACTGCGAAATGTAGACTCCAGACCTCTGGCAAGATGACCTCTGAGATCACTCAAGCCCCATCCATCCCCACGACAACCTACAGACCCCTGGGAGTTCCCGGCAGTCACTGCCCTCAGAAACTTCTGGAGCTGAGCTCCTTTGAAGACAGGTGAAAACATGAAACTATTAGTCGCTCAGTCATGTCCGACTCTGCGACCCCTTGGACTGCAGCCTGCCAGGCTGCTCTATCCATGGGATTGAGTCTCCAGGCAAGAATCCTGGAGTGGGTTGCCATGCCCTCCTCCAGGGAATCTTAAACATGGGTCTGCTGCATTGCAGGCAGCTTCTTTACCTTCTGAGCCACCAGGGAAATCTGGAAAACAGGTGAGAGGGGTGCAAAATAACTCGGCTTTGTTTCAGGTTATCATGCTTGCAGGGGCAGTGGAGGGTTACCAGGGAGCTAAGGACACCCAGGAGCAATTGGACCCAGAGCTGCCCAGGGGGTTGGGCATGGGCAGGGTTGTGGGCGTTGGGGGGCGAGTCTGGTGGTCAGCCAGGTACCCTTACGCCTGTGTAGCCGATGCTGTTGTCTCCTAAGGATCCATACCCAAGGGACAATTTCTATGCAACAAAGGTAGCCAGGCTCCAGAAGTCATACAGCCTAGGACTGAGGTCCATCTTTGCGCTTCTGTGGATGTCGAGGAGGGTCTCTTGCCCGGGAGGGACTCTGCAGGGCGGTTTTGGGGGGGCATCCTGCAAGAGCTCCAGGTCCTGCCCCCTCTTCTCTGGGGCTTGTACTCAGCATGGGCTTCCCTGGAGGCTCAGACAGTAAAGAATTTGATTGCAAGGCAGGAGACCTGGGTTTGATCCCTGGGTTGGGAAGATCCCCTGGAGGAAGGCATGGCAACCTACTCCAGTATTCTTCCCTGGAGAATCCCATGGAGAGAGGAGCCTGGCAGGCTACAGCCCATGGGGTGGCAAAGAGTTGGACATGACTGAGCAACACAGCACGTGTGCCCAGCATGGCTGCTTTCCCAGGCCGCAGCATGACAGCTGATGAACTTTGATTGAACAGGCGCTTTGCTAAGCTCTCTCGTGCGTTATTTTATCTGACCCTCATGAAACCCTCTCTATGATAACAGGAAGTGACCAGACGCCTGTTTGTCCAAAGCCGCATGGCTCTAAGGCACATATATGCTTCCAACAAAAAGCTTGTGGGTTATCTGCATATTTTTACAAATCAAGTTTGGGTCCAGGAGCAGAATCCCTGAAGAGCCTTTGTTTCATGCTGACTGATTGCAGCAAAGTACCTCAACCCAGATCTTAGATGAGTAGGTCAGGGGTTCCATTTGCGGGAAAAGCTGCCAGCCTCCCCAGAGCCAGGTGGTACCAGATGCTCTGGACCAGCTTCCTCCTCGGAATGAGCAGATGCTGCCCTCTAGTGTCTGAACACTGGTGGGACACCTCCACCAAGGATGCGCAGGTTGACAGCCTTGTCATTCTCATCCCTGGAGTCACAGGACAGAGTGTGCACCTCCCGGCTCTGAAAAGTGTGCTTCTTCCCAGTGCCTCTCCACACAGAGAGCCAGGCCCCGCCCACCAATCTCGAGCATCCTTGGGCTGAATCTTGAGCATGCCAGGGCTGAGCGGAGCTGTCAGCACCCTCCTGCAGGCTCGGCTCTACAAGGAGGGCTTCTTCCTCTGGAGGGGACTTTGGGACACCCTTTGCCACAGTCGCTCATACCTGAGCCATTTATTCCAACGGCTAGGAGCCAGTGTTGCTATTTGGCAGGAATGCCAACTCAAATTCCACGAACCTCAGAGGTATTTCCTTGTTTCTCTCAAGTGACTGTCCCTTTAGAAACCAAGAGTGAGAGTGTTAGTTGCTTAGTCGTATCTGACTCTTTGCAACCCCATAGACTGTAGCCCACCAGGCTCCTCTGTCTATGGGATTCTTTGGGCAAGAATACTGGAGTGGGTTGCCATTCCTTTCTCCATGGATCTTCCTGATCCAGGGATCAAACCTGGGTCTTCTGCATTGCAGGCAGACTTTTTTTTTTTTTTTTTTTTTTTTACCATTTGAGCTACCAGGGAAGCCAACGATATTTCCAAAGACATGAATCTGAGCACTAAGAAACACAGCATCTCCTCCTGTGAGGATTTTGGAGAAGTGCTTGAATGTCCAAAAAGCAGAGATGCCTCTAATGATTTTTAGCTTTTGAAGAAGCATCAGAGGAAGGATCTGAGGTCAACTTGGCCCTCAGGTATAAACCAGGTGGGTGAGAGGTGAGATTTCCCAAGGCAACCAGCCCAGGTCAATCTAGCCATGTTTGCGGAGGTAGGCATGGGGTCAAAGGGCAGAGAGCTAATCTCTTGAGCACACACCTCCCTCTGGGTGATTCTTGATATCCCCAAAGGCCCTGACCTCAGGTATTTGCAAATTATAAAGATTCATGGAGTCCTCCCTGGCTATCCAGTGGTTGGGACTTCACCTTCCAATGCAGGGGGTGCCGGTTCAATTCCTGGCTGGGGAGCTAGGATCCCACGTGCCACATGGTCAAAAAACCAGAACATAAACAGAAGCAATATTGCAACAAATTCAACAAAGGCTTTAAGAAAAATTCATGGATGCCTTGAGAGCACGCAAATCTCCCCATAAACACAACAGCATATAATGAACCATGGAATTAGCCCATATCTCAGTCAGCAGCTTTGTTACTGTATAATGCTGTGCCACAAGCAACCTCAAACATTTCAAGAACATACACAGTAAGTATTGGTTTCTCACACATCTGTGGCCAGCTAGGGTGACTCCTCTTCAGCCTACAGGTCTTCGGGTTGACTGGGATACGTGTGTCATCCATTTTTCCAGAATGAGGGGCTGCTGGAGCATATTTTCAAGGCAATGGGAGTAGTCCAAATATCATACCCTGTGGACCCCAATGTACCTCTGAACTAATCAGTGGGTGGAACACACGGAGGCACATGCTGGGCTGGCTCCCTGGCCAGTGATGTACTGAGACTCACCAGCTTCAAACTGGAGGATTTATGTGCAGCCTCAGAAAAAATGACCAATTGCCACGTTTCTTAAATATCACTCAAGAACAAACAAAACTGTGCAGCCTACCTGGCAGAGACTGAGGAGTGGGAGTGAGAATTTCCATCCGGTCTCCACCATTTGTGTCATCATGGGGTTCCCCGTGGAGATGACCATTCGGTGGGAACCCAGATTGTGATCCCAGAGCTCACTTGAAGCTCACTCTGGGTTGTCCTGCAGAGATTCTTCGCTACACTATGAGCAAGTCTTATTCAAGAAACCACCTTTTATTTTCATAAGAAGAGGTTTTCTATTGTGGGTGATGGCAGGATCTAGGCAATGCTTCTGTGACTTGAAAAGTTAAAAGTGAAAGTTGCTTAATTGTGTCTGACCCTTTTTGATCCCATGGATGTCCATGGAATTTTCTAGGCCAGAATACTGGTGTGGGTAGCCTTTCCGTTCTCCTGGGGATCTTCCTGACCCAGGAATTGAACCAAAGTCTCCTGCGTTGCAGGTGGCTTCTTTACCAACTGAGCTATCAGGGAAGCCCCTGTGACTTGAAACTTCTCTGAATAAAGAAAAAAACAACCCCCTTCATATACACCATCCATTGGAGGTGCTCAAACTTGAAAAAGAAAATCTACTGTGAGTGAAATAAAGTCTGCAAACTTTAGCTTCTTTTTCTTCATGGTACAATCTTATGTACATGAATTGTAGCTGAACCAGATATAATATGGGCATGATCATACCTCTGATAGGGGAATCCTCCAAGAGTAACAGACATTTATAATAAAGACAGTCATTTAAAAAATATTGGTATAAACTGTGTGGCTTAATATCGGTGTGACTCAAACGCAGACTTCTGTCCAAGTTCATGCATGCAGTGCTTCCCAAAGGCAAAAATAACTCTCCTGACAGCTTGTGTATGAAAAAAGGCGGATCCTATGGTAAAATTACAAAGCTCTCAAAATGAATCCTCCCAGGCCCTATCTTACATTTCTTATTCTTTCCCCACTAGCCATCACAAGTTTCCCTTTTGCTTTCACTGGCAACAAAATTCTGATTATATTCAGGTCTATAATGGTGCCCAATTTAAAGGACTACATTTCCCAACCTCCCTTGCAGCTAGTTTGACTCTGTGACTAAGTTCCAGCAAATGGAATATAAGCAGAAGAGTTTAGGACTTCCTGGACATCTCTTTAAAGTAAGCTAACTCATGTGGGAGGAGAATTCTTCCTCCTGTCAGCTACCTGGAAAGTGTCCAAGATGACTGGCACTTTGGCAGCCATCCTGGGCCAGGAGGTTACCTTGAGGATGGAGGCCACCATGAGAGGATGCTAGAACAGAAAGACACAAGGAGCCCAGGCTCCCCAGTTACCCTGGAGCGGACATGCTAGCCCTGGACTGCCTGCCTCTGAGTTCCTTGCAAGTGTGAGAGACATAAGCTTGCATTTCACTTAAGCTACTGGTTTTTCCAATTTTCGGATAAGCAGGTGAACCTTATTCTAACAGATGCATATAGTTTTGTAAGATGTTACCTTTGAATTTCTTGACTAACTAGAGGATCATTCTCTTGTCCTCAGGGATGCAGCAAGCTAAAATGAGCAGCATGCCTTTGGGGTATAGAAATAGGTTTGAACCCCTGCCCTTTCACCAGCTGTGAGCTGCATCTGTAAGCAATTATTTATCTTCTCTATACCCATGTGTCTTTTGTAAAGTGTTGTACATTGCATTTATGCTATAACATACCTGGCACACAGTAGGAACCCAACGATGTTGGTTTCCTTGTTCTCTTCCATGGACTTGCAAAGAGTTGGACACGACTGAGCTAGCAACACACACACATAGCTGATTAACAATGCTGTGATACCAAACTTCCTAACCATCCCTTCTTCCCCTCTCCCCAGCAACCAGAAGTTCATTCTCTAAGTCTGTGAGTCTGTTTTGTAAGGAAGTTCATTTCTACCCATTTCTTTTTATATTCCATATATAAGGGATGTCATACAGTATTTCTCCTCCTCTGACCTCACTCAGAATGACAATCTCTAGGTCCATCCATGTTGCTACTAATGGCATTATTTCATTCTCTTTAATGACTGTGTTATATCCCATCGCATATATGTACCAATCTTCTCTAGCCATTCCTCTGTTGATGGACATTTAGGTTGCTTCCATGTCTTGGCTATTGTAAACAGTGCTGCGATGAACACTGGGGTGCATGTATCCTTTCAGACTATGTTTTTCTCTGGGTATATGCCCAAGAGTGGGACTGCAGGATCAGATGGTAGCTCTGTTTTTTAAGGAACCTCCGTACTAGTCTCCATAGTGGCTGTACCAATTTACATTCCCACCAACAGTGTAGGAGAGTTCCCTGATTTTAAATACTCAGAGGAAATTTCAGGTAAACGCACATTTAGGTTTGTTTCTATCCAGATTGGCCCTGCCATGATGACCTCTGAAATGCCAGTGGGGTTAGGCAAGGTAAAAACAGCCATAGGTAGTAAAGCAGGAAGCACAGGACAGAAGTAGCCATGAGACGACACAGCAGATAGAGCCTCTGTGTGATCAGGCACAAACCTCTACCTCAAGAGCTGGGTTCTCCCACTGAGTCCAGACCAGACACCGGCTGGGCCTGGAGGAACGATGCTTCCCACAGAGCTGTTGTCCCCAGTGCTGAGCAATGGGGTGATCGACAGCGTTTCCAGTCTGTGAGGTACAAACTGACTATCTTGGGGGAGATTTATGCTCGGGTAGAAGCAGAAAGGCCGACTTAGCTGGGGAGAGACGAACTCTCCGAACCTGAGTGCATTTAAATTGTGAGAAAAGCAGTCTATACGGACAGTGCAGATTAATGCCTTGGACTGACTGCCAGGCTCATAAACACCCCGGTACCCTGTTCTAACCTAAGAAAAATGTTTGGGAGAATTCAATGTTGTCAGTCTCTTGGCTGGTCTGTACTATGGTGGGGGGCGGGGGGTGGGGAACAAAAGCATGATAAGTTATTGGAAGAGGGAAGGGGGACGTGGACCACCCTGGTGAAAGATTAAGTCATGGCAAGATTCCCTACCCCGGGAATGACCCAGTCCTCCATCATGTACAGCCGCAGTTTTCAAATTATTTTACTCTTGGACTGTTCTGTCAGGGCGAAAGACCCTATGGACTTTCAATTTCACCAAACAATAGTTATTTCATCTTAGAGTTGGAAGAAACCAGCTAATATAGTTCAATCCCTTTCCCCCACTTAGGCAATGTTTCCAAGTGGGTAGCAGAGGTGGCCATGGTCACAGAGAGTTTAGGCAGAACTTAAAGCCAATTCCTGGCCCAAGTGCTTCATCCTACAGCATTAATTTGGTCAAGGGACTTCTTTTCCAGTTATATTCTAATATGTGCATTGAATTACCAACTGGCAGGGAATAGCTCTTCATTTTAAGGCCTGCATCTTGACATGATCTGAAATTTCAGACAAGGGAGAGGGCCCTGGAACTCTTGAGCTTTGAGCTCCACACACATGGAGCCAGGAAAGGATGAGGGCAAGTCTGCAAAAGCTGATGGGAAAGAGGTAAAGAGGACCTTTTTTTTTTTTTTTTTTTAATACAACTCGGAAACCACCAGGTAGCGTGGTGGTAAAGAAACTGCCTGCCTAGCAGGAGACACGAGAGACACAAGCTCAGTCCCCGGGTCAGGAAGATCCCCTGGAGGAGGAAATGGCAGCCCACGCCAGTACTCTTGCCTGGGAAATCCCACGGACAGAGGAGCCTGGCGGGCTACAGTCCCTGGGGTCACAGAGTTGGACACGACTGAGCAACTAACACACAACCCGCAGGCGCCCTGTCCCTCCCGCCGCTGCCCATGAACCTGAGACTGTTTTGGGGGCCTGTGAATTAGACCCCATCAACGTTTCCCAGAGGCTGAATTACAGTCTTTACCACTCCTCCCCACCTTTTATTTAAAAAAAAAAAAAAAAGACGTGCAGGCTGGGGACCATTCTATCTTTCATGTTATTTTATCATCTCCTCCTTCTTGGCTTGAGGGGTCCCTGAGAGGACAAACCCACACTCCTGGAAAAGGACCTCCCACCAGGCAGACTCTTAAAGGTCACTTGGAATCAGTCTCTTAAATCCTGTCCTGAGTAGCAACCCTCCTCCCACAAACAGATGTGCAGAATCAGGAGTTCAAAACAAAACAGAAAGAAAATGCAGAAGTCCCCTAGGCCTGCAACAGCTTCGGCTTAAGAAACACACTTGCATCCTTCACTCCATCTCTGTGCTCAGGTGGACCTAGCAGAACAATGACCTTCCAAACACTGATGACACTGCGTCCAGGTCTCTGAGCCCAGATATTTAAAGGGATTCTGCAGTGCTGGCCCGTTTCCAGGGGATGCTAACCTGACATTCAACTGTGTATCATTTAGTCATTTTAAACAAAACAAAAGACGCACAAGTGTAATCTTGGAAGGTCACGGATGAGATGGTGGGTTCACCTTATCTTCCATCAGCCCTTTCTGCTCAGAGCTGGGAAGTAGTTGTGTCAACTGAGAATCAAATTCATCTTTTCCCCAGAAACCCACAACCAAGGTGCTATCAGAGAAAGTCATTTTGCTGTTGCAAAAAGCAGTCATTTGAGTCTAAGCTCAACAGGGTCATTTGGGTTTAGACATTTGGACTTCTGTGAACAACGGACAGCCCTTCACAAACCGTCACGTGAAACAGACATGGATCTACTTAGAATTTCCACAGGAATCAAACCTCAACCTACAACTCTCAGAAGGAAATCAGGATCTCATAGTACATACATTTTTAAGGGATGTTTTAAAAAAAAGGGACCCAAATAGTTATGTACAAACATGGAAAAGGATTCTAAAGATGCAGTCAGGGATGGTGCATCCTTCACAGGGAGTTTTCTGTAGTTTGTAGAAACTGAAGGTTCAAAACAATAATAAAGATGTTTGGTTTTCAATGGCCCAGGAATTTTCTTCAAAGAAAGGTAATTAGAGCTATATTGCCAATATTTCCCCCCTTCTTTTGCAAAACAAGAGATACAAATACATTTCAAATGTGATTCCTCACATTTTTTAAGTCCAAATAGTCAAAGTTAGAACTTTTAATCTTATAAGCCCCCAAATATTAAACATCAACAGTAAATCATATGAATGAGAAAAAGAATGACAAATACAAAATATGAGTACTTCCTTTCCAGCCACAAATGATAAGAGAGCTGTGCATGTATGAGAAATAGAAATAATAAAAGAATAATTAGCAAAAGTTCAAAACCTCTAGAAAAGCTACTTTATAGGATTAGAAATCGTTATTTACCTCAGAAAATGCAAGTTTAAAAGTCACATTTTCAGGTACCTCTCCTCCCAAAAACTTATGTACAGGCTAGAATCTAGAAATTAAGGTTAAAGGGATAAATACTGATAATTTCCCCTAAATTTTTAGAATAGTTTCAGAGTGATATGATACAAGGATTTAGAAGAAAACAGAGTATCATATTCTGGTTTGTTTGTGATTTCTTCCCTTTAGGATCCTTCTCTTTCTCTCGAGGAATAAGCTCTGATTGACCTCTTTTGATTAAAAGATGTTTTAGATGGAATCAAAGACTGTAAGGGGAAAGTCAGAACTGGTAATATGTATGCACACACATGACACACACAAGTATGTATGTGTCTGTGTGTGTGTACATACATGACACATGCATGCGTCTATATGCATGTTTATGTACACACAATGACACATGTATATACGTGTATGTGTATACATACACCCTCTCTCATCTGCACCTAAGAGGGATGTACACCCCGTCACGAGGACCCCCAGGTGGCTGCTCCCAGTGGTACCAGATGACTCCAGTGATTTTCCCGGCAGAGGCCTGGCCCGTCATCCCCACGGGTTATGAGAAGCAAAGCTTCTAATATCACACGAACTAAAATCTGGAAAGGAGTGACCATGAGAGACAGGGAAGAAGCAAAGCTGCAAAGTGGATTTGAAAAGACTTCTCAGAACTGCTTAGATTCTGTATTGTTTATTACTGTCCAAATACATGAAGTTCTGATGAAATAAAATCATATGGTACAGATAAAAACAGGCCATGAGAGCCCAGAGTTGTTTTAGGGCCAAATGGCAGACCACTCAACAGTTCACATTTTAGGAATTCAAAATGCTTAGAAATTGATAAGGTGATTTCTGAAAGAGAGAGAGAAGGAAAAAAGACGAAAAGGAGGGAGGGAGGGAGGAGACAGAAACCATTGAGGAAATGTTAGTTCACGAGAAAGCCTGACTTAGAAAGAAGTGACAAACGCATTTAAAAAATGCATAAACTTTGTGCAGATTAATGCAATAGTAAACGGCAGAATACATAGGCCTCATAATACTTCTGTAATGGCGTACATATAATGTCTCTAGCACTTTTGGAAAATATGCAGACGCTAATTAAAGATCATTCTAGATAAAAATACACATTTCTTTAAAGGGACGGTGGGGGTGAGGGGAGGGGGGATCTGGTCTCAGGGCACATCCCTGCAGACGAACAAAGATGAAACTATGGGGTTTTTTTGGTAATTCTAGTGAATATGGCAGCAAAAATTTGTTGTAAGGATGTTGGCTGGTTTTAAGAGGGTTATTTTCAAATATAACCTTATAGCTGCATTTGTTAAAAAAAAAAAAAAAAACTTTGTGAAAAGTTAATTTTATTAACCCTGAAAAATGTCTCTATTGACATCTCTTTCTAAGATAAACTAAGAGTAGCAAGAGCTGTGAATGGGTGAGGGGTTTATGCTTTAAAGCAAATGTGAACCCTCTCTGGGTTCCTCTCACACAAAGGGATACAGACTCTTAAATACAATAAACTTCCTTAAAAATCTGCCACCTAACAATTGTTTACATCATAGAAAAATAGCATTTTTTGGTAAAAAGAAATATAGTTACTTTGTTAAAATGGTCTATTTTACCAGCAATTATTTCTCATATAAAGAATTTCTAGACATCCATACAGGAAATAAAAATAGATAATACTGAGTGCAAAGCAGACGATGGCATGTTTGCAAAAGATCAGAGCGTCTCATTGCCGATAAATAATACTCTTATCCATCATGGTACAAGGTTTCATCTTTTGGAAACTTGCAAGCTACCGCTTTCATCTGCTGATGGCAAGTTACTTAATAGGTAAAGTGACTTCAGCAGCAGAAGGCCAAATTGATGAGAAATGGATCATACATACGTGTTCACATTTCCCGGAAACTCAAAGTGCTAAAACACTAGCAATGGCCTATGTTCCCCAAACTCCCGAAAGTGAGCGTGGACAGCAGGCCACAGGGATGCGAAGGGGGATTTATGACATTCTTGGTCCTTTCAAAATCACTCATTAAACCACCTACATTTGAGTTTTCACATATAGCCAGATTAACACCAAATGCTCCATCAGCTGGGCTAAATCCATCATTAAGGAGGGTCCTTGTGACTCTTTTCTAAACATAGGTATTAACCCTTCGTGCTATAAAAACAGATGCTTTCAACAGACTACTGCTTTATTTCCACAGAGTGACTCTGTGGAGTCGACGTGTGTCCTGGCCACGGGGAAGGATGGCCCAGTGAGGTTCCTCCCAGGTGGCGGGGCTGAGGCCAGCTTGGGGGGTCACCCGTCAGCAAAAGACGCGGCCCCACACTCCAGTGGCATGCCATCACACCCTCTCCACCCTGCTTGGGTCATAGGAATCTGCAAAAAAAAGGAAACAAAAGAAAATGAGTAGTATATTCCACTGGTCTGCTTTCTATTTAATCCTCAGGCCAGAAATAAATGTGTAGGGATCAAGGCCCACCGACCGTATTTTTTATCTAGGAGTAAACGGCTACCATCTAAAGGCTGTTTTGAAGGAACGGGTATGACCCATGCCTAATCACAGATGGGAAATGGGGGCAGCTTAGTATTTTGACCGTCCCTTCCTGTTGTTCACAGGGAACATAATTCACTTTAACTGCAACTCTTGTAAAGCAGTAGTGACGCTCTCAGCTGACGCTAAGCAGGATATTGTGTGCATGTACGTTAACGGCAACTCTAAGGAAAGCTTGCCATGGGACCAGTGATGTCCCAGGGTGGGGCTGAAACCCTGAGAACTGGGCCTGGTGATGGCAGGCCTCCTATCTCTGACCCCACAGCCAGCATGCAGGCCCCAGGCTGCAGGCTCACCCGCCAGCCTTCCACACACAGCAGTGTGTGTGAGTCTGAGTTGCCATGCTGATCCACTCTACAGCTACACACACGGGGCCCAAGTGGCCCCGGTTTCCAAAAAGGGACACCATACAATAGAACAGCGGTACTAGATCATCACTTGGGCTGTGGCTGGGCCCTCGGGCATTACAGATCTCTGGGGTCCAGGCAAATCTGAGGCTCACACGTGTACCTCCTATGGTCAGAATCTCCTCCCATGGCAGTTCAAAGGGCTCCTAAGTTCTTAAGAGCAAATACGTAAGAAGTCTGGAAGGACGGTACAATTTAACAGGTATTAAAACTATCACAGAGCCATCTCTTCCTCAACCCATCTGGACGACAGTGCATTCTGAAGGCCATGCAGAGTCCCACTTCTCTGGCAGCAAGATATCTTGCTGTGTCCTCTGCACATCTTGACAATGGAGGAGGAAATGGCAACCCACTCCAGTATTCTTGCCTGGAGTACCCCCTGGACAGAGGAGCCTGGAGGGTTACCATCCATGGGCTCACAAAGAGTCAGACACGACTGAGGGACTTTGGGCTTCCCTGGTAGCTCAGCTGGTAAAGAATCCACCTGCAATGCAGGAGAACCCGGTTCGATTCCTGGGTCAGGAAGATCCCCTGGAGAAGGGATAGGTTACCCACTCCAATATTCTTGAGCTTCCTTGGTGGCTCAGATGGTAAAGAATCTGCCTGCAATGCAGGAGACCTAGCTTAGATTCCTGGGTTGGGACAATCCCCTGGAGGAGGGCATGACAACCCACTCCAGTATTCTGGCCTGGAGAATCCCCTGGACAGAGGAGCCTGGCGGGTTATAGTCCATGGGGTCGCAAAGACACGACTGAACGACTAACACACCACACACCTTCTTGACTCCTTGGGATGTACTTATGATGAGACACCACAACTGCGACAACTAAGACAGCGTTTGTCGCACTTGGGACAGGCTCCACTTTTTGGAAGGGGTCTGCTGCTCCTCAAACAGCACCAAGTGCCCGTCTTGTTGAAAGCAGGCAGAGATCCCATGAACAAGCTGCCTTCTGCGGGTCTACACTTAACACCCACCGTGACAACATGGGTCTTAGTAGCTGAGCCCCTCTCTGAGCTCAGCTGGCCTCATTCAGTGCCGATTCTGGGGGACCCCCATGAGCGAAGATGAGATGGAGGTGGGTGGTCATGAACGGATGAAAGGGCGCGCTGGCGGCAAGGAGAGGCCTCAAGGGGCTGAGCCTCCAGGGACATAGAGCCCGGCCCTCAGCAGCCCACCTGAGGGCAGGTATGTGGAGACTGCCCTATAGGACATGCCTGCAGCCCGACCCCAACTGCTGAAGCTGAGGACCCAGTGACAGAACCACAGAGAGAAATCAGTATGACCAAGGACTCCTTCTTTAGACCATGGAGGGTCGGGTTCAATAAAAATACAATGTGAGCCGCAGCATGGTAAAGTTTTTAGTAGCCATGTTAGGGCAAACAAAAGGAAGCAGGTGAAAATAGTTTCAATGGTGCATATCATGTCACCAAATATATCCAAAATGTTATCATTTCAACAGGTAACCAAAAAAAATTATTGGGACATCTTAGATTTTTTTTTTTTTTTGGTGATGTCTTTGAACTCTGGCATGCGTATCACACATTTACAGGCCATCTCAATTGGGACGAGCCATGTTTCAAGTGCTCAGGAGCCACATGTGACCAGGGGCCACCACACTGGCCGGCAGAGGTGCCAGAGTACAGGGAAGTCATGCCCCTCCTGGTTCCTGTGGGCACTGTGTCGGGGGAAGACAGATCACTAAGGCCCACCCTGGTGGGTATTTTGCATATGAACACCCTCGAAGGCTACCACCTGTGAGGATGTGCTGACGCCCAGCCTTCTAATGGCATCATGAGGCTCCCCTCAAGCTTGCCCTGGTTATCCCCACCCCAGGCCCGAAGAGGACAAGCTGTCCCCACTCTCCTCCTGAATGTGTACCAGGAGAGCGGCCAGCGGAGGTGGACGGGACCAGACCAGCAGGCTCAGACACTGATGCGCCGGATTAGGCTTCTGACATAATCCATCCAGCGGAGATGGGAATGCTGTGACCTGAATTAGTTTTGAGCTGCTGATTTCTTAGCCAGAGCTCCCCCGACCGAAAACCACTAAAACAATGTTAGCTGAAATGACTGTCTTTAAGCTGAAGGCAAGTCTTTATGATATGATGGGTACATAACACAGATAATAAAGTTCTAGAAGGATGTGTGTGTGTGGGGGGCGATTTACAGATATATGAGGTACGATATTGTTTGAAAATTCCAGAACAAAATTTGAATTTAAGTGGGCTGTGAGTCTGGGGCAGTGAAGCGGGTCCCACACCCTGAGGTGACAGAGGCAGGGGTTGGGCGAGGATGGAGATGATGACTTTTGTGTTTAAATTGATAAAAATACATCAAAAGGAGAGTCCAAAAGCTTATGAGCAACAAGGCTTTCCTACCTCGATTAAGGCCTCTTGGAAGGACTGGCTTTGCACAGTGAGACCTGGTGACCAGCATGTGGAAGGCTGAAGGGGGTACATGAGTGGCTGCACACATGAGCAGTCGCCCTTATAGGTCTTGCTATGTGGCCACTTCAGGAAGCTGTCCCCACAAGGAGCTCTCTGCCTTGAGATTTTTGGTCATCTTATTGTGTATTAAACAGCAAATGCACCAAACGGAATGGCAAAAAAGTAATTAAAAATTTCTAATGGTTGGAAACTACAGCTACAGGATAGATAATATTAAGTCACAGGTGAGGGTGTCTGAATGGCTGGTTAAAATGGAAACTGACGTTATCTGGGGGATTTCAGACACCCATCTGACCCCATTCACATGCCAGATGCTCAGGCTGAGAATTGAGGGAGAGCTGAATGAAACTAGAAATTTTATAACACATTCCCCAAAATACGTGGCCATGGATGGAGGCATAGAAATCTCTACAAAATGATGTTTTTCTTATAACAGGATGTATCTTCCTTTAAAATTCTTCTAATTCTCAGGAGGACTAACACTCTCAGCCTGATTTACTTTACAGATAAGAAACTCACTTTAAAAGCTTGCGGCACAGGGGACATATGTACATCTATGGCTGATTCACGTTGATAGTCTGACAGAAAACAACACAATTCTGTAAAGTAATTATCCTTCAATTAAAAGAAAAAGCCTATAATGGCTTTCGAATAGCCAGGGGGTCTATTTTTGGTGGGGGTCGGGGGAGGTCTCCTGCTGCAGCCTCACAACGGCTCACAGGTGGGCCATGGAGCTCTTTCCACGAACGGCCGAGGCTCCACACCCCTGCTGTTCTCTCCCACAGCAAAGACCGACGTGGTCACTCAGATGACCCAGGAGGGCCCTGACAGACGGCTTCCGTCGATCCTGGATTCTATGAGAGGGTGGGAGCATTAAGGACTCCTCTGCATTTGGGAGAAAACTTAAAAAATGTGAAGATTTTTTTTTTTAATTGAACAAAAATTTCGGGATTCTTCCAGCTGAAACAAGTGATCTTTTCCATCTCCTTATAAACCTGATTTCAAAACAGAAAGCAGAGCGGCAGGGGTGGGGAGGACCAACCCGGTCAGGGCAGCTAGGCAGATAGAAGGGCTTGGCTGCCAGGACGGGCTGGGGTAGGGGCAGCGCCAGACCACTGAGGACACGGCACCCTTGCCCCTCCCGGAAAAAGGCCCCTTCCAGTCGGTAGTTCAAGATGGACACCTCCCCTCCTTGAACCACGTATAGGGAATATAACTGGTAATATCGTTGATAACCCCCAGGCCTGGACCAGAAATTCCCAGGGCTCTCTCGCCTGCTCTTGTCAGAGCTGGGAGAGAGAACTGGTGTTTGGGGGCACAATGTCCCCGCTGTGAGAACCTGCCCCGTGGTCTATACAACGAAGAAGACTGGAGAGACCTGGGAAGATGAGAACACGTGGGGCTTCAGGTCTGCAGGAGGCTGTTGCCAGAACCGGCTCCCCTGGGCCAAGTGATCAGAGCTGAGGGGCTGGAAGAAACAGGGTGGGCCCGTGGGCTTCGAGGGGCGTGTGGGCTGGTGCTGAGAAAGTGCCAACTGCTAATTCTGTCTAAACCTCTCAAGTCTTTCATGAATGGTGTGGTGGCGAAAAGAGATAACAATGGAGGACAAAGGATTCGCTAAGAATCCCAGGGCAGGAAGTTTATTGAATCACTCGGGTATGTCTTTTCTCATTAGGCTAACCAAGCAATGCAGGTTATCCGCTTCCTGCTTCATTCGCTTCAGTCGTGTCCGACTCTTTGCAACCCCATGGACTGTAACCTCCAGGCTCCTCTGTCCATGGGATTCTCCAGGCAAGAATACTGGTGTGGGTTATCATGTCCTCCTCCAGAGGATCTTCCTGACTCAGGATCAAACTCACACCTCTCGTGTCTCCTGCATTTGCAGGCGGGTTCTTTACCACTAGAGCCACCTGGGAAGTCCGAGGGTTATCTGGGGGGAATGTCTATTATCTGGGGAGAGAACAGAATACAAACGCCCTAGTCTCCTAGGAGACCGATCAAGGTGCCTACACCCTGGCTGGCATAGCTTACTGATGTACCTCTTCAGAGTTAGGGGTCCCATGGGTGTTTATATAGGTAATTTTATTTAGTCACTTACATAGACAATATCTATGAAGACTGGATCATTTAAAATGCCAGGTCTTACTATTAAGAGAAGCTTCCGGATAATTCTTGGGTAGAATAAAGACTCTTTGAGCACCATAATTCACAGAGTCGATCTCATCTTTTCTGAATCTTCAGGTTTCATCATCTACCCACTAGGCATTTAGATGTTCTCAGGACGTCAAATGCAACCTGAACGCCCGCCCCTCTGCCTGACTCCTCACCTGGGCACCAGAAGTCCCGGCCGCCGTTCTCCCTTCGTGCTGCTGGATGCCCATCTGCTTCCAGCGACAGAGCACCTTGAGGGTCGGAGAGCTTGTGCCCGGCACTGGGAGCCACCAGGCCTCCCAGCCACGCCCCGGGGCCCCTCTCGGCCTTGGGCTCCTCCGCGGAGTCCGCGGCCCGGGAAGTCAGGAGCCTCATCCGAGACACAGAGCTCACCTCCTTCATCCTCGTCAGGCGGTCTGGGTCCGCCTTCCTGGGCGGGGAGACCAGCTTCTCCTGTAAACTTTCGATCACTCTGGAAGTGTTTCGGAGCTTCTTTTCTGAGAATGCCAAGTTTGGGGTCCTTTCTATAAAGTGGAACAAGGTGGACCTGAAGGGTGGCTTTGTCTCCACGTCCTTGGGAAGGAAAGGCTGGGACTCCAGGGGGCTGGGCGGAGTTTCGGGGGCCTTGGTGGGGACGGCCCCGTCCACATCCGCGGGCTCAGAGGCCCGGGGAACCTGCCGGGTGCTGTCCCTCTCACCTACGAACAGAGGGCTCTTGGTCCAGCCGCACTTCCTCCTGCCATAGAAGGCATCGGCGGGTGCGGTGGACTCATTGGGCTGGGCCAAGCTGGCCGCTGCCTCCTGTCTGGGGGACTCGGGTCTGAGGGCACTTCCATCCGGCTCGGGGTGCCGTCTCTGCCCTGCCCTCTGGGCGCCTGGCAGCAGGGATTCCACAGCCACCTCGATGCCGAGGATCCTGGCGGCCCTGGCTTCGAGGGACTCATTTGGGGGTATTTCTATTGCATTGGCATCACCCGGAGACCCCGCTAGCTGGCTGGTACTGTGCTCCTGCACCAGCGTCAGCCCCACAGACCTCAAGTCTGGTGCAGACAGGCCTCGGGATTTGCCGGCAAGAGAGAGGGGCGCCCTTGTGCTCCCCTGCTCCCCACCGCCCGCCCTCGGAGGGCCGGCTGCACTCAGCTCCACAGCTCCGTGACTGCCCGGGAGCTCCTGGCTGGGCAGGGGCTCCCTCTGTTCTGCTGGATCGGGTGGGGGCTCGGGTTTTGCATCATTCAACCCAGAAGATATTGCTCGTTTCACAGGCCTTGGGCTGACTGCCAGCTGGGCCACCCTGTCCTCAACCTCTCGGTCCCCGTCTTCAGCAATCCAGCTCCCGGGGGGCGACAACCACACGGAACCTCTGCCTTCTGCCTGCCAGGGCCTGGGGGACCGAGGCCTCCCCTCCTCGCTCCAGCTCTCGGACTTGCTCTTGACTCTGCCCGGCCTGGTCCTGGGGTCCTCGGGCACTATGTCCTTCAGGAGGCCTGGCAGCTGGGGTGCCGGGCGGGCACAGCTCCCCCAGGGCAGCTCTGTGTCACTGTCCTCACTGCCACTACCATCACTGCTGCTGCCACTACTTCCTTCCTCCTCCTGAAGCTCCTTGTTGAAACTCTCTAACTGGCTGATCAAGTCCCAGGGGCGGCGGCTTACTGGCTTCAGGAGGAACTGCCCGAACAGCTGTCTACTATTGCAGGGGCCTGTGGTCTCCCCCTTGATCACCTCGCCCCTGGACACGGGGCTGGCTCGGCGGCCAGGGCCATCAGAGCCCTGCTGACCCAGGCTGGCCCTTGGCACGGGACCCTGGTTCCGGGGCCAGGAAGACCCGGAGAAGGCGCTGTTGCTGGATGGGCTGAGGGACCCTTGACTTTTCGGGGAATGAGCCCCGGGCCTCTGGTTCGGGTCACTGGATGCCAACGCCATGTGCATCTGAACCTCGAAGGGTGCGGGGTCCAAACACCTTGGAGGCAGCACGGGGTCAGGGGAGCCCCCTGGCCTCTCCCCTGGGAGGGGCTGCAGGCTCTGAGGTTCGTGAGCGAAGCTGGTTTGTGTTTGCTGGTCTCGGAAGTGGTGCCCAGGCCATGGGCCAGGCCATGCGAGCGCGCGGTGCTTTGCAGGGCTGGGAAACCTGAGGTCGTCTGCTTGCCGGCCCCGTCCTGGGCCCCCTGGGTCTGGTCTTGGCAGCTCTGTCCTCGTGGCCATGCTGCCCGTGAGCGCCTGGAGCTCCAGGTCGGTGGAGGACAAGCTGAGCACACTCTGCTCCTGTAACGCCGCGCTCTGCTTCAGGTCATTGTTGTTCGTGTCCGTACCTGGCAGCTGGGACTCCGATTTCACCGGGATGGAAACCAAACAAAAGATCGTCTCGCTCGTTTTTTTCTTTGAGCTTCTCTTGGGCTGCAGCCCTGCCTCGAACTTTCTGAGCTGGGTCTGCATCTCGCATGAACTCTCGCCCTGGGGGCTCGGGGAGGACACCAGGCTTTCTGGATATTCCTGTGGGCTGCCGCTCACATCAGGCTGCTTTCTCTGTGTGACAATGCAGGGGTCTCTTTGGTCAGGAGAGCTGCCGTCTTCTCCATTCCTGGGGGGCTGGCCCCACAGCCACGAGGGGCTGGGATCAGCAGGGGCAGGACCCCTCTCCTTCCCTGATGGGCCCCACACGGCCCCCTCCTGCTGCAGGCTTCTTGGGTCAGGGGCAGGGACCGCACCATCCAGCTTCACATCTTCCCAGAATCCATGGGGTCGGGGTAGTTTAATGTGTCGTATCCGTGGGTCGTCGAAGGGAATTATCAGGATGGAGCCGTCGTAAGCCGTGGTGTGGTGGGGCTGTGGGGGGACACCAACAGGAGAGCATGGGCTGGCCCCCCACTCACTCCCAGCTCCCCGGGAGCCAGAAAGAGGCTGACCGCCAGCAGCAGGCCTCTCCATTGGATGCTGCGGTACACGGCGGCCTCTGCCCTCATGCCTGGACACCGCCTCCTCGGGGCAGGGGTGTGCGGCGGGCTGCGGTGGTGACTTGTACGAGGGTGGGGGCACGTACACTGGGGGCTCCAGGCCGGGGTCAGGCCCGTAGAGGTCCTGCCTGGCACTGTTCGTCCTGGCTGAGTGGGCAGCACCCGGGTCCAGCTGCCGGCTGTCTGTGTAGCTGCCATTTTCTGCTCCGGCCTTGGAGTGTGGCTGGGAGCCATAAGACGGGGGCTTGAGGGGTCTCCCAAACCTGGGCTGGGGCAAGGGGGCCGAGGTGCCAGCCTTCTTGGGGTTCCTGGTGGATTCCAAATTGGAAGCACAATTTGGAGGCTGAAGTGGCACTTTAGGGACACCTGGTAAATGGCCATCACTCAAAGGGATGGGGACCTCCATGCAACTCAGGCTCTCAGGGGAAAGGACTCGAGGCAGTGATTGGGACTTCCCTTTGCTCTGGGAGGTCAGCCCGTGCTCCCCAAGCATGAACGGGTACAGGTCCTGAAACAACTTCTCGCCAACACCGTCTGACATCTGCCTGCCTAGTCTCGGGGGCTGGTTCCAGCTTCTAACGCTGACGTCCTGCCATCTGGCGGGACCCGCCATTCCCAATTCGTCTTCCCAAACAGCCTTCTTCATCACGTGCTCAGACCTTCCTCCAACTTCCCAGGGACCCTCCCTCGGATGCGCGGGCAGGCTGGGGACGGGGCCTCGGCCCCCTGGGTCCTCCCGGGCCTCCTGCTCTCTTCTCCTCCAGTAGGCGTGGCTGCGGCCGGTCAGGGGCTGCGAGGACCACGCGAGCACCGGCTGATGGTAGAACCTGCGAGACAGAGGGCCACAGGTTACACCTGGAGGAAGCCCACGGGAGCAGCGCGCACCTCTCTGCCTATGGGACAGTGTTCTGAGTCAAACTTAGATCAGAAGCTTTGAAAGACATATTTCCAACCACGGTACTCATTCACTTGAAAGAAACCATGGCCCAGGAATTACAGCTGGAAGGCAGCCACATGTTTTGCCATCACAGACTTAAGAGTGGCAGCGACATGCTGCCCACAAGAGCATTAGGAGTAGACTTGTACCTGAGTGGCACCTGAAATGCCCAAGAGACATGGGTGAGCCCAGAGCAGAGCTTCGCAAGTGTGATCCTGGGCCTCTGGGGTCCACCACCCCCAGCTCAGAACGGAAGACCTTGCTTTCTGGGAGCAAGTCTGGGTACCTGCTTCCAGCAGGTGCAGGAATCCCACCCCTGATGCTGACTCTGAGGCCTGGGGGGACTCTGTAAAGGGCGCTTCTAACAGGTCCCGGGTACTGTGGCTACTGCTGATCCCAGCGACCCCTGAGGACATCACAGCCGGCAGGCATCAAGCACGACTGCACAGCCATCCGGGGACCCCGCCCCTCCCAACGCCTAGGCAGTACCCCGGCTCTGACCTGTCAAGAGTCTCAGGGGCAGGTGGAGAGGCAGGTGGGACCCCAGCTCTTCCCAGCGTGTGACTGGGACGGCCCCTTGGCTCTAGCAGAGCAGAGTTCCCACACCACTGTGATGGTGGGAGCCACCCAGGGGGCTCATTAACTACACACATTACCAAGTCCCTGCCCCCAAAGTTCTGATTCAGTAGGTCTGGGTTAGGGTCTGGGTGTTTCCCTGGTGGCTCAGATGGTAAAGAATCCGCCTGCCACGCGGGAGACCCGGGTTTGATCACTGGGTCGGGAAGGTCCCCTAGAGGAGGAAATGGCAACCCACTCCAGCATTCTTGCCTGGAGAATTCCAAGGACAGTAGAGCCTGGTGGGCTACAGTTTATGGGGTCGCAAAGAGTTGGACACGACTGAGAGGCTAACACGTCTATTTTAAGCAAGCTGTCAGGGGCATCTTTTCTTCAGGGCGATGGGGGAAACACCGCTCGGACTGACTTTTGAGACTGACAGAGGAAGTGGGGTCTTGCTCGTGGGCAGAGCTCTCTGCCAGGCAAGGAAGGGCAGCACCGGCAACAGCCGAGGATTGCCGACCCCAGGCTGCCGTCCACCGCCTGACTGTGCATTGAAATTTCCTTGTGAGCCATTAAATAATACTACGACCCAGGTCCCTCCCACCCCAGATGGGGGATTTAATCTGTTTAGCCAGGAGCCTGGTACCTCCTTGAATGACTCTAACACACACCCTGAGTTGAGAATCACCCTTGTAATGGAGCCGAAGAAACAGCCTGAAGAACCCTGGCACACTGTGCAGAAATGTTAAGCTGCTGACCACAGGGAGCAGAGACTAGGGCTGTAACCCAGAAAACCCACTGGGCAGAGGGAAGCCTGGGGCACTCCATGAGCTCGATTGGCCACGGGCTAATCCAGAAAGGGTTCAACTTTTCTTGAAACCAGAAAAGGTTTCAAGCAGCTAACAGTGCTACTTGCTTTTCACATTATAGAAGGAATATGCATTCTGTCATTTTCTGCCACCTATCAACGCATAAAGCAATTATCCTTCCGTTAAAAATAAGTAAATAAATAAAAATAAAAGTAATATGTAATTTATTGCTGAAAATTTGGAAAAATACAGAAAAGAGTAGAAATCAAAAGTCACTGGCAGTCCTTCTACCCAGAGGTACTCACTGTGATTCACAGCTTCTAGTGTTTGTGTGACGACGTGGGCTTTTCAAACGGCCTTAGTGTCACTCTACTGGGATCTGGCTTTACGTGAATGTTTCCCAACAACTGTGTCACAAATGCCAGCTGACGCTCACACAGCGGCGACAGCCCTCCAGATCCTCACTAAGTGCCCTCCTAACTCCTCCAAGCTCCGCCAGCACCCCTCTGAGGTAGGAGGAAATAGGCGCAGAGAGGTTCAACGACTCTCTCAGTCACACAGCTTGTAGGTGGTGGGAGAAGAGTTCAAACCCAACGAAGGTGACCATAAAGCCCATCAGCCACCGCGTTCTACTTCTACCAGCATAATGACAGATTCCTCAGCTGCACAGTTTCAGTGGGAGAACAGTCTCTCATGAGTCATGCTTTATTTAACCGTCACCCTGCTGTTGGACATCCGTGCTCTTGTTGTTCAGTTGCTAAGTCGTGTCCGACTCTTTCGCAACCCTAAGGACTGTAGCCCACCAGGCTCCTCTGTCCATGGGACTTCCCAGGCAGGAATACTAGTGTGGGTTGCCGTTTCCTTCTCTTGGGAATCTTCCTGGACCAGAGTTCAAACCCACGCCTCCTGCATTGGGAGGTGGATTCTTTTTTTACCACTGAGCCACCAGGAAGGCGTGGATATCTGTGTCTCTTAGTTCTAAAACACTTAGGAGAAATGCTATTCGCCATCACTAATCGTGTGTCAGCCTCTGAAGAATCAATCCTGAGAGAAGGCATCAGCAGGTCAGGGGATCAGGTTCTCCCTGCTGTGCGATCTGCCCGCAGGTTGGAGCAGAGCTGGTCCTGCTGGACTGTGCCCGCATCTGATCATCAGGGCTCATTTGTTTCTGCACTAGAGAAATGAAAGCAATCTCCCATTGGTCTCCATTTGCATTTCTGTGATTACTAGTGAGGATTACTGTTTTATGCACTTAGGTGCCATTAGACCACACTTTGTGGTTTGGAATGATTTCTATGCCACAGTCCACTTTCCAGTTGACAGGATGGTACAGAAAACAGGGAGGATGCCCACCCCCTGCAGCCACAGAAGGTGACAGCCTGGGGACAAGGCACTGTGGGCTATGGGCTGAAGGTGGGACCCCCACCCCAACCCCTGCAACACACAGGCAGAAAGAAGGGCTGTTCTACAGGAGCTAGATGGTAAACAAATGGTAAAAAGTTATTATTATTAATGACAGTATTAAAATACTGTCATTTTTATTTTGGAATTCATTTCTTTGCCTTAAAAAGTGAAGGCAGCTTCTCACATCCTGCATCCCGCCCCCTGCCCCCCAGTAACTTCAGCAGCCACTTAGTAAAGCTGAGTCATGGATTGAAAAAGCAGAAAATGCCTGAAATGGATTGGAGGTAAAGCGTTTGCCAGAACCGCCTAACTGCTTCTGCATTTACTGCACACACACAGCGCAAGCTGTCTTAACCCTGCCCACAGCTGAAGGTCAAGTTCTTTGTTGCCTTTGTCGTCATCACAGGGTGTTTGGGGGCATTTAGGTTTTGAGGACTGACAGAGCCTTCCTCGGGTTGGGTTCTATGAGGACTGGTCCCTGTGGAAGCTGCCTCACTGGCCTCCGCGTGCATCGCCCCCACCCTCACCCTCAGCTGAGCCAGCACAGGGCATCCAGAGCTCAGAAGCTAATGTTCCTGTCCTTAGGGACACCCTCTGGCTGCCTGTCCCGAGTCTGATACTGACAGTGAACCATGGTGCATCTACTGGTTTCAGGGTCTTAGACTCTGTGCCAAGTCCAAGGGCAAGACTCAAAAGTGAGGCTTCATAAGATGCTACAATCATTGCAAAGCTAATTAAGAGAGTAAAACAAACCACCCGGAGTGTGTGGTCGATGCCCAGAGTGGGAATCTCCTTTCTCGCCTGGTCTATAGCTGACGGTGAGTGGGCTTCACCCTCCACACCTACTGACTGGCTCCTTTCAGACCCCTGAACGTTTGCGGCCCCTGGCTTCACAGAAGAGACCTTGCTGTCTGGCTTTTGCTCACTTGGTCAACAGACATTCCAGTTTCCCTGTAAATGCATGATCTGTTAAATACCAAGAGGGGCTGAAATCCCAAGGTGCGGTCTTCCCACGTTTGGGCCACGAGCACAACTGGAGACTAACAAAGGACGACAGAAACAGGACAAGCACGCAAACAGGCTGCAGCTACCTGCACCAGGAAGGGGGTCAGTTTCCTTCCTGCTGAAAATTGCGACATCACCTTAACTTCATCCAAGTTGCCATGTGTAATTAATCAAGATGGCCAAGCATTCTGGGCTAAACTTTTTTTTTCCATTTGCACCATACACCAAAATCCCAGTTTAAGGAAAACACAGGGCCACTTGGAGAACTTTAAATAACCTATTTTAACAAGTATACATGACACAGAAAACTATAAAGTGATTAGTTCACCATCATCTAGAGTGCACCTAGTTTGTTAGTCATTCAGTCATATCCGACTCTTTTTTGACCCTGTGAACTGTAGCCTGCCAGGTTCCTCTGTCCATGGGATTCTCCAGGCAAGAATACTGGAGCGGGTTGCTATGCCCTCCTCCAGGGGATCTTCCCCACCCAAGGATTGAACCTGGGTCTCTTGCATTGCAGGCAGATTCTTTACAGTCTGAGCCACCAGGGAAGCCCCAAATTTACATTCACAAACATTAACAATGGGACATTCCACAAAAACATGCTGAACACATTCAAACAGGGTGGGAAAAAGATAAGGAAGCCAAGTGGAGTGTGTGAGCCCAAATAAATAGTGTCAGTGAGGTTAGGGAGACAAGCAGGGTCTTTGTGCAGAATTCCTGGGAGAAGAGGTCAGAGAGAAGACAGAAGCTACACTTGCGAGCAGCTCCCTGATCTATCAGCAGTGTCATGTTGATGACAAAACCACTGATACAGGGTGTTTAGAAAACCTCTGAAACAGGAACATGCGGCAAACAACATGTCTACTGGAAAAAAGGCATATCTATTTGCTGAAGGTATAAAAGCTGGTGATGAAAAACATGAGACCTGTCTGTTCACATGACATTTGCCATGGCAACAGAAAATCCCACCATCCTTTTAGAAAGGAAAGCCTACTTAGAAGGGCAGCAACGCCATGACTTTTAACCATGGTTCCACCCATGGCAGGACTATCCCTTCCATGGTCCCTAGACCATGGAATTGACACAGCACAGGCAGTGTCACCCGGGCACGACACAGCGCAGCTGGGTGCCCGCTGCCCCATGGGTCAGGGGAGACACCCTCCTTCCTCCACCAACAAAATCCTGAAGTGGGTCCCCAGGGGGCCTCTGGAGTCTTGTCTTCCCTGTAAAGATCAGGGTGGAGGGAGAAGGCCCCACTGAAGAGGTTTCCGGTCCAGTGACTTCTTCCCATCAGCAGGGCCCCAATCTAGCAGCTGCCAGCACCACCCATCATCACCTTGAAACAGGGCCACGTCCTTCAGAAGCCACACCCTCCTCCAGGTGGGTGGAGTCTGAGCATAAATGTAGCATGTCTCACTTAAAGAAACCCCCACCCCTTAAAGGAGAAGCTCTCTACTTCTGGATTGGCAGGGGCACTAGGGCATCTCTTTCGAGTGACTCGGAGTTATCAGTCCAGTGTTAGGTGTTTCTGGGGTGGGGTCAGCCATCTCATGCTACAGAACTTGCTCTTAACACTCTCTGGCTTGGAAGCCTGAAACTTTACTTTTCAGCCAATTGTGGTATATTCAACATATTACAACTGGGTGAATGGCCCTCTGACTCAGAGTAATAGACTAATTTTGGAAAAGGGAGCTATAAGGTCAAGAGGAGATCATGACAGAGGTTAAGAGGATAGCACAAATTAAAATCCATCAGAAAGGATAAAGCTGGTCTGGGAACATATTGCATGAAGATCACTATGCAGCCAAGTTCAATGTGAACAAGAATTGCTAGTTGCACTGGCATAGATATAACTAGGAGACACACAGCTGCTGGGCCACATGACTAGCAAACCGTTAGGCCTGCTTTTCACAGTGTCCTGATGAAGTGAAAAGTGAAAGTGAAAGTCGCTCAGTCCTGTCTGACTCTTTGCCACTCCATGGACTGTAGCCCACCAGGCTCCTCTGTCCATGGAATTCTCCAGGCCAGAATACTGGAGTGGGTAGCCGTTCCCTTCTCCAGGGGATCTCCCCAACCCAGGGATAGAACCCAGGTCTCCTGCATTGCAGGCGGATTCTTACCATCTGAGCCTTGAGGGAAGCCGCTATGTCATGCTAAGTAAGTGCAAATGATTCCAGCTGAGATCAAGGAGCAGGGAGACTATTTCAGGAGGTTACTGTTTGATTATCTTTTTTTAAATACACACACTGAACAATGGAAATAGGAAGCATTATGAATGACTGGACTGATGAATGATGCTAACTTTAGCATATGGGGGGTGGGGGTAGGGTAGCAAGACAGTCTAGAGCACTCACTGCACACAGGTGACCAAGCAGATCCACCTGGGAAACCTGCCTGCTGACACTGGAGACGGAAGGCTCTGAGTCTGGGTCCCCCATGTGGGGGTCTGAATAACCGAGCCTGAGTCCAGTTCTACAGAGATGGGTTCAGAATGGGCAGCCTCCTGGGGAGGTGATGGTGCCAGGGGCCAGCCTGCTCTGCTGCACAACCATGAAATCAGACGTTGCTGGAAGTGGACACAGATTCCTCCTGTGGGGGCCGGCGGCTTTCCACATCATCGCTGGGGTAGGACTTCAAGAGCCTTTTGATGCTTTGAGGTCTGGCAACCCACTCCAGTGTTCTTGCCTGGAGAATGCCAAGGACGGGGGAGCCTGGTGGGCTGCCGTCCATGGGGTCGCACAGAGTCGGACACGACTGAAGCGACTTAGCAGCAGCAGCAGCAGCAGCAAAGACCTAAGTCAGAGGCCCTGCCCCAGGAGGGAGGGGTGTTTGGGGTCATTACCTGCTTTTTATAAATCACTCCCCAGAGCTGTAGTTCTGGGATCCATGAGAGCCCCCCTCCCCTCCCAGATGTGGAGCCCACCCGCCATCCCCAGTGACTGGGCAGCTGCCCCCACACTTACTCCAGGTGATCTGGCGCCTTCTGATGGGTTTCCAGGCTTCAGGGAGAAAGGGCTCAAAACAGAGAAGAGTGGGATGAGAAGATGGTGCCTGTGGTCAGGCTACCGGGAAACTTGCAGCCAGTCCCCAGAGAGTGCTGCCCACCGGCAACAGGGCTGTGAACCACAGGGCAGCTGCCCAGGGCCGAGGGGACCACCCACGATGATGCCACCAGAGAGCAGGGTGGCCAACTTGCCAGGAGTGTGTGTGCATCTTGACGAGGGGGACCTGGCTTTGTCACCAGTATCCTCAGCAACACGCTTCACCCCCTCTGGCCTCAGACTCCTCGTTGCTATCGAGTGGGTGTTCCTAACGTCTTCCTCCTCAAGTGTGTTGGGAGGGATTCATGAGATAATACATGTTACATGATTGGCAGAGAGTATACTAATCCCTTGTTTTCAGCTATTAGTACTATCTGAACCCAATTAATATCAATTCTCAGTGGAGTAGGATCCATTTCAAATCTCTTGCCTCACATCGTCCAAGGAAGAGGGTGAGGGCCACGCAGGAAAGAGAGAAAGAGTGAGTGTTTGTCTTTGCGCAGGCTTATTTTAGACTGAGATTGTCCCCTCCTCAGCTGTGATCAATGGGCCTTCACAATACCAGGAAGCCACGATGTCCTGACTGTCATAACAAGACCCTGCCCCTCTGGCCGGTCTCTAAGGGAGGATCCATAACCATGATGTCCAGTCATCCAGTGTTTAGTTTATTCAAACAAAGCAGGAAGAGCAAGCTGGGACCCAGTAAACCAGTAAGTAAGGCAGATTACTCCAGGAGTTTCCTATTTTCTCTGTAATAAGTATATATCCTTATGGATACGGGCTTCCCATATCCATATGGGAAAAGAATCTGCCTGCAATACAGGAGACCTGGTTTTGATTCATGGGTTGGGAAGATCCCCTGGAGAAGGGAATGGCTACCCACTCCAGTATTCCTTACTAGAGAATTCCATGGACAGAGGATCCTGGCGAGCTACAGTCCATGGCGTTGCAAAGAGTTGGACACAGCTGAGCGACTAACGCACTTATGGATATATATGGGCGTTTCTTAGCTTGTTAATTAAACTAGTTCTCTAGTTAAAGAAGAAACTCATCACCAACAAGTCTCCTCTTGGTGGTAACGTGGCTCTTAGACAAATGGAGCTCCAGGCTGCACTTCTGTCTTCCCACTAATTCTGGAAGCACCCCACCCTCCCATCACTGTTTTCTCTGAAGTCTTCCTGGTAATTTTGAAACACCCGTTCACACTGTTCTTCCTGAAATCTCATGTTCAAACAGTCCAACCTGCTTCTTCTTGGGAAAACACGGTGACAGAAGGGCAACACGGGAATGTGTGCAGAGAGGACCAGCGTCCAGGCTTCTGGAAGCTTACACTGCTGACGAACAAGAACGAAGTGCCCCAGGAGAAGAGTTTACAACAAGGCAGTGGGGAAACAGAAGGTCCGAATCCTCACGTGTGCGGCTGAGACACCAGCTCACACAACTCTTACCTTGCTCGGTGAAGAGGTCAAATTAACAAGGCCTAGCACTTAGGAAATGAAGCAAGGAGATGAAACAAGACCAGTGATGTTTGTGGAAGTGTCATTCTGTACAGAGAAAGAGATACATGGAACCAGATGTTAAACTCGAGACATCCCTTTTTAGGAAAGCCATTATAAGCAAGATGGGATTTGAGAGAAGCTTAAAAAGCCTCCAAAAAGGAACTGTTTACTGAGTCCAGTAGCACCACCTAGAACGATGTTCACTGAGCAGATGGAAGCCTCCCCAGACCCCACATCAGAGACCCTCCCAGACTGCGGAGTCTCTAATCAGTCACGACTGTGCTGATGACAGCAGATAATTACAAGCGAGTCTCACGGTTAACTAGCACAAACTTCAGCTGGGATTTCTGGGGTAAGCAGAGAACAGCGTATTATGCTACAAGGTTCAGATTCAAACCTCTGCTATGTTACGTTATTTTACAGCTTCCTTCAATTATAACATTTGAAAGGGAACACGGTAAGGAAACAGAATGCCTGATAACAGTGCTTTACAAGTTTCACAGGAGCAAGCTGCTCTGTGTCCCCGCTTTTATTTTCCTTAAGCATTTTCCTGATACAACCAGCTCATACGTGAGAAACTCTAAGGCGATGGTACTTATCAGTCTTATCATCCTCCTCCCTCAGGAATCCTGAAGTTCCAGCCACGCCCCAGACGACAGCGATGGTACCCCCACCCGTGTGGCCTGGCATCACTGCCCAGCTCTGGTCTGGGAGCACAGATGTGGTCCTTGTGCAGCTCCCTAGACAGGAAGGGGCGCGGCCGTGCTGGGGAGCTGATCCCCCACCTGCGAGCATCGGGAGAGGATGAGGAAGTGAGGGTGGTCCAGCCCGGGGACGGCCCCGCCAGCGAGGGTGCGGCCAGGTCCACCGTCTCTGGAGCCAGAGCCTGGCTTCCCTCCACGGAAGCACTGAGCGAGTGGCCCTTACAGAGTCACTGACATTCCCTGGGCTCCGCGCTCTTGGCTATAATGACATTGCTAATGTGCCTGCCTCTCTGCCAGCCTGCCAGAATAAAATAAAACAGCCCAGTCCCCTTCTGGCCCCTGTGGCCTTCCAGGCCACCCCCGGGAGGTCCACGGGGTGCTGAGGGACACAGTGCAGGACCTCACGAGAAACCGCAGGTGGGGAGTCCTCATGATGCCTTCAGGTCACCCTGATGCCCAGGAGTTGGGTAGCACCTCCTGGGCCCCATCGCCTGACCCCTCCCCGACCAGACCCAGAGGCCAGGCCAGTGGGGTCACTGTGAGGACCAGTGACTGAAGGCTGGGATGTGGCCAAGCACCACTGATCCATCCAGATTCAGAATTCCCAGGAGCCAGAGAATTTGGCTTCACAGGTTGAAGCCTTAACTATTTATTTATTTTCCCTCAGAGCACATTTCTCCTGAAAGGGAAAAATAACTCTCCTCCTGCCTACCTTTCCGTTTGCCTCTTGTTTCCAGCTCTCTAATGGCCGCTGAAAAAGAAAATGTCTTTTCATTTCAACCCAGGAAGCCAAGCAGCAGGTTTCTGAGGTGCTGGGCGTTGGCATGGGTCTTTGCCAACATGTGTGCCCTGTCTCTCTCTACCCTACAAGACAACCTTCAACCCCAAAGCTCAACACCTCCCAAGTTAACCAGCCGACCTCAGAACTGGGAGGGAATGGTCGGATCTGTCAGAACTCTATGGACTGACAAAGCTGTGCCAGCGACGCTCTCAAACCAGCTGAGCCCCTCATTCAAGACAGGAGGAAAGGCACCCGAGGGTTGGACAGAGGCTGGGCTACAGGGCCTTGCAGTGCTCAGGCCCCATGATTACAGGGGCCTGGGGAGTCCTGGGCAGGCTGTGGACGGGGCGGGGGTCTCACTGCCCTCAGAGAATCCTAAAGGGGATTCTGTTTCCCCCACCACCCAGGACCCAACCCTGATCTCTGATTCAGCCCTTCCGGACTGAGAGGACCCCACATATGGCACATTCATGGGGATAACATGACCACCATCTTTTCACCTCATTAGAAACTGAGCCTTCGGCTCCTCGATGGCTGTCATGAGGCCGGAAGGATGAACTGAATCTCGGGGCTTATCCTGAGCACCCCGTGTGTGCAACACTGGAGTGAGCTCTGTGGGACACATGGGGCAGGGGGGTAGGGTGCAACCTCGGCACCCCGAAATCCAGGGTGGGAGGTACAGGTACACTCTGCAGAGAACCAGAAGCCCAGGAGGCAGAGTAACACCCAGCATTTGTGTGGTAGAAGCGAAGGCTGTCCTGACCCTCGGCCCATGCACCCACAAGCCCCCTCTTCCAAAGTCCATGGTGGGCAGGCTTTTCAGGGACTATGGCTGCCAAGACCAGGGCCCCAGGCAACAGTAGACACAACTGCAAGTTCTGAAGGACACGGTTAAACAGAAGCAGCTTCGAGTCCTTCTCCATCCCTCCTGAACCCGCCCCATCGCTGACAACACTAGCCCTCCCTGAAGAGGTGGGTCTGGGTAGTAATGCAAACCTGTGTCTGCTCCATGGGGCATGAAGAGGCGCCCTCCCCTTGGGGAGTACTCCATGACCAAGGGGTTGACTGCTCTGACTTGGAAAAGCAAGACCCCTCCCCTTTTTGCCTGAAGTCTGTCAACCAACAAGAAAGATTCTCCCTGTGGACAGACGGGTGACTTGAAACCATAAGAGGCCATTCATCCCCTTTGGACTTGACTCACTGTCCTGTTTGCGTGTTGGTTTGTTGCCTTAAACACAGGCCTCTGCTTCCACTTGTAGACAGAGGCCACCCTCCTGCCTAAGCCTAGTGTCCACGTAGCATTAAAGACAAACACAGCTTTAGGAAGCGATGACAAACGTTCCTACAGGTTAAAACTGCTGGCTGCGGGCTGCAGGGTTTGTAGTGAGCTGCCCAGATTCCCTCCTATTTACCTCCCTCCCCATCCCCCGGCCAGTCCACCCTCTTTTTCAGCTGTAAAAAAACACCCACAGATGCAGCTGTATTGAGGTGAGATGCTCACCTCAGGGCCCATGAGTGTTGGGAAAAGGTGGGTTAGAGGCCAGTGGAATGACATGAATATGAGAGAAGAGAGGATTTGCTTTTGCCCAAGTGGAGGGGAGCACAGGCATCTCACAATCCTGTAATGTACAAGATATTGGAACGCATCTGTATTTCAGGTACGTACAGGTGTTTCAACTCTGTCAGGTATTGGAACATGTCAACAAGGAGCCTGGATGTGCTTGGAGTGTGTGCCTGACACGAACTGGCCTTTCTAGAGTTTTTAAATGATTCCTGGCTGAGGAGACAGGATGCGACTATGAGGGAATAAGGAGGCTGAGGATTAAAATGCTGCGTTGGCAGGAGAGAATCCGCTCACTCGTCACTGTGTGCTGAAGGCTTCACACACCCGACCCAGCACTGGGTGCCACCGAGCATCCCAGATGCTCCAGGGAAGATGCAGCCTTGCCACTCAGTTCCCCTCCCTCCCAGGCCCTGGCCACACAGAGGCGGTGGCCAGGATGCACGCGTACACCTGCTACCAGACCCCCGGGCCAAGGAAGCTGGCGGGTCCTGGTGGAGCTTACCCGGCCTCAGAAATCCTGGCAGCGGCAGCAGTGCTGGGGCGCTCCCCGTGGCCCCGTGGCCCGAGGCGGCGGCTCTCAGGGTCGCTCAGGAGGCCCGTCCCCGGAGAGGCCTTGCCCCGGGGGAGGGCGGCGGGGCCATCATCGCAACCGTTCAGCAGGCCGGGGCCCGCGGGCACCGTGGTCCTTGCAGGTTGGCGCCGCTCGCCATCATCCTCGTGCGGGGCTGGCAGCTTCCTCGACAGCTTGTAGCCGTGGGAAATCAGCAGGTCTTCGACACTGTACATAGTGCTCTGGCTGCATCAAAGCACCACCGCTGGGACCGTCGTGGTGGCAGGGCCCACACTGTGGGGATAAGGAGAGTGTCTTGTGAGCTGTGGACAATGCCCTCAGGGCTCCTGTACCTCCTCCCTCCCAGACCCTGACCATATGGCACCCTGGTCATGGTGCCTGCAGAGAAAGAGAAGAGGAGGGGGCTTCTTCATCTCACTCAGACAGAGGGTGGAGGCAGGAGGGCTGCCTTCCCGGGGTTGGGTGAGATGGTCCCTTCTGGACCAGAGAGGGAGCATTTGATCTTGGATTCCACAGAGCCAGGATGGGGCACTGACTCTGGGGACCCCTCCCCAGATGGCCACCACTTGCAGGAGAGTCCAGAACAGCATTTAAGCCACGGAATGACGACCAGTGTCCCCCGCCCCAGACCTCTAAAGACAACACACACAGGAGAAAGGTAAAAATAAAGAGACTCGGAAGCCGCAATTACTATTCCACGCTGCTAAAAAGAGAAACCCCCAGCGGCCAGCTCCATCTTATTATCTTTCCTGCTTTCATCTCGCAGACACACCTTTTGCTCCAAAAGGGCAAGGCAAGATCTTTAATCAACCCAGGGTTATAATGCACTTCGGAGGAAGCAATCTGGGTGGGTAATGAGCCACCGAAAATAGATCTTAAGTCTTTCAGCTCATAATGAGAAATGCTAACCAAGCCTACACAGCCCGTGCACTACACAATTCCAAACTTCTTCCCATACCGAACTCTAAAGAATCAGATTTCTCTCCAGTTTATCTTGGGGAGACAGTCTGCATCTCTGAGCCCAGGGTGTCCACATCCGAGTCCTACCAGGGTGCATGAATTCAACAGCAGCAACGATTCAAAAACACTCGGTCCTAAGACAATGGTGCCAGCCAAGAATGAAAGTGAACAGGGAACCTACATGAAAGCGCCTGTGTGCACAGAGGTGGGGCTGCTGCGTTTATTTTCACAAGGGAGCATCTCCTCTCCCAAGACCTCCTGTTGCTAACGGGGTGGTAGGCAGTTTGGTCAGTCCTGCCGCTGCCTCCCCAGGGGCCACGAGGCGGGCCTGGGTGAGCAGCACAGGAGAGGCGGGCCTGGAAGAACACGGCTGCTCCAGCCCCTCTTGGCTGCTGGACGGAAATAGCAACTATCAGCAGCAGCAGCCCCTGCAAACAATAGCCAGGAAATGCCTGCCCCCGCGTGCAGGTGAAAGGGGGGCCCCTGTGCTTCCTGCCAGTGGGGCCTCTCCCCGGGGCTCATCACAGGATCCTGCTGACTGTGCCGGTCCTCGGCACACACTGGGCTCCAGCAGCAGCCAAGTTGCTGCCGGCATGGAGAGGGCAGGAAGGATCAGGCTCTGGAAGCCTGTGGTTCTCCATCAGGTCCCCACGTTATGGAAAACCCACACGCTCCTGCAGGGACTGTAGTAGAAGAAGTATCTCCGCAGCACCTCGGCTAGTCCCGGTGCTGCGCTCCAGCTCCACGTCTTCTAGGGGCTGGCACAAGACAGACAGAGAAATGGCAGGACCAGAGGGGCGAGCATTTGTTCTGAGTCCACTGTCCTGATCCCCAGGCTGGGCCTGCAGAGGACAGGGACCCCATCACAAACCCAGGATGTGTTTGTGGAAACATCGAGACATCTGCGGGAACATCGAGGCAAGCTCTGCTTCGTTCAATGCTACGCCCCCAGCATCCGGCATATAGTACGTGCTCAATAAATCACTGTCAAATGAAGGCACAGTGGGAGAAAGTGATGTTTGAGCTAGGTTTTGAAGAATGATTAGGAGCTCACTGAATAAACTGCACGTGCACATGTGTATGAGATGGGGAATTAACATTTAAAATAGATTCAGGGTACAATCATCCCGGGGGAAAGAAATGACACGGCAACAGAATCCTGCAGGTGAGACTGTGGGTTCCCAGACTCCGTGTCACACATACAGTTGGCACCATGGTCAGAGTTCAGGTCTGAGGACACTCAGCTCCTTTCTGTTACTACATCAGGCTCTTTAAAAGCAAAGCTAAGTTCATAGCACCCTAGCTGGCCACCCATTACACAGAGGAGCAGGCCAGCATCAATGACAGAATCCACTATGAGGGTGGTAAGAAGCAATGACCTTCCAGAAAAACGCCAGAGGGTCACTGTCCTCCTGGGGATAGGCGAGCTGGTCCATGCTGCCTCTGTCTGCAAGGTAAGTACACTTTGCAAACCCTTAAACAGTACAACAGATCAGGCCCAGCCATGAATATCTTTCGTACAAACTCGTAAGAACTGTCCTTGACCCTACAGGTCTGAGGTCAAATGTATATTGATGTAGGGGGACTCTTTTAACTTGGTCTCGTGGAAGCCAGCAGCCTGTGGGGGGCAGGAGGATGAAGCACACCAGCTTCAGCACTTGGGGTGCAGGCCCCACGAGAGGGGATGACCCACAGCACAGGCCCCATGACCCAGATGAGGGGTGCCCCCAATCCCCAGAGGACTCCTTCCTTTGGCTGACACCCGCCACCTTGTGGACCCTAGCTCAGAGCCTGGCTTCTACTTCATTTCCAGCCCCATGTCAAACATCGTCGCTCCCAGCAGACAGACTTCTCAACAGCCTCATGGACCATCCAGTCCTTTTTGTATTCAGCATCCTTCCTGTAATATCCTTCCCTACCATGGATGGACCAGCGCATCTCTAACACATCAGTCCCACGGCCACCAGGAGGTCATGCCAAGGACCTGAGGAGGAGGGGAGTCCTTTCAAAGCCCCCGCCCAGCCCTGAGGCAGCAGCCTTCCAAATCAAAGGTATTCGAGGCCACCCCCCACCCACCACCCAAAGGGCTGCTATTCAGAGAAGCACACAACAAAATTGGACCTAAGTGTAAATTATTAGAACATGGTATTTCACAACTTGGAAAGGTGTGTGTGTATGATGGGCCCTTGTGGCACTGACACCCGGGTCATCATAAATCTGAGGGTAAACTTTTCAGTCAGGCCTCTGTATACGGGGTCCCTCCGTATGCATATCTGAGGTTCCTCGGCCACAGGTTCAACCAAACCTTGGCCAGGCTGGCTCATACCCTGTAAGCAGGTGCTTACTGAAAAGAATCTGGCCCCGCACAAATCAAACCCAAGTTGTTCAAGGGCCACTCGAGTTAAAACAGCACGGGCTTGGCATGAGCCCTTTCATCCCCAGGTGGTGCTGACACCAGCCCCAGCTGTGGTCCTGGGAGCAAGTCATTGGCTGCACCAAACCTCAGTTTTCCAATCTGCAAAATGGCAGGGGCACTCACATCTGTCTTCCCAGACTGTTCCAAGGGCCACACGGTGTTGTTCAGTTGCCAAGTGGTGTCCGACTCTTTGCGATCCCAGGGACTGAAGCACGCCAGGCTTCCCAAGGGCTATGTAAGTACACGTAAAAGCGTAAATCACACACAATCTGAGATAGCATTTATCACGCAGCAATGGCGGGTCCATCTCTGAAGGGCTGCCTGTCCTCATGGAAAGCTTTCACCGTAGTTACTCGCTGTGACCGCTGGACCGTTCCCTGATTCCTCATGGATCACTTGGCCTGTGACTTGATTCCCAAAATCAAGCCCACTTTCTATCTCCCAGATTCCTGTCTTCCAGGAAGGGGTACTTCTGCCACCATCTGAGTCACCGAGGACAGCAAACATTATTTCACAGAGTCCAGAACATGCACACGCACGTTCCGAGGGCTTGGGACACACCGGGCACTTACACTATAATGATGAACGAGACCCACTCTTTGCTCTTGAGAGGTTTACTGCAGCGACAGCAGGAGAGCAGGCCAGGGAAACACGGCACAGGCGTGTGTTAGTGACGGGAGCGTGCCTGCTCCCCACAGTGTCAGCACTGCGATGGGGACAAGGACAGGAGGAGAACACGGGACCCTCACCCAGTCTCAGGGAGTCAGGACGGCCTCTAGAAGAGCGTGTCAAAGCCAAACAAGCCCTTCAGGGCGAAGCTGTGCTGTGAGGTCACCCTGTAAGGATGCTTCTCCAGTCAGTTCACATAAGAAATGTCTTCCTTTGCTACTTTGTCACCTTGCATCAAATACTCAGAGTGGAACATCTAAGAAGAGCGGTCCAGGCAGTGCTCGTGCCCAGATATGTTCTCAGAGACAGAATCCTGAGAACACAAGGACCAGAGACTAAGGAGCCCACTTACAGTAACTCATTCATTCTATGACTAAATGCAGGGCAGACAATTAAGATAAGGATACACATGTTGGGCTGTCCTAGTGGCTTGGCAGTAAAGAATCTGTCTGCCAATGCAGGAGACACGCATTCGATCCCTGGTCTAGGAAGATCCCATGTGCCTTGGAACAATTAAGCCTGTGCGCCACGTCTATTGAGCCTGTGGTTAGAGGCTGGGAGCCACGACTACTGAAGCCCACACACCCTGGAGCCTGTGCTCTGCAACAAGAGAAGCCACCGCAATGAAAAGCCTGCACACCACAATGAAGAGTAGTCCCCACTCACCATAATTAGAGAAAAGCCCTCACGGCAGTGAAGACCAGCAGAGCCAAAAAGAAATAAAATTATTAAAAACAAAAATTCTCATGTTAACAGAACAGTCCATCAAGGCCTGTAGTGAGGAGTTCCTGGCTGGGAGAGTCTTAAGTGGAGGTCAAGGCAATGAATTTGCAAATTCTATTGTTTTTACAGCAACCCACTGAAGGTGTGCACACATATTTACCCTCACATCCTGAGGGGCACTGTAATATTTTCTATTCTATTTCACTTTTGAAAAATGCTGGTTACTACACACTAAATTTGATGTCACAGTAATTGATCAGAACCCAGCGTTTGGAAAGCACTAATGGAGAAATCAATCCTGTGCTGGTCAGGATGCTGGACTAGATGACCCCTGAAATTCTGTCCAGTTCAACGATCTCATCAATCGATGAGAAATTCCTTAACAAGTTCCTTGCTTTGTTCTCAACAGCAAAATACAGCTGTTCTATCTGATCAAAAATTTCCTTTCCAAGAAAAGCCACAGCAACTAAGTGAAGCTGCTTTCCTATTCTTAAGAGCATAAGATGAAAAGAAAGAACTCTCCTGAAGGGAACATCCTGGCTCCTGCTTCCTTCCTCTACCTGTGATCCACCTGGGGCTTGAGACCCGAGGCCTCAGAACACAACACCACTGGTTGACAGATAAAGCCAGCATCGTGGAAGGCGCCAAGGAACCCTCAGGATGAACGGTACCTACAGTACTGCTGCTTTTATTCTCTTTTTGGTTTGAAAGAGCCAGGAAGCAGACTTTTGTCTCTTTTGAGTCCACTACGGCTCTTTTCATCTTTTCCTAGACTGTTCTCTGCCCCATATATTCCTGGAGTAAGCCCATCATTTCAAAGACAAAACAGAGAAAGCAGTTTAAAAACCCTACCACCCTAATAAAAAGCCTGACAGTCTGGCAGAAGGGACATGTGTCCTGGTGGGTCTCCTTCCCTGGGTGGCGTGTGTTCAGCTGTTTCTTCTCATCTCAGGCGGAACCTGCCTGCAGACCTTCTCCCACCTGATCTGAGTGAAAACGGAGCAGATCAGTGTGCTTTCTTGATAGAAAGGCTTCCTTCTATCAAGCTTCTGCTTGGAAGATGGCTGTTACCAAGGGGCTTAACTTCCAAGCCTCAGTTTTCTAAATGGATCGGCCACTTATGCTAAAGACAAGTATGTGGTATCTAGTAGCTATTAGGATGTCAGGCTGGTAATTCCTACTGGACTTGGTGGCATTGCTCGATGATACCAAAGAGAAACCCGGGCCCAACCTGGGCTTCCCAAGTGGCTCAGTGATAAAGAACCTGCCTGCTAATGCAGGAGACACAAGAGACGTGGGTTCGATCTCTGGGTTGGGAAGATCCCCCAGAGAAGGAAATGGCAACCCATTCCAATATTCTTGCCTGGGAAATCCCCTGGACAGAGGAGCCTGATGGGACACAGTCCATAGAGTCGCAAAGAGTTGGATACAACTTAGCGACTAAACAACAACAGATCAGGACCCCCGGCTCAGAGAACGTCTCACCTGGTTATACAACTTGAGTTGAGCGACTCAGTCATTCAATGAAAGCAAATTCTGTAGACAGTGTACAGAAAGAAGGCAAACTGGATTTACAACAAGTCTCTTTTTATAGGAGAAAACTTTTGTGCTCAGTGTATAACAACACTCCAAAAGACAGTTAAGCGAAATGCAAACTTTAGCTTTTTCCCCTCTGTTCTGTTATGAAAATGCATGCTTACAAGCGTCAAAACTAACATAACGGAAGAAACAGTGACGGAAACAAACACGAGGAACACGGAGCTGGGTGAGAAGTCTGCGTTCAGCCTACAGTTCTCTTGTTCACCTCGACAGGACTGGTTTAAATTAGATTAAAGTCACGAGAGGAGACCCAAAGAGAAATGCTTATGGCACGCGGGCTCTAAGTTAGGTGGTTTAAAGGGGAACCCAGGGAGAGGAATCACGAATGCTGAACAGCCGAGCTTCCTAGGCTGGGTTTTTTTCTATTGATTCATTACATCACTAGATTTATAGTCGATCACTTTTTTCCCCCTTGAGGATGCTTGGGATAAGTGGTAAGATGCTCAAACGCCCTCCAGGAGATGTGTAATGAATTCACCAAGAACATCTTCCAATTCGTGGTTAATTTATACCCCCCACCCAGCCACTACCCTCATTAACTCTCCCTATACACAGAGAAGGAAGAGCCTGTTCTCTAAGCTCAGAATAGCAGCACACGAGAGATAACAACATCATCCATCCGCCGAGCATCTGTGATGTGCCAGCCACTCTGCTGGCTGCCTGGCACTCTTTATTTTCCACTCCCAGGAACCGTCCTGCTGTAGATATGAACGTCTCCATTTTACAGACAAGAAAACCGAGGCTGAGAGTCCAAGGTTACAGTGTATAGGCGCAGATTCAAGGGTCAAACCAAGGTCTGTCTAGCTTCAAAGCTCATGCTACTATTTTAGGCTCTAAATTTCCTTCCTTAATAGCAACAAAAGTTTCCCAGTTTACCAAATAATGCATAAAATATAAATAAGAAAGGATAGAAGGCGTGGTGGCATGAAGATGAAATACAATAATAAAAATGAGAAAACTCCTTTATTCTCTTGGGCTAGGATGGCTCTGTGAGGTGACCCTTGCGGCATGCACACACACAAGGCTGATGCTTCACTTCACTGCAGTGTCTTGATGGCGATACTAACACTGACTTCTAAACACGCAAATAACATGATTCATTCACAAATACACCACGTGATGCTCTGTGACCTTCAGCAGACCTCTTCAATTATCTGGAGTTCCAGGCTCTCCATCAGGGACCTGGAGTTCTCATGAAACCTGCTGTGTGAAGCTGAAAAGCAGACAAACTACATCTATGAGAAATGGGAGGGGAACTTGTAACTTTTGTAAAAAACTAAGTTCTCAGAGAAAAAAATTATCTACATAGTAATTGCCACTGTTCTCTGCAGTGTTAATACAATCTGGACTTGAATTAGTAGACTGTGGGAAACCACCGAGGGGTCTGGGCAGATAAAGGAAAGGTGTTTTACAGTGACTCTGGCAGGAGAGCGAAGGAGTAATGCGGGCAGAACAGGACAGATGTGTGGACAAATAGTCACAAGTCCCTTCTGTTGTAATGTGCATGGGTGGATGGGAGGGCGGGAGATAAGAAAAAAGAAAACTAATGAGTGTAACTTCCCAGGGAAGAAGTACAGTGAAGTTTGGTCTTGGTGACTAAAGTAATCGTCCTCTTGTTATGAGAAACACAGAAATCGGAAACAACACTCAGTTGGAGATGATGACGGGTCATTTGATTTTGATTTAACCAACTTATTCCTGCAAAGTTTTTTTGTACCCAGATCATTCTCCAATGGCTTTTCATCAGAATTCTTGTTCTTTCCAGAGAACCCAAATGAGACCACAGTAAGCCATCTTCCAGTGTGGTGGGCTTCTAAGTTCTGTCCTTATCAGCTGTATCCTTTCTATTCAGGTTGAAAGGATTCTGATAACAGCTCATAGCATTTGGGCATGGACTGGAATTGTCTACCCCCTCGCGGTAGGGATGAATTTCCATTCCACCACAGTGGCTTAATACACAACTGCTGTAGGAACTGAGCCTAAGACAATGCCTAGGAGAACCTATGGGGTTCAGTCTTCTTCCCAAAAAGTGAATTAAGAAGGCTGAACTAGAGGATCTTCTGGGTCCTTCCCGCTCTAGAGACGGCCCCCCTCTCTGGCCTCTTCTCCCCTGCGATGAGTAGCATGCATTTCTCAGTCAGTTAGCTCGGTGGAGAGAATACAGCTTGTGGCCATGACACAGAATAAAGCTAACTGGGTCACAGGAAGCTAGACCCTCTGACCTTGGCCTGGTTAGCAGCACCCATACAGAGGCCAGCCCAGAAAGCAGAGCTAAGAGGCCACACAGTGAGAGGAGGGGGAGGTGGCGAGGGCCAGGGGAGTCCAGCACCCAGCATCGCCCACCCCAGGAGACCTGGAGCGCAGCCACGCCCACTGACTGCAACTTGCTTTGCACCAGGTTTGCAGGCCCTGGGCTCTGAAGACATGGAGATACAGAAGAAGCCCCCATCAACACCCTCCCCTGTGAACCTTCTAAGCTGGGAGGCGTTACTGAAGTCACAGGCGCCTTCATCACTAGGGGTCGAGCCTCGCAAATGAATGTTATCTACACAGACTCCACTGCCCGCTCCCTTCCCATCTGTAAAAATATGTTTTCTTTTCATATTGGCGCTTCTCAGGCTCCTCAAGACAGGGAAATGAAACAAAATATTAATAAACTCACGAAATCGACCAGCACTTTTCTTCCTTTTAAACATCTGCCCAGAACTACAAACTAAGAAAGAGACAAATACTCAATTAAAAATATCAAACAAATGTTCACCCTCACCTGAGATAAAAGATATGCAAATTAAACCCAAAAGCCACTATCCACTTCTCACATTACTGAAGTTTCTAGAAAGCAATAGCTTTTGTTGAGGGCATGGTGAATGAGCTGTCAGGGTTCTCCCATTCGTGAGTGTATGAGTGGGGTTGGTGGGGGGAATAGGTCTGTATGTAAACGGCTATTTCCTTTCTTAAAAATGATTAATGCTATAAAATCTTTAAAAATCTGAAACCCTATAGACTAATAATCCCACGTCTTGGGATCCAACCTAATGAAATAATCAGAGATACATACTAAGTTTTATATAAGGATACTTACCCAAGTTTTAATTATGATAATAATTTTTTAAAAAGCTAGATTAAACAGTCATTTAAGGGATGGCTAAAAAATTCTGGTACCTCCATGTGGAAGATTATAATATGCACACATGTGTATAAAATGATGTTTTTAGATATTGAATGGTACAGGGAGAAAATGCTCATGGCACCATGTTAAATAATAAAGACAGGATACAAAAGCCTAGATTCAGTGTATATAATACCAATTCCATGTAAATACACACAAATACAGTATGGGGAGAAACACCAAGAGGAAACATACCAAAATAGCAGCAGTGATACTGGATTCTAAGTTTTTTAAATGCCCTTATTTATACTTTCCTGTATTTATAATATTCAGTCATGAAATATATTAGATCGAACCATACGAAGCTGCCATTTTACAGGTAAAAAGTGGTCAAGTAGTGGCATTTTCTTATACTTACTATTTCATCATCGGGGGGGAAAAAGAACTTAACAAAAAGCTACATATAGGAAAGATTAAGAGAAAATATCTTCAAAAACATATTGCATATTTCAAGACTCAATGAGAATAAGAGAGACACAGGAGAGAAGAATAAATGAAAAGTAAATTACATAAGGTTTGAAGAGTTTAGGATATGGTATTTATGTCTTATCTGCTACCAAGAGATACTTAATTTGAATCTAGCAGGCTTAAAATCCCAACCTGCTGATAAAACTGAATACAGGATCCCAAGTAGCATTCTAAAGGTCCTGATGAGACATTGGTACTAGAAAACCTAAGGCTTCTCTCTTGTATTCATTGACATTCCACCCTTAAGATGCAATTAGTCCTTCAAATTGTTGGCAGTTGACTATAAATATTTCTCCAACTGACAATTTTTCGGTCTAAAGTTGTGATTAACATACAACAAAGTACTTTCTTTAAACAAGAGGTAAATAGCCAAGATACAAAACAAACCAGACTGAGGCAGGCTGCTAATTGATGCACAGATTTTTAATACTCTCTACAGCTTTTTTTGTTTTCTTGGATGGCAGAGTCATGGATTTTATTATGAGCAATAGGATTGCCATTTCCCTTTCCAGTCTTATTAATTAAATAAAGACAGTGTCGTCACCACACCACAGAGGGATGACCACTTCTGCCAGGGCCCTCAAGTGGTCACAATCTCCTAAGACATAAAAAGCATATTGAATCTGTGAAGTTGTGGTTTTAGTGGGGCAGCCATCTCGGAGTTAAGTTTCTTTAAGGTGGCAAAAACAAAACAAACAAACAAACGAAACAAAAAAAGAGAAGGAAATCTTGGGTCTAAGATCAAGAGTTTCCTGGAAAGCTAACCTTGCTGGGTTGGGTTGGTATTAAGGCACTGATTCAAAAAGAGAAGAAAGTACAGAGCCAAACACCATGGACCTCATTTTTTTTTTGGTAAATATTACCTTTTTAAACTTCTTTATCTCTTCCCCTACCAACTGTATGAACACACACACACATTTCACACATATACACTCACACACACTCACGCTCTCCTGCCTTCTTTCACCTCTAAATTCTATCACACAATTACTGCTTTGGAGACCTCAACCATTTTTAAGAGACTCTAAGTATCTCATTAACGTTTCTGAAAGATTAGCAGTCATTAAGAAAAGAGGACTGAAATTGGGTAACATTTTCTAAATCTTCTGGAATTGTTGACTATCTGCAAAAACAACTGTAAAACTTATAATAGGTTAGAATTAAATTCCACTATCATCACAGATGTCAAATTCCACACGTAAAGATTTCTAAAATAATCTCTTAAACTTACAACACACTAGTTTTGCTTTTAAATATCTTTAGAATAGAACACCCAAGGTTTTATAAAAATGTCAAAGTTTAAGCAAACCTGTATAATTCTTACATTATTCATTTTCTAATTATGAAAGTCATATAATATTATTCCAGAAGTAAACACTGAAAAATTCAGTGTTTAACTAGAAAGTAAAAGTTGCCTCAAACTCCACTGTGTCAAGAAATAACCATCTGGTTTCTATTTTTCCAACTAGTCTTACTATGTATAGTTGCTTTCTCTCACTCCCTTTTTCCCCCTCTCCTCTTTGAAATATTTATCTTGGTGTCTTCATAATAGTATCTAAATTCTTATATTTCCATACAGAAAAAACGCAAGCTGAATAGGCAACTCCAGAGAGATAACCAGAAAGCAACAAACCACAAGGCTATTTAGTGGTCTGAAAAAATAAGGTTTTGTCATTTCGGCCAGGCTGTTCTCAACTATATTATCTATAGACAGTTTCTGGGAAATATATTTGGTCAAAGAAAGTTAAGGTAAAAAGTCAAATTTTAAACAAAATACCGCAAACTCAAATCAAGGTAATTGAGGTTTTAGCATCTGGGCGGTTCCTGTATTCAGTGACATGAAAGGTTTAAAGGCTGTATCAAAGCATTGGAGACTTCTCAGCCTCCTGGCTTTAGCAACTGAGTGCCCCTCAGCATTCCTGAAGTCGGCCAGCCTTCATAACAAAGACCAATAGCAAAGTTTCAGTGAATGAGATAACCCTTGCCATCCAAAAGGTGAAAAACATCTGCTGAAAAACCAAATGAACTTCAGTGATGGGTTCAGCGATCGGCCTGGAGGATTTCAGAGACATGGTCTTTGCCTCTGGAAAGAAAAACCACAACAGAACACTTGTCTCAATCCCACGCTCTGTGTTCTAAACTCTCTTTAGATCAATTAGCATGAAGTCCCGCCAAGCTCATTATTAGAAAAACTCTGGGCTCCTACAGCCCCATGGTGTTAACTGTCCTCCAAACTCCAGAGCTCTGCAGCAAGGACAATGAGGACTTGATGGGGGTGCAGACTCCTTGGGTTTTCTTTGCTGATAGCCATTTCTAGAACTTATTTTTAAACTGCATTAAAAAAATTAAGACTCCAAGCATCTTTTCAAAGATTTTTTAATTGAAAAACTGGTCCTTATTTATTCTCCTGTGTACCTCCAATCTCCAGTTACCTTTTATAGCTAAAATTTTACAGCCAAATGTTTCTGGAATCTGTGACTTACTCAGATGCCTTATTAGATAACTGTGATTAGCTGTCAAGACCTCCAGAGCTTGTGGACACCCTGGCATCTTAAGTTATGTTCTAAGGAGGTAAAAAGAATGTTTTTTTCTTTCTGGCACAGGCTTCCTCCACCCACCCAATCCCCCTAAATCTCTTGGGCCTGCCAAGGGCCTGACCTTCCGATCTCTGCAGCAGAGGGTGAAGTTTGGCGGGAGGAAGGCCCAGTAGATGAAGGCCTCTGTTCAACAAATATTTGCTCACCCCTCCAGTGGGAGGGGAACCATTTTCTATAAGCTGCTTGCCTTGAGTAACACTTGGAGCCCTTCAGGAGGCTTGTTCAGCTGGTGGCCTAGAATTAGACACCTAATATCAAGGTAAACATAAAGTCCAAACCCACAGAACATTATGGAAAACCAAACCAATTTACCACACTTCCCAGGTCACATCAAAGCCAACACAAGTTCCTGGAAATAGAATCTGCGTGAAACTTCAAAAAAAACTTTTCACTCGCCTCTGCCTTGCTGGATGGTCTTAGTCCAGTTATCTTAAATTCTAAAACTACCTGACCTAGGATGACACTCCCCTGAAGTTTTGCCCACTCAAACTACTGAGTCTGCAATTTTTGTCCACGCATTTCTGGCTGCCTGAGTCCCCGTTCCACTCCCCCTCCCATCTTCCAACCCTCCACTCAAACCCCCATACCCTCCCCACCCCCACCCCGCCTCTACTTGCAAATCTGAAAAGACAAAACAGCCAGGGAAGGCAGAAAACCTCCTAGTTGTGTGGTCCTCACCGCTCCACCCTCTCCCCAAGACAGGCCAGGCGACCAGATCTGGGGAGGGAGATGCTGAAGGGGGTGGGACGGGGACGCAGGGGATGGGAGACTGGGTGGCAGGGTGTGGGTGTGGGCGGTTGGGGGTGGGGACCTGCCTAAGCTAATTCCCCAAAGTCCTCTCTCCTAGAGAGTGAGGATGAGCAAGAGCTAGGGCGTAACCAGGTGGCGCGGGCATAAAGTTCCCGGGTTTTTTTTTTTTTTTCTTCAGTAGTGGAATCACAGCTTCTTTTTCAAACCCCTAGAAGAATCCGGGGCGCCAGTGACAGGGGGCCAAAGCGGCGCTCTCAGCTGTAAGTGCTGAGGTCTTGCGGTCGGGTCTTCTAGGAAATCCCTGGTTTTCGGGGTGAACTGATGGCGACTTGGGGTGTGGACACGCAGGGTGAGCGCGGAGACCCAGGACCGGCGGGCGGGCTCCGGATCCCAGAAGTGGGCTTATTAACGGATTTACAGCGCTCTCAGGCGGGGCTCTTTCCTTTCTCCCACCCTGTTTTCCTTTTTCTCTCTTTGGCTTCAGCGCCAGCCGCCTAGGGGAGGGCCGGGCCGCCGCGCGCACGGCTAGGAGGCAGCGGCGATTAGCACCCTAATCCCGGCCCTGACCCCAAGGCGGTGGGCGCGCGGGCCGGGCGGAGACGGGGCGGGGCGGGGGCGCGGCCGCCGGCTCCCAACGTCCCGCGGGCAGGTCCCAGCAGCCGCGGGTGGGGGCAGGCAGGAGGGGCGCCAGTGGGAACTGGGGGCGGCGGCTGTCAGTTCCCCGCGGTGGAGATGCCCGCGAAGTCGGAGGGCGCAGGCGAAGAAGCGGGTGGGCTGGACCCGGGCGGTGGCCCGGACGCGGGAGCTGGGCAGCGACCCCCGCCTCCCGACCCCCCGCAGCCCCGACCCAGCGTGGAGGGGCAAGGCGAGCGCCAACGCCAGCCGCGGCCCTCGGCGCCGACAGGTTAACGCGAGCCCGGGGCCGGTCACCTGAGGACGGGGACTCATCCCCCCCACCCTAGCAGAGGGGCGCCCCCGACCCGAGGCTGCGGGGCTGGGGGCCGCGCCGGGGGCTCTGGACTGGGTGCGGACATCCCCCCCGGCGCTGGGGAGGGCGCCGACCCGACCCACGTCCGGGCTGGAGAAGTTGGGGGGCGAACGCGGGAGGCTGGGGCGAGGCCCACGGGGCGCCGAGGGAGCGGACCAGATGGACGAAGGGAGTCAGGAGGGGCGACAGACGCCGGGACTTACCGAGCGGCTCCCTCATGCTGCCCTGCGCTGCCGCCGCCGCTCGGGCCGGCCGGGGAACAGCGCGACCCACCCCGCTCGCAGCCTCTGCGGCCGAGCATGCCCGGAGCCGCCGCCGCCGCCGCCCCGCTCTCCGCGGCCCCGCCCATCACCCCGCCCTCCGCGACCCAGCATCCCGCCCATAGCCCCGCCCCCGCGGCCTCGCGATCCCCGCCCCACCCATCGCTCCACCCCTCGCGCTCCGCCCCGCCCCGTCCGACGAGCGGCCTCCAGGCTCTGCTCTTGGGCCGGAGGGCGGCACCCGGGGAGGGGGCGGACCGGTAGCCAAAGGCACAGGCCTACTCCGGCCCCGCCTACGGCACAGGTGAATTGGTCATCTTTTCCTCTTTCCAGTCTCTTGGGTTTGGGCAGCTTCAACGCTGTACGAATGTCCACACACACGTATGCATACGTACACTGCCACACAGAGATGCATACAGCCACACACAGACACACACACACACACTTTCACAAAAACATACACGTAGGGAAGGTGTGAAGAGCAGAAGACAGTGACAACAGCTTAGTGCTTGGAATCTCCTTTAAAAGCAGACGGCTGAGTATCTAAGCTAGAGGCTTGGGGAGCCTTTACAGGTCAGCTACTCAATCCTGTCTCTTGGTAGATGAGGAAACGGGAAGCCAGGAGAAGGCAGAGGTCAGACAGATTGAACACATACTGCTCCCGGCCTCTCCACCTCCCTCACAGCCGCGATCAGACTGCTGCCAGGTCTGCTCAAGGGCAAAAGTCCTTGCACTTTGGAGGGCAGAGAAAAGACAAAATGTTCAACTGCTGATGAGTCATGGAGAGGGCGATGGTATTGGCTAAGTCAGCCGCCGGTCACTGCAGAAGGATAACCTTTCAATTGGACTTCCCTGGCGGCCCAGCGGTTAAAAATCTGCCTTGCAAGGCAGAGTATTTGGGTTTGAGCTCTCCTTGGGGAACTAAGACCCTACATGCCTCGTAACTACTGAGAGAGTGAATTCTCAGGTAGGTTGATAAGAAACCCGGAGTCCCCAAGGAGGAGAAAGGGGTCTGGGGCTCTCGAGGGGGAGAAAGGGACAAACATTTTTTCTACATCACTTTGTCTTAGTCACATAAGACGTTTTTTCTTAAACTCTGAGTTATTGTGGCAACAATTTTTAAGAATAACTTTCTTTAAGTCCAGAGCTAATGATTACACAACAAAACAACTCATCTTGGTCAAGGGTATGTTTTTCCTTAAGCTCTATACTAATGATTATATATCCAGATAACCACGATGGTGTGATCTCTCACCTAGAGCCAGACATCCCAGAATGTGAAGTAAAGTGGGCCTTAGGACCTTGGCCCATCACTATGAACAAAGCTAGTGGAAGTGATGGAATTCCAGTTGAGCTCTTTCAAATCCTAAAAGATGATGCTGTTAAAATGGTGCACTCAATAGACCAGCAAATTTGGAAAACTCAGCAGTGGCCACAGGACTGGAAAAGGTCAGTTTTCATTCCAGTCCAAAGAAAGGCAATGCCAAAGAATGTTCAGACTACCACATAATTGCACTCATCTCACATACTAGCAAAGTAATGCTCAAAATTCTCCAAGCCAGGCTATAACAGTACATGAACCAAGAACTTTCAGATGTTCAACCTGGATTTAGAAAAGGCCAAGGAACCAGAGATCAAATTGCCAATATCTGTTGGATCATAGAAAAAGCAAAGAGAGTTTCAGAAAAACATCTACTTCTGCTTGATTGACTACGCCAAAGCCTTTGTGTGGATCACAACAAACTGTGGAAAATTCAAGAGATGGGAATACCAGACCACTTACCTGCCTCCTGAGAAATCTGTATGCAGGTCAAGAAGCAACAGTTAGAACTGGACATGGAACAATGGACTGGTTCCAAGTTGGGAAAGGAGTGCGTCAAGGCTGTATATTGTCACCCTGACTATTTAACTTATATGCAGAGTACACCATGCAAAATGCCGGGCTGGATGAACACAAGCTGGAATCAAGATTGCCTGGAGAAATATCAATAACCTCAAATATGTAGATGACACCACCCTTATGGCAAAAAGCGAAGAAGAACTAAAGAGCCTCTTGATGAAAGTTAAAGAGGAAAGTGAAAAATTTGGCTTAAAGGTCAACATTCAGAAAACGAAGATCATGGCGTCTGGTCCCATCACTTCATGGCAAATAGATGGGGAAACAATGGAAACAGTGACAGACTTTATTTTGGGGGGCTCGAAATCACTGTAAATGGTGACTGCAGCTGTGAAATTAAAAGATGCTTGCTCCTTAGAAGAAAAGCTACGACTAACCTAGACAGCATTTTCAAAAGCAGAGACATTACTTTGCCAACAAAGGTCCATCTAGTCAAAGCTATTGTTTTCCCAGTAGTCATGTGTGAATGTGAGAGTTGGACTATAAAAAAAGCTGAGTGCCAAAGAACTGATGCTTTTGAACTGTGGTGTTGGAGAAGACTCTTGAGAGTCCCTTGGACTGCAAGGAGATCCAACCAGTCAGTCCTAAAGGAAATCAGCCCTGAATATTCATTGGAAGGATTGACGCTGAAGCTGAAACTCCAATACTTTGGCTACCTGATGTGAAGAACTGACTCAGGATCAGGAAAAGACCCTGATCCTGGGAAAGATTGAAGGCAGGAGGAGAAGGGGACGACAGAGGATGAGGTGGTTGTATAACATCACTGACTCGATGGACATGAGTTTGAGCAAGCTCCAGGAGTTGGTAATGGACAGGGAAGCCTGGAGTGCTGCAGTTCATGGAGTGGCAAAGAGTGAATGAACTGAACTAAACTGAATGATTATATAACAACAATGTGTCTTGCTTGAGGACATGTTTCTCCTTCTTAACAAGAACCTTCTGACTAATCTTGTTATATTAAGACCTATGTTTTGGGAGTGGGTCTGGTAAGATCTTCCTATTGCTAGTTCTAATCTTGTTAATTTAAGATGTATGTTCTGGGTGGATCTGGTAAAGTATATAAGGCCTTGATAAGACTAGTGACTGGGGCAGTCTCTGTCCCCCTTCTCATGTCTATGTCAGAAGCTTTCTCTGTCCTTTTTCGCTGTAATAGAACTTTTGCCACATGAAGTTCTGAGTATCTGAAGCCTGGTCCCTGGTCCTGAAGCAAAACCTTCTTTGGAGATCACAAATCTGACATCATTCACTGTAAGCTATCCCTACGGAGCCTGCATGCCACAACTAGAGAGTCCATGTGCTGCAGCGAAGATCTGGGGAGCCACAACTAAGACCTGATGCAGCCAAATAAACACATTTTTTAAAAAAGAAGAAGAAAGAAAACTGTTCAGTCACATTACTGATTTCTGGCTGTGCTCTTTGCCATCACACCAATAATCTCTAAAGTCATTGCACTGTCACTGCAGGGAGTCCCAGGATGAGCCCTTCAAGTGCATGATTTTGTTTCAGTCCTCACCATTGTCCTATGAGATGGTGCCACTGGGAACTGGGGCTCTGAGAGGCCCTGCTGGTAGGCAATTGCAGAATCTGGCCCAAGACTCTCATTCTGAACCCTAACCACAAGGCGTGTGCAGTCTAAGAGAGCATAGAAAGCCAAAACGCTTGTGCTGAAAAAGAAAGGCGATATGGTCAAGGGTCATGTGGTGAAATCATCTTTCTTGTATCCCAGGAAACCAGGAGGGGAAGATGGGAGCAGACAGCTTGCTCTGGAGCTCAAGGGGCAGATGGCTTGCGTACTTGATCTTGGGTATTCCTGCCACTTTCTAGGGGCTTCCCACATGTCACAGTAGTAAAGAATCCACCTGCTAGTGCAGAAGATGCAAGAGATGCAGGTTCGATCCCTGGGTCCAGAAGATACCTTGGAGAAGGAAATGGCAACCCACACCAGTATTCTTGCCTGGATAATTCCATGAACAGAGAAGCCTGGTGGGCTACAGTCCATGGGATCACAAAGAGTCAGATACAACGAGCACATGCTACTTTATAGATGTGTGACTTCTGTGAGCCTCAGTTTCTTGCCTAATACTATAAGTACAGCAATAGTACTCACCTTGTAGGGAAGCCCTGAGCATTAAGTGAAATGAGGCCTCTTTAGCAACCAGCATAGTGCTGGCACAAGGTAAGAAGGCAGAAATATCAGCTCCTACCACTAACACCTGTTCTAATGGTGCTCTGTTGGAAGGAAGGCTTCATGGGAAATGCCTCAAAGGCCTGGTAGGTTGCACTTAGGCAGAGCAAGGCTGGGCAAATAAGATAAGAAAAAAGCAAAGAAAATGATATGCAGAAGTTTTCCTGGGAAATCATAGTTAAGAAATCATAGTTATATACAGCAGTGACATGACTTCTTGTTATGAAAGCATGTCTCAGGGATAGACTGCTTCAGTGACACACCATTCCCATCTATCCTCAATTTGTCAACTCAATGAAATAAATTTTTTTTTTTTTTTTGCTGTGGAGCATCTATGTGCCCAGCAGTATGCACACACATGGAGCCAAATGTTCCCACGAGATCATTTATCAACCAGCACGTTGAGATCAGGACACGGTTTCCCACGGAACAAAGTTATATTGTTGGGTTTCTGGGTCAACCCCGCAGAAGTGTCCTAATGCAGCTGAACGGCTGTGTATTTGCAGCAGAAGACAACACTGAAGCAAAGGGAGAAACAAGCTAAATCAACCCACATAAAGCCTCTGTAATAAGAAACTGTTGGGGCAGAAAGGTGGGTGAAGGCAGCTTTCTTTAGAGGAAGGTGACAAGATTGCACTATCACAGATTCCGGAGAAGATGACTTCATGATTTCCTAGATTGTTGTGGTTTCCTGACACCAGCTCTCTAACATGATAAGCTCATTCCAAAATGTTTGCCTTTCTGCTTTCTCCAGCACAGATACATCCCTGGCCCAGCTCTCATGCCTTCCAGCCATGACTAAGATCATTTCAGATGCACAAGGAGAATGAAAAAAATGAGGATGGGGCAGAGTGGGGGCAGGGGGTGGGAAGCAAGGAAAAAGATGGGAGCCTTTTCTGCAGATTTGGGGCTACAATTGTGAAGAGGAAGAAGGGCAAGAGAAAAAAGGCAATGAGTATGGGATGGTGACTGTCTAAAGAGCACATAGACGGGGCGTGGTGTTTCCCCAAATGAAGGTGGAAGCTGAGGAGGAAAAAACCCATTGCACACTAGTTTATAGTACTTGGACCTGGAGTGGTGGGCGTGAGAGATGAGAACCAACTGTGTATACATGTATATGCCTGTGGTCTTCTGCCTTTTGTACACATACACACACGGGTATATGGGGCTTCCAAGATGCCTCAGTGGTAAAGAACCCACCTGCCAGTGCAGGAGACACAAGAGACACAGGTTTGATCCTTGCATAAGGAAAATCCCTTGGAGGAGGAAATAGCAACCCACTCCAGGATTCCTGCCGGGAAAACTCCACAGACAGAGGAGCCTCGTGGGCTATAGTCCTTGGGCTTGCAAAAAGTTTTACACAACTGAGCACACATGTATATGTACGCTTGTTATTATATTTTTAGAAAAAAAGGGCATTTCTTCATCAGGCAGGTCTCTGTAACTCAGAAAGCACCTGCATAGGTTTTATTTTGCCCATAAAAGGAATCCCACTCCTTCACCACCTCGCCTCCCAATCTCCCAATTATAAGGAAACTTCACCCCTCTCTCTCACCTACTTGATTTTGGGAGACTTCAACACAGGAAAAATATCTATCGCCTGCTTATGTAATTGTGAGGAAACAGAAAATGTGGTTTAAAGCAACTCTGAGCGTGATGCTGCCCGGGACCCTGAGCCAGGATGCCTCCCTGGCTGCCTCCACGACCCCGCCTCCTTGCGGGTTCTGGAGAAGGGATTTCACAGACTCAGGAAGGAACTGGATTACTGAGTCATCAGGACAGATGTGAGATGACCAGAGCAAGAATGCTTAACGGTCTTCTTCAGGAAAAATAAAAATTAAAAAAAAAAAAAAGGCAAAACCCTTGTTTCTTTGATTTGCTGCTTTTTTTCAAGGACTCAGTGAAAAAAAAAACAACCCTCCTTGCTTTAGGGCCTCAGTGATGACCTACCACAAGGTTTCCTTTAACTTCATTATTCTTTGATGTTTTTCTCAGTCTGTAAAAACACTACCAGTTCTTATTCTCTGAAAAGATTAATGTTCTCGATAAGATCTCAAAGTCCCTCTTGTTGGCTTGTTCTGGAAAGTCAGACAATAGTAGTTATACAAAAACTAGAAAGGGTTTTATGTTCACAAGTGCTAAGAAAACCTGTTTTTAGATATAGATATTTCTATTAATTTAGAGGCTATGCTGCATAATCACTTTTGACCATGAACTAGGAATTAGGCATGTTTTCCCAAGTGTGCTCCATGGATCACTCGCTTCAGGATCAACTCGGGGGGGTCTGACTAAAAGCCAGACTCCTGGGCCTCATTGGACACCATCAGAATTTCTAATTCCTACAGTCGAGAGCCTGAAATCTCTATTTTAAGTACGTGCCCAGACAATTCATACACATGGGCAAGTTTGAGAAGCAGAGAAAGAGTACAAGAGGAAGAACTAGTGTGTGGAGGGCCTAACAGAATGATTGGCACATGATAAACATTCCCAGAACGGTAGCCATCAACGTCACTCCGTGAGGCTGGAAGACGCCCCAGGGAAATAAAGTGCATTAGGGGTGTGTTAACTGTTGCCTTAGAGATTTGGCACCAACCCAAACAGAAAATTTACAACCATGGGGATTAAGAAAAAGGATGACAAATACATTTCAGTACTATACCTTCACTCTAAGGAGACAGGATCTGCATGGTTATTGCATGAGAAAAATCACTTGCTGTCTCTTTCTCCACTTTCTCCTCCATCAGGCTACACCTTCATGGCCTCCCCGCCACGCACTACCACCAAGCGCCATCACCACCCACTGGAGCAGAATTGAGGTTCATTCCAAGCATCCCCCTGCCTGCAGACTGTGGTGCTTTGCCAGATTCATAAGGAAAACCCAATTCTCCTGTTTTCCAGGGAATGACAGTGGCTGGCTAGAATTGCCTGGGACAAAGGAGATACAGATGTGGCTTCCAGAGGACAGTGGACCAGCGCTGGCATGTCCACACACAGGCACTTCCGGCCTCCTCTCCTGCCATCTCACACCAGCTGATTGAGAATCTACCAGAATTAAGCTGAGTATTTTCTTTTTTCTTTCATTAAAAAAAAAAATTTATTGGCTGGGTCAGGTCTTAGTTGCAGCATGTGGGATCTAGTTCCCTTACCAGGGATTGAACTCGGGCCCCCTGCATTGGGAGTGTGTAACCTTAAACACTGGACCACCAGTGAAGTCCTAAACATTGAGTATTTTCTTTACCCTGTGTGACTTTTTTTTTTTAATGGGAGATACGTGAACAACTATGAAACAAGTTGGTTATCAACATTAATTAGAAAAAAAAAAAAGAGCCTGGTCTCCTGTATTGGAGGTGCATTCTTTACCATCTGAGCCATCAGGGAAGCCTTCCACTGGGGGAGAGAATAACATTATCAGGCTTTTATTGGGTCTGTGATAGCAAGCGATACAAAGATGACACCAAGGCCAGGGGAGAGGCAAGAACTTCCTTTCATGTTTGCTGTGCGCCAGGCATGTGGCTAGGCCTTGACTTAAATTCTTCCACAGTTTTGTTACCAGGGTTACTCACTCAGTTGTAGCGCACCAGGCTCCTCTGTCCATGGAATTCTCCAGGCAGGAATACTGGAGTAGGTTGCCATACCCTTCTCCAGGGGATCTTCCCAACCCAGGGATCAAACCTGGGTCTGCAGCATTGCAGGAGGATTCTTTACTGTCTGAACCACCAGGGAAGCCCAGGGTTGGATGATTTTGAAGGAGTGATTTGAGTTGAGTGCTGGAGAGGCTATGAATCTCCCATATAAAGAGAGTTTTCTACATCTTTGCTTGTTTGTGCTCATAAAACACCCACAGCAATTGGTTTAAGCTTCTAGGATTGGATTTATCATGATATATCTTGGATTTTCTGTATCAGCCTACATGTTTAGTTCAGCTGCTGGATTTTGAGTTCTGGATTGTTCGTCTCTGTCCTGTGTTTTCTTAGGCTCCATGTTTATCTCTTTAGTATCCACTAATCACAAAGCCAGAGCAGTGGCCCGGTTGTTTACAAGTCTTCTGTGATCGGGGGCCCAGGCTGGAAACTACCTCCTTATCTAACCCTCACACCCCAAGCCGGTATTGTCCCTTCCCTAAACCCCCCCCAGGCAACCAGGGAAAGCCCTGATGCCCCAGAGTCCCCCAGAGCCACTCAAACCAGCCGGTTCCAAGCTGGCTCCCTAGCCCTGCCTTGCCCTTTTCCACAGGCACCGCAGCAAAGGCTGTGGCCCATGCTGTCCACTTGTTCTTCTCTGGCGCCTGGTGGACACTGGTGCTTCCCCCGCGGCCCTGCGTGCCTCTCCTTTCTAGGGGAATTGTGAGCGACACTAAACTTTTCCATCAAAACCATTGGCCTCTCTGAATTGTCACTCGAGCATGTGTGCTTAGTCGCTCAGTCGTGTCCAGCTCTTTGCGACCCTATGGACTGCAGCCCGCCAGGCTCCTCTGATTATGGGATTCTCCAGGCAAGAATACTGGAGTGGGTTGCCATGCTCCCCTCCAGGGGATCTTCCCAACTCAGGGATTGAATCCACATCTCTTATGTCTCCATTGGCAGGCAGGTTCTTTACCACTAGTGCCAGCTGGGAAGCCCAAATTGTCACCCACCTCTATAAATTAAGACCCAAATCAACCCCTCTGTTCACTGCAACCTCGAACCACACCTTTGAACAGGTAGATAAAACAACTGCTCGTTCCACTGAATTATTGAATGTATCTGAAGTGAAAAATGGCCATCTAAACTGACATTGTGCAAATTCTGAGTTAAAAATCCTCACAATATGCACACAGTGAAAACAGGAAGCAGAGGGCTGAGGGTCCCCAAAGGAAAGATGACCAACACATTTAGAAAATGCCTGAGTTTTCTTGAATTTTTGGTCTATTTGTTTTAAATCTGTTTTGAGTTTTACTTCTGCTTTTTCTGTATTCTATCATAAACCCAGCTTAGTGTTCTCAAACTTTATTAGCCTCTTAAGTTCCTGGTGATTGATTGACCATATATATATGGTCAATCTATATATATATATATATATGTATATATATATGGTCAATCTGATATATAGCTATGTATCAGATTGCTTGCTTTTTGGCTAAATCCAACAAAATTACATTTTCTAAAAGCAAATAATATAAAACATGCAAACAAGAGAGCCAAGGAGAAGAATTAACGGTTTGTCAGAAGCTAACTAACAGACATGAAATGTAAGTCTTAGAAAAGAAAATAAATCATTAGTGAACGTCAGCTTTTCATCAGCAGTGGTTACAAAATAACAGTAAAAGTCCAATCCCAGTGTCTCACTTGGTTGGAACACTTGGTTAGGAAGTGCCTGGATAACTCCGTGACTCCTGGCATGTTCCTTTTGTCAGCCACCATCCCCTGGATACATGGAAACTTAGTCCATTTGTGGGGGGTCACCACTAATAAGGTCCAGTGACTCCCCATCTCAGCATCTGGGGTGGCCAGAGCCTCTGTCCCCACGTGGGAACCTGCACACACCTCCCATGGGAGAGGAGAAATTGAGTGCAGCTCTCAAGTCAGCAGGGAGCCATGTGTATTTCCTAGTGTTCTCAAACTAGTGAATGTATTCATCTTTGTCTCAGTATTTGTACAGGCTTCCCTGTAGTTCTTCATGCCTGGAATGTATATTAGAACTTCTGCTGAAACCACCAAATACCTGGAGGTTACCATAACTAACTAGTCACAGATGTCGTATTAAGTTCATCCCTATTTTTTTTCCCTCTCTACACGGTATACACTGGAGCCATAATATCATACATTCTTGAACAGATGCTATTCATAAACAAAACTAATATCTTTTCCAGAGAACACTGCCTGATTTGTGGTCAGGGCCCACCTGCTTATCAGTGAGCAAATCTGTATATGAGGTTATGATAGATTTTATATGTTGAAGGGGTAATTTAAAATTTCCTAGTTACTAATTCTCTGCTGCTAACTCATAATAAATTGTTTTATTATTATTATTTATTTTTCATTTTTACTTTCCCCACCTTTGCTAATGAACTGCAGTGTGAACAGGACACCATATGGGTGCAGAGATGGAGGATATGAGGATAAAATATTCTGATATTGAAGCAATTGCAGGATGGTAAAACTGACTTTCAGACATTTGATATAAAATGATAAGGTCTTTTTTATTGAAGTATAGTTGATTTACAATGTTGTGTTCGTTTCAGGTGTACAGCAGTGATTCAGATATATATATATATATATATATCTGCACGTGTGTGTTCAGCTACTCAGTCGTGTCCTACTCTTTGCAACCCCACGAGTTGTAGACCACAAGGCTCCTCTGCCCATGGAATTTTCCAGGCAAGAATACTGGGTTGCTATTTCCCACTCCAGGGGATCTTCCTGACCCAGGGATAGAACCCGTGTCTCTTGCGTCTCCTGCGTTGGCAGTCAGATTCTTTACCCCTGAGCCACCTGGGAAGCCTATGTGTGTATATATATATTCAAATAAATATTCTTTTTTAGATCCTTTTCCATTATATGCTATTACAAGATACTGAATACAGTTCCCTGAGCTATACAGTAAGTCCTTGTTGTCTGTTGATTTCATATATAGTAGTGTATATATTTTAACCCCAAACTCCTAATTTATCCCTTCCCCACTTCCCCGCTGGTAACTATAATTTTGTTTTGTATGTCTGTGTTTCTACTTCTGTTTTGTAAATAAGTGTATTTGTATTGTTTGCTTTTAGAGTCCACATATAAGTAATAGCACATGGTATTTGTCTGACTTACTTAATACGATCATCTCTCGATTTTAGAGGTGTAACACCTATGTTTAAGGGAATATATTTAAAAGTTAAAAGAGAGATAGGTTTTCTTAGCTGCAGGTTTGAAATATTCATATAAGGACAATAAGAAAGAACCCTACAGACGCCAATACATCATTGCTTTGGGAAAAGAAAATCCTCTCCTTTTTTTCATAAAAGGGGGTGACCAGAGGTTAGTATCACATAAACATACCTGGCATTTAAATTAAAGTCCATGAAACATCTTTAGTGCACAGTTAACTGCCATTGCTACTCAGTAAAGTATATTTATTGAACACTCCCATTCTCTGGATTATGTGCTCTGTTTTATGTCTCATGCTATGTGAAAGTGTTAGTCACTCAGTTGTGTCTGACTCTTTGCAACTCCATGGACTGTAGCCCTCCAGGCTCCTCTGTCCATGGAATTCTCTAGGTAAGAGTAGTGGAATGGGTAGCCAATCCCTTCTCCAACCCAGGGATAGAATCAAGATCTCCTGCATTGCAGGCAGATTCTTCACTCTCTGAGCCACCAGGAAAGCCACTATTTTTACTAATATTTCAAAATAAGAGTGTATTTTCCTGCAGAACCCACACATACAAAGTCCTCTTTCATCTCACAGATTGTAAGCTTCTTAAAGACAAGACACCCAATGACAACCTACCATTCACAACAGAAACCATTAAGGCTGGAAATGTCATCTGATTTTATTAAATTTTGGGGCCATTTGAGAAAAAAAAATATGGGTAGCTGTCAGTGGCTAGGAACTCAGAGATGGGGCTCGCAAATCTGCATTTTAAACAAGTTCCCTGGTTCAAATGAGCAGCAAAGTTCAAGGGCCATGGTTTATGACAGATCGTGTTCTTAACTTACTACTGGCGGGTCCTCCTTGTGAGGCTTCCTCATTTGCCTTGTAGACCTTGTTAACTACAAAGCCATCGGCTGTCCAGGGTGGGGAATAAAACATTCACGTGTGACCTACCTCCCCATCCCCCTGCTTGTCAGGCAGTGACATAACCTGAAGAAGCACTGAGACTGCAGTCAGATAGGTCTGGGTTGGGTGTCCAGGGTGTCATTCATTGACCATGTATCTTTAGGGAAATAATTTTGTTCTCTGAACCTCAGTTTCCTTATAGGATAACAAACCACACTGTGGTTACGAGGATCAAATGAGATCTTTTATGAAAGCATTCAGAATAGAGTTGACATTCCATAAATGTTAGCCGTTATAAATGTTAAAGGTTGTGCCTTTCCAGGGGTCCACACGAGAATGACTGAGAGTGATGTGAACTCCTGGCCATCATGTGTTCTCCCAGTAAGAGCTCCCAGTGTCTTCATGTTCTGGAGACAACATGTAACTTCTGAGAGCCATCCCCTAATTTGAGAGCCAAGAGAGAAAATTATTTCTCTTCAGGCAGACTTTGTTTTAGTGTATTTTGCTTTAATGTGCTTCCCAGATAGTGTGTTTCTGACAAATGGAAGGTTCATGGCAACCCTGCACTGAGTAGGTCTATGGGCGTCATTTTTCCAATAATATTTGCTTGCTGTGTGTCTCTGCATCACATTTGGATAATCCTCACAGTATTTGAAATATTTTCATGATTATATTTATTATGGTGATCTGTGATCATTGTTACTACAACTCACTAAAAAGCCTCAGGTGGTGGTTAGTATTTTTACCAATAAAATGTTTTTTAGACATAATGCTATTACACACATCAGAGACTACAGCATAGTATGGGCATGACTTTCATACGCATTAGGAAACAAAAACATTTGTGTGACTTGCTTTGTGTCTGTCTTCACTTTATCAAGGTGGTCTGGAGCTGAACCCATAATATCTGTGAGGCCTGCTTGGATTCATTCACTTTTTGCAGGAAAAACGTTACAGAGATATTAGGTGATTAACAGATTGTAAGAAGGACTGTTCCACTTAGCCTCTTAATTGAAAACCAAGGCTGGTTTCCTTCCTTCCTTCCTTCCTTCTCTGCAGATGAGAGAATGGTATCACAAAGAGCATGTGCATTTTCAAGTTATAACAAAGGGTCAGAGCTTCTGAAAGCTACTTAAACGTCAAATGCATTCAGATAAGAGACCGCGTAAGGCAGGATGCTAAGAGCTCCCTACATTCCGCCAGGAATCCCAGGTATCACAAGATCCCCAGAGAACATTTAATGAGAGGACTCAGTTAATGTGAGATGTGACAGCTCAGAGCTTAATCTGAGCGCATGGCTTTGTGTATGTGTGTGTGTCTGTGGGGTGTGTGTGTGTGGTGTGTCTCTGTATGTGTGTGTGTCTGACAAGAGGGCAGTAAAAGGGCTAGCTTTCAGGATTTAGAAGAGTAGTTTTAGCCCAATGATGAGAGGATGCAGAAATGTGTTCGCAATCTTGACAAAAACACTGTGGACCGAGTAACCACCTGACACTAACTCAGTGCTCTGAAGCATCCCTGAGTGGGTAAATCAGCGGGACTTCCTCCGGATGATACACACAGTGTACCTGCCACCAGGACACTACTGCACTGACTTGCACCCTTTTCTTCCAAATTTAATGGGAGGAGATTTTATAACAGAGTGTGACCATGTTATAAACCCACCGAGGAACTTCCCTAGCAGTCCGGTGGTTAGGACTCCATGCTCTCATTGCCGAGGACCTGAGTTCAATCCCCAGTTGGGGAACTAAGATCCCACAAGCCACGTGGCATGCCCACCACCAAAAAAAAAAAAAAAATTCACTGAAAGTTCGAGTGATTTCAAGCTTAAGTCTCTTTGTGTGTCCTGAGGCAGATTCTCTGACCTAGACGTTCTGAAGAGCCAGCCTGGCTGTCTGGCCTGGCTTCTAAATGTCCCCAGGTGGCTCGTGTCTCAGTTCCTCATGTGTGGGTGTGTCACGGCAGGTGTAGTGCTCACGGCCACAGCTCTGCATCCATCTGGACACATGTCGGCTGTGATTTCCGGGGATCTGAAGCTGCCGTGACGCCTACAGCAGGCAGGAACCCACAAAGGGAGCAGGGCTGTGGTGGAAGGTGACGGGGCAGATGTCAGCTGTGTCATACCCCCCAGTGCCTGTCCTGTATCCACCCATCCCATCACATGATGCTTTCAATACCTGCTGAGTCCTGGAAGGCAGGACCCTCCCCCACTTTTTTTTTTTTTTCATTTCCTACATTCAACTAGTTTAGAGAAGCTTCAGTTATTTTATTTCAGTCTAGATTACACAAGCAGATCTCTATAGACAGCTTTTTCCCTGGGGCAAAAGCCTCTGGAATCCAGAGGGCAGTGGGCCACGGTAGTCCTCCTCTCTGAAGGGAGTAGACAGGCTTTAAGGATGGAGGGTCGAACATAATCACAGTTCCCTCTGAGTCCAAGAAAAAGCCCACGACACAGACTCTGTGACATGCTGCTTTCAATCTGCTTTCAGTAGGAGTCCTTAGGAATAAAGTCCTCTCCTCGTTAAACCCATTAGCCTAGTGACTTTCACACAGCTTTATCCCAACTCCAGGGAATGGCCTCATTGATCTAATCTTCCTGTCAGCAGCAATGACACTGGGTAATTGTTATATAACAAGTGTGCTAAGCAGAAAGGGTGCCCAAGGTTGGCTCCGACTTGGGTGGATTTCGAGACAAGGCTTTCCCCTTAACCCATTCTAGAAACTTACATTGATTCCAGAGAAAAATGCCTTGCATCCAGTGAAGCCAGTGCCACATCAGAAATGCCAAACACCAAACAATGGCAGATGCCAGCCTGTCAGAACCGTGCCATCAGATTATGGAGCAGCACGGTGGAAGAACCCAGAGCAAGCGGGGAAGGGAAAATGCACTCGAAATGAGGGCAGTTTGTCTTTGTTTCAGTAATATCTGCTAAAGGGGGAAAAAGCATCTTGGAAGACTTAGAGTAAAAAAGCAAAGAGCTGTCACACCTCTGCTTGCCCAGCCTGCCGCTCCTGTATCCTCATTTCGTGATAACATGCGCTTCCCAGCTCTGTCATTTGTTCTGAATCTTCTCCACTGAGATGACAAACGGAGTTAGCCTGATGTTTCCTGGGGCAGACGTGTTTTCACTTCTCATTTAGAAATATGGTTCATGCAGGGACTTTTTGAGCGTTTGGTACCCACTCAGAAATCTGACAGAGGGATTCCTGTCTTGAGTTTGCACACCAGTGTTTTATCAAAATAGTTACACCGCCCAGGTGGTCCTTGACGGCAAGAACCACAGCTGGGGCTGGATTTCAAAGTGGGATGCTCCAAGACTGTGGGGCTCACTCCACCAGATAGAGAGGTGGGGCTGCCCCATTCACCAAGGGACCGCATCCCAGTGTGTGGGTTATCCCTTCTCTAGTTGTGGGGTTGGATTGTGAATGGCCATCTCTGGCGGGGGGAGGACAATAGTACACACATGTAGTCCTGGGGAGCATGGCCTTGCTAGTCCATCTAAATTGGACTCTCAGGCTTCCCTGGTGGTCCAGTGGTTAAGAATCCACCTGCCAATGCAGAGGATACAAGTTCAATCCCTGCTCTGGGAAGATCCCACTCGCTATGTGGCAGCTAAACCCATGGACCACAACTACTGAGCCACCACAACTCAAGGCACAACTACTGAAGCCCCTGTGCTTCTGCTCCGCAACAAGAGAAGCCATTGTGATGAGAAGCTTGTGCGTCGTAACAAAGAGTGGCCCCCACTTGCTGCAACCAGAGAACACCCAGTGCAGCAACAAAGACCCAGCACAGCCAAAAATAAAAAAAATAAATGCATAAGTCTTTTGAAAAATAAACAAATTAATTGGACTCTGGTGTGATGGGACCGAAAGACACCTGCCAGCCTCAACTTCCCAGAAATCGAAATCAGCATGAGCCATCATACTTGTTGAGGCTGGAAGGAAACAAAAGCCACACTATACGCCTGCAAGAACCAGCTGCAAAGGCTGAATTGCCTGGGTCCATGTTTTATTCAGAGGAGAGTTGCTTGAGGGAGAGGAGAAGGGACATTCCCCAGCAGAATTCACTTGCCCAGAATGGCAGGCAGAAAAAATGGACATGTAGGTGATTGAGCTGGGGAAGATGGGAAAAAACATTTGGAATCACAGAAAATATTAACGATGCTGCTGCAAGGCACCAGGAACAGTCCAGTGCCACCTACACCAGAGGGAGAGCTCCCAGGATTCCCTGTGGTGAGGTGACACACAGGTATGGGCAGAAGGTGGTACCTGGAACTGAGGTGTCTACACCACTGGCAAGGAATTGAACAAAAAAATTTACTTTTCCATACCTTTTTTTTTTTTAACCATTTCTAAGTGTATAGTTCAGTGACACTAAGTACATTCATGATGTTGTACAACTGCCATCACTATATCCATTTCCAGAAATTTTTCATCATCCCTGATAGAAGTTCTCCCCCTTAAATAGTAAGTCCTCATTCTTCCTCCCTTCAGCCCCTAGTAACCTCAATTTTATTTTCTGCCTATAAATTTACCTATTCTATGTTTTCTCATTTTCTGTCTGGTTTATGTCCTCAAGGTTCGTCCATGTTGCAGCATCGATTGGAATGGCCTTCCTTTTTATGGCTGAATAATATTCCATTGTTTGTATATGTCACACCTTGTTTATCCATTTGTCTATAGATCAATAGATGCTTGTGTTGTTTATACCTTTTGGCTATTGTGAATAATACTTTCGGGAACTGTGGTGCAGAAATGTCTGTTGAAGTCCCTGCTTTCAATTCTTTTGAGTATGTACCTGGGAGTGAAATTACAGCTCATACAGTAACTCTATGTTTAACTTTTGAGGAACTTTCAAACAATTTCCTACACTAACTGTGCCATTTCACATCCCACTAACAACGAATGATGGTTCTAATTTCTACACGGGCTTTCCTGGTGGCTCAGTGCTAAAGAATCTGCCTGCCAAAGCAGGAGATGCAGGTTCAATCCCTGGGTCTGGAAGATCCCCTGAGAAGGAAATGGCAACCCACTGCAGTATTCTTGCCTGGGAAATCCCATGGACAGAGGAGCCTGGCAGGCTACAGTCCATGGGGTTGCAAAAGAGTCGGATACGACTTAGTGACTAAACCACCACCACTACCACCATAATACTATTACCTCCAGCACTGCCTGAAATCCTGGTGCAAAAAGATGTTCTGTTAGTTTTTAGGGCTATCAATCAATTGTGTATATAAGTAGGAGGTCTATAGGTATATCAATTTCATTTATTTGTTGCAGTTTAAACTTAGCAGCATTTGTATAAATGTTATATACTCTGAAGCCTAAGTGTAACTGTTTTTATCTCTTTCTTATAAATGAATAATTTTGAATATATATTTATGTATCTCACACATAATGGTGATGATGGAACCTTTTAAAGTGCCTTGGAACAGATAGTAGTTTTAGTGCAAAACAGACCCATTAGCTGTCAAACTCAGCTTCCCGTGGGAAGAAAAATAGAGTCAGTTCTCAGATAGTGCTAAGAAAAGCTTTCACTTTTTCTAATACCTTAGGATATGAATTCTTTTGTAAAAAAAATTGCCTTGGGAAGACTATGACAGCTCACTGTTAATGAAGGTCACAAACTGGAAGAAAAAAAAAAAGCTTCTTTGATCAAATGATGTGAAACCTAAATCAAAGTGATGCCATTGATTCCAGACTAAAAGTGCACATTTCCAGAGTTTTCAAATACGCATGAGTTCTCTGTTTGACTTCACTTTGTATGATCTCTAGGCTCATCCATGTTGCTTCAAATGGCATTATTTCATTCTAATAACAGAGTACTACTCCATTGTATACATGTACCACATATCTTTATGCATTCGTCTGTTGTGGACACTTAGGTAGTTTCCATGTCTTGGCTATTGTGAATAGTGCTTATTTGCCACTCTTTTTATGTGACCTTGCATTGGTCTTTACTTTCCAGAGCTTCCTGGTGGCTCAGATGGTAAAATTGCCTGCTTGCAATGCTGGAGACCCAGGTTCAATCCCTGGGTTGGGAAGATCCCCTGGAGAAGGAAATGGCAACCCACTCCAGTACTCTTGCCTGGAAAATTCCATGGATGGAGGAACCTCACAGGCTACAGTCCATGGGGTCAAAAGGGTCGGACACGACTAAGCGACTTTGCTTTCACTTTCACTATCTCTATATTTGTCCTTTAGTCTTTACTGTAAGATTCCCTCTAGCTCAAGAATTCTGTAATGAATCAAAGTCATAATTTTTCTTTCAATAAATTTAATGTCAAGTTAGACCAAAGGTGAGAAGGGATAGTTAGGGAGTTTGAGATTGACATGTGTATACTGCTATATATAAAGTGGATAACCAATAAGGACCTACCATATAGCACAGGGAACTCTGCTCAATGTTAAATGGCAGCCTGGATGGGAAAGGAGTTTGGGAAACAATAGATACATGTATACTTATGGCTGAGTCCCTTCACTGTCCACCTGAAACTATCACAAGATTGATAATTGGCTGTACTCCAATACAAAATAAAAAGTTTAATAATTAAAATAGAAAGAACTGTGCTGGACTACAATGTGGAACACAGATTTTGTGGAAAATCTGAGAAGGCGGGCCAGTCAGAGCTACGCATTCACAGAAGGGTACTTGAAGGAGATGAGATAACTTACAGGATAGGAAGAAGGAAGGGCTCCCAAGTAATGGACAATAGGAGTTATGAGCCAAAGATGTGAGCAGTTTCAAGAACCACAGGGGTGTGTTGGAAAGTGTGTGTGTGAGTGAGGAATGATGGGCTGACCCCCAAGATGCTCTTCAGTTGTTTTGCAACTGTGCCGAGAACTCATCTCCAGCACCATCCATGCCTCAGTTTACTTTTCTGTTTAAGAGTCCCATGGACTCAGGGTGATGTCCAATCCATGGGGTTCTAACTGCCTGCCCTTCTCATCAGCACAGCAGAAATCTATGGCATCAGAGAGAATTTTGTTTAACCAGATTCTAACATCAATCTAGTCCTTCCTCTGAAAAGTCTACTTGTTTAAATGAACTCCAGTAAAATGTTCAAAATTGAAATTACATGACAAATTTCATAGACAAAAATGACAAAACTCTGTATCTCTACCAACTCTTGAAAAATGGGCAATTTAGAATTATTTTTAGCATTAAACTGTCACCAAAAAAATAAAACTGTACATGAAATTTTATAAAAAGGGATTTTTCTCATGGAAAAATGAACATGTACGAAGCACAGTAAAGATTAACTGCCCAGGAAAACAAAGCTTACTTATTGTCTGCCTCTTTTTAGATATTAAACTTTTTCCCTCCACAAAGGCCTGGTTTGTCCCTTTGGCAGACAAGTCTGTTGTGCTTTTTACTGACAGGGCAGAAAACAGAGTCTGCTCCCCAGTTTGAAATGAGCTGCCTTCAACAACGCAATGAAGAGCTCATTTGTTTTTCTTTGCCTGCAGGATGGTGTCAGTAGGCCCAAGGTAGAACGTTCTGTCTGTATTTCAACCTTAGCAATTGTCTTAATGCTGAACTTTCAACAGTGAATTCTTCATACTGAGAGACATGCAAATCTAGATCATTAATACTATGTAGGTTGGGTGGAAATCCAATTCCACTATTGGAAAAAGTCATTCAGTGTTTTGTCCCAACAGACAAAGGCCTCCTCACTTTTGTCATCCTGGGCCTTCTCGCAGCTTATACTCTGGATCAAGAAATGGGCAATGTCCATCTAGCTTTTTCCAGCCAGCAGATATGAACGCTTGCCAATCTGAGGCATATGATCTGAATATGTTCACCTACTTCTTATATACAAAGAAGCTAGGTCTTCCTGATAAGTCAGAAGTAGTCTTTCTAAAAGGTACACTGATAAATGTCTCTCATATTTGGAAAGTATGGAATGCACATCTTAGTTTTGGGAGATTTTTATCTCTTGCTAAAGAAGTTCCAATGTTACCTGTCAGAACAGCAGGATAGGACTTCCCTGGTGGTCCAGTGGTTAAGAATCCACCTGTCAATGGAGAGGAGGTGGATTCGATACCTGGTCTGGGAAAATCCCACATTCCATGAGGCAGCTAAGTCTGCACACCGCGACTACTGAGACTGCTCACTCTAGAGCCCTTGCTCTGCAACAAGAGAAGTCACCGCAATGAGAAGCCAGAGTACTGTAACTAGAGAGTAGCCCCTGCTCACCACAACTAGAGGAAGCCTGCTCGCCCCAAGGAAAACCCAGGGCAGCAAAAAAAAAAAAAGAATAGCAGGATAGACATAGAAGATGAACTCCAGATTGGGGGCTGGAGCCAAGGGTGGGAGTCCCAGTTCTTCTGAGTTAGGAATAGCTGTGTGGTGGAGGCAGACCTGTTCCCCCTATCAGCCTCTCACAACTGCACATTCTCTATCCCAGGCAGGAAGCCAACTTAGTATCTGATTGTCAAGTTGGGGAGGAACATTGTCCAACATCATTTTGTCAGTAATACAATTGCCTGGCTTAACCAGTTCCCAGTGTGGGAGGGGAAGGTTAGTAGGGGAGGTTGTTTCTCTGTCTCTAGTCAAAAAGACCTAGCATGGACCCTGGAACCCCGCTGGAGTTGTCAATTTGGCTTAAAATGAATGAAAGTAGACAGAGTGGATCTGGTAGGAAAAAAAACCAAGCAGGTTGAGTGTGAAGATTATACACAGGCAGTTGGAAGTAGTTGATGTGACTTCCAACTCCCAAAGATAGATCCTTAGCATTCTAAGAGCAAACAGCAGTCTTTCTCCTCGTGGGACGTTCAGGAGAGAATGGTCACCCTTAGGACTTCCAGAACACACGACCTTTCTGAGTCTGGGGTCTCAGCCAACGCTGCAGGAACTCAAAGAAGTCCCCCCGCCCCAACTCCAAGATTTATGTGTTGACTTAGAACAAAGGGAGATGTTTGCCAGCTCAGGGTTCAGGTTTAAATCAAAGAGTTGAGGAGATAGCAAGATAAAGGGCCTGATTGCATTTCAGTTTCTTTCTCTTTTAAAAATAATAAGGGTCAGGAACACAGTGACCCTAAAGCAGGAGCTGGACGAAGTCCATTTGGTTTCCAAGCCTTGATGTGGGAAGAAAAGACATGACACGGACCATTGATCTCGATCCCAAGAAGGATGATGATGTACAAACAGTAATGCTCATGAATCAAAATGGAGATTTTTATTTTCCCTCTTTGGGGTAAATTTTGAGAAGCCATTGCTGGTGAGGGCGGGACTTCTGCCTCCAGCTGCCTCTGCCTGGCGGAGGAACTGAACTGCGGAGGTGTTGATGGGAGCATGGCTACCTGAGAGTGAGCAAGGCTCAGAGACCAGCATCTGTCTCCCAGAATCTCTTGCTCCCCTGCTTGTCTGCCTGCCCCATTTGGCAGTCACTCACAAAACGACTGCTGTGCCTCCATCTGGGGAATCTCTGAGGAACATCGGGGATGTGGGCTGTGAAACGTGGATGTGCCTTCCAGATTTTTTATTTGTCGCTAATGGCTTTCTAGGGACAGAAATGTTGGGAGACCCTTTTGGACCTGGTGCTCACTGGACAGTTGTTTCCTAGGATATGGGATGGCCACCGCCATTTTTGTAGCCAGTGACACTGATTTATCCAGGGTGGTGAGGAATCACATAGGTGAGTTAATCACTCGGAAGAGAACAGCTGATGCCAGCTGTCTAGTGAACAGCAAGGCTTTATTGTATTTTGAGGCTTTTAAAGTGCACACACACACACTCCCATCAACTCTGCTGTATGTATAAAGTGTTAATCACTCAGTCGTGTCTGACTCTTACAAACCCATGGGCTGTAGCCTGCTAGGCTGCTCTGTCCATGGAATTCTCCAGGCGAAAATACTGGAGTGTGCAGCCATTCCCTTCTCCAGAGGATCTTACCCACACAGGAAAAATCCAACCCAGGTCTCCTGCATTGCAGGCAGACTGTTTACCATCTGAGCCACCAGGGAAGCCCCTAAGTATAAAAGCTATTTGCAATTCATGAAAATGTGATTGTGCCAAAATGAGTTCAAAATGTGTTTTGTTCCCAATTATGGTCATGAAAATAGTCCAAAATGGTCCTTGTGTCCCACTAGTGAACTTCAATGACCTGGTTACTCTCACCTTCTCAACCTAATGGTGCTGATCTGTTACCATCTTTCATGTAGGACAGGGGTCCCCAACCTTCAGGATCTAATGCCTGGTGATCTGAGGTCAAGCTAATATAATAATAATAGAAATAAAGTGCACAATAACTGTAATGCACTTGAATCATCCTGAAACCACCCCTGGAAAAATTATCTTCCACAAAACCAGTCACTGGTGCCAAAAAAGTTGGGACCGCTGATGCAGGGGTATCACCCAGAAAGCTGCAGAGCCCAGCCATGGGATAATGGTGTTTTCTACACAGTTCTTTATATCCAGAGCTAATTTGACTAAAGATCCTCTGAGTACATCAAGGTCCCAGACTCATCATAGATACCACCTACTTCCTTGCTGATGTCTTGAGTCTCTGTTTAAGAGAAAAATTTGCACAGGTGATAAGTAGTCACAGGGGTGGGGAGTTGGGATGGGGGGATGAGTAAAAGAGGTGATAAAGAGGAGAAAAATGTGAACCTTCTAGATCTTTCCATTGCCTATTCCTAAACCCCTTTCCATACTCAGCCGAAGCTCCCCAGTATGGAAACCAGGAGCAGCAGGAACCTAGAAACTGAAAATCAAGGTGGAGGCAGCTCAGGAATGGTGGAACATTTCGGCCTCTGGGCAGGGCTGCCGTCACACAGCGGTGGCCTGGGCCCTGTCAGCTCACTGTTGGGTGACTTCTGCTCTAATTCACAGGTTATTGATTTATCGGGTCGAGGCAGCGGAGGGGAACCGACCCCATGGCAAGATTAGAAACGACAGCCAGATGCAGACCCAGCCTCAGAAACGATGAGCACTGGTCTCACAGCCAACCCCTCACCACCTCTCCCTGCCGCGCGCGCACTAATCTCCTGGATCTGACTTCTCCTTCCGGGTCTGACTTTTCCTTCCGGGCCTGATCCTCTGCCCACAGGCGCCCAGGCATCTGTCCTTATCCTCACGGCTAAATAAACCCATTCAGACCCCAAGTTAACGGCGACTGACGGGTCTGTTGGTGAGAAGCTCTGTCTGCAACATGATTTCTGACAAGTCGTTTGGCATAATTAAAAAATCGCTTAACAGAGCTAAGAAAAAACTCCTCAAAAATAGATGTGATTCTGGATGAGATTCTAATGGTATAATGGACTCTCGGTTTAAATTTATCTGTAAAAGAAGTTCCTGTCAGAAGCAGGGTGGAGAGGGTGGTTAAAGTTGGCAGCAGGAACACATGGTGACTGACGTCAGATTTTCTCGGAGGGGCGTGGGAGTTAGGAAAGGGGGAGATGGGAGAAGATGACTTTATCAGCTGTTTGAGTTTCCTCGGGGTGGCAATAACTATATTTTAAACTCTATTCAAATTCTTTAATGTCAATCTACTTTAGGCATAAAACCAAAAATATGTTTTCTATGACATAATAGGGATCCTCCAGAGAAAGAAAGAAGAGTGGAGAATGGGAATGGGAGGTGGGGTGGGCCAGGGGATTGAGTCCCTGGGTGGTGTCTGGGGGGTGCAAGTAGAACTGTAGCAGCAGGGAGACACGTATTTGCATGGTAGCTCCTGGCATATGGGCACAGGCCATGAAGAATACTAGGGGTTTACAGTTGTCAAAACCATCCCAGCCAAATTGAGAGAGTAGCTTTGGCATACAGACACTGCTGCTGCTGCTAAGTCGCTTCAGTCGTGTCCAACTCTGTGCGACCCTGTAGACGGCAGCCCACCAGGTTCCCCAGTCCCTGGGATTCTCCAGGCAAGAACACTGGCGTAAGTTGCCATTTCCTTCTCCAATGCATGAAAGTGAAAAGTGAAAGTGAAGTCGCTCAGTCGTGTCCGACTCTTAGCGACCCCATGGACTGCAGCCCATGAGGCTCCTCCGCCCATGGGATTTTCCAGGCAAGAGTACTGGAGTGGGGTGCCATTGCCTTCTCCGACAGACACTACCATGTGTAAAATAAATAGCTAGCGGGAAGTTGCTGTATAGCACACGGAGCTCAGCTGGCTGCTCTGTGATGACACAGAGGGGTGGGATGCGGAGAGGGGTTGGTGGGAGGGGATATATGTATTCCTATAGCTGATTTACATTGGTGTACAGCAGAAACTAACACAACATTGTAAAGCGATTATCCTCCAATTAAAAAAAAAAAGCAAAAGTCATCCCAGCCAACCCACCTCCACTATCCATTTAAACAGGAGCCAGCAGGCCGGCAGGTCCTAGCTCACCAAGCTTGGGGGAAGGAGCCCCTCGATGATCTCAAGGACAACATCCCAGTCAGAAACTTGCCTGCTGAGCACACAGCCCAGGGTCCTTGAAACAGCTTAGAAGCTTTGAGAAGGAAGCATTTTTCCGTCTGCAGGCTGTGTCAGCAGCAGCACCTGAGCCAGGATGTTGGCTGCCGGGTATTTGAAGCTAGGACCGTCCTGGTCTGACTATTTGTGAACAACCCCCAGAGCCTGTCATATGATCACTTGTTCTGCAGAGGCCCAGAGTGGAATTAGCAGGAGAGCAGAGTATGGCGTGAGAGCGAGCCATGTAGCTGGTGAATGAGCTTTGCTTATGGCTTAGCGTCCACATTTCAATCAGGTTTTGCTGTTTCTCTGCTCAGTACCTCTTGTGAGTTGCTAGTAACAGAAAATGTTCTGTTGTGGGAAAGTGTTCATAAAGAGAGACCATTAAGTACACAAATTTTGAAAATGAAAAGGATACAAAATGCTCCAAGGGAGCTGTGGGTTTTAGCCAGAAAATAGAAATTTTGGATAAATTAGAAAATAGCAAAAAGGAGATACCATAGACAGACTTCAAAATCTGCGGCTTCACCAGGGCTCTGGATGTTGACTCTAGTGTACTTTCTGATTTTGAGAAGTGAAGGAGTTGCAGATCCTGAAACCAAGTAATAAAAGGAATCTGTTGTTGTTCAGTCTCTCAGTCATGTTCAACTCTTTGCGACCCCATGGACTGCAGCATGTCAGGCTTCTGTGTTCTTCATCTCCCGGAGCTTGCTCAAGCTTTTGGAAGGAATCTTCTGTCAGCCAAACCACGTATTGATGTCACTCAAGTTGGGCGTGGTTTAAACGTTGATAAAACCTGGTTTTCTAGTTTTCCCAGGTGAATCCCTATGGCATACTCTTTCTAGGAGTGGTTTCTGGTGTCTGTATTATAGTCACAAGTCCACTGTTTCCCGCATCTGGGCACCCACATAGGTTGGATCATTGGGAACTGATGAAATTGGTGGTGCATTCAAGCTGCCTTGGAGAAGTGGATGAGAGAGTGGCCCAAAGCTGCCCCTCCCAAGACTGCTGCTGCTGCTGCTGCTGCTAAGTCGCAGCAGTCGTGTCCGACTCTTAGCGACCCCACGGACCGTAGCCTTCCAGGCTCCTCCGTCCATGGATTCTCCAGGCAGGAGTACTGGAGTGGGTTGCCATTGCCTTCTCCTCCCAAGATTGCAGAACAAACAAAAAGAGGCTGGGGTTTACGGAGCCAATGACGAGGATCTGCTTATAGCATGACTCGGTGCCTTAAGTCCCTGAATAGCTGCTAATATGTCCTAAACCCCAGACTCTTACATTATCAGGGCAGCATCTGTTATTCAGGCCTTAACTCCAATCAGCAGCACCGAAGCCAGGGGAACCCCAGGACAGAAAAGAGCTTAGAGACTCAGCAAGTTTTTGGAGGGCAAGTTTCTTTAATGAGCATCTCCAAAGTAAGCTCTAAACTCTTTGGTTTTGGAGAATACTGGTTCAGTGATATTGCTTGCAGTAAATGAAGCCCTCACCTGATGTCTTGGACATCTTTGTTAGAAAGAGCTGGGGACTCTGTTGGATTCTTTCTTGCCCAGCATTTTGCTAGGCCCCTGAGAACTCACTGAGATGGTTTCTGCCACATGCAAGGAAGGGGCATGGATGTTTCTTTTGTAAGTGCTCTGGGAAGTCATTGGGAACTTGCCTCCCTGCTTTATTATTTCTCGTACCGAAGTCAAGATGAAAATCCATGAACTGTGTTCTGGAGGCTACTGTGAAGTATGGCCATGGGGTTGCTGTCACTGTGAGAGGGGCCATATAGAATAGCTACCTTCTCACTGAAGGCAGAGGACCTTTACCACTGCCTGCATAACTCTGTGCAGCCCTGGGGAAGGTGGGTGCTGGTCTTTGGAAAGAAATCTGTCCTGTTATTGCTCAAAACTAAAGAAGCAACATTCCTGCCTTTGTAGAGGGCAGCCAGCCACTCCCACATTTTTTCTTCTTGCCCATGCACCTCACAGACTCGGCCCACCAGTCCTCTGTCATCCTCATCACCAGGTCTCCTGCCTGGCTTTCTCTCTCCCTGACCTTCCTGGGGTGTGGCATGGTTTCCCATCTTTGCCTCTTTCCACACTCTCTCTGAAATGGGCATGCTGAGTCCCTCATTCAAAAGAGCAGAAAAGAACATCTAGTTATCACTAGAAATTAGTTCCATTCAAATGGCCTGAGTAGGATGTTTGACCCAGGGATGCATCTCTTGGTCTGGGGTGGGTTCAGGCTGGTCTGCAGTTCTCAATTTTGCCCCTCATGTATAATCCACAACTCTCATCACTTGAAGTTATTTCTGATGCCTGATTCATTTCTGACTTCTGCTATTCCTCGTAGCTATTTACTAGTTGGTGATTAAAGCTAATTCCATTCCTGGGTGAACCATGGCTTTTACAACTTTTGTTCTAAATTAAGCCCTGGGCCAGTCTTACCAGTAGCCCCATGGCCTCAATAAAGGACATCCAGTGTCCCAGGTGCCTTGTCTGCATTGTCTCATCTCTAATCAGAGCTTATAGCCTGCCCTTTGTCTTACCCCATTTCTGAGCTTGCCTCCTTGTCTGATCTACTATAATTCAGAAGTTTTGCTTGGAAGTGTGCACCTAGTTCTCCACTCATTTACACGTCATCAGTCCTGGTTTCATGGCAGTTATCATGCTGTATTTTAATTACCAGCAGACCTCAGAGATATCATGGATTTGGTTCCAGACCACCACAATAAAGTGAATATCAGACTAAAGCAAATCTCAGGAATTTTTTGGTAGGCTGCAGTCCATGGTGTCGCTAAGAGTCGGACACAACTGAGTAACTTCACTTTCACTTTTCACTTTCATGCATTGGAGAAGGAAATGGCAACCCGCTCCAGTGTTCTTGCCTGGAGAATCCCAGGGATGGGGGAGCCTGGTGAGCTGCCATCTATGGGGTTGGACAGAGTCGGACACGACTGAAGCAACTTAGCAGCAGCAGCAGCAACAGTGCATATATAAGTTATGTTTAACTGAAGTCTATTAAGTATGCGATAACAGCATTATGTCTAAAAGATAATATACATACCTTAATTTTGAAATAAAAAAGGCTAACCATCATGTGAACCTTCAGTGAATTATCATCTTTTTACTGGTGAAGGGTTTAAAATATGGTGAGAATTATCAAAATGTGACCCAGAGACATGAAGTGAGTAAACACTGTTGGAAAGTTGGCGCCAATAGACTTACTCAACACAGGGTTGCCATAAACTTTCAATTTCTAAAAACCGCACTATCTGTGAAGCACAATACAGAGAAGTGTGCCTATATTTGCTCACCCGTTGGTCTCCTAGACCTCTCTATGAGCTCCTCTTGGGCAAGAACTGCACCTCATTCATCTTTGGGTGATAAGACAGGTGCTCAGAAAATATTTACAAGCCACTCAGTTTCTCAAGGGAGAGACCTTATGGGATCCTCAAACTTTAGCCTCATTGCAGTCAGTACTTTATCCTGAAAGCAGTGGGAAGAACAAATGACCTATAACAAATGCTGGAGAGGGTGTGGGGAAAAGAGAACTCTCCTACACTGTTCATGAGAATGTAAGTTGGCACGGTCACTATGGAGAACGATATGGAGGTTTCTCAAAAAAAAAAGAAAATTGAGCTACCATATGATCAATCCATCAATCCCACTCCTGGGCATATATCTGGAGAAAACTATAATTCAAAAAGCTAGCTGCACCCCAATGTTCATAGAAGCACTATTCACAATAGCCAAGATGTGGCTAAATGTCCATTGACAGATGACTAGATAAAGAAGATTTGGTATATCCGTATATACAATGGAATACTACTCAACCATAAAAAGGAAATGATGTCACTTGCAGCAGCATGGATGGACCTAGAGATTATACTCAGAGAAGTAAGACACAAAGAGCAAGACAAATATCATACGATATCACTTATATGTGAAATCTAGGAGTTGGTGATGGACCGGGAGGCCTGGCGTGCTGCAATTCATGGGGTCGCAAAGAGTGGGACACGACTGAGCGACTGAACTGAACTGATTCTATGACACAAATGAGCTTATTTACAAAACAGAAACATATTTACAGATATAGAGCACAGACTTGTGCTTGCCAAGGAGGCTAGGGGTGGGGGAGGGATGGAGTGGGAGTTTGGGATTAGCAGATGTGAACTATTATATGTAAGGTGAATAAACAACAAGGTCCTACTGTATAGCACAGAGAACTATACTCAATATCCTTTGATAAACCATAGTGGAAAAGAATGAAAAAAAAGAGGAACAAATGACCAAATTATCGAGAGACAGTCTGTCCTCATTCATCTAGAGAGTTTCTTAGTTCTGTCTGTTTCTATTTGTTTATATGCTCCTTTTTAAACAGAATGGAATTATTTCTGAAACTCAGGTCATGTTGAGTCAGCTGACCACAACAGTTGGGAAAATATTTGCTGCATTCCACCTTTTTTTTTATTGTCAGTAAAAGCCAAGGTTCAAAGCACACATGCTACAAATCGTGTATCGTGAGAGGGGATAGAAGCTTCCAGAAAGATGTGATCAGCTTGGACTGCTAAGACCTCCTCTCCCCATCTCTCTGTCTTGCTGTGTCTTCCTGACCCACCTGTCTAGCCTTCCTCACCTCCAGAGGCACCAGGAGACAGAAGCACGTGCATCTGAGGGCAGAGGGCGGGGGCAGGTCTGGGAATACAAAATCACATGACAGAGAGCTGGCCTCCTCTGTGTCTCAGCCTCACTTCCGAGCCTCAGTTTCCTCATCTGTAAGATGTGGGAGATGCCACCCACCGTACAGAGTTGTTACAAGGATGAGGAATGTTTGAGTGCTGTGATTATTGTGGTGATTATGGAAACCTCTAGGCTCAGATGACATTCTCAAGCTGCCACATCACGAAAATCAAGGAGTTGCTTATGCATTATTCATCACACCTTGATATGACTTTTATATAACATTCAGCCAGAATATCTTTGATCTGTTTCTTGTTTCATTTGTGATTCTGAGCCAGACCACAGGATAACTAGCTCAGCAGTTCAACAAACTGCTTTTTTTTTCCCCCCAGAAAATGAGCATTTTTTGTGCCAAGGTCTCAGGTTCCTGAAGTACCTGGTTGAGATATGGATGGAGGAAGGCTCAGGCGGGTGTCTTGAAATTTCTCAGCTAGATTATTAAGGCTGCGTGACATGTGTGTGACAGGGATCTATTTGGAGACACTGTGGGAAGGTGAATCAAGCTCAGATTTTCCAGGGAGCAACTGTCGAATTTTAATTAGCTTTGAGTCTTTCTCTGCTGGAAATAGCAGATCCCTGAGTGCTTTTTTCAATAGCATTACGGTAATTATAACAATTCTGAAAGGAATAATTTACACATTGTATTTTTGTACACTTGGAGGAACCAGAAAGGCTGGTACATGCCTGGAGTGACTGTCAGAGAGATGTTTAAAAAATATGAATGACAATAGTGTGCACCATCTGGTTTATGGTCTCCATCAACACTCTGAGATGGTGCTGTGCAATTGAACTTCCTGGGATAATACAAGCATTCACATCCGTGTGGTCTCATATGGTGGCCATTGGCCACATGTGACCATTAAGCACTTGACATGTGGCTATTGAGACTAAGGTCTAAGTTTTTTAACTTTATTTCATTTTGACGAATTGAAATTTAAAATAGTGCCTGTGACCAGTGGCTACCATGTTGGACAGTGCAACTGTAATGCACCAACTAGAGCTCCCTGTAGCCACACTGCCATCTGAAGAACCACTGGGGCAGAGGAGGAAACCCATGAGGTAGCCGGGGAACTACAAAGACCATGAACTTCAGCTCAGCTGAAGCCTCTCAATTTGGTTCTCTGGTTTTTCGTTCCACAATAGATTGGAAGCATCCAATTAGAGTGAGAGGAAGGCATGATGGAAAAGAAGAGTTAAAATCCTTTTCCAAAAGAGAAAAACAGTCTAGGATCACTGAACACAGGACAAGCAGCCTTTATATCTTAAAAGTATGGTATTTTGGTGCCTTGGACCATTGAAATAATGTTAAGGGTTCAGAGGTGTAAGAATGGACAGAAAGGATAAGAGCTAGCCTCATCCAGGTCTTCGTCCTTCAAAGAAAGTAAAAATATAAATGTTTGGGCACACAGGTTGGTGAGTGTTGGTTATCTGAAGAGTCCAGCTCCTGGTCACATCCCATCCCTACTTTAAGCAAAAGATGCTCTGTGATGTCCTACTGCTCTCGGGACGAAAGCCCAGATAATTGCCGTGACCCTCCAGATTGCCTGCTGGACCTTTCCCATTGCCCTGCCTCGGTGAACCCCACTTCTCCTGGTTCTCTATTCTTCAGCTGTACTAATTCTCTGTCTCTTTCTGGAAGGTGCATGAGCCTTCCTCCAAAGGACTTGGCATGTGCTGTCCCCTGTCTCTAGAAGGATTCTTCCACCCAGCTCCACTCGTCTTCCCCTTTGGATCCCAGCTCAGATGGCCCTGCATGGAAAGCCTGCCTCACATCCATCCCTCTCTGCCCCAAGTAGACCTGATTCATTTGTGATTTACTCTTCCACATGAACTTCTTGGGCCGATGCCTACTTGAATATGTGTGTTTTCATCAGTGAGAGCATCTGCTTTCTTCATTGGTAAAGTCAAAGAAAGCAGGGTTTGTGTTTGGCTGGATCCCTTCACCTTTGTGTCTCCAGTGCCTGGTTGATGTTCAAAAAGTGCTGAATGAGGGAATGAAAGAGTTCTGGTTTGTTTCTAAGACAATTTTCAGGATGCCAAGTGTCTTCCAATTCCTAACACTTTCACATCTTTTTATAAAGTCTGTTTAGTCTCTGAATGACTCATCTTCTCTTTACGAGCCATTTCGAAGTTTTTAGTGTCCCATAACTTTTTGTCGTGAAATCTTCAACCTTAAAATTCCACCCACCTCTCCCTTATTTGCTCCACTGGCTACAATCACCCCCAAACTTCCTGTTTCCTTTAAACCATTTGCTCTCCTGTTGGCAGGCTGGATGGTTCCTGCCATCTGTGGTTCTTTCCTCAGTAATGCAATTTTCTTGATTTTTTTTTTCACTGTTTCTTTCACTTGATTGCCCTGATAGCCTTTGAACTCCTAGTTTACTTTCTCTTGGCCAGAATATCTGCATTGTCTTTTGAGATTTTTAATGTATGCTCCATGCAATTTTTTTTCCTGTCTTTTCCTCGGATTTCTTCTAAATTTGCAGTCTTTCTATTCCTGTTCTTTCCCTTTTAAAGAAAAGCATTCAGAAGTGGGGAAAATGAAACCCACACTTATTTCCAACTCTTCTTACTTCTAAAACATAAAACATTACAAAAGAAAAGTCTCAGTTAATTATTTCCAAAACCTTCTGGGGATTCCCAACTTCTCGTTTTCTGTCTCATTCCATTTTTTTTTTCCAAAACAAATCATGGGTGAAAAAAAACTCCCATTAATCCTATGCCTCCTCCCTAAACTTCAATTATGCCTCAGGCTTCATTCTTTTTTTTTTTTGAATGAGCTTTCTTCATTGCTTAAATGATTTTCCCTTTCTGGTATACCTTATTTAGTACCAAATTGTTGATATAAATTTCAACTCTCTTTGGCAAATATTTATTGAGCCCCTGTTATGTACCAGGCACTGTCTTAGGGAAACAGTAATGAATAAATTGAAAGAAAAATCCCTCTGTTTGTGGAGATTACATTTTACACAGAGAGGTATAAAAAACATAATGACATATACAGTATAATTGGAAATAATGACAAACCCCATGAAAAACATTATATGATAAATGTTATCTATGATGAAAAAAATTTGAACTTATAACTCCTAGCCTACAGGACTGTTGTGACAATCATGGGAGCTAATGACTGTATCGAGGAAGGTTCTTTATTCTTGGTGGAAATTGGGACTGCTTTCTGAGCACAGAGTCCTGCCATAGATGTATTACAAATCTTGTCATTATTTTTGTAATGAAAGGGAAGATTATCCACTCAGTGACTCAAGAGATTTTTATGGGCTGTCTTCTGTGGGTGACGTACTAACATCCATGCCAGGTGCTGCCACAATGAAGAGAAAATCTGCGACACTGTGTCTTCGAGAGCAAGACTGAAGTAACAAGCTGACTCACAGCAGCCTTTGCCTGGGAAATACAGGGGAAGCTGCTATGCTACCCTCAGGTCACTCTGGGGGCCTCATCTCTACCCAGTCCACAGTCTGTGGCCCTAGATGGCAGTGCTCTGGTTACTCTTTTGCTACAAAGTTTGTAAGTGTGTTATAAGGATTTGTTGTTGTTGTTGTTTAGCTGCTAAGTTTTGTCTGACTCTTTGAGACCCTGTGGACTGTATCCTGCCAGGCTCTTCTGCCCATGGGATTTCCCAGGCAAGAATATTGGCGTGGGATGCCATTTCCTTCTCCATGGGAGCTTCCTGACTTAGGGACTGAACCCGTGTCTCCTGCATTGCAGGTGAATTCTTTACCACTGAGCCACTAGGGAAGCCCATTATAAAGATAGCAAGGCCAATAGCTCAGATTCACATACTCAGCATTGGAAGGATCTTCATGTGACATCTGTCTATTTCACAGGTGAGGAAATATATAGAAAAACATATATGTAAACACAAACATATATGCATACATATCCATTCTTTGGATCCCAAACAGGCCCTTTCTCTACCTTCTTTTTTAATTTAATTTTTATTATGTAATGACCTTCTTTGTTAATTTAATTTTTTTAGTATTGGGGTATAGTTGATTTACAATGCTGTGTTACTTTCAGGTGTATTGATTCAGTTTTATATATATATATATATATATATATACATATACATATATATATATATGTATACGGTTTTTCCAGTGGTCATGTATGGATGTGAGAGTTGGACTGTGAAGAAGGCTGAGCGCCGAAGAATTGATGCTTTTGAACTGTGGTGTTGGAGAAGACTCTTGAGAGTCCCTTGGACTGCAAGGAGATCCAACCAGTCCATTCTGAAGGACATCAGCCCTGGGATTTCTTTGGAAGGAATGATGCTAAAGCTGAAACTCCAGTACTTTGGCCACCTCACGCAAAGAGTTGACTCATTGGAAAAGACTCTGATGCTGGGAGGGATTGGGGGCAGGAGGAGAAGGGGACGACAGAGGATGAGATGGCTGGATGGCATCACTGACTCGATGGACGTGAGTCTGGGTGAACTCCGGGAGTTGGTGATGGACAGGGAGGCCTGGCGTGCTGCGATTCTTGGGGTCACAAAGAGTCGGACACGACTGAGCGACTGAACTGAACTGATATGTGATACATATATCTATGCACATATATGTGTATGTATAAGTAAGTAAGTGTTAGTTGCTCAGTCATGCCCGACTCTTTGCAACACCATGGACTGCAGCCCACCAGGCTCCTCTGTTCATGAGATTTTCGAGGCAAGGATACTGGAGTGGGTTGCCATTTCCTTCCCCTGGGGGTCTTCCCAACCCAGGGATTGAACCTGGGTCTCCTGAACCACAGGCAGATTCTTTACTGACTGAGCTACAAGGGAAGCCCATGTGTATATATAAAAGAATATATATATTCTTTTAGATTCTTTTCCATTATATTGTTACAAGTTACTGAGTATAGTTTCCTAGGCTATATAGTAGGTCCTTATTGACTATTTTATATATGCTGCTGTCACTTCAGTCGTGTCCGACTCTTTGCGACCCCACAGACGGCAGCCCACTAGGCTCCCCCATCCCTGGGATTCTCCAGGCAAGAACACTGGAGTGGGCTGCCATTTCCTTCTCCAATGCATGAAAGTGAAAAGTGAAAGTGAAGTCACTCAGTCGTGTCTGACACTCAGCGACCCCATGGACTGCAGCCTACCAGGCTCCTCCGTCCATGGGATTTTCCAGGCAAGAGTACTGGAGTGGGGTCGTGTATATATGTTAATCCCAATCTTCTAATTTATCTAATTTATCCTACCTTTCTCCTTTGTTAACGGTAAGTTTGTAATGACCTTCTGACAATACACATTCTGAGTCAACTTTTCAATTTAATTCAACCAACCTTTCCTGTTTGATTATGTGAATAATTGCTTGCAAAGCACTATAGAAGACATAAAAATGAACAAGGCCTTGTTTCCATGTTCAAGGAGTTTGCTATCTGTAACATGGGAGACTTCATTCAGTGTTAAGTGCTACATAAAGGCATGAAACGAGTACCACGGACATGCACCAAAGGAGATGAACTCTAGCTTGAATGTCCTGCTGGGAACTAACCCACGTGAGGAATGAGGACTCAGAAGTGGGTTCACAGAGGCTGATCCTAGGGTGTAGGTGGGAGATAGAGTAAAGCACCTTCATGAGGGGCTTCCCAGGCCATGTGAAGGGAATTTGAACTTGATGCACTCAAAGTTTTGAGCAGAGGAGTAACTTCATCACAACTGTGCCTGAGGACTCAACTTCCAGAAGACAGAGGAGAGGCAGGTTGGTGTTTGTTCAGCTGGAAAATGGAAGCTCGGTTCTGTGATTCACCTGCCCCCGCGATAATAATAGTTCACGTTGATTGAATGAGCAGAGAGTTTTGCATACATTAACTCGCTTAATTGTCACAACAATCCTTGGAGCTTTGTTATTTTGATTTTAGCTTGGGGGAAATGGAAGCTTTAAGAAGCTACATGCTAGAAAGAGGCAGATTGGAGACCCAACCAGGTCAATCCTATCCCTAAATCCAGTTTCTCAACTGGGATATTATATTGCCCTGCAAGGTCATCTCCAACTGACAATGATTTTGTGAAGGTGGGGTACAGAGGGGAAAGGTGAAAATGATTATTAGACACCCCTACTCTGTCTGGTGTTGAAAAGGATGATTCAGGGACAAAAGTTGAACTTGACTGTGCTTGTCACCAGCCTGTACTGTGGGGGATGTTTGACCCCTAAGGGACTCCTTCTGCCAATTTTCTGGCCCAATTCCTCACCTTCAGTTTGTCTATGCCGAACTCCTCAGCATAATTTTCATATCAATTTAGGAAAATTAAGAATTGGGAAAGCAAGGCTATTCTGAAATAATCCCACGTAGTATTTTCAAAGCCTAACGCCTGTGGGATAGTCATTTTATTTGTGTTACCTGTTCTTATAAATTAGCCTTGAGATTAATTGACATCACTGCTCTTGTTAAACATAAAAGATCAAAGGCTGATTTTACAATTTACGTGCAAAAATCAGAATGGTGATTTTACATCATTCCTATATCCTGAATTGGACATTAATCTTATGCTAACCTCAGCTGACAAAGAATCCACCTGCAATATGGGAGACCTGGTTTCAATCCCTAGGCTGGGAAGATCCCCTGGAGATAGGAAAGGCTACCCACTCCAGTATTCTGGCCTAGAGAATTCCATGGACTGTATAGTCCATGGGGTCGCAAAGAGTCAGACACGACTGAGCGACTTTCAACCTTCCTAACTTAGTTGATTTCCTAGTGGCGACTTCTAGGAAGAAACACACTGCACCCCTCCCTTTAGAACAAAACATCCTATGGCACTAAGACCCCGACCTTTACTTGTGTTTCATCCCAATTCCAGAACAATAGAACCATGATTACAGACGATGCTGTAAGGATCCTTTTTCATTTTAAAGAGATGTTTTACAACTCGGAGAGGCCACAGTTCCAGAACAATAAAACCATTAATATAGATGATGCTTTAAACATCTTCCGTCATCTTAAAAAGATGTTCTACGGCAGGAAAGGTGCATCGTGAAAAAGCAAATGCACACGAGGTAGGATTTCTGTCACTGTGAAGCCTGCAGCCACCCACAAGGTTAATCTGGATGAACACGATGACCTGTAGCGCTTTTCCTCCACGTGTTAGTCCTGACTGGAGAATGAGGGCAGGTCATGTGTCCCCCCTCCTCCAACTGTCAATGGGCTTATTCTAACGAGTTTCCACAAAGATTTGTTAGATGAATACGCAAACAAATTAGTCAATGATCTTATGAAGTCAGAAAACACTTCATCCAAGGAAGTGTGAAATGAAAATATCTCCTGCCATATTAATCAATAAGAAATGTCACTGGCCTCCAAATGTGCATGAGGGCTCCCAAAACTGGGATCCAGGGGATGCCACCAGCCCTCGTGGTGATTACTGAGGAGCTGGGCGAATGCAAGAAGCAAGATGAACAAAGAAGCAGGATTGGCCCCAGATAGCTGAGGTGCATATGAAAGGAATGAATTCAGTGAGCCCAGAGGCTTGCATCTTCCCACACTTAGAAGGCTAAATTCCTTAACTTGATACCTGATCTTTGAAGTTCAGAGGGCCTGCTCCCTTTGTTGCAAGCTTGTTTGGAGTCTGACATCCCCTCCTGCCTCCTTTGAGCAGTTTTCTCAGAGCTACTGAGATGCTGACTCCTGGGCTCAGAATCCTAAACATTCCCACCAAATAAAATAACTGTCTACTTTCAGGTTGTGACTATTATTTTTTAGTCAACAGAAGTCAATCCTGAATTCCCATTGTTTCAGAATGAAGATGAAACTCATCTGCTTTTTAATCACTTAAGGGACAATTTCTTGAAAGCTTTTTTTGTTTTTATTCTTGGCCATGCCATTTAATGAGATACGCACCCTATCCTGGCGTGCCCTCCTCCAGCCGAGGACATCATAGTCAGTAGCTTCTGTCCCAAAAATATGTCAAGAGCCCTATCTTGTGATAAGAATGGCCATATTGGGAGGGGGAGGGGCTGTTGGGAAGTCAGTACAGTGTATGTGGCGCAGAATTGTTCTCTTTATTCAGGCTCAGAGCTGGAGAAGCATAGGCATCCATCACAATTTTCTAGGCTGGGTACCAAGCGCCTCCTTAACCTCACACAGCAGCCCACACATCCCTCCCTCCTGCCTTCCCTCTGCCTTCCTGTTTTTTTTCCTGAGCAGGTGGACAGTATTCTCTGGTACCAGCCCCTCTCTTCCTAACGCCCTCGCTCCCTCTTCTGTCTCTCTTCTTTCCTTCCAGCTTCGCTCTTGTCTGTGTCCTACTTCACCTCCCGTCCTCCCTTCTGTTCCAACACCTCCCTGCTTCTGGGTTTCTCCCCACATCCTCTTTCCTCTCCTCTCTTGGCTTCACCCACTTTTCTTCTACCCAACCCCTCAGCAGAGAAATATTTCTGTGTTTGGCATCCCTCCACCCTCTTTCTCTCTCTCACATGCACAGAAATTGCCCATTCTCTGAATATATATATATATATATATATTTTTTTTTTTTAAGGTTGTGCTATGCAGCATGTGGGGTCTTATTTCCCTGATCAGGGATTGAACCCCAAACCCCTGCTTTGGGAGCATGGAGTCTTAAGCACTGCACCACCAGGGAAGTCCCTTTGTGAATTTCACTGATTTCCTTGATGCTCCACTTTGACCTTCCCAGCCAGGCTCTCTGCCCTCACCTCTCATGTTGGGCTCCCGTTTACTCTCCAGGGCTGTCCCTGCCACCACACCCCAGCTTTGTACACTCACATCTCTAGTCCTTGTCTCAAACTCAATACAGAAGAAGCCTCCCTATTCTCCTGCTCCCAAATAGACTCTTTCTCCCAACTTCCTTTTATAGTTCATGGTGCCACCGCATCCCCAACCTTCCAAGTTCAATATCTGAAGTCACCTTGATTGACACCCCCGCCAGTCACAGAGTCTTGCTGATTTTTCCTTAAATATCTGCCTCGTATCTCTTCCTCTCACTCTGCCCTCCTCACCTCTGCCTTGGCTCAGACTCTCATCCCCTCAAACTTTGATGATCTTTCCGAGTACTTTGCTGCTCCATCCTCTCACCCCACAAACCAAGGAGTGGGTGGACTGCATTAAGTGGGTGGACTCCATTGCTAAGGCCAGTGCTTTGGCCTTGGCAATGTCAGTGGGGAGTGGGGAGAGAGGTGGGTGGGGAATGAGGTCAGGGACTGACTGGTGTGCAGACCAGCTGTGGCTCCGGCCCCCACCCCCTACACAACTTGGCCCCACTGTTGATCCACCTGCAGGAAAAGGGAGGGGCTCTAGGCACAGGGCTGGGGGAATAACCATAATCTAGTCTTCAACTATTCTGCAGATATATATTGAGTCCCTACAATACAGAGATACAGTAATGGACAAGACAGAGTTCCTGTCCTCATGGAGCTTCTTTAGAAACAAGAGGAGATGGATAGTAAATAAACAAAGAGGGAAAGTGATAGGAAGGGATAAATCATAGGACTTATGTAGAAAAAAAAAAGATGGAGTCAAATAAAGGCAAGAAAATGTGAATGGGACCAATGGCCAATAAATATGAAAAAGTACTCAATGTTATGAGAAATGGAAATCAAACCATAATGACCAACCACCTAACACCCACTAGCATGGCTATAATAAAAAAAATAGAGAAGAACAAATGTTGGCAAGGAGGTGATGAAATCTAAACACTCGTCCATTGCTGATGGGAGTATAAAATGGAGCAGCTGCTGTGGAAAACAGTCTGGCAGTTCCTCCAAAAGTTAAATGTCAAGTCACCATATGACCCAGGGATTTCACTCCTACAGAGTCACTGAGAGAATTGGAAGCATGTGTTCAAACAAAAACTTGTACATGACTGTTCATAGCATCACTGCTAACAATAGTCCCAAGGTGGGGATGACCTCTAATGACCTCAAGTGATGAACGGATAGATGGACGGTTTCTGTACCTTCAGTGGAATATCATTCAGCCATGAAAAGGAGGGACGTGCCAATCAGGCCACATCGTGGAAGACCCCTGAAAACATCATGCTCAGTGAAAGAAGCCAGACACAAAAGGCCACATATTGCAGGATCCCGTTGATACCCTGAAGCCCACAGTGACTCTGAGCAGTAGCCACCATCACCTGACCCCTCAACTCACACCTCAGTCCAGAAACCACAGACGGCTCCTTCTGCACCACCCCTCTTGCCCTCAAACAAGCACTTCCCTGCCTGCCTCTCATTAGGGCACAAATCACTGCTCTGCCCCCTACCAGGCCCGTCTTACCCACCCCCCACCCAGCAATCCATCCTTTTCCTCCTTTGGACTCTGGATAACCCTTCCTAGCCCAGTCCAGGGACCACCTCTGATGGATGTACATCCTGATACCAGCTGGGTCCTGAGCACTGGCCCCAGACCAGGTTGGAACTCTGACTTGCACATCAGCCCTGATACGTGGGCACCTAGCACCCACTCCTGCCTCAATACACAACATGAGTGCTGTTGAGAGAGTGAGAGGAGATGCTTGCAAAGTGCTTAACTTAGTCACTGTTGCATAGTGAGCTCATGGAAACAGGAGTTGTATTTTCTGACTTCAACCTCACCTGTACTTAAAGCTTGAAATTGAACACTTCATTTTGTACTATATTTGGTAATTATTTAATGGATGTAGGTGAGAGTCAAAATGCATGATGAACACCAATGATGGTATGTATATGTATTGGGATAACCTCCCCACCCTGGGGTTCCCAGGTGGTGCTAGTGGTAAAGAACCCGACTGCCAGTGCAGGAGATGTAAGAGATGTGGGTTTGATCCCTGGGTAGGGAAGATCCCTTGGAAGAGGGTATGGCAACCCACTCTAGTATTCTTGCCCGGAGAATCCCATAAACAGAGGAGTCTGGTGGGCTACAGTCCATGGGGTCGCACAGAGTTGGACACGACTGAAGTGACTTAGCACAGCACAGCACAACCTCCCCTCTACTCTGATGACTCTTCTAACACAGAACATAGAAAATGCATTTGGGTAAATGTTTGGTAGCCCAATGATGGATCGATTATTGATTGATTTGGTTCTGTCATCAAATAGGGATGGGATTTTCTTCCAACTAAAACTTCAAAGGAAGCAATGATCCCTGGGGCAAAGGGGGACAGAGAGAGAGAAAAAACAGAGAGTGAGAGAGAGGGGATAGAGAAATAGAGAGACAGATGAAGAACTGGCAAATAAACACTTAGTCCTGCCACACTGAGCTGTACTGAAAAAGTTCACAGGCACCAATATTCACAGGAATTAAAAAAAAAAAAAAATACAAACTGAACAAGGACAGATCTGGAGGAGTGGTGGCAAGTTCTTCCCCAAAGCAGCTTCTGCAAATGAACTCTTGTTTCAGAGACCACAGTTATTGGTATTCAAAGGAATAGTTAATATGTTCTACAAAGAGACGGAAGGCAAATCTTTAAGGTCCTATCACCAGAGAAAGGCATACATTTAAATTTAATATGAAAACACGAGACAGTGGACTAATGTTTCACAGCAGTTTAGAAGTAGGTTATAGACAGATAGATAATAGATAGGTGGATGATAGATGACAGGTGGGTGATAGATTGATAGGTAGATGGTAGATAGATGTAATGGTACCCACCTGCTTGAGCAGGAAGCAGCTAGGGAAAGAGAACCACTTTGGTTTCATTCGATGAGAAGAGAAGATGAGAGAGGGCTGGGACCCACTCCGTGTGAGCTGGTCACGTGACCAGCCTCCAAGCAGCTGCACCAGAGAAGAGAGAGGACCAACAGACCCTTGTTTCCTACATTTCCGACCCCCAAGCATCCAAAGGTGTTTGGGCAGCTCTACCAAGGCACAAGCATTCCTCAAACCCCAGCCCTTCCTGCATAGAGAGAGTCCCCCCTGCCATTTCTCTCCCTGAGATCCACGTTTCAGCACTTTTTTGTTCCTCTTTCAGAGAAACAGACACAAGCCCCGTTCAACAGTCAAAAGCTAGGAAGCAGCTGGCTTCTCCCAGTGCCCACTGGCACAATTTTCCCGATCGTCTTCTCAACAAAACAGTGAAAAAGGAAAGGAAGTATTTACCTGAGATCCCCACCTTCTTCGCAAAGGTCTAAAACTGAACGTTTAAAAAGCAAGCCAATACATCTTCCCAGAGTGGTGTTTAAATCCGAAATCTGCCTCTGAGAGCAGCTCTGAGTTGAGCTCTGAATAGAGGCTGTGTGTTATTTTAACCACAAGGTTTCTAGTCGGGAGGAGGAGAGATGGAAATGAGGCTGGCATGCAGAAGCACCGCCACCCCAAGTGAGACGAGCTCACGGAGCTGATGGAAGAACCCTCAAACCAACTTTTCCTAAACTAGAGGTGAAACAACTGTGGAACATTCCGGAGGAGGAAGATAAGACACTTTCGGTCTTTTCTAAAAAAAGACATGTTGGTCTGATACTGTCCAAAGGGAAGCCCAGCTCAGAGCTGACCTGGGGAGCCCTGGGCCTTGGACAGGAGCAAGTCACACCTGCAGACAGCCTGCTCCAACGCAGCAGAGAGCCTTCTAGGGGTTAAAGGACAGAGTGACCAAGAACCCTGGTCAAGTTCAGTCTTTTCCTGAAAAAACACAACCAGTGTCCCGAGAACCCACAGGAGGATAGAGGGTAAGGGAGGAACTCTTCTGGATTATGTTATTAGGGAACATGAACGTATGTATGTGTTTGTCCCTCACTTCACTAACAACTTCAAAAGCAAAGATCCAGCCTCAGCTTGGACCTCAGCTGGAACTCCTCCTCCTCCTTGGCATTTTGGCAAGTACAAGCCAACCTCTGGACAAACACTATCTTTGGACTTGGAGGAGGGTGACAATTTATCACACAACAGAATCGATAGCTAAAAACAGAGCCACTGAAATGGCCAAAGGTCCTTTGCAGCCAGCCCTTTGCAGAAGCCAAAGAGGGTTAAACTCCACTTTGGGAAAAACTCAGCAGTGCTCCCCTTCACCAGGGTCATAACTCACTTTTATATCGAGGCTTTCATCTCAAAGGAGCTTGGGGTGTGTTGGCACCAAAATATAAATTATCCTGTGCACAGTTACCTTGAGGACGAAAAATGGCCCTGCAGCCGGGGGCCAGAACACGTCCAGTAAGTTGGGAGCCACAGGTGGACAGCAGGATGGGGCCAGGAGGGCCTGTAAGAAATAAAGAGTGGGCCCTGGCCTTCCAATGTGGCATGCGGGATCTAGTTCCCTGACCAGGAATCGAACCCCGTGCTCCCTGCATTGGGAGCATGGTGTCTTTACCTCTGGGCCACCAGGGAAGTCTCTTGTCTATTCTGTTCATTCTTCTCTTGTAGTTCTTGTCATTGTATCCTGATGATTTCTTTTTGAATGCAATAAAAGCTATAAATGACTGTCACATGCTCATTTGTATTCAATGGCTCCTGGTGACCTACAGAATAAAGACTAATACCCTGAATATGACATACATATTATATCCATAATATATAATATATATACTGTATTATATCACAGTGATCTCTGGACTGTAGGTTTCCTGAGAGCAAGAACGATATTTTAGTCAATGCTTTATCTCCAGAACCTAATACAGTAAGAGATGCACAAGGGGGACACCCTGTTAACGGGGGTTCTTATTACAGAAAGAACTCAATCTGTCTTAATCCACTGGAACAGAATCTTAACAGAAGTGAATGAAAGGGTATCTGACATTCTCTGAAGACTCAGCTTTCTTAAGATAGTCTTCCTCAAGGTTGACCCTGGCCCAATTCTTCCCACCCTTCCCCCTCAGTGGGGTTGACTTTTACACATTCTCTATTAGTTGGTCATCTCATTTTGAATTGATGGGAGAAGACCCTCGTTGTAGGACTCTATACCAGCAGACGTTAGAAAAAGACAGGTTTTGTGGCAACTAGGGCTGTCAGAAGGCTTGGAAAGGTCTGGCATTGGTTGGGAAGGAGGCAGAATGCTTCTGAGTTCCTAAGGTGCTAGTTTAGCTTCTGTGGTGTGGCCCTACCTGTCACGTGGCCAAGGGATGCAGACCCGCCCAGTCAGGTCCGGAGCTCACCAGAGCCAGCCCTCTCACATGGCAAGTGGCACTGGCGCTGCACCAATGGTACCAGCAAGGCCACCTCTGTCCTCATTTGGATCCCGTAACATTCTGTAGCAAACAGAAGGTGGTAATCTGGGTGTACGGGACATTTATCACATTTGTGGCCACCCCACATCTTGGGAACAGAATTCCTTTGATGGTGGTGGACTCCCACATTGAGTCTTTATCTCAGTGCTCCGGCTGCTGTAACAAAACCCCACAGACAGAAGTGTATTTTCTCATGGCTTTTGAGGCTGCAGGTCCAAGATCAGGGTGCCAGCATGGCCAGGTTCCAGTGACAATGCTCTCCTTGGCTTGCAGGCTGCCCGGCCGCCTTGTGGCTGTGTCCTCTCTTGGCCTCTCCTTGATGCTTGCATGAGGACAGATGGCTCTCTCTCTTCCTCCCTCTACGAGGTCACCAATCCTATCAGATTGGGACCCCACCCTTCTGACCTCATTTAACCATAGCTACTCCCCAAAAGTTCTTGTTCAAATATAGTCACTTTGGGCATTAGGGCTTCAACATATGAATTTGGGGTGTTGTTTAGTCGCTAAGTCCTGTCCGACTCTTTGTGACCCCATGGACTGCAGCATGCTAGGCTTCCCTGTCCTTCATTATCTCTGGGAGTTTGTTCAAACTCATGTCCATTGAGTCAGTGATATCATCCAACCATCTCCTCTCCTGTCATCTGCTTTCAATCTTTTCCAGCATCAGGGTCTTTTCCAGTGAGTCGACTTGTCCTATCAGGTAGCCAGAGTACTGGAGCTTCAGCTTCAACATCAGTCCTTCCAATGAATACTCAGGACTGATTTCCTTTAGGATGGACTGGTTTGATCTCCTCGCTGTCCAGGGGACTCCAAGAGTCTTCTCCAGCACCACAGTTCATAAGCATCAATTCCTTGATGCTCAGCCTTCTTTATCACCAACTCTCAGATCTGTACATGACTACTGGGGTGAGGGGACACAATTCAGTATGTAGCAGTTGCCCTTCCCCAAAGTAGAAGCCAGACTCTCTCCCCCAGCCTTCTTTGCAGCCAAGGTGCAGGCATATGTCAGCCCTAATGTGCCTTCAACTCAGTAAAAACCAAGAAAGGAGTTGAATCCACTCTACAGGAGGTCAGTGCCACTTGGGAGGGGGATATCAGTTCTCAGAGGCAGCCCTGAGGAGAGCCGGTCATGTGTCTGGTACAGATTTTCTGCTGAGTAAGTCCAGGGTCCCAGCCCCACCTCTGCAGGGATAGCCAGCGACCTTCCCCCGCATAACTTGTCTTGTGCTCCCAGCCATGCAACTTCTACACCTGACCCTGGTCTCCCAGAGATCGGTAACCTACTGATAGTTTTCAGCAAATCATCATTTGGCTCAAACTAGCAGGAAGTACCAGTTGCAGCGAAAAACACACATGTGTGTGGCTGATGCTGGTGCTTAAGACTAAGGCACTTAGTTTCTTCTGCTTGCTTCCTTGGCTGCTTCTCTGGAGGATTTTTCTCTCTTGCCCCAGTGCTGTTTGGAACGAGTCTTTGGAATGTGACTTTGTACTGATTCCTGGCTCGTTTGCTCTGGGCTCCTTCCTCATCTTTTCCCTGCTTCATATCACAGGCATTGTGTGTGTTTGGGGAGCGGTTCACCCCTGCAAGTTGTGTGCTGCAGGATCTTGTGACACCTAGTTCAACACAAGAGAGGCACTGGCGGGGGCGGGGGGGCGGGCCGGCAGGAGTAAGGGAGCACTGGGGTGCTTCTCCTATTGCTCTGCCTTGGGTGGTATCTCCAGCAGGGCTGTGTCTGCCGGTCTCTGACTTTAGATCTGCAGGGACCAGCCCCCCAGGTCCAGCTTCTAATAGATGACTCTGGCTCTGGGCTCCATCTCCAGGTAGCAGTGACCTCCTGCCACCTCTGATTGCTTCTCAACCTTTCCATTGTCTGTGTCACCACTTCCCTGAATTACACGTCCTCTCTTTTAATGCTTGGAGTGAATCTCATGTTGCTGGTCAGACCCTGACTGATACAGCTCCCCATACCACTTGCACTTCCGGTTAAAGAGCCACCAGCCCCCATGGCTGGATGAGACTCTCTGGGCAGTGTCTTCACCCTGTTGGGTAGAATTCTTCCTATTGCTTTGGACAAGGTCACTTCTCCAAAGTGGACAACCATGAGGCAAATGTTATCAGTCATTTGCCTGATATACGTAATCTTCTGGCCTCTCAGAGAATAAGAAACAGCCTTCGAAGGGACTTGTTGATGGGAAGAAATCATGATCAGAAACAACAGCTACATCCTCGCCCTCACAGACCAGAACATCCCAGGAGGATAAAACAAGATGAAGCAGAGATGCGTCAGTGAAGGCTGACAAATACAGAGGGGATTTAGAAAATTGTGTCTGGCTTTTGGGGGAAAAAAAAAAAGTAGCAAAGACTTTTTCTAATTCACAAGAGGGAAAAGACTATAAATCCAAGGTATTTGTTCTGGCATTATTTATTAAAATCAATCTAAACGTCCAACAGTAATAAAATTACATTTCATCATGAGACATTTTATCCTGAAATTGTTTTCAGCCAGTAGCCAAGCCAATTATGAAGGCGAGATAGCAACTTGAAATGCTTAGAGCCATGTTAAATACATAGAGGGGAACTAGATAATGTATCTACCCTGTGATCACAGCCATGTGAACATCATAAATGTATAGAGACAAAGTAAAAGTGGTGTGGGAATCAATATGCTACTTTATATGCTATTTTATTTTATAAATATGTTATTTATTAAATATAAATATGCTATTTTATTTTTAAAAATTAATCCATGAGAGGTGGATTAATTTTATAAAATTGCCATTCTTAAAAAAATAAGGATGTTTGATAGCCAGATCTGACTGTATAGCACAAGGAACTGTATTCCATATCTTGTAATAACCTATAATGGAAAAGAATCTGAAAAAGAATATATTTATAAATATATGTGTGCTGCTGCTGCTAAGTCATTTCAGTCGTGTCCAACTCTGTGCGACCCCATAGACGGCAGCCCACCAGGCTCCCCCGTCCCTGGGATTCTCCAGGCAAGAACACTGGAGTGGGTGGCCATTTCCTTCTCCAATGCAGGAAAGTGAAAAGTGAAAGTGAAGTCGTTCAGTCGTGTCTGACTCTCAGCGACCCCATAGACTGCAGCCTACCAGGCTCCTTCGTCCATGGGATTTTCCAGGCAAGAGTACTGGAGTGGGGTGCCATTGCCTCTCCAAAATATATGTGTAAGAATATATGAATATGAAGAATGTATATATAATATATATATATTACTGAATCACTTTGCTGAACATCTGAATCACTGTAAAGCAACTATACTTCAATTTTTTAATGGAATAAATAAGGATGTTTGTACAACAGTAAATATTCTTCCCTCTTCTATCTAAGATCATGCAATATTAAGTGATGACAAGAAGGAGACAGGCAGGTCTGAGAGGCAGCCACCAGCAGGACTTGGGACACATTGAAGGAGGTGCAGAAGTAGGAAAAAGTATTTAAAGAATAAACTACTCAATACTGAGGAACCAGGAATACTGAATTTTAGGAACCATGTAGTAACAAGCAGAGGAGCCTGGAAGGCTGAAGTCCATGCGGTCGCTGAGGGTCGGACACGACTGAGCGACTTCACTTTTACTTTTCACTTTGATGCATTGGAGAAGGAAATGGCAACCCACTCCAGTGTTCTTGCCTGGAGAATCCCAGGGACAGGGGAGCCTGGTGGGCTGCCGTCTATGGGGTTGCACAGAGTTGGACACGACTGAAGTGACTTAGCAGCAGCAGCAGCAGTAGTAACAAGCACACATAGCCTTTGACACTGGGACTGAATACTAGCCCACAGCCTTGGTGTTTACACTTATTCTGGTGGGGTCTGCAGGGTGCATGGGGAAGCGCCCTTCCTGCCAGTTAAAAGATGGAGCAAAGAGGTGGGAAGGGACCAGCTTAGATGTGCTTGGTGGGAATGTCTCCTTTGATTCCAAGTCCAGCACACTGGACTCTGCGCCATGGCTACCTCTAAACAATTAACATGGTGGCCAGTCAAACCCAGGGTCCTTTCAACAAACTTTAACTCATGTTCAGGCTTTTTTTTCAAGGAGGAGGGAGGTGACCCCTTATGTCTTTTATTCTTTTTAATTAAGCTTTTTATTTTGTATTAGAGTATACCCGATTAACAACGTTGTCATAGTTTCAGGTGGACAGCAAAGGGACTCAGCCATGCATATACATGTATCCACTCTCCCTGCCAAACTCTCCTCCCATCCAGGCTGCCACGGAACATTGAGCAGATTTCCCTGTGCTATGCAGTAGGTCCTTGTTGGTTACCCATTTTAAATACAGCAGTGCGTACCTGTCCATCCCAAACTCCCTAACTGTCCCCTCCCCCCTTCTCCCCCCCCACTACATCTTCTACCTGATACTTTGAAGTTAATCCCAAATATCATATGACTTAATGTATTCATCCAAAATAAAGTTGATATATTATAAAAACAAATAAGCAAACGAGAGTCCTCAATTACCAGGGATGGTTCTTCCTTGTTCAGTCCAGAAACCTCGTCCCGACTCCCCTGGAGTTGCTCTGGCCACGCACAGGCCTGTTGGCCTGCCCCCTCTCTACATCAAAGCTGCTCTGAAGTAGGGTCTTCTTATCTCCCCTTGGGCAGGCTTCCCGTTGGCTGCATCTCCTGCTCTGTGTGTCGATTCCCAGGCTGGAGAGGACTTGCTGCTTTCAGGAAAAGCAGTCTGCAAGAAGAGGTGAATTACAGGACCTACTCACAGGGCAGTTGGAGGATTAAAATTTTTAAAACATGTGTATGGGATTTAGCTCAGTGCCGGGGCGCAGAAAAGTTGGCTAGCTGGTGATAACAGTCCCCCTAGTAGTCAAACTAGGAGTAGCAGCAATTAACTCGGGACTTGAGTTGCGAAATAGCCCCAGGCCCCATGGACTGTAGCCTGCCAGGTTCTCTGTCCATGGACTTTTCCAGGCAAGAATACTGGAGTGGGTTGTCATTTCCTCCTCCAGGGGATCTTCCCAACCCAGGGATTGAACCCATGTCTCCTGTGTCTCCTGCATTAGCAGGTGGATTTTTTTTTTTTTAAACCATTGAGCCCCCTGGGAAACCCAGAATTAAAGTAGTTGATTCCAAAGCAAACCAGGCAGTTACTGTATATAGCTCAGTTGATTGAATAGGCATCTCTCTTGTTTCTTTGTTATATTGTAAAGCAATGAATTTACATAGCAAACACTGAATCAGTTTACTGGAAATAAACAATATTTAGTATGTACTATTCATTTAGTTACTGCTCAATACATGATGAAAGTGAAAGTTGCTCAGTCGTGTCCTACTCTTTGCAGCCCCGTGGACTATACAGTCCATGGAATCCTCCAGGCCTGAATACTGGAGTGGGTAGCCTTCCCCTTCTCCAGGGGATCTTTCCAACCCAGGGATCGAACCCAGGTCTCCCGCTTTGCAGGCAGATTCTCTACCAGCTGAGCCACAAGGGAAGCCCAAGAATATTGGAGTGGGTAGCCTGTCCCTTCTTCAGAGGGTCTTCCCGACCCAGAAACCAAACTGGGGTCTCCTGCATCGCAGGTGGATCCTTTACTAACTGAGCTATGAGGGAAGCCCTCAATACAAGTTATATATTAATATACATCAATATTAACATTATTATTAATTATTATTTTATTAATTATTGATCATATATATTAATATTAATATATAATAATATAAAGTTAACCTTAACAAGAAGGTATGCTCTCCTAAGTTTCTCATTCATGTTACTTTCTGATAAAATAGGTTCATAACTTCACTGATGAAAAAGCTGTGTGTGTGTATTTATTCTCTTGAGTATGGTCTACCTATATGCCAGGGCACAGCTCATAACTTACCATTACCCAGTCATTTGTTTATTCATTTGACAGGTTTTATTGAGTACTTGCTATCAGCCAGGCCCTGTGTTAGAGTCAGTTCTCCAATTTTCCATTTTTTCGTGGTCTAGCCTTCCTCCAAAGCCTGAGGATGATTACTGTCTGGGTCATTCATTTGGTATTTGGTATCTGCTGTCTGGCTTTGTAAATTGCTTTTTTATGAATGGCATTCTGTATCTCCCATCAGAATATGGTCCTGTCTAGAGCAAGGACCTTATCTCCTTAATCTCTGAAGCCTCTATATCTACCCCATACATTGCCCTACAGATATTAGGTTCTCAATAAATGGTGTATTAATATTGATATTATGTCATCCTGGTAATTCAAACTAAAATAAGTGGATATTACATGGGAAGTGAAATTGAATGCCTCCACACTCAGAAAAATTTCTCATGTGAACATATTAAAGCATACCCAAGGCTAAGACTAGAGGCTTATGGGACAGTCCAAGCCCCAGATTATTAAGGATACAGGCAAACATCTGAGCAAAGCTGGCTGTGTGCCAGCTAAAGGTCAGCGCCTGCAGTCTCAACTCTGCCTGAAGGGGTGAATGGATCTCCAGCTCAACACCACAGTTAAGTGGGCACTGCCTGGAAAAGTATGATGGATGTGGCAATCATAGTGGCTGGGCATGTCCCTCCCGAGAATGAACAAGCACATCATGAGCAAAGTCACTCATGAGCATTAAGCTGAATAGAATTGATCCTGTATGTTGGCCCAGGAAGAGCCATCTTGCGAAGTAGGATGGATGGAAAATAAAAGTTGCCCAGCAAAGCCGTGTTTATTTCCATGCAAAACTGATGAACTGGTAAGAGTTGTGGTACTTAGTTTGAAGGTGAATGTGACACAGGATATTAAAAAAATTAATTACATAAATATCTCCAGTGCATGGAAAGCCAATATGCCAATGTGTAGAGTGTCACAGCAGCTGATGCTCCCTGGACCCCAGTGCAAGACTCATAGAGCACCTTCTAGGAGGCTGTTTTAGTTTTGTGGGACCAACCCCAAATCTTAGCAGCTCTACCCTCTAAGTACCAAGAACTTGACACAACTCCCTCTCACATCTTGGTAATTCTCAAACTTGATCCATCAACTGATTCACCTCCTGCAATTCTTTTTTTTTTAAAGCAGATTCTTGGACCTCATCTCTGTAGATTTTGTTTTGATTCAGGAAATCTCTAACAAAAACTTTCTGGGTAATTCTGGAAGTTGGTCGTGTTTGAGGCCTGCTGATCTAGGTCTCTTTCTTCTGCATGGTGCTCTGCTGGGAACAGAGGCCTGGAAACGAGGTGGAGCCCCTGGTCACCCTGAGTCATGCTCAGTGATGAGTTACTGGGAAGAGAAAACAGGCAGATATGAACAAGCAGAGAATAATGACCATGAGGAAGGAAAGCTCGGGCTGTATCTGACATCCCTAGATTGGAGAAGCAGGGCATGCCTGGCAAGAAAACAGTATCAGCAAAGCCACAGACATGATACTTGTGGGGGTGGGGAGTGCAGGGAGTAGGGCCAGCTGCCTGGGGTGGACAAGACACACACTGGAGGAGATGGAAATAAATCTGACGTATGGATATTTAACAAGGGGCTATGTAATTCTCTTTGAAGAACAACACTCAGAGACAGTGACCCAGTGGAAAGTGTGACTTGAACCAATAATTCCCAGCCCAGTCGGAGTTATGGGACATTGTAATTGTTGGTTTGATTTCACAATGACCCACTTTCCACTCCCTATCTCTCCAAAGAGTTCATCAGAATGGCATCCAGGCCCTAAGCACGGCAAGTTTTCCCTTTGGGACTCTTTGCAAATACTTCTTGAGAATTTCCAACTTGAAGATAAAATAACACGGGTTAAAAAAAAGAAAATCTAAAAAGCATATTTCCACATGGGCACACACACAGGCCTTGAGAGACATCAGTTCTCTTTACACACTTGGCAGCCACGTCCATTTGGGAATACGAGAGAGGAAAACTTTCAGGAGATGTCACCTCAGGACCGACCTCAGACCTAACAGGACTGAACGCCCCACTTTGCCAGCAACGACTGAGGAAGAGTATCCACCAGTGTGTCCTGTAGATCTACTGGGAACCAGGCATCACGCTGAGCACTGGGAGGCAGAGAGCAATCAGTGTCTGATCTCAAGGAGCTCACTGCCCATTAGATTGAAGGATGAGGGACTTCCCCTGGAGGTCCAGCGGTTAAGAATCCACCTTCCAACCTAAATGTCCATTCACAGAGGGATGGATCAAGAAACTGTGGTCCAGTGGACTATTATTCAGCCTTTAGAAAGAACGAAATAATGCCATTTGCAGCAGCATGGATGGACCTTGAGAGTGTCATACTGACTGAAGTAAGTCAGAGAAGGAGAAGTATCATATGGCATCCCTTAGATGTGGAATCTGAAAAGAAGTGCTGCAACTGATCTTACAAAACAGAAAGAGACTCACAGACTTAGAAAACAAACATGATTCCTGGGGTGGGGGAAGGGGTAGATAGGGAGTTGGGGAAGGTCATGTACACACTGTTATATTTTAAATGGATGACCAACAAGGACCTGTTGTATAGCACGTGGAACTCTGGTCAATGTTATGTGCCAGCATGGAAGGGAAGGGAGTATGGGGGAGAATGGACACAGGTATAGGTATGGCTGAGTCCCTTTGCTGTAACTATCACAACATTGTTGACTGGCTATACCCCAATACAAAATACTAAGTTTAAAGTTTCAAAGTTAATTGAAAGAAAAGAAAAAAAAAAAAAAAAGAATATGCCTTCCAATGAAGGCGACAAGATTTGATCCCTGGTCAAGCAATTAACATACCACATGCCTCAGGGCAACTAAGCCCGTGTGCTGCAACTACTGAACCCGGACACCTGCTGTAACTAGAGAGAAGCCTGTGCACCGTGATGAAGAGCCTGAACTCCAGCCACAACCTAAGATCTTATGCACCACACAACTAAGACCTGATACAGCCAAAAATAAATAAATAAATAAATCTACATTAAAACAAATTGAAGGGTGAGTCCAAATTTGGATGTGAATCTAGCTAGCATCTTGGACAGATTCAGAAAGACCATCAGAGCTTCAAAGGGTGAATGACAGGTAGAAGAAAGGGATGAGACACTGAAGAAGGTCAAGAAGGGTCCCCGCCATTAAGTGAGGGTGATTCATGAGCATCTTTGATTGTGGCTGTGAAGACAAGCATGGTACCAAGACTGAATAGGCAGAGGATGGGCAGGAGCCAGGAAGTAATCTCTCCCTCGCCTGTAGCATCCACAAGGATTGTCGGCATTTGCTCATTTCATAGTGGCTTTGGTTTCTAAGAGTGATGTGCAGAAAACAAGAAGGCAAGAGCAAGAACTGTTCCAGCAGGTAATTGAAAGGAGCCCTAGAGAAACGTTAAATGATTCTAATTCTCTTTAAGAAAAGCAAAGCCAGAAAAGGGATTTAATAGAGCATTAAAACATAGGAGAGTTATTTAAGGAGAAAAGCACTTCTCTGTCTTAAAGTGGCTTCAGTGAGAGGAAATGGCTTCCATTTCAAGAAGAGAGGTTAATGAATTTCCAAGGAAAACTTTCTGGCGTGAAGGACTGTTAGAGATCAGATAACAGAGGCATGGTGAGGTCTCCTTTCTTTAGAAGAGGAAAAACAGACTTGTGTCTGGAATACAGAATTCTGGCAGGGGAAAGAAGAGGTGGGCAGATGATGGCACTCATCAAGGTCCAGCAGTTCAGGCTCTGGCATCCTACTGAAGAAAGAGGGTGATTTGTACAGTAACCACAATGGTAATCTCACCTATTGGCTTCACTTAGTACTTGCCAGGAGCCAATTTCAACTAAAGCCATCATCTATATTAACTCCTTTCATCCTTAGGAAAAGTGAGGCAAGTGACTACAGGTATTCCTCAAAATGAGTTTGGGCATGCGTGCTAAGTCACTTCAGTTGTGTCTGACTCTTTGCTACCCTATGGATTGTAGCCCACCAGGCTTCTCTGTTCATGGGACTCTCCAGGCAAGAATACTGGAGTGGGTTGCCCTGTCTCCTCCAGGGCAGCTTCCTGACCTAGGGATCAAACCTGTGTCTCCTGTATTACAGGCTGATTCTTTACCACTGAGCCACCGGGGAAGTTACAGCCAAACAAATCCATCTAAAGTTGAAAATATCGTAAGCTGAACATGCATTTAATACAGCTAACTTACTGAACATCATAGCTTAGCCTAGCCTACCTTAAATGTTCTCAGAACACATCTATGAGCCTGCAGTTGGACAAAGTTATCTAACGTGAAGCCCGCTTTATAATAAAGTGCTGAATGCCTCATGTAACTTACTGACTGCTGTACTGAGAGTGAAAAGCAGAATGGCTGTAAGTGTAAGGGTTGTTTCCCCTCCTAATTACGTGGCTGCCTGGGAGCTCCATCTCCCTGCTGCCGCCCCATCCTCAGGGGCATATCATACTGCACATCGCTAGCCTGGGAGGAGAGCAGAATCCACAATTAGAAGTGTGCTTTCCATCGCACGCCTATTACCTTCACAGCATCATAAAGTCGAAAAATCCTTAAGTCTATCCTAAGTCAGGAACCACCTGTATCTGAATATCACAGGTCAGGAACACCAGGCACGCAGAGGCTACATTCCTGATTCAAGGTCATACATTAATAAGGAGCTGGGTTCTGAATGTCCCCCTCCTCCCCTCTGTGACGACCTGCATCTCCCATGTGGTTCTGATCAATCCCTTTCCCATCCCAGACTCACTGTCCTTCTAGAAGGCAAGGAGGAGAAGGGCTTTATTTGAACTGTATTCTAGCCTTTATAAACTTTAAAGCTTGTGGTTGAGGGAAAGAATTCTTCTAAGACCTGGCCTTCTCCCAGCACCTCCCTGCTCTCTGCGCGTAGTAAACACGCAGCCCCAGGACATGTGGCTGGCTCACTTCCTGGCTCAGTTCAGAATCCACTTCCGGTTATGAACCAGGGTCCAAACCCTTTATTAATTCACCTTCATGTGCCTTATTCCAAAAATTATTTACGTAAGTCAAGGTTAAAATCAATTCTTAGACTCGAGCAAACCAGCACCCCTGCCCCTCCAGGCCACCAAAGGACTTTAAGGTGTATCCACTCACCGTGAACCAGATGTTGAGGGGAACCTGGCCCTCAGCCAGTCTTAGGTACAGCCAGACGAGTTAAGCAAAAGAACAAAATACCCTCGTTTTGGTGTCATTTCAGAGGTGTGAGAGTTGGCCCTTAATCCACCAAAAGAAGGCTATTTTCAGGCTGCAGATGAGATAGGAAAGAAGGAAGAAGTGATGAAAGAGAAGCCCCTCAATAACTGATTAAGCCAGTTTTCTCCAGCCAAAAATAAATGGAAAAATTGATAATAGGTTACATGGCTTTGGGTGATAGGTTCCATGGTTTTCAGGGCTTCCCTGTAGCTCAGACAGTAAAGGATCCACCAGCAATGCAGGAGACCTGGGTTCAATCCCTGGGTTGGGAAGATCACTTGGAAAATGGAATGGCTACCCACTCCAGTATTCTGGCCTGGAGAATTCCATGGATGGAGTAGCCTGTCGGGCTGCAGTCCATGGGGTCGCAAAGAGTAGGACAAGACTGAGCAACTTTCAGTTTCAGTTTCAATAGCTTTCTGGATAGTTCTTGAAATAGAGATCTTGAGACACAAATGTCTAGATTTTCTTAACTTGGACCACAATAATCTGAGTCCAAGTGTATTTGTAATTGTCTATAATTCAGAGGGTTTTACTTCTGATGTGACCTCTATCCCAAGGAAAACTATTCATTGCTTGCAAACATTTGGTATCTGGGGTTTCCATCTCTGTACTGTCACCCTGATTAGGTTTGCTCCTTGTGGGAATTCAACCTTCAGCTCTTACTTCAGGAAACTGAGTGAGAAAGACCATGGCCTGACTTCTCCATCTCTGTTCAGCAGGGCAGTATTAATCTTGTCATTGGAGGTCCCTCAAGTTCAAGACCCTGCCTGAAGGATAAGCAAGACCACTTGTGATTCCAAATGAAGCCTGCAGCAGAGGGAGGCTGGACCCCTTGGCTCAGCTGGCACATGGGCCCACCTACCCTTCACACCAGTAAAACCAGTCCCTCACACCCTAGTGTAAATCACCTCAGAGTGGGCCAGCCACATGCCTCCCCAGCTCCCTATTCAGAGATGGTCCAGAGTTCAGTGACTTCAGGCCACACATCAGAGGAAGGGGGCAGCCAGGCAGGTCCGAGGGGATGGTGAGGGCTGGGGTTCACTGTCTTTCACCTCATGCCATCATCACATAAGCCTTGGGTTCAGCTCCTAATAACTGAACAAAATGGGGTGGACAGCAGAAATGGGGTTGGGAAAGCTGAGAAGAGGAGCAGGTGATGTGGTCAATTGATGTGACCTTCTGTCACAGCATTCTTAACTTTTGGGGGGCACCAATGTTTTGAGAATCAATGAAATTATACAGCCCTTCTTAAAAAAAAAAAGACCACACCACACATATCCACAATATCTCGCACACAGTTTTAAGGGGTTTTCGTGGATGTCCTGAGGACCAGCTTTGGACTTGGACAAAAACTCCATGACAAATCCCTGCCCCCACAATATGGCCAGGCACACCATCCCCATGAAGACAGGCAGAGGGTTGGAGCTGCCCAGTCAGCTACCCTCTTTCCTTAGATGCTTGCTTTTAAGGCTTGCAGTCCTGGGGGGAATAGAATACTCTGGTTCTGGTGAACAGACCTACCTGGGGTTCCAATTCACAGTTAATTAACTGTGTGACTTTATCCAAGAGACTAAACCTCTGTGAATCTGGGTTCTCTCATGTGAAAAATGGGGATAACAGCAGTGTCTTCCGTATGGGATCATCTGAAGAGTAAATAAGAAAGTGTACACACACATGCACTGCTTGGCACAGTTCTTAGCACACTAAGTGCTCAGAATATATTAGCCAGGAGCAGCTTCTGTCAAAAGTCATACCATCTACACAGGGTCAGGGCTTGGGAAGAAGGGACTGTCAGTGGCAGCCCCCAGAGGTGACAGGAGCCATGGGACTGACTCTGGGGGCAGATGTCCACCCATCCCAGCCCCCAGGACTGTTCTGTGAGGCGGCAGAGAGGGTGAACCTGAGATGGGGCATGTAAGGAAACCTCAAATCCTGGTGCAATTTTATATAAGTGAAAATGTTATATAAGGAACACGGAGCAGCTGTCTGACCAATAATATACACCAACACGGTAAAAATACCTGAGAAACTTACTGCAGCTCCACTGTGCAGTTTTCCAGGAGAGGAGATGAGAAGGAGAGGTGTTTTGGAATGAGATTCTTCCCTGCATCTCAGTGGCTGCATCTCATGTCCGACACTGCACTGCTGTGGGGCCAGAGGGACCATCACGAAACCTCAGGCACCCGGGAGATCCCAGATTAACCACGAAGGGTTTTTCTTTAGGCACAGCCCACTGTATTCTATTTAAAAGCATTTCCTTGACAGCACCCATCACAGCCATTCACGTGTCTCCCATCATCTCTTTGTTTGTCAGTCACATGTCAGGGTGTTCAGGGAGGTGATGGTGGAGGGAGACAGAGGAGAGAGGTGGGAGGCAGGGGTGGAGGGATCAATGTGGCTTTGGAGAAGCAAAGAAGACAGAGCATCCTTCCCACCTGGGACTTTGTGTACAGAATGTTCACTTCCTAAATTCAGGGCTAGTTACGATTTTGTACCTCTGGTTTTCTAGATGCACACTTGGCTGTGACAGCCTTGAACCATCCATCCCTGTAAGACAGTTCCAGGCCAGACCAAACTCATCTGCCTTCTTGGGAGCAAAATCATTCATCCTGGCTGTCAGCAGGACCCTGGGATGAGGCCGAGTCCCGGCTGTGCCAATGTCTGGGCTGCGGAAAGTGCCTCCTGCTGATGGCACACACAGCTCCCTCAGGGGGGAGAGGCAGGTGGCAGGTGGCTTGAACTTCATGGAGGAGCAGGGCAATCATTCATCAAAAACATGCTTTTTTTTTTTTTTTTTTCCTGGAGCCTGCACTGTAAAGCTGCTCCGTGCAATCTATTGTCCTGCTTTGAAAATAACCATGGGACAAAATCAGCCAGGGAGGGAGAACAAAGGCTGCTCAGCACTGCTTGAGCCTAACTGAAGACCCCTGTTCCCAGGCTGATGGTCACTCGGCAGGACTGTCACACTCGGTCCCCAGGTAGAGGAAAGGTGGCTGAACATTCCAGCTGTTGGTCTGCAGATGACACTGTGTGGATGCACCATTTACAGGAGGCTCAGCTGATCCTTGTGGACCTGGGGACAACAGAAATAGGGCCAAGTTCATCCTGAGACGCCCTGCAGTCTGGTGGTGGGCCCTCCCCCGCCACTAGTCGCTGGGGGCAGGGGCGGCAGTCGAGGCCACAGACCTGGGAGCCGCTTTGCACCAGGAGGCTGGAAAGAGGCTGTGCTGAGGCCCCCGGACGCTGGAGCAGAAGGAGTAAACACTTGGCCAGGAAAAAGGTGGGGCCCTCATTGTGAGCTCAGGAAAGGCTGCTGGGCTTTGAAGCGAGGGAAGCAGCCTGCGTCCTCCCTTCTCGGGGCAGAGGCTGACTTCTGTCCAAGATGCGGGTCTGAGACCCGCAGGCCACAAGGGCTGGCAATGAAGCCCTCCAGGAAGGCAGGCTGTGTAGATGTGGGTGGCTGTGTAGACGAAGAGGGGGACAATTGTATAGACGGGTGGGAGCTAAGGAACTCAGAAAGTGTCCTTGTGGACCAAGGCAAGGACATTGCACACACACACACATGCACACACTATCCATACCACACAGACACATTACTCATACCATACACACACCACACACACCCCACACACACTACACACACATTACACATATCACACTCACCACACACCCCACACATAGACACACACATATACTACACACACTATAGACACAAACATGCACTATACTATACACACCACGCATACATACTACACACACCACAGACACACAAACAATAGACACACCATACAGACAAACACACACACACATACGTACAGGCCAAGGCCTACTTTGGAGAAACAGGTGCTCTGGGGGTGAAATGCCTCCAGAGCAGGCAAACCCCCCGGAAGCAGCCACATGGAGCCCTCAGAGGGGGCGAATTTCCCAGGAAGTCCCCCGGGCCTGGCTCCTGTCAGCCCCAGACAGGCTCTGAGCAGCCAGCCTCCAGCAGCCAGAGGCAGGGGTCACAGCACGAAAGGGACAGGGGGCCGGGGTGGGGACGGCAGGTAGTGACCAGGCCCCTGGAACACGTGTTCCATCACCTGGGCTGATGAGGGAACAGAACGCTGTAAAGTGGAAGGACCTTGAAAGACGGAGGACACACGGAGAATGTTCGGTTTCAAAACTTGTTTTATTGTTTGCAGAGCTTGCCTCTGACCCCGTGGTGAGGGGGTTCTGCCATTGTCACTTTGCAGACGGAGCAAGGAGGGCACATGCAGCGAAAGCAGGGCTTAAACAGGTCTGCTGACTCCAGAGCCCAGGTTCTCCACCCCTGAACCACACTGCGGTGGTGTTGGGAGATTTAATTGTCCTTGAGAGAAAGATCGCTGACAGAATGGACCAGTGGGGTGGAGGGGGTGAGGTGGAGAGGATGCATGTGGGTAAAATTTGTTTCTGATTCAATCTGATACAAAATTTTTAAATAGGTTATTGTACCTGGAGTTGCAAAACAAAAAGTTGTTTGTTTTTTTTTTCAAATGCCAGGCACAACCGCCTAGTTTCTCAGAGTTACAGCAACAACTGCCTTTGTATCTAGAGGTAAAAACCTAAGTATGGAGCTGAATTTACCCTGAGGCCCTCAGGGCTGCCTCAGGAGAGGGTGTGTGCCTAAAAAAATATCCTTTTGTTGGAAGACCAACAGAAAGGTTTTTAACTCTTAAAAAACTCAAACCCTGGGGTATCAGAAAGTTGCCCATGAAAATATCTTGCCCTAAATGGATTCTCCTTGCTGTTACTGTGGTTGCCCCATGAGCCCGAAGCCCACAGGACACACCCGTGTGACATGCTTCAGTTCGCCCCTGTCATGTAGTGGCTCCATCTCCTCCACCCTCATCCTGAGGCTGGTGACTTTGGTGAGGACAACTCTGTGAGTCACCAGGATTGGATGCTAGAGGTAGTCTCTGGCTAATGCCATGTATGTGTTTTCTATACCCTGTCTCCTACAGACTTCACACTCAGCTGTAGAAAGTAACAAGGCCACATTGATCACAGACACCAAGGCAGGACCAAATTCGGACTTCCTTAAAAATTGTCAATGGAATAAGAATCTCCAAAGAGGGACAGGATTACTGCTGCAATCTTGATGCCTGCCCCCCTGGAAATCATCTTCTTTTTAGGGCTCTTTCAGGCCAATCCACAACTGGGTATTGTTTTTGCTTTGGCTCCATCCCTTCATTCTTTCTGAAGTTATTTCTCCACTGATCTCCAGTAGCATATTAGGCACCTACTGACCTGGGGAGTTTCTCTTTCAGTATCCTATCATTTTGCCTTTTCATTCTGTTCATGGGGTTCTCAAGGCAAGAATAGTGAAGTGGTTTGCCATTCCTTCTCCAGTGGACCGCATTCTGTCAGACCTCTCCACCATGACGTCTTGGGTGGCATCACAGGGCATGGCTTAGTTTCATTGAGTTAGACCGGGCTGTGGTCCATGTGACTAGACTGACTAGTTTTCTGTTATTATGGTTTCAGTGTGTCTGCCCTCTGATGCCATCTCGCAACACTTACCGTCTTACTTGGGTTTCTCTTACCTTAGATGTTGGGTATCAAGAGCAATATTGCATAGGAACCTGGAATGTTAGGTCCATGAATCAAGGCAAATTGAAAGTGGTCAAACAGGAGATGGCAAGAGTGAACGTTGACATTCTAGGAATCAGCGAACTAAAGTGGACTGGAATGGGTGAATTTAACTCAGATGACCATTATATCTACTACTGTGGGCAGGAATCCCTTAGAAGAAATGGAGTAGCCATCGTGGTCAACAAAAGAGTCTGAAATGCAGTGCTTGGATGCAATCTCAAAAACGACAGAATGATCTCTGTTCATTTCCAAGGCAAACCATTCAATATCACAGTAATCCAAGTCTATGCCCCAACCAGTAATGCTGAAGAAGCTGAAGTTGAATGGTTCTATGAAGACCTACAAGACCTTTTAGAACTAACACCCAAAAAAGATGTCCTTTTCATTATAGGGCACTGGAATGCAAAAGTAGGAAGTCAAGAAACACCTGAAGTAACAGGCAAATTTGGCCTTGGAATACGGAATGTAGCAGGGCAAAGGCTAATAGAGTTTTGCCAAGAGAACGCACTGGTCATAGCAAACACCCTCTTCCAACAACACAAGAGAAGACTCTACACACGGACATCACCAGATGGTCAACACCGAAATCAGATTGATTATATTCTTTGCAGCCAAAGATGGATAAGCTCTATACAGTCAACAAAAACAAGACCGGGAGCTGACTGTGGCTCAGATCATGAACTCCTTATTGCCAAATTCAGACTTAAATTGAAGAAAGTAGGGAAAACCACTAGACCATTCAGGTATGACCTAAATCAAATCCCTTATGATTATACAGTGGAAGTGAGTAATAGATTTAAGGGACTCGAGTGCCCGATGAACTATGGGCTGAGGTTCATGAAATTGTACAGGAGACAGGGATCGAGACCATCCCCATGGAAAAGAAATGCAAAAAAGCAAAATGGCTGTCTGAGGAGGCCTTACAAATAGCTGTGAAAAGAAGAGAAGCGAAAAGAAAAGGAGAAAAGGAAAGATATAAGCATCTGAATGCAGAGTTCCAAAGAATAGCAAGAAGAGATAAGAAAGCCTTCTTCAGCAATCAATGCAAAGAAATAGAGGAAAACAACAGAATGGGAAAGACTAGAGATCTCTTCAAGAAAATTAGAGATACCAAGGGAATATTTCATGCAAAGATGGGCTCGATAAAGGACAGAAATGGTATGGACCCAACAGAAACAGAAGATATTAAGAAGAAGTGGCAAGAATACACAGAAGAACTGTACAAAAAAGATCTTCATGACCAAGATAATCATGATGGTGTGATCACTCACCTAGAGCCAGACATCCTGGAATGTGAAGTCAAGCGGGCCTTAGAAAGCATCACTATGAACAAAGCAAGTGGAGGTAATGGAATTCCAGTTGAGCTATTTCAAATCCTGAAAGATGATGCTGTGAAAGTGCTGCACTCAATATGCCAGCAAATTTGGAAAACTCAGCAGTGGCCACAGGACTGGAAAAGGTCAGTTTTCATTCCAATCCCTAAGAAAGGCAATGCCAAAGAATGCTCAAACTCTGCACAATTGTACTCATCTCACACGCTAGTAAAGTAATGCTCAAAATTCTCCAAGCCAGGCTTCAGCAATATGTGAACCGTGAACTTCCAGATGTTCAAGCTGGTTTTAGAAAAGGCAGAGGAACCAGAGATCAAATTGCCAACATCCGCTGGATCATCGAAAAAGCAAGAGAGTTCCAGAAAAACATCTATTTCTGCTTTATTGACTATGCCAAAGCCTTTGACTGTGTGGATCACCACAAACTGTGGAAAATTCTGAAAGAGATGGGAGTACCAGACCACCTGACCTGCCTCTTGAGAAACCTGGATTCAGGTCAGGAAGCAACAGTTAGAACTGGACATGGAACAACAGACTGGTTCCAAATGGGAAAAGGAGTACGTCAAGGCTGTATATTGTCACCCTGCTTATTTAACTTATATGCAGAGTACATCATGAGAAACGCTGGGCTGGAAGAAGCATAAGCTGGAATCAAGATTGCCGGGAGAAATATCAATAACCTCAGATATGCAGATGACACCACCCTTATGGCAGAAAGTGAAGAGGAACTAAAAAGCCTCTTGATGAAAGTGAAAGAGGAGAGTGAAAAAGTTGGCTTAAAGCTCAACATTCAGAAAACGAAGATCATGGCATCTGGTCCCATCACTTCATGGGAAATAGATGGGGAAATAGTGGAAACAGTGTCAGACTTTATTTTTCTGGGCTCCAAAATCACTGCAGATGGTGACTGTAGCCATGAAATTAAAAGACATCCTAACTAGGACTGCCAGAGCTGGCCAGCCACATAAAAATCTGTCCAGCCAGTCAAACATACTGCCCCTCCTAGAAGAATAATTCACATTTAGGATTCTCCTTTTGGGGATTCAACAGTCTAATTCCCATGGAAAGCTCAACACAGACTTAGTGAGCCAAGTAGGTTGGGACACAAGGATTGGGTAGGTTCCCTTACCCCCGGCCCACGACGCCACAGAGAAGAGCAAGAGTAGACACCAAAAACCTCCAGACCACCTTCAGATGTGGGAGATTCTGCATCTTCCTGCGTTGATGGATGATCTTGGTACAGTCCCCCAAGCAAGACTCAACTTTGGTTTTTTGTTGTTGTTGTTTTGTTTTTGGTTATCCATTTTAATTTTTTAGGCTTTTTGTTTTAAATTGGAGTATAATTGCTTTACAGTGTCATGTTAGTTTCTGCTATACATAAAATGACTCAGCTGTACATATGCATATTTCCACTCCCTCTTGGGGCCACACCCCTTCACCCATCCCACCTGTCAAGGTCATCACAGAGCACGGAGCTGAGCTCCCTGTGCTATACAGCAGCTTCCCACTAACTACTTATTTTGCACATGGTAGTAAATCCTAATCATGGTAGTAAACCCCACATGTCAATCCCAGTCACCAAATTTGTCCCACCTTCCCCTTCCCCACTATGTCCATATGTCCATTCTATACATCTGCATCTCTATTCCTGCCTTGGAAGTAGGTTCATCTATACCTTTTTCTAGATTCCACATATATTTATAAATGCTACTATATGATATTTGTTTTTCTCTGTCTGGCATACTTCACTGTTTATGACAGACTCTAAGTCCATCCACATCTCTACATATGACCTAATTTTGTTCCTTTTTATGGCTGAGTAATACTCCATGGTATATATGTACCATATCTTCTTTATCCATTCATCTGTTATTGGACATTTATGCTGTTTCCATGTCCTGGTTATTGTAAATATTGCTGCAATGAATTCAACATCACTATTAGAGAAATGCAAATCAAAACTACAATGAGGTATTACCTCACACAGGTCAGAATGGCCATCATCAAAAAGATCTACAAACAATAAATGCTGGAAAGGGTGTGGAGAAAATGGAACCATCTTTTACTGTTGGCAGGAATATGAATTGATACAGCTACTGGAGAAAGTATAGAAAGGTTCCTTAAAAAAATAAAAATAGAGTTGCCTATGACCGAGCAATCCCACCCCTGAGTATATATATACTCTGAGAAAACCATAATTCAAAATGACACATGTACCCCAATGTTCAAGACTCAGCTTTGGAGACTGCCACTTCTGTTGTGTCTGCTTCCCAAAGGGAAGTAATAGGTAATGAAATATCCAGTCGATTTTATCAACAAAGGATCTATTTTGAATGCCAAATCAATACATACCCACACTCTACCATGTTCTTCCAGGATGCATGTCTACTTGTCACCAATATTACTGCCAAAAAAAATGTTTATAGATTTGTATGATTTTGTAGGGTGGGGATGTTTCTTGGCTTAGCAAAGTTAACATATGTGCAGAACCCTGAAAGGAACTCTGCTTTTTAAATTTAATTTTTATTCTATATCGAAGTAGAGTCGATTTACAATACTGTGTTAGTTTCAGGTTTACAGCACAGTGATTCAGTTATGCACAGATATAAGTATCTATTCTTTTTCAGAGTCTTTCCCCATATAACCCAGAGGTTATTACAGAATAGCAAGTAGACTTCCCTGTGCTATACAGTAGGCCCTTGTGTTGATTCGTGGCTGAGACCATGCCATCATCACCTGCCGAGTGCTTCTGAAGCTAATTCAGCACCTGGGGAGGAAAAGACAGGATGGAGGCTGCTGGGCACAGGGACTTCTGTGTTCTTAGCCTACGCTCGCCTGCTGAGCTTCTGGAGCACATGCACTTAGTCACTGAGTCGTGTTCGTCTCTTTGTAACACTCGGACTGTCGCCTACCAGGCTCCTCTGTCCATAAAATTTTTCAGGCAAGAATACTGGAGTGGGTTGCCATTTCCTTCTCCAGGGGATCTTCCTAACCCAGGGAGTGAATCCTCATCTCCTGTGTCTCCTGCATTGAAGGTGGATTCTTTACCCACTGAGCCATTGGGGAAGCCCACCAGGTACCTAGAGTCCCTGGTGGCTCAGATGGTAAAGAGTCTGCCTGCAACGTGGGAGACTTGAGTTCAATCCCTGAGTCAGGAAGATCCCCTGGAGAAGGAAATGGCAACCCACTCCAGTATTATTGCCTGGAAAATCCCATGGATGCAGGAGCCTGGGGGCTACAGTCCATAGGGTCGCAAAGAGTCAGACACGACTGAGTGACTTTCTTTTTTCACCAGGTATCTAATCTTGGGCAGGGGGAGCCTAAAAGGCCACATGTATTATCTCTTTGGCAGGACCACCCTATATCAGATGCGCCATCATCATGTTCTTTAAGATCTCCAGAGAAAGAATCCATGCCTTCATCTCCTCCCTCTAATGAAACAAAAGAGGAGGCTCTGGGATATAGTCTGCTGGTTTCCCTCCCCTCCGTTATGGTACTACTTATTCTATACAAGATGCTATTGAATCAATCAGGGTTCCTGGTGGCAAGTAAGAGAAACTGGCTCTTGGAAGCACTAAGGTATTAAGAGGAAATTATGTGAGACTCTTAGAATTGGTAGGAAACTGGAATAATAGGTCTGGGATGGAAAGAACCCTGAACAACCTGGAAAAGAGGGTCATAATTCATAGAACAGGCAACAGTCTTTTTGGCAGGGTAATGTGATCAAGACATCACTGTGACAGTCACAGAAACCAATGGGATGAATCTAACCTCTGAAACCCCTCTCTTTCCCTGTCACCTGAACAGATTTTAAAGTCTCTAAGAACAAGCATCTGATCATTCAAGCTGAGATCACTGGCCCAATCTGACTATAGTAAGAGGCAGAAGGAGGAAGTATTGGGCTCACTTGGCCTCTGCCAACCTTAGTGGGGAGAGGCAAAGAAAGGCAGGAAGCAGGGGCCAAAAAAAAAAAAAGCTGAACAGGAGGATGTAATTCCCAATAAGAATACTGAGTGTCTTTTGGGAAGGAAAATGAATACATTATAGCTGATAATAGCAAGATACAGTCCTTCCCCTAGAAGGATGTAGGTATTGAAAGTTGTGGTTGTGGTTTCAATGAATCTTGGCTTGAGCACTGTGAACTCATTGAAGATATTCGTGGTCTTGTACCAAGTTTGATTTCTGTGAGCTCTGGTTGCAGCATTTCCTCCTCACACACTTTCCCTACATTTCTCAAGACTTCTGGCCAAGAATTAGTACGTTCAAGAATTAGTGATCCTCCACTGCATCACCCAAGCTGCCTTGCAACACTGGCCAATGTTTTGAACTTGGACATATTTTTCACTATTCCATTTCTGAGCTTTGCTTTTTACAAGGTGCATTGATTTCAAAAGCATTTATCAACCTAGATCCTATGAGTGCCTTGAAACAGAAAAATAAGGAATGTTCTGTGGCCAAAACTGAATCAAACCACTAGTGAGTAGGAAACTGACACATCACCATGAAATCTTAGCACCAAAGAATCCTCAGCACCAAAAGGAGGACCAGTGGGCCACACTTGAGGACAGTGTCTTCCACTTCTCAGAGACCAGATGAAGACATATTTTATGCTCTGAAAGCCACTGAGAAAGAAAGAAAACATACTGCCAAACAATGAGACAATGCTTTCTTGTCATGAAAAATTTTTATCTTACTTGTCTTATAAGAGTTGTTTTAGTCTTACTTAGACATTGCTTGTATAACATACATGCGTCTATAAAAAGGAAAACACAAGAGGAATAAATTAGAAACATCTTCACATACATACTCTTCCAAATGGCTTTTTAACTCAGGGTCGCTGAAAGCTGTATTTTACCGCATAAACTCTCCTCTGTGCCATGAAGAGTTTACTGCTACAATGCATCTTCAAAGAATCCATCGAAGAGCTGCAAGCCAACAGTACTCATCTCCTAAGCTGACGCCACAATTATTTAGAGCTTGCTTTCTTTTGAATTGTCCTTTAAGAATTGCCAAATCCATCTAACGCACCATCTTTCCCTCTTCTTCACTCCCACCAAAGAATCTGGCCCCCAAGGACTAGGGGGTCACTGTCCCTGGGACTGTCCCAGGCTGTTGCCACCTATGCTGTTGATTTTGATGTCGGCATCTTCAAAGCCGAAACAGTGATAACAGGTAACACCTGGCTCACAGTGATCACAAAACACTGATTGCAAGATATAGGATTTTAGAAGTTTAAAATATACAATAAAAATGTACCTATTTTGGAATTGATTAAACATGAGATGCAAAGATGCTCTTTAGGGGGACTTCCTAGGTAGTCCAGTAGTTAGGGCTCTGCGTTTCTACTGCAGAGGACACAGGTTTGATCCCTGGTTAGGGAACTTTTAATAAGATCTCACAGGGTATACAACCTGGCTGAAATAAAAATATAAATAAATAAATTCTGATTAGTATTATTGTTTTAAAAAGGCTTTTTTAAAAGGTGCTCTTTAAATTCAGAAATGCTACAAAATGAGTTATTATTGTTGCCTTGTAGCAGCAAGTTACACCCAACTTGGGTGTAACCAAGTGTGACTTGTTATACACCCAAGTCACTCAAGTTGTGGGTGGCAGGAATACATGTTTTTATAGTGCTATCTTGACTCTGTTGTTTCTTTTAATTTAATTTAAATTTTATATTAGAGTATAGTTGATGTACAATATTGTGTTAGTTTCAAGTATACAGCAAAGTGATTTAGTTATACATATATGTGTCTTATTATTTTTTCAGATTCTTTTCTTATATAGGTTATTACAGAGTTATACAGTAGGTCCTTGTTGGTTATCTATTAGTACTGTGTATATTTTAATCCCAATTTCCTAATCTATTTCTCCCCCACACCTTTCCCCTTTGGTAACCATAAACTTGTTTCGACTCTTGTTTTTTTGAGAGTTTGACATCCATACGTATTCCGCAGCTCTCATCACATCATTACATGTCCAGTTTTGTACGTTGCCAGGAAATGTAGCCAGTGGACACTCACCTTCCCCCATCTCCATCCTTTTGCTCATCCTGTCCTGAAGTCTAACTGTATCCCTTACCTTCCTCCTTCTCTGAGCTTGACTTTCACCCTGAGGGCACGTGGTGGGGACGGTCAAGGCTAGGTTAAGACTGCCTTGATTTGAAAAGCTGAATTGAGTGAGCAGGTGGGCTTTATGTGTCAGTGGGCACTGGGACTGGGAGAGGACCATAATCTGGCTCCTAAATGGAAAGTTTAGGGTTAGGAAGAACATGACAACTACAGATGAAAAAATAAGCTAGAGCAGAGGTGATTGAATCGAGATCCAGGGTGTCAGAGCATGGATGATCTTGAGTACAGTTGAACCAGAGTTTAGGTGGTTGAAGCAAAACCACAGACTAGGCAGATAGCACTGGCCAGGAACGCAAGGGAGTCCAGAGAGTTAAGCAAATTAAGCCACAGGCAGCACCAGTGATCTGAGTACAATAGATCAGCAGGTCTTGGTTAGACTTCATGTACACTTCCGGCCAGGGCAGATGTTGGGCAGGGCCCAGGTCTACAGAAATGAACAGGAGATGAAAAACAGCTGGAAAAGGTGAAGAGTGCTGGGCCTGCGATGGAGTCTGATTATTCCCGGGGCACGGGTGGGGTTGACACAGGATCCTTTGAGCATCTTGGTGCAATGAAGAGTGCCTTCTTTGGCTTCTTTTCTGAGGTTATTCCCCGGAGTCACCCTGACCATCCTCAGCGGGAGGTCTAAGTTCCAGATGTAGAAACACCCCTGCATATGTTTTCATCTGATGTTATTGAACCCAATAAAAGATGATGACAACTTGAAACAAAAATGAAACTTTCTTGAAGGCAAGGCCACCCCACCTCCACATGCGCAGCTGGAGTTTCCTGCTAACGTGATGCTGGCGTATATAGAGGTTCTGGCCAACTAACAAAACAATTTGCTCATGATGGTGGCTTAATGACAAAGCGGAAATCTCTTATGGACTGCTGGGGCAGCAAAAGTGTCCAAAGAACACAGCTTTTGTATTATCTTAGCCACGGGGAAGAGGGATACCTTTATTTTCCACTGTGAATGTTCCAAAGATGACAAACTCTGCAGGAAATCCCAGGCCTATATATATATACATTTCTACTGCTGGGCCTATTCAGTCTTAATCAAGGCCTACATCATCCATGAGCTTATCCACATTGGAAAAGAAGAAAAACAAAACCCAAGTTGCAAAGGCCGGTACAACCCGCTTTTGACGGCAATTCCCAGGACTGTCCGGGAGATAGGAAGCTTAGGAAATGTTTGTACAAAGCGACCGCAGGGCAGCGAGCAAGCAGGAAGCTTAGCGTTTCAGGGATTGTGTTTTTTCGTAGCTTAGTATAGTTCACTTTGATTCGCCCTTGATCTGATCAAAGGTAAAAGCATTGGGGTCTGTAAGTTAATCGTCTTTAGAAGTTGAGGATAAAAGACACGATGTAGTGATACTGCACAACTGAGTATCTTCTGGTCTCTTATTAAATAAAATCTGCAAACCAAAAATCATCTTCACAACAGACCAGAATAAGTTCATGATTTTATTAATAATTTCCTTGAGAGTGTCCACTTTTGCCTGGTGGGATGGTCACCCCCTTGAATACACCACATAATTTGACTCCGTCTTTGCAAGGGCTCCTGAAGAGAGAGTCTCCTGCCGGCCTTGAAGAAATGAGGTGCCTTGTTGAGAGGCAGCCACATGGCCAGAGACTGTGGGCAGCTTCCAAGATGGACAGCAACCCCCCACTGACAGTCAGCAAAAAACGGGGGCCTCAGGCCTAAAACCTCAAGGAACTGAATTTTGCAACAGGGCCCAGAGCTCCAGAATGAAAAGGTGGTGCGTTGGCTGCATTTGTCTGTTTCTAGCACAGCAATGAATCATCTTCTATACAAATGTAAATGTTTCTGAGGGCATATTACACAAAGTGGATTTTGTAAATAAATATTACCGATTCGTCCTTCATGGCTGCACCAATATATACCACCATGACCAACCACGTTTGAGGAATGCCCAGTCCCCAATATGATATGAATGTATCTCTGATCATTAATAAAGTAGAACATCTTTTCATGTTTTATTGCCCACTTGGTTTTCCTCTTCAGGGAAATGCTTTTTTGTTTCTTTTGCCCATTTTCCTATTGGACTATTTATCCTTTTCATTGATTCATAGAAATGCCTTATTAATTCTGAACATTAATATCATATATATATATATGTATATGAGGACTTCCCTGGTGGCTCAGACCGTAAAGCGTCTTGCTTACAATGCAGGAGACCTGGGTTCGATCCCTGGGTCGGGAAGATCCTCTGGAGAAGGAAATGGCAACCCACTCCAGTACTCTTGCCTGGAAAATCCCATGGACAGAGGAGCATGGTGGGCTACAGTCCACGGGGTCGCAAAGAGTCGGAAACAACTGAGCGACTTCACTTTCACTTTCATATATATATATAGCAAATATACAATATTTGCTTATCAAAATCCATAGCTCATTTTTCCTCTAAAATTTGTGTATGGTCTTTTTTTATCATATGAAAGTGAAAGTGAAGTCGCTCAGTCATGTCCGACTCTTTGGGACCCAAGGACTGCAGCCTACCAGGCTCCTCCATCCATGGGATTTTCCAGGCAAGAATACTGGAGTGGGTTGCCATTTCCTTCTCCAGGAGATATTCCCGACTCAGGGATTGAACCTGGGTCTCCCTCATTGTAGGCTGACGCTTTACCGTCTGAGCCACCAGGGAAGTCCTTTTATAGAATTAAATATTTTCTCATATAGAATTTTTAAATTATTGATGCTATAGTCAAATTTATTCATTTTATGTGTTTGAGTTTGTGTTTCTTTCAAAGCCTTCCCACTCCAAGATTATTAAAAAGAAATTCTCTTATATTTGCTTACAATATTTTCAAAGTTTTGTTATTGTGTTTTCTTTTTATTCCTCCTGGAATTTATTATGAGTCATGCATTCCAGTATCAATACCTCCTCAATTTGGTGTCCACCCTCACCACTCACCTGATACTGCTTTGGGCAAGGTCTCTAGGGATTTCTGTGTTGCTGGGATAAATGCCCCCCAGCTTGGTGGTTTAAAACAAAAGAAATTGATTTGCTCACAGTTCTGGGGACCAGAAATCCTAAATCAAGTATCTTACAGTTGAGAAATTGGAGTTAGGAAGGGCCCCACAGCTTCAAGAAAAATTCCCTGGTTCCTGCCCTCAAAACTAAATATCTACAATAAGATACTTTTTTGTAACAACAAATTACTTTACAAGGACAAAGACCGGAGAAAATATTTGTCATCTAGAGCCATTCAGCGAAGCAGCTAGACTATACCCATATCAAAAAGACTCTGCGACTGTGGATCTGGCTATGAAGATATCTGAAATGCAATGTCTGTGGCTTTGTTGCATTTACATTTATACAAAAGGAGAATTTGAGATCTCAGAGGAAGGGTGATCCATGGGCGTTGTCTTGTACGAGGATGATTGCCTTAGACATATTGGAACCTCCAGTGCTGTGTTTCATTCTGAGTTGTGTTGTCCCGAAGCTTTTAAATTTCCCCAGGAGAGGGATTATAACTCTGCCTAGAAAACACTACAGGACTTAACCTTCCAGCAGGCGAATGGCCAGCCACATTTACACTTCGGCCTTCCTGCGGCTGCTTTGAGAGGGTCTGCTTTTCTTCTCTGAGGCTTTGGGATCTGGACAGATGCACGCTCTGTATCTGCTTCTTAAGCAGATCACACAAGGATTAATTTATCTTGGTAAACACAGGGATCCCAGAAAGACTGCCAATCACCTCCCAGGGGAATCAGAAAATCTTAAGGGAGAAAACTATCCCAGGCTTCCCCCATTTCCAGTAAATGACACAGAACTGGAGCCTCCTGGAGAGGTCTGGAGTTTCCCAGGTGGCACAGTGGTAAGGAATCTGCCTGCCAATGCAGGAGACACAAGAAACAGGTTCTATCCCTGGGTTGGGAAGATCCCCTGGAGAAGGAAATGGCAACCCACTCCAGTATTCTTGCCTAGAGAATCCCCATGGACAGAGGAGCCTACTGGGCTGCAGTCCATGGGGTTGCAAAGAGTCAGACATGACAGAGCATGCATCACCACCCATCACCCGATGCTGTGGACCAGCAGTAGTCTGAGCCAGGGACTTCTGGATTTGTTTTTTGCTCCTCCTGTAGCGGAGGAGCTGGAGCTGGCGATTTGCTCACTGTATATACCTGGAGAACAGGACTTCATGGTTTCCCATGGCCCACACCCACACCCAACACTCGTCCTTCTAGGGAAAAAGTGACTCAAGCAGCCTCCATTGGCATTGGTGGAAGCCACGCACAGACGCCATCCCATGCTGCCCTTCCGATCGCTTTCTGAGCAGCTGCTGGCCAACAGCTTCATCTGTCTTGCGGATACTTGGTCTTCAGACTTCCACCACCTCCTGCCTTCCTGCCTGGTTTCCTACCCCTGATTAGATCCAGGATTTCCACTGCTTCAGGGGTGGATACATCCCAGGCAGTAGGAGTTCAGTAGGCTTGGGGGGTTTTCATTAAAAAAAAAAAAAAAAAAATCACACCTGTCTGCACTATAGGAAATCTCCAACAGGCCACAATATACACTGCTAACTCCAAAAGAAAGGCATGGTGCATGAATTTTCCAAATATATGTGTTTACAACACATGCATTATCTAGGGGTTTCAGAATGATGGGCAGGACACAATTTGGGGAACCATATCCTAGGGAAGATCCCCTGGAGAAGGAAAAGGCAGCCACTCCAGTATTCTTGCCTGGAAAATCCCATGGCCAGAGGAGCCTGGTAGGCCACAGTCTGTGGGGTCGCACCAAGTCGAACACGACTGAAGCGATATAATACGCACACACACCCTAGGCTACATACCCCTCTGTGCTCAGGAGGGTGGGAAGGGAGAGATGAGGGCTTACAGTGAGTCTGAACATTGCAAGAGCCACGGTGCCTTCGGCAGGCCTTGCCCTGGGCATCTACAGCCTCTCAATGACCTGGCACTGAGGGCACGGTCACTGTCACTCCTTGGATAGGAGATGTCCTGTGCAGCCATAATAAGGGCCAAACACTAGAAGCACCCACACAATAAAACTGCCCCCAATGGATAGTTTCATGATCATCTGCTTACAAAATCAAGCCATTGTACTAAGGAGGAGCCATCTGCCCTGGCACGTGGTGGTGGAGTGCCCTGCCTGCTGGGCCGAACGCCTGGGCAGTGAGGTCACGGTGACCTTGACTGGGGGGTATGGACAGGGTAGGGGGGGTGCCCACAGATGCATCACAAACAGTCAGAATACACTCTGTGCCATGCAAATCTCAGAAATTCATCCAACAAAGGTCATGTACAGTTCAACAGGAGCTGCTGTTGAGTCCAAGGCTGAAGGAGAAATTCAGCAAAGGAAGGAGTAGCCAGAGTCATTCAGGGCTCTCAGGGGCCAGGAACCTGTTTGCAATGTTAAAGGAAAGGGGCTTGGATGAATTTCTGGATTTTGGAAAGAAAATTGATAAACCGTGTTCTTGCTTGTGTTTTTTAAAAATTATTATTATTTTTTAATTAAGCTTTTCAATTTAGAAAAGTTGCAAAGATAGTCCACAGTCCCATGTGCCCACACCTGCTTTACCCAATTGTGAACATTTGTCACAATTAATTAAAGTCCAGATTTCTTTCAAATGTCTTTTGTTTTTACCCAATGTCCTCTTTCTGTCCCAGGATCTCACCCAGGACATTACATCGCACTTAATCCTGTCTTCTTCGGCTCCTCTTGACTGTGATCATTTCTCAGGCTCCTCGTCTTTGATCATCCTGACAGTTGGAAGAGTACAGGTCAAGTGTTCTAAGCAACACTCCTCTATTTCGGTTTGTCGGATGTTTTCCTTGCGGTCAGACAGGGATTATGGGTTTGGGGAGGAAGACCACAGAGGTCAGGTGCCCTTCTCATCACATCTTCTCAAGGGCAGGTCCTATCAATGTGATTTATGTTGACGTTGACCTTGATCGCCCAGTTGAGGTTGTGTGTATCAGATTCCTCCATTGAAAAACCACTCTCTCGGGCTCACCTTTCCACACTGTCCTCTTGGAGGGATTCACTACAAAGTCACAGACCACACTTGATGGATGGGAGTGATGGTCCTCCTTGAAAGGAGTGTTTACAGAAGTCATTTGGAATTCTTCTGCGTGTGAAATATGTCTATTCTCCAATTAGAAAAATGTATTGGGGGAGGGGTAAATTAAGGATTAACTGTACACAATACTATACATGAAATAGATACACAAGGTCCCACTGTATAGCAAAGGGAACTATATTCAACATTTTATAACCTATAAAATGGTATAGGAAAAGAATATGAAATATATACATGAATCACTATGTTGTACACTTGAAACTAAATCAATTATACTTCAGTTTTAAAATGTATTCAATTATTAATTTATATCAAGGTAGACTCATGAATAGTTATATACTTTTTGTTGTTGTTCAGTCGCCAAGTCGTGTCCAGCTCTTAGTGACCCCATGGACTGCAGCACGCCAGGCTTCCCCACCCCTCACTATCTCCCAAAGATTGCCCAAGTTCATATCCTTTGAATCGGTGATGCCATCCAACTGTCTCATCCTGTCACCCCCTCTCCTCCTGCTCTCAATCTTTCCCAGCATCAGGGTCTTTTCCAACGAGTTCCCATCAGGTGGCCAAAGTATTGGAGCTTCAGCTTCAGTATCAGTCCTTCCAAACAGTATTCAGGGTTGATTTCCTTTAAGATTGACTGGTTTGAATTCCTTGCTTCCCATATATGTACACACACACACACACACATATGTACACACACACACACATATATGTATATACACATATATATGTATTCTTTTTCATATTCTTTTCTATTATGATTTATTGCTGCTGGTTGGGTAGCTCAAAGGGTAAGGAATCTGCGTGCAGTGTGTGAGACCCGGGTTTGATCCCTGTGTCAGGAAGATCCCCTGGAGAAGGAAATGGCAACTCACTCCAGTATTCTTGCCTGGAGAATTCCATGGACAGAGGAGCCTGGTGTGCTACGGTCCATGGGGTCGCAAAGAGTCAGACACAACTGACCAACTAACACACACATTATGGTTTATCACAGGATATTGAATATAGTTCAATATTGATATAGTTCCCTGTGCTGTACAATAGGATCTTGTTGATTATTAAATGATTTTTTTAAAAATTTGCACATAAGGTTAACTCTGTGCTGTGAAGTTTGATAGGTTTTGAAAAATGTATAGCATAATATATCTACCATTACTGAATAGTTTCACCATCTAAACGATTCCTGTTTCACATAATGCATTTTCCTCTTGTACTTTTGTTTTTTCCTCCCCTTTTCAAATAAGCAGATGTATTAGATACCAAATAATGTTACATGTCATGTAACTTTTAGTTGCTGGACATCAAGCAGTTGTGGCTGGTGTTGTTTGGTCACCAAGTTGTATCTGATTTGCAACCCCATGGACTATAACCCAACAGGCTCCTCTTTCCATGGGATTTCCCAGTCAAGAGTACTTCAGTGGGTTGCTTCACTGAAGATCATCTTCACCAGGAGATCTTCCCAAGCCAGGAATTGGACATTGACAGGCAGATTCTTTACCACTGAGCTACCAGGGAAGCCCATCAACAATATTTATTTTGTATTAGACCTATGTAACATATTAGTCACAATAATTTAGAGGCACAAACTTTTTCCTTTAGGCCATGGTGCACTTTCAGAGCCAAGAAAGCTAAATTCCAGAAATTTCACTACCGCCGAGAGGTCAGGGCTTGGCCAGGCCCAGGAAACCATCAATACTGTAGCAAAGGCAGAGCCAGTGTTGAAATATGGATTCAACTTCCCACCATAGCCGGTGACCTTTCAGAATGTCCATAAATCTGAGGCCTTAAAAACTTAGCAAGGACCTTCTACTTGCCCCACAATCAACCCTTGCCTGACCCCATTTTCTTGAAAGTCTAAATTGTATCTATTTACGAATTCATAGTTTGTCCACAAAGGCATTACCTTGCCCAGTTTGTCGCCAAGATTAGAGCTCAACTCAGAAGAGAATTTCCTCACCCCACGGTTGCAGTCAATCACTGTTTTTCACGGCCTACAGCTTTATGATCTCAAGAGCGCATCTCATGGAGGTAAAACTTTATGACTTCCATTAATTCTGTGTCCTCGGTTGTCATGCTCCTCAACTTGCAGTCAAACGGCAGAAGTATGTTTGTAGGACATTTCAGAGGCAAGTAGTGTGAGGACTTAGCAGACCAAATTTATAGCGAGACTTCCTGAGAGAGTGAAGCAGGTGAATTCTGCTAAACACACGCACGCACACAAGCACACGAATGCACACACACATGCCCTCCCTTGTACATAAAAAGGATAGGAGATGTGTTCTTTGGGACTCAGCCACATCCTGAGAAAGTCCTTTGTGTGATTATGATTTCCTGGCTTGCTTTGCCCCTTTGGGGTCACCTCAAGCACAAGGAAAAGTGACGCATTTAGTGGGAAGGAGGGAGGCCAGGAGGAAGGGAATGAGGAGTAAAGTGAAAGGACCGGAGGAAGAAAGGGTAGAGAGAAGGATGGGGACGCAGAGAAGAAAGAATTGCTGAAGTCACAACAGTGATGCCAAAAATGGGCAGGGGGAAACACTGATGGAGGCAATCAGGAAAATAAATGCTCCTTTCAGTGAAGAAGGCAGAACAAGCCTCTCCCCAGGCGGCCGCCAATCATCTCTCATAGAGTGACCTTATTACATGTTCTGCCACTAGCAAATCCACTCCTGATCATAGATAATAAACGTGCAGCTTCATTATTGCATTATTTGTCACTAACCCTGAACGATATCAATGGCCTTGGGCTCTTTGGCCTTCAAAGGCCGTTTCTTCATTAAAAAGATGATATTTTATCACTGTTTGGGTATAAAGATGAGTATATTGGTAATATCGATTAACTTCTCATTTGGCCTAAAATTGTATTTTTTCCTTCTGGTTTCGAAAAAAATTAAGACATTTTTATGGGTCCCTGAATGTACTATGGGCCCCGGGTACTGTCCCCACTGAATACGTTGGCTGTCTGTCAATTGGTCATCACAGCTCACATGAGTTACCACGCGTCCCCAAGTCCTGACTCCCAGGATGCTGGGTCAACGTCACGTGACCAGGATGTGAGCTTGTGTCGCCAAGTGCCAGTGGTTGAATTCAACTGCTCTACATTCACTAAGTCTTTTCTTAAAAATCAGTGGGAAATACGTGCTTATTTGTACGGTAAGGTTTACAAAAGCAGCGTTTGTGTGACAAAAGAGGCACTGAATTTACTCAAAAAAGATGAGTTTTGCCCTGCTCCATCCCATGCATGTTTCTCCCATGTACAACCTCTGGAGTGGAGGAAAGAGACCCAGAAAAGTAAGGTTTCAGCAGGAGAGGCTTCTCATTCTTTTCTGGGTAAAGATTATGAGGGCATGCGTGCTCAGTAGCTAAGTCGTGTTCAATTCTTTGTGACCCCATGGACTATAGTCCGCCAGGCTCCTCTGTCAATGGGATTTTCCAAGCAAGAACCCTGGAGTGGGTTGCCATTTCCTTCTCCATCTGGGGGCATAGGCATTAGGAAATGAAAAGAAAGATAAGGAAAGATAAGATAAAAGAAAAAGCGAATTCCAAAGATTCTCCTTTTCTTCTTGAGAATTGGATACTGTCCCTCAGTTCTTTCACAATTTTAAGATTTGTTCTCAGGACAGTTTTCAGAATAAAATGAGGCATTTTTTTGTCAGATTGATCTATCGTCAAAATGTAGCATTAACACTTTTGGAAATCAGATCCCTAGAGAAGTTCACAGAGGTATCTTAGATGAGCTATTTTTAAAAGTAACAAACAGCCTTGAAGGTAGCCCTTCCCTGGGCTGTAGGAGCGGATGGGAGCAGGTACAGCAAATTCTCATTAAATTCAGACACACCAGGCAAGTGGAGCAGAACAGTCATTTATTTTGCATTTAATTGCATTTTTTTAGACCATTTCTCCCAGATCTTTGCATGACTCATGTCTTATCTTTGAGGTCTCAGCTCAGGTATTCTGCCCTTAAAAGAGAACTCTCCTGACCACGCCTCTGTTCTTTACGCCAGTTTCATATTTTGTTTTCCTGATAATACAGATTGTTACCAGAAATTATTCAGATATTTGTGGATTGGTGGTTGGTTCACTTGTGTGTTGCTTACCTTCCACTCCTAGAATTTTAGCTCCATGAGAGGAGACCACCTCTAGGCTTTGTTCGCTGCTGAGTTTCCAGTGTTTGGAATGGTACCTAGCACACATTGGTTGAATAAATGGTTGAATGAATGAATGAATTTGAAGTCTCCCCACTGAGACTGTTGGAAACAGACTTCAGAATATTTCTGGGGAGTAACAAGGAGTTAGAATCGGTGGTCCAGGACGGTCCTCTGACCTCACTAGCTCATTTATAGATAAAGATGATGTGGTAACCTAAAAAGGTAAGAATTGCCCTGGCAGGGCCACACTGAGGTTCTGAGGCCCCAGCTGTTTCCAATTCCTGAGGCAGCCCTCAAACCACAATTTCAAAATAAAGGCACATGAAAATCAGACTGAGTACCAACCCAAATCATCTTCTCTAAGATAAATAACAGCCTGTCTGCTCTCACGCAGCTGATATTAATCAAGGCGAGGCCATAGGACCCCAAAAACAAACACGCGTGTCTCTCTCGGAGCTTTTGGTCCAAGCTCGGGATCTCTTGTTTCCTTTCTTGGTTCTCCCATCCCTCACTCAGGGTTAGTAAAAATGAAAAGAGCTACAGCTTGTGAAGACTTCACCATATCCTCGGCATTATGCCGAATGTTTTATACTCCTCACCTCCAGGAGGAGACACCATTATCTTCAATTTATAGGAGAAGAATTTTATAGAAATTTGCCTGAGGTCATACAGCTAAGAACAAACATTCTTGAGGACCAGCTTAAAATAATTAAATGACATTTTTGAATAGAGAATGCATTCATAGTGTCCAAAATTTGAAAAATACATATAAATTTACCAAAAAAAAAAACCCAACTCCCTGCTACTCATAGTTATCCAGGGACCCCCACCCCAACCCATAGACAATGTAAGTTTCTTAAGGATCTTTCTAGAGAGACATGTTGCATGTACAAGTTAATAGAGGTGTGTGTGCATGCGTGTGCGTGTATGTGTGTGTGCATGTGTATATGTGTGTGTAAATGTGCATACAGATGTTCTTTTGTAAGCTTTTGGCTGTGGAAAATGCAAAAGCAGACCAAATGCTATCATGGAAACCCGTGCTCCCACCACCCTACTTCAAGTAGTATCAACCTGAGAATAATCCTGTTTCAATCACACACCTCTGTCCCCTCCCAGACATCACAGCATTCCATCTGTAAATATTTCTGTGTGTCTATCTAAGGATGAAGACTTTTAAAACATAACCAAAATACAATAATCACAACCTAAAATCAATAATCATTCCTTAATAATCTAAAACATTCAAGCAGTATTCAAGTTTCCAATGGCTTCACAAATGTCAGCCTTAAAAAAAAAAGTTTGTTTATTTGAATCAGGAGCCAAATAAGATACATGTGGTACTATTATTGATGCATCTTTTAAGTCTCTTTTATTTTTTTCATTTGTATTTTATATTGGAGTATAGTTGATGTACAATGTTGTGGTAGTTTCAGGTGTACAACAAAGTGATTCAGTTATACATATATAGTGTATATGTCGATTCTTTTTCAAGTTCTTTTTCCTTATAGGTTATTACAGAATATTGGGTTCCCTGTGCTATGCAGTAGGTCCTTGTTTATCTCTTTAATATATAGTATCATGTGAAGAGCCGACTCATTAGAAAAGGCCCTGATGCTGGGAAAGATCGAAAGCAGGAGGAGAGGGGGACAACAGAGGATGAAATGGTTGGATGACATCACTGACTCGATGGACATGACTCTGAGCAAGTTCTGGAGTTGGTGATGGACAGGGAAGCCTGGCATGCTGCAGTCCACGGGGTCTCAAAGAGCTGGACACGACTGAGTGATGGAAAAACCACAGTGTGTACGTTAATCCCAAACTCCTAATTTATCTCTCCCCCCACCTTCCCTCTTAGGTCTCTCTTAGTCTACAGATTTTTCCTCTTCCTTTATACTCCTTGCAGTTTATTTCTTGGCAAAACCATTTGTTTGTTCTATAGGAGTTCCAACAGTCTAGACTACATAAGAGGGGGAAAATCCCTTTTACACAAATGGAAGCATAAAATTCATACTGTTTTGTACTTTTTTTTTCACATACCCAGACTTGGATAATCCATTTAACAAATCCTTATTGAGTGCCAAACATTTTGTGTGCTGGAGACATAGTGATGCTAGTCGCTCAGTTGTGTCTGACTTTGGAGGCATAGCAGTAAATAAAGCGCACAAAGCAGACATCCCAGGGGATGGAGTGGGCAGACCTAAATAAATAAATAGATGGGCACAACACTGGACACGTCATTAGGAGAATAAAGAAAGGAAAGGACAGCCATAGCATGAGAATTTCAAGTTCAGGAAAGCCTCTCTGAGAAGACGGCATTTGAGCTGATTCTGGGAGCAGGTGAGAGTCTGAGCCATGAGTCTCTCTGTGGGAACAGCATTTTAAGTGGAGGAACAGCATGATCCGAGTACAGAGAAACAAGCCTTCAGTCCAGGAGCTCCAAACATCTTCCCCTCAGTGTACTTTCCCTCTGTTGCTTTCTGCATTTTGAATCTTACCATTTAAGACCCTTTGACTTTTAAAAATATAGTCATCTGTAAATTTTCTCTCTTATGCTTCTGGGTTTCAGGTCAGAGTTAGAAAACCTTGGATTTTGAGTCTGTGTTATTTCATGGCCCAAGAGAGCCTGTGCTTAAGTATGGTTCCAAATAACCATGAAATGTCAATGGGTGAACATAACAAAGAGAATTTCTTGCTCACACCATCCGTCCAGGGCAGATGGGCTCAGCCTCCTTTCACTCAGGTTACCACTAATCAGAAGCATCACACTTGCTGTGTCAGGAGCAGTTGTAGCACATTGCACACCGGCACTCACAGGCATTTGCTCACATTTTACTGGCTAGAGCTCTACCTGAGCGCAAGGTGATGGGCAGTGCCACTCTAGGTGTGCCTGGCAGGGGAAGGGACCATGTGTGAATAGTCCGTGAGGGTCATTAGACCACCTAGCTCAACTCAAGGTGAAGAAGCCTTTCTTTAAAAAAAAAAAAAAATATATATATATATATATTTGCCTACATCAGGTCTTAGTTGAAGCATGTGGAATCTTCCATCTTTGTTGCAGGATGCAAGATCTTCAGTTGCAGCATATGAACTCTTAGTTAAAGCATGTGGGATCTTAGTTCCCTGACTAGGGATTGAACCCCGGGCCCCTGCATTAAGAACTCGGAGTCTTAGCCACCAGACCACCAAGGAAGTCCTAAAGGAGCTTTCCTATTAACCTTAATTCTAGGGGTCCTCCAACCACTCACAAGCAAAGTAGTGCAATACAGACACACGACTAGACCAAGCTGATAGGTTCATGTGGCCAGTTTGAGAATTTGTACAGGACGGATGCTCAAAGAGCAGCACCTAGTCACCCACAAAGCTCCAAGGCTTCCACTGTCTTCCAGCATGAACAGGCTGTATCCTTCTCACTTTAGGAGCAGAGAGGCATAGCTACTCCTCGGCTAGGTCAGCTTTTCAGGGTGTGACATCTGGGACCAATGCTGAAATGAATGCTGGTCACTTTCAGATAAAAATAAATAGTCTGTACCCTACAGACCTAGAGAAAGGTGCTGTTTAGATGATGGATTCTTTGCAGATTTAGCCAAGGCCGTGAATCTTGGAACTTTCAACATAAACAACCAGGAAACCAAAATAAACCCTTACAGAGCAGGAGAGATAGGAACATTTTCTTCATCATGAATCATGAGCTGATGACTATTCCTAAAAATGTAAACGGCATTAATTTATGCTCAGTCAGCAACTAGAGGAAAGGAAGATCCCACTACCTGCCTTGTGTGCAAGTAGAGAATATTTAGAGACAAGAGCCTTGTTCAATTTTTCTGCTGGCTAGAATGAAATCTCCAGTCACCTCCAGTGATGGGAGCTTCTTTTGAAAGTATACATGAGTTGTAAGAGAAACGAGGATCTCATGGCAATCTCAGCCTGGAAACCAGTGGAACCCCCCACCCCGAGATGCTGATGGACATGAAACCACACCCAAATGACATCCAAAGCATCTCACCCAGTGGGGTTCTACATAAGAGACCCTCAGGAGAAGGTGGAGGGAGCTCTGAGAGTTAGTGTTGGTACCTTGCTGGGACGGGTAGCCATGGGAATCACCTTCATACTGTGGGACTGGATGTTCACAGGTCATTATGTTCCGAGGCAAAGCAGCTCATCCTTTACCACAGAGCCAGCCCACACACTCAGTGAAGAGACAGGGGTGGTAAGGAAAGAGATGCCACATGACAATGTCCTATCTCATTAGCACATGATGGCTTGAAGAGGACAAATCTCAATTTTGATTTTTTTTTTTAGCTGTGTTGGGTCCTTGTTGCTGCACACGGGCTTTTTCTGGTTGCAGCGAGTGAGGGCTCCTCTCTAGTTGTGGTATGTGGACTTCTCATTGCAGTGGCTTCTCTTTTGCAGAGCACAGGCTCTAGAGGGAGTAGGCTGAGTAGTGGTGGGACACAGGTTTAGTTGCTCTGCAGCTTGGAGAGATCTTCCAGGACCAGGGATTGAACCCGTGTCTCCTGCATTGGCAGGCGGATTCTTAACCACTGGACCACTAGGGAGGTCCCCAGATCTGTTTTGGACAAATCAGTTCCAGGAAAAAAAACAAAAAACAACTTTTTAAAAAAGAATACAGCAGATGGTATGATTGTACTATTTATTCCAAATATTTGCTTTTCCTCGCTACTACGTGTACCCCCTAGAGAGCCCCTTCCCAGGGTCCCGCCTGGAGGGAGGACAGATCTGCTGCCCACTGAGATCAGGGTTCACTGTGTGACTTTCTTTCTCCTGTGAAATGTATACAGTTGTCTGAACAGATGTTTTAAGAGCCCAGGCCTGGGCTTTTTGTTTCTTCTGCCACAAGATAAGGATAGTGGCCCCTCCTAGCCTGTATCACAGAAGAGTGCAGGGCGAAAGTTGATGTGCTGCCAATACATATATGAGCAAGAAATAAATATCTGATGTTGTAAGCACTAGGATTTTGGAAGCCATTTATTATTGCAACATAATTTAGTTCGAACTGATGGATGCAGATATTAGGACCGGTACCGTAGTGCTGATCTAGCAGAAACCCTGACATATGTAGCGTGTTGTCTGCAATAAGAAAAATGGAGCAAATGAACTTGTGGTTTTAGTTAAGAAGTGGGGAAACAAAACACGTGCAACATGAGTTTGCTTTTATGGCCTGGTTTGACATGAGACTGCAAGAAAGAGACACGTTCTGAAAAGATTTCCCAGTTTGAAAGTAGAATTGAAAGGGGAGTGTGAGAAATCCAGAGATCCCAAAGCTAAGAGGGTCAGAACAATGCGGGTGAGGATGGGAGGTGGGGTAAAGACGATGTTGGGGAAAAAGGAACCTGGGTGATGCTGCTTCAGGAGTAATGATCTCTACGTCTGCATCTCTCTGTTGCTTCCCTGCCAGTAGGTCCATCTGGACCATTTTCCTAGATTCCATATATGTGTGTTAATATATGATATTTTTCTCTGATTTACTTCACTCTGTATGATAGATTCTAGGTCCATCCAAATAGACACAGTGAGAGAAGGGGAGGATGGGACAAATTGGGAGAATAGCACTGACAAATGTAGACTGAAAGAGTTAGTCGCTCAGTTGTGTCGGACTCTTTGTGACCCCATGTACTGTAGCCTGCCAGGCTCCTCTGTCCATGGGATTCTCCAGGCAAGAGTACTGGAGTGGGTTGCCATTTCCTCCTCCAGGGGACCTTCCTGAACCAGGAATTGAACCTGGGTCTCCTGCATTGCAAGCAGATTCTTTACCATCTGAGCCACTAGGGAAGCCCACATATATATACTGCTGCTGCTGCTGCTAAGTCGCTTCAGTCTTGTCCGACTCTGTCCAACCCCATAGACGTCAGCCCACCAGGCTCCGCCATCCCTGGGATTCTCCAGGCGAGAACACTGGAGTGGGTTGCCGTTTCCTTCTCCAATTCGTGAAAGTGAAAAGTGAAAGTGAAGTCGCTCAGTAAGTGTCCAACTCTTGGTGACCCCATGGACTGCAGCCTACCAGGCTCCTCCGTCCATGGGATTTTCCAGGCAAGAGTACTGGAGTGGAGTGCCATTGCCTTCTCCCATATATACACTACCATGTGTAAAATAGATAGTGGGAAGCTGCTGTACAGCACAGGGAACTCAGCTTGGTGGTCTGTGATAACTCAGAGGGGTGAGATGGAGGTGGGGTTGGGAGGGAGGTTCAAGAGGGAGAGATATGTATACATATAGCTGACTCACTTTGCTGTACAGCAGAAACTAACACAACATTGTAAAGTAATGATACTCCAGTAATAATAATAAAAAAAAGGAAGTATGAATTTCTAATCCCCTTGTTCCCTCCCTACCCCTGGAACTTTTTCTACCTTGCTTCTCTGGAGAGGGTAGAACAGCAGGTCAAGAGACTGGGACATGGCAGTCATGGTTATGGGTACAGGTAAACTTTGTCTACTGAACATTTAATGCAGAGATATTCCAGCCTTTTTCTCCCATTCAATTCCCAGATCACTGGTTGGCCGGACCTTTCCTCTCAAGCCAGGAGATGAAAAGATTCCCATAGAGAATCTCACCAGCCCGACAGGAAACATCCTCAGAAATTGACTTTAGGGGTTCCCCAGCAAATGGCCCCATTATAGTGTGGAAATCAACAAGTTCCAATCCTGGACTCAGAGCATCTAATCAGCCTTTTATTCCTCAGCTCAAACTTTTCAGCCAGAATTGACACACACACACACACACACACACACACTCTTAACATTAGCCACATAAAAGATTTCTCATCCATGACACAAGAATGAGATGTTTTGAAAAGGGATCATTCAGACATTCAAAGTTCACAAAAGAGCTCTAAGAAATTCAAATCAATTGCAGCAATGACAAATTCAGTGGAAACTAAATTTGAGGAAATCTCCCAGTTCAGTTCAATTGAGTCACTCAGTTGTGTCCAACTCTTTGCGATCCTATAGACTGCAGCACGCCAGCACACCAGGCTTCCCTGTCCATCATCAACTCCTGGAGCTTGCTCAAACTCCTGTGCATCGACTCTGTGATGCCATCCAACCATCTCATCCTCTGTCTTCCAGAGAGTAGTCATAAACACAAAAAGGTGAAAATAGAACAGTTAGAGGACCAGGGTGTCCAACACTAATGTTTAATAGGAGTTCCAGAAATATACTAAAGAGGTAGAAAGTCATCAGTGAAGTGATCAAGAAGTTCCTGGCTCCAGTGACTTCAGACCCAGAAGCTCTGAGCTGCTGACCAGACCACATTGCTGCGGAACCCAGACCTGTTTCACAGCCAGGTGCCCCAATGGTGTAAGCCCAGAGCTCCCCATGGATTTGCATCCCAACCTTTCCAGAGGGGTTCAGGGAATCTCGACCCAGAAACTCCACTGACCTTACCTTCCTCTGGGAACTGAGGGGCTGGATTATTTATTTATTTAACTTTTTTATTCCAGTTAAATTTGCATTTGCTACCCAGTCAAAACTGAGCAGTGGGTCCTTTGAGGATATACACACAGGCTGGAAATCTATTTTAAAAAGCAGAGGAATCATTGACACTAGAGTTTGGAGCAGGATCAGCTGGGGTGGAGGGAAGGGGCTGCCCTGAAGAAGAGGAGAAGGAGGGTTTCGGAGATGCTGATTCGATTCTCTTTCTGAGCCTGAGAGAGGAGTCGGCAGGGTTCATTTTATTCCTCTTCTTCTGATTGCCTCTAAAAGTTTTATATTCTTTGATGTGTGATTCATTTTGCCAAAAAATGTATTCTTTTAATTTAAAAAGGAGTCAAGTAGCAGTGAATGATTTTAACAGCAAAATAAGAATGCAGATGCTTTGTAGTGACGCAGAATGGTCACAAAAGTATATACTCAGGTGAACGGAACAGGGGCGGGATGGGAGGTTGTGGAGGTGGTCACTGAGTAGAGAAACCCCAAAAAAGGAGACACCCACCAGCACATGGAGAAGGCAATGGCACCCCACTCCAGTACTCTTGCCTGGAAAATCTCACGGGCAGAGGAGCCTGGTGGGCTGCAGTCCATGGGGTCGCTAAGAGTTGGACACGACTGAGCAACTTCACTTTCACTTTTCACTTTCATGCATTGGAAAAGGAAATGGCAACCCACTCCAGCGTTCTTGCCTGGAGAATCCCAGGGATGGGGGAGCCTGGTGGGCTGCCGTCTACGGGGTCGCACAGAGTCGAACACAACTGAAGTGACTTAGCAGCAGCAGCAGCACCAGCACACCCTTGGCTACAACAATGCTTCTAGAATGCATCAAAATGTCCCCAGAAGGGGCACATTAGGGACAGTTAACACAATGGAACACTGGAGTCCGGGGGACCAGAAAGAAAATTATCTTCACATCCTGCCCTTTTATGGTTTTGATTTTTGAGGCACTTGAAGGTTTTACTTACTCAAAAAATCTTGTTGTTTATAAAAAGAAGTCTGACGGCACCATACCTAATGTTTTTGAAGAGATGGAGGGTTTATCAGCAAACCTCCGTGGAAAGAGATTTGGAACTATCTCAGCAAGTCAGGGCCAACAACAATGCTTCTAGAAAAACTTTCGCATGTGTTCAGGAACACACACAGACTAGGAACATTCAGAACAGCCTTGTGTATGATAACTTAAAAGGAAGAAAGAAGGATAGCAATCGAACAGTTCCCCCAAGAGGAAAATGCCTTTAAATAAATTCCCACTGATCCATACAATAGACAATCATCTAACAGTAGAAATGAATCTACATAGATCAAAACCCCAAATTGAATGTGGAAAGGAAGTCAGTAAGGAGATGATATACACTCTGTGATACTGTTTATGTGATGGTCACACACATGAAAAAATTCTATGTATAACATGCATGTGTGCTAAGTCACCTCAGCTGTGTTCAACTCTTTATGACCCTATGGACTGTAGGCCACCAGGCTCCTCTGGCCATAGGATTCTCCAGGCAAGAATACTGGAGTGGGTTGCCATGCCCTCCTCCTGGGGATCTTCTCCACCCCGGGATTGAACCTGCATCTCTTACGTCTCCTGCACTGGGAGGTGGGTTCTTTACCACCAGCTCCACCTGGGAAGCCCTGTATGTATAATATTTATGTGTAAAGTGCATGAGGATGATCCAGGTAAGATTCCAGATAGTTGTTGTCTCTGAGAAGAGATGGGAAATGACATAAGGGAAAAGCAGAGCGGGGCTTCATAGTGGTGGCTCGTGCTTTCTTTCTGAAGCTGGGGGTGGGCATATGCCCTTCATTATGTTATCCATTCTAACTTCTTGATTCTATGTTACACTTCATTTAAGTAAATAAAATTGCCACCAAAACATCTGGAATAAAGCATCTCGTTAGGCACACATTAGATTATAATAACAAAAGATGAGGACTTCCCTGGCAGTCCAGTGCTTAAGACTGTGCTTCTACTCCAGGGGGTGAGGGTTCGATCCCTGTTTAGGGAACAAAGATACCGTAGAATGCTGCACAGTGTGGCAAAAAAACCCAAACAAATAAAAAATAATAATAGTAAAAGATGAACAGAAAAGATAAATTCCAACAAGTCTGACCCTGCAAGGATATTTTCACCGTGTTGCATCCTATCAGATCAAAAGTAGGAATAAAAAGTTCCTGGGGTTTTGCTATAAGCTTCCCCAGTGGCTCACAGGTAAAGAAGCTGCCTGCGAGGCAGAAGATGCAGGAGGCCTCAGGTTTGATCCCTGGATGGGTCAGATCCCCTGGAGAAGAGCATGGCAACCCAATCCAGTATTCTTGTCTGGAGAATCCCATGGACAGAGGAGCCCAGTGGGCTACAGTCCATGGGGTTGCAAGGAGTCGGACACGACTGAAGCGACTGAGCAGGCAAGCACACATTAGATGTTTAGAGCTGTGAGGAATTTTACCCTTTGCAGAGTCCAAGCCCCTCATTCTTATAGAAGAAATTGGGGTCAACTTTCCTGAGAGGGAAGTGACCTGCCCAAGGGCATGAGAGAGCGTCCAGGTCCCCCGTCTCCTGGCCCCTGGCCTGGGGCTTTGTCCAGGACCCTGTATTCTTATCAGGGAAGGAGCAGTGACTTCCCACAAAGGGGTGCAGTTCCTGGACCAAAACATTAGCCAGACTCACATTTGGGCACCACCCCTGTGAGGCCCTGCCTGGCAAACTGTGAGAACAGGATTTCCTAGAGGGAGCAAAGCAAACAGCACAGTGCGTGAGTCAGACGTGAGGGCAGCGACCCTCCCAGGGGGTGGCCTGGGTGAGTGGCCTGCTGGCCTACCCACCGTACGCACGTGCTGTGGAATTCTGGATTGTGGGTTGTGTGTGTGTGTGTGAGTGCACATGTGGTATCTAGCATATAGTAAGTTGGGCTCCCAGGTGGTGTCAGTGGTAAAGAACCTGCCTGCTAATGCAGGAGACATGAGAGACTCAGGCTCAATCCCTGAGTCAGGAAGATCCCCTGGAGGAGGAAATGGCAACCCACTCCAGTATTCTTGCCTGGAGAATCCCATGGACAGAGGAGCCTGGGAGGCTACAGTCCATACAGGCGAAAAGAGTCGAACACAGCTGAAGCAACTTAGCAAGTGCTCAGTGGTTGATAATAACACTATTATTATCATCCTTCCAGGAGAAGTTGTAAGTGTTCAGGGCCTAAACACAAGACTATTCTGGCTCAAGAGAGAAAAAGCAATCCTGGGCCTAGCATTTCTGTCTCATGTTTCAAGTTGAAGGTGAACAAGCATCTCCCAGCTGGTCGAAGCAACATGTGCAGATGTGGGCTCTCCCTCCCCTCAGGAGGCTTCTGCCCCAGGGAGGAGAGTGACGACAGTAAAATAAGACTGTTGTCCCTTAACCCCCAGATACATCCCCTCGACTGGCTGGGGACCCCGTGCGCTGGTCTCTGCAGCAGCCTTCAGACAACAAGTATGCCGGCCCACGAAGCAGGTCATCCCAAGGGCATGTGGAGGCAGAGAGGGATCATGGGAGGGGAGCCACGTCAGACCAACTGTGTAAAGAAGCAAATCCGAATGACAAGTGACAGAGGACTTCAGAAGTGGCAGGATCATCAAAGCCTCCAGAAAGAAGAGCGGCCCCCGCTCTTGAGGACATGGGTGGTCAAGGGCTCTGCACACAATTCCATGTTGGGGGAGGGGTCCCCACAGCACCATGCAGCCCTGGGACACCAGCCGGATGTCCCACAGTTCACCTCAATCCTGAGACTGTCCGCCTGGAGACAGTATCAGATCCCAAACAGTAAAGGGTCAGCCCCCCAAGGCTGCCCCTGCCCCGACTTCACACACCAGTCACAGGTCCACACTGTGCCCTGGGCTTCGGACCCAATGGCTACAAATGGGAGAGTCCCACGACTCTTTCCTTGGGATCTTAGTTCCCCAACCAGGGATTGAACTCTTGGCCCCTGCGTTGGAATCATGAAGTCTTAACCACTGGGACTGCCAGGGAAGTCCCTGACCCTGTCCTTGAGTTGGATTGATTTACTAGAGCAGCTCACAGACCTCATATAAGCGTCATATTGACTATATCTCCACTCGATTATAAAAGGATGTAACCAGGAAGGCCAGATGGAAGAGATGAGGAGGGCAGAGTGTGTGGGCAGACCCAGGGCTTCCAGGCCTTCCCCTGCCATACCACCCTCCCCAAACCTCCACCCTCCACCACCAGGAAGCTCTCCAAACCCTGTCCTTCTGGGGTTTCATGGAGGCTTCATTACACAAACACGACTGATTGCATCTTTGGCCTTTGGTGATTGAACTCATTGTCCAGTCTCTCTCCTCTCCCCGAGGTTGGGGTAGGATTGAAGGTCCTACTAATCACGTGGCTGGCTCCTGGGCCACCAGTGCCCATCCCTGGGTGTGGTCCCCAAGTCTCAGTAGCATCACAAAAGATACCATTATGCCTCTCATCACTTAGGAAAGGCCATGGGTTTAAGCTCTGTGCCGTGAATGGGGACAGACACCTGCACGGACTTCTTATTCTAAATCACAACATCACAGGGGTTGGGTCCTGGCCACACCCCCTTCCAGGTCCGTCTTCCTCAGCTACAGTCCCTTCTGCTCTCTCATCCTGAATGGCTTCATGGCAAGTTTTCTCGGAAGCTTGCTGTTGTCTGGTATCTAGCCTTTCAGTTTCCCCAAGACCCCCCTCAAGGATGAAGTTTCTGCCCTCAGGTTGCATTTCCTGAATTGGAGTGGGGGTGGGGTGGGGTATTGAACTGGATCCATAACCTGATCTTCTTTTTTTTTTGAAGTATAGTTGATTTACAATGTTGTATTACTAGCTCGCATGGTATCACTTATATGTGGAATCTAAAATACAGTAGGTAACCTGATCTTAACAGGACAGGGAATACTTTCCAACATGGGCTGAAAAGTGAAAGGGTCAGTGTTTGACATGAAGGAGGCCCTGCGTGTGCCCATCCTCCGCTGCTCTGCTCACCCTCTGAGAGGAAACCAAACATGGGGGTGGGGGGCAGCTCTGGGGACCGGTGCCCACTCAGCCCTGCTGCCTGGCATCCTGGAGTCATCTTCAGTTGTCCTTTTCCCCATGCGCCCCATCGCCACCCACCTCTCTAGTAGCCTGGCTGCCTCGCCATCTACCATGTCACTGTACTTTCATGTTTTGTGATTGTGGTTGGCCACCTTCCTTGTTTCCAGCCCCCTTCTTCTCTGCCCCCATTTCTCACTGGTGGCTTGCACCCCCTGTCCCCCACTTTCCTCTAGGCACCCTCATGCATCAGAGCCCTTGAGATGCTGAAGCTGCGCTGTCCACTCTCAGTGGGGAGGGCATCTCCCCCGCCCCTCCATGTAATGAGTCCACCCAGAAGGGCAAGCTGTGCAGTGCCTGTAAAACATGGGACCCCTGGTCCATGTACCCACAGTCTCTGCTCCTAGGAGATTCGGCCGTGACCCCAGAAGGACCGGGCCCCAGTGAAACATGGGACCCACGGTCCATGTACCCACAGCCCCTGCTCCTGGGACACTCGGCTGTGATCCCACAAGGACTGGACCCCAGCAAACTGCAGACAGCAAGCTGAGCTTGCACCCTCCTTGCTCAGCCTCCCACCTTCCCTTTGCCTTTTTTGCTGAGTTCAAGTTCTCATGTAGGCTCCCTTGGGCCTCAGGATGAGTTTTCCCCTGGGAGATTCCTCAATCACTCTTAAAAAATAAGTTTTAGGGACTTTCCTTGGTGGTCCAGTGTAAGACTTTGCAATGCCACTGCAGGGGCCACGGGTTCAATCCCTGGTCAGGGCAATAAGATCCCAATGCTGTATAGCCCCCTGCCCCTACTCAAAAAAGAACATTTTGGAAGACCTGCCTTACCTGGTCATCCCTGGACAGATCTAACCCTCCTACATGTGAGCTCAAGTCAGGTCTACCCCTCTGCCCTCCTGCAACAGGTGCATGGTGTTGATCTCCCAGCCCAGATTGCAGGGGCGGGGGGGAGTTGGGCACGGAGGAGACATGGGGAGGAGGAGGAGTGTCTGTCATCCACAGACAGCTGTGCTGAGGTTTGGGGTCAGGACTGAAGTCAGGCATGTACGCCCCTACTGCCAAGTGGGCTAGGCGTCGGCCGCCTTGGGCCAGAGCGCCCTTCATATCTGCAGCCATAGTGGCTTCCAAGTATCAGGTCACCGTGGAGCCTCCTGCAGGAGCAGAGAACAGACGGGGCCACCTTGGGGGGCCTCTGGACAACACAGACTGTCCTGAGGGCCTGAGGCTCCGGATGGGGCTCTGCTGGTGACAAGTTTATGTTGAGCAGCATGGGAGGCAGCCAGTCCTCCCTTTGCCTTTTTTGGAGATGGAGAAATAAGGGCTGATGCTTTGGGGAAAGATAAAGTGGAGAATATGCTTCTCATTACACGGGCACGGAGACAGATGAGAAGGGTCAGGCCCGGGTCTCCGCGGCTGCGGCTTCAGCACCAATTTCCTGCGGCAGGGCGGCTCCCTGAACCACGCACTTTCCCGGGAATCTGACACTGTGGACTCAGGGCCTGGGAATGAGGGGCCCGCGGAGGCCAGAGTTTATCTCCGCAGCTTGTTTCTTTCCTTCTCTCTTAATCTCTACCCACCCTCGCGGCCCCTGTGCCCCTGTTTCTGTTTTCCTGCGACCCAACTGTCCAGACAGGGCTGTCCCTGCCCCGCTTTGTGCACTGTCTCCAGAGTCCTGCGGCTGGACCCGCCAGCCCCCACCTCGTTCATCTGTCCAGTCTGTGCCACGGCTGCCCGGCGGGCGGACGAGAATCAGAAACCTCCTGGCCCGGCCTCGCCCCTTGGGCATCGCGGGGACTCGGTGACCATCTGCTTTCAATGAAGTGTGGGTTTCAGCATGTAGTATGGAAACAGAAACAGAAAAACCATTGGGGGTCCCTCCTGCAAAAAACATCATCACCCACCAAAAGGGGCTCTTAGCAACTTCCGGGTGGCAAGCACATCCCCGTTAATGAAGAAGAATTCAGACAGGGATCCTGGCGGGTCCGCCCCCGACGGGAGAGGCAGAAGTGGAATGTTTTCACTCACTAGGCAGTCGGGGGTGGGGAGGGCCTTCGCCAGGCACACAGAACAGACGCGCAGCCAGGGCTGAGCAACCTGACACCAGGCCCTCAGCTCGTCTGGCTTCTCTCCGACTCAAGAATGTGGGCTGGCAGGGCCTGCCTTGCTGGGGAGATGAGCCGAGTGGCCAGACCCACACTCAATCCAGGGCAAGCTCTAGGGGGAGGGCAGATGCCATCTGCCCCCAGGAGCCCTGGACAGGGGCCTGACCTGCCCTCTGGGATGCCAGTTCCCTCCAGGTCAGAGGGGGGCCTGGCAGGACCTTGCAGGATGAATTCGCCCTCCTGCCTCTGGCCCATGTGCGGTATGTCAGCCATCAGCCTTGACGAGCCTGCCGTTGAGCGAGCGAGGACAGTGCCTGCGCGTGCTAGGCGCCCAGGAAGCATCCATGGGGGAAGGAGTGAAGCTGAAAGGTGCAAAGCTGTGATGGACAGGTCTGGACAATGTCTTCTGTCTTCTCTCGGATGTGAGAAGAGCCAGCTCGGCCCTTTCCAGCAAGCAGCACGGGGTCACATCCTGCCTGAGATGCTGCATGCATGCGTGCATGTGTGAACGCATGTATCAAATCCCGCCATCCCTCAAGGCTCCAAGATGCCTGGAATTCCACGCATACAGACCTCTTTCCTTCTTCCTAAGATACCCTTATCTCTAAGAGAACTGCATTTCAATCTCACTTTGAGCTTTATCAGTAATTGGCATCTCAGGGGAAATTAGTTCATCAGACTCGCCTCCAGAGAAAGTCTTAAGGAGGGAAAAGTGAAGAAAATGAGCACTAACTACGCCTGCGGGCCAGAGCAAGGAGGAAGGCCCATTGTTACTCCAGGAGGGATGTGCCAGGCTGGGGTGGTGAGTCTGACCCTCCAGCTCTCAGGGAGGGATGCTCCATGGACCGGTGTCCACGGCAGCTCTTCTCAGGAGGGAGTCTCTGCTGAGAGGGTCTCGTTTTCCAGAGCTGGATTCCTGATGATGGGGCCATTTTTACCTGTTGGTAACTGAGCGACTTCCCTTTCACTTTTCACTTTCATGCATTGGAGAAGGACATGGCAACCCACTCCAGTGTTCTTGCCTGGAGAATCCCAGGGACGGGGGAGCCTGGTGGGCTGCCGTCTATGGGGTCACACAGAGTCGGACACGACTGAAGCGACTTAGCAGCAGCAGCAGCAGCAAAAGTAAACATTAAAAGAGCTTCCCAGGTGGCCCTAGTAGTAAAGAACTCACCTGCTAATACAGGAGACTTAAGAGACGTGGATTTGATCTCTGGATTGGGAAGATCCCCTGGAGGAGGAAATGGCAACATATTCCATTATCCTTGCCTGGGAAATCCATGGACAGAGGAGCCTGGTGGGCTACAGTCCTGGGGGTAGCAAAGAGTCTGACACAACTGAGTGACTGAGCACGAAAAAAGAAGTAAGTAATAGCACAGCTGGCAGTCTGAGAGCAGGGACTCCTCAGAGCCCCCCTTGCCCTCGGTTTCCTGAGCTCCCCTGCTGGGTGCATAGCTCGTGCACACGTTCATGCGTGCACACGTGCCCAGCCACTACCACTTCCCAACACCCAGCCTGAACTATTCACAATAGCCAAGGCAAGGAAGCAACCTAAGTGTCCATCAACAGAGGAATGGGTAAAGATGTATGTATGCTGCATTCCATATATATGACGGAATGAAAAAGAAGGAAATAATGCCATTTGCAACAACCTGGATGGACCTAGAGATTTCCATTCTAAGTGAAGTAAGTCAGAGAAAGACAAATACCATGTGATATTACTTATATGTGGACTTCTAAAAAATTAACACAAATGAACAAATTTACAAAACAAAGACAGACACTCACAGACATAGAAAACAAACTTATGGTTACCAAAAGGGCAGGGAGGAGGGAGGGCTAACCTGGGAATTTCGCATGAACATGCACACACTACTATATATAAAATAATTAACAAGGACCCACTGTATAGCCCAGGCTTCCCTGGTAGCTTAGCTGGTAAAGAATCTGCCTGCAATGCAGGAGACCCTGGTTTGATTCCTGGGTTGGGAAGATCTGCTAGAGAAGGGAGAGGCTACCCACTCCAGTATCTTGGCCTGGAGAATTCCATGGATTGTATAGTCCACGGGGTCACAAAGAGTCGGACACAACTGAGCAACTTTCACTTCACTCACTGTATAGCACAGGAAGCTATCCTGAATATTTTAATGGAAAAGAATCTGAAAAAGGATCTAAATCCCTGAATTGTTTTGCTGTACACCTGAAACCAACACAATGATGTTAATCAACTATACTTCAATTTTTAAAAATTAAAATCAAATTAAAATTAAAATAAAAAACCCCAGAGTGTGGCTTCCTGGGAACAAGTAGCCACATACAGCCCTGAAATAACAGTAACATTGTCTATGAGACTGTGGCTTACAGGATAGACGGTAACCTCAGAAACTTCAAGGTCAGCTTACAGCAGGCAATACCTGGGTGTATGTGTACACATTAGTTTGGCATTTATGAAACATTACAGCTCTCCTTAATTTTTCCTGCTGAGAGAAGACAGACTTTATTTATGAGTGACAGACTTTATTTTCTTGGGCTCCAAAATCACTGCAGATGGTGACTGCAGCCATGAAATTAAAAGACGCTTGATCCTTGGAAGAAAAGCTATGGCCAACCCAGACAGCATATTAAAACACAGAGACATTACTTTGCCAACAAAGGTCTGTCTAGTCAAAGCTATGGTTTTTCCAGTAGTCATGTATGGATGTGAGAGTTGGACCATAAAGAAAGCTTAGTGCCGAAGAATTGATGCTTTTGAACTATGGTGTTGGAGAAGACTCTTGAGAGTCCCTTGGACTGCAAGGAGATCAAACCAGTCAATCCTAAAGGAAATCTGTTCTGAATATTCATTGGAAGGACTGATGCTGAAGCTGAAACTCCAATACTTTGGCCACTTGATGCAAAGAACTGACTCATTAGAAAAGACCCTGATGCTGGGAAAGATTGAAGGCAGGAGGAGAAGGGGATGACAGAGGATGAGATGGTTGGATGGCATCACCAACGCAATGGACATAAGTTTGAGCAAGCTCCGGGAGTTGGTGATGGACAGGGAAGCCTGGTGTGCTGGAGTCCATGGAGTCACAAAGAGTCGAACACGACTGAGTGACTGAACTGACCTGAACTGAGAGAAGACACTGATGGTTATGAAAGAGTGTCTTTCCTCCCCCTCACCCCCGCTGCCCCCTCACCCCCGCTGCCCCCACCAGCACTGCAGAGGGACAGGGATGTCTTGTCCTCCCAGTGGGCAGGCTGTTTATTTACTCTGCTCTCTGATGGCTCATTGACAGCATCCGAGTGTAATCTTAAGCAAACCGGAGCAGGGTGGCTGCGGGGGCTGGATCTGTCCCACCAGGTCTTAGCTGAGCTCAGAGCCACTATGCCGATCCTGTAGCCGGCGGGGGTGAGGGCAGGTGTGTGTGTGGGGGGGCAGGTTATAAGGAATCCTCTGTTGTCACATGCAGATTCAACCCAACAAAGAGAAGTGATGCTGCAAATTAAAGTATGGGCTCCAACAGGTCACAATCATCAAGATCCACCACATTAGTTACACCAAGTTAGTTAAGTAGTCCCTCATGACACCTCGGTCAGTCTCTACTACTGACTACTGGCTTTGGAATTTTCTGTTATTTTGTGGTCTACACGCTAGAAGGTTATAAGCAGGGAGGATGTGGTCTCATTTTTTTTTTAAGTAGATAGTTCTTTTTAAATTTTTATTTACTTATTTTACTTTTGGCTGCGCAGGGTCTCTGTGGGCCTTTCCCTCGAGTGGCGAGCAGGGCCCCTAGTTGTGGCGCAGACTTCTCATTGCAGTGGCTTTTCTTGCTGTGGAGCACGGGCTCTAGGGTGTGTAGGCTTCAGGAGTTGCAGGGCACGGGCTTAGTTGCCCCAGGGCTTGTGGGGATCTTCCCAGAGCAGGGACTGAACCCATGTCTCCTGCATTGGCAGGCACATTCTTAACCACTGGACCACCAGGGAAATCTGATTCTTTCTCATTTTCAGACATTCACGTACAGTGCATTGAAAGTGCTGGCCACTCATTGAAGCCATCTGGATGTGATAATTTGGGTGGCAGGACACACTGTGTGATGGGTCCCCAGATACTTGGGGAATTTTAAGAATTTAAAAGAAAAAAACCTCTTCATAAAAGTTCCTTCCCATCTTTGCAGGTACACTTAACTAGTTCAACCCCTGGACACGGTCTAGTAAGTCTGTCTGGAATGAAGAAGCTAACCAGTCCAGATGGAACTCATTGAGCCAAATACTATGAATCTGATGGGTAGCTAGCATGGTTGAAGCTCACAGGGCAGAACTGGTTTACAGGCAGAACTTGGAGACGTCACGGCTTTGGTTCCAGACCACCACAATAAAGCAAATGTCTCAATAAAGCAAGTCACACAGAAATTTCTGGTTTCCCAAGTGCACATAAAAGTTCTGTTTCTACCACACTGTAGTCTATAAAGTGTGCAATGGCATTATGCTCCCCAAAACCGTACTTGCCGTAATGAAAAAAACATTTCACTCTAAAAAAAAAAGTGATAACCATCAGTTGAGTCTTGAGCAAAGTTGTCATCTTTTTGCTGGAGGAGGGTCTTGCCTTAGTGTTGAAGACTGCTGACTACTGGGGTGAGGGGTAGTTGCTGAATGTTGGGGCAGCCGTGGTAATTCCTTAAAATTAGACAGCAGTGAATTTTGCCTCATCCTTTGACTGTTCCTTTCCCTTGGGCACTTAGAGGCCATTGTAGGGTTATTGATATTAGTTGGCCTAATTTCAGTATTATTGTGTCTAACAGAAGAGGGAGGCCCAGAGAGAGGGCAAGAGATGGGGGAGTGGTCAGAACACACACAACAGTTACGGATTATGTTCACTGTCTTACGTGGGCACAGTTCACGGCACCTCAGAACAACTACAACAGTAACCAGAATCCGTCATCAAAGCTTGCCACCACAAGCATAATAACAAGGAAAAGTTTGAAATACTGCGAGAGCTACCAAAAGGTGACAAAACGCTAGGAAAATGGTGCCTGCCGATAGACTTGCTCAACACAGTTGTCAGCAACCTTCAGTTTGTTAAAAACACACACAATAGAGCAAACTGCAATACAACCAGGAAAGGCTGTATTTTGTTCGATGCTCCGTCCGACCTCTGCTTAGCGACCACAAGCCAGGACTCCCAGGGAAGCGAGGAGACCTCTGTATGACAGTGTAAGCAGGTAACAGCCACAAGCCAGGACTCCCAGGGAAGCGAGGAGACCTCTGTATGACAGTGTAAGCAGGTAACAGCCACAAGCCAGGACTGTCTGCCCCAGCGCCTTGCACGTTAACTCACTCAGTCCCCAGAGCAGCTTCCTGACGTCAGCTCTGTTATTGGCCCGGTGTGCGGAAAAAGAAATGGAAGCACAGGGGGGTGACTTTTCCAAAGTCATCAGTGGTTAACTGGGCCTTGTACAGACCGGGTCCCTGGCTCATCTCCTACGTTGGGAATTGCCAGGCACAGATTACTAGTGAACTCTGGACAGCTAACACAGTGCATCTGCTGTGGCTGGGTTTGTGCTGCCCCCATGAGGGGAGGACTCACTCTCCAGCTGGGCCAGGGAGAAACTCAGGCACCCTGGAGTGGGGGAGGATCGGGGAGGAGTGGGAGTCCAGGTCCCCACTCCAGCCCACTCCTCCCAGGCAGGGCCTTGGGGAGCTAGGTGGAAGTGCGAGAACCAGTCTCGCCTGTGGACTGCAGGGCATGGAACTGGGTGCAGGGCCCAGGCTCAGAGTCCAGGGACTAAATCAAAACAAAAGCCAGGCTGCTGTCCAGCTGGGTTGTCCGTTCAGGATTAGATGGATCAGAGGGATGCAGGTGTGAGTCTGCGGGATGGACAACATGACCCTGGTGTGGAGGTGGAAGGCGGGAGAGGTGGGGACAGACACTGGATCAAGCCCAGGGCCGACCAGCTGCTTTGCGTGGAAACCCTCAGGCTGGTGTGGCTTTGGGGGCTGGAGTGGGGGTGGGGTGGGGGGGAGGTTCTCCTTCCATCCCTGGCTCAGCCCAGCCCAGTACCGAAGATAGGATACTGTTCAGTTACTGATTAAGTACCTGGAGGACTTGACTAAGAGTCATGGCTCACCCTGCCAGCACTGCCCTGGATCCAGAGAAGCAAGACAGGAGAGTAGGGCGGGGAAAGGCTCTGGAGTCAGTGACACCTGGGCTCAGAGCCCTGTGACCTCGGGTGAGGTAATAAACTCCCTCCAAGCCTCTGTCTTCTCACTGTAAAATGGGAATAATAAAAAAACATGCACCTCCCCCCACTCCAGGTTAGTGGTATAGTTAAATGAGATGATAATACAGGGCTGGCACAGAGACTGACATGTCATTAATACATGCTACACGGTCCCTCTCTTTGCTGGGATTGGCAGCGTTAGGAAGAATCAAAGTTACTGACTGAGGCCCCATTCTCTCCCCTGTCTTCTAACTAACTGGGTATCTGCCCTTCCCCTGTCTTAAAGAATCCTGAGCATTTACCACAGACTGAAGGGCTTCCCTGATAGCTCAGCTGGTAAAGAATCTGCCTGCAATGTGGGAGACCTGGATTTGATCCCTGGGTTGGGAAGATCCCCTAGAGAAGGGAAAGGCTAGCCACTCCAGTACTCTGGTCTGGAGACTCCCATGGACTGTATAGTCCATGTGGTCACAAAGGGTCAGACACGACTAAGTGACTTTGACTCACTCACTTAAGGGATGGTTGGGTGGAGGCATGAGAGTGGAGGAAGGGCTGGGGTGGGGGTAGGGCCTTGATCCAAATAGTCATCATAAGGCTTAGACATCTTTGGTTTCAAGACCATTTTCTCAGCAGAGTGCTTCTGACCCTTTGCTCAATCCTGGGACGCTGTCGAGATCCCGGGAGAGTCAGCTTCCACGAGGCAAGTCCTGCCAGTCCACAGTTGCATCCATCTTGGTCCTTTTGGCCTCACCTGGGTCTTTACAGCCGCCTTGGCTGTGATGCCTCATTAGTTACTACAGCAGGCATTGCTTTTCCAGCCTCTCTGCAAAATGCTACATAAGCTTCCATCTTTCAAACCACAAGGTCACAATCTGTGTTTACAGGTTGGGACAAAGCTGTCATCCTCTTCCATCGATGTCCCACCTCCATTCTGTCCTTTAGGAATGAATGTGGGTAATGGGGGTCCTACCCTTACCCACAGAGACCTTGAAACCCAGGTGGGAAACCTCCTCACCCCAGACACCCCGCCTCCTCCCAGGATGGCCTTCCACCCATCGAGGGACATCTGGGATCCCCAGGAGAGCTGGCCGCTGGGTCCACGGCTCATATCGCCCCTGCCTGGCCAGGCCTGACCAACTTCAGGATACAGCAGTTAACAAAGGAAAATACGGAGGGAGCCGGATTTTCCCAGCTGCCTGAGAAGGGAAAGGAAGCCGGGCTCAGTGACTCACACAATGGCATTGAAACAATTCAAGGAACTGTCCGAGGAAGTGACCAGAATAGCCCAGTGATCGCTGGTGGGGCGGGGAAGATGGAAGCCAGGCTCTCCACAGTGGGACGTGGAAACAAGAGGAGCTTTCCCTGTGGCGGGGCAACTGCCCTTTAGAAACATGTGCTGAGATGTTGTTCTGTTGACTCCCAGGCCCAGGAGGGGAAGATCCCTGGAGAGGCAGAGGGGGAGGTTATGATGCTGGTGTCTCCAACTCAGGGCGCTGTGGGTGCCACAGGCCACCTTGGGACCAGTCACCAAGGAAATGGGGGCCCCTCCCCACTTCCAGAGCTGATATTTTATCGAGGACCGCACACCGCTGGGTGGAGAGCAGGGAGGGGACCCAGCAGGGCAGCTGAGCTGACTCCAGCGGCTCTCCTGCAGGGAAAGAAGGGTCCTGGGCTCAGGTCTTGTTTGCAGAGAAGCTTGCATATAGGTGCCAAGTCCTGACGCCATCTTCCCCTCCCTCTGCTCTCAGAGTCCACGCCGAACACCTCTCTCAAGGGTGAAAGAGGTTCAGAGTTTTCAAGACCCAGCTAACTAAACACGGAGCCCAGGAGAGGGCAAACAGCCGTCCGCTCTCACACTCAGGATCCACTGCTTCAAAGGGCTCCGTCGTGGTTACAAAAAGAACACGAGAGTTCTCTGTGTTTGTTTTAAAGTGAGGCCTTTAATAAACAGTCTTCTAAAAAAAAAAAAAAGAACCCAAATAACACACAGGGGAAACAAGCTTCTTTATTCCTTTCATGCATCAGTCAAAGCATCACACTCCCCTCGGCTTTGGCTTAAATGAGTTTGGTTTCTTCGCAGAAGTTCACCGTTTATGAAATACATTCACTTTATGGACTTTGATCTCCCCACTGGCACAGCTTGAGGTGGGTTCAAAATTCTACAGAGTTAAACACAACCACATGGGAGCGGGGCGGGGAGGTAGTGGGAGCTCATGTCCGCTAGGTATGGGGAGGGCAGAGAAGCGGGGGTGGGGGTGGGAGTGGAGGGAGTGGGGTCGCCCAGGGGACCTCAGCCATACCTTCTCCCCGCTTCTGCTGCCCAGGGTGAGCTGGCCCAGCAGAGAGGAGGTGAGCAAACTGGGCCCCAGGGCCACAGCATGCTCCGAGGAGGTGAGGGGAATGCTAGCTGAACTGGTTGCATCAGCGTTCCTCCTTCTAACCCTGCCGGACCTGGGGCACTTTGATGAAAATGCAAATCATGGAAGTTAAAAAAAAAGTAAAAGTCACATCTCTTAATTCTAAGAAGTCAAAAGTACAGGTATTTTAAATCTGCATGTGTGTACAGATAGGTAGGTATGTAGGTAGGTAGATGATAGAGAGACAGAGAGATAGAAAGAATAGGTAAATACATGCATACCTACATACGTAGGATGGATGGAGGGTTGGTTAGGTGGCTGAATGGACAGAATGGATAGATAGATATAGATGATAGACAAATATAATAGATGTTAGGGAGAGTGAGAGATATATAAATTCATTGCTCACTCTGCTCCCATTCTTCCTGAAAGAAAATTCTCTTTCCTATATCATTTTCGGCAGCTGCTGGGGTAGCCTCTCTGACAGTCACCAACCCCCTCCTCCACGCTGATGGAACTCTGGTTAATTCCAGCACCTACCACTTCTCTGTAGGATGCAAGGTGAAACTTGAGTGCTCTGACCCAAGGTCATCCTGACGACTGGGTAGGTGTTTGGTAGGAGAGCAATCCTGGTCCGTGAGATATGACGGATGGTGAGGTTGGACCCTACTGGGAAAGGCTTTCCTTCCTGAAATAAAGGGACACACAAAAAGAATACTCTCTTTTCTGACTCCAGGATGTCTGAATCTGATGCAGGGCAGTTAGCTAAGGACAGCAGAGCCACAAGATGGAGAGAAGCTAAGTCTCTGATGACTTGGTGAGACTGAATTAATCAACTGTTGTTTTTCAGTCGCTAAGTCGTGTTCAACTCTTTGCGATCTTATGGACTGCAGCACACCAGCTTTCCCTGTCCTTCACTGTCTCCCCAAGTTTGCTTAAACTGATGTCCACTAAGTCAGTAATGCCATCCAACCATCTCATTCTCTGTCGCCCTCTTCTCCTCTTGCCCTCAATCTTTCCCAGCATCAGAGTCTTTTCCAAAGACCTGGCTCTTCACATCAGATGGCTAAAGTATTAGAGCTTCAGCTTCAGCTTCGGTCCTTCCAATGATCAGCTGTTAAACTGACCTAATTCTGGACTTCTTGTTATGGAAGAAGTAAATTCCTTTATTATTTTAGTAACTTTGGGGTAATAGTAAGATAAAATATAATTCACATATTCTCAAAAATGTACCATTCAATGGTTTTTAGTATATTCACAGTATTTTTGTCTGGAGAATCCCCCGGACAGAGAATCCCCCTGGCCAGATACAGTCCATAAGGTCACAAAGAGTCAAACATGACTGAAACGACTTAGTAAGCGTGCACACACACACAGAGTTGTACAACCATCACCACAAATTATTGTTAGAACATTTTCACCCACTTCCAAAGAAATCCCATATACATTTTGGTATTGCTTCCCAATCCTCCCATCCCCCCACTCCAGATGTAAGCATCTACTATTTTCTGTCTCTGTAGAATTGTCTATTATGGACATTTCATTTCAATGAAATCATACAATAAAATGGTCTTCTGTGACTGGCTTCATTCCCTTAGCATATTTCCAAGGTTCATTTATATTGCAGCATATCTCATACAAACATATATCTTGTTCCTTTTTTATAGCTGAATAATATTCCATTATGTAAATATACCACCTTTTTTTTTTATCCATTTATCACTTGAAGGATATCTGTGTCATTTCCACCTTTTGACTATTATGAATAATGCCATTATGAATGTTCATGTACAAACTTTTATATGGCCATAGTTCTCTCATTTCTCTTGCATCTATACCTAGGTGTGGAATTACTGAGTTACTTAAGTAATTTTGAGTTGGATTACCTGTTACTTGCAGCAGAATCATCCTACTTGATACATGTTAAAGTAAATAACACAAAGAGAAAGTTCTTGGCTTCTGCACACACTCAGGCTGCTAGTCGATGGCTATTCTCTCTTCTTGATGTTACCAGGAAGAAAAAAATCAGGTCCAAGAGGGCTGGAGTATTTTGCATATGATCGTCTTTCTGGAACATCATTTATTTTGTCTGGTTTTTGCAGTACTTGAAAAAAAGCTGAACAATGTTCAGCTGCTGTCTCTTTTATTAAAGCATATCATCATCTCCAGAGGCTCCAGAGTTTCAGAGAACTACCATGGAACCCACTCAGTGTCTTGACTAGGGTGAACCAGTGTGACCCTTCATGGTAATTGGCCAAGTTGGCTTCTAGTCACTTTGTTGGGTTCCTTTGAACATGAAAAGCTTTGGTGCCTTCAAGGCTGTTTCTAAAAGCACCAAAAATTCCAAAATCGTTGCACCTTTCTTCATAAGTTTTCCATTAGTTATCAGTTAGGTTTAGAAGAAATTGGCAGGAAAGGGGCATAGATTTGGAAGGGAGGGTATGGGAGATTCTGGACTCCCAGGATGAAGGGATAGAGACTAAAGGAGGAAGAAAAGGGGCAAAAGCAAGCTCTGTCATTTTGAAATTTGGATGAAGGCCACCTCTGACCCCAGGAATCATTCACAAACATCTTCTTGCCTGCCATCCTCTTTAGGTAAATTAGGTTGTGTTAGATAAATGATGCTAGAGAGATGGATAGATGAATTGATGAGTGGATGGATGGATAGATAGACAGGTACAGCAGGTATTTCTTTTATAATAAGATAGAGAGTAACAATACTAAATCTAGTTAGGAAAACAGAAATCATACCAAATACTCCAAACAAAAAAGTTTTAATTAGCACAGGAAATTGGTGACATCAGTGTTAGGAAAGCTGAAAGATCAAAATGAGGTGCTAGAGGAACCCAGAAACTAATAACTGCAGAAGCCACCTAGGGAAATGAAATGGAAGAGGTGGTGTCACCAGCTATGAACTGGGATGAGGGGGTCTCACGGGGCTGTTGCTTGGGTCTCTGGAGGAAAGTCCTATTCCACTGGCCTCCAGACACATGGACACAGGCTCCTGTCTCTCCTGCCTTCCTCTTCTACCTTCCAAATCCCCTCTAGTGCAGACCTAGTGGGAAGCTGGCAAGGGAGGCTAGGAAATGCAGTTTTCAGAGCCTCAGCCCCCAAATCACAGAGCAGTATAGAGAAGCATGGTCTCAGAGCTGATGGACAATTGATCAGTCAACAGCTGTTTGGCTAGCAACAGCCAAACGCAACTGTGTACCTTACTGGAGGTTTCCTACAACAGTGAGGATTCGCGTCTGCCCTACCAGATGCATTAGTCTGTCTCACATAGAAGGACCCTCTCCCTACTGAAGGTGAAACATCAGGTCCCAACTGTTAACTCCCCATCTCAGATTGTCATGAATTCCTCTTTGGGTGTGGTTGCAATTCCACCTGAATCTCTGTAACCTGGAGTCAGACATGATAGAGTTATCCATTGACAATAAGGCTGGTATGAAATGATGTAATGACAAGCAAAGAGGACAAAGCATCGCTGCTCCATCTTCCTTTCTATATGAGACACAGGCCACTGCTGATTTCTGCAACCCTTTTCTTCCCTTTCCCCACAGATAGCCAGTCTCTCTGTCAGTCCAAGTTCCATACTTTGTTTCTCCTACTTTCATTCCTAAGGAACAGAATCTTCTGTAGTCTTATTGTTCTTAGGTTACTAGAATTTTCCATCAACTCTTATAGGACTTCATGGGACCAACTCTTGTTATGGGACTTCACGGCTCTAGAGAATCTTCCACCTACAATGTAGCAGCAGCCTCGTTTTATGCTAGGTAATCAGGATCAATCATTCCAGCTAGGGGGCAAACCCTTCTTCGCCTACTGGTTCAGTGGCATGAAAGTCCAAATGTCCAGGTGGAGGTCCCAACTGTCAAATTGATGGTGGCATTGTGTCCCCTGCTGGAAGCAGGCATCTGTAATCAGCTAAGAACTTTAAACCCAAAGTTGTTGAGATGGGAAGGCAAATTCTCCAGGAGATTTACTAGTGATGGAAGCCAAATCCATCCTCATTCCTTGATTTCTAGACTCTTCAACTCTGGTTATGGGGGAAACCACACCGAGTCTCCATGCTCACACGCTGCAGAGTGGTCAGTGTCTCAGGTGTTGTCCCTCACTTTGCACGATAACTGCCTCTTCTGAGGACCATGCTTGCATTCTCTGAAGCCAGATGTTTCTGGGTGACATGACACATGGAAAGATGAGGCATTCCACAAGCTTGTGGCTGTGCTTCTTTTGCTATGAAATGAGTTCTTTGGCAGAATCAAAGTTGTGAGGGACACAGTGACAGCAGATATCATAGTCCTTGTGCCCATGGATGGTGATGGTGCAGAAGCATTTCAGGCAAAAGGAAAACCCCGTCCAGAATAAGGGCTCCCTTCCAATAACATAAATTGCTTCTCCCTCCTTAATAGGATAGAAGGGTCCAGTGGAATCACTCTGCCTGCAGGTGGCCTCCAGGAGTGATGTCATTTCCTGTCCAGAGCTCTGCACGTGTTTCTGCTGTTGGTGGGTCAGGCACTTGGCAAACAGGTCAGCCACAGTGAGGAAAAGGCTGAGATGTGGAGAAGACGCAGGGCTCCCATCCCTGCCACCACGGCCACTCTGTACACGGACCCACTGACTGAGCACCGTGGTTGTGGCGAAAGCTGGCCAACATTGCAGAGCATCATTGTACTCATGGAATTAATGTGAGCCTTTTGTAAATGCCACTCAGTGAGAACTCATAAAGGACAGAAACATCCCTGCACTTGGTGCTCATCCTAGGATGTCACCACACCCCTCTTCTCCAGTTTGCAGGGTCTTCGGCACTCAAAATCTTGTCAGGTGGCATGGGGGCTGGTGAGAGAAAGGGGATCTATGTACACATATGGCCGATTCACTTTGATGTACAGCAGAAACTAACACAGCATTGTAAAGCAACTATACTCCAGTAATAAAAATTTAAAAAAGAAAGCATGTCAGGATATTATCTTCAAAGTGAAAGACAAGTCGCTGCACTTTGTATTTCCTCCGTGTAGGAGTAGCTTCTGTAGGTTCTGGAAACCATTTATATCCTACACACTGTTCTACTAAAAGTAGAGCTCAAAGTTGAAAGGTCTGAAGCAGTCATTTTTCTCTCTGTAAGTTCTCTCAGGTAGGCAGAAGTGGCCATCTGGTTTCTCAAAGCCTTGCCTTCAACAGCCACTTTGCTGCAAGCAACCACAGCTAATACTAATTAATCACGATGCCACCATATATGCACAAGTTGCCAATACCCAGTGTTTCACTGGCAAGGAGCTCAGCATTGCTTTTGAGGCCAAAGATAGAGGCGAATCCAGTCCATGTTTCTATCTCTGGGGTCCCCTCCTTATGGTACCCTAAATATTCTCTGAGCCAGGTTCTAGTCAGGGAAAGAGAAGGCCCACCAGGTATTTGAAAGCACAGAACCCATACCTCAGGCATTGGAAGGCTGAAAGAGCAGCCAAGCAGGCTCAGGTAGCCCAGGGGTTGTGCACAGCAAGAAGGAACTACCATGCAGGGCTGGGAGGAAAGGGAAGAGGTGTAGTCATCATGCTCTAGGTGTGGGAGGAGGGGCTTATCCAAACCTCTGGGAGGGGTCTCTGTGCAGCTGGCCCTCCAGCCTGAGTATAGGATACCAGGCTCAGGCTTTAAAGAGCAGATCCTTTTTTTGTTTTTTTAATTTATTTTTTTATTGAAGGATAATTGCTTTACAGAATTTTGTTGTTTTCTGTCAAACCTCAACATGATTCAGCCATAGGTATACATATATCCCCTCCCTTTTGAACCTCCCTCACATCTCCCTCCCCATCCCACCCCTCTAGGTTGATACGGAGCCCCTGTTTGAGTTTCCTGAGACATACAGCAAATTCCCGTTGGCTATCTATTTTACATATGGTAATATACATTTCCATGTTACTCTTTCCATCCATCTCACCCTCTCCTGGAGAGGAGATCTTGAAATGGAAGCTTTGCAGGTACCTGGGCTTCTGAGCAGAGAAGGCAATGGCACCCCACTTCAGCACTCTTGCCTGGAAAATCCCATGGGCAGAGGAGCCTGGTAGGCTGCAGTCCATGGGGTCGTGAAGAGTCAGACATGACTGAGCGACTTCACTTTCACTTTTCACTTTCATGCATTGGAGAAGGACATGGCAACCCACTCCAGTGTTCTTGCCTGGAGAATCCCAGGGAGGGGGGAGCCTGGTGGACTGCCATCTATGGGGTCGCACAGAGTCAGACACAACTGAAGCGACTTAGCAGCAGCAGCAGCAGCAGCAGCAGCAGCAGGGCTTCTGAGCAGAGCAGAGCATCACGGCTCACCACCTGATTTGGAGGTGCGCTTCAGGCAGTGAAGAGTCCACTTGCAATGCAGGAGACCTGGGTTCAGTCCCTGGGTTGGGAAGACCCCCTGGGGCAGGGAATGGTTACTCACTCCAGTGTTCTTGCCTGGGAAATCCCATGGACAGAGGAGACTGGTGAGCTACAGTACACAGGGTCACAAAGAGCTGGACATGACTGAGCAACTCATTTTTTTTTTTCTCTATTTGGAAGATGTTTAAACCTTGGAGGAGGAGGCTTGGTCAAGACTTGGATCTCTGAGGGAAGGCACAACCCCCAGGGTACTCAGACACACTTCCCCTGTGTGGTTTTTCAACAAGACTGACCATCATAAAAACACCTGCATTAAAACAGCACGTGGAGTTTACAAAGCGATTGTATATATATTGACTCGTCATCTTCACAACCACCTTCTGAGGTCAGTGATGTCACCCATCCTCTGTAAATGAGGAAATTGAGATGCGATGCGCGAGGTTAGGCAACCTCTCACAGGCCATTCTTTCTGGCAGAACTGAGAACCCAGGCTTTCTGGCTCCAGATCCTCTGTTCTCTTGCTTCAGGGGTGAACCTGTTGTCTCTCAGCTCTGAGCCCACCCCCTCTAAACGGGGTGGAGCTCCCCAAACTCCATTTCTCCAGCTCCCTTGCCAACTGGCTTCTTGTTGGGTTGTGCTGACTGGGGGGCATGTAGGGGAAATTGGCAGGTGGGAGGAAGGAAAAAGGGGCTTCCTTTCTAGTTTCTAGCTCCCATCAGTGCTGCTTTCACGGCAGCAGCAAAGGCTCCTGCTACCCCTCCATCCCTGATGCTGGTGCCAGCCGTGTTCAGAGGTACCAGTGGTACCAGCAGCAGCTACACTTCAGTGGCTATACTCTCTCCCACCTTGGGCCAACCCCCCAGGAGCATTTGAGCATCTCCAGGTTCACCCCTGCTTGCTGGGCAGCTTTCTGGATGATTCAGGGATGTGGGCTTCTTCCATCTTCTGGCTCTTCCATTCCTTAGAGCTTTAGGAGGAGAGAATGGAAAATCAACACCTTTCCTTGACTGTCTCACCATAGCAATGACACAACCACTTTCTTTGGTGAGAACTAGTTATATGATGTCATTAGATGCAAATAGGGAGGGGCTGGGGAAACGGGTTCCTGATTGGACAGTTGCTTTCCAGAAACAACTCTGAACTATGATCTGAGAATATATGGCCATCTCTGTTGGGTCGGTAGTATGTCATTTTCTTTTTTATTTATATGATTGTTCTCTGTAGAAGAGGTCACAGTACGTATGTACTATATGTTACATGTGTACATACGATCATCATGCGTGTAGATCATATTTTCCCTAGTATATTAGTATTTGCCTTTAGATTCTATTTAGTGTGTCTCTTGCTATATAATTATTTTTAAATTGTATGTAGTCAATTATTTTAAAATTGTATACATATATTTATACATACATAATTAAATATAATTATCATATTACACATTTTTTCTTTCATTCATTGTTTCAGTATTTTTTGTCTTACTAAGAAGTTATATAATACAAGTAGTATCTTTAGTACTAATGGATAGTGACCTAGTCAGAACTGTTTATTAAATAAGTCATCCTTTCTAACATGGCTCAAAGTCCCACCTTAATGTATGCTAAGTTCCCATATATTCATAAATCTAATATCAAACTCTATTTTCTCCTACTATTTTTAGACATGTATTCTTCCATATGAATTATGTAATGACTTTATTTAGCTCCAAAAAATGGAGATGCCATTGAAATAACATTAATATAACTTGGAATGACAGATCATTTTTTGTAATTAAATCTTCTCATTTAAGAATATTAACTGTCTCTTTATATAGGCTTTGTTTTATGTTCTTCAATAATATTTGACAGTTATACTCATAAGCATGCTGAGCTTTTTAAAAAATTTATTTCTAAATGTGTTATTTTTTCTATCTATAAGTGGTATTTATAAAAAATTTAACTTCCAACTTCATATTGTTAGCATAAAGAAAAGGTATTGATTTCATAAGCTTACACTGTATCTGGCTATATTATACAATTCTTTTATTAAATCTAATATGAAGAAGTGAAAGTATTAGTCACTCAGTCATGTCCAACTCTTTGCAACCCCATGGACTGTAGCCCACCAGGCTTTTCTATCCATGGAATTCTCCAGGCAAGAATACTGGACTGGGTAGCCATTCCCTTCTCCAGGGGATCTTCTTAACCCAGAGATCAAACCCGGGTCTCCTGCATTCCAGGCAGATTCTTTACCATCTGAGCCACCAGGGAAGCCCTAATTCAGAAAATTAAAGAGGACTTCACTTCACTTGTATTAGAATTAGGCTTTTATTAATTCTAATATGAGGACCTCTTTAATTTTCTGAAGATACACACCTATCATCGGAAATAAAGGCACTGTTGTTTCTTTTGCCTACAAAGGGGCTAGCCATGTCCTGCCCCAATCTGGTATATTTCCATATCATAAATGATTAGGGCATTTCTCCTGGGATGAAACTTAAGAATGAATCTCTAAACAAGGTAGGCATCGTTCTTGAAAAAGATGGAGGTTCCAGCATGGACAGTAGGGTCATAGAGTGAAGGCTAGCAGGAACCAGTTAGAAAGAAGGGAGGACAGGAAAGGTGGAATGACATCCTCAAAGACTGAAAGAGAAACATACCAATGTTGAATTCTATATTAAGCTTAAATATCCTTCAAGAATGAAGGCAATATAAAGTCACTTCAGATAAAAAGGAAAAAAGGGAGAGTGAGAGAGCATTTTTTATCAGCAGCACTGGACTACAATAAAAGCTCTTTTAGGATGAAGGGAGGGAGAAGGCAATGACAACCCACTCCAGTACTCTTGCCTGGAAAACACCATGGACGGAGGAGCCTGGTGGGCTGCAGTCCATGGGGTCGCTAAGAGTCGGACACGACTGAGTGACTTCACTTTCACTTTTCACTTTCATGCATTGGAGAAGGAAATGGCAACCCACTCCAGTGTTCTTGCCGTCCCTGGAGAATCCCAGGGACGGTGGGGCCTGGTGGGCTTCCATCTATGGGGTCACACAGAGTCGGATACGGCTGAAGCGACTTAGCAGCAGCAGCAGCAGCAGGATGAAGGGAAATGTAACAGGTATGAATCTGCATAAAATGGAGAAGACTGGAAATGGTAATGATGTTAAATAAACATAGGCTAGTTTTCCCTCTTAATTTAATAAAAATGCATATGATTGTTCAAAAAAAAAATAAAAACTTTGTATTTTAGAGTGTATAATGTTTACAATTATATAACAGACGGGGCTGGAAAATGGGGTGTATACTTGCAAAATTCTTACTTTATGTGAACTGGCACAACATTAACTCTTAATAGATCATAGAAGTAAATGACCCAACATCAACTCCTAAAAAGTAAATCAGAAGGCAGGGTTCTTTGTACAACCTTGAAAGGTATCAGGGTGGTAGACTATATTTCTCCTTCCCATCACCTTCATCTGCTAACATTGGGCTTGACCTTGTGATTTTCTTTGGTGATAGAATAGAGCAGAAGAACTAGTTTTGAGATTAGACCTTAAGACACATCGCAAGAATAACATGCTGTAGGTGGCCACAGCCCCATAAAAGAATGAAACACTTGGATCAAACCTGTTTGATTCTCAGCCTGAAAGATAGCTGCCCAATCCATCAACATACATGTGAGTGAGAAACAAATACTTGCTGTTTCAGGACACTGAGATTTCACGGCTATTTGTTATGCTGCAAAAGTTGACTCTAACACACTAGAACTTAAAAATGGGAGCAGAACTATGTAATAAGTAAAATGGATACTACAGAAATACAAAGAATCATAAGAGACTACTCTGAACCATTATAAGCCAACAAATTGGGTAAGCTAGAGGAAACTGGTAAAATCATAGAAACATATAAGAATGAATCATGCAGACATAGAAAATCTAACCAGAACAATAATGAATAAGGAGACTGAGTTCAGTTCAGTTCAGTTCAGTTACTCAGTCGTGTCCGACTCTTTGCGACCCCATGAATCGCAGCATGCCAGGCCTCCCTGTCCATCACCAACTCCTGGAGTTCACCCAGACTCATGTCCATCAAGTCAGTGACGCCATCCAGCCATCTCATCCTCTGTCGTCCCCTTCTCCTCCTGCCCCCAATCCCTCCCAGCATCAGAGTCTTTTCCAATGAGTCAACTCTTCACATGAGGTGGCCAAAGTACTAGAGTTTCAGCTTTAGCATCATTCCTTCCAAAGAACACCAGGGCTGATCTCCTTCAGAATGGACTGGTTGGATCTCCTTGCAGTCCAAGGGACTCTCAAGAGTCTTCTCCAACACCACAGTTCAAAGGCATCAATTCTTCGGTGCTCATCCTTCTTCACAGTCCAACTCTCACATCCATACATGACCACAGGAAAAACCATAGCCTTGACTAGACGAACCTTTGTTGGCAAAGTAATGTCTCTGCTTTTCAATATGCTATCTAGGTTGGTCATAACTTTCCTTCCAAGGAGTAAGTGTCTTTTAATTTCATGGCTGCAGTCACCATCTGCAGTGATTTTGGAGCCCAGAAAAATAAAGTCTGACACTGTTTCCACTGTTTCCCCATCTATTTCCCATGAAGTGATGGGACCAGATGCCATGATCTTCGTTTTCTGAATGTTGAGCTTTAAGCCAACTTTTTCACTCTCCACTTTCACTTTCATCAAGACGCTTTTGAGTTCCTCTTCACTTTCTGCCATAAGGGTGGTGTCATCTGCATTATCTGGTGTCATCTGCATATTTCTCCCTGCAATCTTGATTCCAGCTTGTGTTTCTTCCAGCCTAGTGTTTCTCATGATGTACTCTACATAGAAGTTAAATAAGCAGGGTGACAATATACAGCCTTGACGAACTCCTTTTCCTATTTGGAACCAGTCTGTTGTTCCATGTCCAGTTCTAACTGTTGCTTCCTGACCTGCATACAGGTTTCTCCAGAGGCAGGTCAGGTGGTCTGGTATTCCCATCTCTTTCGGAATTTTCCACAGTTTATTGTGATCCACACAGTCAAAGGCTTTAGCATAGTCAATAAAGCAGAAGTAGATGTTTTTCTGGAACTCTCTTGCTCTTTCCACGATCCAGCGGATGTTGGCAATTTGATCTCTGGTTCCTCTGCCTTTTCTAAAACCAGCTTGAACATCAGGAAGTTCATGGTTCACATATTGCTGAAGCCTGGCTTGGAGAATTTTGAGCATTACTTTACTAGTGTGTGAGATGAGTGCAACTGTGTGGTAGTTTGAGCATTCTTTGGCATTGCCTTTCTTAGGGATTGGAATGAAAACTGACCTTTTCCAGTCCTGTGGCCACTGCTGAGTTTTCCAAATTTGCTGGCATAAGGAGACTGAATGAGGCATCAAAAATCTCTCAGCAAAGAAAGGCCTAGAAGGATAGATATGTACACATTGCTATATTTAAAGTGGATAACAAACAAGGCCCTACTGTATAGCACATGGAACTCCACTCAATATTATGAGGCTGCCTGGATGGGAGCGGAGTTTGGGGGAGAATGGATGCATGTATATATATGGCTAACTCCCTTCACTGTCCACCTGACACTATCAAAACACTGTTAATTGGCTATACCCCAGTGCAGAATAAAAAGTTAAAAAAAAAGAAAAAAGAAAAGTCCAGGACCAGGTGGTTTCACCAGTGAGTCTATCAAACATTTAAATAAGAATTAATACTAACCCTTCTCAAACTCTTTCAAAAAAATTGAACATGAAAGAATACTTCCTAACTCATCTTATGATGCCACCATTACCCTGATATCAAAGCCAGACAAGAAAACTACAAGAAAAGAAAATTACAGCCAATATCCCTAATGAACATAGATGCAAAAATCCTCAACAAAATACTAGCACACCAAATTCAACTACATATTAAAAAGATCATACACCATGATCAGGGACAACCTGAGAGGCAAGTATGTTTCAACGTATGAAAGTCAATAAATGTGGTGATATACCACATTAATGGAATGAAGGATAAAGAACAAACACAACATTCAAGCGGGCAGTTGGAAACAGGGACCTAGATGACCACTCTTCGCTGATTTGGCCCAGATTTGAAGTCATGAAAGAGGATGACATCACCAGAGTCAAATGAGTGCTGCAAGGGAAAAAGATCAAAAAGAGAATCTTGAAAAACACTGTTTACCAGGACAGCATACCGGTGCAGAAACCAAAGGAGGTACAGTGTCAAAATGCTGCTAAAGACTGGATGGAAATGGGTCCGGTGGGTTTGGTAGTTGGAGGCCATGCTTAACTGACCATTAAGTCAAGGAACGGGTGAGGAAACGCAATGACGAACAGCAGTGCAAAGTGCACCTGGAGCATCATTTAGGGCAGCGTGTGAGACTGTGGAAGCCCGTGAGGGGCAGGGGTGGGACAGGCGCTGAGGGGACAGCCCTTCTAGGAAAGGGCTTGTTGAGAATGGGGAGACTGGAGCAAAGCCACTGGAGAGACAGCAACTACCCAAAAGGAACAAGACGGTGGAGGGTGGGGGTGGGGCAGGAAGAGCTGATGAGGCGAAAGGGTCAGGAAACCAGAAAGAGGTGGAAATGAGAGCCAGGTGCAACCTTAACAGCCTTGGAAAAAGAGCCACTAGAAACGGTGGTTTGTCTTCATGACATATTGTTCACACTTCACAGTGTAGCTTCAGGAGCAGGGACAAGCTCCCCTGTCCCCCAGGTCTGGCATCAACCTTCTGGCTGGAACAAAGGAGGAGGCTCTTGTGAGAGCCCTGATAACAGTGATGGTGTCTGTTCCTACCCTCCAGACATTCTGTTCATTCCAACATGACCTTTGAACAGACATGGGACAGGTATTGTTCTCACCAGAAGTCGGAGTGCAGGTTTAGATGTGAAATTGGAGTCACACAGCCTGGAGAGGTGGCCATGCTTCCTGTTTGTCCCCTGGATAGCCCCACCTTGCTCTACAAAGCCTCGATGGTCCCTGAACACCCAGCCCATATGCAAGCCAGAGAAAGCTTTCACAGAATGCTAGCACTTCCAACAAAAATACTTGAACTTTCTGCAGTTCCTTTCATCTGATCCTGATATTTTTCCTTGAAATTGAAACCAGCGGCTCCAAGGAGCATGGAGAAAGGAACTGATGGACAGTGAGATAAAGGAGTTTGGATGTGCCTAAGAAATATAACAAAATCTTGAGGCATCCAAGTTTTTCCATCTGTGTAAAGAACTGCCAATCTTCCTAAATATTAGGAATTGCACTTAAACAGCCATTCCTCTGGATGATGATGATAAAGGTTTACTGCGGACCAGGCACTGTGTCTATCACTTTATATGTGTTATCTCATTTGATCCTAACAAGGCTTCTGTGGGGGAGGTCGGACCACCTTCTTCCTCATTTATAGATGAGGAAATCCTGGCTTGGAGTACGTGAGAGACTGACCAAGTTCATAAGTAGTGGAACGGCGATTTGAACTCTGGAAGAACTTGCATGTCAAACCACCCTATGAGGTCATTTCTCAGAGATACACATACATCATTTTTTCTTAATTATATTGGAAAAAATGCAAAATTAATTTGAATTTTATAAAGCCATCTCTGCATATGTAAGGAGTACTTATGGTATAAATAAGCTATTGGCTTCTCTTTTCTTGTCTACTCCTCAATGATGAATAGTGTAGATAAGAAAGTCACAGAGGCTAAAAACACTAGCTCAGTGGTTCCCCTGGCACACCACCACCGTTCTTATCCTCAGTCTGTATGAAGGCAACTAAGAAGAAACATAAGACATGTAAGTGGGCAAAACAGAATGCAATAGCAACTCCATGTGCTTGTCACTTCCACCCTCTTGATCACCGAACAAGGCAGCAAATGCCCAGGCTTCAGAGCAACATGAATCTCTAGACCAGGATGCTCTCAGAGTGAGGCCTCCAGAACCCTTGCAACATACTCACTGGGAATACTTGTTTAAAACGCAGATTCCTGGAGTCTAGACCTTCTTTTTGAATTACTTATGTGTGTGTGGAGAACCTGTGGGCTTCCCAAGCGGTTCAGACGGTAAAAAATCTGCCTATAATGTGGGAGATTCCCTGGGTTCGATAGGTTCGATCCCTGGATCAGGAAAATCACCTGGAGAAGGGAATGGCTACCCACGCCAATACTCCTGCCTGGAGAATTCCATGGACAGAGGAGCCTGGTGGGCTACAGTCCACAGGGTCACAAAGAGTTGGACATGATTGAGCCACTAACAAACACACAAAAAACATACTTTCCAAATTTCAAGAGCTCCAGTTGCACAATCGGTTAGCATGTGGTACTCATACAGCAGTACATGCAGAGCAAAGCTGAGGTTATGATTTCATGCCTCCCCTGGAGAATGGCCCTTTGGGCTTCCCTAGTGGCTCAGACAGTAAAGAATCTGTCTACAATTCAGGAGACCTAGGTTAAGGTCTGTGAGTCAGGTGTCCTTAGGCATCCAAAGTTTGGGATCCCTGCTGCCAAAGGTTTGTCCCGAGCATGTCATGACTGAAGAGACACTAAGATAAATAATGTAAAGGTCAATGACAGAATGAACAATGGTGAGGGTGGGGTGGTGATGGAGTAGGACTCTTGGGTGGAAGTGCACGTTTGCTATTTCTCATCTTGTCATAGCAGCCTAACTGGTAAAGACAAAATACCAGCTTAAGTTCACTGTTTCTAGCAAAAAGGGGTTCTCAAAATGAGGAAATAAAAGAATATAATGATCAGGCTTCAGAGTTAAAAGAAGGGGAAGAGAAACAATGGGTTGTACAAGTAGAATTTAACAAATATTGACATTGAGAACATTGTTAAATCAATATATTAGGAGTTGGTTAAACAGACTGAAGCATTACGAGGGGAACCAATACGAAAAATGAAAACACATCTATGAACCTTTCAAATTACTAAGAGAATAAAACATAACATAAAATAATACATAGAAATAATATAACATAAAACAATATAAACAATAAAGGAAAATAAAGCTAAAGTGCGGAAGCAGAAGATAAAAAATTAAAACCAACGAAATCTGTTCTAAGAACAAGCATAAATAGATCTGAACCTAAAAAAGCACCCCCATAATAGCTTAAAGCAACTCACTTGACTATGTAGTACACAAAAGAGCAGTATCTAGAATAAATTGAACCAGAAATATTAAAAATAAAAGGATGGGCAGATACTGTAACAAAAGCAAGTGGATATTTTAACTTTAATAGGAGATGATGTTGAACTCAAGACAAAAAGCACTAAATGAAACCAAGGGGACAATTTATAATGATTAAGGGAATGATTCAAAATGAGGCTATAATTGACCTTTCTTTAAGTACAAAATGACAACAAAACAGCAACAACAAAGACAATAAAGCAGAAATACAGCAGAAAACATTTTACATATGCCTAGAACAATCAAGGAAGAATACATAAAAATACAATAATAATAGGGTAATTTAAATAATTCTTTTCAGTCCTGGAAGCTCTAATGGGCAAAATGGTGAGGCTCCAAACCCAATTAACAATAAGGTTGAACACACACACAACGCACACACATCTACACATACACATATACAATTTATATATATATACACATATATATGACTTTGTACCCTGAAAACAGACAATCATTATTTTCTAAGAACTGATGGAATAAAAATGGGCCTCATTATCTCCAAGGCTACAAAATTAGAAATGAATTAAAAATTAGAGGAAACTCATAAAAATCTCCTAGCTACCTGTTAATTTTTTATCTTATTTAAACAATTTTTGTAGAAATCACAACTAAACCAGCAGAAGTTAAAGAAAATAGCTACAACAAAAATAGTAGGGCAAAATAGCAGATAACTTGAAAACAAATCCACAAACACACAAAAATTTAATAATAATAGACCAAATGTATATATATATTTTCAGATATGAAGCTAAGTACACAAACTTAGGTAAATTCCAGGACCTAACCTGAAGAAGGCTCTGAATATCATAGCAGTGAATGCAATGGAGGGTAGAGAATAGAATTTTAGACTCAGTTATCAAGGAATCCCACAAATAAGATGAGGAGTTGGAAATACCACTTCCACATAAAATTGGAATTCTTCAGAGCTGAAAAAAAATCTGAAATTTGCCCACAAACACAGGTGAGCAACTAGGAATCTTGTCTCTCTTAGCTTGTGGGCTGGATAGAAAAATAATGTTTCCCTAAGGTTTTGTAAACCATAGGCCTCCTCTCATGCAGATTTGAGATTGGAAACAATAGCACATTCATAGTCTGTATTGTCCAAGATTAGAAATTAACATAAAATGTTATCTTGGGCCATTGATAAGCCCTGAAGCATCTGGCAGAAAGAAGTCTATAATCTCTCTTGAGGAAGAAGCTCACAAGCCAGACAATATATTATTCTCATACATAAAGATCTCCCAAATTCTCACTATTTGCTATAATATAAATTGAAAATAAATGCAACAGGAGAAGAAATACATGACTTATAAAGGAATAATAATTTGGCTAAAATTCCTCTTCTCAGTGGCAGTTATATAGCTCAGACACGCTGAGGGGAAATAACTGTCAACCTGGAATTCTATACCTAATTAAATTTTCATACAAGAATGATGCTAAAGATATTCTCATATAGAAAAAGACTAAGAGAGTGAGTGACTAACAGATCCTTCAAAAAGAGACAATGACATCACTCCCACATGAACTCTGAATGCAGCTCCATACACAACGGATTAGTAAGAGAGAGCTGACCCACCAAAACTCTCTCACACATTAAGTATTATGAAGTACTCACTAAGTATTACCTACAGAAGAATTGATGCTTTTGAACTGTGGTGTTGGGGAAGACTCTTGAGAGTCCCTTGGACTGTAAGGAGATCCAACCAGTTCATCCTAAAGGAAATCAGTCCTGAATATTCATTGGAAGGACTGAGGTTGAAGCAGAAACTCCAATACTTTGGCCACCTGCTGTGAAGAACTGACTCATTTGAAAAGACCCTGATGCTGGGAAAGATGGAAGGCAGGAGGAGAAGGGAATGACAGAGGATGAGATGGTTGGATGACATCACTGACTCAATGGGCATGAGTTTGAGTAAACTCTGGGAGTTGGTGATGGACAGGGAGGCCTGGTGTGCTGCAGTCCATGGGGTTGCAAAGAGTCGGACATGACTGAGTGACTGAACTTAACTGAACCTATATTCTTCCTTTAGGAAGATCCAACTAAGACACAGCGTGGGTAAGGAATAAAAATAGTCTTCCACTGAATCTTATTTTCTGGAGAAAACAGCACCATTCTCCCCCACCACACCCTACCCCTCCCCCCAAAAAAAGGGCAAACCAAAGGCTAGGGCAATGGTTCTCAATCATGGCTGAACATTAAAATCACCTAAGAAGCTTCAGAAGCCTTGTGATGCCTGTTTGACCCCAGAGATTATGATGAATCAATGTGAGGTATCTGAATTTGGGTGTGTCTTGGCACACACTTTATCTTGATAAGATATCTTAGAGAGAGTCATAGATAATTAGCTAAACTACTAACAGAATCATGACCCACAGAAACTTGAGATAACACGTTTATTGTTTTAATTCACTCTGTTTTGGAGTTATTTGTTACATGGAAATAGATAAATAACATATTGAGTATTTGTAATACAGGGTACTTGTGTATTTTATATCAGACTTTGGCCTAAAGAGATTGTGTCCTCTCTGAAGCCTTTGTTCATACTATACAGTCCATGGAATTCTCCAGGCCAGAGTACTGGAGTGGGTAGCCTTTCCCTTCTCCAGGGGATCTTCCCAACCCAGGGATTGAACCCAGGTCTCCTGCATTGCAGGCAGAGTCTTTAGCAGCTGAGCCACCAGGGAAACCCTCCCAAAGAAAGGCAATGTCAAAGAATGCTCAAACGACCACACAGTTGCACTCATCCCTCATGCTAGTAAAGTAATGCTCAAAATTCTCCAAGCCAGGTTTCAACAATATGTGAACCATGAATTTCCAGATGTTCATGCTGGACTTAGAAAAGGCAGAGGAACCAGAGATCAAATTGCCAACATCCACTGGATCATCGAAAAAGCAAGAGAGTTCCAGAAAACATCTATTTCTGCTTTATTGACTATGCCAAAGCCTTTGACTCTGTGGATCACCACAAACTGTGGAAAATTCTGAAAGAGATGGGAATACCTGACCCACCTGACCTGCCTCTTGAGAAATCTGTATGCAGGTCAGGAAGCAACAGTTAGAACTGGACACGGAACAACTGATTCCAAATAGGAAAAGGAGTATGTCAAGGCTGTATATTGTCACTCTACTTATTTAACTTATATGCAGAGTACATCATGAGAAACGCTGGGCTGGAAGAAGCACAAGGTGGAATCAAGATTGTGGGGAGAAATATCAATAACCTCAGATATGCAGTTGACACCACCCTTATGGCAGAAAGTGAAGAAGAACTAAAGAGCCTCTTGATGAAAGTGAAAGAGGAGAGTGAAAAAGTTGGCTTAAAGCTCAACATTCAGAAAACTAAATGCATCCTGTGATGCATCCAGTCGCATCACTTCACGGCAAATAGATGGGAAACAGTGTAAACAGAGACAGACTTTATTTTGGGGGCTCCAAAATCACTGCAGATGGTGACTGCAGCCATGAAATTAAAAGACGCTTACTCCTTGGAAGGAAAGTTATGACCAACCTAGATAGCATATTGAAAAGCAGAGACATTACTTTGCCAACAAAGGTTCGTCTAGTCAAGGCTATGGTTTTTCCTGTGGTCATGTATGGATGTGAGAGTTGGACTGTGAAGAAAGCTGAGCACCGAAGAATTGATGCTTTTGAACTGTGGTGTTGGAGAAGACTATTGAGAGTCCCTTGGACTGCAAGGAGATTCAACCAGTTCATCCTAAAGGACATCAGTCCTGAATATTCATTGGAAGGACTGAGGTTGAAGCTGAAACTCCAGTACTTTGGCCACCTGATGTGAAGAGCTGACTAATTTGAAAAGACCCTGATGCTGGGAAAGATTGAAGACGGGAGAAGGGGATGACAGAGGATGAGATGGTTGGATGGCACCACTGACTCAATGGGCATGAGTTTGAGCAAGCTCCGGGAGTTGGTGATAGACAGGGAGGCCTGGCGTGCTGCAGTCCATAGGTTCACAAATAGTTGGACATGACTGAGCAACTGAACTGAACTGACGATACTTGACATACTAAAGAAAGACCAATGACTGCCTGAGCTCCAGCTCCATAGCTGCTTGGCCAACATCCTTGGTTTTACCATCTTCCTTTCTGTCATCTTTATGAAGGTATAATAATTCTTGCCCTGCTTTTCGTAGTTACCATAGCCACCAGGTGACATTATACAGGTGAAAACATTTCTAGCAAGTGAAGTACTGAATGTAATACAGACAGTTTTAAGAAGCCAGACACAGCTCTATTGTCATTGTTCCGTTCCTTTAAATTATCTATCCCTTGCAGTCTCAACTGGGTTTTCATAGCCTCAGAAATATGACTGATTGCAACTATGTACCACCTGGCTAGGCTAAAAGCAACACTGAGGTTCTACTGATGGCTCCATGTTTTCAAAGAGTCCTTTCCTCCTTTACGGGGTTGGCTGTCAGACTACATCCTGGCAGGTGGAGATGAGCACTTCCTTCCGTGAATCGGGGTGGGGCCAAAGCAGAGGTCTTTCCTTACATTATTAGTACAACTGAAGTCTCTTCTCTGTTAAGTAGACAAAGAAAGTACCTCATGACTTCCTGTGTTCTATTCTCCAGGGTCTCATCCTTGTCAGGAAATACTGGATTTAGAGAGGAAATGTGTTTGCTAAAATAGAAATAATAATTAAGTCATGTAAATCAAAATAACAAGATATGTATGGGTTTTTTTTTAAACTAAAGTCCAGTGAAACAGATCTAAATATAATCGTATGAATATCTGACTGAGGTCAGTTCATTAACAAGAATTTGTCAAACAACATGTGTCCAGATGTTTTTGTGCTAGTCAAGTACTGCTCTGCCTTCTGTGACATGTGTACAGCAGATTTGTGATACTTTACTGATCAAAATCAGGATTCCATTAGAAAATAATCTCAATAAACAGCATATAGTATATTTGCAAAAAAACAAAACAAAACACAAGAATGATCAATTTGATAAGTGAGTAGAAACAGGATGGGAGGTAGAGGTGGATGTCAAACATCTTAGAGTATACTTCTTTATATCTTTCTGATTTTTGAACCATGTAAATGTCTTATATATGCAAAATGACCCCAAAATTAAATCCAAATGGATTTTTTAAACTCTAAAATTGAATACAAACAGAAGCAAGTAAACTTAAATACATAAGTTGATAAAATAGCCACCCTTGAAAAGTAACTCTTTCAAGTAACTTTTCATTTTAAGGAGCTTCTGATTCTGACTAACCTAAGTCACTTTTATTTCTGACATCTGTAATGGAGTATATTCTAAGGTAAAAAGAATGACCAAGAAAGCTGAAACTTCACTTACTAGATTTGTTGATAATTCTAATTCTGGTATTTGTAATGATTAATTGTGTATCACTGTCACTGGGTGGATCTTTGAGAATGTTTTTGGATGAAATCAAGATTTGATTGGTAGGACTTCCCTGGTGGCCCAGTGGTTGGGAACCCACCTGCCAATGCCGGGGACACAGTTTGACTCCTGGTCTGGGAAGATTCCATGTTTCGAGGGGCAGCTAAGCCTGCTCACAGCAACTGCTGAAGCCTGTGCCCCATACAGCCCGTGCTCTGCAACAAGAGAAGCAGCAGCAGTGAGAAGCCCACGTACCGCAGTGAAGAGTAGCCCCCGCTCTCTGCAATAAAGAAAGCCTGTGCGGCAGTGAGGACCCAGCACAGCCAAACCTTAATCTACTTTTAAAAAAGATTTCACTGGTAGACTGAGGAAAGCAGATGGCTTTCCCTAATGGGTGGGTGAGTCTCCAACTCATTGAGGACTTGAACAAAAAGGTTAATTCTTTTCTCAATTAAGAGGGACCTTCTTCTGCCTGGTGGCCTACAAGCTGGGACATGATTTTTTCCCTGCCTTTGGGCTCAAACTGAAGAACTGACTCTTTCTGGGTCTCAAGCCTGCCAGCATGGACTGAGTCCATTTTCAGTGGACTGAAACTACACCCCTGGGTCTCCCGCTTGTCCACTCACCCTGCAGATCTTGGAACCTGTCAGTTTCCATAATTGTCCGGGGCCAATTCCTTACAGCGAATCTCAAACAGAGGGACAGAGAGGAAGAGCTATTGGTTCTGTTTCTCTAGAGGAACCCTGACCAATACCAATATAACTCTAAAACAATTTATTTTTATTCTGGATAAGGGAAATAAGCAAATATATGAATCTTCTTAAGAAATAAAAGTTTCTCTGTAAGAAAAAAAAGACATGAAAATATAAAAGAAGATAAGGAAAGGCCTTATCTTATGACATTTGTGTGGAAACTCATTAAGGACTCATGATTACTGTGAAAACATTGCCCAGCTTTGTTCAGTGAAGTGACTATGAGCACTATGAGCACCGCGTGGCAGTGAGCACGCATGGCACCCAGAGTTTGGTTTCTAAATCTTGCTCCCCATTTCAAGGGGAGAAATGGTTGATTTCAGATCTGGGTCAGAAGAGACATAAGATGAGTCTGGGACAGTTTGTGCCAGAAAACAAAGTGGTGATCAAAGACTCACAGGGTCACGTAAAAAGGCTATGGGTCCCAAAGAAAGGGGCTCCCGCTGGTGAATCTAGGGCAACCTGGGCATTGGAAAAATGATGGTCATTGTTTATAACAAGTTAAATTGCAAAAACCATGAATTTATAATTATACAAAAAGGAGGGAAGACAGGGAGGGAATGATACAGAGAGAAATGGAGGTGGAGAGAAAGCTTTTTTTTTTTTTAACAGAATGCCAGCTAATAAATATAGAATAGATTACACAATCCAAAAAAAATCATCAACCTTCAGTCCCAATATAATAATTCAAACTGTCAGGGATCATCATGGATTCTTAAATTGTTGGACAAAATATTGCTAATGATGCACTATTCTCACAATTCCAAAGCATTCACCATCCCTACTATTTACCAATCTGAAAAAGAAAACTATTATCTACACAGTGGTGGGGTCTGGTGGCCTTAGCGAAAGTAAAAAAAAAGGATTTTAGGACAATTTAACATCCTATGCCTCTTGTAATGAAATAGTAAGTTCTCAACACTACCTATGTAATATTCTTCAGAGAACTATTTAACCGGAATCAAATCATACATTTAGTCTTTACTCCAAGTTACAGTAAAAAGCACCAGCAATTACCAGGAACAAAAGAAACACTATCAAGAGGACACAGATGAGTCTAGAAGGTAGGATGTTTTACAAGGAGACTGGCCTGCACTCTTCACAAAATACAATGTCACAAAGACAGAAAAGAAGTCATCAAACATATGATACAAGTGTTGCATCATAAAGAAACTGAAGAGTGGTAACAGCCATGCACATGGCTTGACTCTTAATAGGATCCTGAATTGAATGAAAGAGTACAGACTATATATAAGGTGATGCAATGAAATACTGTTCATTTTATCAGGTAGGACAATGACATCAGAGTCATGCAGAGGAATATTCTAAGGAGATTCATGAGGAAGTATTTAGAGGTGAACGTGTGGTGACTGCAATTTATTTCAAATAGCTCAGCCAGAAAGGCTAATATATGTATATTAAACCCAGAGAAAAAAGGGGGAGGGACGGAGAGGCAGGACAGAACAAGCAAATGGGGCCGAATTGGCGGATCCGGGTCAGGAGTAAATGGGTTCTTTTTTTTTTTTCCATTGTTCTGTATGCTTGAAAAATTTCAAAATCAGAAGTTGAGGGGAAAGTATTGGTGATAATAATACTGTTGAAAAATCAAATTAAGTTGCTGCAGGAAAGAGAAATGATTGATCTGTGTTTTTAGATAAGAATAGAAACTCCCCCACGGCTGGGGAGGAACACCGCGCCACCCTCCAGTTCCCCCTGTGACTCTGCGCACCTCATTAATTTAAAAGGGCAAACCTGATCCACGTCCTTGCACGCGCTCACTACAAAAGCAAGGAGTCCTTTTTCAGGGCAGCCAAGGGTCCAGGGAGGCAAAGCTGACAGAATGAGAGGACCTTCTTTTTTCTTCCCCAGAACAAAGAGCTGGGAGGGACGCAAATAGGACTTGTCTTTGGGAGGTGGAGCAGGCATATGTCAACTGCACAATCAGGATGAGAAAGGCAGCAAAGTGAGCGAAGGAATAGGAATCTGGGGCTGAGACGTGGGCTCTGAGATGGAAGCTGAAAATAATTCGATGCACTCGAGTGACGTTTCCCAACCTCCTGGAAAGAGTTTTGGCTTTTCCTTTTTTCTTTGACTATTGTTAAGGGAAGACTTTCTGTGATCTCTCAAGTGCCTTCTGATTATTTCCCCTGCCTCTACCCCTTCCCCCACATAACTGGTTATCTCCACGACCTCTCCTCCCTATCCCTCCTCCGTGACACTCAGAGAAGCACTTGGCAGCTAGTTTCCTGGTACCTATTCGGGTTTTCCAGGGTCAGCCTCTCCCCAAGGAGCCTCTTCTATTACCAGGGATTTGAAAGCACCACCCAATGCTAAGAGATTTCCAAACAGCCACGGAGAAGCGTGGCCTCACAGCATGAACTGGAAGCACATGTTTTTCAAATTCACTGCTAAATAGACTATTTTTAATTTACTACAGGCAAAAAAAATCAATAACTTTGAAAGGGTGTGCTCAATGCTAGCTGGGTTAAAATATACACATATGCTGTTTTCCTCATTCTTGGTGAGAGTCCCTAGATTTTTATTTCTGTGCAATGAAGGGTGGATAAGACTTGTTGATGCCGGTTGAGGGGCCCCCCCAGAATGGAGAACAGGCCAGGGTACCCTGACACTTCATTTCTTCTCATGAAGTCTGTACAAAATATCTTCTACTGCAACTTTTCATAAGCTTTTCTTCTCAAAGAGTCAGATTATAGATGTATTGAGCTCAAGCATAAGATAGTTGCTTTTTTCCTTATTACCTATTTTATTTTTAAAATTAATTTTTATTGGAGTATAACTGACTTATTAGAAAAGACCCTGATGCTCAGAAAGACTGAAGGCAGGAGTAGAAGGGGATGACAGAGGATGAGATGGTTGGATGGCATCACCAACTCAATGGACATGAGTTTGAGCAAGCTACAGGAGTTGGTGACAGTCAGGGAAACCTGGCGTGCTGCAGTCCATGGAGTGGCAAAGAGTTGGACACAACCAAGTGACTGAACTGAACTGATAGTTGATTTACAATGTTGTATTAATTTCATGTGTACAGCAAGGTGAATCAGTTGTACGTATACATATATCAACTCTTTTTTAGATTCTTCTCCCATGTAGGTGATTACAGAGTACTGAGTATAGGTCCCTACACAGTAGGTCCTTACTAGCTGTGCATGCGTGCTAAGTTTTTCAGTCGTGTCCGACTCTTTGAGACGCTGTGGACTGTAGCCCGCCAGGCTCCTCTGTCCACGGGATTTACCAGACAAGCATACTGGTGTGGGTTGCCATTTCCTTCTCCAGGGGATTTTTCCGACCCAGGGATTGAACCCGTGTCTCTTACGTCTCCTGCATGGGCAGGCAGGTTCTTTACCACTAGCGCCACCAGGGCAGCCCCTTGTTAGTTTTCTATTTTATATATATGCTAGTATGTATGTGTCAAACCTCATCTAAGACAGTTGTTTTTGTATAATCCAACAAGTACCCATTTCCCCAAAAGTCCCCAGTGTCTGATGGATACTACGTATATACACACTCAATACAACTGAAAACACTTTATTCTCCTTTTCATCCTGGGGACTTGGTTTTGCGGGATGGGTATTAGTTGGATGGAACCACAAACTGGCTAAATTTACTTCCCCTTTCACACTGACTGCAAAGACATTCAGAGCCAAATTTGAAATCCACCTCTAGCAGTGTGATCAAAATATTATGCCCTGCCTTTGGGGCACTAGTCTTACTGCCTTATGATGTATTAGGGGCTTCTCTGGTAGCTCAGTTGGTAAAGAATCTGCCTGCAATGCAGGAGACCCCAGTTCAATTCCTGGGTTGGGAAGATCTGCTGGAGAAGGGATAGGCTTCCCACTCCAGTATTCCTGGGCTTCCTTTGTGGCTTAGCTGGTAAAGAATCCACCTGCAATGTGGGAGACCTGAGTTCGATCCCTGGGTTGGGAAGATCCCTTGGAGAAGGGAAAGGCTACCTACTTCAGTATTCTGGCCTGGAGAATACCATGGACTGTATAGTCCATGGGGTCGCAAAGAGTTAGATATGACTGAGTGACTTTCATTTCACTTATGATGTTTTACTTTATATTGGTTGTCATTCTGTAAGTTGCCTTGAATTCTTCTTGGAAGAGGAGGCACGTTCAGGATGAAGAGAACACTGCCAATAATCAGGGATCATTTACTTAAGAGCACCAGGCCCAGACCCTCCAGGAACAGCAAATCCCTGGAGAGCAGTTCTCAGTTGGCAAAGCTAATACATAAAGCCGCCGTTTTGGTTTCTTACAAAGCATAAAGCGCATTAGGGAAGGAGGTGGTGCTGTGGCCCACCCCCCACCCCCACCCCCGGGTACACTGCAGACCTCTCCAGGATGCGCAGATTAGAGCACCGAGAGCAGTAGGAACTCATTGTGCTAAACACTTGACATGCATTAGGCGCATATACTCTTTTAACAACCGTGCAAAGGAACACTACTATCCTACTTATAAAAAAACTGAGTCTTACAGAAATTGTTGCCCAAGGTCACACAGCTGGAAGAAAATGGCAAAGCAAGACTTAAAACCTGGTGGGACTGATTCAAAGTCCTAGGTCTTTGTAGCCAACTGCCTGTCCACCCTTCTGTTTCCCCATATGTCATGTGTGTGAATGTCACGTCTTTGATCACTGAAAAGGCTGCTACATGAAGTCTCTAAAGTATGTTAATTCTTTGGAGGAAAAGAACCTTAAAAACATAAAGCCATGTGGATTGAGGCTAAAGAACCCTAGATGACTGCCTGGTTTGATTTTGGGCCCCTGTGAAGATTAGGGAGCAAATGTCAAAGAACAGATCTTGCTCTCTGGCATCTGTAGATGTCACAAGCAATCATGGAAAGTCTGGAGAAGTCCCGCAGATTTCTGTAATCACAGCATTTAAGTGTTGCAGAGGGGCTTGCCAGCGGGGTGGCCACAGCACCAGCGCCCTGTCCCATCAATGGGCCCAGAGCACAGGCAGAAGCAGGGCATGGAGGGCCCTCTCTTCCTCCTCAGGAGCCATGGTTCCCAGCCTGGACTGCTGACACTGCATTGACCTGTGGGTGCAACACTCGGAGCTCCCTGGGACCTCCAGTGAACCTGCTTCAGCACTTTTGCTTTATATTTCTCAGGTCCCTTGGAACAGTCCTAGGAGGTGTGTCCTGAGATGTTTACTGTCCCCTCCAAAGAGAATCTGTAAGCAATTTATTTTTTAATAAAGTCCTTTCTTTGGGGACCCTTTCCTTCTATTCTGGTATTACTGACACTGGTCCCTTTAAGTTCTCCTCTATTCCCTGCCTTCCTCCATTACCAGACTCCACAGTTTTCTCTTTTTGGAACATTGGAATACCTGCCTGTGCCCAGACTCCTTCTCTGGCTTTGACTTCCAGGTAGTTCCAGTTTACTTAAGTCATCGCTTGTGAGAAGGTCTCTTGACTTCCCTAGAGAGTTGGACCTCTGCTCTAAAGCTCTGCTATAGCGCCCTGTGGTTCTCTGGCGTATAGTTATACACTACATACTACAATACATCCTACACTACTATAATACCTCCACTATGCTACTACAATACATCCCTGTATCCCTGTATAACTGTTTCATAAGACCGTAAGCTCCATGAAGGCAGGTGACACAGCTGTTGATATTTCTCCTGACAATCTTGATTCCAGCCTATGATTCATCCAGCTCAGTATTTCACATGATATACTCTCTATATAAGTTAAATAAGTAGGGTGACAATATACAGCCTTGTTGTACTCCTTTCCCAATTTTGAACCAGTCCATTGTTCCACGTCCGGTTCTAACTGTTGCTTCTTGACTTGCATACAAGTTTCTGGGAGATAGGTAAAATGGTCTGGTACTCCCATCTCTAATAATTTCCCACAGTTTGTTGTGATCCACACAGTCAAACGCTTTAGCATAGTCAATGGAACAGAAGTAGATATTTCTCTGGAATTCCCTTGCTATCTCCATGATCCAGCGAATGTCAGTATTAATTTAATCTCTGGTTCCTCTACCTTTTCTATATACAGCTTGTACATCTGGAAGTTCACATACTGCTGAAGCCTAGCTTGAAGGATTTTGAGCATAACCTTGCCAGTATGTGAAATGAGCACAAGCATATGATAGTTTGAACATTCTTTGGCATTGCCCTTCTTTGGGATTGGAAAGAAAACTGACCTTTTCCAGTCTGTGACCACTGCTGAGTTTTCCAAATTTGCTGGCAGATGGAGTGCAGCACTTTAACAGCATCATCTTTTAGAATTTGAAACAGCTCAGCTGGAATTCTCTCACCTCCACTAGCTTTGTTTGTAGTAATGCTTCCTAAGGCCCACTTCACAATCCAGGATATCCAGCTCTAGGTTAGTGACCACACTATTGTGGTTATCTGGGTTATTAAGACCTTTCTTGTGTGGTTCTTCTGTGTATTCTTGACACCTCTTAAGCTCTGTGTGAAATAAGTTTTGTGTGAAAACTTATTCCCACACAAAAACCTTTTACACAGATATTTATAATCAGCTTTATTTCTAATTGCCAAAACTTGGAAGCAAACAAGATGTTGTTCCGTGGGTGAATGGATAAATAAACTGTGGTACACCCTGGCAACAGATTATTACTTGGCCATGAAAAGAAATGAGCTCTCAAGCCATGAAAATACATGGAGGAAACTTAAATGCAGAGTATTAATACTAAGTGAAAGAAGCCAATGACAGAAGGCCACACACTGCACGATTTCGACTACATGACATTCTGGAAAAGACAAAACATGGAGACAGTCAAATGGTGAGTGGCTGCCAGGGGCTGAAGTGAAGAGAGAAGAGTTGGTGTGGAGTGCAGAGGATTTTCAGGACGACGAAAGTACTCTGATACCATAATGATGATACACATGGCTGTACATTTTCCAAACCCATAGAACACCAAGAGTGAACCCTAATGTAAAGAAGCTGTGAACTTGGGGTGACAGTGATGAGTCAACGTAGATTCATGAGTTACAGCCAATGCCCCACCTGGAGAAGGACCTTGATAAAGGGATGGCAGTGCATGAGGGGGGCAGGGGTACCTGGGAAATCGCTGTACCTTCCCCTCAGTTTGGCTGTGAACCTCAAACTGCTCTAAATTCTCCGAAGGAAAGTGCTTTCACATACATTACTCTTATAACCCTGTAAATTATGTTTCTTATAAAAGACTTCCTTTTTACCAAATTTTTTTTTTTTTTTTTTGATTTGATTTGATTTAGGCTGCTCCAAGTCTTAACTGCAGCATGCAGGATCTTTAGTTGAGGCATGCTTGTGGGCTCTAGTTCCCCGACCAGGGATTGAACCTGGGCCCCCTGCATTTTGATCATAGAGTCTAACCCTCTGGATCATTAGGGAAGTCTCATATTCCCAAATCTTTCATTATTAACATTTTCGCCCTGAAAGTGGTAGTAGGTCTATATTCCCACCTCTCTATAATTTTTCGTTTAGACAACTAACACTTATTTAGCTTTAACAATATACTCGGCACTTTCCCTAAGACTTTTACTGAAAACTTTGTCAAAAGAGGTCTTATGATCCCAAGTTTACAGTCTAGCTGACCATCCCCTGGGCCATGCATCTCCTGGTCTTGTCACTTCAACCCTCTTACCTTGGCTCCTGCACCTGAGCATGACCCCTCTCTCCTGCCTTCTAGTTTCATCTACTGTCCAAGCGGGGCTCTTGCACCTCAGGACCTGGCACAGGAGACTGGTCCTGGCTCCTCTGATACTGGCCATGCTCACCCCTCGGACCTCCCTGCCCTCAGGGAGCTTGAGGGAGGTGCTGCCTCCAGGACCACTCCTTGGTGCTGGCCCATTTCCACCAACTTCATCCTGGCCCTTTCTGGAAGCGAAGCGATTCTGACCCTGGAGCACTTTCCTCACAAGAGTCAAGGACACACACATCCAGCAATTCAAGAGGGCGCCACAGGCAGGGCTGTGAATGCAGCCTGAGGAATGTGGATGGTGACCATGAAATGAGCTGCTGATGGAGAGTTCACTTCCAGAAAGAAGGTCTTGGCTAATCTGCCTGCAGATCTAGAGGTTGCTTTCCTCCCAACTGCAGATATACTGGCTATCGGAAGACACTCAGACTTTAATCGTGGTTAGAAATCTACCTGCCCATGCAGGGGACGAATGTTTGATTCCTGGTCCAGGAAGATTCCACGTACTGAAGGGTAATTAAGCCCATGTGCCACAACTACTGAGCCCACAAGCCACAACTCCTGAAGCCCTCATGCCCTAGAGGCTGTGCTCTGCAACAAGAGAAGCCACTGCAATGAGAGGCCCGTGTACTGCAACTAGAGAGTAGCCCCAGCTTGCCGCAACGAGAGAAAATCCCACGCACAGCAATGAAGACTTAGCATAGTCAAAAATAAACAAATAAATACATAAACTAATCTTGAAAAAAGAAGAAGACACACACTTTTGGAAAAACAAAAGAATGCCCAGCTTGTAAATTAAACCTGACAATACCTGTCAGGGCAGAGGCTGGGCTTTCTGAGCAAAATGGTCAGATTACACACAACTTCAACTCACAGACTCGGGACTGGTCTGGGTTGAGGGTGAAGAAACACCTAAGAACTGCTCCCACTTTTATGAAAAGTGAGGGGCAGTGTGAGGGGTCAGGGAGGGCATCACATGGCGGGGAGTTTCCTGAGGCCACAGCCTGCAGGGAAATGGGGCCCTTTCCAGCATCTGGATGGGAGATTCACATAGCCTACTTTGCAGTGTATAGGGCTTCCCATGTGGGTGGTTCAGACGGTAAAGAATTCACCTACAATGCAGGAGGCCTGGGTTCGATCCCTGGGTCAGGAAGATACCCTGGAGAAGGGAATGGCTACCCACTCCAGTATTCTTGCCTGGAGAATCCCAAGGACAGGGGACCCTGATTGGGCTATAGTCCATGGGGTCACAAAGAGTGGGACACAACTGAGTGACTAACATTTCATAGTTTATAGGCTTGGGTAGTAATTTATTTCTTTTTTTTCAGCGAGGTGGAGAGGGGAGAGGAAGAGAAGGCAGGCCAAGAACAAATCTTCTGACAACCTTTGAATTAGGTGTCTTCACTGTATTGGAAGAAAATATTTGGCTACTGGATTAAAACCTAAAACCCTGAGAATAACAATAAATAAACAAAGCACAGTGGATGAGCACCCCAGGGGAGGGCTGAGCACTTGATCCAGAACTGCAAATGCAAACTTGAACTCTTTTTGAAGTTTTAAGCTTGCTCTTTGAAATTCATCCAATGTTGCATTCTGCCCATTAATGTTTATTTTAATATGAAAATGATACTCTTTGTTCTCTAAAATCTTCAAACAAAAACCCAGTGTTCCAGGAAGGTGTGGCAGGGAAACACATAGCCCAGTTTCATGTATCTTGGAGTTGAAATAAGCAGGTATCCAAAATCTCCATGCATTTAGAGCAACTACTGGCTGACCGATCTCTCTGCCGGGTGATGGAGACAGATTGTAGACCCCAGGTGCTGGGTGACAACGGGAGGCAGAAGGACTCCTCTCCAGGGGAGGGTGGCCAGAGACACTGCAGAGCACCTTGCATGAGTCAGGCTAGGACAGTCCATCTTGGGGTCAGCAGGGGGGTCGCACCTGCTCCCAGCATCCTCAGTGTCCTCATTTGGGTCTGCATTCGCTCAAGTGTGTGAGGCTGTGATTACAGAACTGACATTATGCAGATTACGTGAGCTGCCCTGTCCACGGCCAAGAGACACCTCAGATTTGTTCCATTTCCTCACGGGACTCATTTTCAGAAGGCTGGCACTCATCTCACAGCCCTGGGGCTCAGGCACATCTGGCTGCCTTTGCTTTCTCCTTCGTCTTTGGGACGTGGTTTACCACGAGCCCTGTTCCGTACGTCCTGAGCTGCGCCTTTTGACCTTCACCCCAAAGCATGATGTGGCCCCAACCCAGAGCACAGTTACATCCTACAGGAAAAATTAGGTCACTGTCATTGATCAAAAAGCGGTAATGCAAGATGTTGCTGTTGTTTAGTCGCCAAGTCGTGTTCGATTATTTGTGACCCCATGGACTGCCACACACCAGGCTTCCTTGTTCCTCACCACCTCCCGGAGTTTGCCCAAGTTCATGTTCATTGAATTGGTGAGGCCATTCAACCGTCTCATCCTCTGTCACCCTCTTTTCCTTTTACTCTTTTGCCCAGTACCAGGGTCTTTTCCAATGAATCAGCTGTTCACATCAGGTGGCCAAAGCATTGGTGCTTCAGCTTCAACAAGAGTCCTTCTGGTGAGTATTCAGGGTTGATTTCCTTTAGGATTGACTGTTTTGATCTCCTTGCAGTCCAAGGAACTCTCAAGAGTCTTCTCCAACACCATAGTTCAAAAACATCAATTCTTCGGTGCTTGGACTTCTTTATGGTCCAACTCTCACATCTGTACATGACTACTGGAAAAACCATAGCTTTGCCTAGACAGACCATTGGTGGCAAAGTGATGTCTTTGCTATTTACTTAATATGCTGTCTAGGTTTGTCGTATCTTTCTTTCCAAGGAACAAAGCATCTTTTAAATTCAGGTACAAGATAAAAATTGGAAGATAACCACTAGAAAAATAGAAACAGAATGTATAACTTCCAAAGTAGCAGCAGCAAAGAAAGAAAAAGAAATTAAGAAAAGTCAATTATTCTAGCAGAAAGGAGAAAGAAGAAATGTACCTATAATATACATATACATTATGAACAGAAAACACAAAGTAATACAGTAAAAGTAAAGTTTTAAAATCACAATAAACATAAGATCCATAAAATATGTATTAAAAGATAATAATAAATATAATATAAATGTATTAAACTTATGTTTGTTACACAGATTTAACTCAGTTAATGGAAAAGGATACAACCCACGGAAGATTTAATACAGCTGACTACAAACATATGGAAAGAGTTCTCAGCCTCCCTAGTAATTAAAGAAACAATGAATTCACATATGGATTTTCAAATGACAACCCTTAGTGCTGAAGGGAGTGGGTAGTTTGGCATCCTTTTAAAATGTTGACTGTAAAATGAATTGGAACACATTTTCCGGAATAGAGTCTGCAACATGTATCAAAAGCCTTAAAATATATGCACCTAGCAATTACACTCTGAGGAAATAATCAGATAACATGGGCAAAAAAGTATCTGCAAAGATATTCTAATAAATTATTTACTATATAAAAAACCTGAGATATAAATATCCGACAATTATATTACTACTACAGCTATCACTGCTACTACTCATAGTGAATCACTACTACTACTCATAGTGATAAAATATAGTATTTATTAAGAGTTTATCGCATAGCAGCACTGTTCTAAGGGCTTTACTGATGAACACATGTTGATCTCCATTTTAAACTGTGCGAGGTGGGTATTATAATCACCCCATCTTATAGGTAAGAAAACACAGGCAACACAGAATTTAGTAATTTGCCTGAAGCTACCCTGTGATCAAAGGGAAGAACCCCTGCTTACTTTTTTCTTAGGAAGTTTCTGTTTTCAGGGGCTTGTCCCTTCCCACTTCAAAATGCTTTTGGGGGTCACTCACCACAGTTGAGAGCTGAAGGTCTAGGGCACAGACAGCTGGTGCTGAGAGTCTGATGATAACCCCCACAGCAAGTACTAGAGCCCTTGAGGTCCCCTCCCTCAGGCTGACCGCAACTTCTGGTTAATCTTATGTCATTCCAGTGATTAACCTCTTGCGAAAGACAGAATGACACGGGGGACCAGCGAAGATTACGTAGCAGGTGTGATGGCCAATCCAACCAGTGAACATTGGGACAGATTTTTCATAAAAGCTACAGTGTTTTTCCAGCTCACAGGCTCTTCTAGAACCCCACCACTGCACACTTTGCAGGGGAACCTATGTCCCCTCCCCACGAATCTGGGTGGGTTCTCCAGAATCACTGCGATACTTGCGTTTATGAGATTATGCAGCCAATAAGAAACATATTCTTGAAGAATGAAATGGCAACCCACCCCAGTATTCTTGCCTCGAAAATCCCATGGACAGAGGAGCCTGGAGGGCTACAGTCCATGGGATCGCAAAGAGTCAGACACGACTGAGGGACTCAGCACATGCACACACGCAAAAAAACATGTTCTAGGCAATACTGTGTTTTAATAGCACTAAACATAGGAAACAAACTGTATTGTAAATGGTCACACTGTACACACACATATGTATGTTAGTATAAAAGCTATATTTACACTCAGGCTATTTGGTTGAAGGAACAAGTGTGGAGGCATCACTCACTGAAATACGAACAATCCTTGCTATGCGTACCCAAATCACAGGAAACTTTTTGTCTCTGCTTACTTTTCATATTTCTACAAGGAAATTACTCATATTACTCATGCAATGTGAGATAAAGAACTTGTAATTTCAAAGATCGAAAAAGTCATTGTGGTAGGTGGGGTGGGTGGGGTGGGAGTCAGAAGAGGGAGAAGGCACGTCCTGCCAGCCAACTGGGCGCTTATTTCCTTCCGAAGCTTTCTGGTCCCTCACAGCCTAAGGTCATGTGTCCCCAGCACTTGAGCCAGCCGGGGTCTTTTCCGTCAACCCTCAGCATCTCCAGCTGCGCCTCTCGTCTGTGACCTGTCCAGGGTCAGCTGCTGAGCCTTTGTTCTCTTGGTCCAATCCAAGGAGACACTCAAGTACTTGGGGACTCATATAGGTGTTTCCTTTCCGTCATCCGAGGAAATGAGGCCAGGTGTACAGTCCACAGTGGCAGACAATGGCAATTCATTAAATTCATTCAACAAATGCTGACTGGATACCTACCACGAGACAGACTCCATTTTCAGGCCAAGCAACTTTGCATTCAAGGACAGTAAATTAAATCAGCCTCTTCCAATTCACTTCTCTAGTGCTTTTATTTATTTATTTTTTTAATAAAGATCACAATAAGTTACCTTTGATATAAACCATAAACTCCTCTTGTGGTAAGATTATAAAAGTTTTGGGGAATTCCCTGGCTGTCCAGTGGTTAAGATGCCATGCTTCCAATGCAGGGGACACAGGTTCAATCCCTGGTCAGGAAACAAGGATCCCGCACGCAGTGGGGCACAGCCAAAAAATAAAAATAAACAAAACAAACAAACAAAAAAATATCACACAGCTGAATATTAAATAACATTAAAGATCTGAGCATTAAAAAATAAGTTCTTTGGGAGTAAGACTTTTGCTTCCCTGGCTCAGATAGTAAAGAATCTGCCTGCAATGTGGGACTTCTGGGTTCAGTCCCTGGGTTGGGGAGATCCTCTGGAGAAGGGAACAGCTACCCACTCCATATTCTGGCCTGGAGAATTCCACGGACAGAGGAACCTGGTAGGCTGTATATAGTCCATGGGGTTACAAAGAGTTGGGCAACACTGAGCGACTTTCACTTTCACATAAGCTCATACATACCAACAAATGTCCAAGTAATTATTTGATTGTGACTCACTGAAATTAAAAAAAAATTTTTTTAATATTCATTTATTTTAATTGGAGGATAATTACTTTACAATATTGTAATGGTTTTTGCCATACATCAATATGAATCAGCCATAGGTATAAATGTGTCTCCTCCATCCCACTACTGGGCATATATCCTGAGGAAACCAGAATTGAAAAAGACACATGAAAAAAAAATACATGTACCCCAATATTCATTGTAGCACTAAGGCAATGGCACCCCACTTCAGTACTCTTGCCTGGAAAATCCCATGGATGGAGGAGCCTGGAAGGCTGCAGTCCATGGGGTTGCTGAGGGTCGGACACGACTGAGCAACTTCACTTTCACTTTTCCCTTTCACGCATTGGAGAAGGAAATGGCAACCCACTCCAGTGTTCTTGCCTGGAGAATCCCAGGGACGGGGAGCCTGGTGGGCTGCCGTCTATGGGGTCGCACAGAGTCGGACACGACTGAAGTGACTCAGCAGCAGCAGCAGCAGGACATGGAAGCAAACTAGATGTCCATCAGCAGGTGAACGGATAAGGAAGCTGTGATACACACACAATGGAGTATCACTTAGATTCTTAACTGAGTTCCTCAGTTTTTAATCACGCTCTGTAGCATCCCTGCCCGTCCCCCAAATGAAATCAAGGCTGCGGCACAGAAACCACTTGCCGCACTGTTACCATCTAGCTGTACTTTTAAAGCAGTGAACTGTCTCCTTTGGATGGAACTGTCCTGCCTAGGAAGTTTAGAAAACACTTCCTGCCGAAAGCACACCTTTCCTCTCTGACTTGCCCAAGTCTGAGCAGGCAGTCTGAGGAGGCTGACAGTCCTTCAGATTCAAACCTGCCCTCAGGAAATACCCTCAGCATTTTTGGGTGCAAATCTCGAGAGATTCTTCCCTGGGACCCCATTTTTTACCTTTCCCTGGATCATCCCGGACCTTCCAACCCTTCTTACAAAAGCCATATGTAGATTGACAGCTTCCAGAATCCTTTACAACAGGTGAGTTTCTCCTTGAAATAGAATGCTGATGAGTTTAGCCTTTTATCTCTTACAAATTCTCTTACTCTTTGTTTTCACTTATTTCTTTAAAAATTTTTAAATTTTATTTGTTTTTAATTGAAGGATAATTGCTTTACAATATTGTTTTGATTTCTGCCATATACCAACGTGAATCAGCCATAGGTATTTATATGTCCCCTCCCTCTTGAACCTCCCTCCCACCTCCAACCCCACCCCACCCTCTAGGTTGTCATGAAGCTCCTGTTTGAGTGCCCCGTCATAAAACAAATTCCCATTGGCTATCTATTTTACACATGAAAAATAAAAGTGAAAGTGTTAGTCGCTCAGTTGCGTCTGACCCTTTGCGACCCCATGGACTGTAGCCCACCAGGCTCCTCTGTGCCTGGAATTCTCCAAGCAAGAATACTGGAGTGGGTTGCCATTCCCTTCTCCAGGGGATCTTCCCCACCCAGGGATCAAACCCGGGTTGTAGTGTATATCACTCTTAATTGTTGAGATGCTGAGGAAACAATGGTCAGAGAAACGTTTCATCCACGAGAAATCAATCTGAGAAAAGGCAGATAAAAACTCTTTAAATAACTTTTTTCTCTTGGCCTGTGTTCCACACTATTTTTTAATGTTATTCATTTATTTAAGGACATATCACTTAATTTAGAAAACATATAAGATAACTTTAGATTTATGATAACATAAACTTTATTCCCTTAGACTCCCTACACTAGTCTAAACTAAATCAACATGAGCTCCAAGTAGATTACTGCTTGACTGTTTTGGGGACTTTTCCTCCCTGTAGTTATCAAATATTTACACAAAATAATTAACTAATAAAAAATATTTTTCTTACACATTGAACACTGAAAGAGAAAAATAGGCTGCATGCCTCATAAAGAAACGTCCTTCTAGTATTGGGTTGGCCAAAAAATTTATTCTGGTTTCTCCATAATATCTTACAGAAAGACCCAAATGAACTTTTAGGCCAACCTAATAGTTAACTGGACCAAGCAATCAAGAAGCACAACCATTCCTGATATCTGTCTCCTTTCCTCCCTCCCTTAAAGAAGTGAATCAGGATCTAGAAAGCAGACTGAGCCATTTTTCTCACAGTGTTCTGAAGGGTCCATTCATTCAAAGGTGGACAGTAAACAAACATCGGGTCACAAGTGTAACAGCCTCGAGGGGATTCTGTATGTGTTTCAATTCTCACTCGGGGTCCTTGATGCTCTATTCTTTTCTATCTCTACTAGTTTCCTTAAGGAAAGGAACATCTCCTCTCTGAGAAAATTGTGGGCAACAAGTTTCTTAAAAACACATTTTTCTCTCCACGAACAGAAGCCAGTGCCAGAGCTGTGGTCTCCACCCTCCTTGCTTCCCCCAGACATTCAAGGGCTGACGGGCTGCAGCACGAGGAGCCAACTCACTGCCTTGTGTCCGACGTGCAGCTCCCAGTAGAACGTTTGTCATATGGAATTTTGGAGTTCTCTGCCATCACATGGACAGCAAAGGATCATGAACAAGCCCTTTAATGTCTGGGTCAGATGGGCTGAGAAAACAAGCCACAATCACAAGCCATACACCCTCAGATCATCGGCTTAATTAGGACACTGAGAGAGAAGGGTTTGATTTTTCAGTCCAGCTGAGTTCTGATGGCAGAACCTTCTGGGGCTGCCAGGCCATTCCTGCCCTGTGCGTGTGTGCATGCTAAGTCACTCAGTCGCGTCTGACTCTTTGCAACCCCCTGGACGGTAGCCCACCAGGCTTCTCTGTCCATGGGATTCTGACGGTAACCCACCAGGCTTCTCTGTCCATGGGATTCTCCAGGCAAGAATACTGGAGTGGGTTGTCATGGCCTCCTACAGGGGATCTTCTCGACCCAGGGATTGAACCCACATCTCCTGTGGCTCCTTCATTGCAGGCAGATTCTTTACCCCTGTGCCACCGGGGGAAGCCCTTCCTGCCCTGTTTCCAGCTCAGGCAGCTGTCCTGACGTGGATTTTTCAGCTGTCAGTCGTAGAACCTAAAGGCTTTGGGCAGTACAGTGCCTATGAGGCCACAAAGAAATACAGCAGGGTGCGTAGCTCTGCACTGGAGGTTATGAGCAACTTTTTTCTTAATGTGTTTTCAATTTTCAAAATTGCCTACCATAATTTATATAATTTTTAAAAGGAATTTAAACAGTAGATGGAAAACTCGATGGAAAAGACAGTGGTTCTTCGTAGAGACCCCGGTGCTGCTGAGTTCTCAGGAGACCAGAAGACTGCTTGCAACCTATCCCTAGAGGTTTCCCCAGAGCCTTTCAGAAGTGCCATGGGGGCACATGTGACCATAACCCTCCTGCACTGACCCCCCACTCCCAGGGTGGTGATCCATGACAGAGCAGAGCAGTAGGGAAAGAAAGAACTAGCCCGACTTATATTATACAGCTTATAAGTCACTCTGACAAATGCTCAGCCCTAAAATCGCCCATGTTAACCAATGGACCAGCTGTGCGTTGGAGAGAAAGAAAACCACAGAGCTCCCTCTGCAGGCCGTGGACAGTATTAACTGACCTCCTCTCCATCCCCGGCTTCCTTGTAAGACTCCAAGACCCTTGTCAACAAGGATGTGGTTATTTTTAAATGAAATGAAATGTGCTGACATTCAGAAAAACAAAAATAAAAAACCTTTCTCCTGTGCATTCTAGGGTAGCAGAGCAAACAGTATTTTAAACACACATAGAAAACAGCAATAGCCCTTGTAATTTCAATTCCGTGAAAAAATTCAGCAGGGGGTGATTAAAATAGCATTACCAGCTCGAGAGCCAAAACCAAGGCGCAAGGCAGTGTTTCCAGTTGCAATGGACAAAAGCCTGCCTCATGTCCTCAAGCTGCTTCGTGGAACTGGAGTTGGTAGAACAAAGCTAACAGGTTCGGATGGGTTCATTTCTCCTTTCACCTGTAAATGCTGGTGAGCTCCTGGTTAGGAGCACCATTCTCCTCACCATAAGATAAGAATGGGCTGGATCACGTCTCAAGATTCCTTTAAGCTCCAACAGGAAAGAAACAAATAAGAATATTAGAGTGGGTTGCCATTTCTTTCTCCAGGGGATCTTCCCGACCCATGGATCAAACCCGGGTCTCCTGCATTGCAGGCAGGTTCTTTACCGTCTGAGCCACCATGGAAGTCCCATATGCAATAGTAATGATACACATTTGTCACCAAGGTATATATTAAAGGATGGATGGTTTCTATCCACATGTTGGTGTCGGGGTGGAATGAGAAGACCTGGGGCCAAATTCGATCTCAACCACTTACCATGGATTAGACTTGGAAGGTCACTTCTCTTAAGGGTCAGTTTACTCACTGGTAAGAGTGGAAACAAAGGCTTCCCTATGGCTCAGTGGTAAAGAATTTGCCTGCAATGCTGGAGACGCGGGTTCGATCCCTGGGTGGGGAAGATCCCCCGGAGGAGGGCAGGGCAAACCACTCCAGTATTCTTGCCTGGAGAATCCCATTGACAGAGGGGCCTCGTGGGCTACAGTCTATGGGGTTACAAAGAGTTGGACATAACTGAGCGACTAACACTTTAAAGAGTGGAAACAGTAACAACAGTCAGCTGGAAGATGCAATGAAAGAGAAGCCCCCATTTTCAGAGGAGCAATAATAAGGATAAACTACCTAGAAATACACTTAATAAGAAATGGGCATGATTTATAAAGCACATCCTTGAGGGAAATGAATGAACTACACAAATGGAAAGGTTACCATGTTCTCAGAAGGCAGACTCAACATCATGTAACTGTTAACTCTTCCTGAATTAATCTGTTAATACTATCCCACTTTTAAAAACCAACCAGGTTTTGTTGGAACTTGGCAAGTTGATTTTACAGTTCTTACAAAAAGGTAACTAAACAAAAATAGCTCAGGAGAGTCTGAAAAATAAGATTTATGAGAAGGATATAAGCCTTTCTGGATACTATTAATAAAACAAGTTATAAAGCCATAATTTAAATGATTTGGCTAAACAGTTTGTTACAACAGTTTGGAGTTGACACATGAATAGAAGATCACAGAAAGTCAGAAATAGATGCCAACACAAATTGGAATGTATTAGCCTTTGACTGTGTGGATCACAATAAACTTTGAAAATTCTGAAAGAGATGGGAATACCAGACCACCTGACCTGCCTCTTGAGAAATCTGTATGCACGTCAGGAAGCAATAGTTAGAACTGGATATGGAACAACAGACTGGTTACAAATAGGAAAAGGAGTATGTTGAGGCTGTACATTGTCACCCTGCTTATTTAACTTATATCCAAAGTATATCATGAGAAACGCTGGGCTAGATGAAGCACAAGCTGGAATCAAGACTGCCAGGAGAAATATCAATAACCTCAGATATGCAGATGACACCACCCTTATGGCAGAAAGTGAAGAACTAAAGAGCCTCTTGATGAAAGTGAAAGAGGAGAGGGAAAAAGTTGGCTTAAGGCTCAACATTCAGAAAACTAAGATCATGGTATCTGGTCCCATCACTTCATGGCAAATAGATGGGGAAACAGTGGAAACAGTTTCCACTAACTTTATTTTTCTGGGCTCTAAAATCACTGCAGATGGTGATTGCAGCCATGAAATTAAAAGACGTTTACTCCTTGGAAGGAAAGTTATGATCAACCTAGACAGCATATTAAAAAGCAGAGACATTTCTTTGCCAACAAAGGTCCGACTAGTCAAGACTATGGTTTTTCCAGCGGTCATGTATGGATGTGAGAGTTGGACTGTAAATAAAGCTGAGTGCCAAAGAATTGATGATTTTGAACTGTGGTGTTGCAGAAGACTCTTGAGAGTCCCTTGGACTGCAAGGAGATCCAATCAGTCCATCCTAAAGGAGATCAGTCCTGGGTGTTCATTGGAAGGACTGATATTGAAGTGGAAACTCCAATACTTAGGCCACCTGATGCAGAGAGCTGACTCATTTGAAAAGACCCTGATGCTGGGAAAGATTGAGGGCAGGAGGAGAAGGGGATGACAGAGGATGAGATGGTTGGATGGCACCACCGACTCAATGGACATGGGTTTGGGTGGACTCCAGGAGTTGGTGATAGACAGGGAGGCCTGGCGTGCTGAGGTTCATGGGGTCGCAAAGAGTCAGACACGACTGAGCGACTGAACTGAACATAATAAAAACAGGATTTAAAATCCATGAGAGGGGCTTCCTTGGCAGCTCAGTGGTAAGGAATCTGCCTGCCAATGCAGACTGAACACAGGTTCAATCCCTGGTCTGGGAAGATCCCACAAGCTATGGAGCAACTAAGTCCATGGCACGAACCACAACTACTGAAGCCCATGTGCCCCAGAGTCCGTGCTCCACAACGAGAAGCCGCTGAAATGAGAAGCCTGTGCACCACAAGTAAAGAGTAGCTCCCACTCACCTCAACTAGAGAAAACCCACGTGCAGTGACAAAGACCCAGTACAGTCATAAATAAATAAAGAAAGTTATAAAAAAATAACATTCAGGAGAGAAAAATGTATTATTTGATAAATTGTGTTGGGAATATTGGGTAACCATCAAAAAATAATGGACACCTATTTCACATATCCAGATATCCAATATTTTTGTTGGCAACTTAATTATCCCAACACAATTTATCAAATAATATATGTTTCTCTCATGGATTTTATTCTTTTTATATAATTTTATATTTCACATACTGGGGCTTCCCTGGTGGTTCAGTGGTAAAGAATCCACCTGCCAAAGCAGGAGATGCAGATTCAAGTCCTGGGTTGGGAAGATCCCCTGGAGAAGGAAATGGTAACCCACTCTAGTATTCTTGCCTGTGAAATCCTACAGACAGAGGAGTCTGGTGGGTTACAGTCCATGGGGTCTCAAAAAGAGTCTGTCATGACTTAGCAAATAAAGAACAACAATTTAACATATCATGGTAGGATGAATTCTAGTTACATCTAATACTTACAAGCATTGTAACTGTAAAAATTATGAGATAATTTTTTAAAGAAACCTAAAAAGGAAAAGGCTTTAACTCTAAACAAAAAATTGATATACTTTTACCATGTAAACATAAAACATTTTCTACATGGCAAAAATCACAGTAGCAAAGTCAAGAGACAAATGGCAAGTTAGAGAAAAACACAATCACTTCATGGTTGAGGAGCCAATCTCTCTAATAAATAAAATGTTCTTACAAAACAATAAAAAGACAATAAAATTTTTTATGAAGTAAATAGTTTGCAGAATAGGAAATTAAAAAAACTTTAAAAGCTACTCAACCTTATTCATAATAAAACTTTAAAAGCTACTCAGTCTTACTTATAATAAAGTAAATGCAAAGTAAAACCACGACACCATTTAGTGGGGGTTTTTTTGGCCATACCACGTGGCAAGCAGGATGTTAGTTCCCTGACATGGGATCAATCCATGCCCCCTGTAGTGGAAACTTGGGAGTCTTAACCACTGGACAACCAGGGAAATCCCTAAATGACCCCATTTTTGAACTGACATTAGTAAAGATTACAAAAATTTTTTAAATGATACACTCTTGGTGAGGGTATAAAGTAACAGGTGCTCTCATATATTGGGGGAGAAGGTAGTTTGGTAGTTTTCTTAAAATTACAAATGTGTGAAACCTTTGACCCAGAAACACCGCTTCTAGGAATTTATCCTACAGATACATTAATAAATAAAGTATAATATATTATTAGCACCATTGTTTGTAGTTGCAAAAGACTGGGGGGAAAATTCTGAAAATAGATTGGTTAAACAAATTCTAATTTATCCATTCAATGGAAATTTATGCAGCATAAAAATGGATGAGAAAACACTTGCTATCTGATATAGAATAATAAGATATAATAACAAATGGAAGCAGGGAGGCAAAAAGTGAAAAAGAAAATATATACAAATACTTTTGTGTAAGTATAAAAGATGTTTGGGAAGATATGCAAGAAATGTATAAAGTTGGGTGCCAATGACAAGAAAACCTGGGTGGCACAGGGCAGAGTAAGAGTAAGACTTTTCATTGTGTTTCATGGTATATCCTTTCGTAAACTTTGAATTTTGAACTATGTGAAAGCTTTACCTCCAAAGAGGGCATATCTTCAAGCTCATTTGATGGGGAGGGTTAAAGGCAATAAATGATCTATATAAACTCCACAGCATATAATAGGTGGTTCCTGAAGAAAGAGTCAGTCTTGCTGTCTGGGATGGGACCTGTGTCTTGCCACTGTGGCCGGTCTCAATATCATTGGTGCACTTCTCCCAGGAAGAGTCCTTCAGAGATTCAAGGAAGCCTTTGACTGGCCGTCCCCATGATTCTTTCAATATGTTTGAATCCTACATGAAACATGACTTTGGCTCAAACTCAGTCCCAGCTATATATATTTTTAAAAGACAGAAAATTGAAACCCTACTCTCATGGAGTTCACGCAAGGAAGCTTGAAGGGGGACACTGCCTTTGCAAGATGATCTTTAAGGCTTGGAGAAAAAAAAAGCAAAGCCAGAATAGATTAACCTAGACCCTGAGAGGCACTGCAGATCGTGCAGGCGGAATCTGTGGTGTGCACACAAGGATTTGTTTACTGGACGAATGATGACAGCATTCCACTTTATTTTCAGGTGGAAGCAATTCTAAAACTTAGCTGGGTGTTCTGAGCATCCAGTTGTCAGAAGCATACTCTTTTGTGAGGCATTCCCTTCATGCAGGCATTTTACACGACTGGTGGGGAGACAAGCAAGCCCGACTGTATTCTAGACGAGGGTTCCTGCAGACTGACCTAGGCCTGTGAATGCTGTATAACCAGTCCCAGACGAGATAAGTACCAGAAATGGAAAGTGAGAGCGTAGAATAGTGTATCTGCTGAATCCAAGACTTCAAAATTAAGCTTGCACTTTACATTTCACTTTGTATTTCATTTTTATTTTTTCCAGTAATTCTTTTTTGTTTTTTAATTTTACTTTACAAAAATGTCAGTCCAAAATAGATTGGAAATTAAAAAACCCAAAAGCACTGGTCCTACACCAGTGCTGGTCTGAGATGCACTGTTCTGGCCTACATTTTCTTCCAGCAAGAATGACTATGGAGTTCCAGTAGAAACTGTGGTGTCCTACATGGCAGCCACTGACCACCACACATGGCTATTAAATGTGGCTTGTCTAAATCATGAAGTGCTGTCAGGGTAAAGCACAGACTGGATTTCAAGTCCTGGTGCAAAAAAAAGTCAATGTTTTAACAGTGATTAAGTGTTGAAATGACTCTTTTATGATATATTGGGCTAACCAAAATATATTACTAAGATTAATTGAATAGTTTTCTTTTTACATTTGAATGTGGCTTCTAGAAAATTTAAATTACATGTGTGACATATCTGTGGCTCACATTACACTTTTCCTGCATAGAGCTGAGTGCTGCTGTAGATTTTCCTGTTCCCTCTGAACCAGTTTTGTGGTGTCCAGTCTTTCCACTACAAATTCAGCTCAAATATCACCTCTTCAGTTAAATCTCATGAACCATGATTATAAATAAAGCTGCTTTTTATGTGAATCTTTATAGATTCACTAAGGATTTTTGTGAATAATACTGACTGATCTTAAAACACTGAATCAAAGCTGTATTCCAAGGATAAACCCCACTTTAGTCATACTGTCTTTTTTCTTGAGTGATTTTACATCTCTGTTCATAAAAGATGTTGGTCTGTAGTTTTCTTTACTTGTAATAACTTTGGTTTCAGTATCATATTAATGCTGATTTTACAAAATGAATGGGGAGTGTTCTGTTTTCTGCAATAGGATGCATAGAAGTGGTATTATTTCTTAAATGTTTCAAAGAATTCACCAGCTAAGCCATTTTGACCTGGAATTTTCTTTGTCCTCTGGTTTTCAACAGTTTGGATAGGAAATCTCTCGGGGGCTGTGTGTGTTTTGGTTTTATCCTGCGTGACATTCTCTGAACTTCTTGATCTGGTATTTGTGTCTATCATTAATCTTACAAAATTCTCAACCAAGTATTTCTTCTACCCTAGTCTTTCTCTTCTTCTTCTTGGGTTCCAATTATACATAGTTAACACTATTTGTTATGGTCTCATAGCTCTTGACGGAGAAGGCAATGGCACCCCACTCCAGCACTTTTGCCTAGAAAATCCCATGGATGAAGGAGCCTGGTAGGCTGCAGTCCATGGGGTCGTGAAGAGTCAGACACAACTAAGTGACTTCACTTTCACTTTTCACTTTCATGCATTGGAGAAGGAAACGGCAACCCACTCCAGTGTTCTTGCCTGGAGAATCCCATGGACGGGGAAGCCTGATGGGCTGCCGTCTACGGGGTTGCACAGAGTCGGACACGACTGAAGTGACTTAGCAGCAGCTCTTGAGTGCCTTTATTTTCTACTCTTGTGCTTTAGTTTGAATAATTTCTTTTCTTTTTTCATTGAAGTACAGTTGATTTACAATATTATATTAGTTTCAGGTGTATGGCACATTGACTTAGAGTTTTTTGCAGATTATACTCCATTATAGGCATTACAAGATAATGGTTATAGTTTGGATAATTTCTATCAACCTACTTTCAAGTTCACTAATTCTTTCCCTAGCTGCGTAAGTCTACTGATGAGACCACTGAGTTTCTTCTTGACCTCGGTTACTGTTTTTTTTACCTTTAGCACTTTCACTTTATTCTTTTTTTTTATTGTGTCCATCTCTGTGGAAACTGTCTATCTGATCTTGCATGGTGCTAACCTTTTCCTATGAACCATTAACATATTTATCAGTTATGATTACTTTAAATTATTAGTCTGATTTCAAGACCTGTGCCATATGTATCTTGTCTGTCGTTTGCTTTTTTTACTCTCAGTGTGCTGTTTTTCTCGCCTTTTCATAGGTCTTGTAGTTTTTTCTAGTGTTAAGTCAGTAGTGACTCAGTTAAGTTGTTTTTATGCCTGGAGTCCTTTAGTATGGGGTTTTAAGTCAATAAGATTGAGCTGGTTTTAGGGTTCATTATGCACCAGTCTTCAAATTCTTCTATAAATACTTGCTTTCTGGAGTAGGGCTCAGATTTCTCTCAATGTCTGCTCCTCCTTCAGCTTTGGTTTATCTGTCGTGCTGTGCGTGCATGCTAAGTCGCTTCAGTCAGGTCTGACTCTGTGTGATTCTATGGACTGCAGCCTGCCAGGCTCCTCTGTCCATGGGGTTCTCCAGGCAAGAATACTGGAGTGGGTTGCCATGCCCTTCTCCAGGTGATCGTCCCAACTCGGGGATTGAACCTGTGTCTCTTACGTCTATCTGCACTGGCAGGAGGGCTCTTTACCACTAGAACCGTCTGAGAAGCCCATTTGTGCTGTACCTCTTGATTCACGCTCTCACAATTCTTGCAGCAGTATTTCACTGTTACTTGTGGCCTGACACAGTCGTGTGGCAGAGGTCAAAGAGGAAGCACTCTCTGTCGTTGTGATTAAGCGTCAGTCTTGAGCTGGCACCATGTCCCCGAGTCTACGGATGGGTCCTCAGTGCTGCTCTGTCCCCACAGTTTGGGGTCTGTATGTATTGCTGTCCTTCCTCAGGGGGACAGCTCTTTTGCTTTTGCTTTCTTCAGCTGCAGTGGGTTTCCTCAGCGCCCGAAGAGTGAGCACTGGTTACCCTTTCCTCTGCAGTTGAAGGTTTTTAAGGGGGAAAGGATCTCATATCTTTCCCACATTTTAGCTGCTATTCCCCTTCTTTAGGCCGGCACAACGAGAGACCCTTTCTCAGAATTTTCATGTATTATTTCTGCAAACACCTAGTGAGGTCTGTGAAGATAAGTATACACTTGGATGCAATTTCCCTTTGCGTCTGTAGTCTCCATAAGCTCCAAATTCTATCACAAATCCAACCTGGCTCCTACTAATTTTCTAACAAACCTAGCTAAATTCTTCCTATGATATTCGTGTGCATCTTAACCAGATAAGCTCACATCTTGTCTCTGCCTGCATGTGCTCACTTCTCCTTAGATTTGGGGCTAGCTGGTAGCACTTCAACCTCTGTTCTCTAATGAGTTCAAGAAAGTTGTGAACTTGAACATTCCTCAAGTTTCTTATTGTTGTAATGATGAGAGTGATGATCACTCAGCTTGATACAGTGGAAACTGGTCATAGATTAAGCATATATTTAGCGTTAGTAACTACTGCTAAATAGATTCCCCAAATGGCCACAGTGTACCACTTTACAGTCACACCAACAAGGTATGAGAATTTCAGCTGCTCTACCTCCTTGTAAACACGTGGTAATGTTGATTTTGTCTCTATAAATTTACCTACTTTAAATACCTCATATAAGTGGAATCATACAATATTTCATTTTTTGTGTCTGGTTTATATCAGCTTCCCTTGTAGCTCAGTCGGTAAAGAATCTGCCTGCAGTGCAGGAGACCCCTGGGTTTGATCCCTGGGTTGGGAAGATCCCCTGGAGAAGGAAATGGCAACCCACTCCAGTATCCTTGCCTGGAAAATCTCATGGACAGAGGAGCCTGGTGGGCTGCAGTCCATGGGGTGGCAAAGAGTCGGGCACAACTGACACTTACTAACACTTACATCACTCAGCATAATGTTTTTAAAGGTTTATTCATGTTGTGTGTGTGTGTGCTCTGTTGCTTCAGTCATGTTCGACTTTTTGTGATCTCGTGGACTGTAGTTTTCCAGGCTCCTGTGTCCCTAGGATTCTCCAGGAAGGAATACTGGAGTGGGTTGCCATTTCCTTCTCGGAATCCATGCTGTAGCACAGACCAGAGTTTCCTTCCTTTTCAAAGCGGAAGAATATTTCATGGCTTTTATAAACCATATTTGACTTACTTAACTATTCAAGGACACCTGGATTGTTTCTATCTTGTTACTATTGTGAATAATGCTTCTATGATCATTGGCATAGAATTATCAGTTTCAGTCTCTGCTTTCAATTCTTTTGAGTATTTTCCAAGGAATGGTGCTGATCATATGGTATGGTATGATCACTCTATGTGTACTTTTAGAGGAACCACTAAATGTTTTCCACAGGGCTGCTCTTTTTTACGTTCCCACCAACACTGTACCACAGTTCCAGTTTTCCCACATTTTTACCAATGTGGGTTATCTTCCAGTGTTTCAATACAATAGCCATTGTAACGAGGATTTGAAGTGGTACCTTACTGTGGTTTTGATTTGCATTTCCCAGTGACTGCAGAAATTAAAAGATGCTTACTCCTTGGAAGGAAAGTTATGACCAACCTAGATAGCATATTTAAAAGCAGAGACATTACTTTGCCAACAAAGGTCCGTCTAGTCAAGGCTATGGTTTTTCCAGTGGTCATGTATGGATGCGAGAGTTGGACTGTGAAGAAAGCTGAGCGCCGAAGAATTGATGCTTTTGAACTGTGGTGTTGGAGAAGACTCTTGAGAGTCCCTTGGACTGCAAGGAGATCCAACCAGTCCATTCTAAAGGAGATCAGCCCTGGGTGTTCTTTGGAAGGAATAATGCTAAAGCTGAAACTCCAGTACTCTGGCCACCTCATGTGAAGAGTTGACTCATTGGAAAGGACTCTGATGCTAGGAGGGATTGGGGGCAGGAGGAAAAGGGACAGAGGATGAGATGGCTGGATGGCATCACTGATTCGATGGATATGAGTTTGAGTGAACTCCGGGAGTTGGTGATGGACAGGGAGGCCTGGCATGCTGCAATTCATGGGGTAGCAAAGAGTCAGACATGACTGAGCAACTGAACTAAACTGAACTGAATGACTAATGATGTTGGAACATCTTTTTTTTTTTGTACCTATTGGCTATTATTAGTATATAAATGTGTATTCAAATATTTAACTTATTGCTTGGGTTGCCTCTGTTTTTGTTGAGTTGTAGGGGTTTATATATTCTGCATATTCTTTATCAGATCTGTGGCTGGTAAATATTTTCTCATGTTTTGTGAGTTGCCTTTTCACTCTATTGATACTGCCCTATGATGCATAAAAGGCTTTTTAAAAAAAATTTATGAAGTCCAATTAGTCTATTGTTTCTTTTTTTGCTTATTCTTTTGGTGTCTTTTCTGAGATTAGCAAATCCAATGTTATGGAGCTTTTCTTCTGTTTTCTTCCAAAGTTTCATATTTGCAGTCTTAAATTTAGGTTTTTATTCATTTTGAGTTAATTTTTATATATGGTAAGGGTTTAACCTCATTCTTTTGCATGTGATTATCCAGTTTTCCCATTTGCTGAAAAGACTGTCCCTTTACTGTTCATTAGCCTTGGCACTTTTGTCAGAAACAAATTGATAATATATGTGAGGATTTATTTTCAGACTCTCTGTTTTATTCCACTGATGTACACATCTGTCTTTATGCCACTGTTTGGATTGCTGTAGCTTTGTAATGTTCTTGAAATCGGGAAGTGTGAGTTCTCCAATTTTGTTCTTCTTTTTTAAGACGTCTTGTTTACTTAGGGACCCATGAGATTTCCTATGATATCAAAGACCTAACTCTCAGTGACAATATTTGGAGATAGGGCCTTTAGGAAGGTAATTAAGCTTAAATGATGTAATGAAGGTGGGACTGTAATCTGATATTTATGACTGTTTTCTATTTAGCTGCACTGATGTTGATATGGGATCTTAGCTCTTCGACCAGGGGTCAAACCCAGGCCCTCAGCAGTGGAAGCGCAGACTCTTAAATCACTGGACTGCCAGGGAATTCCCAGGACTGTTGTTCTTAAAAGAAGAGGAAGAAACACCAGAGAGCTTTTTTCACAACTAGTTAAGAAATGAGCTCTCCCCAGAGACCGGCCCTGATGACATCCTGACCCTGGACTTCAGAACTATGAGAAAGTAAGTTTCTGTTGTCTAAGCCACCTGGCCTGTGGTGTTTTGTTACGGCAGCCCTCGCACAAGGCTATCTCTACCAACTACTGTGTATACATGGAGAGCGGGAAATCAAGCACAGTCAGTGGTGACGGCAGTTGAAGCACCCGTAACGGGGATGGTGCACAGCAGACAAGTCTGGGCTACGTTCCGGAGAGCAGCCCACAGGACAGGCTGATGGGCTGGAATGTGAGGATGCGGCAATCAAAGGAATTAAATTCCAGATATACTGTAAGTAAATAAATCAGGCCAACTTTCCATTTTCAATCCGGACTTCAAAAATCACTGAAAAACAGAAATAAGCTTGAAGATGACACAGAAGCGATTTTCAGATGGAAAGAACACGCAGTTGTATAAGCACCATCATTTTATGCTGTGACGCCATGTATGTTTTAACAGAACAGGATCCTGAAGTCTGAGGAAACTGAGGCAAAGGCATCTGAAGGAGGCGAAAGCCACTTCCTCCAAATCCCCAAACAAGGCCCCATCTAGGCTCCCCCAACACAGTAACCTATGACTTCTTCCCTCAATGGAGGAAGAACATACATTATGACAATATTGCTCTTAAATCACTTGGGCACCTGTGAGAATCATTATCATTTTAATGAGGTATTGGAAATTTCTGTGAAGCCACTACTTTAGAGCCAAATTGCAGCCCTCATTTTGCTTTCACATTTTCAAAGAATACCAGTTCTTTTCAGAGTAGGACTTCTAGTCCACAGCAGCAGCAGCGCAATCTGCTTTAGTAGTAGAGAAAAACAGAAGTAATTAGTTTTTAATGAAGATTTTTTTCTTATTAACAAAGGTTTGCTTTTTTTTCTTTTTTGGTCATGTTGAACATTAAAAAAACCAAGATCATGGCATCTGGCCCCATCACTTCATGGCAAATAGAAGGGGAAAAAGTGGAAGCAATGACAGATTTTCTCTTCTTGGGCTCCAAAATCACTGCAGATGGTGACTGCAGCCATGAAATTAGAAGACGCTTGCTTCTTGGAAGGAAGGCTATGACAAACCTAGACAGCATATTAAAAAGCAAAGACACTGCTTTGCTGACACAGGTCTGTATAGTCAAAGCTATGGCCTTTCCAGTAGTCATGTATGGATGTGAGAGCTGGACCATAAAGAAAGCCAAGCACCGAAGAATTGATGCTTTCAAATTGTGGTGCTGGAGAAGACTCTTGGGAGTCCCTTGGACTGAAAGGAGAACAAACCAGTCAATCCTAAAGGAAATCAACCCTGAATATTCATTACAGAGACTAATGCTGAAGCTGAAGTTCCAATACTTTGGCCACCTGATGTGAAGAGCTGACTCATTAGAAAAGACCCTGATGCTGGGAAAGACTGAAGGCAAAAGAAGAAGGGGGTGACATGAACTTGGGCAAACTCTGGGGGGTACTGAGGGTCAGGGAGGCCTGGCATGCTGTAGTCCATGGGGCTGCAAAGAGTCGGACGCGACTTAGCAACTGAACAACAATGCGATGCTACACAACTAACTTCCCAGAGCCTTCTGTAGCTGATGGGCCTTCTCTGCCTAGAGTATGTGTTGAGTACAGTTCCTCCTGGATATGAGGAATAAGAAGACAGGAGAGTACCAAGGTTGGGGGCAGAGATGTGCACAGATGCTCTTAAATGAAGCAAACTGCTGTTCTTCTGTTATATGCCTGATTTGGCTCAAATTTTATTCACTTATTCATGTCCCATACTAAAACCACCCAATCAAAATTGGAATAATAGCTTTAATTTATCCAACAATGACATTATGATTCTGATCTATTGACCAACATCTGATCTTACTGTCAGCCACGATGTTAAGCTGTCAAAAAGCACAAAATATTTACCACTGATTTGCAGCATGGAAGTGGTATGTGGCAGTTTTTATTAGCAAAATTACTATTAAATTCATTTCTAAAATTGTTCTTATCCAAGATTGTGTAGTATTTTTCTTAGTCACAGCTATAAACTCCTTGAAAATTAATATTTATGTCAAGAAATACAAATCATAATGAATATTCTATCAAAAATGAATTATGACTTATTCATACATTTTAGGACCAAGTATTATTACTGTATGTTTGAAGCATTATTTTTTCTGGCATTACATCCGGAGTACATATAACCTTGTTATTCATCACTTGTTAACTACATAGTAAAACAATACCCATCACTATTCTTTTTTTTTTTCGTATCAATGTGAGTCATGAAACTTCTATTTTTCCTCCTACACTTAAGAATAAGTTCTTTCATTTAAATGAGTGGAATGTTCAAATCTAAAGCAGTTTTCAGAGGAAGAAACCAAGCACAGATACAGACTCACAAAATTATTTTCATTAAACCTAAGAAAAGATATAAATATCCAAATTTAGAAGTTTCCAACTATCTAAATTAGTGTTTTTAAGATCAAAAGGCATTATTTTTAAAAGAAAACATAGAACCACATTTCCAGTTGTTCTGTTTCCAGATCAGTAATAAGATGCCTGTTCGAGCTTTCTTTCTTTACCTACCCCTGTAACTGCTGTAATTAATATAAGTCCATAATGACCTAATGCATACAATTATTTTCCTGAGACACAAAAAATAGCTTACTGGCAACAGACACTTGTTAACACATTTGAACTTAATTTAGTTTCTCTTACTCTTAGTGGGAAGAAAAACCAAAAGATCAATATAAAGAACTTTTTTTATAGTAGGTTTAAAAAAAGTACAATGCTTTTTTCAATTAATATATTTGTCATCATTAAAATGATTTTTAAAAGTCCAAAGGATTACCTTTTTAATGGATAATTATAAGGTTATCAAAATAAATCTAGTTTATAGAGTAATTGATGAAAAGCCAAAGTTTACTAATACAACTCAAACTTTTTAAAGGGTTAAAAAAGTATAACCCTAATCATTATATGACTTCTATTAATCAATACTGCCTCTGCTTCCAGACAAGACAGAGTAATAGACTACATTTACTATCCCACTTAAGACAACTAAAATGTCTATGATAAACAGTTTTCATGACTTTGGACATAAAGGAAAAAGAAATGAGCCATGAGAGAGGGTTTTCCCAGCTCACTGCCTTGAGTTTCCCTGGTGGAGCCATGCGAAGGGGACCCGGGACCAGAGGACTTCCCGAGTCAAGAAGATGGAGACCCAGGTACCACAGGTTGCAAAGCAGAACACCAGAGAAAAGAGAGGGGCACAGATGGCATAGAGTTGGCCCGTGTTTTTCAGTCCTTTCTGTCTCTTTGCCTTTTAATTGGAGAGTTCAATCTACTTTCATTTAAAGCAATTGCTGGTAAAGCAATTTCATTTCTGTCATTTATTTTTTTCTATGTCATATTTTTTGGTTCCTCAATTCCTCTATTACTGTCTAGTGTTTATTTGTTCTAGGGTACTATTATGATTATCTAATTTACTTTTCTGTATATTTTTTACTTATTAGTGGTTATCCTATGGATTAAAATTTGCATCTTAGAACTGTAACAATTTACTTTGAATACCAATTTAGCTTCAGTGATGCACAAAATCTCTGCTATTACACAACTTTGTTCCTCCTTCCTGCTGTAACGGTCACTATATCCTTGTACACTGTGTTCATTACATGGATTTATTTAACTTATATGCAGAGTACATCATGAGAAATACTGGACTGGAGGAAGCACAAGCTGGAATCAAGATTGCTGGATGAAATATCAATAACCTCAAATATGCAGATGACATCACCCTTATGGCAGAAAGTGAAGAACTAAAGAGCCTCTTGATGAAAGTGAAAGAGGAGAGTGAAAAAGTTGGCTTAAAGCTCAACATTCAGAAAACTAAGATCATGGCATCTGGTCCCATCACTTCTTGGGAAATAGATGGGGAAACAGTGGGTGACTTTATTTTTTGGGCTCCAAAATCACTGCAGATGGTGACTGCAGCCATGAAATTAAAAGACGCTTACTTCTTGGAAGGAAAGTTATGACCAACCTAGACAGCATATTCAAAAGCAAAGACATTACTTTGTCAACAAAGGTCTGTCTGGCCAAGGTTATGGTTTTTCCAGTAGTCATGGATGGATGTGCGAGTTTGACTATAAAGAAAGCTGAGCACCAAAGAATTGATGCTTTTGAACTGTGGTGTTGGAGAAGACTTTTGAGAGTCTCTTAGACTGCAAGGAGATCCAACCAGTCCGTTCTAAAAGAGATTGGTCCTGAGTGTTTACTGGAAGGACTGATATTGAAGCTGAAACTCCAACAATTTGGCCAACTGATGCAGAGAGCTGACTCATTTGAAAAGACCCTGATGCTGGGAAAGATTGAGGGCAGAAGGAGAAGGGGACAACAGAGGATGAGATGCTTGGATGGCATCACTGATACAATGGACATGGGTTTGGGTAGACTCCGGCAGTTGGTGATGGACAGGGAGGCCCGGCGTGCTGCAGTTCATGGGATTGCAAAGAGTTGGACACAACTGAGTGACTGAACTGAACTGAACTGACACTGTGAGTCCATTACATAGATTTATAATCAATTTTATGCATTTGTTGCTTAAATCACATATAAAATAAAAATTACCAAAAAATACAGTTGTAACAGTTAACTTCATTCTTGTACTTTGTCATATGGCTTGGAGTTACATCTAATGCTCCTCATGGAAGTCTGAAAGTTCCCATCAGTGTCTCTTGTTGGGCAGGTCTCCAGGTGACTAGCTGCCTCAGCTTTTGTTCATCTAGAAAAATCCTATTTCTCCTTCATCTCTGAAGGACAGTTTTGCCAGATACAGTATTATCTAGTTGCGCTGAGAGGGGGCTACTCTCTAGCTGCAGTACATGGGCTTCTCATCGCAGTGACCTTTGCTGTACAGTGCAGGCTCTAGGCACAAGGGCTTCAGCAGTTACAGGACATGTGCTCAGCAGTTGCAGCTTGAGGGCTCTAGCAGTTGCAATGCGGCCTCAGTAGTTGGGGCGTAACAGCTTAGTTGCTCCACAGCAATGTGGGATCCTCCTGGACCAAGGATGGAACCCATGTCCCCTGCACTAGTAGGCGGATTCTTATCCACTGGACCACCAGGGAAGTCCCAGCTACAGCATTCTTGTTTGATAGGACTTTTCCTTCCAGGACTTTCAATGTATTATCCACTCTCTGGCATCCATGATTTTTGATAAGAAATTGGTTCTTAATTGTAGGTCTTGTACTTATTTCCTATCAGAGAAAAGAACTGTATTGGAACCAATGTACTATAAGAAATGCGACCAAATCAAACATCCAGTGCTTTGAAGCACAGATAACAAATTCAATAATCATAACAAATGCCACTAAACTGATACACTAAAACTAGTATTTCAAAATTTCCCTAAATGTGTGATGGGGTATGCTTGAAAAACAAATATTCCACATTTCCCAGTGTAATGAACTTTTTATTTTTAAAGCAAAACAGACTTCATTGCACAGAATTTAAAACAGACGGTAGCTTATGTAACTAAATCTAATGGCCTAAAATATTTTCTCCTAAATCATGCTGCACATATTTTATTAATCTATGAGTAAAATTTATTCCAGGATGGTACTGTACATATTTAATCATACTCAAGACTTTCTTCATGCAGAAGATCAAATGTAGCTAATATTGCTTAGAAAATGGGAATACAGAGGGCTTAAGAATTAAGAAATGTTTTAAACCACATTTAAATTCAAATACTACTTAATGCAATTTTTACTGAAGCATCAAGGAGAAGTTTGAAGAACTGGCTTTGTTCAGAGCAACCAAGATAAAAACATCGAAAAATTTCAGTTTTTAAAATGGCGTTATGAAATATTTAGAGACTTGAATTAAGGTTTCTGGCAATATAGCAGAGCTAGAATGTAGCAAATTATCAACATAAGTTGAAAACTAACAAAATAAGGATGGATATTTTTAATTGCTATATATCTACTACCTAAACAATTATAAGCTGATAATTTAGCTGAAATCTATAAATATGAAATAGTAAAATATTATAAAAATAACTCATAACATAGAAAAGAAACACAAGTATTTCACTGATGCAAAAATGCACTAAAATTTTGTGTTCATAAATAAGATACTCTAATAACATATGCCTAAAATTTAAAAGAGAACTCTCTTATAAATCATAATATTTCCAACGAGCATTTTGGCCTAAAATGCTTTCATTCTTGGTCTCAACCCAGATAAATATTTTGGAAAACTGGAAGAAAAATTGTATTTCATGGTTGTTTGAGGTATCTGAATATGGCTGGAAAAAGAAGATATTTTCCCCATTCTCATTCGGGCGCTTTGCCACTCATTCACACATGGCATAAATTTAAACTCTGAATTGGCATGGACAAAATCCTCTGTGAGGATATCACAATTCAGAAATAAAAGCTGGCAATTTCTGACTTCTGAAGCAGAGCACAAACAACATCTGTAACACCTTGTTTCCTCAGTGGTGAACTAGGCTTTCAATCTGGCCAGGCATCTGCACGACTCAAGGCTTGTTGGCAAATGAGACATCATGTGAAAGCCCCTTACAAGGAAGTAAACTGTATAAACAGTATACATCATCCCTATAAAACCAAAAATGTTTATACATACATATAGGACCAGAAGCTGGAGTCAAGAAGAACTCAGTGGCTTCTAGTAATGGCAGACTGAGTGGTACATACCAGTTCTCACTGCAGCTGGGCAAGACAAACGGCAGCAGCTTGAAAGCATCCACATGCTAACAAGGCAGTGAAAGCCTAAGGACTGTGGCCATGCAAATCTACAGAGGTGAGCCTACCACATGGGACTGCTTTCCCCATGGAGATGCCTGCCAACGAGGCGATCAGAGCTGAGCAGGACTTTCAGAAGGATGGCAGGAAAAGGGGACAAGAACTGGAGCTCAGGGCCACCCAAGAAGAAGGGCCCTGCTGGGCACTCCTGGCTTTGGGTGATGCTAGAATACGGAACTGAACCCAACTTCAAATCTCAAGCCCCTTCTGGACCACAGTGATCCAGGATCCTAAGTGCCCCCACCCACCTTCCAGAAACAATGATAAATCCATTCTGAAGGAAGATCAACGGTGCCCTCCCTCATCTGTTTTCCACACACAATGTCAACACACAAACCACCACCAGTCAGGCAGCCTAGGAGGGAAGTCAGCATCACGAGTCACAGAGCAGACCAGATAACTGAGTTATCAGGCAGACTTCATAGGAAAATCAAAGAGGAGACTAAGAATTCTGTCAGAAAATCAGAAAAAATAATTTGAAATATCACATAGAAACTCCAGAACTGGGGGAAAAAAAAACTCAATTGGAATTAAGAATTGAATGAATGGGTTTAAAAAATTAGACACAGCTAAAGAAAAAAGTTAATGAGCCGTAATATAGGTTAGAAACACCCAGAATGAAGACACAAAAGATATATATAAAAAAAAAAAAGATTGAAAGTTTTCTGCAACTGATAAAAGATATTTTTACATCATTAAGTAATGTTGAACAACTACACAGCACAGAATCATATGTGTCAACAAAATCAGCACTGTCCATGTTTGAGAAAACTCCGTATGACGGACAATCCCGTATCTCCAATAAATCACAGGAGAAAAAGAGAGATGAAGCAGAAACCTAAGAATTAAAGACTTTGGAAACAGGTCAACCACTCACTGTGTGGGGACTGTAACTGGATCCTGACTCAAATATTCTTGGGAAAAAAGACAGCTGTGATATCCATAAGACAATTGGAAACTTGAACTCTAAGTGGGTATGAAGATATGAGAGATTTATTGTTTTTGTTTGTTCTACTTAGGTTTGATAATAATTTGTGATCATGTTATAAAAAAGTTACCTTTTGGTGGTAACTGACATATTTACAGATAAAATGACAGAATGACTGAAATATGCTTAAAATAATACCGATTGGGTAAATAAATGGGGTTACACATTAAAGCAAATTTGCCATGAGTTAATTACTGAAACAGGTGATGGATTTATGCAAAAAAGTCTAGTCAAGGCTATGGTTTTTCCAGTAGTCATGGATGGATGTGAGAGTTGGACTATAAAGAAAGCTGAGCACAAAAGAATTGATGCTTTTGAATTGTGGTGTTGGAGAAGACTCTTCAGAGTCCCTTGGACTGCAAGGAGATCCAACCAGTCCATCCTAAAGGAGATCAGTGCTGGGTGTTCACTGCAGGGACTGATGTTGAAGCTGAAACGCCAATACTTTGGCCACATGATGAGGAGAGCTGACTCATTTGAAAAGACCCTGATGCTGGGAAAGATTGAGGGCAGGAGGAGAAGGGGACGACAGAGGACAAGATGGTTGGATGGCGTCACTGATACAACGGACATGGGTTTGGGTGGACTCTGGGAATTGGTGATGGACAGGGAGGCCTGGCGTGCTGCGGTTCATGGGGTCGCAAAGAGTCAGACACGACTGACTGAACTGAACTGATTATACTTTTCAGTTTACTTCTGTGTTCAAAATTCTCCATAATAATAAAGTTTTACATAATTATCAGTAAGCTTGACCATCTTTATTACTTGTCCATTTTAATTGCTTATCTTTTTCTTTGCCTATTACTTATACATTTGTGGAGCTCATTATTAGAAAAAAATAGCCCTTTTCTACAGTATCAGAATTTTGTTTACAGCTGTTATGTGGCATGGCTTCTCATTTTAAAGTAGTCAAATTTATCAATATATTCTTTTATAAATTCATGTCATATTTGAAAAGGCACCCTTTTCTACTCGAAGTTCATAATATTCGTCCAGGATCTGTTTAGTACTCTATGGTTTCACTTCTCCCCTTTCACATTCAAATTCTGACCCACTTGGAATTTATTTGGGTGTAAGAGTGAGACTGGGACCAAACTGGTTTTTTTTCCCTCCCAGTAGCTACCAGTTGTCCCTGGTAGCTCAGATGGTAAAGGATCTGCCTGCAATGCAAGAGATGCAGGTTTGATCCCTGGGTCAGGAAGATCCCTTGGAGAAAGGAATGGCTACCCACGCCGGTATATTCTTGCCTGGAGAATTCCATGGACAGAGAAGCCTGGTGGGCTACAAGTCCATGGGGTTGCAAATAGTCAGATACGACTGAAGTGACTAAGCACACACCAGTTGTCCCAACAGGATTTACTGAATACTCCATCTTTCTATTGACCTGAAATGTTAGCCTTTATCATACCACTATAAATCCCCACATATATCTTGAATATATTTCTGGACTGTTCTATTGGTTTGTCTATCTCAAATCAGAAATATTCTGTTTTAATTATCTTACTTTATATTTTCATGTCATTTGTCAAAATAAAAAAGTTCTTTCTCTTAGTGAGTTTTGTATATCCTTACTCATACACTTTCAATGACTTTCAAGTTTCTTTTAAAAATCCTTATGGGATTTTAATTGACTGCGTCATCATTAACTGATATGTAGGCAAAACTGTTACCCTTATATTGAGCCTTTCTATCCAAGAACAAAAATCATTTTTCTAGCAATTCAAACCTTTCATCTCTTGGTATGCCTCAATTTTGAGTGTCTGGTACAGAGCAAACATGGCTAAATGTTTACTGAATGAATAACTCCATTATACCAGTATTTTGGGATTAAGTGTCACAAGTAGAGAAGTTTGAAAACTTTAAAATCAGTGGAGTTTATACACAGAATATATTCTGAGGTTACAGAAGAAGCCAGTGCTTTTTACTAATTAGAATTTTCAACCAGTATCTATTTTGTATACCTCATATTTAGAATGACCTTAAAGCTCTGTAAAATTCCAAGCTAACTTTAGAATTACAATAAACAAACACATATAACTTAATATTAATTTACTGTAAAATGTACTTTCTGGCCTCCCATTCCTTTGAAAACTGATGGCTGTTTACATAGGTACACAAAAGAAGGAAAACATTGGGTTGGGAAACTAGCTAGTAGATTATTAAATTAGAAGAGAGGTAATGACATAAACTAAGCTGATCATAACAGAAACAGAATTAATAAAACAAAGTGCAAAAAAAGAAAGGGTCCAAAGGATCTCTGAGTTTGAGCTATGGTGGCAGAGAATAATGGTACCAACAACAGAAATAAGAAAATAATGAAGCTAGCCAATTTTAAGGAAGAAAATAATTTTAATTTAAAACAGGTCAAATTGGAGGTAAAGCACAAAGTCCAGTACACAATCATGATAAAGTTTTAGAGGTGGGACTACAATAATGATTTGATAGTCCTATATACAGAAGTGAGCGTGACAAAGTTTTAGAGGTGGGACTACAATAATGATTTGATAGTCCTATATACAGAAGTGAGCGTGAAACTCTGGAAATCAGTGATATATGGAAAAAATATATTTATTCAAACCCATCTTATCACTTAATAACAGGTAAGTGAAGTGCCACTGCTCACTGTTATTCTTAGACATCACTTCTTTAGTGAAGAAACCAAAATATAAAAATATTTTGATCAAATAAAAATATAAAATATGCAAGAAATGCTGTAAGTCTCTTGTGTAAAAATTCAGTGATATAAAGCTGAAGGAGACCACTCAGTCCTGGTAACCAAGCTTTATAACCAGTGATGCCAAGAAATGAAGCAGGGAAATTTCAAAGATGCTTACTGTAGGTTTAACCAGAGAACATGGGGAAAGGGAACATTTTCACATAAATCATACACAAACAACCCTTCTAAAATCACCAAATTAACTGCTAAAAAAGAAAAGCAAGGGGAAGCTTGTGTCAGTTTTATACTGATATGTTTATCTGTAGAACTGTAATACACATTTTCAAAGTCTCTCAGTAGTGTCTGACTCTTTGCGACCCCATGGACTATATAGTCCATGGAATTCTCCAGGCCAGAATACTGGAGTGGGTAGCCTTTCCCCTTCTCCAGGGGATCTTCCCAACTCAGGGATTGAACCCAGGTCTCCTGCATTGCAGGTGGATTCTTTACCAGCTGAGTCACAAGGGAAGCCCAAGAACACGGGAGTGTAGTCTATCCCTTCTCCAGTAGATCTTCCTGACCCAGGAATTGAACCAAGATCTCCTGCATTGCAGGCGGATTCTTTACCAACTGAGCTATGAGGGAAGCCCTTTAGCCTTTCCCTTCCCCAGGGGATCGTCCCAACCCAGGGATCAAACCAGGTCTTCTGCATTGCAGGTGGATTCTTTACACATTTTTCATGGAATGAATAAAAAAATCAGTTTTTAAATTTAGAAATTCATTGTAAGGCATCAGCCAGCTTCATAATCCATCTTTTACTCAGTTTTTGAGATAAAAAGAGATGATATTAATGTTATCTCATATACTCTCCAAGTCCATGTGTAAGTTAAGTGAAGATTAATTAAAATCCTAATCATTAAGCTACATTAACCTAAGCCAAGTAACTGAACTGTGCAATAGGACGTTTCAAAATGGATGACTTCCACTGTACCTGACACGTTAATGAGTTCTGGTGACACAGAATGTAACACTGACTTAATTTGTAATCTTTCATTAATTTGCTCCATTTTATTTCACATCATCCATTACAGCAAGTTTTCAATGTGTCATACTTCAAAACACACCCAGAAAAGATAATTTATAACTTATATTTTTCATTAATTTAGAGTTGGCCTATTCCAAATTAAGTATTTTACCTATGTATTCTTCACGGTGTAACAATTACTGTTTCAAGTCCCATCTTTCCAATACTCTTTTAGAAATATCTTGGCACCATATCCTAAAAGATTAGAAATTCTGCTGTGAATAAAAAGGTTTAAATGTATTCATCTACTGTCTTTAGCCTAGTTTTGACTCCACTGAGTACTTAAAAGATGGGGGAATACACATACACACAGATAACATAAGGGATCACATTTAAAATATAGTGTATTTTAAAAATAATTTGTGTTGATTTATATATCCTGTGTCATAGATATTTCAGTTTAAAGATTCCATCTAAAATAGACATTTTCTGGGAGTTGCTCCACGGGAATTCCAGAGGAACACTGTAATGTTTATACTTGCTGGAGTATGTATCCACAAGTAATTGAGCTCAGCATGGAAACTAAAATAAGCCTTTCAAGTATTTAAAATAAATTTTCCAACATCATCCCAAGGTGAAAAGTGATTTCTGGTTATGTTTTCATTCCTTCCCAAGTATATACTACAAAGAATTTCTCATTAGTAAGGCTTTACATAAAATCATATGTCATGACCTGATGATATTTCCTGGTGCAATAGCTTTAAACCACTTAGTCTTAACTTTCTTGTGAAATACTCTTGCTAGGTGTATGAGGGTCAGCTTCTGGACCTGTGTGAAAAATTTAACAACCAAATTTTATCTAACTTAACGATGGGACCTAAAGTACTCAAATTTGCTAAGAAAAAAGGAGTGGCACTTGATAACTACACTTATTAATAGATTAGTCACCTAAAAAAGCAACTGATTAATGTTTATTTCCCTCATACACAAAAATCTTCAATGCTTTACCACTGAAAATATACTCAACCTCCTAACTTGCCACAGGCCGTCCTTCACAATCTCTCTAAACCTTGACTCTGAGCATCACAGCAAAAACTCCACCCCACCTGTCTGGACTGCCCCTTCTCCAAACATACTTCATCTCCCTGACACCTATTCACACTGTCTTCTGTTCCCAGAACGATAATCCTGATGTCTCTCCTCTGGTCGACGGAGACCATGGTCCCTTCAAAGCCTACCGTCCTACTTGATGAAACCTTCTCTGATCATCTCTGGTAGTAAAGAGTTCTTCCCTGCTACAGTATTTTGAATATTCCACTCCTACAGTGTTTCCTGAAGGGGATGAACCGAGAGCAGACAGCTACTCACCACTGAACACCAAGCTCTGGAGGGTGGACCAGAGAGCTGCTACCCGGACCAGCCGCGGCTGCTTGGCAGCTCGTCTGCTGGTTTCGCAGCGGGTGTTCCCTGCGCAGGTGTTAACTCACATGTAAATGCTGCATTTTCCTACTGTCGGCAGCAGCAGGCTGTAGGGAAGCGAATAGAGCTGTACTTCTAAGGCCAGGGGATTTCTAGGAAACAGAGGTGACTTAAGAGTCTAATTCTGTTCTCAACCTAGAGCAAAACAAAGAGGGAAGCAGTAAACGAGAGCAGGAAGAAAGTCCTACTTCAAATGTCTTATTCCCTCTTCTCTATGACAACTGGAAGTTGTGAGGGAGACAGATCATATGTTGTTTTCCTAGAATGCTTGGTCAATTCTCTAACTTCCTAAAAATGGGTAATAACTCAGGAATCAGACTAGTGGGCTATAAAATCAGGAATGATGTACACTGAAAGCAATGTGATCCAGGTAAACTCATATCAAATTATTTTCACATAGAGAATAAAACCCATTGTTCATGAGAGCTAGTGACTAAAAGCCTCATAACAGCTAGAAAAGAAAAACTTTAAAAATTTTTCTTTACCTTTATTGCTGCAATTAGTTTAAGAAATGACAATGACAAATAACTACTGATTATCCCTAAGATTAATAAAAACTATTTTTTAAAAATTTGGAAACTGATACAATGAATTTATTAGCATCACTGGTAGCTCAAATAACAAAGAATATGCCTGCAATGCAGGAGACCTGGGTTTGATCCCTGGGTTGGGAAGATTTCCTGGAGAACAGAATGGCAACCCACTCTAGTATTCTTGCCTGGAGAATCCCATGGACGAGGAACCTGACAGGCTACAATCCATGGGGTCACAAAGGGTTGGACACAACTAAACGACTCACACATACACAATGAACTTAGGAGAAAACATTATAAATTTGTTTGTAGTCCTTATGCAGTTTACTAGAAAGAAAACTTCATGTAAAAGACTGATGTAAATTAAAACTCATCCCGTAAGTAAACCTCATTCTGCAAAGTAAAACAGACCTAGGGTGTCAAAGTTATTCTATAAATTATAAAAACAAAAAGAAATGTGAACACATATACACATTAATGCTTTATGTGCTTTAAATGATCATTTTAGACTTAACACCAACCTAAAAAAGAAATATGTCCAGTTAAATATTTATGAATGGAAAAAATCATTTAAAAACGCTTGAATATGCTTTTTAAACCTCTTTCTAGCTCTCAGTACACATATCTAGTCCAACAGAATTAACCTAATTAAAAAAACAAACACGGAATTCCCTGGCAGTCCAGTGGTTAGGACATAGTGCTTGCACTGCTGGGGCCCAAGTTCCATCCCTGGTTAGGGAACTAAGATCCCAGAAGCTGTGCTGCATGCAGCCCCCCTCCCCACCCCAAAAAGGAAAGAAAAACAGCTTTTAGTTTAAGGACGCCACTTGAATAGAACACTGATGCCTGCTTGTTGGTTTCAGATGTGAAAGTGAACTGCCTAGCCACATGGGCACAGAACTTACCTGCTTCACAACAGTTCTATTAGTGAGCTTCCCATAAGACCTCAAGCAGGGCTCATACTTTCTGACCTAAAATTTAGATGGGAAACTATTTTGAAAACCAGTACAATCTCTCAATCTGAGTTCTGAGTAGCATGAATAATGACTATCTACCACCAACATTACAAATACGGTACTACATGCCAGGCCTGCCTGTGGCCCTGCACTTTCCTGTGGGCTGATCTAATCTCCACAGCCACCGCAAAGGAGGCACTGCCATCACCCCCATTTTACAGACGAGACCCAAAGAGACAGTGATTCACCACGAAGGCAGTTTGGCTCAAGTTTGTGTTCTCAGACACTATACTACTTGCTTCATAAACTGACAGTCACTCTACAGGGACTATAAAGGAAATTATACTTCAATACTATCTACTTCCCACAGGGAGAAAGAATTCTGAAACAAGATTGAAGGAATATTGGAATATCACATACTAGTAGAAAAAGGATTTTATTTTTGAAGATAGAAAAGCTGATTAATATTTTTAAATACACAGTACCAATATTTTTATATTTTTAGCTTAGAATATCTAGAATGTACTAACCGAAGTACCTATATTCATCTCTTTTAAAAATATTAACGTTTTTGGAAATCAGTACCAATATGTTTGTATTTATATGTGAAAGAATACTTGGAAGAATACAAAACTAAGGAGTTCTATCAAATTTCTCAACTTTATTGTATTCATTGCCTACATATATACATACCTAGAAGTCCCTTTAAATGATTTACACCCAGAGACTGATGCGGATATCAACAATGGTTTGATTCTAGGACTGATTTTTCCCACCTGCTTTGTATATTTTATCTGAAGTACATTCTAATCTTCTTTCACCTGTTCCTATGGCTAGCATTTTCATATGGTGCCACTGCCTTCAGACTGAACATATCGCAGAATCTCAGACCAGTTTAAAGGGCCCGACAGGAAGATCATGAGAAGAGAGACACTGGATGGAAGTATGACCTGCCAGGGCTTCACACAGTTCTTCCAGGCAGTCAGCGACCAGCTTACAGGATAAAACCAGTTCTGAAAGCAAATGAGCAGCCATCATGCCTGAGTGCTAATTGCTCTTCTCCCATTAGTGGCTGTGGAATTTTCTGCACCGCTACTTTTTATGGAATCCAACAAGTTTTTAATTCTTTCACTTGCAGGCTTCTTTTTCTTCTTGGAAAGAGACATATTATTTGCTACAGAAGGTAGCAGCAGGGCTGCCAACCCCCAAGGCTGATTACTTGATGGCGAAGGGCGGTCTTTACCTTCCTGATGTAAAATCCAGGCACTTTCTCTGGCCAGATCCACAAATTTTTGCAGTTGGCTTTGACTTACATTTTTGCTAACGTTGAGAGAAGTTTCAAAAGGATTCTGAATGTGCAGTGGAGAAGATTCTGGTTTGTTCTGTTCCCTTCCCTGTAGATCATTACCGGGAAGAAAAAGATGTATGAATATATTAAGGGCTCAGATACAGAAACTGTTTGGTTTAATAAAATGTCAAAAACACATAAAACACCAGCACTAACTTTACAGAGTAAAGAATCTCTTCCCCAAGGGAGCTCGGTATGTATGCATGTTATGTGTTAGTGTATATATGTGTGTGTACTTCTGACTGGCTTTTTCCACTGGTTTTATGAGTGCTCTTTAGAGAAAAATAAATTAGGTTTATGAGCTATGGATGATGATGTCACTGCTCCAATGAGAGGTATCTGGACTAAGTCAACCAATAAAAGTATTTTTAAAATAACATAACGTTTATCTAACAGAATAGAACTGGGAAGGAAAAAAAAAATATGGAAAAGAAAAATGGCATAAGATAGTTATTTTGGGGACTTCCTAAAAACATATCTATTACACACAAAATAGAAGCACATAAAATTAGAAGCCTTAAATATAATAATTAATGTTTCACAAGTATGAAATGAGAAAGGTAGAGAAGGAACAAAGGATTATCCATTATGTATTTTAAAACATTAAAAGCTTCCTATATACATTCCTAAAGATTCAACTTAAACAAGGCTCTGCCAGGTGAGATATCTCATAGAATTAAAAGGAAAAGCTAGAGGTGACTCATGAACATCAGTGATCCACTAATCTACATAATCTTTTCCTCTTTCAAATGATATCACATACATAAATACTATAAAACCAAGTCAGGAGTCTCCACTGTGGGCAGCCCCTGTTAATTCCCTAATGCCTCTCAAGCCACTGTCCAGCGGGGGTGCTGTCCTACCGTTCTCTCTGAGCCCTGAGTAGTGAGGGCATATAAAGGGGGAAGCATTTCCTGTGTTCTATGACCTTTGTCTTCTAAACTACATTCCAGAGCTCTGTGTCTCTTACCCTCTCTATCCCACACTTTTTCTCTCTTTTTTTCCTTTTTTAAACAAAGTCTCCATGAACAGGATAAGGGTCAGGGAAGGATGAAAAAAGGAGAGTTGAAAAAACAGCAAAAAAGAATATCTGAGTATGTGTTTTATGAAGCCAGTCTTACACGGGCTATAACCAAATATCCACACACTAAACAGAATAAACCCAGAGGCCATCTCACGTATCCCCCACTTGTAAACAGATTCTGCTTGGAGTTTGCTCTGATGGCTCTTCTTTTACGGAAAATGTCTGTCATTCAGCCTACTCAGATGAACCAAAATAATAAATTCACTTGCCTAGGTAAATTAAACCCTAAGGGCTCAAATTGAGGGAATTACTAAAATCTATCTTTGAGACTAGGTATTCCATTTCTTCCACAGAAACTCAATCTGGTTTATAGAAGTGTATATAAAATTACGCTTTCTAAAAAACTTTTTAGAATATATTCCATATTTTGAAGGATACAGTCTTAGTAGTAGGTGATGACAAAGATATCATGGCAAACTGACAAAGACAGATGCTGAAAAGAACTGGTCTACTAGATGAATCTTGGCCCAAGTCATATAGCTCCAATACGTGTCAATTTTTTATCACTCTATCATCAAGAGTTGACATACAATGACATTTGTTAGAATGCTTTGAAAACTACACTCATTAAATATTAGTACAATAGAAGACCATATACCTAATAATCAAATATGAAATAGTACTTACCTGTCGAATATTTATGGAATTTTTATTGAAGGCAAAATTTCCAAAATACTCAAAAAATTCTTTCAGTAGTAATTCTGTAAGAAAATAAAACAAGAAAGATAATAAGAAAGTCTATTTCAGTCCAAAAAGGAACAAAGAAAAGGAAAACACCTACCTAGTGTTTCTGTGTTTCGTGAAGGTTTAATTCTATTCAAGTCGCCAACAAATGTACAGTTGTGGCCTTCTATTATACACTTATCTTCTGCATCTTAAATAAACAGAAATGGAAAATATTTCACATTCTATTTCAAAGATATTCCCTACTTCAGAAATTTATAATCACACAAAGCAAAGCTATAGATTAACATGCCCTATTAATCACACTAGGACCACAGCCTTGTCTAACTCAATGAAACTAAGCCATGCCAGTGGGGCAACCCAAGATGGGCGGGTCATGGTGGAGAGATTTGACAGATGTGGTCCACTGGAGAAGGGAATGGCAAACCACTTCAGTATTCTTGCCTTGAGAACCCCATGAACAGTATGAAAAGGCAAAATGATAGGATACTGAAAGAGAAACTCCCCAGGTCAGTAGGTGCCCAGTATGCTACTGGAGATCAGTGGAGAAGTAATCCAGAAAGAATGAAGGGATGGAGCCAAAGCAAAAACAATACCCAGCTGTGGATGTGGCTGGTGATAGAAGCAAGGTCCGATGCTGTAAACAGCAATATTGCATAGGAACCTGGAATGTCAGGTCCATGAATCAAGGCAAATTGCAAGTGGTCAAACAAGAGATGGCAAGAGTGAATGTTGACATTGTAGGAATCAGAGAACTGAAATGGTCTGGAATGGGTGAATTTAAGTCAGACCATTATGACCATTATATCTACTACTGTGGGCAGGAATCCCTCAGAAGAAATGAAGTGGCCATCATGGTCAACAAAAGAGTTTGAAATGCAGTACTTAGATGCAATCTCAAAAACGACAGAATGATCTCTGTTCGTTTCCAAGGCAAACCATTCAATATCACAGTAATCCAAGTCTATGCCCCAACCAGTAATGCTGAAGAAGCTGAAGTTGATAGGTTCTATGAAGACCTACAAGACCTTTTAGAACTAACACCCAAAAAAGATGTCCTTGTCATTATAGGGGACTGGAATGCAAAACTAGGAAGTCAAGAAACACCTGGAGTAATAGGCAAATTTGGCCTTGGAATACGGAATGAAGCAGGGCAAAGACTAATAGAATTTTGCCAAGAAAATGCACTGGTCATAGCAAACACCCTCTTCCAACAACACAAGAGAAGACTCTATACATGGACATCACCAGATGGTCAACACCGAAATCAGATTGATTATATTCTTTGCAGCCAAAGATGGAGAAGCTCTATACAGTCAGCAAAAACAAGACCAGGAGCTGACTGTGGCTCAGACCATGAACTCCTTATTGCCAAATTCAGACTGAAATTGAAGAAAGTAGGGAAAACCACTAGACCACTCAGGCATGACCTAAATCAAATCCCTTATGATTATACAGTGGAAGTGAGAAATAGATTTAAGGGCCTAGATCTGATAGATAGAGTGCCTGATGAACTATGGATAGAGGTTCGTGACATTGTACAGGAGACAGGGATCAAGACCATTCTCATAGAAAAGAAATGCAAAAAAGCAAAATGGCTGTCTGAGTAGGCCTTACAAATAGCTGTGAAAAGAAGAGAAGCGAAAAGCAAAGGAGAAAAGGAAAGATATAAACATCTAAATGCAGAGTTCCAAAGAATAGCAAGAAGAGGTAAGAAAGCCTTCTTCAGTGATCAATGTAAAGAAATAGAGGAAAACAACAAAATGGGAAAGACTAGGGATCTCTTCAAGAAAATCAGAGATATCAAAGGAACATTTCATGCAAAGATGAGCTCAATAAAGGACAGAAATGGTATGGACCCAACAGAAGCAGAAGATATTAAGAAGAGATGGCAAGAATACACAGAAGAACTGTACAAAAAAGATCTTCACGACCCAGATACTCACGATGGTGTGATCACTCACCTAGTGCCAGATATCCTGGAATGTGAAGTCAAGTGGGCCTTAGAAAGCATCACTACGAACAAAGCTAGTGGAGGTGATGGAATTCCAGTGGAGCTATTCCAAATCCTGAAAGATGATGCTGTGAAAGTGCTGCACTCAATATGCCAGCAAATTTGGAAAACTCAGCAGTGGCCACAGGACTGGAAAAGGTCAGTTTTCATTCCAATCCCAAAGAAAGGCAATGCCAAAGAATGCGCAAACTACTGCACAATTGCACTCATCTCACACGCTAGTAATGCTCAAAATTCTCCAAGCTAGGCTTCAGCAATATGTGAACCGTGAACTTCCAGATGTTCAAGCTGGTTTTAGAAAAGGCAGAGGAACCAGAGATCAAATTGCCAACATCTGCTGGATCATGGAAAAAGCAAGAGAGTTCCAGAAAAACATCTATTTCTGCTTTATTGACTATGCCAAAGCCTTTGACTGTGTGGATCACAATAAACTGTGGAAAATTCTGAAAGAGATGGAATACCAGACCACCTGACCTGCCTCTTGAGAAACCTATATGCAGGTCAGGAAGCAACAGTTAGAACTGGACATGGAACAACAGACTGGTTCCAAATAGGAAAAAGAGTTCATCAAGGTTGTATATTGTCACCCTGTTTATTTAACTTACATGCAGAGTACATCATGAGAAACGCTGGACTGGAAGAAACACAAGCTGGAATCAAGATTGCTGGGAGAAATATCAATAACCTCAGATATGCAGATGACACCACCCTTATGGCAGAAAGTGAAGAGGAACTCAAAAGCCTCTTGATGAAAGTGAAAGAGGAGAGTGAAAAAGTTGGCTTAAAGCTCAACATTCAGAAAATGGAGATCATGGCATCTGGTCCCACCACTTCATGGGAAATAGATGGGGAAACAGTGGAAACAGTGTCAGACTTTATTTTTCTGGGCTCCAAAATCACTACAGATGGTGACTGCAGCCATAAAATTAAAAGACGCCTACTCCTTGGAAGAAAAGTTATGACCAACCTAGATAGTATATTCAAAAGCAGAGACCATTACTTTGCCAACAAAGGTCCGTCTAGTCAAGGCTATGGTTTTTCCTGTGGTCATGTGTGGATGTGAGAGTTGGACTGTGAAGAAGGCTGAGCGCCGAAGAATTGATGCTTCTGAACTGTGGTGTTGGAGAAGACTCTTGAGAGTCCTTTGGACTGCAAGGAGATCCAACCAGTCCATTCTGAAGGACATCAGCCCTGGGATTTCTTTGGAAGGAATGATGCTGAAGCTGAAACTCCAGTACTTTGGCCACCTCATGCGAAGAGTTGACTCATTGGAAAAGACTCTGATGCTGGGATGGGTTGGGGGGCAGGAGGAGAAGGGGACGACAGAGGATGAGATGGCTGGATGGCATCACTGACTCGATGGACGTGAGTCTGAGTGAACTCCGGGAGTTGGTGATGGACGGGGAGGCCTGGCATGCTGCGATTCATGGGGTCGCAAAGAGTCGGACACGACTGAGCGACTGATCTGATCTGATTATTGGTCAGGGTTTTTTATATATAGTATAAATAGTAGGATTAAAACTCCATTAAAAAGGATTTGAGAGCAATTATACTACAGTAAAATTAACCTTACATGAACTTTGGTGAACAGACTGTCCATCGACGCTCAATGATTCGTAATCTATCCTCTGAGGTCATCAATTTTCTAGTAATAAATGAAAATGTAGACCGTTCCCATCTTTCACTAACTTAAATCCTGGTACTATCTTTGATCAGCGATATTTAATTTAGATCTCCATTTTCAGTCTTATTACCCTTTTGTGCATTTACTTTCAACAACTCATCCAAGACACATACAAACTGAATGTTCTAAGAGTTCTGAAAAACTTCTGGTAATTTCTAAGAGGCAGGCCTCTGCAGTGACCGGGATTCAGTAAGACTCATTTAACAGCACAGTGGACTCACACAATTCACCTTTCCTAACAGTATTTACATCTTTAGAGGTAATCGCTTCCCTAGTTATGGATAAATATACAGCCACCATGAAATCCTTCATCCATTCTAATCCACCTCCCACTGTACAAATGCAGGCAAACAAACTCCCACTCTTAAAAGACTAATCAACCCCCACTAAAAAGGCTTTCTCTTTTCCTAGCTGTAGGGGGGCGCCCAGCCTTTTGTCCTGTGCTCCATCAGCAAGCACCTGACCACACTATGGCAGCATTCATGCTATCTACTCCCTGACCCCAGTCTGGGACTAGAGAGACCACTGTCCAGTCCAAGGCAGTGATGACCTTCCCTCTTCCCACTGGCCAGTCCACAGCAACAGTGTCCAGCATACAGCAGGCACATAACCAAGAATCTGAATGTTAGCTGATATTTGACTTTGAATGATTATCTGTAACAGCCAGAGAGAAATTCATAAAACAAGGTTTCTTCAAACTACCACCTCCCGTTTTTTGGTGTGGTTTTGGTTATTTTTTGGTTAAAACCCTGGTTACTGACTTAAGTACTCAAAAATCATTCCAGATTCTAATACTGATACTAAATTCTAAAACTGTTACTCATTTTTTAACAGCACATTTTATGTGCACTGTTATACAACTGAAGAATTTATATACAGGTCCACTTAGATTTATTTTTCCTGGGACCTGGGCACATGCCTTATTATTTCAAATTATCAGCAGGCCAGTCATATATACTGATGCTCTTCTAGCTGCTGTATCTTATTTTTCTTTTTTCCAGGAATATATTTACAATAGAAAAGTAAATCCACTTTAAAGTATATCTATATTAAAGTACTGAATATTTCTAGGAATGTACAGTGATGAAAAACAGACTGTGTCTATAACTGTTGGTCTTCACCAGAAAAAGTTTTTAACAGAAAGCAGTAAAACTTGAAGGAAAAAAAAGACCCCCTGATTTAAGACAGGGCCAGTTTTGTTTTCTCAAAACCCCTAAAGCATTCAAACCCAGGAAACAACTCAGCTGTTGAGTCTTCTCCCTTTTTACTCTCGCTCCTGTTTTTCTGCTATTAAACTAATATACAAATGATAGCCATTAAAATTAAAAATTCAGTTCCTTAGTCACACTAACCATATTTCAAGTGCCTGAGAGCCACAGGTAACAAGTGGCTGCCCAATGGACAATGTGATGACAGGAAGCTCTACTGAACCATGTTGCCGTAGAGAAATCATTCTCAGCCTATTCAAACATGACAGCCTGTTGTATGTGTGCATGCCCAGTTGCTCAGTCATGTCCAACCCTTTGCGATCCCATGGACTGTAGCCCACCACGCTCCTCTGTCCATGGGATTTCTCAGGCAAGAATACTGGAGAGGGTTGCCCTTTCCTACTCTAGGGGATCTCCCCAAATCAGGGATGTCTCCTGCACTGGCAGGTGGATTCCTTATTGCTGAGCCACCTGGGAAGCTCCTATGCCACCCTATTTCTCTCTGTTCATTTCTATGGAAATTACTTACTTCTTAGAAGTATTGTATGAAACACTGGCAATCTACAGACAAGGTCAAGTCCTATTACCCCTCCTACCAGGCCACGCATGCCAGTGACACTCAGCCCCTCTGGGTGGCACCTACATGCTGTTTCAGAGCACATGCTCTGGGGTAAAGATGGTGATATAAACTCAGCATCTACCTTTACCCCAAAGCACTACTGAAATGAGAGTAAAATGACATAAAATCTTAAAGATGGAGAATAGGAAAGACAAGAGCAACCAAAAATTTTACGTTGAAGAACTGATGAACAAGCAGCAATGACTGAAAGAGATCTGAGAACACTGGGTCCTAAACCAGCAGTAAAGAAAGCCAAGAAGAAACCAGACATTCAGGCAGAGCCTCCAAAAGCTTAGCAGCTGAAGTGCCAGGTCTGACCAGAAGGGCCCAGCCTGGATGCCTGATGCTTAGAGCAGTGAGACCCCCAGGTCTCTTCCTGACAGAAAATGTCAGGTTTACCCTGGAGACAGTACAAGAAAGAATCTCTATACTAGGAGATGCAAGACACGTTTGAGAGTGGGAAAACTGTTCTAAACACAACAAATGGTGTAATAAATGCCAAAGTTTCAGCATGTCAGAAGCCAGGCCTTCTCTTCCAGAAAAAAAGACTGAAAGAGCATGTTCTAACATAGGAAACTTAGATGATGCAAAAAAAATTTCACCCAAGTGCCTGGAACTCAAAGAATTGTCACTGGGTCACGGAGAATGAGCAACTAAAGCTCTCTTCTATGTTGGGGTCTCTGCATCAAACTTGCTGAAAGTGCCACCCAGTCATTTCTTCTTGAAACCTTTAATTCATCATAGGAAAGAAAAACAGGCAACCTAAACAAAAGAACTCTAATCAAATGACTGATTATAAGAGGAAGATGCTGGATTAAAAGCATTAAGCACAGAAGTAAATATTACAAAGGGACCAAAGCCAAAACAAGACAGAAAACGCAAGAAAATAAGAGACACACGGGGAAAGCAGTAGAGACTGTAAGAGAACATGAAGAGACAAACTTCAAGAATAACCAAAATATGAAAGCTGCCATTGTGCTCAGTACAAACAGCCTTCAACTTTAAAATGTTCATCCAATCATCTGAATCTATTTACTGAACTCCTCTAAGCCAGGAGTGGAAAATGCAGAGACAGCATGACCTAGAAACGCTTGGTCAAGGCAGCCAGGTCAAAGAAAACAATCTAATAGTTGTCACAATACAGGTGTGTTCCAGGTGCTTGGAAGGCACCAGGGCACCACCTCCAAGAAGGAAGGGAGGAGAGAGGAAGCCAGGAAAGACCTAAGAAGTCACATTCTGGACTGGGTTTGTCTCTTCTCTTCCCTGGCTTGATCGGGATGAGCTTCTCCAGGTAAAAAGAGAAGTCAGGAGAAGAAGCCACTGCAGGTGAAGGCACAAGATGCAGAAGTGCAGAGGCTCTAGGATCAGTGAGGAGTGTGGAGAACTGCAGCTCCTGAGCTGCACAGAGGAGAGAAGGTACAAGAAGCGGAGGAAGACAAAGATCATGAGGGACCCTAAACGCAAAGCTAGAAGCTCTGGACTTCAACTTCCAGATTTCAAACAGTGGTTGACAGAGTCCTAGAAGTGCTGACAGGTGTTCCACAAACTGACACTGCCTTCTACTAATAAACTACCAGGCAATCAAGCAAGCTTACTCTCTTACTTTCTTCTTTTTGAAACAATACAAATTGATAGGCTCTATCTGAATATCAAACGAAAGGCACAGTTCAGAAGAAAATGACTGTAACAGGACTCAAGCCCCTCAGCTGATGAACCACGGGGTTCCCATGATGGCAATGATTTCACAGTTTAACATTGTTTTTATTCTTAGCCATATACTGTTGAAGATACATTGGTCTGGGACCCCTGGTTAAAATCAGAAAGTATAAAAAGCATGGATTCTAAAGAATATGTAAATGAATAGGAAAAAAAATTTAGATACATTCTTCTCAAAATTATCTTTACCACATCCTTCATACACACATTTACCTATGAAAAAGTATTTCATAGAAAGTTCAAGATTTCACTAGAAGTTTAAAAATCAATGATCAAAAAGTAGCAACAATTATATCAAGTTCACTTTTACATTTATTAGCAATTCACACCTATAATTTGCTATGTGGAAAAAAGCAACTGAAATGGCCTGATTTCTCTGACCATGTTTAAGAATGAGCATGAAAAATGTTAAACAACCAACTTGGTATTTTTAAGTAGAAAATAAAAGAATTCCCATCAAAGGAATGTTTTGATGCTGTAGAATGTGATTAAATTTGTATTTGGCTTAAAATAGATTTGGAATAAAAACTCAACATGTCATTTTAAATTTGTTCACAAATTATATTCTTTTTCTAAAACAATTAGTGGAAATTTAAAAAGATAATAGGAAAATTACTGAAAGGATTTCAAGAGAGTGAATACTACAATTAGATGTGAATTTCTGAAAATCACTGTTAGTTAAGACCAGAGCAGTGGGAAGGGAGAAGCGGTGCAAATGTCCCCAGGCAGGGATGCGGAGGGCCGGATAGCAGCAGGGGTGGGAGAGAACCATCAAGGTGTGATGGTGTGCCGCTAACACAAATCTGCTTCAAAGCAGCCTCCTTTTTTCAGTTTCTATTCTTTCTTCGCTTCTGAACTCCAAAATCCATGATACCTCCCTAAACAGTTTCTAGGAAAGTAGTCTTAAGCATCAGTGCACACAGCAGGACTGAACAGGAAGTGCTCTTTCCAGGCGGCTAATAGGTGAGACCTACCCAGGTTTTCTGTTTGTGTGCATCTTATCTCTTTACTAGATTTAAGCGTTGCCTGAGAACATCGTCTATCGTCTATATGTAGACCACTGCACCAAAACCCACACCTGACACATAGTTTGTAGCCAACAGATCCGGAGTGAATGAATGACACCGAATGAGGAGATGAACACAGGCATGGACCTCAAAGGTGAGATACAGACCCACCACTCTACCTCCCTCTAAACTTCCTACTTTCCATAACCTACCACACGGAGATTTTTAAAGCTTATTTTCAAGTGGGACCAACACTTAAGTGTTTGAGGGAAAGAAGAGATTACTTCTAATTTGAATAATAAGAAAAGTGGCATGGAAGTGAACTTAAAAGAATTTATAGAGAAGAAAAGGCATGTTCCAGGATGAAAAACAAATATCATATAAAAAGGAGCTAAGAGGAAATGTTATGAACATGTTATTGGCTGAAATGTGGGAACACATGAAGAGAAAGAGTGGGAGAAGAGGCTGGAAAAATGGCTAGAGGTGAAGATCCTATATAATACAAAGCTAAGCCAACTGCCTGAGGTTTATTTTCTAGGGAATAAAATCCTTTTACAATCCCTTTAAAGAGGGCCACTTTAGGAATGTACTTTAAAAGAATTATCTGGCAGCAATATATAGGAGGGGCAGACGATGGAGTGCATATACATTTTCTGAGTAAATCCCTGAATTATTTTCCTTTCATAATTTAAGACTATAATACTTTAGTATCTCCCCCAGCAGACTATCAAAATTTCAATTTATTTAAAACACAAATTAAATAGTATACTAATTCTAAAACCATTTACCTAAGATTGCCTATAAACTTTCAACCAAAAAAAAAAAAAATCTAGGACCTTGAAACACCATGAAATGGTTTTTGGCATTTCTAAGAGAAATCTGGAAATAGATTCAAACTTGGAAAGTCATTTGTAAGCTGGGCTCCAATCAGAAGCTGCATCTGGGATATATTTTTCTCCAAGGTCATTCCAAACTTGGTCAAGGCAGGAGAGGCTCCAATTGGCTCAGGAGATGGTAAACAATGTTGCCAACTGACACAGAAAGACAGAGCTCTTGAAAAATTTTAAAGGCCTCTGCTTCACAAATCATCAGCTCTCATGACCCCTGGTGGACATTAAGTAAATTAACAGTTTTTAGATTTTATTAATAAGAGTCACAACACTTTGAAAATACATGACCCTTAAACAAACTGAGTGCCCAAGAACTGATGCTTTCAAACCGTGGTGCTAGAGAAGACTCTTGAGAGTCCCTTGGACAGCAAGGAGATTAATCCTAATGGAAGTCAACCCTGAATATTCATTGGAAGGACTGATGCTGAAGCTCCAATACTTTGGCCACCTGATGCAAAGAGCCGACTCATTGGAAAAGACCCTGATGATGGGAAAGACTGAAGGCAGGAGGAGAAGGGGGAGACGGGATGAGATGGTTGGATGGCATCATCAACGCAATGGACATGAGTCTGAGCAAACTCCAGTACATAGTGAAGGACGGGGAGGCCTGGCATGCTGCAGTCCATGGGGTTGCAAAGTTACCTGACTGAGCAACTGAACAATAAACAAACACACACACATGGCTTTGATAACACATGGTACTGCTATCCATTCAAACAGTTAGAGAGAAAACAGATGTTTTGAGTCTCACCTGCAAGGGTTTTTAGGTAGTCTAGTGTTGGAAGAATAGGAGGTGACCTCCTCTGGAGAAAAAAGATGACCATCATGGTGAGGGAGAAATTTGTAATCCAAGCACCAGGAATACTACTCGTTAACGAATGTGCTCGAGCCCAGCATCGGACACTGAACACCAAGGCTCTAACCCGCGAGTCCAGGGCACCATACATGTAAAGCAGTTCAGAACTTTTCAAGGCAATCCTTCGAAAGAGAAAAATAACAGAAATTTTCAACCCCCCCAAAATATGATCCCAGAGTAGAACAAAACACAAACCTGGGCACATATCTAACTATCTTACTCTATCTAAACATATTCAGAACAAGAAGAGCAGATCATCAAATGCATTATGTATCTGCAATATAACATTTAATATGAATGGTAACCTTTCATTATCATTAAAACATTATTCTAAATGCTGACAACCACAATGCAGTTATCATACTTGAAAATTTTAAATCAAAGTCCCTAAACATGATGTAATAAGTGAAATAATACCTAAGTGCTCTTTATTAATTATCAATAAAGACACAGGCAGGTCTGTAAGTAGGAGCTTCATATTTTAGTTGCAATGTAGATTAACTAGTCCTTTTCTGTTTTAAGTCATCATTAATTCCTGTGTTTATTTGTTGCACCCACAGCTTTTCTAGTGTTTTAAGGGGCACTGAAGATACATGCAGAGAAGATAAAGACAGAATGAACAAAGTCAGAATCAGAATCTATTTGGGCTACAGGCATTCCAATCCAATGGTTCTGCAGATTAATTAAAACTGTGCTGCATGATTATTTCTGATCTTCCTATCAGAAGAAGCTATAAGGGAAATGAAGTCATATGTAGGATTTGCACTCGCCACAGGAAGAAAAATATGACAAAGATTTCCTGATAACTGAATTTCAAAAACAATTTGATTTTGTTATGGATTGATTATAGGTGACCTAACCTTATACTTTATCATCCAAATCAGGACACTTCAGAATGGGAAAGGGAGATTATCTAGTCCTTCAACAGACAAGGGAAATATTATTTTATCAAGAAAGTATAAATCTTTTAAAATTTAGCCAAAATTAGTTAAGTGTACTATTTATAAAAACCACAACTCAGGAAGATTAAATATGTATTAAGAAATCAGTCTTCAGAGCCTATTTTCTAAGTCTTCTAGTCATATGTTATAATGCAAAGAATTATAAGAAATATTTTAAAATTAAGTTCCTAATGATCAAGACATGTCTTGTAATTTCTCAAAGACCCAAGAGAGGGCACATGTTATTTCACAGTATCAACTCCAAACTGTCTACTAAGTACCATCATGGGTGGCACATCATGGGTGGAAATTCATGGTGATTAAATGCGTTAGCTATGTAAATGAAGCTAAATTAAGCTGAAAAAGAAGTAGCACACAGTGAGTGAGTGAGTGAAGTTGCTCAGTCGTGTCCGACTCTCAGCGACCCCACGGACTGCAGCCCACCAGGCTCCTCCGTCCATGGGATTCTCCAGGCAAGAGTACTGGAGTGGGGTGCCACTGCCTTCTCCAATGCATGAAAGTGAAAAGTCAAAGTGAAGTCGCTCAGTCGTGTCCGACTCTTAGCGACCCCATGGACTGCAGCCCACCAGGCCCCTCCATCCATGGGATTTTCCAGGCAAGAGTACTGGAGTGGGGTGCCATTGCCTTCTCCGAGCACACAGTACAAGGTATCTGATATAAAGAAACATGCAAATATAAAAAGTCTGATGCATATTAAAGTTGTAAAAACTATAGCAACAAGACAATGAAAAGAACATTATTACAAAGATAAAAGTCATTTTATTCGACTTACATACTATAAAGAAATATAGTAATGAGAGAAAGTATAGTATGCATTTTTATTTATTTTTAGTCCATGAGCCACTTGAGAGAAATTCAGAAGTATTTAGCACTGACTCGTTAGCAAACACTTGAGTTTATTCAAAACTGCTTTAGATTGGATTTTCTGAATCTATTTTTAGTTATGATTATTTAACTAACAGATAGTACAGGGAGATGAAATGCACGCAATGAGTACACTAGAGTGTAAAGAAACAAACGCCTCAACTGAAGTTTTCCCTACTGAGAACCAAGGAAAAGTTACCAGGGCATAAAAGAACTTGTCATTCTCATTACCCCCCTTTTTTAAGCAAACAGATTGATAATAAAATGAAAACATGCTGAAGAAAACTATGCAGTCTTCTTAGGCTGCTCAGTTCACCATTTGTTTGACACAAAGTTGACTATATCTGGAGGCAATTCCCAGGGCAAACTCAAGATGCCACTTTACTTTCTAAGTAAACTAGAAGGCTAGATACTCAGAACTTTTGAGTTGTTATCAGGCTACATAAGTAGGAACAATGAAACACAGTTCTCAGAAGATGTTTGTTAGGTATGTTAACATTTTAACACAGTATCTTAACATTTAATTAAGAACACCAAAAAAAAAAAAAAAAAAACCCAAGTACTTCCTACTTTTCAAGTTTTCACGTTTTAAAAAAATTACTAGTAAAGCATATCCAAGAGTCAAAAATCACTGTTTCTGCACAAGAAAAACTATGCTAATCCTTTGTAACGTTCATTTAAGATGGTAAGTAAGAGACCGTACCTATTGTTAGTAGTCAGATCACACTGAAACCCGGAGGCCTGGTGTGAAAACCTGACAAGCGGGCAGCGGGCATTCAGGATCCTCTGGACTCCCACGCAGCCTGGGCCAAACTGGTCTAGGCACTCTCCTATCACAGACAGGATCTTCTGAGTTGCAACTCTTTCCGAAGGAACGTTTTTCACTTGAAATTCCATCAGAAAATTTCCTGAGGTCTGAATAATAAAAACATTAGCAAATAGGAGCTTTTTATAAAAAGGAACTTCTGAAACTTTTCTAAAAAGATGCTCTAAGTCATTTCTGGTCAAAACACACACACACAAAACAAAAAATTAATAACCATACAGACACAAAAAATTCTCCATGCAATCACAGCCAAAAGCAGACCAAAAACCCTCAATTGTCAAAATGAAAAGACAATTGATAGACTAGGAGAAAATATCTGCAAACAGTTCAACTGGACAAGGGCCAATATATACAAATGGCTCATACAACTCGATGACAAAAACAAAAACCAAAGAAAAAAAAAAAAGACCCAATCAAAAAATGTGTGTAAGACCTAAACAGACATTTCTCCAAAGAAGACACACAGATGGCCAACAGTCACATGAAAAGATGCTCAACATCGCTAATTACTAGAGAAACATAAATCAAAGCTAAAATTAGGTGGGAGGGAGGTTCAAGAGGGAGGGGACATATGTATATCTATGGCTGATTCATGCTGCTGTATGGCAGAAACCAACACAATACTGTAATGCAATTATCCTTCAATTAAAAATAAATTTAAAAACAATTAAATATCACCTCACACCAGTCAGAACAGCCATCATTAAAAAGTCTACAAATAATAAATGTTGGAGAGGGTGAGGAGAAAAGGGACCCCTTCTACATTCTTCGTGGAAATGCATATTGTGAAGCCACTATGGAAAACAGTATAGAGGTTCCTTTAAAAAACAAAAATAGAGCTACCATATGATCCAAAACTCCATCTCTTGAGCATTTATCTGGAGAAAAATCTGAAAAGATACACGCACCCCAATGCTCATGGCAGCACTATTTACAACAGACAAGACATAGCAGCAGCCTAAATGTTCACTGACAGATGAACAGATAAAGATGATGTGATATACACTCACTCACTCACACACACACACACACACACACACACACACACACACACACACACACTGGAATACTACTCAGCCAAAAAAAAAGAACGAAATAATGCTATTTACACAACATAAATGGACCAAGGATTACCATGAAGTCAGAAGGAGAAAGATAAATATATGATACCACTTATATGTGGAATTTAAAATATGATACAAATAAACTTATTTATAAAACAGAAACAGACTCATAGACATAGAAAACAAACTTATGGTTACCAAAGGGTATGGGGATAGGGAAGGAGTAAATTAGGAGTTTAGAATTAGCAGATACAAACTGCTATATATAAAATGAACAACAAGGTCCTACTGTATAGCACAGATAACTATATTAAATATCCTGTGATAAACCATAATGGAGAAGAATATGCAGAAGAATAGACACAATATATGTATAATGGAATCACTTTGCTGTACACCAGAAATGAACATGACACTGTAGATCAACTTATACTTCAATAAAAACACTAAAAAAATCTTCAGTTGTCTTTTGATTCTCTAAAGTATAAAATACTAACTTGAAAGATCATTGGTTTTTTATAATTGACTTATGTAATACTACACACAGAACCACAGACTCTGAGAACATATATATATACATGCCCTTTCCAAGTCAGCCTTTCCATTTTCATAAGATCTGCAAACCCACAGTAGTTGTAACAGGAAATACATGCATGAGAAGAGCAGATCAACAGAAGGAAACAGACAATATAACTAGATGTAACTACAGGCATTTAATAGTTAATAAAATGAACTCGGCAAATTACTGTAGAAATGCTACTGAAAGAATGAGTCAAGTGGCCATCAAAAAAAGAAACTAGTCCAAAACCAAAATAAATTCAACACAGAGCAAAGACTTCAATAAAAAAGGTTTTGAACAATAAAATACCAGAATACAATGGGAGAATGTTTATACAATCATAAAGGATTCTCTAAGCATGACACAAAATTCCAGAACACACAAAAGAATATGAATGAATAAAAATGAAAATCATCTTAAGGCCAAGCATATTTATTACTAGACAGAAGACAAATGAAGATAATAATACATGTCATATAAAGGGATAATGTCCCTAATTTATGAAGGGTTTACACAGAGCCGAATTCTACAAATGGCCAAAAACATTTGAATAAGAAATTAACAGAAGAAATAAAACTGAGCAAGAAACATAGTAAAAGATGTTCTTGTTTTCCAGAAACTAAGAGGAAATTAAAACACCAATGAGGTTTTTTTTGATTATCAGTCTGGCAAAAACAAAAAGGCTGACAGGACCAGCTTTGATGGGTGAGGAGAAACACATCCATCCTGACAAGAGGAGTGTAAACTGAGACATACTTTTGGGACAACTTCAATATTGAAATAGCAAAACTCTGAATATGTAAGATTTTGATTAGTTACTAAAATCCTAGGAAATCACCCCAAAGGAATGCTTATACAAACAAGCAGATTTACAAAGCTGTTCACTCACTGCAGCACTATTTGTGTGGTAGAATACCTTCTAAAACCTCTATCTAGCTTAAAGCCCTCTACCCTCAACCCACCCCTCTTCAAGAACTCAAGAACTCCTGAAAGGATGAAGGCCCTGACAATGCATGTGGACCAGACAGGGTTGCTGACGTGAGCAGCATGGAGGCTCCCCTCACCACCCAGTGTTTCCACCAGGAACTGCAACTGAGGGGCAGAGGCTACCAGGTGGCTGAAATGGAACTCAGAAACTTTGGGGCAGGCACATGCTACACCACCAGGATGAAAAAGTAAAGAAAATCAAAGTGGGGTGGGGAAAGGAGAGTGAAGGGGAGGAAGATATTAAACAAAGCAAAACATGGAGAGAAACAGACCCTTTGTGGATTGTTGATAGTTTATACTTTAGTTCTAGTCTTTTCCCAGGACTCACCCACACTCCTGACTCCTGACTCCTGAGTTCTAGGATGCTTCCTCTACTTCTGTTTGTTTAAGCTGCTCTGGGTTGGTTTCTGTTACGCACAACCTAAGAATATCACCTACTATAGTTGGCAATAAAGCAGGAAAAAAGATACTGCTCCCTAACTAACGAAAAAGGACTGGTTATGAAATAAATTATGGTGCATTCATTCAATAGAATATTCTGCAGCCATTTTTTAAAAGGATACAGTAGATTGAAGCTAAGACATATTTATAGATTTAGTTATAATCTCTTCCTAACTGTCCTCAACTCAGGCTGAAGAATAAAACAAGTCCCGAGAATTACAAACCAAGGTGGGGTACCGAGACACACAGAGCACCAAGAGGAAGGAGAGGTTCATGACGGCATACAGCAATCAAAGAAGCTGCTTTATGGAGGACGAATTTAAAAGTAGTCCTGCTTTTTGTTGCTGTTAATTTATTTTTATTTATTTAAAAATTAAAATTAAAAAATGCTCCTGTTTTTCATTATATTTCTAAAAAGTTTCTATTAGCAAAGCTATTATAATCTTAAATAAGCACATATTTCAGAATATAAGTATATAACAACACTGCTTAAGTTAAACCTACATACAAAATTATGTCAAACTGTTTAGTGAGACTGAAGCACTGTCTTTTAAAATACTTTTTTAAAACACTGTCTTTTAAATAGCTCTTTAGTTCAGAAATCTAACATCCAACTAAGTTTCCAACTCCTTCCTCTACTTCCAACAGAAAAAAAACTGTTTCTTACTGTCTACCAATCCTCTCATTCTATGAGTTGGTTCTACAGCACCAATCCAGTTTTACAGCTAGGAAAATCAAGGCACAGAGAAGGTAAATAACTTACCCATTGTCACACAGCTGTTAGTAGAAGAATGATTAATCTGCAGTGTGGCTCCTGAGCCCAAGCTTTCACCATCACAACATATTGTTAGCCATGTTAATTATTTAATATAAAAATAACCTAATACAACTTAAGTGTCCCCGCCAGGAATTTAATACAACTTCAAGTATTAAAAGCATGTTCATCTTAGTAAGACTGATCCGTTTCACTGTGATGTGTTTTATATTCCTTGGCCAGTTTTGACTCTGTAATTACACACCAAGCAGATAGGCACTGTGTGGGATGAGAAAACGAACAGACGCGGTCCCTGTTCTGCCCACGCTTATGATACAGTGAGAGACACAGATCAACCACTAACTAAATGTAACCCAGGAGGAATCTAGAGACAGAAAGATGAGCAAGACACTGCAAAAAAGGAGTGATTAATTTTGACTGGAGCAAAAAAAAAATCAAGTATGGTTTTAAGAAGGTGGAATCAGAACTAGGACTTGCAAGCTGCTTAGGAATGGCAGTCAGGAATGGAAGGAAACAGCACTCCTCAATGAAGAGACATAACAATTGTTTCGTTGTTATCCACATCATAAAAGTGCCTTACAATTAGGTAATTAAGTGATATAACTGAAAAACTGGTGTGTGAAGATACAGAATGAGAAATTATCACTAAAATGAATTATGAAACAGATCATTTCAATTCTCTGTTAAAAAGAACAATTCTAAGTTTGTGGATGATCCAATCTGTGTTTTAAGGTAACTTCAGCAGAACCTGAGGGCTAGAATACCAAGGCATAATGTGAGGAATACGTGGAAAGCAAGATGTTGTTATAATCGTTTAACTGAGAAGTTTTAAGGGACCCTGTGACTGCAGCTTTGAGGATGTAAATGAAGAGGCAGGCCTAAAAGATTAGCTTAGATTTCTTTGCTTAGGTGACAGCAAATATCAGGAAAGCTAAAATGCCACTAATTAACATGTGACACATAAATAACTTTCATAAAAACTTAAGAATATCAACAAGGAGATTAAGATAAACTTTTGTTTTCAAAATGTTAAGTTTGACGTTTCAACTAGACAGTCACACAGGGATTATTAGTTTGAAATACATAAGAAAGAAAAGTCATAGAAACCTAAGATTGTACAAAAATGCAGAAGTTTTTCCAAATCAAAGTTGTAATTAAATTAAAGCCCCTCTTATACTGTTTGGGATGATACCAGACACACTGATTAACTTTACTCTGTCAGACATGCATGTTAATAAACTATAAATGGGATATAAAATCTCTAAACTGTAAATGGAAAGAAGGTAAGGGATGAAAGGGCAGAATAAAGAAAGAATTCAACAGGAGGAAGAAAGGAAGGAAAAGCATAGAAAATAGGAAATAAAAAATTAAACAGTAGAAATAAAATCAAATTTTACCAGTAATAATAAATAAAAAGACTCAAAGATTGGACTAAAAGCATAAAATTCAGTGATTTGCTATTTATACCCAAAATATAACAACGTATGTTATGTTGCTGAGAGAAATATCAACAGTCTCAGAAAGAGCCTCTTGATGAGGATGTAAGACTGAAAAAGCTGACTTAAAACTCAACATACAGAAAACTAAGATCATGGCATCCTGTCCCATCACTTGATGGCAAATAGATGGGGAAAAAGTGGAAACAGTGATGGATTTTCTTTTCTCAGGCTCCAAAATCACTGCAGAGTATGACTGCAGCCATGAAATTAAAACATGCTTGCTCCTTGGAAGGAAAGCTATGACAAACCTAGATAGCATGTTAAAAGCAGAGATACCACTTTGCCGACAAAGGTCCATCCAGTCAAAGCTATGGTTTTTCCAGTAGTCATGTATGGATGTGAGAGTTGGACCATAAAGAAGACAGCACCAAAGAACTGATGCTGCTGAACTGTGGTGTTGGAGAAGACTCTTGAGAGTCCCCTGGACACTAAGATCATCAAATCAGTCAATCCTAAAGGAAATCAACTCTGAAAATTCATTAGAAGGACTAACGCTGAAGTTGAAGCTCCAATACTGTGGCCATCTGATGCGAAGAGCTTCAGTTTAGTTGCTCAGTTGTGTCTGAATCTTTGCGACCCCATGGACTGCAGCACGTCAGGCCTTCCTGTCCGTCACCAACTCCCAGAGTTTACTCAAACTCATGTTCATTGAGTCAGTGATGCCATCCAACCATCTCATCCTCTGCAGTTCCCTTCTCCTCCCTCATTCAATCTTTCCCAGCATCAGGGTCTTTTCAGATGAGTCAGTTCTTCACATAAGGTGGCTGAAGGACTAGAGCTTCAGCTTCAGCATCAGTCCTTCCAATGAATATTCAGAACTGATTTCCTTTAGGATGGACTGGTTGGATCTCCTTGCAGTCCAAGGGACTCTCAAGAGTCTTCTCCAACACCACAGTTCAAAAGCATCAGTTCTTTGATGCTCAGCTTTCTTTATAATCCAACTCTCACATCCATACATGACTACTGGAAAAACCATAGCTTCTTATTGGAAAAGACCCTGATGCTGCGAAAGATTGAGAGCAGGAGAAGGGGCAACAGAGAATGAGATGGTTGGATGGCATCACTGACTCAATGGACATGAGTGTGAGCAAGCTCCAGGAGACAGTGAAGGACAGGGAAGCCTGGCATAATGCAGTCCATTGGGTCTCAAAGAGTCAGATATGACTTGGCAACTGAACAAAAATGTGAAAGCTGAAAATAGTGATACAGAAGAAGGTTTCTGAGACAGATAACAAGGGGCCATCTTAATAAACAAAAAAGAATTCAAAGAAAAGGCATTTACAGAGATGATGGACATAACAATGATAAATGAACAACCCGATAAAAAGGTAACGAGTCGCCAGTCCAGGTTCAATGCACAATACTGGATGCTTGGGGCTGGTGCACTGGGACGACCCAGAGGGATGGTATGGGGAGGGAGGAGGGACGAGGGTTCAGGATGGGGAACACATGTATACCTGTGGCGGATTCATTTCGTTATTTGGCAAAACCAATACAATATTGTAAAATTTAAAAATAAAATAAAATAAAAAATAAATAATCATACACTTAAATGTAGCTAACATAGTCTTTGAATACAATAAAAATCAGAAGAATTCTGAGAAATGAATAAAAGCAAATAACATGAGATGTAAAAAGTATTTCAGTAACTAGGTTATGCAGATAAAACGATTAGTTAATATACACATAATCTGAAAAACACAGTAAGTAACCTTGGTCTATCCAAAAAATTTCTCAACCCCCGAAAGGAACAAACATTTTATTACATGTTTAAGATGTTCACAAAAAATGACCACATATTAGACTAATGCAAAGATGTTACAATTCCAAAGAAGCAGTATCAAATAGACTTTACTCTGTAACCACAGTGCCTCTTAAGCTTAGAAATCAAGTTATAATTTTATTAAGTCCAAATATTTCCTTTATTTCTTCTAATAATTTTAACTTTGTGATTTAAAGAAATGCAGTTACCTTTTGAGCAGTAAATTTTCCAATTTCATCTAGATCCAAAAACATGTCCAAATCACATCCTAGTTTCCCAAAACTATTCACCGAGGAGCCAAAGGGTCTGACTGCACAGTCTGGAAAGTATGCAGCCGCTACATCTTCAATGAGAGAGCAGGTGAGATATCGAAGCCTGGTGTTCTCCTCTGTGAGCTGGAATTCCCTCAAGAGAGTGTTCAGCTGATCATCTACCTAGCTGGCCAAAACAAAACAACAAAACACAGAAAATGTTCAGGTCATGTTGCATAATGGTCATATTATTTCAGATATTTGATGGCTTAGGAGACTGACTTTAAAAATACACAATCTTTTTACATTGAGCCTTATTACAAATGCCCTTTAAAAAGTACTGAGGAATGAGGAAGGATACCAGCAAAATAAAAATTGGCTAGAATTAAAACTACGACTTTTCTTAGGCACTGAGTATAAAGTATTGTTTAAGGAAAATGAAAACAGTAAAGTGCTCTAGTAGAGGAGGTAGAAACCACCACAAAGCTGGACATTTAAAGGGAGTTGCAGGGGAGAGGAGAGCCAATGTTCAAGGCAAGAAACACTAGAAAGCAGCAAAGTTTCAGGAATGAAGGCCCACGATCCCCCAGTTTCTTAGAACAACAGTCCTGGATGTTTCCTAGGAAACTGGTGCTAAAATGATCATACCATGAAGGTGCATGCTGCTGCTGCTGCTAAGTCGCTTCAGTCGTGTTCGACTCTGCGACCCCATAGACGGCAGCCCACCAGGCTCCCCCGTCCCTGGGATTCTCCAGGCAAGAACGCTGGAGTGGGTTGCCATTTCCTTCTCCAATGCATGAAAGAGAAAAGTGAAAGTGAAGTCGCTCAGTCGTGTCCGACTCTTAGTGACCCCATGGACTGCAGCCCACCAGGCTCCTCCATCCATGGATTTTCCAGGCAAGAGTACTGGAGTGGGGTGCCATTGCCTTCTCCGATGAAGGTGCATGCTGAAGCTTAAATATTCGTATTTAAAATAAAAACCACAGCCTTAAAGGCCCACAAAGTAGAGGAAATATAAAAGGTTAGAAGTTTTAAAAACTAGAAAAATCAATACCCCCAAATAATATATTTTGATAAATAAAACCATAAAGAGGTTCTTGAAAAGAACTAGCTAAATCTTTGACAAGTCTGTAAGAAAAACCAAAACTAATATAAACATCATGGTATCCGGTCCCATAGCTTCATGGCAAATAAAAGGGGCAACAATGGAAACAGTGACAGACTTTATTTTCTTGGGCTCCAAAATGACTGCAGATGGTGACTGCAGCCATGAAATTAAAAGACACTTTCTTCTTGGAAAAAAGGCTCTGACCAACCTAGACAGCATATTAAAAAGCAGAGACATTATTTGGCCAACAAAGGTCCGTATAGTTACAGCTACGGTTTTTCCAGTAGTCAGGTACAGATATGAGAGTTGGACCATAAAGAAGGCTAAGGGCCAAAGAATTGATGCTTTCAAACTGTGGTGCTGGAGAAGACTCTTGAAAGTCCCTTGGACAGTAAGGAGATCAAACCAGTCAATCCTAAAGGAAATCAGTCCTGAATGTTCATCAGAAGGACTGAGGCTGAAGCTGAAGCACCAATACTTTAGCCACCTGATGCGAAGAGGCAACTCATTGGAAAAGACTCTGATGCTGGGAAAGACTGAAGGCAAGAGGAGAAGGGGGTGACAGAGGATGAGATGGTGGCATCACCAACTCAATGGACATGAGCTTGAGCAAACTCCGGGAGATGGTAAAGGACAGGGAAACTTGGCCTGCTGCAGTCCCCGGGGTCACAAAGAGTCAGACACAACTGAGCGACTGGCCAGCAACTGCAAACATTATCAGAGCAAGAAAAAAAGAGATAAAACCAGAAATAAGATCTTTTAGTTTACAAAAAGAATGTCATATACAATTATATGTCATGTTGACAAGAGAGAGAAAACTAGAATAATCCAAAGGCCCAAAACTTTGGAAGAATGTGATTACTTCTTATGATCACAAATGGTGCATCAGGTAAGGAGTGGGGAAGGACTGATTTTACTTTTCACTCGGTCAGTATCTCTGTAATTTGAATATTTAATAATATTTGATAATAAAAACTTAAAATGTACAAAACAAGTCAAATACACATATATCAAGTTGGGGAAGTATACCTAAAAACTTACACTTTCTGCACAACAAAGTAACTGATAAAGCTTCTTGCTTGAAGGAGAAGACTGGTTACTACATTGAATGCTTGACAGTTCAGAAGTCTGGTTTAATGAATTTCTCAATTTTAAATTTAAATAACGTGACTTGAATGGAATTGCAGCCTCTGGGCCCAGGCTTGGAGTCCGGGTTATATTCTGCAACGAAGTTACACTTTCCTTCTGACAAAATTCTACAGCAGCGTAAAGACCCTAGATCAAAAACATAAGAATAGAACATATTCCTAAATACTATTAATATTTTTAAACTAAAAGTGTTTTAGTTCATATTTCCAAGCAATTATCACAACATGAAAAACGTTCATTGTTAAAATCTACAATGGTATGCACACAAGCAATGGTTTTAAACCATTATAAGCAGATTAACAAAAGGAACACTATAAAATGGTATGAGTTAAGTGAAGCTGAAAATAATGCTGACACAGAAAATTAAAAGGTAAAAAAGGACCTCCCACTGGCTCCAATGCCTAAGATAATGGAATGATTTAAAGTAGTCAAATTATGATTCGGTTATAATTCTGCTTATAATTCTGTAATACTCCTATAAGGACTTCTCATATTAAAAAAAACCTCATTAAAGAAATTTAGATAAAGAAAGCTGTAGGATATTAACAGAAAATATCACTTTACCATGTGGCAGAGGCAAGAGAGCAAAAAATAACTAAAAAAAATATACATGACTGTTCAGTCAGACCGTTTCTCAAATACTTACAAAACTTTCATAGAAGAAGTGGCTGTTAATAGGTCCATGCTGGGATAAGAACTTGAGAAACTTTTTCTCATTGATTTTGTCTGGGCAGTGGATCAACACAGTCCGCTGGGCCTGCTCTCGTCTCTTGTTTTGCACCTCAGAGAATCTCTGTTTTGGAGTCCTGTCTTCAGAGCCTATGAATGAGACAAAGACATTACCAACACACACGTAAAATTTAAAGTGTCTCTTGATAAGGATATAAAGACTGTACACTTGGCTACAGTCAACTTTATCCTAACCTCATCTTATTTCTTCTCCTCCTTTATCAAGGTGAAGTGCTCCACCATTTCCTTGTGTTTACCACTCACCTTTCCACTGTTTTGATTGACTATATTCAATGAATAGCACTAAAAAGGGAGTGTTCCACAAAATTTTCAAAGTAAAACCACTTTTATAAATACACACATAAGAAGTCTATATAAGCTGTAACATTTCAAAGTCTAAAAGAAATACTTTCAAGCCTGAGTGCAATGAAACAAAGGTGCCAAAGTCCCTTTTATAAAATAATCTTTTTAGCAAAGTCTTCTTCTTGCTGTGCTCCTAGTCCGGTCTCAGCCCCATGGCCTGAGTTTGAGGCTCCCAGCACCTTGGCCCCTTCTCACCCACGTCGCTTCCGCCACCTCCTCCTCCTCCACACTGCGCACCTACAGTGCTCTCCACACGACACCATCACACAGTGAACTTTCACAGCCTCTCTCTCTGGCTGCAATGCCCACCTTCTCATTTCCTGTCTCACAAACTCCCATTCATCCTGCAAACTGGGCTCAGGTCTGTGACTCTTCTTGGCAGAATCGCCTCGACTCTGCAATACCTCACTTCAACATCTCTGGAAGAATGTCAGTCACAGTGTTGTACTTACTTTAACAACACAGAAGAGGACCTGTCTTCCGTCCTTAGGAGAGGGATGACCTCAGTCTACTGACAGCCTTTCCACCTGGTCCCTATTTTCTTCTTTTTTTAATGGTCCAAGTTTTTCTCATCCACTTCTCCAGTTGTAATTACCACCTCAATCTTCTTGTTGCTGATATTTACTGACTCTACACTGATGTTCAACTGCTAATTGTAAAAGTAAAATCAAACTGCAAAATTTCATAGAGTAAATGTATAAATCCTCCTCCAGTTCTGACACCCAAGTATTAAGTGTGATACTTTTCCAGACATTTTCAAGGCATATATAAACATATACATCTGTACCTCTCCAGAGATAAACATTTTTCACATAACTGAAATTACTGAAAATGTACTGTACATTCTGTTCTGTAATACGTTTTTAAATATTTAATACACTGTCATATCTTTTCACATCAGTAGATATATATTTACCTCATTTTAAAAATAATTGCATAAGTATTCTTGGATATTTATGGTAATTTAATTAATCCTCTACGATAAATATTTAGATGGTTTACCTTTATCACTATCAGGAGCAACACTGCAATGTCATCAGTATACAATGTCTTTGCACTTTTATGCAAGTATTTGCCTGCAGTTGGACTACTGAGGAGGAACAGAAACTGAATTTGAGAAGCAGATCGAGAAGTTTGATGAATGATGGAGAAACATGCTTGAAAAGACAGGAGGTAAGGGGGGAAGGCAGGGTCTACAGGACTAACAGCTCTGGCCTTCAACAACAGAAGGTACGAATGATGCAGACAGAACAAAGGCATGAAAGAGGGGTCAGAAAGTTCAGGTAATGTAAGTTCTTTACCTTGTAAAAAGGCTTGTCAAATGTACAAAGAACACAAAGTTGGAAGGAAAAAGTAGTAAGTGCTAATATTCTAAGACAGATTCAAATTTGCAGTGGTCGTGATAACAATCTGATAAGCAAAAACACAGAGAATACTGTCCTTCATTTAGAATCAAAAACAACATAAACACAGAAGCACATAATGGGGGTGGGGTGGGAGGAGGGGAGGGATCAGCTAGCAGTAGATGTATAAAAGAAGAACAAAAGTGTGATTTGATGAAAGTTCAATATAAGCCAAGGGAATGTATTAACTTCTGGGGTGAGAATGGGGAGAAGATAGATATAGATATAAAATCCAAGTTCAAGGGATTTTTCACTTTTTCACTATTCACTGGTCAGGCCACATGTAGAGTACACGCTCTGCTCCAGACATTAGGGATCTGAAGGATGCTGATTAACCAGAGAGCATCTGGAAAGAAGTAATCAAAGGTCTAAAACTCTGGTAGGGAAGCACTGCAAAGAAAGTAGGGATTTACAACCTGGAACAAACCAACGAGAACGCGACAGCTGCCCTTCCACTGGGGCAGCACTTTCCAGTTTTCACAAAAACACTCTCTTCTGAATCTCATAATAACCTTTTGAGATAGACAAGGTAAGTATCATTAATGATGAAAAAACAAATCAAACATCTAACAAGCTGGGTAGCCTCCTGAAGAGCTTAGCTGCTTCTTGGTTGCCTGACACATGTCCCCTGTTCTGGTAACACACAACCCTGTCTGTGAGATTGTAGGGGGCGGCTGTCAATAGCTATCTTCCCATACATGTGCCCACGCCCCACTAGGCGGGCCAGGACTCTCAAATGATTTGAAACAGCGCCTCTTGGTCCAGTAGGTGAGGGTGGCGGGGTGGGATGGGGTGATGATCAAAAACTCTTTCTTAGGATCTTTGAAATTCAGGCAAAAGATTATTCTCCCACAGGACAAAGTTGCAAGCTACTAGTGGCCATTCCTCCCCACCTCACCATTAACAACCTGTAGAAGAAGAACCTGAGATAAGGAGGCCGCCACAAGAACAGCAGAGGAAATAACTCACTCTCATCACATCCATCCAGGTGACCTTAAAGCAGTCATGTCTCCTTCTGGAGTTTGGTTACATGGTTGGTGGATCCTCCCTTTAATTTGAGTTAGTTTCTGTCATCTGCACCCAGAGTCCTGAACAATACAAATTCTTGTTCTTAAATCAGGGTTCTTTCCACTTCTCACATGAAAGCTATGTCAAAACTAAGACCAACAGGGAAATGGGAAATTAGTAGCTTTAGCTCATTATAAATATTTTCCAGCCATCAGAGCCTCATCAAAAATGAACTGACTTTTTTATGAAATAGTGTGTTCCTTGTTATTAGAAAATGTAACTAGCAAAGCTTTGGCAATGAGTTCTCGCACTGAGTGAATAACTCAACTGGGTATTTCTCAATTTTCTTCTAATTATAAAATTACATAGAATAATCACCTTCTTCTCTTTAAAAACAGAAAAGCAATTCAAATGAGAATTTTGTTACTTGTTATGCCTCACAAGAATTTCTAAATATTTAGCCAGTTATATTACCCTAATGATACAAAATGAAACACATTTCTTAAGGAAAACACAAAAGTTCTACTAAATGAAGCCTTGGAATCAGAAGGGTTTATTCTTACCTTTGCCACTGAATAGCTGAATGAGTTTGAACCACTTACTCACCACCTGGACAAACTTGTTTCTGTATCTATAAGATGGACTAATAATTCCTTCCAAACTGAGTTCACATAGTTCTGTATCTCAAAGAGCATATGAAAATACTCTAAAATTAAGCCGCTATGCTGCTGCTGCTAAGTCGCTTCAGTCGTGTCCAACTCTGTGCGACCCCATAGACGGCAGCCCACCAGGCTCCCCGTCTCTGGGATTCTCCAGGCAAGAACACTGGAGTAGGTTGCCATTTCCTTCTCCAATGCATGAAAGTGAAAAGTGAAAGTGAAGTCGCTCAGTCGTGTCTGACTCTTATCGACCCCATGGACTGCAGCCTACCAGGCTCCTCTGTCCATGGGATTTTCCAGGCAAGAGTACTGGAGTGGGCTGCCAATGCCTTCTCCATAGTCATGTTAAATTATAATAGCTTCTTTGGCAGAAGTCTTACTTAAATTTTGAGTCACTTAAAGAGATTCTAACAGAAGCAGTTTCTACTACACACAACCCAATCGACATTTCAATGAACTGTCATATTAAGCAATATTTCCCACTCACTGTCAATGAGTCTCTCAAACAGTCTGATGAGGACGGCAACCCTATCATTTATTTTAGGGAAAAACACTTTCCTGGTGTAGCATGTTTTAGAGTTGTTCCCAGAAATAATTTCATATCTTAAAATTCCAGCTCCAAGAAATGGTAAAATCAACATATTTTGTTTAACAGTGGGACTCGAGGTATAAATTAACTGAGCTGCAAACCACTCAGCACCTTGGGCCTCTGTCTACATCTCTAAAATGGAAACAATTATACATTTCTTGCTAGATTGCTTTAAGAATTATAAACAGCGTATACGCATCTCTTAGGTTTCAAGAGGGGTGGCTGGACTTCTGAACACACCAACACATAAACTTAAAACTCCTGCTGTTCCAGCCCCTGCAGGTCTGTTAACCAGGCTGATTTTGTTCAAACTGGCCAGAAGAATAAAGCAAAAGGCAGTAACTTCAGAAGCAGAGCCTCCACTGGAGGACCAGGGATCCCAGTTACTCATTCATCAAGGCATCGCTCGGCCTCCATGAGCAACTTGTGAGCATCAAAATCAGTTACATTTGTGAGCTAGGAAGCTACCGAAAAAGGAACTGTGGAATCACTACCATTACTGGCAACAATGTTTCGCCAAACTGTCAAACACTGGCAAATTGTGTTCCTGGCCTGCAAACGAGCCTTGAACGACTTCACTGCTGGACACGGAGTCCCCGAAGGCAGAAATGTCACAAACCCCGCTACGACCACGAGCCACGACGGCGGCTCTAGATTCCCCGAGCGCGGTCAGACGAGGTCGGGACACCTCTCCGATGGCCAAAGGCTCCTCGGCCGCTTCCACAGGTCAAGCGCCCGCCCGCGACTCCAGACTCTTCCTCCTGCCCTGGCCCGAGGCAGATCGCGGCTACAGCCCCGGCACCACACCTGTCTCCGCGCTCCCCGAGGACTGCTCTTCCCTCCTGAGGCCTGCGGCCACCGTTCCTGGGCAACTGAGAAGCCTGCGAAGAGGGCGCTGGACTTGGCTTCTCTGAACGCGCAGGGACAAACGGGTCAACAGCCCCACGCTGCAAGCCGCCATTGTCAAAGCGGCAGAAGCACGAACGAAGGGGCGCCGGGCTTCCGCGCATGCGCGCTGAGGCGAAAAGGATAGGAAGCCTAGAGGGTCAAACTAAGCAAAGGACGTTTCCCTTAGATAATAAGATGCGGCTTGAATAAAGATGCCTGAGCTTTCTGACATGTTTTAATATTTCCACTCTCCCGCGGTTCTCTGAAAAAAGACGCTGAAGAGAACTAGCAGGCGACTTACTCTTTTACATTGAAAATAGAACCAGAGACGGGGGCATGAGGAAGAGGCGCTGACTTGGGAATCTAAGAATATAATAAATTCGACACTTTTTCTTTCCCTGGTGGCCCAGAGTTTAAACTATTTGCCTGGAATGAGGGACACCCGGGTTCGATCCCTGGGTCGGGAATATCCCCTGGAGAAGGGAATGGCAACCCACTCTAGTACTCTTGCCTGGAGAATCCCATGGAGGGAGGAGCCTGGTAGGCTACAGTCCATGGGGTCGCAGAGTCGGACACGACTGAGCGACTTCACTTCAAGCCCTTGACGTGTGTTGACTTTTTTAATTCTTACAACAGCCCTGTGACGTAAGAACTCTTACTATGCCCATTTATTTATGGGGAAGTTAAGGCTTAGAGAAGTTAAGTAACATTCCTAAAGTTCTACAGCCAGACTGGGAAAGAAATAGAAGTAAACCTAGGTTTCACAGTAGGGTTTCCCTTCCTCCCTCCCTCTCTCGCTCCCTCCCTGTCATTTTTTGGTAAAATTTTCATTGCGATTTAATTCATATACTACAAAATACACCCCTTTGCTGCTGCTGCTAAGTCACTTCAGTCGTGTCCGACTCTGTGCGACCCCCATAGACGGCAGCCCACCAGGCTCCCCCGTCCCTGGGATTCTCCAGGCAAGAACACTGGAGTGGGTTGCCATTTCCTTCTCCAATGCAGGAAAGTGAAAAGTGAAAGTGAAGTCGTTCAGTCGTGTCTGACCCTCAGCGATCCCATGGACTGCAGCCTACCAGGCTCCTCCACCCATGGGATTTTTCAGGCAAGAGTACTGGAGTGGGGTGCCATTGCTACACCCCTTTAGGTGCATCATTCAGTGATTTTTAGTATATTCACGAAAATGGACACCAATCACCGTTATTTTTAGAAACACTTTCATTACCTCCAAAAGAAACCTTGTGCCCCTGTCAGCTACCACCCCTAACCACCACACTCCCCCCAGCACTAAATAACCACTTATCTACTCTGTGTGTCTATGGAACTGCCTTTCTGGACATTTCATATACATGGAATCATATGAGATTTTTTTTTTTTGGTCACTAGCTTCTTTCACAGGATATAATCATTTCAAGGTTGACCCACGTTGTAGCATCTATCTCACCTTATTTCTTTCTGTGGCAGAATAATATTCCATTGTGTGACTATGCCACAAGTGGGTATCCAGTCATCACTTCATGGGCCTTTGGGTTGTCTCCACCTTTTTGTTACTATAAATAATGCTGCTATGAATTTTCATGTATAAGTTTTTGTGTGAGCATGTGTTTTCACTTCTCTTGGATACATACCTAGGAGTGGAATTGGTGGGTCATGTGTTTAACTTTTTGAGGAACTGTAGGCTATTTTCCATAGCTGCTGAATCATATTCATTCTCACAACTAGTTTATGAGTGTTCCAGTTTCTCTACATTCTTGTCAATACTCCTTATTATCTGTTTTATTTATTTATTCCATTCTATTTTTGTTCAATAGAATTCTAATTATAAAAAGTTTTTAGACTAAGTATGTCCACACATTAATTTAGCCATTTAAAAATTAAATGTAGAATTCTTGAAGGATAGTGTTTTATTTTTTAAACTGTGTGGTGGGGCTATAATTGTTCATTGGATCAGAATTCTTCTTACCATACACATGTTTATAAATGTTATTTTGTATCTACTCAATATTTAATACAAAGTTACATTCATGTCATTGAGTATTTTCTTGTTAATGACTGCTCTTTTGGAAAGTCCAGTGCATATACATTTTGGTCAATAAGTTGGTGATTCTGGTTAGCTGAGGTCAGTTCATTCAGGCTTCTCTATGTCTATCAATAATTTACCCACACATTGCTAAGGAATAGGTAGATGGGGGAGGGAAGGAATGGGAGGTTGGGACTGACAGATGCAAACTATTATATATAGAATGGATAAACAACAAGGTCCCATTGTATGGTACAGGGAACCATATTCAATTCCTGTGGTTATTATAGTGGAAAAGAGTATGAAAAAAGAATATATATATATATATATATATATATATATATAACTGAATCATTTTTGCTGAAATTGAAAACCAGCAGAAATTAACACAACATTATAACTCAATTATATGTCAATTAAAAAATGTTGCTCCCATAGATTCTCTCAAACATGGGTAAAAAGAGCCAAACTTTGAAGTATTATGAATATTTGTTATAGATGGCAGCCTTAATTTATTGACTTACAGAGTTTAGCTTCTATTGTGGATTGAATTGTGCCCGTCTAAAGTTATCCTAACCCCCAGGAACTCAGAATGTGACCTTATTTAGAGATAGGGTTATTATAGATGTAATCAGTTAAGTTCATAGTGAAGCAGGGGCAGGGGGTATAACTGGTGTCCTTATAAGAAGGCAGCCAGATGAAGCCAGACACACAGAAGAATGACAAGTGATGACAAGGTGGAGACTGGAGAGATGTAGCCAAAAGATGGCTGGCAAGCCACAAAATTCTCCTACAGGCTTCAGAGGGAACACAACCTTGCTAACACCTTGACTTTGGATTTCTGTCCTTCAAAATGGTGAGACAATACATTTCTTTTATTTTAAGCCACCTAAATGGTGCTATCTGATGAGGAGGGAAATTAGGCGCTGAGGGGCATAGAAATGAGAGACTTTTAGCATTTAGCATTTTTAAAATTAATTCATGAGTTTGGTTGCCTCGGGTCTTAGTTGTGCCGTGTGGGATCTCCGTTGCATCATGAGACTCTTCTGTTAATAGAGTACCTACTCTTAGTTGCTTTGAGACGTGTGGGATCTTAGTTCCCCGACCAGGGATTGAACCTGCATCCCCTGCATTGCAAAGTGGATTCTTAACCACTGGACTACCAAGGAAGTCCCAGCATTTAGTATTTTTTTTTTAAACAAACAGGTATTATTTTTATCACTAAAAAGAAAAAGGAATCCTTTGCAGATGGAAAGCCAATAGAAAATGAGTAAGGAAATTCTTAAATTGTGTCTACATTTCATATGCCACACAATGCTTTTTACATGTTAAGCTTGTCTTTGATAAAATGTGAAAGTGTGTGATTTAAGCCTCCAGAGGGCATATATTCAGTGGTGCTCATGTAATTATTAACTCCACACTCTCACTCTAACAAGTATTCCAATTCAGAGGATAAATTATCTGGCTACCTTACTAATGGCCTTTCAGTTCGTGGTTTCCTGTTCAAGTCATCAAGAAGGATTTTCATGTTCAAAGCTGAGTATGTCGACTAAGAACAGCTCAGCAAGCAGAAGTGCAAAAGGAAGCTTTACTAGCAGAGAAAAGCAAACTTACAACCACTGGGATTTTGAAAGGCATGAGCTATCACAGTCTTAGAATTTCTGAGAAATTATGTTTTTTATCTATAAAATCATGAAAATGTCCATTCTCTACAATATTTATATTTTTGCTGCTGTAGAAAAATAACTATTTTCCTCACTGCTGCTGCTGCTGCTAAGTTGTGTGCTAAATTACAGTCAGCCTTCTATGTCCATGGGTTCCACATCTACACATTCAGCCAACCTCAGAAGGAAAACATTCGAAAAATAAAATTCCTGAAAATTCTAAAAAACCAAACTTGAATTTTCCCCACGAAGACAACTATATAACATTTGCTTTGTATTAGGTATTATAAGAAATCTACAGATGATTTAAAGCACAGTTGACTTGAACAACACGGGTTTAAGCTGCATGAATCTACCTACATGTAAATTTTTTTCAATAACTATATTGGAACATTTTCTGGAGATTTGTGACAATTTCAAAAAACTTACAGATGAAATTCATAGCCTGGCCTGGAAATATATATAACAAAAAAGGTTATGCTATGAATGCATAAAATATATTCAGATATTAGTGTATTGGTTTCCCAGGTGGCTCAGCGATAAAGACTCTGCCTGTCAATGAAGGAGAAGCCAAAGATGCATGTTTGATCTCTGGGCCAGGAAGATTCCCTGAAGAAGGAATGGCAACCCACTCTAGTATTCTTGCCTGTAAAATCTCATGGATAGGAGAGCCTGGCGGGGTACAGTCCATGGGGTTGCAAAGAGTAGGACACGACTGAGTAACTGAGCACTCATTCACAGTGTTTCCTTATGTAGGCATAAGGTGAATGATATTTACTATAAAATTAATAATGGGTTACTTTCCTTGTTGTTTTACAGCTTTGCTTTCAAAGAATTTCATTACTGTATGGTATCCCTCTCGTAATCGGAGAAGCTGTGTATCAGCTATCATCATAGGTAAGTGGTTTTTAAAAAAATGTAGCAATGCTTCCAATACAGTATTATGAATATGACTAACACTCTATGCCATAAAATTTTATAATGATTCATTCATTTGTGTACATTAATTGTGGAGCAATCTTATCCATGACATGAGGCAACCATAAAGTTATCAATGCATGATTTGTTATAACTATAAATAAACAAATTTCCTTTTCACATTATCTTTTCATTTGTGACGGCTAGTGTTAGTAATATGTATGACATCTACCGTGTTTTGTACCATCTAAGACAATATTGACATAGGTACTGACACAATGACTCATAAACAGATGATGTATGGATAAATATAATACATTACCTGTATTTTCCTTATGATTTCCTTAATAACATTTTCTTTTCTCTAGCTTGTTTTATTGTAAGAATACACTATATAAGGGTGGAAGAGGATGAGATGGTTAAATAGCATCGCCAACTCAATAGACATGAACTTGAGCAACCTCTAGGAGACAATAGAGGACAGGGAAGCCTGGCATGCTACAATCTACAAGGTCGCAAAAAGTCAGACACGATTTAGTGACTGAACAACAACATACAGTATAATATATAAAACATACAAAATATGTGTTAATTGACTGTCTATTCTATTGGTAAAGCTTCTGGTCAACAGAATGCTTTAGTAGTAAAGTTTTGGAGGAGTTTGAAGTTATCTGTGGATTTCCCACTGCATGGGAGTCAGCACCCCAACCCCCTACATATGGGAAGATTTGTGTATGTTATATGCAAATACTACGCCACTTTATATAACAGACTTGAGCATCTGTGAATTTTGGAATCTGCAGGGATCCTGGAACCAATGCCCCAAGGATACTGAGAGAGGTTGTAGTTTACTTTCCCTCTCAAATCATGTTTGAGTAAAATCAGCAATCCACGATTCTCATCCCCATTTGCCAAAGATTCCTGCCCTCCCATCTTTGAGGCCCAGGGGTGACACTGGAGACTGGAGCTGTCCTTTGTTAAATTCTTCAGTGTTCCATCAAAGGTGCAACTGCAAGCTTTCACTGCCTTCTTGGCATCACAGCATCGAATCAGGAGAGAGCCTGGTGGAGAAACGCTGAGTCTACAAAATGGTCCACCTCACCCAGCTTTTCACCTCTCCGCAGCAAGAAAAGCTCATAATCCCCTTTCACTTGCTTCGGACCAGCCCAGGTAGGAAGATTTACTTCTCTATCAGCAAACAGAAATTTATACTCAGTTCAGTTCAGTTCAGTCGCTCAGTCATGTCCGACTCTTTGTGACCCCATGAATCGCAGCACACCAGGCCTCCCTGTCCATCACCAACTCCCGGAGTTCACTCAGACTCACGTCCATCGAGTCAGTGATGCCATCCAGCCATCTCATCCTCTGTCATCCCCTTCTCCTCCTGCCCCCAATCCCTCCCAGCATCAGAGTATTTTCCAATGAGTTAGCTCTTCCCATGAGGTGGCCAAAGTACTGGAGTTTCAGCTTTAGCATTATTCCTTCCAAAGAAATCCCAGGGCTGATCTCCTTCAGAATGGACTGGCTGGATCTCCTTGCAGTCCAAGGGACTCTCAACAGTCTTCTCCAACACCACAGTTCAAAAGCATCAATTCTTCGGCACTCAGCCTTCTTCCCAGTCCAACTCTCACATCCATACATGACCACAGGAAAAACCATAGCCTTGACTAGACAGACCTTAGTTGGCAAAGTAATGTCTCTGCTTTTGAATATGCTACCTAGGTTGGTCATAACTTTTCTTCCAAGGAGTAAGCATCTTTTAATTTAATGGCTGCAGTCACCATCTGCACTGATTTTAGAGCCCCCAAAAATAAAGTCTGACACTGTTTCTACTGTTTCCCCATCTAATTTGCCATGAAGTGATGGGACCAGATGCCATGATCTTCGTTTTCTGAATGTTGAGCTTTAAGCCAACTTTTTCACTCTCCACTTTCACTTTCATCAAGAGGCTTTTGAGTTCCTCTTCACTTTCTGCCATAAGGGTGGTGTCATCTGCATATCTGAGGTTATATTTCTCCCAGCAATCTTGATTCCAGCTTGTGCTTCTTCCAGCCTAGCGTTTCTCATGAGGTACTCTGCATATAAGTTAAATAAGCAGGGTGACAATATACAGCCTTGACGTACTCCTTTTCCTATTTGGAACCAGCCTGTTGTTCCATGTCCAGTTCTAACTGTTGCTTCCTGATCTGCATATAGGTTTCTCAAGAGGCAGGTCAGGTGGTCTGATATTCCCATCTCTTTCAGAATTTTCCACAGTTTATTGTGATCCACACAGTCAAAGGCTTTGGCATAGTCAATAAAGAAGAAACAGATGTTTTTCTGGAACTCTCTTGCTTTTTCCATGATCCAGCAGATGTTGGCAATTTGATCTCTGGTTCCTCTGCCTTTTCTAAAACCAGCTTGAACATCTGGAAGTTCACGTATTGCTGAAGCCTGGCTTGGAGAATTTTGAGCATTACTTTACTAGTGTGTGAGATGAGTGCAATTATGTGGTAGTTTGAGCATTCTTTGGCATTGCCTTTCTTTGGGATTGGAATGAAAACTGACCTTTTCCAGTCCTGTGGCCACTGCTGAGTTTTCCAAATTTGCTGGCATATTGAGTGCAGCACTTTCACAGCATCATCTTTCAGGATTTGGAATAGCTCCACTGGAATTCCATCACCTCCACTAGCTTTGTTCATAGTGATGCTTTCTAAGGCCCACTTGACTTCACATTCCAGGATGTCTGGCTTTAGGTCAGTGACCACACCGTCGTGATTATCTGGGTCATGAAGATCTTTTTTGTACAGTTCTTCTGTGTATTCTTGCCACCTCTTCTTAATATCTTCTGCTTCTGTTAGGTCCATACCACTTCTGTCCTTTATTGAGCCCATCTTTGCATGAAATATTCCCTTGGTATCTCTAATTTTCTTGAAGAGATCTCTAGTCTTCCCATTCTGTTGTTTTCCTCTATTTCTTTGCATTGATCGCTGAGGAAGGCTTTCTTATCTCTCCTTGCTATTCTTTGGAACTCTGCATTCAGATGCTTATATCTTTCCTTTTCTCCTTTGCTTTTTGCTTCTCTTCTTTTCACAGCTATTTGTAAGGCCTACTCAGACAGCCATTTTGCTTTTTTGCATTTCTTTTCCATGGGATGGTCTTGCTCCCTGTCTCCTGTACAATGTCATTAACCTCATTCCATAGTTCATCAGGCACTCTGTCTATCAGATCTAGGCCCTTAAATCTATTTCTCACTTCCACTGTGTAATCATAAGGGATTTGATTTAGGTCATGCCTGAGTGGCTAGTGGTTTTCCCTACTTTCTTCAATTTCAGTCTGAATTTGGCAATAAGGAGTTCATGATCTGAGCCACAGTCAGCTCCTGGTCTTGTTTTTGTTGACTGTATAGAGCTTCTCCATCTTTGGCTGCAAAGAATACAATCAGTCTGATTTCAGTGTTGACCATCTGGTGATGTCCATGTGTAGAGTCTTCTCTTGTGTTTTTGGAAGAGGGTGTTTGCTATGACCAGTGCATTTTCTTGGCAAAATTCTATTAGCCTTTGCCTTGCTTCATTCCGTATTCCAAGGCCAAATTTGCCTGTTACTCCAGATGTTTCTTGACTTCCTACTTTTGCATTCCAATCCCCTATAATGACAAGGACATCTTTTTTGGGTGTTAGTTCTAAAAGGTCTTGTAGGTCTTCATAGAACCATTCAACTTGAGCTTCTTCAGCATTACTGGTTGGGGCATAGACTTGGATTACCATGATATTGAATGGTTTGCCTTAGAAATGAACAGAGATCATTCTGTCGTTTTTGAGATTGCATCCAAGTACTGCATTTCAGACTCTTTTGTTGACCACGATGGCTACTCCATTTCTTCTGAGGGATTCCTGCCCGAAGTAGTAGATATAATGGTCATCTGAGTTAAATTCACCCATTCCAGTCCATTTTAGTTTGCTGATTCCTAGAATGTCAACGTTCACTCTTGCCATCTCCTGTTTGACCACTTCCAATTTGCCTTGATTCATGGACCTAACATTCCAGGTTCCTATGCAATATTGCTCTTTCCAGCATTGGCTCTTGCTTCTATCACCAGTCACATCCACAACTGGGTATTGTTTTTGCTTTGGCTCCATCCCTTCATTCTTTCTGGAGTTATTTCTCCACTGATCTCCAGTAGCATATTGGGTACCTACCGAGCTGGAGAGTTCCTCTTTCAGTATCCTATCATTTTGCCTTTTCATACTGTTCATGGGGTTCTCAAGGCAAGAATACTGAAGTGGTTTGCCATTCCCTTCTCCAGTGAATTTATACTAAATTTATACTAACTTATACTAATTCCACCCATCTTTTCATTCATTGTTTAAGACCAAAGACCCAACCTCATAGCTGTTTCTCAAAGCTCTGCATAGCACTTTGTATGAGGGCAGCCCCTGGCTAGCAACCTGAGATCAGGCAAAAGCATCAGGAGGTGTGAGAAAAGCACTGGCCTGGTGAGTCAGGAAGCTGGATTCTGGTCCTACCTCTTCCAGAAACCTGCTATGTGTGTCCTCAGGAGAGAAACTCAAATTCTTTTGTCATTTCCATCTTGACAGACTTTATTTTCTTGGGCTCCCAAATCACTGCAGACAGTGACTGCAGCCATCACATTAAAAGATGCTTGCTTGAAAGAAAAGCAACTTAGCATATTAAAAAGCAGAGATATCACCTTGCGTACAAAGGTCCATCCAGTCAAAGTTATGGTTTTTCCAGTAATCATGTGTGGATGTGAGAGTTGGACCATACAGAAGGCTGAGTGCCAAAGAATTGATGCTTTCGAACTGTGGTGCTGGAGAAGACCATTGAGAGTCCCTTGGACTGCAATCCTAAAGGAAATCAACCCTGAATTGGAAGGACTGATGCTGAAGCTAAAACTCCAGTACTTTGGCCACCTTATGTGAAGAGATGACTCACTGGAAAAGACCCTGATGATGAGAAAGACTGAAGGCAGGAGGAGGGGGCAATAGAGGATGAGATGGTTGGGTGGCATTAAGGAATCTTCTCTAGCATCACAACTCCAAGACTTAGAATTCAGTTAAGACATATTCCCTTAAAATTCTGAGCCAGTACTGCATGGTGCTATGATGTTTATGTCAAGAGTAAACTGTGTTTCTACTCTCAGGGAGTCTACCTTCTGCTGAGGCGATCAGACTGGTTGATAGGTTAGGTAGCATCCAGCGGTAAATGCTGGAAGGGAAAGCAAGCATGAAGCAGATGTTCCCCAAAAGACATGGTGTGTTGTGAGGGAGGGGTGGGCCACAGGAATAGACAAGCACGGTACACGAACACTCTCTCTCTCTCAAGACTGTGAGCAGCTTGCTGTTATAAGAATTGTGACTCAATCATCATTGTTCCTCTAGCGCTAAGAACATAATAGGTTCACAAGTCATCGAATTATGAACCAAAATTTTAAAACACTTGTGCTAACACAGGACATCTACTCGTAAACTGGCATATTACTTTTCATTTCCATTTGGTTTAATTGTCACTTTTTTCCATTTGCTCCATTACAGAAATTTCATTATAATTTTATATGTCTGAAGACAAAGAATTTGTTAATCTTCTACCAATTTGGAATTAAGATAATTTGGACAGAGATGAGACTAAAGTTACCTTTCTGTTGTTTATGAAACTGGACTTTGCAATGAAAAAATGCAAATGAAATGTCAACTATGTGTGAATTTCTTTGAACCAGTTGAATTTTAGAAATGTTCTTCAGATAGTTTGTCTATACTTCTCAGAAATACAAATCCATATAACCTCTGATCCTAACCTCTGATCCAGCAATTCTACTTCTAGAAATGTATAGTAGAGACAAACTTGCTCTTAGTGGAAGAAGTAATAAATGAAAGAGGAGGCTCTTTATCTACTGATCTGGAATAATCTTCAAGATACATTGCTAATTCAATATCTTGTAATAAACCTTAATGGAAAAGAATGTGAAAAAGAAGATATCTCTGTATGTGGAACTGAGTCATTTTGCTATATATCAGAAACTAACACAGCATTGTAAATCAGCTATACTTCAATTTAAAAAAGTTTCAAAGAGAGATACATTATTAAAATGGCAAGTGGAGCAACCAGTGGGTAGGACACTAAACACACCCATTTGCTGGTGTGTGTGCAGACTACCTCTGGAAGGATACACAGAAAATCTGGTAGCCTTGATTGATTTTGGAGATGAGACTGAAAGGCTGGAAGACAAGTATGAAAGGCGGATTTTTTTTTTTTTTTGCCTTGTGTAGCTTTTGACCTTTTAAACCATTTTTAAACATTATAACTCTAAATTTGATTTTAAAGATTCAAAACACTTGTTCATTAAAAATATAAATTATCTCATATCTATAGCTTGCCTCTGAGGAGATTAATTGGGGATCTAATGGGGCTGTAGGGAGGTTGAGGGGGAGACAACTTAGTTTCATTGTCTGCCTTTCACATCTTTACTTTTTTTTTTTTTTTAACCATGGGTATCTAGAGGGAGAAAGGAAGTATATACCTTTAAGCATTTTAGATCTTCCATATAACTTGGTATTTGAAGTTATTATATACATTCTTAAATACTACATTGAAAAAAATCTTATAAAGTTTTAAAATTACATATTCTAAATTTATTCCAATTCAAACTGACCTTTCACATCCATATGATTTTGATGGTTTTGATGGTTTATGGCCATTTTTCAACTGTTACTTGAGGTTCTGTAGTTCTAGATGCTGTCTACTTAAAAAAGTAAAAGCTTCTTTTAAAAACATATTCTCTTACTGACGATCCTACTGGCAAGGCAGCAAAGGAGACACAGACATTCTAGACACAGCAGCGGGGAAGGAGAGGGTGGGATGATATGAGAGAATAGCATTGGAACATACACATATACATTACCCTATCTAAAACAGATAGCCGGCAGGAATTTGCTGTATGATGCAGGGAACCCAAAGCCAGCGCTCTGTGACCACCTAGAGGGATAAAAAGGGCAGGGAGGTGGGAGGGGGGTTCAAGAGGGAGGGGACATGTGTGTACCTAATGCTGAGTGATGTTGGTGCTTGGCAAAAAGCCATCACAATATTGTAATTTTAATCCTCCAATTAAAAAAAATTTTGTTTAATTCATATTCTCTTTTAGTTAATCCTTTTGAGTAGATTGTAGACACCAGACAATTAAGGTCTACATGGTATTATGTGAAACACAATCGATGAAATATGAAAATCAATCACCTGACAAGCCAGTTGTTAAGTATATTCAATGTGCTCATTATATGAACTCCAGGCTGCATCAGAAGGTCTTTGGGGGTAGTTACAGCCCCACTAAACCACTCACTAAAATTCAGTATCAGAATTTGTCAGGGTTTATAAGGGACAATTGCACTCATCTCACACGCTAGTAAAGTAATGCTCAAAATTCTCCAAGCCAGGCTTCAGCAATATGTGAACCATGAACTTCCTGATGTTCAAGCTGGTTTTAGAAAAGGCAGAGGAACCAGAGATCAAATTGCCAACATCTGCTGGATCATGGAAAAAGCAGAGTTCCAGAAAAACATCTATTTCTGCTTTATTGACTATGCCAAAGCCTTTGTGTGGATCACAATAAACTGTGGGAAATTCTGAAAGAGATGGGAATACCAGACCACCTGACCTGCCTCTTGAGAAACTTATATGCAGGTCAGGAAGCAACAGTTAGAACTGGACATGGAACAACAGGCTGGTTCCAAATAGGAAAAAGAGTACATCAAGGCTGTATATTGTCACCCTGCTTATTTAACTTATATGCAGAGTACACCATGAGAAACGCTGGACTGGAAGAAGCACAAGCTGGAGTCAAGGTTGCCGGGAGAAATATCAATAACCTCAGACATGCAGATGACACCACCCTTATGGCAGAAAGTGAAGAGGAACTCAAAAGCCTCTTGATGAAAGTGAAAGTGGAGAGTGAAACTTGGCTTAAAGCTCAACATTCAGAAAACCAAGATCATGGCATCCGGTCCCATCACTTCATGGCAAATAGATGGGGAAACAGTGGAAACAGTGTCAGACTTTATTTTGGGGGGGCTCCAAAATCACTGCAGATGGTGACTGCAGCCATGAAATTAAAAGACGCTTACTCCTTGGAAGAAAAGTTATGACCAACCTAGATAGCATCTTGAAAAGCTGAGATTTTACTTTGCCAACAAAGGTCCATCTAGTCAAGGCTATGGTTTTTCCTGTGGTCATGTATGGATGTGAAAGTTGGACTGTGAAGAAAGCTGAGTGCTGAAGAATTGATGCTTTTGAACTGTGGTGTTGGAGAAGACTCTTGAGAGTCCTTTGGACTGCAAGGAGTTCCAACCAGTCCATTCTGAAGAAGATCAGTCCTGGCATTTCTTTGGAAGGAATGATGCTAAAGCTGAAACTCCAGTACTTTGGCCACCTCATGCGAAGAGTTGACTCATTGGAAAAGACTCTGATGCTGGGAGGGATTGAGGGCAGGAGGAGAAGGGGATGACAGAGGATGAGATGGTTGGATGGCATCACTGACTCGATGGACGTGAGTCTGAGTGAACTCCGGGAGTTGGTGATGGACAGGGAGGCCTGGTGTGCTGCGATTCATGGGGTCACAAAGAGTCAGACACGACTAAGTGACTGAACTGAACTGACTGATAAGGGACACACGTAATTGCCAAAGTGCTGTCTCATGGTTATATTGTGCAAGGAGATCCACTGTTCTTTGTAGTTTCTGTAGAAATGATGACTAACTCCACAGTTCACATGTACCTATGAGGTCATCATCTATCAACATTTAAAGTAATCGCTCAGGTCTTTCTCTTCAGGTCGGCAGTGCCCATTACCCCTTAACTGAGTCTGTCTGTCTCAGGTCATTCAAGAATCCCAGGAACATGCTTCTGGCCGGGGACAGTCTGGTCACGGGACACCACGAGAAAGGAACACAGGAATCTCATCGTATCTGGCAACGCAGGCATTCGTTCTGCAGCTGCTGTTTCTAATATGGCCACACGGGGTCACTGTTGGACCCTGGTGATTTCACAGTGCTTCGAGGACAGGTCCACGACAAGCCGCCTTAGTAGGGTGTCTGCTTAGTGACGGTGAGGGGTTTAGTCGCTAAGTCGTGTTTGTGTCCGACTCTTGCGGCCCCATGGACAGTAGCCCGTCAGGCTCCTCTGTCCATGGGATTTTCCAGGCAAGAATACTGGCATGGGTTGCCATTTCCGTCTCCGCGGGATCTTCCGGATCCAGGACTCGAACCTCAGTCTCCTGCAAGCAACCGGATTCCTGCTTTGCAAACGGATTTGTTACTGACTGAGCTACGAGGCAAGCCCAGTCTGAATGTCCCAGTAAAATAGCTTACCTTCACTGTGAACTCACTATGGCCCAGTACTGTATGCTGTCTACTTGGATCATTTTATTTAAACCTCACAGCATGCCTGTGTTAAAAAACAAAATGCCACCGAGTAAAACTGAAGATCTCATTGGTTTTATTCAGTGATTCGGAAACAGAGGAGCACCTCACCTCGAATCTAAAAGGCACTCCAAGGGGTGGTACCAAATGGACGGTTTCTATGAGAGAAGGATGGGGCAAGGGAACTGTTAGTGAAAAGAAAGGAAAAGATTATTTGAGGCCCAGACACTTATGGAGTGGGAGGGGAAAGGGAGTTTATCACACAGCTGGCCTCCTCCCCCTTTCGAGGTGGGGAGGGGAGTGGAAAGGGCCCATGTGACCGATGATGTCATTGGTACTGACCAGAAAATTCCAGACTGGTTGATTAAGATTACATTTCTAGGGGAGGTTGAAACTGCAAATAGGAGAGCCATTAAGTCTAGGCCTGATATCCTTCTGGGATGTGCTGCCCTTGTGGGCCTGTGGTTTTTCTCTGTAACACCTGTGAATTTTATCATTATTCTCATTTGATCTATGCAAAAACCGAGATGCAGAAAGGCTAAGTAGAATGACTAAGAATCCTTTGGCGAGCCTAATCCAGATTTGACTTTCTTAAGTCCAACCTTTAAATACCATTCTTGCTTTTTGACCTTAGCAATTTCACTTTTAGCAGTCTATCCTAATTAGAGGTGAACATAAAGGGTTACATACAAAAATATTTGACGCCGTATATAATGGTAAGCCTCTTATCCTTCTCCATCAGAGGGCAGACAGACTGAAAACCACCATCACAGAAAACTAACCAATCTAATCATATGGACCGCAGCCTTGTCTAACTCAGTGAAGCTATGAGCCATGCCGTGTAGGGCCACCCAAGATGGATGGGTCATGGTGGAGAGTTCTGACAGAATGTGGTGCACTGGAGCAGGGAATGACAAACCACTTCAGTATTCCTGCCTTGAGAACCCCATGAACAGTATGAAAAGGCAAAAAGATAGGACACTGAAAGATGACCTCCCAAGGTCGGTAGGTGCCCAATATGCTACTGGAGAAGAGTGGAGAAATAACTCCAGAAAGAATAAAAGATGGAGCCAAAGCAAAAACAACTCCCAGTTGTGGATGTGACTGGTGATGGAAGTAAAGTCTGATGCTGTAAAGAGCAATATTGCATAGGAACCTGGAATGTTAGGTCCAAAAGTCAAGGCAAACTGGAAGTGATCAAACAGGAGATGGCAAGAGCGAACGTCGACATTCTAGGAATCAGTGAACTAAAATGGACCGGAATGGGTGAATTTAACTCAGATGACCATTATATCTACTACTGTGGGCAAGAATCACTTAGAAGAAATGGAGTAGCCATCATAGACAACAAAAGAGTCTGAAATGCAGTACTTGGATGCAGTCTCAAAAACGACAGAATGATCTCTGTTCATTTCTAAGGCAAACCATTCAATATCATGGTAATCCAAGTCTATGCCCCAACCAGTAATGCTGAAGAAGCTGAAGTTGATAGGTTCTATGAAGACCTACAAGACCTTCTAGAATTAACACCCTAAAAAGGTGTCCATTATAGGGGACTGGAATGCAAAAGTAGGAAGTCAAGAAACACCTGGAGTAACAGGCAAATTTGGCCTTAGAGTACAAAATGAAGCAGGGCAAAGGATAATAGAGTTCTGCCAAGAAAATGCACTGGTCATAGCAAACATCCTCTTCCAAAAACACAAGAGAAGACTCTACACATGGACATCACCAGATGGTCAACACTGAAATCAGATTGATTATATTCTTTGCAGCCAAAGATGGAGAAGCTCTATAACAATACCGGGAGTTGACTGTGGCTCTGATCATGAACTCCTTATTGTCAAATTCAGACTGAAATTGAAGAAAGTAGGGAAAACCACTAGACCATTCAGGTATGACTTAAATCAAAGTGAGATTTAGATTTAAATCAGTGGAAGTGAGAAATAGATTTAAGGGGTTAGATCCGATGGACAGAGTGACTGATGAACTATGGACAGAGGTTCATGACATTGTACAGGAGACAGGGAGCAAGACCATCCCCAAGAAAAAGAAATGCAAAAATGCAAAATGGCTGTCTGAGGAAGCCTTACAAATAGCTGTGAAAAGACGAGAAGCAAAAAGCAAAGGAGAAAAGGAAAGATATACCCATTTGAATGCAGAGTTCCAAAGAATAGCAAGGAGAGATGAGAAAGCCTTTCTCAGTGGTCAGTGCAAAGAAACAGAGGAAAACAATAGAATGGGAAAGATTAGAGATCTCTTCAAGAAAATCAGAGATACCAAAGGAACATTTCATGCAAAGATGGGCTCAATAAAGGACAGAAATGGTATGGACCCAACAGAAGCAGAAGATATTAAGAAGAGGTGGCAAGAATACACAGAAGAACTGTACAAAAAAGATCTTCATGACCCAGATAATCACGATGGTGTGATCACTGACCTAGAGCCAGACATCCTGGAATGTGAAGTCAAGTGGGCCTTAGAAAGCATCACTACGAACAAAGCTAGTGGAGGTGATGGAATTCCAGTGGAGCTATTCCAAATCCTGAAAGATGATGCTGTGAAAGTGCTGCACTCAATATGCCAGCAAATTTGGAAAACTCAGCAGTGGCCACAGGACTGGAAAAGGTCAGTTTTCATTCCAATCCCAAAGAAAGGCAATGCCAAAGAATGCTCAAACTACTGCACAATTGCACTCATCTCACTTGCTAGCAAAATAATGCTCAAAATTCTCCAAGCCAGGCTTCAGCAATAATGAACCGTGAACTTCCAGATGTTCAAGCTGGTTTTAGAAAAGGCAGAAGAACCAGAGATCAAATTGCCAACATGGAAAAAGCAAGAGAGTTCCAGAAAAACATCTATTTCTGCTTTATTGACTATGCCAAAGCCTTTGTGTGGATCACAATAAACTGTGGAAAATTCTGAAAGAGATGGGAATACCACAACCTGACCTGCCTCCTGAGAAATCTGTATGCAGGTCAGGAAGCTACAGTTAGAACTGGACATGGAACAACAGGCTGGTTCCAAATAGGAAAAGGAGTACATCAAGGCTGTATATTGTCACCCTGCTTATTTAACTTATATGCAGAGTGCCTCATGAGAAATGCTGGGCTGGATGAAGCACAAGCTGGAATCAATATTGCGGGGAGAAATAACAATAACCTCAGATATGCAGATGACACCACCCTTATGGCAGAAAGTGAAGAGGAACTAAAATGCCTCTTGATAAAAGTGAAAAAGGAGAGTGAAAAAGTTGGCTTAAAGCTCAACATTCAGAAAACAAAGGTCATGGCATCTGGTCCCATCACTTCATGACAAATAGATGGAGAAACATTGGAAAGAGTGGCAGACTTTATTTTGGGGGGCTCCAAAATCACTGCAGATGGTGACTGCAGCCATGAAATAAAAAGACGCTTACTCCTTGGAAGAAAAGTTATGACCAACCTAGATAGCATATTCAAAAGCAGAGACATTACTTTGCCAACAAAGGTCCATCTAGTCAAGACTATGGTTTTTCCTGTGGTCATGTATGGATGTGAGAGTTGGACTATAAAGAAAGCTGAGCTCCAAAGAATTGATGATTTTGAACTGTGGTGTTGGAGAAGACTCTAGAGAGTGCCTAGGACTGCAAGGATATCCAACCAGTCCATCCTAAAGGAGATTGGTCATGGGTGTTCATTGGAAGGACTGATATTGAAGCTGAAACTCCAATACTTTGGCCACCTGATGCAAAGAGCTGACTCATTTGAAAAGACCCTGATGCTGGGAAAGATTGAAGGCAGAAGGTGAAGGGGACGACAGAAGATGAGATGGTTGGATGGCATCACTGACTCAATGGACATGAGTTTGAGTAAGCTCCGGGTGTTGGTGATGCACATGAAGGCCTGGCATGTTGCAGTCCATGGGGTCACAAAGAGTCGGACACAACTAAGCGACTGAACTGAACTGAACTGATAACAGTAGAAGGGCTTCCCTCATACCTCAGTTGGTAAAAAGAATCTGCCTGCAATGCAGGAGACCCCAGTTCGATTCCTGGGTTGGGAAGATTCGCTGGAGAAGGGATAGGCTACCCATTCCAGTATTCTTGGGCTTCCTTCGTGGCTCAGATGATAAAAAATCCGCCTGCAATGTGGGAGACCTGGGTTCGATACCTGGGTTGGGAAGATCCCCTGGAGAAGGGGAAGGCCACCCACTCCAGTATTCTGGTGTGGAGAATTCCATGGATGGTTAGTCCATGGAGTCACAAAGAGTCGGACATGACTGAGCAACTTTCACTTCCCTTCTCTTCACTTCATAATGATAGAAATATTGGAGATGAGCTAAAGGGCCACCAAGGAGGGACTAGTTAATTTATAATCTACCCATGGGTAAGAATACTAATAGATTATATCTATTAAGTGATTAATTATTAGCAAGTCACAGTTCTAAGCATTTTGTTTCTTAACTCAGTTAACTCTCACAAATGCTTAGGATATCCATATTATTATCATATTTCATCCAACAACAACAACAGACATCACCATTATAGGACATTCCATTATTTTATACACCCCTAAGAAAAATACGCTAGTTAATTTAGGACACAATGCTTTAAAAAAGAAAATTATCAATGATGAAATGCACTCTGATTTCAGACATACTAAATTATGGGGAAAATGTCCATCTTAGAATCGATAAAATAAGCTGTTATCATCCTTATTTAATGTGTGAGGAAACTAAAGCATAGAGAGATTGAATAATCCATTGTTATTGAGTCCCTAAGTCATGTCCAACTCTTTGCAACCCCATTGACTGCAGCACACCAGGCTTTCCTGTCCTTCACTATCTCCCAGAGTTTGCTCTAATTCATGCCCACTGAGTTGGTGATGCTACCTAACCATCTCATCCTCAAAAAACAACAACAACAAAAGAAAACCAGGCTATGAGTAAAGGTAGAATAGTAATTAGGATAGCCAACATTCCCAGCTCAGTTGATATCTTTCTTTCTCAAGAAAAAAAATGTGGTATTTAAACAATATTTTTTAAAAACAACAAAAGACCCTTAAAGAAAGTAATTTGGGTGCCTCTGAACCCAGAGGGCATTTGTACAGACCTCCAACCACAGGAAACATTTCTATTAGGACCACAAAAATCTCAGAGCTCTGAGATACAAAGTTACCTTATTTGAAAGCTTTTCCTATAGTCTTCATTTTCCCAGAGAGGCACCAGCAGCAATGACAGATTTTCTCTTTCTCCTGTAATTTTTTTTTTCTAAGAGGTTGCCCCTATTTGGGGAACATGAAGTTGGAACATTAGATTGGAAGTCCTGTACAAACACTTATAATTATGAGCATTGGCTTTGGGAACATGTCAGCAATGTTCTTGCAGTTTTTACTTTGTATATTTCATACTAAGTATGCTTTCTCTTTTAGGGATGCTAGGATTTCTAAAGTTAGTTTTGGGGCTTCCCAGGTGGAGCAGTGGTAAAGAATCTGCCTGCCAGTGCAGGAGACAGAGTCGAAAGTCTGATACCTGGGTTGGCAAGATTCCTTGGAGTAAGGAAGTGGCAACCAACTCCAGTATTCTTGCCTAAAAAATTCCATGGATGGAGGAGCCTGGTGAGCTACAGTCCATGGGGTTGCAAACAGTTGGAAACGACTTGGCGATTGCATTTGGTGAGCTTACTAAAGTAGAGAGTTCCAGGTTATATCCCCAGACTTATTTAATCAGTCTATCTAGGGGTGGGATTCAGGAGTCTGAATTTTTTTTTTTTTTTTTTTAACAAGCTGTTAGTGTTTTGTTGTGATTTTTCAATCACTCAGTTGTGTCCAACTCTTTGCAGCCCCATGGACTGCAGCACGCTAGAGTTCCCTGTCCTTCACCATCTCCTGGAGCTTGCTCAAACTCATGTCTATCAAGTTGGTGATGCCATCCAACCTCTGTCTTCCCCTTCTTCTCCTGCCTTCAATCTTTCCCAGCATCAGGTTCCTAGCAAGTCGGTTCTTCACATCAGGTGGTCAAAGTAATGGAGCTTCAGCTTCAACATCAGTCCTTCCAATGAATATTTAGAGTTGATTTCCTTTAGGATCGACTGGTTGCTGTTAGTGTTAGGTATGCTCAAGCCTGAGAATCACTGCTGTTCTAATCATTAAGTTGACCTGAGACAGACCGAACAGAGAAAAACAAACTGAATTTTTGTATGGAAGGAAGTTCATAAAAATAGGAGATTCAAAGCAGTGAATAAGCAGGCAACTTTTATACCTCTTAGACAAAGAAACAGTAGATTCGTGAAGAATCGATAGCACGAAGAAGTATAGGCTTGGGGCAGTAAATTACTGAGGAAGCAACAAAGTTTGTTTATACAACTTTCTTAGCCTTGAATTCCCTATCTCTGATGATAAGGATGTCTTTCTACCCTCCTGGTACACGGAGGGTCACTTCACTTGGGAGACTTATTTCCTGCTTACAGGGGATAAAGGAGGGTCAGTGTGTCTTGCACCAGCTGCTGCTCAAGGGGGTTTAATTCAGAATAATCTATATAGTAACATGGTATATTTTGAGGGGGCATATTTTGTTCCCTTTTTAAAAAAATTCATTATTTTTGGCAATGCTGAGTCTTCGTTGCTGCTGGGGGGCTTTCTCTAGTTGTAGCAAGTGAAGGCTACTCTTTGTCGCCATACATGGGCTTCTCATTGAGGTGGTATCTCTTGTTGTGGAGCACGGGCTCTAGGCATGTGGGCTCAGTAGTTTTAGGCCACAGGACTTAGTTGTCCTGCTTCGTGTGGAATCTTCCCAGACCAGGGATCGAACCTGTGTCCCCTGCATTGGCAGGAGGATTCTTAACCACTGACTCACCAGGGAAGACCTTGTCCCCTCTTAATAATAATAATAATGGCTATATTTGCTTACATTATTTTTTTTTCACTTATATTACAAAGAGTTCTACTGATTCACTTATAAGTGAGTTTGAATTGTCATTCTGTCTTTAATGATGAGGTCCATGACCTTGTGTTAGTCGATCAGACATGTCCAATTCTTTGGGACTCCATGGACTGTAGCCTGCCAGGCTCCTCTGTCCATGGGATTCTCCAGGCAAGAATATTGGAGTGTGTTGCCATTTCCTTCTCCAGGGGATCTTCCTGAGCCAGGGATTGAACTCAGGTCTCCTCCATTGCAGGTAGATTTTTTTTTTTTTACCATCTACACCACCAGGGAAGCCCCTTAGATGCCAAAAAGACCATGAACCCAGACACATAGTCACCAGTGCAGAAATATTCATTTTTATTCTTACCACATTTAAAGCTAGCTCATATCTTATTTTATATGTATATGTATATCTATATATCTCTCTCTCTATATATATATATAAGAAAGGAGAAAGAAAGAGTCTTCAAAGAGAGAAGCGAGATTGCGGTACACGTTTCTTTCCTCTGCAGGCTGGTGTGCCCTCTGGGAGCCATGCGTCACTGGCTGCCTTGTGCATCTCTCTGGAAATGTTGCAGCCAGCAAGCCACAGTGAGGATGCCTTTTTCTGGGCAGAACTGCCTGCCAGGGACTTCAAAGCAGAGGAAAGGAGCCCCGAGTTGGAGGGGATCAGTATCTGGGATCAGTGAGAGCCCATCCTTGGGCTGGAGCCCACATCTTCTCTCTGGGTCAGACCATTTCTGCTTGGTCTGTGGGAACCCAGCTGAGTTAGGAAAAGAGCAGCCTGCTTGAGAAGCCTCAGAGCTAAAGGCTCAAACACATTAATATTAGGCTTCTTCCTATCTTGGTGGTCCCCCCAACCCCCCAAAAAAGAGCATTCCAAGGAGATCTCTGAGACCTAAAAATACACCTTTAACTGGGCCTTTCTAAGGAGACAGTTAAGATCTCCCTAACACCTCTGCAAACTGTGTAAGAGCAGTCAGTGATTTCTTAGCTGGGTATTTCCTTCAAATACCCTGGGTATGTCCTGGCTCTTATCAATTTCAGATATTTTTCCAAGAACCCCAGGGAGATTTGCAGAGGGATAATCCAGTTCACTGGTAAAAATGAAACCACTACCACACAGCCGGTGATGCAGTCAATAAAGCAAGTTTAGAAAAGAGGCACCAAAGAAAACCGGAAGGTTTGGTATCTTAAAGAGAAAAACCACAGTGATACAGCTTCAGTCTGCTGGATTGGTTACGAGGTTTCTCCACGCACTTACCCAGGGTTTCTGTTACTAATCAGAGCCCTAGTGAGTTGCAAGAAAAACCCAACCACCAGCAAGCTTGACTCTGTTTCCCCTGCGTTGAAGACATTAACTTGTATCACTCCATGTATGCTATTTTTCCCCTTATAATCTTGCCCAATTTTCTCCATTTAAACATTGGAATAAAAACCACCACTTACGATGCATGCTGGTTTCATAAATAAGGGCACTAAAGTTCAGAGAATTAAGTACGTTTTCCCAATCACACAGCTGCTGCTGCTGCTGCTGCTGCTAAGTCACTTCAGTCCTGTCCGACTCTGTGCAACCCCATAGATGGCAGCCCACCAGCTAGGGAAAGGCAAAAGAAAGAATAAATGAATGAATGAAAAAAGAAAAAAACATCTGGATGTAATGTAACTAACACCAAAATCCTCGTTCTTTCTTTTGCCCTAGACTTTGTATCAGAGGGGGAAAAAAAGATACGAGTTACTGTGTGATTGGTTATATTTGATTACAGTGTATTTGTGAGAACAATATAGAGCAACATTTCTTTCTATTAAGCTTCTCTAAAAGTAATTAAAAAGAGGTATTACTTTGCCAACAAAGGTCCATCTAGTCAAAGTTATGGTTTATCCAGTAGTTATGTATGGATGTGAGAGTTGGACTATAAAGAAAGCTGAGCACCAAAGAATTGATGCTTTTGAACTGCAGTGTTGGAGAGGACTCTTGAGAGTCCCTTGGACTGCAAAGAGATCCAACCAGTCCATCCTAAAGGAAATCAGGCCTGAATATTCATTGGAAGGACTGATGCTAAAGCTGAAACTCCAATACTTTGGCCACCTGATGCAAAGAACTGACTCATTGAAAAGACCCTGATACTGGGAAAGATTGAAGGCAGGAGGAGAAGGGGGCAACAGAGGATGAGATGGCATCACTGACTCAATGGGCGTGAGTCTGAGTAAACTCTGGGAGTTGGTGATGGATAGGGAGGCCTGACGTGCTGCAGTCCATGGGGTCGCAAAGAGTCGGACACGACTGAGCGACTGAACTGAACTGAAAAGGAACTGTATGTTATAGTAATAATAGATGGGATTTATGGGTCACCAAAGTTATAGATGGGGAAATAGTGGAAACAGTGTCAGATTTTATTTTTTGTGGCTCCAAAATCACTGCAGATGGTGACTACAGCCATGAAATTAAAAGATGCTTACTCCCTGGAAGAAAAGTTATGACCAACCTAGGTAGCATATTCAAAAGCAGAGACGTTACTTTGCCAACAAAGGTCCATCTAGTCAAGACTATGGTTTTTCCAGTGGTTATGTATGGATGTGAGAGTTGGACTGTGAAGAAAGCTGAGCTCCAAAGAATTGATGATTTTGAACTGTGGTGTTGGCGAAGACTCCTGAGAGTCCCTTGGACTGCAAGGAGATCCAACCAGTCCATTCTGAAGGAGATCAGCCCTGGGATTTCTTTGGAAGGAATGATGCTAAAGCTGAAACTCCAGTACTTTGGCCACCTCATGCGAAGAGTTGACTCATTGGAAAAGACTCTGATGCTGGGAGGGATTGGGGGCAGGAGGAGAAGGAGACGACAGAGGATGAGATGGCTGGATGGCATCACCGACTCGTTGGATGTGAGTCTGAGTGAACTCCGGGAGTTGGTGATGGACAGGGAGGCCTGGTGTGCTGCAATTCATGGGGTCACAAAGAGTCGGACACGACTGAGCGACTGAACTGAACTGAACTGAAAGTTAGCCTGTAGACGAGGCTCTGCTCTTTGCTAGTAACATGGTTCTGAATAAGCCACCCCTTGACATCATCCTCCTCATTTATAGAGTGAAGGTGTTGAGTTAAACCACCTCTAAGACCATTGCTTACTTTGAGAATTGACCCACATCAGCTCAGAACAAAATTGAAAGGTGGAGTTAGGTGATAAACAGCTACACCTACACAGCGACATTTGACCTATATCATGCTGCTATCATCTCCATCACTATCTTTATGTGAGGGGCACATTCTCAGAAAGGTCTTCTCTGAGCTTTGCAAGATCTAGTTCATAAGTGTCTTTCACTTCCCTTTACTTCCTCCACCTTGTTCATTTCCGTCGGAGCGCTCGTCAGAAGTTGAACTATAGTATGTTTGTGTGTATTTGTCCAGTGCCTCGCTGTCCCCAGGTGATAGGCTCCCAGAAGGCCAGTGGGCTTGTCCACTGTTGTTTCCTAGCACCTCGAACTGTCCCTGCCATAGACCAGCCACTCAGGTGTTTGGTGAATAAACAAATGAGTGATCAAATTGCCTTTTAAATCATGTGGTGGTTATTCTCTGCTTCTCACTTGCAAAGCTGACTTTAGAAGCAGTCCCCAGGGGCAAAAGGCAAGGAAATATTAATTTCTGTGCATTACAAAGAAAATCAGAATGCTGTTGATTACAATGTTGACAGTAGTTATTGGAGATCTGAGTGTTAGGACTATAGGTAAATTTCATTATCTCTATTTTCCAGAATGTTTTTAGTGAACATAACTTGCTTTGCCATCAGATTTAAGTTTTCACAAAGCGCAGAGTCTTGGTGTGATCTTTAATTTGAAATTTTTCTAGTAGTTAAAGCTACAACCTGGGCACCAGGACAGGGGTGCTTATGGGATCCGTGTGGTGTGTTGGAGCTTCTCCATCTTTAATTAGCTAAGAGGCATCTTGGGGCTTCCCTGGTGGTCGAGTGGTTAAGGACACCAGTTTGATCCATGATCTGGGAAGATCCCACATGCCTCAGTGCTACTGAGTCCATGTGCCACAGTTACTGAAGCCCGTGCACCTAGAGTCTGTGCCCTGCAATCAGAGAAGCCGCAGCATTGAGGAGCCCGTGAACCATAACTGGAGAAAGCCTGCACATAGCAACGAAGACCCAGCACTGCCATAAATGAATACTATATAGAAAAAATAGAATAATAATAAGTATCTTACTCTTTCAGCCCTGCTTGGAGGTCTGTGCCCAGAATATGCTCGTGAATCTTTAATCTGGTGGGTGAAGCCAGAGGACCAGATTTTAGTTCAGTTAGCCAAAACCACCCAGAGTGGCAGGTTTCAAGCAACCAAGGAGGTAGGGGCTGGGGGCACTCAAACTGGTGTGGCCTCTGAGAGCACAGCTGTGGGCAGAAGTAGGGAGGACTGGCCAGTGTCTTCCTGGACAATAAACAGCAGCAGATGGACAATGCGGGTTGTCCCTGGAGGCTACTGCTCCCCATAAGTCTCTTGAATGAGTGACTTAGCACCAGCTAAGTCCAAGAATATTGAGATCTAATGGCTGTATGTTTTTTTTTTTTTCAGTTTGTTTAGATATTTAATTTTTAGATTATTAAAATTTTTTTTTAATCAGAGTTCATGTAATGCATAGCTTTGAATGTAGCAAATGTGAGTTAGAATTTTGGTTCTGGGTATTATTTGACTAGTCTCAGATAAGTTACTTATCTCTAAATTTCCTCGAATGTCGAACAAGCCTAATAACAGTTACTTTCAAGGTTGTTGTATGAATGATAATAATGGACAAATAGATGAAAGTATTGTGTTTTGTAAAGGTATATTAGTATAATGTAAAGACATGTAATAATTGATTTCACTTTTCTCCTAGTGTCAAAGCTGTGGGTTATTGATAACACTTGATGTTATTTTTTTTTAAAAAAAGGACAGTGTAAAAAGTAAAATGAAAACCAAGTAGTTTTTCCCCCCTTCTATAAATAAAGAAACCGAAGCTCCACAAATGTATTAATTTGCTTACGGTCACATGGACAGAAAGTAAAGCAGAGGTTTGAGTGCAAACAACTTTTTACTTGCCCCATATTTCCATTCTCCTGAGCTTTCTGAGTTCAGATCTCAGAGGACCAAGCCCCCTTAAGTGTGTGTGTGCTCGATCATGTCTGGCTCTTTGCAACCCCATAGTCTGTAGCCCGCCAGGCTTCTCTGTCCATGGAATTTTCCAGGCAAGACGACTAGAGCAGGTTGCCATTTCCTACTTCATGGGGTCTTCCCGACCCAGGGATCAAACTCATATCACCTGCGTTTCCTGCATTGGCAGGTGGATTCTTTAGCGCTGAGCCACCTGGGGAGCCAAAGCCCCCATATACTGAATGAGAATTCCTCAGGGGTTTCCTAAGAGGCAGTGGGCAATACTGATTGTAAACCCAGCCAGCATCAGCTTGGAAGTCAGATTATGAAGCAAAGTGTCTGCTGTCTGTGCCCCCAAGGGGCCACTCTAGGCTATAGCCTGGCTCTCAGGACACACCCCTGATGCCCTTCCCCACTATCCATGGCTTTGCTGTTAGAACAAGGATGAAGCTCCAGGGGTGACAGAGAGATGGTGGCCCGTGAACACCCTTCACTGTCAGAGATTTTCTTTCCTTTTCCTTTTTTTTTTTGAGATTTTCTACTTCAGTAGAAATAAGAGCTATTCTGATGGATTACTAATATTAGAAAAGGTGGGTAGAGCACAAAAACAAATAACCTAAAATGTGTCAGAAGTGTTAAAAGTTCATGGACACAGCTTTTGCTGGGCTGATAAATATTTAACAACCAGCCTTGTGAAAGCCCTGCCCTGGTTTGTAGTGTTTGCTGGTTTCTGTGGTGTAAAAACTCCCACGATGGCCTATTTTAAGCTACTAACTCGAGGCCACTGAATGCAGAGTTGGAAAAAGACATCTGGGCACCCATCATGGTGTTGTATTTCCACCACGGGTATGTAGTAGACATGAATGACCTCAAGAGCTGAGAAACAATTCCATGCAATAGAATCAGGACGTGGTAAGTTTTTATTATTTATCACTTTGTCTTTTATATAGATTTAATTTACTTATAATTTTATGTTTAGTCTTGACTGTACTTAGCAACCAGGTCTCAGGAATCATGAGGAGTTTATCGCCAGCTCCGTGAGCTGATAGAAATAGGCTCCATTCCAGCATGTCTATAGGCATCTGGGCAAGGACTCCTGTTTTGGAGAGAGTCTTGGCCTAGGGGTGTTGCGCTGTGTGCGAGAGCTGGGTAGACAAGAGGGAGACACTGCCCATCCATCTGCCCTCAGTAACCAGGAGAAGGTCTCAGGATACCCTTAAGCCCAGCAGTGCCTCCAGGCACCTATCACCCGACCCAGGACCAGGGTGAGAGGGGCAGGAAGTCTCTCTGGGCTCCCACAGACCCCAGGAAGAATTAAAGCTGGCTTCCCTTTGTGCTTGTGAGGCTGTGGTCAGTGGTGTCTGACTTTTTTGTGACCCCGTGAACTATAGCCCACCAGGCTCCTCTGTCCACAAAATTTTCCAGGTGAGAATACCGGAGTGGGTTGCATGCCCTCCTCCAAGGGATCTTCCCGACCCAGGGACTGAACTCGAGTCTCCTGCATCTCCTGCATTGGCAGGTAGATTCTTTACTGTTTCAACCTGGGAAGCCCAGTTTCCCTTTAAGCATAAGCGAAACTAGTGTTCCATTTCTGAGGTTTCCCGGGCTCAGTCCTCTTCCATATCTGTACCCACTAGGAGACAGATGAAATGCCTTCACAACCTCTCTTCCCATGATGAGAGACAAAAGATTATCAATCTAAAGACCTAGAGGAGGTGTATGGAGGTTAGTTGCTCCACGGCAAGTGGAATCTTCCTGGACCAAGGATAGAGCCTGTGTCTCCTGCACTGACAGGCAGATTCTTGACCCCTGGACCACCAGGGAAGTCCTTGCAATTGTCTTTAGTGCTGTAACTGCAAAGGAAAACCCCAAATGTATTTAACTCACTTGGTTTAAAGCAATCATATGAGAATAAGCACCCAACACCCTTTTTAAAGGGCTGTTTGAAATAGTAATCCAGCCAATTTTCTAATGTGTATTGTGCAAAGAACACCATTCCAAAAGAAGTTAGTAACGATTGTTTTTGAAGAGGATGCTATTATAGTGACTTTTTTTCTACCTCTGCATTTACACTTGCAGATCAGGCTGTACTTAATTTGTTAAAACAATTCCTTGCGTCGCTGGGGCAGTAAGTTGCCAATAGTCCCTCATATCGTGTTTGCAGGTGACATCTGGTCCTGGGATAAGGAGACTCTGGTTAACAAGGAGTCATGGGAGATGCCTAGCAGAGAATACCCACAAACGCATCAGGGACTGCTCCAGTGCGTGGGCCCACACAGTTAGAGGGAGTCTCGTTGCTGAGTCCTCCTCCCCCCTCTACAAATGTGAAAACTGAAAGCAATTGCATCTGCCGGAGGAGAGAGCCCCAAATGGTTCCTTGATGGGGGGGCGCATCCTGAGCCGTGTGGTAATCTCGGAAGCCGGAGATTAAGAAATGCTGCACTGGGAGTTTCCATTCAGGAGGTGGAAGAGACAGGCACAGAGCAGAAGTTTCTGTTTTCAGAGTGTGGCACATTTGAGGAAGTCACAGCACAAAGCAATGAATGAAAAAAGAATACATTTCATATAAAACGGGTGCAATTTAGGTACTTTGAGAGTCTGGAGTTTGAGCTTTCTGCACATTAAGAGCAGGTGTCTGGTTCACACCCAGGCCCGGTATACACAGGTTTATTCAGAGGTAAACACCAACCACAGCTGAGAGAGACCAGGAAGCAGCGGGTTTCTCACCCCAACCCCCACCGGAGGACTCCATCTCTGCCCCAGGTCCATGGCCTTCCTATCATTGCTGGTCCCACTTTGCACCATGAGAGCAAAAGTTGGTGAGTACAGTGAGGTCCCCAAAGGGGTGTGTGTCTGTGTGCGTGTGCGTGTGTGTGTATGTGGGTGTGTATGCACTCAGCTGTGTCTGACTTTTTGTGACCCCATGGACTGTAGCCCTCCAGGCTCCTCTGTCCATGGGATTTCCCAGGCAAGAATACTGGAGTGGGTTGCCATTCCTTCTCTAGTCCCCAAAGTTGAGGATAAGACAAAGGAAAGAGGTGGACAGATAAAACTGTCCCCTTCATCCTGGTCTGACCTCTGCCCTGAGTCCTAGGAGGGATCTGTAGGGGAAAGCCCTGCACAGTGATGTGGAGGAACATAGATACCCTTGTATTCCTTAAAGGCGCAATGGTCAAGAATCCGCCTGCTCATGCCGGAGACTCACAAGATGTGTGTTCAATCCCTGAGACACGAAGATCCCCTGGAATAGGAAACGGTGACCCTCTCCAGTATTCTTGCCTGGAAAGTTCCATGGACAGAGGAGCTTGATGGGCTACAGTCCATGGGGTTGCAAAATGTTGAATGTGACTGAAAGACTGGGCATGCACATATTCCTTAAGGCAAGGGTCCCCAACCTCCAGGATCTAATGCCTGATGATCTGAGGTGGAGCTGAGGTGATAATAATAGAAAGAAACTGAACAATAAATGGAATAGATTTGAATTATCCTCAAGCCATCCCCATTCCACCTCCACTGCCTGCAACCCCCACCCGCCAGTCCATGGAAAAGTTGTCTTCCACAAAACCAGCTCCTGGTGCCAAAAAAGTTGGGGACTGCAACCTTTAGGCATTTGGGGGCCTCTGCGGTCCTCTCTGGGATGCTATAGGGTGACTAAGGGGTCAGAGCAAAAGGTACTGTTGCTCATGTGGTCCCCACAGGTCTGATGGAATCCCTATTCCACCCCAAAATGCTGAGTGAGGCCAACAGGTCCATCTGCCAACAGCTGCAGGGGGCCCAGCCTGGGCTGGAGGAAACCTTTTATGTGCTAGAGGAGCAAGGCCAAAGCCCATGGAGCATCAGCAGCAGAGGTGGGGCAAGGAGTGGGGCAGGCGGTCCAGAATCTTCTCTCCCGCCCCACCATGCTTCATCCTTTCGTCTGCTGTGTCTTTTTAGCGGCATCGAAGCTAAATACTCTGACAGTGCAAGCAAGTTTTCACATTACAGCCTCGATACTTAGAAAGACTTAATATGAAAACATTCAATTATCATTAAAATTCACTTACCATAAGAAACCTACCTGTTGAAATGAAAAAAATCAAGACCTACTGGATTTTTAAAACGGAATTTCAACTGTTCAGAAAATTTAAAGATTATTATAATGGTTTTATATTTATTACTTATGTGTCTGCACACTTTCTCATCTGAAGGTTATTATCAGAAGTTTAAAGAGGTCATTGGAGAAGGCAATGGCACCCCACTCCAGTACTCTTGCCTAGAAAATCCCATGGACAGAGGAGCCTGGTAGGCTGCAGTCCATGTGGTTGCAAAGAGTCGGACACAACTGAGCGACTTCACTTTCACTTTTCACTTTCATGCATTGGAGAAGAAAATGGCAACCCACTCCAGTGTTCTTGCCTGGAGAATCCCAGGGACAGGGGAGCCTGGTGGGCTTCCGTTTATGGGGTCACACAGAGTCGGACACGACTGAAGTGACTTAGCAGCAGCAGCAAAGAGGTCATTATTCAAACCTCTTAATGGCTAAGAGGTTTTACCCATTACTTCTGCTTTACTGACTATGCCAAAGCCTTTGACGGTGTGGATCACAATAAACTATGGAAAATTCTTCAAGAGATGGGAATACCAGACCACCTGACCTGCCTCTTGAGAAATCTGTATACAGGTCAAAAAGCAACAGTTACAACCAGACATGAAACAACAGACTGGGTCCGAATTGGGAAAGGAGTACCTCAAGGCTGTATATTGTCACCCTGCTTATTTAACTTATATGCAGAGTACATCATGTGAAATGCTAGGCTGGATGAAGCACAAGCTAGAATCAAGATTGCCCGGGGAAATATCAATAACCTTGGATATGCAGATGACAACACCCTTATGGCAGAAAGCAAAGAGGAACTGAAGAGCTTCTTGATGAAAGTGAAAGAGGAGTGTGGAAAAGCTGGCTTAAAACTCAACATTCAAAAAACTAAGATCATAGCATCTGGTCCCACCACTTCACGGCAAATAGATGGGGAAACAATGGAAACAGTGATAGATTTTATTTTGGGGGGCTCCAAAATCACTGCAGATGGTGACTGTAGCCATGAAATTAAAAGATGCTTGCTCCTTGGAAGAAAAGCTATGACCAACCTGGACAGCACATTAAAAAGCAGAGACATTACTTTGCTGACAAAGGTCTGTCTAGTCAAGGCTGTGGTTTTTCCAGTAGTCATGTATGGATGTGAGAGTTGGACTATAAAGAAAGCTGAGCTCCAAAGAATTGATGCTTTTGAACTGTGGTGTTGGAGAAGACTCTTGAGAGTCCCTTGGACTGCAAGGAGATCCAACCAGTCCCTCCTAAAGGAGATCAGTCCTGAATATTCACTGGAAGGAATGATGCTGACGCTGAAGCTCCAATCCTTTTGCCACTTGATTCTTCAAATAACTGACTCATTGGAAAAGACCCTGATGCTGGGAAAGACTGAAGGTGGGAGGAGAAGGGGATGACAGAGGATGAGATGGCATCACCAACTCAATGGAGATGAGTTTGAGCAGATTCCGGGAGCTGGTGATGGGCAGGGAAGCCTGGCATCCTGCCGTCCATGGGTCGCAAAGAGTCGGACACAACTGAGCAGCTGAACTGAATAGGTAAATATGCATGTGAAAGTGTTAGTCGCTCAGTCGTGTCTGGCTCTTTACAATCCCATAGACTGTAGCCCACTAAGTCCTCTGTCCATTGAATTCTCCAGGCAAGAGTACTGGAGTGGGTTGCCATGCCTTTCTCCAGGAAATCTTCTCAACCCAGGGATCCAACCCAGGTCTCCCGCATCATGGCCAGATTTTTTACCACTTGAGCTATCCAGGATAGTGCGTAAATATGTATAGCTGCAACAAAAGCCAGATAGCAAAAAGTTATGCTGATTAAATCAGGCTCAAGTTCCACTTAACTTTAAAAACATCTTATTTAAAACTTTACTAAAATTCAATATTTAATGATCTTTCTCAAACACTTGTATTTTATTGCTATTATAATTTAAGAAAATGAAATATTGATACATTTTTCTTCAAGTCACATATTGCTGTTGTTTAGTCGCTCAATTGTGTCTGACTCAGTGACTCCATAGACTGTAGCCCACCAGGCTCCTCTTTCCATGGGATTTCCCAGGCAAGAATACTGGAGTGGGTTGTCATTTCCTTCTCCAGGGGATCTTCCCAACCCAGGGATCAAACCTGTGTCTCCTGCATGACAGGCGGATTCTTTACCACTGAACCACCAGGGAAGCCCAAGTCACATATAGGTATCCTCCAATTTATTCCAGCTTATCCCAGTATTCTAGGAAAATACTATAATTTTTATGAATATGAAAAAGACTGGAAAGCAGTGTTCTGTATTTTATTTATCAGTATAGATCTGGTTAGGGTTACACAGACTGATGCACTGACTGAAGCATCTACCGTAGTTAATCACCTTGGTCCTGGGGGTGTAAATGAGCTCTGATTTCCGCACTACAAATAACAAGTCTATTACTGTCCCAATGCACCTGTGGAGAAGCCTCTTCAAGTAAACTGCAACCTTGCAGCTCAGTTTTCAAGTGCATTTTGCTGGCTGCAAACAGCCATCTCTGCTTTAATCACCCCTCTCTGGCTGTGCATGCTCCCCACTTGGTGGCTTCTCCTCAGCAAGCTGAAGCCTCACTTTTCCAGCACATTGAGCAGGATTGCTTTTGCAGCCTGTGTAACAAAGTCTTGACCGAGAAAAATGCAAGTAGTCTGCAAACTTTTTCTTTCCCTTCAATTGTTTTTCTCTCTCCAGTAATCCGGGTCACCAGGGCCAATCTGTTAGACATTAAAAAGTGAGTAAAGCCTCTTAATTCACCCCACCAGATGAAATCTGCGATTGCATAAGCAGTGAAGAACCAGAGAGAACCCCCCTGGAGCAGCTATTTCAGCAGCTCCCTAAAATCCAGCTATATTTGGAAGATCTCTGTGTAGGAACCAAGGCTAATACTTAGTTCCCAGAAGATTAGGTGTGGTTTTCATGAGCTCATCAAGGGGGCGGTTCCATGTTTCTATTTTTAAAATGTTTATAAGACTCACCCTTCCTTGGTGGAAGACAACAGATAAGAGGAGAGACGTTTCTCATGTTACAGTTAGAGGCAACAACCTCGCCAATCTTGTTCCCAGAGAAAAGACTAAGTAGTAAATGCTTCAGTTTCAGCCGAGACTGGGATAATCTGCTCTTGAGTTCTGGCCAAATTCCATGGAGTCCGCGTCCAGGCCAGTCAGGCTTCTCCCAGCCTGGGCGCCGGCAGTCTCTGCGGAGTCAGAGCAACTGGGTCGGTCCAGGTAGCACGCCCTCCTCCAGGAGCAGAAAAAGCCTAGTCCCCTGGATCAGGTTGGGGGTGGGGAGTGGTTCAGCACTGGGGCCACCTGGAAATGGCATATGCCCATGTCATTCATGTCGCAACACCCTAGTATTTAAAATAATCTGGGGGATGCCTTAGTCCACAAACAGTCCTAACCATTTTACTAAATTCTTGGGCCCCTATCAATCACCTTGTTACCATCGTGGGAAACAGGAGCACAGAGAAATGAGGCTAGCACATCTCAGTTAGCCTCCCTCCACTGGCAATTCTCAGATGACTTCTTTGGGTGGGAATAACAGTTCACTATCCATAGGAGAAATATGGAGAGTCTTAGAGCAGGTCCGATGCAGTCTTGAAAGACATTTGAATCTGGACTCCACAAGGCACATCCAAGGTCTGGGTCGCTAGCAGGGAGAGTGGGTGTGTGCCTAAGAGCAGCAGTCCGCAACCTTTTTGGCACCTGGGACCAGTTTTGTGGAAACAGTTTTAAGATCCTGATGCTGAGAAAGATTGAAGGCAGGAGAAGGGGACAACAGAGGATGAGATGGATGGCATCACCAACTCAATAGACATGAGTTTGAGCAAGCTCCTGGAGATGGTGATGGGCACGGAAGCCTGGCATGCTGCAGTCTATAGGGTCGCAGAGTCGGACTGGACTGAGCGACTGAACTGAACTGAGAAGCGGGTGGTTGTGGATGGTTTGGGGGGGGGGGTGATTCAAGCGCATTACATTTCTTGTGCATTTTATTTCTATCATTATGACATCAGCTCCACCTCAGATCATCAGGGATTGCATCCTCGAGGTTGAGGACCCCTGCCTAACAGCATCTCCTTCGGCCTGTCTTGCAAAAGGTACCCAGCAAGACTCAGGCACTATTGGCGGGAGCGTGAGAGCAGGTACTCAGTAGGTACTGGGAACGTGGATTTCGCAGAGGGGCGCTGTTTCCCTAGAATCTTCTTCCGGCTTCCCTGGGAGTAAACGCTTTCCACTTGGGAAGGACGATCACTCTAGATGAACTTTGAGCTTCTGCCCCAGCAGGATAGACTCCCAGATTCGACGCTGGGGTTAGGAGGAAATCAGGGCAGACATACTTTGGTGTCGGGCAGCATCACCAATAACTAGTTCGAATGAAGGCCGGAAAGAGCGAAACCAGGTTTTGCTGGCGGCGATCCCGGCCCGGGTCCAGGGGTTCGCCCTTACCCCATACCAAACTCCCCTGGTTTGGGCTTACACTGCGGCCGCCTCTCGCGAGCCCTGGAACTTGAGTGGGTGCGGGGTGGAGGAAGGCGCGGAGCACCGCGCTGTGTCTGTGACCTGAACCGAAATCTGAGCCCAACACCAGCACGTTAGGAACTACGATCTTCCTTCGGGGACAGGGTGCCGAGTTGCGGTCGCCCTTGCCAACTCCGCATCCGGGTGCCCTCTAGCACCCTGGCTGCCGGGTAACCCGGCTCAGAGGGAACTCGTAGGTGTTTTCCCAGGCCTAGGGCCGGTGCCGCGCGGTACTCCGTGTCCCCGGGAGGCGTGGCGAGGCCGATTCCGCTCAGGGCGCGCCCCTCCCCTGCCCCGCCTCCAGCTCCGCCCCGGGCCCCGAGGGCAAGTCGTGGGAGGGGGAGGACGGAATTTCCCAGCGCGGGGGCTCGGGCTGCCCCGCAAGCCGGCGGGCTCTTTCTGTTTACGGAGAGAAAGGGGAAATGGAAAAGGCGGGGAGGCGGCGGCTGGAGTCTGCTGCGCCGCCCCTCGGCCGGCTCAGACGCCGTGACTCAGGGGCCGACGAGGGCGGCCCGGGAGCGCGAGCTGCTCCGGGCTCATTTGGCAGCTCGGACCTGGACTGCTCGCCACGCTCCGGGGCCGGTCGCCCTGGCTCCCTCTTCTGCTGTCGCCGGGCTTGGGGACCCCGGAGCGCCCGGCTCCCGGGGGCTGCCCACCAGCTGCGACGAGAGCCGTCGGGGGACCGCGGCGGGAGCGCTCCGCTCGCGGGACCGCGCGGAGGCCGCAGGTAACGCAGACTTTGGGGGCTCTGGGGTATCGTTAGATCGCAGCCCTGCTGGGTGCCCCGGGGGTTCCCACCCTGAGATCCGGGGAGCCCCGGCATCAGGGCGTGGGGGTGCGGGGTGTATTCCGGGGCTCCAGGAGGTAGGAGCTGCCCTCTTCCAGCTGCGGCGCTCCTGTGCTGCGCGCGGGTAGTCGCTGCAGCCGGCACAGCTGGAAAGCACCTTGCGCAAGGGTCTCTCGGGGCGCCGCCCCCGACTCCTCCCCCTTCCTCCTGCTTCCCGGATCCCGAGTGCGCGGGCAGAGCAGGTCCCGGCGATGCACCCGGAGGCTGGGGCCCGCTGTCACTGCGCCTCCCGCCGCGTGCGCCACCTGCACAGCTGCTGTCTCCCTGCCCAGACCCGGTGAGTGCACCCCGGAGGCGGGGGCCCCCAGCTGCCCCTCGCCCTAACGAGGGTTGCTCTTCTAACTTAACTTGCAAGCCCTTTAAGGCTCCCTTCTCTTTAAGGAAAGAGACGGGAAGAAGGGAGTAGGGGTGGGGGCTGGCGGGACCGAGAGACATGGAAGAGCTGAAACTTAAGTTTCATGCTTGTTCCGTGGACCGTCTTCTGTGACTAATAGGGTGATTATAGCAGGAGACCAGTGCTGGGTTTTTGGCCTAAGAAAGAATCTTCAGGGGAAAAATGTTATTTCACAGATGTTTCCCCGTGGAAATTCAGTATTCAGGATTGCGAAGTTTAAAAGGAAGAACGGCATACAGATTTTCCCAAAAGTTAACTGTCTTTACGTGAAACACTGCAGTCTGTTTCACTTTGGGAAAGACATATTTTGGACTGCTCTTGATAAAAACAGGGAAAGAAGCGCTAATTCAGTTGGCTTCTGTATCTGTGGCCTGAGTTGTAGGTACTTGCCAAGTAGAAGGTTATCTGACTCGGCAAACGCCTCCAGATCTGATGGGTGGAGGTTTGTGTGCAGTGTTTCGGACTGAGGTCTCCTGTAAGGAAAATTGGAGAGCTTCATTCTGGGGCTTTTTGAGAACAAAAATATCATTAGAGAAAGTCTTCCTGGATGTGTGCCCCGAGGGGCAATGTAATATTTTGGCAGAAAAATGTTTTAAATGGGAAGTACCACAGGGTATAATCATCCTTTTGTTAAGTAGGAACTTAGGCCAGTCATGTTGGCCATTTTCACTCACACTTGCCAGGAAACCCTCAACTTTTGTTTGTGTAGATAAAAGAAGCCAGGAGTATGCCATTTATGTTTAGGAAAAGTATTTCCTCTTGATTGTATTGCCAGTGTCAGAAATAATTAAGAGCAGATAATTTTGACTGTGGTGGTGGTTTAGTTACCCAGTCGTGTCTGATCCTCGTGACCCCATGGACTATACCCTGCAGGCTCCTCTGCCCATGGGATTTTAGACATGGACAAATGGGCAGAATTTTGACTATATCTGCCCATTTGTCCATGTCTAAAATTGGTATACTCCCCAACTGCAGTAACAACCAGTGATTTAATGCAGATTTTTTTTTTTTAACTGTAAACTGTGTGGAGAAGGGTCCTTGTGGCTAACGTGGAATACAGATACCTTCACCATTCACACTTTTTCTAGATGGCTACTGATGGTGAATAACTAGGAAATCGTTAGCATTTTGTCTGCCTAGTTAAGGCCTGAAAGTGCTACAGCTTTTGCTCAGACCTTTAGTGGATGAACTGGTCATCAGGGTTGCCTCGGGAGCACACAGATTTGCGTGAGGAGGGTGGCGTTGCTAAGGAATTAGTGGCACGGAAGACACACTCCTTCACCTCCCTGCCCTCCCTCTGTGCATTCCCTCCCTCCTCTAGCTTCCAGTTTACGGGTGTGTGTGTCTCCGCCTCTTAGGTTTTACATATAAATGCTCCAGACTTTCTGGAGAATATAAGAACCAAAACCTGCCTTTCCACTCTCTGGATCAGCTGACCTGTAAACTGTCTGGACCTTTTTCTCTCTTTCTTTAACCCTGTTACCCCGGGAACTTTATTTTCTCTCTGGCCAGCCTTTTGAGAAGTAAACCTAGCAGCTTTGGAAGTTTTTAGCCAGTGGGATCCAAAATTGGGCTGTTTTTGTTTTAATTCCGTTTTTGGTTTTTTTTTTTCCTGTAAATTTTGCAAGTAGAAACTGCAACTAAACAGCCCCATGAAACCCAAGTTGAAGGTTCCTCCATTAACCTAAGAAATTCCTTTCAGAATTCAACAGACTCCAAGACCCTAAATCAGTCTTCCTCCAAGACCCGCTAGGTCTCAGAGAGGGGGGCTTCCTTTGCTCTCTAGATGCAACTATCAGTGATAACAGCCATCAAAACGTTTCATAGGTTTCTTTCTTTTTTTTTTTCTTCTTTGTCTCTTATTTTAGAAACGATCTTTAAAACCTTGCTGCAAAGAAGTGGGGGAATAGGTAGCCACATCCCATTTGCAGATAAGAAAGCTGCTCTGTTGAGGTATCTGCAAAGCCAGGAATCAGACTCGGTCCTTTGCTTTCATGCACATCATAGCAGCTGCAAAAGACACAGTTGATTCACTGTGTACCAGACTCTGCACTTAGGACCTTGTGCTCTTGAGCTCCTTTGATCCTCACAACCACCTGTGAAGGACATGCTGTTATTACTTGCATTTTACAGATGGGGAACGTTGATGTGCAGTGGGGTTAAAGAGGGCTTTGCAGGTGGTCCTGTGGGTAAAGATTAGCAGACAGAAAAGGAGAGGCTAGAGATTGGATCCCCTGCAGTCTGAGTCTAGGTGGGGTGTCAGACTGCAGTATCTTACCTTCTTATCCCAGACACTGTTTGTAGAGCAGAAATTGATCCCCCAGTAACTTAATAATGGCACAAAATTGCATGGTTCATTTCTCCAGTGAAATTCACCAAGAGGTCTGTGTCTGGGTCTTGTGGGCAGGGGACCCTGACGTGGAATATTTCCCTGGGTTTGGTGTGTGTGCTCCAGGTTGATGGGAGCCTGTGGCTTTTATTATCCCTGTGTGCATTGAAGGCTTATGCTTTTAAGAACCTGAAACATCTCTCAGAGAGAGGCTGCTTCCAGGAGTGCAGTAGTTTAAGTAGACATACATACCTTTCTATTTTCTTGGTCCCTTAAGTCCTTTTATCTTTAACCCTTTGGGATGGGATTGTTCTAAAATCCTGTGTTACAGCCTCACAGTTTACAATTCATTTCTCTTCATTTTCTTATTTACAGATCCCCAAGTATGGCTCCTGATGTGTGTAAAAAACTGAAATACAGTTTTGGCTAAGCAGACTTAGTTGACCTTGTCTGTGTCTTGCTTATGATAGATTTGGCTGCCCTGGCCTCTTACCACAACTTCTAGAGAGTCATTGATTTAGATGTTATATGAACCCTCTTGAATCTGTGAAATGCATGCTTTGTCCCGTTAAAGAGTTCTGGTCACAGGAGGGGACAGCTGATTACAGGTTAAAAGAATCTTCTCCTTTCTCATAGCCATCCTCAGCAGAAGGAGAATTTGAGGTTTGCTGTCTTCCTTCTAAGTGAGCCGTTTAATTTATTTGCATCAGAATTATTCCTGAAACTTGACTTACCATCACCAAATTTGCTTAGATTAAAATCCATTTGAGATGCTTCTGGCTTCAAGACCTGAATTTTATTTGCAAAGCTAGCTCCTGAATTTGGTAAAGGAAATTTTTTTTTAAGTGTATTTCTATTTTTATTTTATGTATTTATTTATCTTTGGCTATACCATGTGGCTTGAAGAATCTTCATTCCCCTACCTGGGATTGAACCCAGGATCCTGTGGTAAAAGGGCTGAGTCCTAACCACTGAACTGTCAGGGAATTCCCAGAGAGTTTCTTTTCTTTTTAAATTCACCCAAGGCCTAAAAGTCACAGAGATCATGCAGAAAGGGTTGCCCCTTTTGGGAGAGCAGCAGGTTGGAAACTGTCAAGACCCAGGCGCCTCAGCTCCTGCTCCTCAAGTTCATACTTGAATTTAGTGAACGTTTATTTTCAGAGGCTACAGCTGATGCCAGCAACTCAGTGAGTAAATGGGTAGGTAGTGAGTTCACTGGATCTCAGGTTTCCTCTCTGTAAAATCAGCGCCAGATTAAAGGTTATCTCAGGTCCCTTTCTTCACTGTCTGTGCACTTGACCTCACACACCCTGTGGCTGGAGCCCCTATTTTATGAACAAAAGCATATAGAAGTCTGTACCCAGTCCATCTTGTCAGTTTCCTGTTGATCGCAAACACACACACAATAAAGTAAGTAGTCGCGCTTTCTTCTGCAGACTCTTTGGAGAGCCCAACAGTGATGGAGTTCATGAGCACCGGGAGTGACAACAAAGAAGAACTCGATTTATTAATGAAACATTTGAATGTGTCCGATGTGATAGACATTATGGAAAATCTTTATGCAAGTGAAGAGCCAGCGGTTTATGAACCCAGTCTGCTGACCATGTGTCAGGACAGTAACCACAACGAGGAGGAGCGGTCTGAGTCTCTGCTGCTCAGTGGGCAGGAGGGGCCCTGGTTGTCCTCAGTCAGATACGGGACCGTGGAGGACTTGCTAGCTTTTGCAAACCACATATCCAACACTGCGAAGCGTTTATACAGACGCCGACCTCAAGAATCTGGAATTTTGTTAAATATGGTATGTTTTTTCCTCATCAGTTGAGTGCTGTGTGTTCAGCTTCCTACTCCTGCTACATTTAATGCTGAGTGGGATTTGAACGTTGTTCAGACTGGCTGCCAGGTACAGTTTTTAAAAATGGAATATCTGTAAGAATGACCTCCGTGTGAAAGATGCAAAAAATACAGCCTTCATTAAAAGTTTTGTTTAAAGAATCTTCTCCATATTTTAGAAGTAGTTCTACAAATAGGTAATTAAGAAGAATGAATTTTAATTTCATTATTCACTAAAGAGCTCACTTGTCAATTAAGTCAAAGAGAAAGGCTTTGAGACTCATGTGAGAGGGGAATAAAGACTTTGTCTTTATATATATATATAATATAGTATAGTTTATGTATAATTTTATGTTACAGGTGTACAATATAATGATTCACAATTTTTGAAGGATATACTCCATGTATATTATTTTAAAATATTGGCTATATTTCCCATGTAACACAGTATATCCTTATAGGTTATTTTACACATAATAGTTTGTACCTCTCAATCCCCTACCCCCTTCCTTTCCCTCTACCCACTGTTAGCCATTAGTTTATTTTCTATGAGTCTGTTTCTTTTTTTAATATTTATTAATTTGTTTTACTTTTTAGATTCCACATATAAGTGATATCATACAGTGTTTGTGTTTGTCTGACTTAATTTCACTTAAAAGCATAATACCCTCCATGTTGTTGCAAATGGCAAAATTTCATTCTTTTTTATGACTGAGTAGTATTCCGTTTTGTGTGTGTGTGTGTGTGTGTGTGTGTGTGTGTGTGTGTGTGTGTGTGTACCACATCTTCTTTATCCATTCATGTGTTGACAGATGGTTAGATTGCTTCCACTTCTTGGCAATTGTAAATAATGCTGCTGAGAACACTGGGATGCATGTGTCTCATTGAATTATTGTTTCCATTTTTTTCAGATATATGCCCAAGAGTAGAGTTGCTTGGGAATATGGTGGTTCTCTTTTAAGTTTTTTGAGAAACCTCCATCCTGTTTTCCATGGTAGCTGCACCAATTTGCATTCCCACGAACAGTGTAGGATTCCCTTATCTTCACATCCTCATCAGCATTCGTTATTTGTGTTCTTTTCGATGATAACCATTCTTACAGGTGTGAGGTGATATCTCCTTGTAGTCTTGATTTGCATTTCCCAGTGATTAGAGATGTTGAGCATTTTTTCCTGTGCTTGTTGCCTATTTGCATATCCTCTTGGGGGAAATGTCAGTTGAGGTCTTCTGCCCATTTTTTAATCGGGTTGTTATTTTTTTGATGTTGAAGAACTGTAGGAACTGTTGGTATATTTTGAATATTCACCCTTTCCTTATTGGTAGTATCATTTGAAAATATTTTCTCCTGTTCAGTAGGTTGTCTTTGTGTTTTGTCCTTGGTTTCCTTTGCTGTGCAAAAGTTTTTAGGTTTAATTAGGCCCCATTTGTTTATTCTTGCTTTTATTTCCTTTGCTTTAGGAGACAGATCCAAAAAATATTGCTATAATTTATATCAAAGAATGTTCTGTTTAATTAACATTTTTGACAGCTGAATTTTTGTGCCCCTCTTTTGTTACATCTTGAAACATCATAGTATTAGTACTGGCTAAATTCAATTCTTGTAGAAATGTAGTTTGTGTGCAGTAAGTAGTTATCCAGAGATGCTCTCTCTTTAATTGGTGAGGTATGAATGACAAGGGATATATTTGTTTAGTTATCCTAAGTATGCAAATAATCTAAAATATTGTGACAACACTTAGTTGCCACAATAGAAGATCAGGTGATGTATTGGGGTGTGGTTAGTCTCTTAGTGTGTCAAAGGTGAAGGTAGGTGCTGGCTAAAGGTGATCTAATTTTTGGAAAAGAACAATTCTCAAAGGAGTGGGTGGGAACTTGCAAAACATGCTTACTGATGATGAAAGCACCTCAGTTTCCTTTGGTGCATATAAATGGAAAGATGGTTAATATATGGAGGGTGGCGTTGAACAAGTAGAGTCTGTACCAAGTACCTAATTATTATTATTATTTTTTGTGTACCTCATTTGTTTAGTTCAAAACAACACAGTGATTTAGGTCAGCTATGTAGCGAATTGTTTTGTTAGAAGCCAGCTGTGTTCACCTATCGCTCAATTGCCAGCAAGATTGCAAAATCATGTTTTACAAAAAAAAGTAAAGGTTACATTTTGCATTGTTGTATGACTTGCTTTGGTCTGGATATGCCAAAGTGTATTTGATACTTAACTTTGTCTTGAGAAGAGTACTTCTTTTCATACATGGAAAGTCATAATTTGAACTAGGGGTCATACCTGTTTGTCTTAGCTAAAATATAGCTGGAGAACTCTGGTTCAAAATAACATATATGTCTATGATCAGAAACATAATGGTTTATGTGTTTGTTTTTTGCATACTTACTTGTTAAAATGATTATTTTAAAGGAAACCATACAGAATAAACACATTGTTTTTGCTTGTAAATATGTAGAGACTTCCCTTCTTTCCCCTGGCCAATCAGACTGATGAGAGATGGGCCGTAGAATTGGGAATGTGCGGAAGGGAATTCGGGGAAATTTCATTTCTCTGCTTTACAAGATGATGGCTAGTCATCTACTGAACACGTTGGTTCCAAGTGTACCTTCATACGGACCACATGCTCCCTTCCAGGATTTGTCCATTCATTTGCTAGACAGAGCTCAAACATCTACAGGGCATGAGGTGCTTTTTCAGGTGCTAGAAATACAGTTTGTGTTTCCTGGTCGCTTTCTGTGTGCTGAAGGAGGCAAGTAAACATGTAATTATAATGCAGTGTAACATTTCTCAATACAGCTACGCCCTGATCAGGGGAATGGTCAGGCAAGATACCTCACATAACCATGAGGGTTGATAGGAGGAAGGGAGAATATTAGAGAGGCCTCCAAGAGGAATTAAAAAATAATTTTTTTCCCCCTTGTTTTTGGCCACACCATGCAACTTGCAGGATCTTAGTTTCCCAACCAGGGATTGAACCCCGGGCCCTGGCAGAGTGGAACTGCTGAGTCCTAACCACTGCCTTGCCAGGGGAATTCCCCCCAAGAGGAAGTGATGTTTTAATTACTGAGTTGGAATCAGCCAGATGAAGGGGATGGAGAGCAGAGAATGTTCCAGATGGTGAGATTGGAGGCATAGATACATGGTGTGTTGCTGGCAACTAACAATCACAGCACCATGGAATTAGACAGGGTGGAGGGCCCAGGAATTACAAAAATAACCTGTAGCACAGGCATGTGAAACGGTGGTCTGCATGTGTGTGCAGGTAGCAGCTATTTTCCTAAAAATAATATTTATAAAGATTCCTCCAACATCCACAGGACCTGGGGAAGAAACGTGAGGAGACTAAGCCAGGGAATGCTTTGTATGAGGATGCTACAAGTTACCTATAATCTAGACCAACTCTCACCCACATCTGAGATTAATAGCCTAAAATGAATTCTCAACACTCAACTCTTGGGTGATTATTGGGAAGCTGAAGATCCCTAAGGAGCTCACTCAGAGGTGTGGGTGTGTGATGCTGAGTGCTGCTCCTCAGGGCTTAGTCACGGATTCCTGGCTTCTCAGTCTTAAAAAACCTTAAAGATACTTGAATCAAGCTCTCTCTCTGAGGCTTGGCTCACCCCATTCATCATCTCCAATAATTGCTGGGGCATTTTCGCCTTTGCTTGGAAAACTGTGACAAAGCATGCATCATATTCTGGGGTGTGTGTGGTCATATCAGGCCAACTGATTGCAGAGAAGTCCTTCCTTAGACGGCACAAGCATTTATGTGTGAGCCCCCTTAGTCCTAGCCTTACTTCTTGGCCATAAAAATGGGATGAATCTCATAGGTATATGCTGAGTAGTGGTAAAGAGGCCCTTGAGTTAAAGGGCCCGGCATGTATCTCAGCTCTGAAATGGCTTAGGTGACACCAAGCCAGCTACTACAACCTCTGTGCCTCCGTTTACTCATTTGTAAAATGGGTAAGTGGCCACATTCTCCACATGGTTGTTTGGGGCAAATAATTACAAGTGACCTGTGTGCACATGGTGAGTGTTGAAAGGACACAGGCCACTGTGGTTGTCACGCCCCTTCCTTACGACAGTCCTCCCAGTGTTTACAAAGCTGCACGTCTTCCCTCTTCTTCCCTCGTCCCCACGTCTTCCCTCTTCTTCCCTCGTCCCCCACGTCTTCCCTCTTCTTTCCCCATCACTCCTGGCTGTGCCTGCCCCTTCCTGCGCACTGTGCTGTTAACTTTCCTCCTCCTTGGGTCTCAGGCCCCAGCCAGTGACCATCTGATAGCCCAGAACTTGAACCCGGCTGTCCCTTTGCTGTGGGACCAGCAGGGGAGCACAGAGCCAGCTTGGCCTTTGTTCTAGATCCCTTATCTCTCTTCATGTAGCCCAAGGTCACATCCATTTTCTAGCTACCACATCACCCTTATGGAATCATTCTCACTGACTTACCTACTCAAATGCTGTTTCTGGGCTGGTGATGTGTCATGCCAATGGCAGTGATCAGGATAAATAAATGGACAGCATAGGGGCTTCCCAGGTGATGCAGTGGTAAAGAATTTGCCTGTCAATGCAGGAGACGCAGGAGATGTGGGTTCAATCCCTGGGTCAGGAAGATCTCCTGGTGAAGGAAATAGCAAACCACTCCAGTATTCTTGCCTGGAGAATCTCATGGACAGAGGAGCCTGGCGGGTGACAGTCCACGGGGTTGCAAAAAGTTGAACATGACTGAGCTACTGAGCGCGTGCGCACACACACACACACACACACACACGGACAGCTTGCCTCCAATGTCTGCACTTGAATGTGGCTTTAGTACATGGAAGAGTTGACAGAGATAATGGACAACAGAGATTTCCAGAAGATTATTTACTTGGGCTGCTAGAAAGAAGAAGAAGAAGGGGAAAAATATTTCAAACCCAGATAGGGAAGGTCTGGGACTTGGGAAGATCCCAGGACTTGCAGAACCACATACTGGCCAACACGTGTGTGTCACCCTGCACGTTCAGGGTCTGTCATCAGAGATGGTGTGGAGAACTCTCAGGGCATTCAGAGAAGAATGTGGGGAATGGTACACTGGGGTGAAGGAACTGCAGAATTTGATCCAAAGAGGAGAAGGCCAAGCCGTCTCAGTGGACTGTAAATTAGGCATTTGGTCACTGGGTTCAACTTTAATTACAACCTCTGGAAAACTGAAGGCTCTTATCTAAAGAATAGGAGCTGTGGCTTGAGGTCAGACAGACCTGACTGTCACTGCCTACTGAATTCCTTAACCTCTTCAAGTCAGTTTCTTCATCTCTAAGTGGAGATAAAGAGAGTCCTTACGTCACAGACTTGTGCGAAACTCATGTGTTAGTGTTGAAGTACTCAGCACAGTGCCTGGCCCAGAGCTAGCACTCAGAAGATGGCTAGTATTGTTACTCTTATCCTCTCAGCTAAGAGGACACTGGGCCAGAGTGGGCTAAAGCAGATTTGAGTTGAACAAAAGTAAAACTTTCAAGTGAAGTCAGACAAAGACAAATATCCCATGATGTCATGTATATGTGGAATCTAAAAACATGATACAAAGGAAATTATTTACAAAATAGAAACAGACTCAACAGATGTCGAAAACAAACATATGGTTACCAAAGGAGAAAGGTAAACAAACATGGTTACCAAAGGAGAAAGGTGAGGGGAAAGGGAGAAATTAGGAGTTTGGGGTTAGCATGTACAAACTGCTGCATATAAAATAGATAAACAACAAGGACCCGCCATATAGCACAGGGGATTCTACTCAGTATCTTGTAATAACTTATAATGGAAAAGAACCTCAAAAAGAATATATATGTGTTTATGTAACTGAATCGCTATCCTGAACACCTGAAATTAACACAACATTGTAAATCAACTGTACTTCAGTGATTAAAAAAAAAAAAAAAAACTAAAAAAAAGTAAGATTTTTTTTTTCGAAGGCTGCTTAAACCCTGAAGTGAGCCCTGGAGAATCAAGAGCAATTGGATCTGTAAATATTTAATAACAAGGAAGAGGCGGTAAAGCCAGTGCAGCCGAGTGCCAAGAGCACAGTTCTGTCTTGAGGACTAAACCCACCATGTCCCCAGCCTCCTGTAGAAGTGGCCTCCAGGAACTTGAGGTGACGCTTCTTGAAATGAGGTCATATTTAAAACTTGGCAAGACCATGGTCTCTGCTTAGTTATGGTCCCTCTCGAGTCTTGCACAGCGGTCATGCTCAGTAAATGCTAAAGTTTTGAGTGTGAGTAACTTCACATTTCTAAGTATGAGCCTCTTTGTTTCATCCCCTGACTAATAGTGCACATGTCTGTGGGGTGTAGTTACGATTAGCAATAATTGGTCCCGAATGAATAACCCTTACGGTCACCAGGGTTGTTCCCAGAGCAGGGTCGAGTAAGCAGCCCAGTGGGTCTGGAGATGAATCGCTATCTTCTCTCCCCAAGTGATCCGCATTCCCCTGCAGCCTCTTCCGTTCTTGAAATAACTTTGTGTCACTTTAATAGTCTCATAATTCCCGAAGTCATAATATTACTAATGACTTGTAGGTAAAACCTGTATTTTTGGGATTCTAGCCGGAGAAGGCAATGGCACCCCACTCCAGTACTCTTGCCTGGAAAATCCCATGGATGGAGGAGCCTGGAAGGCTGCAGTCCATGGGGTCGCTGAGAGTCGGACACGACTGAGCGACTTCACTTCCACATTTCACTTTCTTGCATTGGAGAAGGAAATGGCAACCATTTCCAGTGTTCTTGCCTGGAGAATCCCAGGGACGGGGGAGCCTGGTAGGTTGCCGTCCATGGGGTCGCACAGAGTTGGACACGACTGAAGCGACTTAGCAGCAGCAGCAGCAGCAGCCCTTGAAAAAAACCGTACACCATTTTTTTTATAAAAGGAATGTGCTCCAGGTCACCTCTCTTGTGAACTTATTAACTTGTTTTCATTTTATTTATTATTATTTCTCCCTTTAATTTTTCACTCTTTAAAAATTGAGATAGAGTTTCTATGCAGTAGAATACACAGAGGGCTTCCCTGGTGGCTCAGATGGTAAAGAATCTGCTTGCAATGCAGGAGACACAGGTTTAATCCCTGGGTCAGGAAGATCCCCTGGAAAAGGAAATGGCCACCCACTCCAGTATTCTTGCCCGGAGAATTTCATGGACAATGGAGCATGGCAGGCTATAGTCCATGGGGTCACAAAGAGTCAGACATGACTGAGTGACTAACACACACACACAGAATACAAAGATCTTTAATATCCAGTTTTGACATGGGTACATACCCTTATAATCCATACTGCTATCGAGATATCTCTCTCTTAATTTTTTAGTTATTATTTTTATTTATTTATTTGAGTTGATTTACAATGTTGCATTCATTTCAGGTATGCAGCCAAGTGTTTCAGTTATGCTGTATATTCTTTTTTAGATTCTTTTCCCTTATAGATTATTGCAAAATATTGAGTGGTGTTTCCTTTGCTACACAGTAGGTCCTTGTTGGTTATCTATTTTATATATAGTAGTATGTGTATGTTAATCTCAAACTCCTAATTTATCCTCTCCCATTTCCCCTTTGGAAACCGTAAGTTTGTTTTCTGCTTTGTATATAAGTTCATTTGTGTCTTTTTTTTTTTTTAAGTTTCCACGTGTAAATGATATCATGTGGTATTTGTCTTTCTCTGTTTGACTTCACTTTGTATCATCTCTAGATCTATCCGTGTTGCTGCAAATGACATTGGTTCATTCTTTTTCATGGCTGAGTAGTATTCCATTGCATATATATGTACCACATCTTTATCTATCTTAGGTTGTGGCTCTCAGTTTTTGAGTTAGCTGTCTTGTTCAAAGTGTCTGCTGACACTCAGAGCTCAGGGACTGTCTGTCTCTTGTTCTTGCCTCCTCAGCACCAAACATAGAGCCTGGCCCATATCATGCCCTCAGTAAACATTAAATGAGTGAGTAGATGAGAGAGAATTCTGCCCTTGCTTTATTTGTCTTAACTTACAGCTCTGGCAAAACACATTGTTTCCCAGAATCCTCTGTGATCATCAGTTCATTTCCGCACTCTCTCTGTGTGCGTCACCTCTGAGTAATAGTTATGCAGACTAACAGGTTAGCACATTTTAATTGGAAACCAGTCAGCTTGCGTGTACAGGTTACATTTCTGCAATCTTTATTTTCAGCCTTTTGATCACAACAATCAGGGTGCCTTAGATAAACCATTTTTAAAGTTCTCTTTCGCAATGAATTACTCACATGCAGATAGAAATACGATCAGGTCTGGCCAGTGACGTGTTTCTGTTACATGCTTTCTCTGTCTTGCTGAAGCTCTAAATATAGCCTCTGTACACTGTTAGGATTACATACAGTGACATTCATTTTTCACACTGCGTGTAAGAATGTGTTCTAACATAACCAGTTCCTGAAGGGTGGGTCTTGGAAGAGAACCTTGCTGAAATTCTCACCCTCCTGCGTGTTTGCTTTGTTGTAGGTAATCACTCCTCAGAATGGACGCTACCAGATAGACTCTGATGTTCTGCTCATCCCTTGGAAGCTGACCTACAGGAACATTGGCTCCGATTTCATTCCTCGGGGGGCATTTGGGAAAGTGTACTTAGCACAAGATATAAAGACTAAGAAAAGGATGGCATGTAAATTGGTATGTACTTCATAACCAGACACGGTGCCCTGAGTGTTGGCGTTGGGGCTTTTGTGTGTTTCTTTACCCAAAGCTGGCTACCCTTTGACTGCCTCTTGTTTGAGGGTACTCAGTCCAGCAAAGCATCTGTGTTTTATAGATAGGCTTCCTACCTGGGATCATTCAATCCCCAAGTCTACTTAAGTACAATAGTTGAATTTAGTCAGTTTGCGCTGGTAAAAAAGAAGGTACTAGCTTACTTAGCGCCAGCTTGGATGTCTGCATCCTTCTTGTGGTATGATGGGGGAGGGAAGCTCTCCTGCAAGAGCAAATTTATTTGCTGCTGTTTTTAATCTCACTCACAGGGGAGGGGACTAGGCAGGGAAGTAGACACTGTTCAGAAAGCCACAAGACTTCTCAGGACTACAGATTAAAGGGCTGAATTTATTTATTTATTTTTAAAATATTTATTTATTTATTTTGGCTGCACTGGGTCTTAGTTGCGGCATGTGGGATCTTCTCTTTGGCATTCAGACTCTTAGTTGCAGCATCCTGGATCTAGTCCCCAACCAAGAATTGAACTTGGGCCCCCTGCATTGGGAGCGTGGAGTCTTAGCCACTGAACCACCAGGGAAGTCCCCAAAGGCTAAATTTAAATAGACCAGTATTGAAGATACCCCATCTCTTCTTATTAAACATTCAGCACCCGCTGAGGTGCCCTCATTTTGGAATACTGGCCTGATTTGCCAAAGTGAGCAGGCACACACCCTATAACCCAGCAATTCCACTCCTGCAGGTGCCTTACCAGTAGGCATGCATCCACGATCCCCAGAAGCCATATGCTGGCGTGTCCATAGCAGCACTGTGCAATAGCCCCAAACTGGAAAGTTTGCAGATGTTGAAATGTGGTATATTTATACAATGCAATGCTGTCCAGCAAAGAGAAGAAGTGACTTACAACTGCAGTGATGTAGATAAAACTACATTAGGTGAAGCTAGAACAGCTGGACACAAAACAGGATCCGTTCTATGAGATTCCACTTATACTGAGTTGGCCAAAACATTTGTTCAAGTTTTCCCATTACATCGTGTGGAAAAACCTGAAGGAATGTTTTGGCCAACCCTATATAAAGGCCCAAAAGGCTAAACAGACATGTTGGAAATCCCGTCTCTGGGTGTCCCTGGGGAGCGGTGACAGGTAGGGGCCAGCAGGGGGTTTCAGGGATGCTGGTGAAGTTCTGTTTCCTGATCTACATGGTGGTTACATGGGTGTGTTCGGTTGAAAATTTATTGAGTGTGATAATCTGTTTTGCATTTTTGTGTACGTCTCTTACACTTTAAAGTTTTTTAAGGGCAATGAAATAGACTCACTTTTGATTTAACAAAAAACAAAATAGAAAATAATGACACTATCATCTCAGTCACTCTTTTCATCATGAGGGCCTCGTTTGTGCCTCCATTAAGGTTGACCCAGAGCATCTGTTATTAAGAGGAAAAAATGAAGTAATATAGTAGTTATTTGAAGGTTGCATTTAGAAAGAGATATGTCCAAGTTAAAAAAAAAAAAAATCTGGAGACATTTTTTTAAAGCTCTTAGAGCCAGAAAGTGTTCTGTTTTTCAGTTTTATCACAAAAGACATGGCAAATAGCTTTGTGGGCTGTTTTCCTTGCAGTCCTTATATTTAATTTTTAAGCTGTGTGTTTTCTTAAAAAAGAGAAACATGTAAGATGATTAACAACCCCAAACAGTTCATAAGGATGCAGGCTAAAGAATGAGACCCCTTTCCTTGCAGCAGTTACCATTAATGGGTTCTTACACGTCCTTCCAGAAAATTTCTATGGACATGTGTCTGTATAGTGGAATATTGTTTTACAAATGCGAACATAATATATGCATTTCTGCATCTTGCCTACTTCAGTCTAACAGTTTATTTTGGAGGCATTCCTGTCATGTAAGAGTTACTTCTTTCTTTATTAATGACTATTGATTTTCCATAGAATAGATGGTCAGTGCTTATTTAAATGCATTGTTAGAACGTGAACTGTGAGACTGGAGACAGTGTTTTATGACAAGGAAGACTGAAAATAATGACCCAAAATCTAGGTAGCATAGAAATTCCATGTATAACAGATGGGAAATTACCTTCTGTGGGTCAATCATGAACAATTCTTTCATTGGTGTCTCTACTCTAAATGAAATTAGTATTTTATTATTTTGTCCTTTATTTTCTTATTTTGAATTTTTTCACCTTATGCAGACATTAATGTAAAGGCAGATCCCAAGTAAACATTATCTTTACTCTGGAGTACAATTTCATAATACATCAGAGTATCCTTGAGGGCATTTGTTTGCCTTCTGGTTGACCTATATTGTGTATATTTTTCATTATCCTGGGGTTGTTGAGGATATTCCTTGTGCTTTTGTGTTCTAGATCCCAGTAGACCAATTTAAGCCATCTGATGTGGAAATCCAGGCTTGCTTCCGGCATGAGAACATCGCCGAGTTATATGGCGCCGTTCTATGGGGTGAAACTGTCCATCTCTTCATGGAAGCAGGTGAAGGAGGGTCTGTCCTGGAGAAACTGGAGAGCTGTGGACCCATGAGAGAATTTGAGATTATTTGGGTGACAAAACATGTTCTCAAGGGACTTGATTTTCTGCACTCAAAGAAAGTGATCCACCATGACATTAAACGTGAGTTATCTTTGGATGTGTCCCTTTTTGGCTTAAACAGACTAGCTGGACTTTAGGCAGATGGGCTCTTCTATTCAATATGAAGGTCCTTGATGGCATGAGGACTGCCCATGGGTCAGGAATATCTCCTAGAAGGAAATGGCAACCCACTCTAGTATTCTTGCCTAGAAAATTCCATGGACAGAGGAGCCTGGTAGTCCATGGGGTTGCAAAGAGTCGTACACAACTGAGCAACTAAGCATGAGCATGGTTGTTTTCTAAGAGTAAGAGATTGTGGGGAAATACATAAGGGAGCTCCACTATGAATCCTTAATATCTAAGCATAAAGTGGGCTAGCAAAACTTGTACTGAGAAAAGTTGGGTATTTTACTTTTTAGTTTTAGAAAGTGGCTTGATAATAGTACACAGTATATAAAATATAAAAAATATTTCCCACCTTTATTGAGAAATAATTGACAATATAACACATGTGTAAGATGTACAGTGTAGTAATTTGATACATGTATATATTGCAAAGTGATTATCATGATAAGGTTAGTTAACACATCATCCATCTCATGTATTTATAATCTTTTTGTGTGGTGAGAACTTTTAAAATCTGCAGCTTACAAAAATACCATACAGTATTGGAAAATACCCTGATGCTGGGAAGGATTGAAGGCAAAAGGGGAAGGGGGTGGCAGAGAATTAAGTGGTTAGGTAGCATCACTGACTCAGTGGACATGAATTTGAACAAATTCCAGGAGATAGTGGAGGACAGAGGAGCTTGGAGAGCTGCAGTCCATGGGGTCACAAAGAGTCAGACACCACTTAGCGACCGAACAGCAACAATTGTTAACTATAGTCACCATGCTATACCTTACTTCTGGACATATAGTCCCAGAAGTTTTTCATCTCATTACTGGAAGTTTGTACCTTTTTTACCACCATCCCAAATTCTCTTTCCCCAACCCCTGGCAACCACTTTGTTCTGTGTTTCTATGTTTGCTTGCTTTTTTCTTTTTTAGACTCCTCATAAAAGTTAGATTGTATAATATTTGTCTTTCTCTCTCTGATTTATTTAGCCATCAAGGTTCATCCATGTTGTCACAAATAGCAGGATTTCCTTCTTTTTTATGGCTGTATAATATCCCATTATATTAATATGTATCAGGCAACATATATGTGTATATCACAAAATTTGCATATGTATAAATCTTCTTTATCCATTTGTCCATTGATAGATGCTTAGCTTGTTTCCATGTCTTGGCTATTGTAATTTGAGGATTATTAATGACTACCTTCATTTATATCCACTTTGACTGAATGCTTGACAATTCTGAAGTGATTTTTACCTAAACTCGCACCCACATTCACCTTTCCCTTTTGAATATAATGCACTCATATCAATAAAGGGAGCATTTCAATGTATCTTTATTTGAAACCCAGTTTAAATAATGTTTCCATTTTGTTTATGGATAGATACACAATTTTTTACTAAAATTTCTCCTCTCTTTATTCTCCTCTCTTTATAGCTAGCAACATCGTTTTCATGTCCACAAAAGCTGTTTTGGTGGATTTTGGTCTAAGTGTCCAAATGACCGAAGAGATCTATTTTCCTAAGGACCTCCGTGGAACAGAGGTAATTATGTTCATCCAAAAAATGGGCAATAGCTTTTTTTTTTTTTTAGTATTATTTATGCTTTGCTGTCCTTGGGTCTTAATTGTGGCATTCGGGGTCTTTCTTTGTGATGCATGGGCTTCTCTCAAGTTGTGGTGCTCAGACTCCAGAGCCAGTGGGCTCAGTAGTTGTGGGACATGGCTTCGTTGCCCTGAGGCATGTGTGATCTTAGTTCCCCGACCAGGGATCAAACCCGCATCCCCTGCATTGCGTGGCTGATTCTTAACTACTGGACCACCAGCGCAGTCTGGCAATATCTTATCAACAGGAAAAATAAGATGTTCTATCATTACTGCAGAAAGGACAAAGAAGGGGAAGAAATCCATTACATTAAATCATTATTATCATGGGAACGTTTTTAATAAGCGTTCACTCTGTGTCGTGTGCTCATTTTAACACTTTATTTGGATTGTATTATTTTATCCTCACAATACTATTATCATAGGGAAATACTATTATTACCATTTTAAAATAAGAAAATAAGCTTGAAGAGGTTAAGATAAAGTGCCCAAAGTTATTTAGCTACTGACAGATCAGGGAATCCAATCTAGTTTTTTCTGAGTCTATAGTCTAAGGTTTAACTGCTGTGTAACTAATATGTACATTTTCAGTATAACAGTATTACTGCTTTGGTTCAGTTATAGCCATAATCGTCATGATCATTAAGAACAACATTTATTGAGATCTGATATTTTAGGTCTCTCTTTAATCCTTGGACTCTTAAAAGAAATCTCACTTATTAGAGCACGAATGAATCTTATTTGAAGGTATAAGCTTACTATAATATTCAACTCATTTGTGAAACAAAAACAACAAAAACAAAACTTTCCTGAATCTAAATGAGATTCAGAGAAATGCATTCATGAGCCTTCAAATAATATATTTAGCATTCACATTATTAGGCTGCATCGTTGATTCATATAGTGAGTGTCTGTTGGACATCTGAGCATTCAGGCTGCTGTGTATGCAAGGGATGGAACCCAAGACAAAGCCAACAAGGACTCCATTCTGGAGTTAGGACCGATTTTAAATTTACCTGGATTATTAATAAATGACCAGCCATTTAATTCACAGTCAGTTATGATGGGTGTGGGGTTGGTTGCATCTGGGAAGGTACATGGGGGTAGAATCTGCCTTCCTGGCCCATCTCCATGACAATGAGGTGTTTAGCTATCAGAGTCCCTCAGCCCCATGTCCTTCTCTGTTGAAAGTGCCCTCAGGAAGCGAAGAGGGGGCAGTTGCTGAATCTTTGCTTCAGACAGGCCAGATTACCAGGCCAGTCCCTGTATTAATCAAAAGATGAACTTTATTTTAGCTAGTAAATGTATTGCATTTACTATTACAGTGCAAGGGTTTCCCCAATGGCTCAGCGGTAAAGAATCTGCCTGCAATGCAGGAGACGCAGGAGATATGGATTCGATCCCCGGGTTGGGAAGATCCCCTGGAGGAGGAAATGGCAACCCATTCTAGTATTCTTGCCTGAAAAATCCCATGGACAGAGGAGCATGGTGGGCTATAATCCAAAGTGTTGCAAAGAGTCAGACACGACTAAGTGACAGAGTACACATATGCACGCAGTTGCAAAAAGAATTGTCTGCATTTTAGGCTGGGATTTTGTCAGCCTTTTTTTAATCTCCCCCCGCCACCCTCAAACTTTAACCTTTTTAATTTGTATTGGGGCACAGCCAATTAATAATGCAGTGGTAGTTTCAGGTAAATAGTGAAGGGACTCAGCCATACATATACATGTATACACGATGGCACCCCACTCCAGTACTCTTGCCTGGAAAAGCCCATGGACGGAGGAGCCTGGTGGGCTGCAGTCCATGGGGTCGCTAAGAGTGGGACACGACTGAGCGACTTCACTTTCACTTTTCACTTTCCTGCATTGGAGAAGGAAATGGCAACCCACTCCAGTGTTCTTGCCTGGAGAATCCCAGGGATGGGGGAGCCTGGTGGGCTGCTGTCTATGGGGTCGCACAGAATCGGACACAACTGAAGCGACTTAGCAGCAGCAGCAGCAACATTCTCCCCTAAACCCTCCTCCCATCCAGGTTGTGTAAGCCTTTTCTTAACTCTCTTAAAGCAGACTTTCTTGGGCAGCGGAAGAGATCTTTGGTTTTGCTTTTATTAGTGAACTTATTCTGGAAGAGATCTTTGGTTTTGCTTTTATTAGTGAACATATTCTGGAAAATACTTGGGAGAGGATCCTGGAGAGTTGTCTTCGAGCAAAATAATATTCAGAAAACTGTAGACCTTTTATTTTAAGCATGTTTTAGTCTCCAGATCTTGGGAATACTTCCCCAAAGCACAAAATCTAATAAGACTTAACACTTCTGACATGATTTCTTTGGAAATACTTCAGCATGTTTTGGCAGTTGTCAGATGTTCAGATATGTGACACTCTACTCCTTTTCCTGGAGCTAGTTTGAAAAACAAACTATTTATGGTTTTAAAAGATGGAAAATACCTTTCTCTTCCCGGCAGGATGATCAAATTGGACATTTTGCAATAACTGAAGAAAGACATCTCCTTTCTGGGATTTTCTATCAGAAGAGTGTGTATTTGAGTATGAGATAGCAACACAGTGTCTATTCCTGAATAGGAGTTTGGATTGAAGTATTTTCACCGAATGTTAATTGCTTTCTATGAAGTGCTAAACTGGCCTCGGCGTTCCTAGCTATAAAAACTCTTCTGATCCACCCGGGTTTGTTTATTGTATGTCTGGCACATGTGATTGTAGTGTGGTAGGAAGTGTGCTGATGAGTTGAGATGTAGAGGCCACTTCTCAGAAAGCTTGTTTTGACCTCTCAAAGAGCAAGAAGGCATCTTTAATCAGGGTCAGCCGTGCAGATTCGCCTTCCATTAGAACTTGATCATTTGGTTTTATCAGATGTCTTCTGAACCCCCGAGCCGAGCTTCCAAATACAGACGCTGGTCACCCACGGTCTTCCTATTCAGGGCATGATCTTGTAACTGTGCCATGCGATGCACATACAGGGTTAATCCAGCCTATCTTTAAACCATTGTTTTGGAATTCCCTGGTACAGAGAAAGAAGAAATAATGAATGTGAAAAAGCAATTCGAGTTCCCTTGATAGCCTTGTTGCTTTTGTAAAGTTCTTATATAAGGTCACATGTCATCATCAAGTACTTGGGGACATACAAACACATACACACACACACAGAGTCTCCTTCCCTTTGTAATAAATGTGTTGGGAGGTAAAGGCCTTGACACCCCCACCCCAAGCCCTACCCCGCCGAGCTCTAGGCTCCTGGGTCCATGCCTAAGGGTGCACAACCCCCAGAGAGTCAGGCTTGGGTTCCCCTCAGGCCTGTTTTAGGAAGTGCCCTGAACCCCATGCCCTGCTACTGTGGCTCCCTAGAGCTTAAGGAGTCAGGAACTGGGAGCCATGGGGCTCTGGGCAAGGGATCTGCCCCTACCACATGCCACCCCACAACCCTGCCAGGGCCCCAGGCAAGCACACAGCTGCCACTGGTGACACCAGAAGTAACACTTTGCCTAATCCTTGCTTAGGAGAGTCGCCCAGGGTCGGGGGGAGGGGAGGCAGGCACCTCTGTTAACAGTTGTCCTGACCACTGAGTATGTTGCTCAACTTTGCGATTTTATTTAGTAGGAAAGTCCAAGGAGAGAGAGAGAGAGAAAAAAAAAAAAAGCTAGTAAAGGAACCAAGCCCAGGCAGCCCGGAAGTGTGTTGTAGGAAGTACTTGAGGCAAGTGAGGTGGGGAAACTGGGCAATTTCCCCAGTTTTTGTAAGCCAGTTCTTTCTTTATTTGCTCTGAAATGTATTCTGGGAATACTCACCCCCCTCTCCATGTTCATGGCAGCATCCAAGGTTGTTAAAGCTAAATATTGACGGTGAGGGTAGGAACTGCACTGTGCCTGTACCAGCCATAAGGACAGGTCACTGGTGTTTGCTCTTTTTCTCTTTTAGAAACACACACTGCTTAGGGAAACCATTTCTAAAACGAGCCCTCCTTTTCCAGCATTGGCTCATAAAACCAACTTTCACAATGTGAACATGGCCTGCCTTTAATATTTAGTCACTGGGCTCCCTGTTGGGTAGAAATAAGAAGTGGTTCATAGAAATGACCCATTAGGATCACTTTTCCAATATTACACTTTATTTATTTGTTTTTGGCTGCTCTGGGTCTTTGTTGCTGCACAGGGGCTTTCTCTGGTTGCAGTGCGTGGGCTTCTCATTGCAGGGGCTTCTCTCTTATTGTGAAACACAGGCTCTAGGGTGCATGGGCTTTTCAGTAGTTGCAGCACATAGCTCTGTAGTTTATAGCACACAGACCCAGTTGCTCTGAAGCACGTGAAATCTTCCCGGACTGGGAATCAAACCCGTGTCCCTTGCATTGGCTGGCTGTACCACCAGGGAAGTCGTCCATTGCTACACTTTAAATTCTTCTCTTCTGTGTAGTCGGTGTTGATACTCTGGGACCTCTGCTGCTTTTGATGACTGAAGATAATTATCAGTTTGGCGTTTTAATGCCAAACATGAAATGAGGACGTGTATTTTAGTGTCCATTGAAATACAAAAGGAATTGGTATTTCAGTAGGAACAGGAAACATTGATCCTTGCTTTGCAGAACTTTGAGTGGGAGTGCCAGATGTGTTCTCAGCCGTGGATGGTTTGCTGCCTGGTCTGCCTTGTGCTCAGTCTGTGGGGAGAGGTGCTGTGAGGCTGCAGGGTAAAGCTGCCTGAGGCCGCACTGGTCAGTGCTACTCCTTTGCTGAAGGGAACACAGCAGGGACATGCTGTTCTCAAGGGATGAAGTGTGCAGTGGATACAGCGAGGGGCATGTACCATCTTCCAGAACTGGGTTAGGGAAATGGTGCCTAGACCCATGAGGGGGTCAGACTGACCTTCCTGCTTCTCTTTCAGATTTACATGAGTCCGGAGGTGATCCTCTGCAGGGGCCATTCGACCAAAGCAGACATCTACAGCCTGGGGGCCACTCTCATCCACATGCAGACGGGCACCCCACCCTGGGTGAAACGTTACCCACGCTCCGCCTACCCCTCCTACCTGTACATAGTAAGTGGGGGCAGTGGGGGGAGGGTGGGGTTAGAGCATCTCACCTGCTCAGGAGAGCTGCTCTCTCTCTGATAGCACACACATCTGATGGGATGATGGTGAAGTATGACCATCATCCTCTATGGTAACACTACTATATGCTCAGTATGCTAACCATGGTATGCTGACCATATACTAGGCTTACTAACTCTCCCACATGGAGGGATCACTGTATGGAAACCCATCCAGCTATGCCCAGGCAGAAATTATACACTATGCTGTTATACACGATGCCACTGAAAAGCATCAGAGTAGCATAAATCATTGAACTGAGGAAGTTGTATACGTTCTTTGAACACTTTCCAGAAAGACGGTATTAGATTCAAGATCCCCAGGGCAGCCTGGCACATAGTGAAACACGCAGCGCCCCCCCACCCCCGCCCCCACCACTCACCCGCCTCCTTTGACTATAGAGAAATTGAGAGGCAGGTGCTTCCCCGTTTCTGCACAGGGGCCTTTGGGCATTGCTTCTATGGAGAGCTGTGTATTCAGACCCCGAGTGTTTATCTCTGACTGCATTTAACCAAAAGATGGGTTTCACTCAGTGTCCTTAGGAAATGTTACTGAAGGGTATGAGCTGTGTTCACTTCAAAACAAAAGACTTTCCAGGTCTTGTAACTAGAATACCTGTCCTGTCGAGTGTATATTTTCATGCCGTTGATGCTAAGAGAGCTGGTTTGTTCACAGATCCACAAGCAAGCGCCTCCTTTGGAAGATATCGCTGAAGACTGCAGTCCTGGTATGAGAGAGCTGATTGAGGCTGCCCTGGAGAGAAACCCCAATCACCGGCCTAGGGCAGCAGACCTACTGAAACACGAGGCACTGAACCCCCCCAGGGAGGATCAACCCCGCTGCCAGAGTCTGGACTCTGCCCTCTTTGAGCGGAAGCGGCTGCTGAGCCGGAAGGAGTTAGAACTTCCTGAGAACATTGCCGGTATGGACACCCTGCAGTGTGCGGTGCCCTGGCTTCCCTTCTTTTTCTGTCTCCATCCACCTTCTAATAGAACCCATGAACATGCCTGGAAAAACAAATAGAATTAGCAGGTGCAAGCTAGTATATGTAGGATGGGTAACAACAAGTTCCTACTGTATAGCACAGGAACCTATACTCAGTATCCTGTGATAAAGCATAATGGAAAAGAATATGAAAAAGTATATATATATAATATTTTTCATATTCTTTTATATGTATATGTAACTGAGTTACTTTTCTGTACAGCAGAAATTAATAAAACATTGTCAATCAACTTGACTTAAGTAAAATTAAAAAAAAAAACTGAAGTGACTTGCTGCATGCTATAAGTTGTTGGAGAGATTTCAGCAAGAATGTTAGCAAAAGCATATACCAAAAAAAAAAGAAAAAATTAGCTAGGAATTCCTTGGCAGTCCAGTGGTCAAGATTCCATGCTTCCACTGCAGGGGGCATGAATTTGATTCCTGATGGGGAAGCTAGGATCTTGCAAGCCATGGGGTGTGGCCAAAAAAAAAACACTCACAATTAAAAAAAAAATCAGCTAATTTACCAGCAAGCCTAACTGGTTTCCAGTGCAGATGGAGGTAATGCTATCTTTGAGAATTATCTCTGCCTTGCTTTCTCTTGCAACAGAGAAGAGTGTTTGCTTTTAAAAATAGATCAAGCATGACAGTTTTGCTGTTGACAAAGAGTGGGACTCTGTACAATGCAGTTATGATAAACTATGCCAGTTGTTGGTTGGAAACATCACAGCACTGATAAAATATTGAATTTGAAGGCAACCTGCATTTCTGTCTTCCTCTGCTCAAAAATCTCTCTTCCAGCTGTGAAACCTTCCCATTTAGGAAAAACGATACACATTCCAGGAACATTGGATATGCATGGAGAAGGGTTTCTATTTTTATTATGAAATCTGTGATGTTCTAACTCTGTCTGGGTCCAAACCCAGATGTCAAGCCTGGAATGCTTGTTTGCATTTCTTGGCTTCTTGTCTGACTTTCCTGTATTTGAAAAGAATCGTCTGGGATGTTGGAAAATGGGCCAGGATTTCCAGCTAATTTCTTATGGTTGTTGACTCTTTTTTTAATTCTTTTGTCTGTGCTGCATCCCATAAATTAGCCCATCGTGTTCAACTCTATGGCTTTTAGAAAAAATATTTGGCTGTACCCTGAGGCATGTGGGATCTTAGTTTCCCAACCAGGGATCGAACCCACAGCCCCTGCACTGGCAGGCAGAGTCTCAACCACTGGACCACCAGGGAAGCCCCCAATTCTATGGCTTTTTAATAATAATTCAACAGAGTTTTAATGCTGTTCCATTCGGAGCAGGCAATGGCACCACACTTCAGTACTCATGCCTGGAAAATCCCATGGACGGAGGAGCCTGATGGGCTGCAGTCCATGGGGTCGCTAAGAGTCGGACACAACTGAGCGACTTCACTTTCACTTTTCACTTTCATGCATTGGAGAAGGAAATGGCAACCCACTCCAGTGTTCTTGCCTGGAGAATCCCAGGGACAGGGAGCCTGGTGGGCTGCCATCTACGGGGTCTCACAGAATCGGACACAACTGAAGCGACTTAGCAGCAGCAGCAGCAGCAGCAGCAGTGTTGTTTTTGTTAAGTTGAGGGAACAGGCATCTATTATTGAACATATCCCCTGATCACTTATTTTATTTTTTCGATGTTTCCTTTTTCAGACTCTTCGTGCACTGGGAGCACTGAGGAATCGGAGATGCTGAAGAGGCAGCGTTCTCTCTACATAGACCTTGGGGCCCTTGCTGGCTATTTCAACCTTGTCCGGGGTCCGCCGACCCTGGAGTATGGCTGATGGCTGGTGGCGTTTGCCCTGAATTAGGACTCAACATTCATAGATCTCTGGGAAGCTGATTCTGCCAACTCTGCATAGGATCTTCATGGAGGGAATTGTATTTTTATTGGCTGGGCTCTTCAGACTCGTGAATGTGACTCCATGTGGCTCCTGTGTGTTGATACGTGAAGCTACCCTTGGCCCGCTAGGCTGGAAAGTTCTCATTTCTCAGGTGGCATACCTGACTCTAAGGAAGCTGAGAGTTCACGGAAGGATCATTTCTCAGTGACTGATTCCATTCACTGTGCACTTTGCTCAAAATTTTAAGAATACCAATCACAAGAATAATATATTAGCCTACAATGACTGTTCTTGGTTCTATTAATAATTTAACGAAGGGAACTTCTTTTAACTCAGTGTATATATGGTGTATATTGGTATATATTGTATGATAACTCTTCAAGCCTTTGTAAATGCTGATAGAAAGAAAATCTTTATATTTGGGGTAAATAGAACAACTTGAATATTATAGCGATAAGCTGAGCTAGTGTCTTAAAAATGGCTAACCGGTGAATTGGGAGCCATGTAACAGCTGCCACTAGTGACAGGTTTGGTTCGGTTCCTATGGAAACATTTTGTACTGTACATGCTATGCTTCAGACATTTGAAACATGATGTTTTGAATGTGGATAAAACTGTGTTAAACCACATAATGTCTGTACATCCCAAAGGATGAGAATATGACCTTTAAGAAAAATGGAACATTTATAAATTCTTAATGATGCTACTTTTATAATTCTTACTTCTCTATTTTCTTGAAAGCATTTGTATATTAAAATAGCATACTGTGTATGTTTCATATCAAATGCCTTCATGAATCTTTCATACATATATATTTTTAACACTGTAATGTATGCGAGTATTCCTCCTTCAAGTATGTTTTTACATCATGCAAATGAAAATGATACTTTTATCCAACATGACCCATCAAATCAGCTGAATAAATTCAGTATTTTGCCTGAAATCTTGTAAAGAGTGTGATTCTCAACGGGCCCAGGGATGGGTTTTAGGGGTTGGAATAGAACTTGGAGGAGAACGTGTGCCATGAGGAGGCCAAAAGTGCCCGAGAGCTTTGTGAGCTTTGCACGTTGTATGTGTGCATCTCTGCTGTTGCTGCTGTATGAAGCCATGGTTGTCATCTGGATTGTCGTCTGGATTATGTATTTTCAGTACATCGTGGTTGGGAAATAATTCTCATTGTGGTTGGGAAATAATTCTCAGCTGCTGGTTTAGGCTAAGTGTGGTTCGATTTTGCATCTTATTTTTATACATTTATACCACCTCTGAATACCTGCTTGCATTCTCCATGCCAATTATTGTCAAGCTCATAACCAACTTGCCTTTGTAGAAGGTAGATTTCAATCATGTCTAGAAACTCTAATGAACACTGTTGAATGGGGGTCTGATCCATCGTTCACTGAGTGAATAGTGTTAAACACTTGTACCAGTGTTATATAAACATACCCTCCCTGTAATTTGCAACACTGCACTTGTGAAAGAGGCACTGTTACCTCTGCTTTGTTTTTGTTTTTTCAGAAGAAGAAACTGAAGCAGAGTGAGGTTAGCTCACTTAATGCTGAAGATCTTAAAGCCCGCCAGGAGAGAGATGGGAGGTATTTGCATGTGGGCCTTTCTGGATCACATGCTTAATCTCCTCCTCAGATTGTTCTTGTGATAACGATAGACCAACAGAAGTGACAGAAAACTCAGTGTCCCTAAGATTCTGGTCTCTGAATAAGGGCAGAGATAGATTTACCACTAAGCTGATACAGCTTTGGCCTCAGGGGTCCTTGCTTGTGGGGACCCCTCTGTGGCCCTATGCCAACTTCTGTGCCCTCCCAGGCTGGGCCCAACACACCTGGACTTGCATAGAGCTGTCAAGGTGCACAATGTCCTTTTTTATTTGGCTGCACTGGATCTTAGTTGTAACATGTGGGATCTAGTTCCCTGACCAAGAATCGAACCTGGTCCCCCTTCATTGGGAGCCCTGAGCCTTAGCCACTGGACCCCCAGGAAAGTCCCAAAGGTGCATAACTTTTGATGATTTTCTTGAAAAACCTAAACAGCCCATGTGAATTGAGGTCCAGTTAACAAATTCCACTTGGGGAAGAACATTTCTTTTAAGTAAACTGGAGCTCTCATGGAAAGATCTGGGGATGTTTGTCTGCTAAGAGGTGGTCAAGGGTAGTGGGGCTGAGAAGGTGGTCAGAAGAGCACCCAGGGGAGTTCAGGGCTGGGACGTGAGCACCGAGGACTTGCACAACTGCCCACCCAGAAAGCCATGAGTTGTGGCTGGGATGGGCCACCAGACAGAACATCAGCTTCAGAGAAGCCAGGCGGCCCCAAGAAGGTTCTGAGGGAATCCACTGCTCACCTCCTTCCTGGAAGATGGGCAGTGGGGCTGTCAGACCCTAGGGTAATGAGGACAGAATGATCATATCCTGAAACCAACACCTGCCCACCCGGGTACTTCCTGCTTCAGGCAGCAAGGCTGATTGTGTGGGGGAATTGGAATGCGTTACGCGAAGAGTCGGACACGACTGAGCAACTTCCCTTTCACTTTTCACTTTCATGCATTGGAGAAGGAAATGGCAACCCACTCCAGTGTTCTTCCCTGGAGAATCCCAGGGATGGGGGAGCCTGGTGGGCTGTCGTCTATGGGGTCGCACAGAGTCGGACACGACTGAAGTGACTTAGCAGCAGCATGGAAGATGGATGGGACCTTTCCATTTGGGGCTTGGAGATGGTCTTGTCTAAGCTGCTCTTAGACTGGTATATAGACCTGTTTGGGCGGGGGGTCACATGGGCAACGCTGGAACCTGATCCTCTGATGATCACAACGCCCTTATGTCTGCCTTGAGGTCTGAAAATAACTTGAAACAGATCATGAAGACTGCCCACCCAGAATGTGCGGGACCTAATGGGGGCTTGCCGAGCCTCAGAAAAACGGCTTCCATCTAGGGGGTCAACCAACACATCCACACCCCTGGTGCTAGTTCTACCGGATGTATGCCATGTCATGACACAGCAAGACCTGAAGCAGTGGGCTGATTTCTATCAGCCACCGAGTTCCTCCACTATCTGACATACCGAAGTCAATTGATCTTTCATTGATAGCACTTTTCCGTGGCGTAACTGAATGTGAAAGCAATGTTTTCTAGAGGGCCTGGGGGATTTTTTTATTTTTTGTAGATCTGCAGCATGATTGGAAACAAAGATTGTTTGATGCCAGCGTCCAGGGCCAGACCTAGGGGCAATCGGAAAGAAATGTGCTGCCCAGCAGGCTGGCAGTTGAGTCAAAGCCTTATGGGGACTTTCTCTGGGCAAAGAACTGGGCTGGCCCCTACAGGGGACACAAGTAGGAGAAGGTTCCAGCGCGCCGGACCAATCCAGTCCCTGCTGAAAGGAAGTATATCCCATTTTGGAATTGTTAGGAGTTTCTTTGTTTTAATGTATGACTTTCTGTTTCCCCAAATACTTTTTTGACCAAGACTAACCTTTTGCCTGGGAGCTAGATTTTTAAATGTTGATTTAATCTCAAGTGCACCAGAAAGTGATCATTGCAGTAACAGGGTTTCAAAACATCACTTTGAGCCAGAGATGAGGATGCAAAGTGGCTGCACACAGAGCACTTTTGTTCCAGATCTCACATGCCCTTGCTGCGACTTTTGTTTGGCTTCCCCCTAGGGAAGGCAGGCAGGTGACAGTGTCAGGAGGAGGGGACATCACACAATTATGGGTCCCAGTGAAGAAGCTATGGGAAATCTGCTTTGTCTCACTCCGAAGTCAAAATGAGAGACGATGGGGGGAAAGGATAGTTAGGGAATTTGGGACAGACATGTGCACACTGCTATATTTTAAATGGATAACTGGGGCTTCCCTGGAGGTCCAGTGGTAAAGAATCCACCTGTCTATGCAAGAGACATGGGTTTGATCCCTGATTTGGGAAGATAGCACATGCCATGGAGCAACTAAGTCCATGTGCCACAACCACTGTGCTGGTGCCCAGAGCCTGGGAGCTGCAACCACTGAAGCCCGCACGCCCTAGAGCCTGTGCTCTACGGCAAGAGAAGCCACCGCAGAGAGAAGCCCACACGCTGCAACCAGAGCGTAGCCTTCACTCACCGTGACTAGAGACAAGCCCTTCCAGCAGTGAAGACCCAGAGCAGCCAAAAATAAATAAATAAAATGGAAAACCAACAAGGATCTACTGTATAGCACAGGGAACTCTGCTCCATGTTACATGGCAGCCTGGATGGGAGGGGAGTTTGGGGGAGAACAGATACATGTACATGTTTGGCTGAGTCCCTTTGCTGTCCGCCTGAAACTACCACAACATTGTTAATCAGCTCTACTTCTATAAAAAACAAAAATTAAAAACAAAACAAAGTGAGATCACATATGAGGACAGAGCATGTCCTTCACTTATGATCAGTGCTGGGGTAAATTCTAAGCACTTCACCTTCAGACATCTGTTTCATCAGAAATTGCAGAGATAGAAGTGATAAAGGCGAGCTTATCTGGGTGTCCAGAGCACTAAAGCTGATTTCATGCTGCTGCTGCTGCTAAGTCACTTCAGTCCTGTCCAACTCTGTGTGACCCCATAGACGGCAGCCCACCAGGCTCCCCCGTCCCTGGGATTCTCCAGGCAAGAACACTGGAGTGGGGTGCCATTGCCTTCTCCGCTGATTTCATGAGATCCTGTTAATTCTGGTGACCGTACAAGTGAAGTGAACTGGAAATACAAACAGCAAGGAATCAGCTGGAGGGCAGAATATTCTTCTCATTACAGCCCTCTGTCCACGCAGAGGTGCCCTGAGTTGTCTTGGTAATTGTATTATCCTTGGAATAACCCTGAAAATCAGAAGAGCTGGGCAATTGCTCTTCAACTGTTGACTATCATTCTTATTTCCTAAACTCATGCTAAATTTCCTCTCTGTGATGCTTAGAGTACTTCAGGTCTCTTTTTCCTACATGGATGTAGAACTCCAGGAGTAGGAATCATTTTGCATTTCATTGGAACATGTCTCCTTAGTGGTCCAACTAACTCCAACTGACTTGGTTCTTCTGAGCCTAACATTCTTGCAAGGCATCCAAGGGATGAAAAGGAAGAAGAACAATCTCAGGAACAAGAGAGCGGTGCACCCGAGGGGTGGGGCTGATCTCTAGGTCAACATGGCTTCTCACGAAAGCACGTGGGTGGACTCCGGGGACCATGAACCCACAGGCAGTAAGGATAAAGGAGAGGTTATAGAATGACAAGGGCTGGCGTCAACTTTGGGCCTCAGCAGAGCCTCCCCACTCTCTGCCTGGGTATTTCTTCTGCTTGGAAATTCAGGTCTTGCCAAAGCTTTGCTTCCAAAAGATGAGAAGGCTGGGTGGGGCCTCAGGGGCCCAGGCGACGCCCTGGATCTCTCACAACTTCCCTGTGTGGACTTATCTGTGAGTCCTCTCCAGAGCCCGTGAGCAAGAAAGCCCCAATTGTTTCTATCTTAATTAAACTATACAGGAAAGAGAGAGTGCAAACAGGGTAATTAATTCAGATTTTGTCTCTGAAACCCCAAGTTCCTTTTGTCCCCTGGCCAGCAGGCAAGAATGAACAGAAAGATTTTGGCAAATACCTTCCTCATTCTCCTCTGTGGCCCTCCCTAGGCCCCAGCCAGCTCTCCAGAAACAGCTGCTGCTCCTAGCGATATTCTGGGCACACACACATGTACACTTAGCTAGCACCCTTCCTTGGAAAACAACAACAACAAAATACATAATGTCTACTTAATTTTACATCTTGGTTTTTGACAGAAATATTTCCCAGCAGTGACAGAAGGAAGCATTTAAATAAGAGTGATCATATTTAACAAGTGTCTTGCATTCGTCTTAGACAAAACTTTCCCTAGCTGTTTCTGCCTGGTGGAGGGAGACTTCAATCTGCCCCACCCCAGTGTACTTCCAGCTGCTTTTGGAAATGGAGGGGTGGAACCAGAGGAGTTGGACCAGAGGGCCTCTCTATTCACTCCCAGCTTTTGATATCTTTTAGGTTCCCTGAATATTCATTGAAGGGACTATTGCTGAAACTTCAATACTTTGGCTACCTGATGCAAAGAGCTGACTCATTGGGAAAAACCCGATGCTGGGAAAGACTGAAGCAAAAGGAAAAGGGGGCGACAGAGCATGAAATTGTTAGATAGCATTACCCACTCAGTGGACATGAATTTGAGACAATCTGGGAGAGAGTGGAGGACAGGGAAGCCTGAAGTGCTGCAGTCCATGCATGGGTGGGAGAGTCTGACATGACTTCACGACTCTAAGTAACAACAATAACAACAAAGATTCATTGAACAGGAAAGGAAATTGAACAGGCCACGTTTATGGAGCTGCCAAAGGTCTGAATCGAATTGTTCGCAGGGCAAGATGGGAACCAAGGCTGCTGACTTCTAACATGAGGTTCTTGCCTTCAGACCACATGGCTGTCTTGAGGGGCTGGGGAATCCCAGAGCAGAAGTGAGACAACACTTTACACACCCATTAGCTCTGGGCTGTGCTGAATGGACAGGGCTGGACTGGACCCATCAATCAAGTTCTCTTCTTGAGGCTGGATCCTGTCTCCAGCTGAGGTCATGAGATGCTACCCACAAGAACAGGCTCTGGGGCAAAGGACACAGGAAGGAGGGACTCTAGACATGGAGACAAATATCAAGGTGATATTAAAGGGGAAGAATTGCTGGTGTTTGATGCAGAAATAAAGTCATGAGCTTCTCACTGATGTTAGCAATGACAAAGTACGTTGCTACGTGCCCTCTGTTCCCCAGAGCCGTGGGATGTAGTGGAGCAGACAGTCCTAATCCAAGGAGTGAACTTTATGGTATTCAAACTCCTTTTGATGCAAACCGTACTGTAGTTTTGACCTTGACCAGATTTCTAGTCACCAGTTCTGATGCAGGGGATGCTTTTCCCCACAAGACCCCCCAGTTCTCAGGCGCCAGCTAGTAGTCCTACCATTCAACACGATTCTGACACTTTCTTCCTGGAGATAGCATCAGGTCCCAAGGTAAGGGGCTCAGTCCTACACGACTGCCCCCTACCCCGACTCCCAGATCCCTGGGTTTCTGGGATTCCCACAACCCCTTCCTGGGGTTTGATTAATTTGCTACAGTGGCTCACAGTACTCAGAGAATCATTTTCCTTACTGCTGCAGCTGCTGCTGCTAAGTCACTTCAGTCGTGTCCGACTCTGTGAGACCCCATAGATAGCAGCCCACCGGGCTCCCCCGTCCCTGGGGTTCTCCAGGCAAGAACACTGGAGTGGGTTGTCATTTCCTTCTCCAATGCATGAAAGTGAAAAGTGAAAGGGAAGTCGCTCAGTCGTGTCCGACTCCTAGCGACCCCATGGACTGCAGCCCACCAGGCTCCTCCATCCATGGGATTTTCCAGGCAAGAGTACTGGAGTAGGGTGCCATTGCCTTCTCCATTTCCTTACTAGATTACCTGTTTATTACAAGGCATACTGAAGAAATAACCAGTCAGATGAAGCAATCCTTAGGGTGAGGTCCCAAACAAAGGGACCTTTGTGGAGGTCCTTCTGTCCTTGTGGAGTTTGGGACATTGCATGGTGGCAAAGGGAAGGGTCTGGCTGGAAACTTGGAAGCTCTCTGAGCCCCTCCTTTGAGGTTTTCTTTCTTTTTTCTTTTTTGGCTGCAGTGTGCAGCACGTGGGGTCTTAGTTCTCTGCGTGTGTGCTAAGTCACTTCAGTTATGTCTGACTCTTTTTCGACCTACTGACTGTAGCCAGCCAGGCTCCTCTGTCCATGGGATTCTCCAGGCAAGAATACTGGAGTGGGTTGTCATTTCCTACTGCACTTAGTTCTCTGACCAGGCATCAAATGTAGCCCTCTGCATTGGAAGTGTAGAGTCTTAATACTGGACTTCCAGGGAAGCCCTTTTGTGTTATAATGGAGGTCTTGTTTCACAGATGCATTTACTGAATCATTGACCATTGATGAGTGACTCAACCTCCAGCCCTTCTCCTCTCCTAAGAGGTCAGGGGGTGGTATAATTCCAGGCCAGTAGAGTGAGGGAAGAGGGAGTGAGACAGAAAATGATGAGAAGCAAATCAGTGTATTACTGAATTGGCTACAGCTTCAGGAAAAGACACAGGTGTCCTGTCTTGCTGGTCAAGGTTTGCCTGTGAGTGTAGGCCTTTCTGCATTGCTGGGTTCAGTCTCCAGGTACCTTTAGGCAGTTTCTGATTAATCAGGTTCCATTTACCTCAGTTTAGCACTTCACTCAAATCCATAAGTGAGGGCTGGGACTGAGAAAACCCACCACTTGACCATCTCTTCTTATCCTGACATGTGCAACCCAGGATATTACCTTTGAAAGAATAGACCAAGGATGTGATACTGAAAACTAGGCCTCTATGCACTGGTGCTGAATTAAAGCTCAGAGACAGAGTTCAGGTGAAGTAGAATAGCTTTATTGCTTTGCAAGGCGAAGGGGCACACAGTGGGCTTGAGCCCTCCAAAAACTGTGTGTCTCAACCCAGGAGGATCTGGTGGAGGATTTACAGCAACTATTCAAGGGTGGGTTTGCTGATAAGATTAGTGTGTGTGCAGGGCCTACATTCCTTTAATCGGGCCTCAAGTGGTCTCTTGACAAGCTTCTCTGGTTCTTGGGGCTATCAAACCATGATCTTCTCTCTGGAATGAAGAATGCTAATATCTTCCATTTGGTGGCAGCTTTAGTTCTCTGCTGCTGCTGCTGCTAAGTCACTTCAGTCGTATCCGACTCTGTGTGACCCCATAGACAGCAGCCCACCAGGCTCCCCCGTCCCTGAGATTCTCCAGGCAAGAACACTGGAGTGGGTTTCCATTTCCTTCTCCAATGCATGAAAGTGAAAAGTGAAAGTGAATTCGCTCAGTCGTGTCTGACTCTTTGCAACCCCATGGACTGCAGCCCACCAGCCTCCTCCGTCCTGGCAAGAGTACTGGAGTGGGGTGCCATCGCCTTCTCCATTTAGTTCTCTAGAATAAATCAAAGATGCTATTATGTGTATCCCTTCAGGTGGAACCAGGACCTGCCACAAATCTGCACTATTGTTTTTTGACAGCTCCTCTCTTTCTCCACATCCTCTTCCTTCTTTGATTAGCAACCATTGAATATGCCCTCTGGGGCTTCCCTGATAGCTCAGTTGGTAAAGAATCTGCCTGCTCTACAGGAGACCCTGGTTTGATTCCTGGGTCAGGAAGATCCCTTGGATAGGCTACCCACTCCAGTATTCTGGCCTGGAGAATTCCATGGGGTTACAAAGAGTCGGACATGACTCAGCACCTTTCCCTTTCACTTTGGGACTCAGGGAAGGTCATGGAGGCTGATGCTTATTCCCTACAAACAAGAAATGGGGGACAGAAAGGCTTCTGTTCCTAGAAGCCCCACAGTGTCTTGCTCAGTTTCAGATGGGATAGTGGGAGCTCTCCTCCAGCATGCAGGGGATGGCGGGGCATTGTCTACAGAGACCTCACAAACCATGATGGACTCAATACAAGCAGTTGTGCTTTGACTACTACTATACCCTGCGTGATGAAATGATCCTTCCTAAAAAAAATCTTTTGTTGGTCTAAATTCTAAACAATTGCTGTGGTGATTGCTGCTTTCTATAATATATGTAAGCTAAAAGTTATCATATTTTAATTACTTATCTTTTTTGTTTTTTAAAAAATTAGTTATTTTTAAAACTTGTGGTAAAATTTACTACATAAAATAGGCAATTTCCCATTTTAACCGTTTTGAAGAATAGAGTTAGTGTCATTACGTGCATTCATGTTGTTGTGCAGCCATCACTACCATCCATACACAGAACCCTTTTTCAATTTTTGCAAAATTGAAACTCCATCCCCATTAAGCACTAACTTCCTGTTCCCCTCCCCCAGCCCCTGATGACAACCCTTCTACTTTCTGTCTCTATGAATTGACTGCTCTACATACCTCATAGTAGCACAGTCATTACTTTATATAATAAACATATGGTGCTAACTTATGGAGCTAATTGCAAAGCTATCCCCACAGAGAACTCAGTTACCTATATAGTTTCAAGAGTAAGTTTCCAACATGACATAATTGTTGACATTACTCAGTCACAGTTGGTGTCTGCAGCCTCTGTGGTCTTAGGTATATCCACGTTTAAACCAATTCAAAATAAACAATGACTTTTAGAGAATAGTTTTAGAGAAGAAGAAATAGATCTGAGTCACTTCAATTCTATCACTCTGAGTGACCACTTGGAGTTCCTATTTGTGTTTAAAATTTGAAATAGTAAAATAGAATGTGAACTATGAGGTAAAATATTTTTGTCTGGTAGGTGTAAAATTTGGTTCACACATGAAATATTTTAAATTTGAAAAAATCTTTTAAAATTATTTTTTCTCTTGTAATTACTGATTGTTATAATTAAAATTTACTTTTTCTCTTTTAATTACTGTTTGTTGTAAAACAAAAAATGGACCAAGAAATTGGTGAGCTACAGTCCATGGGGTGGCAAAGAGTCGGACACGACTGAGCACCTTTCACTTTCACTTTTCACTTCTGTTTAAGGGAAACGAAAAAATAAAATAAAACAGGCAGTTGATATTTGATAATATTATGATTTCATAAATGTCTACTAAATACCAAGATTACAGAGAACATAGGTGGTTTATTAAAACTATTTTCTTCCGATTTTATTGAGATGTAATTGACCTGTTATGTCAAGGCTGTATATTGTCACCCTGCTTATTTAACTTATATACAGAGTACATCATGAGAAATGCTGGACTGGATGAAGCACAAGCTGGAATCAAGATTGCTGGGAGAAATATCAATAATCTCAGATATGCAAACGACACCACCCTTATGGCAGAAAACAAAAAAAGAACTAAAGAGCCTCTTGATGAAAGTGAAAGAGGAGAGTGAAAAAGTTGGCTTAAAACTCAACATTCAGAAAGCTATGATCATGGCATCTGGTCCCATCACTTCATGGCAAATACATGGGGAAACAGTGAAACCAGTGACAGCCTTTATTTTTGGGGGCTCCAAAATCACTGCAGATGGTGACTGCAGCCATGAAATCGAAAGATGCTTGTTCCTTGGAAGAAAAATTATGACCAACCTAGACAGCTTATTAAAAAGCAGAGACATTCTTTTGCCAACCAAGGTCTGTCTAGTCAAAGCTATGGTTTTTTCAGTAGTCATGTATGGATATGAGAGTTGGACTGTAAAGAAAGCTGAGCATCAAAGAATTGATGCTTTTGAACTCTGGTATTGGAGAAGACTCTTGAGAGTCCCTTGGACTGCAAGGAGATCCAACCAGTCCATCCTAAAGGAAATCAGGCCTGAATATTCATTGGAAGGACATGATGCTGAAGCTGAAACTCCAATACTTTGGCCACCTGATGAGAAGGACTGACTCATTTGAAAAGACCCTGATGCTGGGAAAGATTGAGGGCAGGAGGAGAAGGGGACGACAGAGGATGAGATGTTTGGATGGCGTCACCAACTCAAAGGACATGAATCTGAGTAAACTCCAGGAGTTGGTGACGGACAGGGAGGCCTGGAGTGCTGCAGTCCATGCGGTCATAAAGAGTCAGACATGACTGAGTGACTGAACAGAACTGAACTGAATTGACATATAGCATTATATAAGTTTAAGCTACCATTCTGGGGCCCAGATTGCTGCTGGGTGCATCAAAGAGATCTTGGAATAATTGGACATGGATGGACTGAGCATAAACCTCTGCCATGGTCAGGGCAATGTCCCCTCTATTGCTCTGATCAGTGTGCACAGTGGTGCCCAGCACAGTTGTAAGAAATCATTCTCACAACTTTGCCAAGTTTACTCTCTTGGCTGTGTTTCTTCAGGTGGGATATTTTTGGAATTATGGGAAATTTTAATGAATTCTTAGAAGTCTCACCCCATCAGTGAAAAATGGTGCAGACTGTAGATATCAAATAAAAAGCCTTTCCCAAAGAAGATGGGGTCAGTATGAAGCTGTCCATGCCACAGATTATTTTGAAAAATTAATCCTGACTTTGAAGTTAGGAAGATCTGCTTAGATTTTATGAAAATGGCCTTTAACTCTGCAACAACAAAAAATGAACAAGTAATGTTGACATAGAAAATAGAATTAAATATTGAAGAAGAATACATAGCAATGACAAAAGATGCTGGCCTACATTGCCACAAGAAACCCAAAGTGTAATGTGTAAATATCCCAGTCATTTTCCCCAAGAACTAAACACTTGTTCTCAAGGAACAGAGCAGGTAATGTCAAGGTTTACTCTCTGATTTTTGGAGAGGAAGAAAAACTTCGAAAGATTTTAGCAAATATGGAGGCAATGTATAGTGTCTTCTGGAGAAGATACTTGGAAGACAATGGAAGTTTTTCTTAGTATGAAGACTTTTGAAAGCCACTGGGATCAATTCCCAAGAACAAAAATACTGGCAGTGTTGCTATTTCTGGAGTTTATTGTGAAATGGGATTCATGGAAATATCTGCTAAACTGTATTCTTTTCCTAACTGTTTGTATATCTATTGTCTCATGTGGAAGGAGCATTTTGCAATTACAATTAATAAGCATTGTTCTCAAATTCAACTATAAGAAGAAAAATGGAAAATCTGACCATAGCATAGAATGTATTGCACATATTCATGAAGAAGATCAATCAAAGCTAAGTCTGTTATTGACAGATTTGCAGGAGTTATGACTGGAAAGCAGAAACTATAATTTATTATTGTCTACTGCAACAGTGAAAAGTAGAAATTCTATCTCTTTAAAAATAAATTAATGCAATTAAAAATATTAATCATTCCTTTTTTTAAAAATAAATTTTTATTTTTAATTGGAGGATTATTTCTTTATAATGTGTTGATTTCCTTGGTTCAACAACGTGGATTAGCTATAGATATACATATATTGCCTCCTTCCCACCCTCCATCCAGCCCCAGGGAGCTCAGCCTGGTGCTCTGTGATGACCTGCAGGAGTGACATTTTTTTTGAACTGTAATACTTATTTCATTCTTAATTTTTTTATGGGCATGGCTATTATACAGCCATGTATATATTATGAAATTTAATGAAAGAACATTTTCATTGTGCTTCTATTCTGGTCATAACTACACATTATTTCATTTCATAATTATGACTGAAAATAATTTTGTCATATAGAGGAAGGGAGTGTTAAAACATGATCTGCTCTAGGCATTATGTTAGGAGTGCGGTTGTGATAGAGTCGTCTTCGCACGCTGCACAAAGAGGTCTTTTTTAATTGAGATATTCAGAATATTGTATCTTCTTAACTCTTGATCAAAGTTTGAGGTTGGAGCTGGGACCTGGGTCATACTTGACATCTTCCATGTCCTGGGACAGTAGAGTGTATCACAAACCTCGCTCATGATGGGTTCTTCAATAAACACTTTTTAAAAAGAAGTAAATGAATGAATAAGTGAATGAAAAACTCTTCTTTCTGGCAATCCCCTTCTGCACAAAGAAGCTTGTGGAATTTTAATAGGATTTAAAAGAGATTTAAAAATACACACACACAAAATTTACAAAGGATGAAATTGTTTATTAGTGTAAGGTTTGTGAGCTCTATAAACTTTGGTGTGGTTTTTAATACCGCGGTTATATACAGTCTAATTAGCAAGAAAGTATGAACCATGAAAACGGTGTTCCTTTAATGAATAAAATTTAATTTGAGAGGAAGCTAAGTTGTTAGGAAAGATGACACAGTAACAAGAACTGCAATCAGCAGAAAACAACATGAAAAAGAAGGGACATCACGTTATCTGAATAGTTATAGAAACTCTTATGTGTGTTATGGCACTGCTGTGAAACTTAATAGAACTTTTGTTTCAAAGCTTCAATTGTGGATCCATCACATTGAATCTAAAATAACCCAGTAACTCAAGAAGGGTGATAGTTGCTTCCTTCCTCTTCTGCACTCACTGATGGTAATTAAGAAGTAAGCTGGGAAAGCTAAAAAAAGGTACAATGAAAAAGAGGAAGTGTGTGGAAACGGCTGATGTGAGATTTCAGTCCATTTTCAGTTTGTGTGTGTGTGCTGTCCATACACCACTATGGGCTCTCACACTAAGACTCCCAGCTCCTTTCAGAAACACAGGAGAACCTGTCCACTCTTTCAGCTCTTTGCGACCCCATGGACTATAGCCCATCAAGTTCCTTTGTCCACTGAATTTTCCAGGCAAGAATACTGGAGTGGGTTGTCATTTCCTTCTCCAGGGGATCTTCCCAACCCAGGAATCAAACCCTTGTCTCTTCTGTCTCCTGCATTGGCAGGTGGATTCTTTACCAACTGTGCCAGCTGGGAAGCCCCTTGTGTGCATGCTAAGTCACTTCAGTCGTGTCCAACTCTTTGCCACCCTATGGAATGTAGCCCTCCAGGCTCCTCTGTCCATGGGATTCTCCAGGCAAGAATACTGGAATGGGTTGCTAGGCCCTGCTCTAGGGGATCGTCCTGACCCAGGGGTTAAGCCTGGGTCTCTTACCTCTCTTGGACTGGCAGGCAGGTTCTTTACCACTAGCGCCAGCTGGGAAGCCTGGCAAGCCCCGTAGTTCCTACCAAGTATGTAGGCTAGTTAAGGGCTTGGATTGGAAGCATGAAACGTGAGTAGAGTTGGAACAAAAAGAACTTAGGGTGAATTACGTAGAAGAGGCTATTGAGTTAGCATCTGCAAAGGGTTTCTGTTAATGCAGAGGAGAGACCAGGAGAAATGTGTTGACTGCAACATTATTTATAACTATGAAATATCAGGAACAGCAGGGAAAGGATTAAGTAAGTGATGGTACCTCTACTTGTGAATCTCCATTATCAAGAAAAGGTGTATTATGAAGAGTTAATAATTAGACAAAAGAGTTGATCCCTGCTTCATTACTGTAATTACAGCTGTCTTATGGGAAAATCTAATTAGACTCAAAAGGAAGTGTCTGGCTCTCTTGAGATAAAATACACATTCAATAACCTGGCTCATACCATCTGTTATTGCCTCTCTAGAATCAGCATTTACACTTCTCTTGTGCCCTTCTCCTCCTTGCTGCATACATGTTATTCCCTGTACCTAGAAGAGTCTTCCCAGGTAACCCCTGATAATTCTTTCTGTCTTAGCTGGGATCTCACTTCACGAGGTGGGGGGTGGGGAGAAGACCTTCCCTGACCACCCCCTCCAGGACAAGATTTTGTGCTATCTATACAGGATCATAACTGCCCTGTTACCTCTGACATTAGACCACACGTTCAAAGAGGGTGAGCAGCATTGTATCCCCAGGACCTGAAACAATCCTTCACACACAAAACACTCGATGAATATCCGGAAAGTCTTAATATTAAGTGAAAATGGGAGGATCCATAGTTGTATGTATAATATAATTACAACCATTCCTTTAAAAAAAACTTTCAAACAACAGAAATGATACATTGTACAACAAAAAGTTGTTTCAATTGCCAATTTTCTATTGCCGCCATGTATTATTTTCACACCCCCCCCCCAAAGGATACTCTTGTTATTTCAAAAACAAAGAGAAAAGAGGAAACTCTCTGAATTCAATGGTGCTGTTGAGAATGGTGTTTCAAGCATAGTACCTATATCTATGATTTGAGTTAAAAAAAAAAAAAGGCTGTGGTAATCTCTGGGTGGAGGGAAGTTGCATTTATATAAACGACTCATATGTAGGCCACAGTGGAGATGGGCCCAGAGTGAGAGGGGAAATGAAACAGAGGGCTGGTGGCATCTGCTGGGAGGCAGGCAGGAGACTGCTCCTTGGAAGACAGAGGACAAGGCTTGCAAGACAAGTTTTGCACAGGAACAGGGGTGGATCAGTGGATCCGGAGGAAATTGAAGGGATGCTGAAGAAGTAGCTGGGGAAAGCATGAGGAGAACGAAGGACAAGCAGGAGCAGATAATCTCCAGGCAGGCAAGGATGGGCTCTCATGATTTAGATCCATGAAGGGAAAGAGGGAGAGGGAAACCCAGAGGGAAAAGTGGTCAAGTGGAGATGATGGAGGTGGTCATGGTGGGGGTGTGTGGATCTGTGGATCTAGGGCACATGGACAAACAAGGTCCTCAGAAAAGATCCCAAGAGAAAGTCAAAGAAGGAGACTCAACTTGACCAAAGGCATCATCATAATTTATCTGAAAAGAAGTTCAAGGTACACAAAAGAAAGGTGTCAAAGGTGAAGGAAACTTGGGAGTTCAACTCAGATGAATCAATCTCCCATGTGATGAAACTCAGCTGAAAGTCAGCAGGCATGTGACTACCCCAGCGCGGGACCCGGAGGGAGGAACTGGGGAGAGGGACGCGGGGGTGGAGATGAGAAGCTGTTTGTTGTACTAGAACCAGTGGGTGGAGGTGAGCATCCCTAACAATTTCTGACTTGTTGGGCGGCAGCTGGGGCAGTTATGTAATGACCACTCCCAAGGACCTTCCTAAAATAACATAACCTCAGCAGCAGCTGATAATCACAAAGAAAACAACAGCACAAAAGGAAATCAGGGCGAGTTTTACTGACAGAGTGTTCCACCTTCAGCAAGAGAAAGCATGTCCCCCAGGGCTCAGGAGAAGAAACATGGAAGATGGTGGATGGGCCCTGTGGGGTCCAGGAGACTCGGGTCGAGGACTCTGTGGGACTGCCCGCCAGCCACTCCGATCTCCTGGAAACAGCCCCTGCCCTTCTCGCTCCGGCTCTGGCTGATCCTCTTTAGGGCTGGAGAGTCAGATCCAAGCTGGTTCCTGTCTGAGTTTTGGGACTGGAGACCCAAAGCCATGCAGTTAATCATCTTAGTGTCAAAAGCACTGAGGTGTGTCAGATGTTCACCAAGCATATCAGTTAAGTAAAATGAATACTTCCTCACCCAGGCCTCAACAAAAACGGACAGAAGAATCTGAGAATGCACCAGAAACCACCTGTGTATGTACACTACCAGTGAACCTGTTCTCTGTCTCAAGAACCAAGCTGTTGCAAGATCTCGCCCTGTGTCTGAGCAGTGATGTCATCACTACTCCAGGCAGGATACCTGCTGTGCCCACTCCCTGTCCCTGGCCGAGTGTGACCTCCAGAGCTTCTAGTGGTCAAGCCCCAAGTTCACACCTTGGAGCTGATGGAAATATGGCTTTGGCTGCACACACACACACCACTAGAGTGTAAAACCTAGGAGCACAGAAATCACATTTCCTGGCATGGGGTGATGCTGGTCGTCAAGCAGAGAGACTCAAACTGATGACCTAAGTAGGACAAGAGATGCAGATAGTCTGGGGGGCCACTCAGATCTCTTGTTCCAGTTTATTCTCAGGCTCAGCTGCATCTCATCACCAAAATTTCTCTTAGATTCTTGAGTCTATGAATTCCCCTTTGGAACTAAACTAGCTTGAGTTGGAGTTCTGTCTCTTACCAGCCCAACAACACACAGAGGCTAGTGAAATCAGCTTGGGCACTCACCGAAAAGCATCTAGCTGCCAAGGAAGAGGAGCACAAACCTAACAACAGAAGCAGGCTAGTAAGGATCTGGTGGGAGTTGAGGACCCAGAGGTTCTTGCCTTTTTAAAAATGATTTTTCTTTTATTTTTAATTGTAGGATAATGGCTTTATAATGTCTGTTAGTTTCTGCTGTACAACATGAATCAGCTATATGTATACATAAATCCCTTCCCTCTTGACCCTCCCTCCTACTCCTCTACCCCACCCCTCTAGGTCATCACAGAACACCAAGCTGAGCTCCCTGTGTTATACAACAACTTCCCACTAGCTATCCATTTCACACGTGCTAGTGTACATGTTTCAATGCCACTGTCTCAGTTCATCCCACCCTCTCCTTCCCCAGCTGTGTCCACAGTTCTGCTGTCTGCATCTGAGTCTCTCTTCCTGCCCTGCAAGAAGTTCTTGACGTTGGAATTATCCCAGTGAATGCTGCTGTAGGTAACTAGATCAAGCTAGAAAGCTGGGACAGGGTGAATAAAGGAGGTACCTAAAAGAGCTGGGAAGCAGGTGGGGGCACCAGCAAGATGCAGATGCTGCTATTACCCGTGACCACGACCATGAACAGGAGAGCAGTTTTAACCACCAAATTAGGGAGCTCATCATTTAGAGGAGGAATTTGGCTGATGTTGGGGATGGTCAGACACATGCAATGCACGTAACTCAAGCACTATATTCAAGGTATAGTGCTGCCAATCTGCAAGATTAGGACATAAATGCAACTCGTAAAAGAAAACTATATAAAATGTCAGCCATAGAGCAAATCATATGTCTGCACACAATGGGGTGACCATAGAACCCCACCAGCAACTGTCCCGGTATACTATTGTTTGGGCATAATTGTTCACAGCTCCCTCCTTCATTCAAAAAGTATCTGTTTGAAGGATAAATTCTATGGTCACCCCAGTGAATGGCTAACTCGATCCTGTGTCACCATGGAAGGGAGGGTTGGATTTCAGCGTCCTAACATGGAAGGGCAATGGCAACTTTTGCCCTGAAAGCTACAGGGAAGCCACAGAGAGCAGTGAGAGGAGGAGGAGGAGGGAAGTGGCCATTTGGGGAAGAAAGAAAAAAGCAAAACTGCTGGCCAGTGTCGGTAGGAAAAAAGAGGAAGATATAAGAAACAAATCAAATGATTTGGAAATAAGAAAATCAGCATCCAAAAGAAAATTGCCAAGGACAGAATGGGTGGAGCTGCCGGTGAGGTCTGGTGAGCTCCAAACACAGGACACGTGGTCCCAGGCACAGTGGGATGACTTTGGGGAACACTCGAGTGTCACAGATGGAGATGAGTGAGTCACAGAGGTAGAACCAGACCTGGCAGAATCTGGGGCTGGGTGAGCTTGCCGCAGACACTCAGGTCAGTGTGTTTCACTGCCAGGGACCAGAGCTGTGCAGTGATGATGAATAGTGAGTTCAGGACTAAGGTCTGGTCAAGGGAGAAAGCACCAGGTCGCCCTCTGAGGGGTCTATTGTTCTGAAGTTGTGCTTTTTACCCTGAGAAATTCAAGGTTTCTGGTCAACCCTAACTCTGGGATAGACACCGAATCCTAAAGATATGAACACCTTAGATTGACTCCTTAGCTCAGCAGGACAAGGAAGATGAGATCCAAGGAGGTGAAGTGGCTTGTGGTGTCCCTGCACAGCCAGACAATGGCAGACCTGCAGCTAGGACCATGGTAGCCTGATGTTCATGGTGATGCATGTGTGGATCATAAAGAACACACTGGTCCTTGAGATTTTTCCAAGAAACCCTTCCGTTAGGAAATCAACCTTGAGTCCTAAAACAGTAAAGGGCCTCAGAAACCTTGAAATAAAGATCAGTTAAATTCAGGACCTTCTGAACTTATTTGATTATTCTGTCTTTTTTTTTTTTTTGGCCCTGCCCCCCAACGTGGAACATGGAATTTCATTTAGAGAGGCACATCTAACAACACACATTGGAAATGCAATCCATGTGGTCCTCGGCCGCTTAGAACACACCCAATTTTCCTGGGGTGGAGGTGCTGCCTTGTCTCCTTGGAGCCTTTGTGATTCAGGTCTGAACATACAGTCATGCTCTTCTGGTCAGTAAGCATCTCAACCCTCTGGACTTTCTTTAATTTCCACCTCTTATGAAACTATAAGCTGGATCTAGCCAACAGGTATGAGACCCCCTGATATCCATGGCTGTCATTTCCTCCCTAAGATTGATGTTTTATGAACTTTACTTGGTATTTCCCATCATTCCAGACATGAAACCTACACTTCTGAGGAATGTAACCACATGCAGAAAAATTAATACACTGGAGATACTGCAACTCTAGGAAAGGAAGGAAGGAAACATTTATTTATTGAACATCTATTAAGTGATATGTGCCATGTGAGATGCTTTACATTGTTTTGCTCACTTGGTGTCTTTCCTTTGCCACAGTGTTTTCCATTCTAGACCGTCTTGGAAAGATGGTTTAATAATTCATGAAAACATACCCACAGGCTCAGAATTTTCCTTGCAGTGGGAGTGAAGTGCATGTCAAAAGGATGGGGTTGGACCCAGAAAATCTTTGATGTAGGAAAAGGTTTTGTGCAGTTGAGATACCATCTCCCCTTCCTACCTGGTCTCCATCCTCGCTGGCTTGTCCTGCTTCTTGGTTCCACTTAGTAGACTTATGCATAGAAAAGTACCAGGGAGTGAGTGTGGCATATTTATAATTTGAATAAAAACTAGAGGGAGGGACTTCCCTGATGGTCCAAGGGCTAAGACTCTGCACTCCAAATGCAGGGGGTCCAGGTTCCATCCCTGGTCAGGGAACTTGATCCCACGTGCTGCGGCTAAGAGTTCGCATGCCACCATTAAGATTCGGTACAGCCAAATGAACAAAAAACTAGAAAGAGGGCAGTGCTTGAGGAAAGGGAGTGAATGATGGATGGTGACATTTCTGGCCTTGTGGGGAAGGCTGTTCTGCAGGAAGAACACAGGAACAGTAATCCCTCCCAAGTCCCTCAGAGCACACTCTGTGGGCAGCTGTGTGCTCAGTCATCTGTAAGGTGGAAGCAGTGTGAAGATGCTGGTGTGGTGTTTTTGCATCTCACACCTTTACTGGCTCTAGCACAGGCTGGTTTAAAGCAGCTTTCAGGTGCCTGCAGGACATCTGCACACCCTAAAGCCCTTGTTGGAGACTGGTCCCTGGATGGCTTGCGCCACTGTCCCATGGTTTCCTTTTTCTTCATCTTCCTCACTGGTCTATGTTCTCAGATTTCCCCAAAGTATAGAATGTAAAACTTGGGTGTAGATGGAGAATAGTTTTTCTTGATTTTGCTCTGCTCTTCTCAGTTGCTTCAGCCATGTCTGACTCTTTGCAACCCCATGGACTGTAGCCACCCAGGCTCCTCTGTCCATGGATTTCTCCAGGCAAGAACGCAGAGTGGGTTGCCATTTCCTTCCCCAGGGGAATCTTCCCAACCCAGGGACTCAACCTGCATCTCCTGCATTTCCTGCACTGCAGGCAGATTCTTTCTGTGCTGGGCTACCAGGGAAGCCTGGGGATTAAAGAAAGTGTATGAAAAGGTCCCTCCCTGGAACAGTTGAACTGTGAGTAGCCTTGCTGGGTCAGGAAATGCAAGCAGATGGATGCACTATTGCTCTGGAAATCTGATTTGCCTGCATTAACAGAAGAAAAAACTTGAAAGTTTATATATGGATGAGATTTGGGATTTGCACCAAGCTCTGTTCACAGTTTTCCTGCTTGAAAAGCTGGATTCCTGCTTGAAAAGTTGAAATTTCATTTCAAAAGGAGAGAGAGAGAAAGGGGGAGAGAGATTGAATCTTCCTGGCTATGTGATGCGAACCATCTGGTCAGTCAAGGTCAGGACTGGTCCCAGTGGAGGCCCCCAGGGCATTTTTGGAAGGGGTATTGGGGAATCACTCTAGCGTGCAGCTCTGTTCACATGGCCTGAGAGAGAAATTTCCCCAGACCAGTGCTGACCACTGTTTACTTCTCAGAGGGACTCTGGGCACCTTGCCCTCACCACTTCCTTCCCACGCTCTCCCTTGCTTTCTCTGCCAATCTATAAACACTACAGTATTAACACCTAAGTCTTCAGAGAAATGAATTCTCCTCATCTAAAAAAGTGTTATTCTAAACTATTGCCTATAGAACTGGCTGTGCATGAGTGCTAAGTCATTCAGTCGTGTCCAACTCTTTGCAACCCCATGGACCATAGCCCGCCAGTCTCTCCTGTCCATGGAATTCTCTAGGCAAGAATACTAGAGTGGGTTGCCATGCCATCCTCCAGGGGATCTTCCCGACCCAGGGATCAGACCCACATCTCTTAGGTCTCCTGCATTGGCAGGTGGATTCTTTACCACCTGCAAAACCTGGGAAGCCCATAGAACTGGCTAGTTAGAACTTATCAGTTCAGTTCAGTTGCTTAGTTGTGTTCAACTCTGCGACCCCCTGGACGGCAGAAAGCCAGACTTACCTGTCCATCATCAACTCCCGGAGCCTGTTCAAACTCATGTCCATCAAGTTTGTGATGCCATCCAACCATCTCATCCTCTGCCTTCCCCTTCTCCTGCCCTCAATATTTCCCAGCATCAGGGTCTTTTCCAATGAATCAGTTCTTTGCATCAGGTGGCCAAAATATTGGAGTTTCAGCTTTAGCATCAGTCCTTCCAATGAATATGCAGGCCTGATTTCCTTTAGGACTGACTGGTTTGATCTCCTTAGAGTCCAATAGCTGTTCAGAACTAAATGGAAGAGTTTAGCATCATCTTATGTATTTTTTTTAGTTTCATGGCCACAAATGCCTGAACCACGAATTGAAAATATGCTATAAGGTGAAAGGATCGATGATCACAGCAGAGAGAGGTCTGGGGAAGATTTACCAGGATTCTGTTAATTCAGAGCTCGAGAGGTAATCTTCCAAGAAAGTAAGATGATGGTCCAAAAACCCCACAGCTGCTGAGGGCCCAAACCAGAAGAGCCTAGGTGTTTCTGACAGCTGGCTCCATCCTGCTTCTAGAACAACATGGTTCAAAAGACACTGAAGGAAAGTCTGTTATATCATAGTTTAGAATGGGAGGCTGAGGATGGATGCATTCAAATTATAGATATTTTTGAAAGAAAGATATAAAAAGTTTAATGTGATAGTAATAGGGAACCTATGAAGATTTCAGCCTGGTGGATTTATCTTCAGAATTCAACAGAGTGCTCCAACAGAAGCCCATTTCTCCAGGGACTACACATTCTCAGGGGCGGACTCTGCCATCTCGGGACTTGTGTGCAGCACAGGTCCTCAGAGTGAAGCCGCTATAGCACTCCCTTGTCTGGGACACTCCAATGTCCAAATAAAAAAAGTAAAGAAATGGGGACTTCCCTGGTGGTCCAGTGGCTGAGACTGTACTCCCAATGCAGAGGGCCCCGGTTTGATCCCTGATCAGGGAACTGGATTCTTCCTGCAGCAACTAAGATTTTGCATGCTGCAATGAAGATCATAGATCTTGTGAAGCTAAATAAACAACAAAAAATGCAAAATGATAAAAAAGAGAGGTAAAAAAAATAGGCATAAGAAGAACAAACTACTATGTATAAAATAAATCAGCTGTAAAATTATGCAGTACAGCCTGGGAATAGAGCCAGTATTTTATAATAACTTTAAATGGAGTATAATCTAGAAAAATATTGTATCACTTTGCTATACACCTGAAACTAATGTAATATTTTAAATCAACTATACTAAGGAGATCCAACCAGTCCATTCTGAAGGAGATCAGCCCTGGGATTTCTTTGGAAGGAATGGTGCTAAAGCTGAAACTCCAGTACTTTGGCCACCTCATTCGAAGAGTTGACTCATTGGAAAAGACTCTGATGCTGAGAGGGATTGGGGACAGGAGGAGAAGGGGACGACAGAGGATGAGATGGCTGGATGGCATCACTGACTCGATGGACATGAGTCTGAGTGAACTCCGGGAGTTGGTGATGGACAGGGAGGCCTGGCGTGCTGCGATTCATGGGGTCGCAGAGTCAGACACGACTGAGCAACTGATCTGATCTGATCTGATCTGATACTTCAATAAAATTTTTTTAAAAGGAATAGATGAAAAGAGAAATATATATGTTATTCTTTTAAGGTACTTTTTTCTAAAGTATTCTTTGATAAGCTTTGTTTCAGGACAGGAAATAAAAGAAGTTTGCATTTCCTTTCACTACAGCAGTGACCATACCAACCACAGTTTCTGTGGTCAAACTACCGTTCTCTGATTTTTCTGATGCCCTATTTTCACTGCTATGAGTTAGCATCTATTAGCATTAACTATAGGAGAAGGCAATGGCACCCCACTCCAGTACTCTTGCCTGGAAAATCCCATGGATGAAGGAGCCTGGTAGGCTGCAGGCCATGGGGTCACTAAGAGTCAGACACGACTGAGCGACTTCACTTTCACTTTTCACTTTCCTGCATCAGAGAAGGAAATGGCAACCCACTCCAGTGTTCTTGCCTGGAGAATCCCAGGGACGGGGGAGCCTGGTGGGCTGCTGTCTGTGGGGTCGCACAGGGTCGCACACGACTGAAGCGACTTAGCAGCAGCAGCAGCAACAGCATTAACTATTCTTCTCCTAAAAGGCGTTTACTATTTATTTAACATCCACAGCAATCAAGACAAAATTCAAAATAGATGCAGACAATACCCAGAGGATACTGGGACACAAAGACCAGAATCTTCATTTATTTATTTTTTGCTGAAGTAAAAGAATGATAACCCCTTCCCATCAGGTTTTTGATGTTGCTTTATGAAGACAGCGTGCCAAGCAAACGTAGCAACTGATAAGACCGTTTCAACAAAGGGGTCATTATCTTCAGACTTTTAAAGTAAATGTTCCAGTTTGGCATAATTTTATTCAGGTACCCTTTCAAGAGAGCCTGTGTTTATATTTTGTATTTTACCTGAGTAGAAAAACATCTCGTTTCTCGTACTTAGGAAGTGGTTTTAGCACTTGGAAAGACCTCAGTCACAGGGTGTGATAAGCAGGGCTGGCACAGCTGGAGGTTCTGACAATACCTGCCTGGGGCAACCCACTGTGAGGAGAAACCATCCAGAAATCACACACTAGGGTTAAGCCGTTTGGGGATTTGCATCAATTTGCCCAAATGAATGACGAAAAACCAAAGAAATCACTCAGTCTAGTGTTTATACATCAAACGGTTTCTTATAAACCTTTGGTTACAACTGTTTTTCACCTATTAAGACAAGTCTCAAAACTCCTGAAAGTTTAGCTAATTTACAGTTTATCACAGTACCATTTTTTTAAGGGTTTTTTTTTTTTTTTTTTTTGATGTGGATCATTCTTTAAAGTTTTTTTTTAAATTAAAATTTTTTTTATTTTTGACTGTGCTGAGTCTTTGTTGCTGCACACGGGCTTTTTCTAGCTGCAGAGAGCAGGGGCTACTCTTGTTGCAGAACACGGACATCGCACTGTGGTGGCTTCTCTTGCTGCAGAGCTCGTCCTCTGGGCCTGTGGGCTCCAGCAGCTGTGGTGGACAGGCTCAGTTGCTTCTCGGCATGTGGAATCTTCCCAGACCAGGGCTCGAACCCCCTGTCCCTTGCATTGGCAGGTGGATTCTTGACCACTGGACCACCAGGGAAGTCTCATCTTTTAAAGTCTTTATTGAATTTGTTGCAATGCTGCTTCTGTTGTTTATGTTCTGATTTTCTGGCCCTGAGGCGTGTGGGATCCTAGCTCCCTAACCAATGATTGAACCCACTCTCCCCACACTGGAAGGTGACGTCCCAAACACTAGATCACCGTGGAAGTCCCACAACAGCATTTTTTTCCTGCTGTTCTCTTTTACTATTCTGCTTCCTTTGAGCCGTTTTCTGTATCTCAGCCTTTGGGATCAGCATCAGGCTTCTTTGGCACAAAGCTGCTGGGGACTTTGCATCCTCTTTTCCCTCTGCCTCTACTAAATCCCATGGATGCAGGAGCCTGGTGGGCTACAGTCCATGGGGTCGCAAAGAGTCGGGCATGACTGAGCACAGCACAGCAGTGCTTTAGTAGCTCTGGGGTCAGCCTGCACCCCCTCTATGTGGCCAAATTTCAGTTATCACAAGACAGTTGCATTTGCATATCTGAATGATGTATCAAAGTGAATTTTCCAGTGAGAGACTGTTCGACACACACACACACACACTCTCTACTCTCTGACTGTTCCCTCCCTTGTTTCCTTGGCTGCTCCATACTCAGCCCTTGTGGGGTTCCATAGGGCTCTGCCCAAGGTTGGTTCTCTCTTCCTGAAACACCTCACTTATTCCCAAGGATTTGAATTACCACGCGTCTATGTGTTAATGACTCAAATTTGCCAGATTTTTCTATTAAGTCTGTGAATCTAACTGCTTACTTGACATCTTGACCCAGAAAACTTTCAGACAACGTAACCATCATCACAAAAATGGAACACATTCACACCTTCTGTTCCCATCCTGCACTTAGGTATGTGCTTTATCCAAGATGCACAGCCATCCTCCAAGATGCTGGCCAACATCCAGGACACCCGTTTTCTTCTCCCTCCTTTTCCCTGTCTACCTCCAACAAGTTCTCAGCATCCTAGACACGAATCGTAGGCGTTCATCTGAGACATCTTTGCAAAGGGAACAATTCAGTCTTCCCGTGGCTCCTAAGAAAATATCCCGAGATGATGTGGCTGACAAGGTCATCTGTGTCCTCACTTCTCTGCTTGCCTCCCCTGCGTCCTTGTCCTCCCTGCTCGCCACACTCCAACCACACTCACCTTGCCCAACCCCATGTCAGACACACATGAGATGCTCAGTCCAGCTCACTGGGTTAACTCTCACCTCACACCTACCTAACTCTTCTCTCCTCCGAGGTCGCCTAGGGTCCTTCCTGTTTCTTTTTACTTGTGTGTGTGTTAAGTTGCTTCAGTCACTTTGTGAACCCATGGACTGTAGCCTGCCAGGCTCCTCTGTCCATGGGATTCTCCAGGCAAGAACACTGGAGTGGGTTGCTATGCCTTCCTCCAGGGGATCTTCCTGATACAAGTATCAAACCTGTGTCCCTTGCATCTCCTGCATTGGCAGGTGGGTTCTTTACCATGAGTGTGGCCTGGGAAGTCCCTTTCTTTTTACTTGGTTCTTTTTATTGTATATTTTTGTATGGCAATATATTTTTAAAATTAATTCTTTGTACATGTTTGTTTGTTTGGCTGCATTGGGTCTTAGTTGTGTCGTGTGAGATGTTTCACTGTGGTTCTCAGACTGTCTTTGGTTTTGTGTAAGGGTAATTGCCCCTTGGCATGTGGGATCTTTGTTCCTGCATCAGGGATTAAACCCATGTCCTCTGCATTGCAAGGCAGATTCTTAATCACTGGACCCCCAGGGAAGTCCCTTGGCAATGTATTTTTAAATAAAAGTTATAGCTGTGCATGGTTTAAGAGCTGAATTGTTTTCACGGTTTTTAACTCCCAAATCCCAGTTCCCTGAACTTCCCCCTCCATTTTCTGCTCCCTAAGGCATCTACTTTCAGCAGTTTTAATTGATTCTTTTGGTAACATTCACTTCATCACTAAATAACATCAGTTCAGTTCAGTTCAGTTCAGTCAGTCAGTCGTGTCTGACTCTTTGCGACCCCATTGACTGCAGCACGCCAGGCCTCCCTGTCCATCACCTGGAATTTACTCAAACTCATGGCCATGGAGTCGGTGAGGCCATCCAACCATCTCATCTTCTGTCGTCCCCTTCTCCTCCCGCCTTTAATCTTTCCCAACAGCAGGATCTATGCAAATGAGTCAGTTCTTCGCATCAGGTGGCCAAAGTATTGGAGTTTCAGCTTCAGTATCAGTCCTTCCAATGAATATTCAGGACTGATTTCCTTTAGGACTAACTGGTTGGATCTCCTTGCAGTCCAAGGGACTAGCAAGAATCTTCTCCAACATTACAGTTCAAAAACATCAATTCTTGGGCGCTCAGCTTTCCTTATAGTCCAACTCTCACATCCATACATGACTACTGGAAAAACCATAGCCTTGACTAGATGGACCTTTGTTGGCAAAGTAATGTCTCTGCTTTTTAATATGCTGTCTAGGTTGGTCATAACTTTTCTTCCAAGGAGCATGCGTGTTCTAGTTTCATGGCTGCAGTCACCATCTGCAGTGATTTTGGAGCCCCCCAAAATAAAGCCTGTCACTGTTTCCATTGTTTCCTCATCTATTTGCCATAAAGTGATGGGACCAGATGCCATGATCTTACTTTTCTGAATGTTGAGTTTTAAACCAACTTTTTCCTCTAACATACTTACTTACTAAATAACATATTAACTACTTAATTTTCCTGTTTAGGTGTCATCTATTGATTTCTCCATATGAAAGATGAGGATTTAATTCTCCTCCCGAACAAACCTTTGCGATATCCTTGGACACTTTCTAATTCCCTATTCTTCCAACATGAGTTATAATTTCAGTTAGGTTACACTGTGTGGTGTTTGCATTATTATTATGTTACTATTTAAAGCTGAGCCAAATGGTTGTGGATGAACAATGTTGCCTGCTGTATCAGTGAAAAAGGATGTTGCTGCCATCAAGCCAGCAGCCACTGTAGCTGCCGGACTGTGTGTACCCTGAGGGGATTCAGGATGGAGAAAGTAGGAAACTGGCCCTAGACAGCTAAGGTTCATGTCAAAGGAATGAATTCAGTGAGCCCAGACTCTTGTATTTTCCCATATATGCAAAGTGTCAAATTCATTAACTTAAGATATCCGGTTTTCTTTAACTAACAGTCATCTTTGGATGTTCTGACTAACTGGTTTTTGTTACAATCCCCCCTATAGGTCCTGGCTCCTCACTGAAATCTTCAGAGCAGTCCCTCAGAGATACCTGAGAGGCTGCCTTCTGGGCTTAAGTCCGCAGTATGTCTGCTGAATAAAACATAGTTCTCAACTTCTATTGTTGTGCATTTTTCAGTCAACATAGTAAACTAGGTTTTTCCTCACTAGGGTTAACTATTGCCTTTATAGAGGGCAGGCAGGAGGCTAACTGCTTATGTATTTATCACTAATTATCCACCTCTCACTTCCACGTGTGTTAGTATTGCTCAATAAAATCAATCCTGGGTATTCTAATATTTTTTCTTCTTGAAAAAGCTTTTCCAGGAAACTTCTGACCTAAATTTGTTCTCGATTTGTGCCAATTTGGGTTCTCCAGGAAGCAGACACCAAGATGGTATTTGAAGGGCAAAGAGATTTATTAGGACAATTGCCTGGGCGAGGGGAACATAAAGGGGCAGGAGGAGGCAGGGAGAGCCTTCAGACGGGGATGCAGGTCTGACACCTGGGAAGGGAGAGGAGGAAGGAAGGAAGGTGTGGTAGGAAGAATCTCAGACTGCACTGTGGCTCCTGGAAACCTCAGGGTGGCAGCCGGAGTCTCCTTAGAAGAATGCTATGTCCGGCAGAAGAGACCAGCTGTAGGAACCCTGCAATTGCAGGAAGGGGGACACCTTCCAGGGCCTGAGAGTGGGCTCTTGTCTAACACTTGGAAGTGAATTCATCGAGGAGACACATGAGCTGACAAAACAAAGATTTTATTGTGAAGGGGCACCCAGGCGGAGAGCAGCAGGTTAAGGGAAACCAGGAGGGCTGCTCTGCCACGTGGCTCACAGTGTCAGGGTTTATGGTGATGGGGTTAGTTTCTGGGTTGTCTCTGGCCCATCATCTTGTTTGGCCCAAGTCGGTCTGACTTAGGGTTCTTCTTGGTGGCACTGGCATCTCCCAGCTGAGATGGATTCTCATGTGAAGGATTCTGGGAGGTTGGTAGGACATACTGTGGGCTGGTGCCTCCTCCCTCCTTTTGGCCCCTCCCAAATTCTCCCAGTTAGTTTTCAGCAGCAGCACCATCTTCCTTATCAGGACCTCCTGCTGTGAGACAACTCATCCAAGTGGTTATCATCATGTCTGGCCAAGGCAGGCTGTTTCGCTCAATGGTCCCCTAACACTGCCATGCTGAGGCATTGTCTGGGAGCCGCCAGCTGGAAGCTGTCACTGACTGCTTCCCTTCTGCAAGTTATCGCCTGAAGGAAGGGCTGAACAGCCATCCCACATCTTTACAGGCTGGAATGGCTCCTGGTTTTCTGCTCCAAAGGGCCACAAAATGAGGCTGGAGACCTTGAGAACTTTCACCATCTCATGGTTTCCATCTTATTTCTTAGCTGTTTGCTTCTTCATCTGAGTTCTTTCTCTGTAGCTTCCTGAGGAAGAGTCCATGAGTTTTTGAAAGCTTGCATCTCTGAAAATGTCTTTATTCTACAGGGAAGGAAAATTTGCCACCTCAAAATGTCTCCTTGGCATACAAATTATTTTGAGCTGAAAGCAATCGAGGCCCCAAAGACACAGAAAGTCACTTTCCCCTTTCCCCTTACCTGCCTAAAGAATTTAGATAAAGGGCCTTTTTCCAGAATAGGTCTATTACTGGAGATGTTTGCAAAGATTACAGGCCAGGTGTGGTTGGGGAAATTTGGCAGGGCCCAGAAATCGGAGTCCACTCTGTGTCCCATTGTCTCTGCTGACCCAGCAAACATTTGTCTGCCAAACATTTGTTTTCTCATCCTCATGTCGATTGCTCCCTCCCCTTTAAAGTCCAAAACCACTACCCCAACATCCTCTTTTGGTTTCAGCTGAACATGCTCTTTAAGATGAGAGCTTTGGCCATTTTGGCAAATTACTCAGTTTTCCTGAGTCTCTCCTATGTGTGTTGTTGCTGTTTAGTAGTTAAGTCATGTCCGACTCTTTTGTGACCCCATGAACCTCCAGGCTTCTCTGTTCATGGGATTTCACAGGCAAGAATACTAGAGTGGTTTGCCGTTTCCTTCTCCAGGGGATCTTCCAACCCAGGGATTGAACCCTTGTCTACTGCATTGGTGGGCAGATTCTTTACCGCTGAGCCACCAGAGCAGCCCCTCTCCTGTGTATGCGTGTTATTAAACTCTTGTTTGATACGTAGAGGGACAGAGGAAATTTCTCCCTCCAGAAGAACTCTCATACTTAACAAACAGCTGTGCATAGGTATCTAGATAAGAAATAACTTCCCTTCAAAACTCTGCAGGCATTTTGTTCTGTTTTCTCCTACCTTCTAGTATTGCTCTTAACAACTTTAAAGTCATTCCAGTTCTTGACCCTTAGCTCCAGTGTTCTGAAACACAGTGGTAATGTGTCTCAGCACATTTTTCAGGCATCCTGGGGTTCTTAATTTGGAAACTCATTTTGAGACTTGGGGAAATTTATATGCATAATTTCCTTAGTGTTATATTCTCATTTATTTTCTCAGCTTTTTTCTTCAACTCTTAATTAGCACCTATAAATTTCTTATGATTTTTTCCTCTTATTTTTCCTTTTTAATTTCTGGGACATTTTCTCAATTTTAACTTCAAAACCTTTCAGAAATTAACATTTTTTCTCCTATTATATATTAAGTTTAAACACAACATTTGTCTCAGGAAAACTTCTTTTAAAACATTGTTCTTATTTTATGGATAGAATATCTTCTCTTATTTTGTTCTGAAGAAATTCACAAAGTTTTTTTTTTTTTTTTTTTAAGCTTTCTTTCCTTCCTTTTTATACATTTTTATTCTTGCTTAGTTTGCTTTGACTTCTGTTTTTCTTACTACAAGGCTTTTTCTGATGCCTGCTGATCCTTGGCTGTTCACTCATATTTAATGGTTGGATGCTCGAAGCTGACTGACAGTGGTGGGCATACGGGCATGGTTTTTAACTGAGATTCCTCAGAATCTCACATGGAAAATGGGGATACTTATGGTGTTATCTCATAGGGCTGCTGTTAGATAACATGGGTCAAGAGTGCATCATGGCCCCAGCATGGAGATAGTACCAGATAACACTAACTGAAGAAAAGGAGCAGGTAGCCTCCTGGACATAACTGCCCGCCCCCCCTCCCCCCAAGGGAAAGCAGCTGGAGATTCATTCCTTGTGGACTGATACTCCAAGATGAGAACAGCAGAACACTCTAGAGAGGAGGATGGGCCCTGCCCAGATAGAGGAGACCACGTATTTCTCATTCTTGAAGTCAGGAGACCTAGCCAACTGCACATGTACAGGAAGTATCCTTGGAGGTCAAAAGGGAGTGATGTCAACCTACCCATAGGCCTCTTCGCCTGAATCCATCTTGGCTGAGAGATGAACACGTAGCTATAGGAGGATCCTGAGTTATACAAAATACAGACTCTGAAACAGGCAAATCAAAATCATTGGTCAAGGAAACTTGGAAGAAATGCCCCTTAAAAGTGACTCAAACACCCATGAGGGTGTGACTCTCCCACTAAGTCTGCCCATGTGTCTACCAATAGGTACTGTACTCTTTTCCTCCTAATAAATACTTTACTTGTTTCACTACTTACTGTCTTGTGGGAATTCTTTTCTGCAAAGCTGAAGGGCCAAGACCTTGTTGCTGACCTTTGCTCTAGGGGCTAGGATTCAGCACTCTCACGGTCATGACCTGACCTCAGTCTCTGGCCAAGAACAAAATCTCTGCTTGCTTCAAGTTACTGCAGGCCAAGGCCACCCGAGATCAATTTGAGTCTCGGCTGGACACTCTTGAATCTCTCTGTGACTTGGGAAGTTACTTAACTTCTCCATATATTGGTTTTATTTATCTGTACAATGGGATTATAATTTTGCTGCCTCAAAGAGTTATGAGGGTTCGATGAGGTAATGCATACAAAATGTTGGGAATATGGCTTGACCTCGCTTACAGTTAGTGGTCAATATCCCAGACGGTGTCCCCTCACTGAATCACTTCTTCATGTCCTTGTTTGGGAATTTAAGGAGATGTGGTTGGAAAACTGATTCTGGTTCCTTCAGAGCAGAGACACATCTGGAATAAATGTTTTCGTTTAGTTAGTAGAGCTCTGCTCTTCCAAACAGACACAAGCTAGACCGTTGCTGAAGGGTGTATTTAAAAAGAAATAAATTCATGGTCAGCATCGTCTAAACTTCAGGATAGAATCTAAACTCCAAACCCACATCAACTGCTTATTGGCCCTTAAGAAACCCACCAGACATGAGATCCCAACCTGGTTCACAGCTCGGGAGCATCGGAGGAAGATGGTGAGTGAGTGTTTACAAAGCTCCTGTGAGAAAAAAATGTCTGGTCAGATTCTTTAGAATAACGACAACTGCAGAACTGAATCTAGATTGTTAGTTTTTTGAGGGCAAAGGGGTTGAGGTTGGGATGGCTTTGACCTTCCATTTTAAGGAAATCAGTGAGGAATGACCCTCTGAAGACTGGGAGCTAAGATCAGTGACGCAAGCAACGTTGTGTCTCTCGGTAACAAGGGTCTTTAGCATTTAAAGGCATTCCCATGATGCCTTCCCCTCCCACACCATTTCCTCCTGGGCCCCTGGAATAGAAGACACACATCTTAGCCCCTTCGCAGAGGAGAAACTGCCTCCTTGGAATTGGTCATTTTACTTGAAATTGGGATCTGCCACCTCAGAATTGGTGATTTTACCCTAGTTTAAACAGTTTCTCCGAGTAAGCAGTGGCTTCTATCTGAGAAAAAGCGAAGTCGAAGAAGTGTTAAAAATCATGATTTGACAAAGATACTCAGAAAGTTGATTGAATATTTAGCTCTTGTGTTTAAAAATAACCATGGCTGTGGCTTCTTTTTTTTCCTTTTGCCTGTGTCACGTGACATATAGGACCTTAATTCCCAGACAAGGGATCGAACCCTCACCCCCTGCATTGGAAGCATGGAGTCTTAATGACTGGACCACCATGAAAGTCCAAGCATGGCTTCTTAAAGGTCTCTTTGGTTAAATCTACAATAAAAGACATCATTCACTAGAACAGACTAAACACTAAATTGCTTGAAAATGTGCTTGTCATACATGTTTGATTGTTTAGAAGTAGATTTTAAATACTTCATGCAAAAGTATTTCAAGGAAGTATGCCTTAATAAGTAAAGTACGCACTTTTTCCTTTTGGTACACTGAAATAATTAATACATGCATTGTTATTCAGTGTATAGGAAGAGTGCTTTATTAAATGAGTGATAAATATTTTGGTTGAGAGGTTTCAAGACATAAGATGCAGAGGACTGGGCTGGAAGTTTGCGGTTAGTTGATGCAAACTGTTATATATAGAATGGGTGGACAGTAAGGTCCTGCAGCATAGCACAAGGAACTATATTCAATATCCTGTGATAAGCCATAATGAAAGAGAATATGAAAAAGGATATATATGTATAACTGAATCACTTTGCTGTACAGCAGAAATTAACACAACACTGTAAATCAACTCTACTGCCATAAAAAAAAAAAAAAAAAAAAGCCTGGACGGGTGGTTTTGTAAGAGTTCCCAGAAGGAGTGAAGACAGCAGGAAAGTTGCCAGCCTCCTCTCCTTCCCTGCGTACGAGCAGAATTGTGGACGCGATTGACCGAATGATGACAGTGAATATTTCCCCTGAAATTACAGGAAATGTAATTTCAGTGCTTGTAGTTTTTTTTCCCCTATGACTTCTTGAAATTCCTTTATCTATTGCATTCCCACCCCCCCCTTCTTGAGGCTGAACTTCTGATGGACTTTCTCTGTGTGGCTCTGGGTTGTGTCTGACATTCGAAAATACCCTTTCCTTCTGGGGGATGGGCTAGGCCACATGGCTCTAGGGTGGGGTCAGGGAGGGTGACTGAGCTGGACACAGAAGCTTCTATTAATAGTAATTCAGAATTTCCTATAAGAGATCTCCTCTTCTCTGGGGGCATATTTCATCTTTTCAGACTTACGACAGCATAGATTGCAGGTCCAGTCATCCATGAGATAGGCAGCCTTTTAGTTATCATAGGTAATTTGTAGTCCAGGAGCTGACACTCTATTTACTTTCCTTCAGTAAAAATGGCTCATTCTTTGTGTGCTTGCTTGTTTTTTGGTAGAGAGGGAGACTTATATTTGTTTAATGCTTTTTGCTTTTCTTGGCATGTTTGCTGATAGCAACATATCAGCTGTATATTGGAAGAACTGGCCTCTTACCAGTGAATGTCTGGGAGATTTGGTTGGCTGTTCAGAGCTTTTGCTTGTTCCTTCCTAGAGCATGCACAACGGTAACTCTAGGAGGACTACCAGGATGTTCAAAGGACTTTGCACATTGCAAAACGCTCCTTATGGAGAAGTGTTTATTCTGAACATAGCAGGTGCTTGAAAAATTATTGATTAAACCTATTATGCAAGCCTGCAGTAACCTACCCCATTCAGTATTTCTTATTAGAGAGTCACTTACAGTTTGACCAGGGCTCCAAGTTTCAATCGTTTATCTTCTGCTGAGCTGGACAGCCTGTGTTTATCCCTGGCTCTGTGACTCACCAACCCCATTACCTAGGACAAGTCGCTGTCCGTAAGTGGTGAGTAGTAACAGATGGGTTCTTACTGTTGACAGAGTCCACTTGCTTGGTCATAGCTTGTTTAACTTCTGAAACAAGAGTTAAAAAACCCCCATTGAATTTACTGATGAGATGATATGACATATGGGATTTACTTTGAAATAACCCAGGGAATGGGGTGGGGGAAGTAAGGGAGGGTAGAGATGAAGTGAGATAGTCCATGAATTCAGAGCTGCTGAAGCTGAGTGATCAGTACCTGGCAATTCGTACTAAATAATTTTGAAATGTCTCATAATAAAAAGTGAAAACAAACAAACAAAGAAGTTTACTTCAAAGGATTCAGGATTTAACAGTTTGGAGACCAGCTTCTGAAATACCATTTGGTATGTTAGCACTTTTTTTTTTTTTTCGTTTTTAAACAAAGGAAAAGCCCTTCAGGTACTTGAGCCAAGTGGGAAAAACTATTAGGCCGGAGATTCTCAAGAGTAGCTGTGGGCTGACTCAGCCCGGCTCCTGGGCCACAGTGAAGTTTTGTCTAGTGGACCGGGTATTCCCCTGTCCCAGGCCGGCTTTGGCTGACTCATACAGCAAATCAGAGTTTCACATCTAACTGTTCTGGGCATTGTTTATCAAGGTTGGAACCCAAAGGCCTGGCTGAAATGAGGAGAGGCTATTTCACACCTTCTTTAAAGGTCACAACTTTCCTCCAGAGAAGCCTATTTTCCATCTGGAAGCTTCTATCTGATGTCACCCAAGCTAGGAACTTAAAAGGGGACATTTCCTAGAAGTACACTAAGCTCTTTGGTGACATTCATTTTAGGGTTAAAAAATCAGCTGAAACCATAAGCTGACTTGTTTACTTACAGGAGAGAAACGCCTGGTGAACGGGGAGTTCATGGTAACCTCAGCTGTTCAGACTGTCCTGACGGTGGACCAGCTATGTCACTGGGCCTCTGACTTCACAGGGCCATAGACCAGGACAGGCCACTGCCCTTGATCTTGACCCATTGATCAGACATGAATGGGTCAGGACCTCCTCTTCCATGGAGGCCAAAAGCGGGGTCAGAAACTTTGCTTGCTCGGTGCGCAGGCAGCTGCTGCCCTGGAGGACAGCTGAGAAGATTTCCCAAGTCAGTTTTCCTCTTGCTTTTCAGTCTGGAGCCTGAGCCTCGGGATGGGGTGGGGGTGGGACCACCTTCCTTAAGCTTTCCATGTGAGGGCCAGTCTGGTCTTGAGTCCGCTTCTCTCAACCCAAGGAAGCAATGTCCACTCTACATAGAATTTAGATACAAATCAAGCCAAAGATAAAAATCAAGCCATTGACATAACTGTGTCCTGAGAAGAGACGAGCCAATATTTGCCCATATTTAGAAAATAATTGTTTTTAATTGAAGTATAGTTGATTCACAGTATTGTTTCAAGTGTATAGCACAGCCATCCCATTACATATACATATGTGTGTGTGTATAACTGAACATGTATAACATATATATACATATACACATATATACACATGAACATGTATATTCCTTTTCAAATACTTTTTCCTTATAGGTTATTACATAATATAGAGTACAGTTTTCCCTGTGCTATACAGTAGGTTCTTGGTTATTTATCTGTTTTATGCATGGTAGTGTGTATATGATACTCTCAGTCTCCTGATTTATCCCTCCCTCCACCCCCCTTCACTTTCACTTTTCACTTTCATGCACTGGAAAAGGAAACAGCAACCCACTCCAATGTTCTTGCCTGGAGAATCCCAGGGACGGGGTAGCCTGGTGGGCTCCTGTGTCTGGGGTCACACAGAGTCAGACACAACTGAAATGACTCAGCAGCAGCAGCAGCAGTGGCCACCCCTCTTTCCCCTTTGGTAGCCATAAATTTGTTTTCTGTATCTGTGCGTCTGTTTATGTTTTCTACAATATATAGATTCATTTGTGTCATGTTTTTGATTCCACATATGTGATATCATATATTTGTCTTTCTCTTTCTGACTTACTTCACTAAGTATGGTAATCTCTAGGTCCATCCATGTGGTTGCACATGGCATGATTTCATTCTTTTGTATGCTTGAGTAGTTTTCCAGGGTATATATATACACCACATCTTCTTTATCCATTCATCTGTTGATGGACACCCAGGATGCTTCCCTGTCCTGGCTATTGTAAACAGTGGCTGCAATGAACACTGGGGTGCGTGTATCTTTTTGAGTTATGCTTTTCATCTTTCCCAGATATATGCCCAGGAGTGGGATTGCAAGATCAGATGGTAGCTCTGTTTTTAGTTTTTGAGGAAGCTCCATACCGTTCTCCACGGTTGACTCACATTTTTCATACCTTAAATAACTATGTGGTAACTGTGGCATCTCCATTTTACACAGAGGGAGAAGGGGCCATCCCAGATCATAGAGTGGGAGCGCAGCAAAGCTACAGCTCAAAGCGTTCTTCAGCTGAGCTCTTTCTATTTCACTGGAGCAGATGAGTAGCCCCAGGTTACAGCGGAGATTGTTCTAAAGGTGCGGAATTGTAGGAATTCCTAAGGGGTGGGATCACGTAGCATGGCCCTCATATCCCAGCATCCTCTGCAAACTCTTCTAATCTGCCCTGGATGGTAACTTTCTTCTCTTTCTCTCATCTCCTTAAAAATCTTCACAAGGCTCATCTCAAATGTCACCAACCTTCCCTGATCTTCCCAGTTATGATTAGTTCTATTCCAACCCCCCACCCCACTCCTCCACGATGCAGTTTTCTTAACCATTCTGTCTCAGTTTACTTTTTAAAAAAATATGTCTCACTTCCCTCCCTAGATTGCAAACAGCTTGAGGCAAAGGATACAGTTAAATAAATTTTAGTTTTTTATTAAAAATTATGACCTGTTAAACATGTAGAAAAGAATCAAATACACATGTTCTCACGAGGTTGAGATTATTAACCATCCTGGGGGTTGCTCTCTGATCACACATCCTTCCTTCCACTAGAGCCAACTGGAAACAATGTTGCACTGTTTGTATTCAGCAGCCACTTGTTTTCAGAAAGTTGAAGATTCATTCATATTGGTGTTTGTGGCTGTAGGTCATTGATTTCATTATGAATCTGGTGATGTATAATATTCTGTTGTAAGAAAATACCATGATTGATCCATTCTCCCATCAATAAACAATTGGGTTGTTTCTCACTTTCTTGCTTTTTCAACAATAATACCAGGAACATTCTTTTCATGTCCTTTGGTGTACATGTGAAAGAGATTCTCTGGGCTTCAATTGCATGTGTGTGTATGTAGTTTAAAAATCCTCCTGTACTCTGAGGTTGTAAGAATATTTGTTAAAGCTCACTGCTTTTCCTCTGACATTTAGGTTTATAATCTAACCTGTAATTCATTTTGGGTATGGTATACAGTAGGAATCCATTTTCTCATTTTTTCCTCCTCGTAATACATAACTACCCCTTTTAATTAGTAGCCCTTTTTAATGAATAGTCCATTTCATACACATTTCTCTGCAGTGTCCCTGGTAGAAGATGCAGTATTTCTGATCCCTGGTGTGCACCAGTGCAGCTGCACAGATTTTTACCTCTCTTACCCTGGGTTGAAATGTAAGTGGAAATAGATGCATTGGCTTATATAGTATCTCATCTGTTTGAAAGTTATACCTTAGTCATCAAAGAGCTATGGAATCAGGGGCTTGCACTGATGCTTTGAAGCAGGGGCTTGCACTGATGCTTTGAAGGAAGAAAATGTTAGGCTTGGGGTTATCAGTCATCAATTCAAAGCAAAGTGTGGAAGACAGGGTTTCCTCAGCAGCATTAAACAAATCCTGCGTGCATGTTAAGTTGTTTCGGTCATGTCTAACTGTCATCCTATGGACTGTGGCCTGCCCGGCTCCTCTGTCCATGGGGTTCTCCAGACAAGCATACTAGAGTGGATTGTCATTCCCTTCTCCAGGGAATCTTGCCAACCCAGGGATTGAACCCACGTCTCTTATGTCTCCTGAGTTGGCAGGCCAGTTCTTTACCACTGGCGCCACCTGGGAAGCTCCTAAACAAATCCTAGTTTCTCCTTTAGTTAGAGGGCAGATTGAGCTGAGTTCCGGCCTCAGGGACTGATCAGTTGATTAGCAGAGCTTTATGGAAGGTCGAATTCTTAGCCCTGGCAAGTCTCCTGCCAAAGTCAGGACTCTGATAGGAAAGAAGTAGAACCTTAAAGCTTGGGTTGGGGCAATCTGGGTATTTGTATTTATAAGCCACCGATATGCAAAACGGAGAAGGCAATGGCACCCCACTCCAGTACTTTTGCCTGGAAAATCCCATGGACAGAGGAGCCTGGTAGGCTGCAGTCCATAGGGTGGCTAGAGTCGGACGCGACTGAGTGACTTCACTTTCACTTTTCACTTTCATGCATTGGAGAAGGAAATGGCAACCCACTCGAGTGTTATTGCCTGGAGAATCCCAGGGACAGGGAAGCCTGGTGGGCTGCCACCTATGGGGTTGCACAGAGTCAGACACGACTGAAGCGACTTAGCAGCAGCAGCAGCAGCAGTAGATATGCAAAATCCCCTAGCCTTCTGTAGCCTGGGAAGTGGCCCACCCCTTCCCCCATTAAGAAAAAAGGGCTCTTTCTCTTTTATAAAAACAGCACTCGCTCCCTTCCTGAGGACCATGCAGAAGCTTTAAATGAGGTGGAGGCTGGTGTGGTCAGGCTAATGCCTGTCTTTGTATGGCACCTGCTCTTCCCTCCCCTCCAGACCACCAGATGCACCCGAGGTTAAATCCCAGGCTGGCACATGCTAAGGCATGGGAAGGAATTTGTACCCTCAAATCACTCCAGGCCCTGGCTACTCAGTCCTGGCAGGGACAGGAAATCTACATCTGAGAGTAACTCTTGGTGGTTCAGGATCAAGCCGAATCCATGTGTGTCTGGATAAAAAGGGTATTTGTCAATATGGAGCGACTCCTGTTAATTAGGAGGGCCCAACCTGGCAAGAGCCCAAGAACGAGGAGTTGGCTGACTTGCTTTGCTCAGAGAAAGTGATGGGCCATGGTCAATGAAGCAGAGATGCTGAAACTGCCATGGCAACCATGGAGGAAGGGATCAAAAGGCCCTGAGAGGTGGGCCTGCTGCAATGATTTGCTATTTAAGATGGAGAACTCACCAGCTGACACTGCTAACATTTAGGAGATCCTAAAGGATATCTATTTACTAAGATGATAAGAGACGTGCTGGCTACGGAAGCACTGACATTTCTGGGAGCTCAGTAGAGGTTGTCTTTTGTACATCAGGGATAATGGACACAGACATTGTTCCAGAATTGGGATCCCTAGTAGTCAAGGTGATGCCAGGTGGAAGCACCGAACACCATCTCGGAAACCAGGTGGGTGTAATGACCAGAGCGGGCCACAGAATTTGAATAGCACTCTTGCCTGGAAAATCCCATGGACGGAGAGCCTGGTGGGCTGCAGTCCATGGGGTCGCGAAGAGTCGGACACGACTGAGCGACTTCACTTTCACTTTTTACTTTCATGCATCGGAGAAGGAAATGGCAACCCACTCCAGTGTTCTTGCCTGGAGAATCCCAGGGACGGGGGAGCCTGGTGGGCTGCCGTCTACAGGGTCGCACAGAGTCGGACACGATCGAAGTGACTTAGCAGCAGCAGCAGCAGCATAGAGGTACATAGAGATGTTTACTAGAATGTATTGATCCTCAGACAAGAGAGATAGGCAGACTTGGAGGGTCTTAGTCAATGTTTAAATTCAAAGAACCTCAAAAACAGGTGAGCATAAGGCTGAGGTCAGTCACCACAATGGCAAGGTAGGGACCTTGCTCTTTTTCTGAATAGCTTTTAGATGTAAAACTCGATTGAAAGAGAGGCTGGCTTGCCATAAAGGACCCCAAAATATCATGGCAGTTGTGTAAAGAGGTGATTTTCCTGGTCTTTCTCCCAAAGGTTTACCTGGGTACCATATACTGAAGAAAGTCATGGAGCCACACCTTTTGAGGACTATTGGATGCAGGACAAGCTGACCTGATAGGGTCAGGTGAGTAGGGGCAGGTGGAGTAGGGGCAGGTGGAGATTAGGTGGTAAATGCAGTCTTAGCAGGTCCATCTCATAGCGGGTCTACTAAGGCACAGACTCACCCAGTGGCAATTTCCTGAATTCCTGGATGTATGATGAGAATTAACATGCCTAGTAAAATTAAGGCTGACACCCTAGGCTTCCTAAAGGCAGGACCAACTCTGGTACAACAGATGCTCCAGAACTTCCTATGGGATTAGACTCCAGGTAGACTTCCTGTAGAACACATTCTTGCTAGTTTCTTTTCCTGCCACATCCTGCTTCCCTCACTTCCCTTCCCACCACCCCCCCAAACACTCTCAATACTTGCATCTGAATTCAGTTTTAGGTCTTGCTGTTAAGGGAACTCAGTCTAAGACACGTACTATCTCAACTGTTTTCCCTTCATTTTATGCCTTTGCTGTTGTAAATCATAAAATGTTTTTCAAATATCCCATTAGAGTGTGCTTGGATCTTGACAAATATAATGAGTTTTTAAAAATGAATTGTTGGTGAATTTGATCATACACGTTTACTATCCCTTCTATGAGATAGACAAAATTTTCTCCTTTAATGTATTTAATGATAAAACATGTGACTTTCTATGTTAAACCATCTGGTTGCATTCCTGGCATGAATTCAGTGATGATTTTTTTTTTAAAGTATGTTCTTGGATTAATTTTGTACATATTTTGTATAAAATTTCTGTGACTGTGTTCAGGATTAATATTTTCTTTCTCATACTCTGATTCAATGATGAGGAGGTTATAATAATCTCATTGGATTCCTTGGGGACTTTTTCTGATTTTATATTCTCTTAAAGAATTAGTATATTCAATTGTTTGAATCCTTGAATAATTGGTAAAACTTGCTTCTAAACTTTTGGGGCCTGAATTTTCTTTGTGAGATGATACTCAATTATTGGTTAATTTTCTTTAAGGGTTCTATGACTATATATCTATTTTTGGCATTAATTTTTTTGTACTCAAGAAATAATTGATAAATGAATGAGTTACTTATCTTGGCATATGTTGAAGTCACTATGCTTTAAAAAGGAAGTTAATCTATCAACTAACAATAAACTGATGGGAATTCCCTAGCATTCTAGTGGTTAAGACTTCTCCTTCCAGTGTAGGGGGCACAGGTTTGATCCCTGGTTGTGGAGCTAAGATCCCACATGCCTCGTGGCCCAAAAAAACAAAAACATAAAATAGAAGCAGTATTGTAGCAAATTCAATAAAGACTTTAAAAATGGTCCACATCAAAAAAATTAAAACAAACAAAATGAAAAGAAAAGAATAAAATATTTAACTATAAACTTAAGGAGGAAAGCTATTTACGTACTGAAAACTACAAAACATTGCTGAAAGAAATTAAAGATGTCAGTAAATAGAACACAATCCATATTCATGAATCAGAAGATTAAAGACTGTTAAGATGTCAGTGGTACCCAAATTGACCTACCTACTTAGTGTAATCCCTATCAAAACCCCAATGATGCTTTTTTTAAGAAATAGAAAAATCTATCCTAAAGTTTAAATGAAATTTCAAGAGAGAGTTTGGTGAATCCCCAAGGAGCCAAAGCAATCTTAAAAAAGAAGAGTAAGCTTGGAGGCCTCACACTTCCTGATTTCAAAACTTACTGCAAAGGTGCAGTAAGCAGAACTATGATCCTGGCTTACAGACAGACCTATAGACCAGTGGGATGAAATAGAGAGCCCAGAAATAAACCTTTATACACATGGTCAAATTATTGTTGACATAGATGTCAAGATCATGGGGAAAGGAGAGTCTTTTCAACAAATACTGGGAAACTGAATATCTACACGCAAAGAATGAAGTTAGACCTTTACCTTATGAAAGTGAAGTGAAAGTGTTAGTTGCTCAGTTGTGTCCAACTCTTTGCAACCTCATGGACTGTAGCCCACCAGTCTCCTCTGTCCGTGGAATCCCCCAGGCAAGACTACTGGGGTAGGATAGCCATTCCCTTCTCCAGGGGATCTTTCAGGCCCAGGGGTTGAACCTGGGTTTCCAGCATTGCAGGCAGATTCTTTACCATCTGAACCACCAAGGAAGCCCCTTATCTTATATCACATACAAAAATTAGATAAAGTGTAAGAGCTCAAACTACCAAATTCTTTAAGGGTTCTATGACTACACAATATATCTATTTTTGGCATTAATTTTACCAAATTCTTAGACAAAACTATAGTGAAAAATCTTCATGGAATTGGATTTAGCAATAATTTCTTTGACATGACACCGAAAGCACAGGCAGCAAAGGAAAAAGAAAAGATAAATTGACTACTTCACAATTAAAAACTTCTGTGCATCAAAGGACACAATCAATTCAGGGAAAACATAAACCACAAAGTAGGAGACAATATTTGTAAATAATTTATATGATAAGAGATGAATATCCAGAATATATAAAGAACTCCTACAACTCAACAATAACAAAACAAATAACCTGATTTAAAAACGAGCAAAGGACTACTTATGAGAGCCGGGAAATGGAAGTGACTTAGATATTCATCGACACACGAATGGATAAAGAAGTTGTGGTATATCTACACCATGGAATATTACTCAGCTATAAAAAAGAACACATGTGAGTCAGAATGAGGTTCATCCACCTAGAGCATATTATACAGAGTAAAGTAACTCAGAAAGAAGGACAAATATCGTATATTAATGCGTATATAAGGAATCTATAAAGATGGTACTGATGATCCTGTTCACAGGGAAGCAAAAGAGATGCAGACATAAAGGACAAACTTTTGGACACAGCGGGGGAAGGAGAGGGTGGGATGACTTGAGAGAATGGCATATACATTGAAATATATACATTACCATATGTAAGAAGGATGGCCAGTGGGAATTTAGTCTATAACACAGGGAATCCAAAGCCTGTGCTCTGTGACCTCCTGTGGGTGGAATGGGGAGGGAGGTTCAAGAAGGAGGGGACATATGTATGCTTATGGCTGCTTCATGTTTATGTATGGCAGAGGCCATCACAATATTGGGAAGTAATTATCCTCCAATTAAAATAAAATAAAAAATTTTTTAAATGAACAAAGAACTTGGAGGCATTTCTCCAAAGAAGATATACTAATGGCCAATAAGTACCTGAAAATACACTCATCGTTCATCATTGCCTAAATGAAAATTAAAATCACAAAGAGAGAATCCCTCACACTCATTAGAATGGTAAATATATATATAAAAACACAGAAAACACTGTGTTGGTGGATATGCAAAGAAACTGGAATCCTTGTGCACTATTGGAAGGAATGTAAAATGCTGCAGCTGCAATGAAAAACGGAATAGTGGTTCCTCTAAAATTAAAAATAGAATTACCATCTGATCCATTTCTGGGTATATACCCCAAAGATTTGAAAGCAGAAACGTGAAGAAATATTTGTACTCCCTTGTACATAGCGGCATTACTCACAATAGCTGAAAGGTGGAAGCAACGCAAACATCCATTGACATATGAATGGCTAAACAAAATGTGGCATATATGCACAATGGAATACTGTTCTGTCTTCAAAAGGAAGCGGTCTCTGAACCATGCTACAACATGGATGAAACTTGAGGGCATTACACTAAGTGAAACGCGCCAATTACAAAAAGAAAAAAATGCCATGTGATTCCACTTATGGAATCATAAAATTCATCAAAACAGGAAAGTGGAATGGTGGTCTCCAGGGGTGGAGGAATGAAGGACTGAAGGAATTACTGCCTAGTTGGTAAAGAGTTTCAATTTTTTTAAGATGAAAGGAGTCCTAGAGATGGATGGTGATAATGTTGCACAATAATGTAAATATATTTAATAACACAACTATGCACTTAAAAATGGATAAGATGGTACATTTTGGGTTAGGTGTATTTTACCATAATAAAAAAAGAAATGTGTTGATTTACTGAACTAATCCCCCAAGAGCTTGATATGGTATATTATCGACCTCAAGTTTTCACTTCTCTCTTTATTCATAACTTTTGCCATCTGACTACCACTCCTCCCAACCAACAGAGCATATTTCTGTATCCTTTGTCAAACCAGCCAAACCCAGAGAATCTGCAGATGCATGAGCAGTTATAAATGATTCCTGTTTAAAACCCACTGAGTTTTGATGTGTTTCTCAGCAATGGCAAGCTAATTTAAGTATAAACACACTTCAGATTTTAGAACAGTATCTATAATGCCTATGAGCGTTTCACACTTGCATCAAAACTAATAGAAGAGCATACATGCATTACCCCAAATTAAGGAAATAAACATCGCCATATACATTTTCCACATTCCTTTCCCAGAGCTAATTATAATCCCGATCATTTCTTTGCTCTTTTAAAAAATAATGTTGTCATCTTTTTCTTGCCTTCTTGCCTTTTTCAAGAACAATTTTACCAACATTTTATGAATCCCTAAACAAGTGTATTGCTTAGTTTTGCTTATTCTCTAAACTTTATATAAGTCCGATTTTACTGTGTGAACTTGATTTGGTATAAAATTGCTTCTGAGACTCGACCACATAAGTGGGGCATGTTTTTTGTTCATTTTTTTCCCCTCCATTGGTAAATTACTGGTTCTTTCTTTGGTTGCCCTTGATGATTTAACGTGAAAACTTTACAAAAGACAAAGTTAAGTAATGCATCCCCCCCCCCCTCCCCCCACCACCAAATCAGAGAATCTTGATGATTTAACACCGGTTTCTTCACTCCCAGTTCCCAAGCGGATGCTGTCCAGTCACTTTGAACTTCACACATTGAACACTGTATCAGTTTGTACAGACTATGATTGTTTAGATTTCCTGCAGGGCTTGCCTGCCCTGTCTACTCATCAGGTTTCTTGTATTTCAGACCTTCGCTCTGTCTTCCAAGAGCACCCCCAAAGGATATCTGTTCTTAAAGTCAGTTTTTTAAGAATTTCTTTTTGAGGATCTATTATGTTAATCATTCTCAGTTTAAAAAATGTCTCCATTTTCCTCTTTTTTAAAAAAATCTTTTTTATTTAGTTTAGTTACTATTTTGACCGCGCTGGGTCTTTGTTGCTTCGCGCAGGTTTTCTCTAGTTGCGGCGATCGAGAGTTACTCTCTAGTTGCCATACGTGGGCTTCTCATTGCGGCGGCCTCTCTTGTAGCAGAGCATGGCCCCGGGATGGGCTTCAGTAGTTGCAGCACGTGGTCTCAGCAGTTGCAGCTCATAGGCTTCAGAGCGCAGACCCGGTAGTTGTGGCTCATGGGCTTAGTTGCTCTGTGGCTTGAGCGATCTTCCCGCATCAAGGATTGAACCCGCATTCCTTGCATCGTAAGGTGGACTCTTAACCACTGGACCACCAGGGAAGCCAAATTTTCCTCTTTTTCTTAAAAGATAGTTTCACAGGTGATTCTAGGTTGATATTCATTTTCTTCTGTAATAGCATTAATATTGTTATTAATACCGTTTTCTGTCTTAATAACACTTTTGCTGTTGAAAAATAACTCATTTTAATTCCTCTGTAGAAAGTCTGTCTTTTCTCTCTGACTTCTTAAAAGATCTTTTTTGTTTATGTAACTTTGAAGTTTGCTGTAAGGTTTCTGTAGGTATACATTTAAAATTACTCTGTTTGGATTTGTTGGACTTACTGAATGTGTCACATCAGTTCTGGAAGTTCTCAGACTCACTTTTTCCAATATTCCTCCATCCCTGCTTCCTTTATTTTTGCTTTTAAACCCTGATTGAATGTATGTCAGTCTTTCTCACTCTGTCACTTGGGCTTTAATATTTTCTTTTCATTTTCTGTCCCTCTAGGGTATATTGTGGTGGTTGATCTAGAACTATCTTCCAGTTTACTAACTTGTTCTCTGATTGAGTCTAAGATTTACTCTTCAAATTTTGCTTATATTAATTATACCTTTTGTTGCTTACAATGTCAAAGTCCTTTTGAAGATTCCTCTATTTCTTCTTTTTGCTCTTTCTTGTTCATGGTGTCTTGTTTCCATGCCTGTTCATAATTTTTGAATGTGAGCCCTTGATCTCTGTCATTTTGCTATGGGGATTATTTAAAGCCTAGTTGGTTTGAGTACACATATTTTCAGGGAGGATTTGCATTTACTTTTTTCTGGCACTGAAGACATTGCCAACCACAGCTATTTTAAACCAAAGTCTCTGCTCATGCATTTCCAGGCTGTGCAAATCCTCTAACCTGAGGGCTGGTTAGGGACTGGGAATATTCAGGGAAGATTTAAAAACCTTCTTCCAGAAACAAAGCAGAAATAGGCCTATCCTTTGTTTTATGCTTCTGTGAGGTAGATTTTTTTTTTTCTTACTTCACCTGTTCCTCATGAGAGGATCTAGTCTTTTCCTGAGTCTGGGCTGTGCCTGCATGTGTGTGTGTGTGTTTAGGTTATAAGGGTGTTCATTGTTTTGACTCCCTTCTTATTCTTTATTTTTTCAACCTTTTTATTTTGTTTTGAGGTATAGCCAATTAACAATGCTGTGATCCTTTCAGGTGAACAACGAAGAAATTCAATCATACGTATACATGTATCCATTCTCCCTCAAACTGCCTTTCCATCCAGCCACATAACATTGAGCAGAGTCCCATATGCTATACAGTATCCATTTTAATTACAGTGTACATATCCATCATGTGCTAGTGGTAAAGACCTGCCTGCCAGTGCAGGAGATGTGAGTATAACCCCTGGGCGGGGAAAATCCCCTGGAGGAGGGGATGGCAACCCACTCCAGTATTCTTGCCTGGAGAATCCCATGGACAGAGGGGCCTGGTGGGCTACAGTTCATAGGATCACAAAGAGTTAGACACGAATGAAGTGACTTGGCATGCACACACATACATACCCATCCCAGACTCCCTAACTATCCCATCCTCCCATCCTTTCTCTCTTCATCCCCCTCACAACCGTAAGTTCATTCTCTATGTCTGTGATTTTTTCAAATGATGCAGAACCCTGCCCCCTCTGTCTCTATGTGAGGCTGTTTAAACAGAGGCTGAATCAGCCTGAATGATAGATCCCTCTGGATCAGCCTCAGAGCTAGTGTTGGCTTGCCTCGCTGAACTTGTGCTTCTACTTGGTTCTTATGGGAGCTTCCTTCCTTTCTTGCAAGCTTATTCACTCACTTAAAATATTGAACTTTATCTAAATTTTTAGATTTTGTAGCAGAAGGGTTTCAGGATTTCTGGTCCATCTTCTTCCTAAAAGCAGAACTTAATTTTATAACCTGCTCTTGAATCTCGAATCTATTTCTTTCATGTATGTTGAAGTTATGTGAGATTGCTGTGCCATGTGTGAATTCCACCTCTTCCATTAGTCCTGTTTTGCATTTCTTTTATGTCTATCCTAGCACCTAACTTAGTGTGCTGTACTTGTTTGGGGTTTATCATAATACTTGTTGAATGAATATACAATACCTTCTCTTATCTCTCTAGTGAGAGAGGTTTTATAAGTGTTTTTGAGAGCTTGTTTTATATATTGGGTCATCTGTACATTCAAAAGGTCCCATTCCATCTACTCAAAATTTCTTTTCAAAAATATGAATCTATTTCCTTCTGTTTTGACCTCTGAATATGGAGAATAGGCAACTGGCAGTTTCCTCATTTTGAAAACAACTAAGCTTTTAAACATTGTAAACCTAACACTTCAATAAAAATCTTAAAACATTAGAAAAAGCAAGTTTTTAAATGACATTAACATGGCTCTTTAGCACCTCTTTTCTAGAGTAAACAGCATCATTGCTGTAGTCGTAAAGAAATATACTTCATGGAGTCGGGTGTGGCATGGTTAAGGTTTTATTCTGACAGTTCCATGTATCTGATTGTGCTCCAGGAGAAACAGCACACTTAATAAGGACTTGGAAAGGGGACTCGCCCACCAGGCATTTTTACTGAAACTCTCCGTGCGTCATGGACCCCTTGGCATGATGTTTCGGGTAACCGGGTCAGAGAATACAAGCCTCTGAGGCTCTGTGGTCAGCCCTTTACGAGAGCTGCATCCGCGTTCTGTGAAAACTGTGAGATGCTGCAGGCTGGAGGTACCGCGGCTCACCACGGCAACTTCCTGCCTCCCTGACTGGGATGCTCTTCTCTGAGGCCTCATGTGGCTGGGTGTGCCTGCCCACCCCCCTACACCCCCACCAGTCTTCCACCCAAACACAACTTGGCCAGCCAGAGGCTGAGGAAAGACCCAGATCTTCATTTTTCTTCCTGGGAAGGGTGCACCTTGGCCACTTACTTTGTGGTCATTCATCAGTGAACTTTAGGGCAATGGTCATGGTGTTATTTGAGGCTCCTGGTGACTGTTGGGGGAGCAGAGACATGTAAAGATGTCCCTGGATGAAAAGATGGTCTGTTGATTTTTTGCCTTTTCAATAAGATAACCACTGATCCTCTAGCAAGAATGAACTTGGTTTCCCTATAGTACTCAACCTTGTCCTTTGTTCAGAGAGGAGAAGAAGGCAAGACACAGGCCCTGCCTCTGGAAAACACCTCTCTAGAGACGGATTTCTGCAGTCTTTCATTCATTTATTCAACAAATATTTTTTGAGCATCAACTATGTGCAAGGTCTTGATGTGGGCATTTGGGATACAAGCCAAAACAAGGATCCCTGCCCTGAAGGACAGCCATCCTAGGTATCCGCACATGCATTTTTATTCTCAGAATTGTTACCGAGTCCAAGCTGGCTCTGCTTGCTACACAACAGGCCAATAAATCAGAGACGAGGTACTGAGGCAAGGAATACGAATGTGTTGGAAAGCTGATTGACCAAGAAAATGGCAGACTAATGTCTCAAAATAACCATTTCATCTGGATCTGGATGCCAGCTTTTTCTGTAGATCAGAGATAGGGAGGTGAGGAAAAGTAAAAAGACCATTAATGTTGCAAGCATTTCCTAGAATGGCAAGCCTCAGGCAGGGGATGAGTTAATTTCTTCCTTCCTGGCATCTATAGGTGGACAGGGTCCTGAACAAAAACACTTTAATAGTCAGACAGAGGGGCAGGATTTTCTGAGGCAGACCATTATGTATGATTATAATGACAAAAGCAATGAAAAATAAGTTTAAAAAACAATTCCAACATAGAAACAGAATTGGATGCTCCTCCCCACCCTACCCCAGCCCCGCCAACAGAAGGCTTCCCTGGTGGCTCAGATGGTAAAGAATCTGCCTGCAATGTAGGACACCTGGGTTTGATCCCTGGATTGGGTTTCATTCCCTGGAATAGGAAATGGCTACCCACTCCAGCATTCTTGCCTGGAAAAATCCATGGATAGAAGAGTCTGGTGGGCTACAGCACATGGGCTCACAAAGGGTCGGACACTACTGAGTGACTAACACTTCCTGACTTCCCCCAAGAGAATCTGGCTTTGAAATGCCCCCAAGGGAGACTACTCCTTGAGGAAACCTACTGAATTATTTTGTAAGACACTGGCTACTTCCTAGCCTAATGCAGTGGAAAGCATTGTAGGAGACCCTCGTATGTCTACACTGATTTTGGAGCCTCAAGCAATTCACAGAACCGGGGCTGGGTACATGACTTGAGGGCCCAGTGCAAAATGAAAAAGTGGGACTTCTTGTCCTGAAAGCAGGCAAAAAGCTATTTTCTTTCCCCGGGAGCCTCCCTCTCCACCCGCTGTGGTGCTTTGTAGTTTTGGTTTAAGGTCTCACTCCCTTAAGCACGAGGACACTTGGAAGGTGAGTTCAGACTCACAGACCCCCAGACCCCACCGTGTGACAGGGTGAACTGTGTATGCCTGCAGCTTGGCCCTTTTCAGGCCGTGTCCAGGCTGTCGGTGGCAGACAGTAGGGTTGGTGGGTGGTGGCAGCCAGGGAGCAGGTAGCCAAGAACCCGGAGGGGGCAGGGAGGCAGCAGGGCTGGGACAGTAGGTGACTCCAGCCCCCTAAACATCTTTATCATCTTACTGGACTTCCCTGACAAAACACAAATTCAAAGACCAAACTGCTAAGAATATTAATTGATAATAAATTAGTCCTCAGGTTCTGAGACCTCAGAGTGCTAAGCCTTGTGTGACTACAAGGCTGGCCACAAGGCTGGTCCTGCACAGACCTATTAACTAGTGTATATAAGAAAGGGATAATAATGCCTCTCTTCTAGCTCCCAGCTCTGTTCTGAGACCCAAAAGAGGAATCAGAGGAAGTATTTTGAAAAAGTTCTGTATCATATATATATATGTGTGTGTGTATATAAATATGTATATACGTGTATATGTGTGTGTGTGTATTGATTAATATAATAAGGTGCTTCTTTACTTGAGCCCAGTTTCCTACATCCAAGATATCATGTTGGCTTAACATGATCCACACGTATAAAGGGCTTCACACCCAATGGTAAATATTCCATTTCCCGACTCTGTCGAAACAGCTTATCTACGGTGCCATAACAGCCTGCTATAAAGGGGACATGTGATTTGGCCTCTTGGAGGTCTCATAGCAGGCAGATGGCAGAAAAGCTCCAAGATCAGCTTTGCCCAAGAGCCCCTGAAAACCTCCTTGTTGTATTACAGGAAAATTCCATGAAGTGTTAAAAACAATGTTTTTCATGGCAGTTTATTGGTCTTGAGGGGCTGGTATCATGTAGAGGTTAATTAGGCCTGGACTTGAACCCAAATCTACTGATACTGGGAGCATGATCTAAATAACCCTCTCCACTTACCATGAAATGGATGTGATATACAACTATTTTTTTAATGGTTATTTATTTGGCTGCATCAGGTCTTAATTGCAGCACTCAGGCTTAGTTGCCCAGCAGCATGTGGGATCTTAGTTTCCCGACCAGAGATTAAACCTGTGTCTCCTGTCGCCTGCATTGGAAAGCAGGTTCTTATCACCAGCAGGGAAGTCCTGGATGTGATGTTAACAGCACCTTCTTTAAAGGCTTCTTGTAGCATGAAATATGCATGCAGAGGACTCAGCACAGGACCAGGCATGCAGTAGGTGCTCAGTAAATGTTAATCATGATTACTTTCAGCTTAGGAATTGTTTCAGATCAGATCAGATCAGTCACTCAGTCATGTCTGACTCTTTGTGACCCCATGAATCGCAGCACGCCAGGCCTCCCTGTCCATCACCAACTCCTGGAGTTCACTCAGACTCACATCCATCGAGTCAGTGATGCCATCCAGCCATCTCATCCTCTGTCGTCCCCTTCTCCTCTTGCCCCCAATCCCTCCCAGCATCACAGTCTTTTCCAATGAGTCAACTCTTTGCATGAGGTGGCCAAAGTACTGGAGTTTCAGCTTTAGCATCATTCCTTCCAAAGGAATCCCAGGGCTGATCTCCTTCAGAATGGACTGCTTGGATCTCCTTGCAGTCCAAGGGACTCTCAAGAGTCTTCTCCAACACCACAGTTCAAAAGCATCAATTCTTCGGCACTCAGCCTTCTTCACAGTCCAACTTTCACATCCATACATGACCACTGGAAAAACCATAGCCCTGACTAGATGGACCTTTGTTGGCAAAGTAATGTCTCTGCTTTTCAATATGCTATCTAGGTTGGTCATAACTTTCCTTCCAAGGAGTAAGCGTCTTTTAATTTCATGGCTGCAGTCACCATCTGTAGTGATTTTGGAGCCCAGAAAAATAAAGTCTGACACCGTTTCCACTGTTTCCCCATCTATTTGCCATGAAGTGATGGGACCGGATGCCATGATCTTCGTTTTCTGAATGTTGAGCTTTAAGCCAACTTTTTCACTCTCCACCTTCACTTTCATCAAGAGGCTTTTTAGTTCCTCTTCACTTTCTGCCATAAGGGTGGTGTCATCTGCATATCTGACGCTCATGCAAGAGACTTGAAGAGTAGTAGATAGTTTTGGCTGGACACATATTCGATGAGTATCATTCTTAGCACCCCAAATAAATGAGAGAGACTAAGTCTGATGGGTCACTAGAGACTCATGACTTGTCTTCACAAACTTGAAATTCTCCCTTCAGGAAAGGTCTATTGGGAGGAAGAGGAGAAATCACAACAGAAGCGATATCTCAACCATCCTATTGTGACCCAGTGAAAACCTTGACTTTTCCCTGTTGTCACAAAAAGGCACAGATAATACTAAAGAAAGTGAAAATGTTAGTCGCTTAGTTGTGTCTGACTCTTTGCAACCCCAAGGACTATAGCCCACAGGCTCCTCTGTCCATGGGATTCTCCAGGCAAGACTACTGGAGTGGGTTGCCATTTCTTCCTCCAGAGGATCTTCCTGACCCAGGAATCAAACCTGGGTCTTCTGCATTGCGGGCAGATTCTTAACTGTCTGAGCCACACACGTCACAAATTCTGAACCCTGCACGGTATTACTTTGAGCTGAATTTTGTTTACTCTTCGGTTTGCATACACCTTTCTGGTCTCGTTCTTCAAGGTCTGCCCATGAAAGTGAACTGTGTAGAAGACTGATAACTGTGGTTTATGGAGAGCCATTTCTTAACCAGGTCACACGTGGGGATCATATTCAGCACCCAGGATTCTCACAAGCCTCTCATACATTTGCTTCAGGATTAAAGGTTGCTGATTACAAAACTACCCCTCAAAGAAATGGCCACAACAGGTTACCCACCACTAAGGAAAATACTGCACCAGAAACATCCAACTGCATCTCCTACATTAGAGTTGTTGCTCAGTCGTGTCCAGCTCTTTGGGACCCTGTGGACTGCAGCACGCCAGGCTTTCCTGTCCTTCACTGTTTCTCGGAGTGTGCTCAGATTCATGTTCATCAAATTGATGATGCCATCCAACCATCTCATCCTCTGTCGTCCCCTTCTCCTCCTACCCTCAATCTTTCCCAGCAACAGGTTCTTTTCTAATGAGTCAGCTCTTCACATCAGATGGCCAAAGTATTGGAGCTTCAGCTTAACTCCTTACAGTTAAGAACACAGAAAAGCCAGTTCCTTTTGTGACCTGACAAATATGTGACGCCATCTGGTGATGAGTTTTCAAAAATCCAGGCTCGCTGTCGCATTTCCCAGGTCTCTCCAAGGCTGACACACACCATCCTGGAACTAGGAAGAGAAGGAACCATTTCAGTCAAAGCCATGCCGCGCCGGGGCAGAAGCACAGCACAGACCCAGGAGTCCCTGAAAGGTCACATGCATTCTCTGCTCATCTGTTTACTGTCTGACTATGTTTACGGTCTGACTACATTATATCTAACCCAGTGGACGAGTTATCTGTGATAGCTCTACTCAAAGCCATACGTCCTTTTGTATTTCAAATGATATCCCCCTTGAAAGGTGGGCACTGACTGATCTATTTCTGTTATTGGGTTCAGTTCAGTTCAGTTGCTCAGTTGTGTCCGACTCTTTGCGACCGCATGGACTGCAGCACTCCAGGCCTCCCTGTCCATCACCAACTCCCGGAGCTTACTCAAACTCATGCCATTTGAGTCTGTGATGCCATCCAACCATCTCATCCTCTGTCATCCCCTTCTCGTCCTGCCTTCAATCTTTCCCAGCATCAGGGTCTTTTCAAATGACTCAGTTCTTCCATCAGGTCAGCTTCAGCATCAGTCCTTCCAATGAATATTCAGGATGGATTTCCTTTAGGATGGACTGGTTTGATCTCCTTGCAGTCCAGTCAGTCAGTTCAGTTGCTCAGTCATGTCCGACTCTTTGTGACCCTATGAGTCACAGCATGCCAGGCCTCCCTGTCCATCACCAACTCCTGGAGTTCACTCAGACTCACGTCCATCGAGTCAGTGATGCCATCCAGCCATCTCATCCTCTGTCGTCCCCTTCTCCTCTTGCCCCCAATCCCTCCCAGCATCACAGTCTTTTCCAATGAGTCAACTCTTTGCATGAGGTGGCCAAAGTACTGGAGTTTCAGCTTTAGCATCATTCCTTCCAAAGGAATCCCAGGGCTGATCTCCTTCAGAATGGACTGCTTGGATCTCCTTGCAGTCCAAGGGACTCTCAACAGTCTTCTCCAACACCACAGTTCAAAAGCATCAATTCTTCAGCGCTCAGCCTTCTTCACAGTCCAACTTTCAAATCCATACATGACCACAGGAAAAACCATAGCCTTGACTAGAGGGACCTTCGTTGGCAAAGTAATGTCTCTGCTTTTCAATATGCTATCTAGGTTGGTCATAACTTTTCTTCCAAGGAGTAAGCGTCTTTTAATTTCATGGCTGCAGTCACCATCTGCAGTGATTTTGGAGCCCAGAAAAATAAAGTCTGACACTGTTTCCACTGTTTCCCCATCTATTTCCCATGAAGTGATGGGACCAGATGCCATGATCTTTGTTTTCTTAATGTTGAGCTTTAAGCCAACTTTTTCACTCCCCACTTTCACTTTCATCAAGAGGCTTTTTAAGAAAGGCAATACCAAAGAATGCTCAAACTACCACACAATTGCACTCATCTCACATGCTAGTAAAGTAATGCTCAAAATTCTCCAAGCCAGGCTTCAGCAATATGTGAGCCATGAACTTCCTGATGTTCAAGCTGGTTTTAGAAAAGGCAGAGGAACCAGAGATCAAATTGTCGACATCTGCTGGATCATCGAAAAAGCAAGAGAGTTCCAGAAAAACATCTATTTCTGCTTTATTGACTATGCCAAAGCCTTTGACTGTGTGGATCACAATAAACTGTGGGAAATTCTGAAAGAGATGGGAATACCAGACCACCTGACCTGCCTTGCAGTCCAAGGGACTCTCAAAAGTCTTCTCCAACACCACAGTTCAAAAGCATCAATTCTTGGATGCTCAGCTTTATAGTCCAACTCTCACATACATACATGACTACTGGAAAAACCAAAGCTTTGACTAGATTGACTTTTGTTGATCTGAACATCCTAATTCTCCACCAAGAACTCTATTTGGTGACTGATGAGTGGGAAACTGATATCCACCTTTATTCCTTTCTTTTTTTAAAAAATATTAAAAGCTATTTATCTGGCTGGGTCAGGTCTTATTCGCAGCCCATTGTTCTCTCTAGGTGTGGTACGTGGGCTCCAGTGTGTGTGGGATTCAGTAGTTGTGGCATGCAGGCTTAGTTGCCCCTCAGCACGTGGGACCTTAGTTCCCTGACTAGGGATCAAACCCATGTCCACTGCGTTAGAAGGCAGGTTATTAAACACTGGACCACCAGGAAAGGAAGTCCCTCTTCCTTCCTTATTAATGCAACAAATGAAGAAAAAGAATTAGTCCCAAAGTCCAATTCTGTTCCACATGGTGGTGAAATCTGACTTCTTGGTTTTCTAATGTTTAAGAGGACCCATGTAGCTTTGACTGATTTGATTATCCATTCATATGTTCAACGCACTCATAGCCCCCAGCTCTGGGCATGTGAGGGTGATTGAGATGGACATAATCCTTGCTTTTCTATGATAAACATTTTTTTGTGTGTGAAGAGTGGATGATGAAATAATGTAGTAGGTTGTGGCAGGCATTGGAAAAAATGAAGTTACATGGATTGGAAAAGCATGCCTTGCACATGTATGGGTTTCCCAGATGGCTCAAATGGTAGAGTCTGCCTGCAGTGTGGGAGAACTGGGTTTGATCCCTGGGTTGAGAAGATCCCTGGAGAAGGTTATGGGTACCCATTCCAGTATTCTAGGGCTTCCCTGGTGGCTCAGACAGTAAAGAATCTGCCTGCAATGTGGGAGACTTGGCAAGCACGTGTTTTCTGCAGGTGGTGGACTGGGTCCTGGACAGGCCAGATGACCTGACCGCAGGGGCGAGGCTCAGAGTGGGCTGCCCTGCATCAGCTGTTTCTGGCTGGCTGGCCTTTGGCAGGCAGTTCATCCTTCTGCACCTCAATGGCCTTCTCTGTGAGATGAATAATAATCTTCGAGTAGGGCTGGAGAGATTGGAAATAATAAAGTGAGCACCCAGAACATACAGGATATCCCAGCACATGGTATTAATTGCACTGTAAGATTTGCAGATTCACATTATCTTTGTCTTATTATTAGTTAGTAGTAACTGTGAAGATGCATGTCACACAGTAAATGAAGCTTTCACGGAGGTGCAGGTGTTAAACTGGAGGGTGGTGATGGGGGATGGGGGGCGGGGCTCTGACCACATGTCTCTGTGCTTTGAGTTTAAAAAAACATGACTAAGAAGAAGGGAGTGAGTGAATGAAAGACGCCCAGTTGTGTCAGACTCTTTGCGACACCATCGACTGTAACCTGCCAGGCTTCTCTGTCCATGGAATTCTCCAGGCAAGAATACTAGAGTGGGTAGCCATTCCTTTCTCCGTGAATCTTCCAGATCCAGGGATTGAACCTGGATCTCTCGCATTGCAGGCAGATTCTTTATTGTCTGAGCCACCAGGGGAGCCCAAGAAGAAGGGACTATTATTTTACAGGACAAGACACCCGAGGCAGGAAAACACTGGTTCCCTGTTCCTCCACCCGTAAGCACAGTTGGCAGCCCAGCTACAGGCCCACAGTGCATTTAGGAGCCCTATGAGTTGAAAAAATGTATTTCTTTGATTAAAAATGATGGCCCTTCAATGTGAGAAATGTTACTTAAAATTTAAATTACAGTTCACGAGACTTTTGAAGACCCGCAAAGAAAGCATGACTCTGGAAGAAATGTGATGCTTGAAAAGATCATGTCTGCTCAAGAGCTGTTTGCATTGTCACCAGTTTTGTGATCTGTGGGCCTCAGCTCGTATAAAGGTCTATTGTATTTTTAGTATGGAAGATTCCATTTACATTTAGTGGTGTCTCCCAAGGGGCTTCCTCTCCTTACCAAAGGCTTAAGGTCTTCCACTGCTGCATTTTAAAAAGCAAATCAACAACTTTGATTAACCAGGCTCAGAGGAAGGACTCCAAAAAGGCTGCTGAAATGACAACCGGCTTACTCTTCCACACAAAAAAGAACACAGGAAACTCTGGAGTTCAGCCCTTCCGTTCTGGCAGCAACCTCTTCTCAGCAAGTTCCTCTAAATGCCTGTATCATTGAGACCCTTCTGTGTCTAAACAGGACATCTGCATTTCCCGATCAGTTTCAGTTTCGGGCTTGGGGAATAATTCTGCTCAACTTCCAGACTTGCCCTTTTAATAATACTAGTTATCAGTGTTATTTGTATAACAACTGTTTAGGGCTAAATGGCAGGCAAACTCTCATTTTCCTGTAGGAGGCTGGTTTTCTGCTCCACTTCATGGGCAGGAAACTAATGTAGAGAGAAGTTATGAATGTGCCAGGGTCACCAATTAGACACGGTGGAGTGGAAGTTTGAACCCAGGTGGCGTGACTCCAGAGTCCACCCTCTGCGCATTCTGCTCTGAGTGGGCACTGGGCTTCGATTTAGGGTACAAATTGTCCTCAGCAAACAAGAGCTGATGACTCAGCATGCCTGATGCTCTGGAGAACAAGTAAGTTGTGATTCCTACCTGTGTCAGCACCGTGACGAATCACTGAACACTCTTTACTTACAGCCTTCCAGGGGAGGTAGGTATTCTTATCCCCATTTTTCAGATGAGTAATTGAAACTCAGAGAGGTTAAGTCACTTGCCCATAGTCACACAGCTGGTTAATGACAAATTCTGGCTGCAAACCCAGCTGTTACTGACTCCCCATCTGAGGTTTTTTTCCATTATGGTGTGCTACCAGTTTTACAGGAGATGATAAAGATGGATAAGCCCAGGCTTTGGTGGAAAGTTTCTCCTTCCAACCTTCAAGGACTGTCAGAATTATCACTAAAAGTTCATTTGAAATTCACATTACCTCTGTCGTAAAAACAATTTTGTCTGGTATTTTTAACTTCCGTAACCCTGGTATTGGTGATGGCTGTCGGCATTTTCAAGTCTGTTTAAGAAGAGTATTCAAACTGATGTGAAGCATGTCTCAGCCTACTTTGAGTGGCAGGTTTTCACCAGTGGATCTTCTGTGTCAGGGATTTTTCACATTAGATATTCTTGAAATTACGTGCTGCTGGGCATGGTAGATAATGCTGAGCAGGTTGCTTGGGCAAGATGCATCTTCATCATAAAAGTCAAATTATAGAATAAGTCAAAAAGAAAAAGTCAAATTTCTTTGTTCTGAGATGAACTCAGAACAAAGGAACAAAGCGAGGTGCTCTTTCCTCTTCTGATCAGAGTTATTCCTCCCAGAAGAAATTGTTATTGCTAGTTTCTTGGGTACACTTCCAGAAATTTAAGTAAAATTTAAAAGGTGAATATTGGATTGAACATCCCCACGTATTTGGTTTAGGAAAAAGTTCATTTGTCCCTTCTGGCAAAGCATTTTATCCATATGCTTCCGAAATCCTTTAGAATGAGTTTTATTTAGAATGAGTTTGGTATTTATAATTCATTTGGTATTTATAATTCTCACCTCCCTACTTCTTACTTTAGTATCTGTACAAATTTGCTTCTGAGTCTTACTGTGGGCATGGAGAGAGTGTTCAAACATCCACCATAGATTGAGTGGAAAGTGGAAAAAACTCAGAAAACTCTTCCAAAGGCTAATCATACTTAGATGGAGAGGAAAGACTTATGGCGGTTCTGGACATTACAGGACCACAAACCGGATATGCTTTTCTTTTTCATTCCCACCTTTGGGTGTGTTTGTGTCGTTGGTTCTTCCTTGTGCTACACCACGACTATTTGAATGTTCTTGTTTGCTTGCTACTTAACCATCCAGGGTGGCAGTCATTGAAGGTACCTGCTGCCAACTGAGCAGATAGCCCAGGACAGAGAGCAGTGCTCTATCAACTCTCGCGATGCCATTTCTCCATTGCTTCAGTGTCACTTTGGACACCTCGCCTTTGACTTCCAGGTTCAGCCTGATGAGTAAAACAGAAGTGTGTTGGCTTAAGAAGCGTCTGTGCTCATCAGAAGCTGGTGAGTCACTGTCTTCTAGGCTAGCGTCAGTGTTCACTCAGTACAGCCTTGGCTCCAGCCGTAGCCTCTGCCCCAGATTGTGGTTAAAATGCTGACACTTTCCCCATTGCTGTTTTTTCACAATCTCCAGACTACTTCGTGTCCCAGAGGTCAGGACATTGAGAGTCATTACTCACCCCCAGCGCATTCCCATTTCTGGCCCAAAGACCTACGAGAACTTCCTGTTTTAAGTTCTCCTGAGCGTTTTTGAAACTGCAAACTAAAGAGAACTCAAGGATAGTTTCAGGTGCCACATCTTCTCCGACATTGAAAAATTTCAGGAGTTTCGCCGGGGACGCTGCTGCCTTTTCACTCTTCTGGCTGTAACTCAGAACAAAACTCTTTGCCGTCCCAGCTGGAAAGTGCATTTTCTGGCAACTTTGGGGGTCTTTTGAGGACTCTTTGGGGGGAAAATTACATTCTCAAGCCCCTGTTTGGGGGGTTTACAAAGCTTCATGAACCTGTGCTCTTTGCTGAGTTTGTTGCCAGCTCTGGGGCAGGGCTTTCTGGGTGACGTTAGGGGTAAAGAGCTTGCCTGCCAATGCCGGAGAAGTAAGAGACACAGGTTTGATCCCTGAGCTGGGAAGATCTCCTGGAAAAGGAAATGGCAACCCATTCCAGTATTCCTACTTGGAAAAACCCACAGAGAGAGGAGCCCGGCAGGCTATAGTCCAAAGGGTCGAAAAGAGTCAGACACCACTGAAGCAATTTAGCACTGCCTGGGCAGGAAGCAGAGTGTCCCAGCTCCTAAACTGGAGAATTTGACTTGCCAGAATTTAATGATTTGGGCTGGAGCAAGCCTGCTTTTGCCAGTACGGATGTTTGGGAAACTCACCAGTCTTGTCTGTATTCCTTCTGTGGGAAAGAATCCTCACTGCCTCTTCCTGCCTGCAGGAGAGAGGCCACCCACCTGCAATATTCTTCCATCCAGATCTGTGGCTGGAGGAGCAGTGGGCCGAGTATGGTCAGACTTCTGGGACAGAGAGACAGACCCACTTGATCCTTTGAAAGGGATCAGGAACGCACTTGAGAGGTTTATAGGCTTTGATGTTTGGGAGCTTGGGAGGGACCACAAGGATGATACCAGCTGCAAGACCTGCCTCAGATGCCCCTGGACCACAAATGGGACTGAGGCCTCTCCATTGTGAACAATGAGGCCCCTCACCATGGTGTCAGCCTGGGGACCTGACCTGGTGCTGGATGGGTCTTGCCTTTGTAGGTGCCCAGATTGGAGGCTAGGATTCTTTTGAAGCATTCCCACTGCTTTCATTTAAAATATATATTTCATTTAATTATATGCATTTGTTTCTCTTACTACAAAATAATACATATGTATACTAAATTTTTAAAAAATTACTGGAAAGCAAAAAGAAAGCAAATGATATCCTAGTTCAGGCAGAATGACTATTGTTCATTCAATAGCTCTTTCCAGATATCTAGATCTTGATATAAAGCCATTATTTTATTTATTTGTATATTTATAGTGTATAAAATAGTGAGAGAAGCATAATTTTCTTTGTCAAGAAGCGAAGGGACTAACAGAGGAGTCAGATAATGAATAAATGGACAGACAAATACCTGATTACAAAATGCTGAGCTTGATGAAGGAACATGGCATTTGATGGAAATAATAGCAGGTGCTTTCCAGGGCTTCCCCGGTGGTGCTGGTGGTAAAGAACTTGCCTGCCAATGCAAGAGACATAATAGATGCGGGTTCAACCCCTGCGTCATGAAGATCCCCTGGAGAAGGAAATGGCAACCCACTCCAGTATTCTTGCCTGGAAAAGAGGAGCCTGGTGGGCTACAGTCCATGGAGTCTCAAGGAGCTGGACACAACTGAGGTGATTTATCGACCTAGCCTGCACAACAGCAGGTGATATGACAGGGCTGATGTCACAGAGGAAGGACATTTAGGCAGACCCGGGAAGGACTAGAACAGAAGGAGCCGGCGGTCTCCAGGAATGCAGGCTGAGATAGGCCCAAAGGCCCTAAGACACGCAGACCTTGGCGGGTATCTTACAGAACATTCCTCTGATGGGATTTGTCTGATATTTTTTTTCTCATGGTTGCCTGGGGCCATGGGTTTTTGGAATTAGACCAGAGAAGTAAATATCATCCTCTTCACATCATATCAAGGGCAGATGGTGTCAACATAATGGCTGCTGTTATGCTCACTTTGGTCACCGGCTTGATCCCCTGTAAAGTTACCATGACCCCTTTCCACATTGTCATCTTTGGAAGGCAGCCACTGTTACTACCCACACCTCAGGAGTAGGAGTTAGGCTTACCCTCTTGAAAATGAAGAATCTCCATATGTTACTTGGAATTCTTCTCCATGAGAGATTTGACTTTTCTCTCCCTTTACATTCAAGTGTTTATATCAGCCGGGACTTGCGTTATTTAAAGTTTGTATGCATTTTTTAAATCTTTTAAAAACTTACATGTTTTAAACCTATACATTTAGGTTACTCCTTTTTGTTGTATGGTAAAGAATATTATAATGAACAAATGTGTGTACAAGATTTTGCTGATCTCTTCGCTCATTTATTGAGTGTATATTTCTAGACATAGAAGCTTGGAGCAGAACATATGAACACTGTAATGTCTCTTGCTATGTTCTGCCAGGTTGCTTTCTAGGTATATTACTCAGCATCTATTTCTATCTGAAGACGATGACACTCCCTGTCTCAACATGTCTTGGTGAGTGTTAAGCATTAAAATTTGTTGAAGGCTTTGTTAAGTTGATAGGAAATGTATCACCTTTTTTAGCAAATTTAAAAAATTTTTAAATATTTTCTAAGATGGTACGAAGAAAAGTGTCTCTATTTTAATTTGTGTTTCATTGCCAGTGAGGGTATATATTTTTGCTGCTTTGTGATGGGGGAACAAGCACAGCTGACGTGGTGGTCTGGCCTCTAGCTCACTGCTGAGCTGTGGTTTGGCTATTACAAAGCATCTCTTTCCTGCGAGAGCCCTAGAATCGCCCAGATAAGAAAGAACATGAAGAAAAAGTGTGGGCTAGGCCCACTTTTGCCATGATGCTCAGAAATGGTAGTTGCTACCCTTCTCTGATCACTCCGCAGTGTGATGGAATATTGTGGAATACCACTAGATGGGAATACTGAAGGCAAAGAAGGTTTTAGGATTTGCCTGATGACCTGAATTAGAAACCACCTTCCTTCACTCAAATCTTCTGTGCTGTATCTAGACGGTGAGCTGTGTGCTCCCCATGCCATGGTGAATATTGCATCTTCCCACCTTGAAGGAAGACCTTGAAGCCTAGCGAAGTCTAGTTAATCAGTACTTTTGGTGCTTTAGTAGGGTAAGTACAAAGCCTGAGTAACTTTCTGGAGCTGGGGATGGTTTCACAGAGGAAGTGACAAAATAGAGCTAGGTCTTCATAACAAATATGAGTTTGTCAGTTGGAGAAAAGAAAGAAGAGCGTTTGACACCAAGATGTGGTGAAGCAGTGAAAGGTTTGGAATGTGGGTATGAAGGATGTATTCTGGTAACCACACGACTGGGATCTAACAGAACTAAGCAGAACTGATGTGCACAACTCCAAGCCTGGGATTTGGGCTTCAGCCTCCCGTACAGGTCTCCCCTGCCCTAGTTCCCTTCTGGATGGCTGGAATGGGGACACTGCCCACATGGTTATGAAAGGCATGCTTGGCGATGGCAGAGACTGTCACCCTGCCAACTGTAACACATTTGTAAAAGAGGATTGCCCCACCAGTATGTCACCTCTGATATTTTTAAGTGAGCAAGAAATAGCTTCTATTGCCATTGATTCATTATGTATCAAACACAGTAGTTTACTATGTACTTACTAAATACACATCAGCCAGCTTACTGTAACCAACAAACCACAGGCAGAGAGGGCAAAATAGTGAAGGGCTTGGAACGCCACACCAAGGAGCTTGGGCCTGTTACTGCAGAAACAGGATGATTTTTAAAGAGAGCATGGCATGCTGAGTGCACGTGTGGAGAGAAAGGGACACTCCTTCCAGTCCAAGGACAGCATCCTGGTCTCTGAGATCGTTGCTCAGTTTGGTTTCCTTTGTCAGCCTCCACTAGGCTGAACCAACTTTTGGATGTGCCAGATACAGATTCTACTGGCCTCTTGAGCATCTGCAGATACCTCAGAAATAAATTAGAAGAGACATTTGAGGTAGGTTGTTTAACAATCACAAATTCCTCCTCTTCCTCTGTGTGTGCCCTGTACTTTTCTGCTCCTTCCTTCAAGAGACAGAGTATGTCTGGGACTTCTCCGGTGGTCCAGTGGCTAAGACTTGGCACTCCCAATGCAGGGGACCCAGATTCGTTTGATCCCTGGTCAGGGTACTAGATCCCACAAGCTGCAACTAAGAATTCACGTACCACAACTAAAGATCCTGCATGCTGCAATTAAGACCCAGTGCAGCCAAAGATCTTAAAAAAAGATAGAAAGAGTATGTTTGCTCCCTCCTGAAATAGAGATATGGCCATACGACTTGCTTAAGCTCGTGGGACATTAGCACACGGGACACAGGTTGGCTCAAAAAGCACTTGTGCATCAGAGTTCGGTCTTTCCTGCTCCCCTAGACCTCCCCTAGACCTCTAGAAATCTGGACTGGTCTCCTTAAGATTGAACGAGCACATGGAGAACGGCAGACAGACATGTGAAGCTACCATGGAGGAATCATGCCAAACAATCCATCAGATGACTGGGCCTCGTGAGTGACTCTAGGTGAGACCAGCAGGAGACCTAGCTGAGCCCAGCTCAAGTTGCCAACCAGAGAGTCATGAATAACCCACAAAGTTCTGATATTTGGTTATACAGCAATAGGCAACTGATACAATAAGGGGAATCTCACTGTTAAGAAGATCACAACTGATGCCAGTACAGAAGAAATCATCAATAGAAACATAACAACCCTGCCTCCATTCACTCAGAACTCCCAGTGATGCCACAGAGCAGCTGCTAATATTCTGTTTGAATATATGGGTTTATTTTTCCACAAAGCTGAATGGAAATAATTTCCTTTAGTCACTCCAGTTTTGTTTCTATTATTTTTTTGTCTTTCTATTTTTGTCCCTTCTCTTCTTTTTAGTTTCTCTTGTGAGGATAGTCTTATTAGATATTTTAACTCCACATAAATTCCTCTCTGTACTTGGGGTAACACCAGAATGTTGAAATTTCCTTTGCTTTGTGGATGCTCATGGTTCTTCCACATGTAGCTTCAATTACTTCTTCTTTTCAATTTCTTGGAGTTTGTGCTTAATTAAGAAAGAAGAATCTTCTTTAGATTTCTTAAAGTTTTCCTTGATTTCTCCCCCAAATTAAATATGTAATCTTTGCATTACAATTATCTGAAATTATCAATATTATTTATATAAATCTCTGTATAGAACCCTGTCTCCTATATGACAGCAATTGGTAATATGAAAAAAATTCAGAATTGCACGATAGGGAAAGTTGTTAGCTATAAAACACTTGCTCACCAATGGTTCTTTAAATTTCATGAATAGAATGCATTTCTTATTAAAGATTCATCTTTTCTATCTGAAAAGTCATATCTTTCAGTCAAAACTTTAACATCATTGTGGTTTTTCTGTGACATTCCTGCATTTAGTCACTAAATATTCAATATAAGTTTTCTGTATACTTGGCTGGGGCTTAGAGATATAAAGATGAATACAGAACTCTGCCTTCAAGATAGAAAGCATGTTGATAGATAATAATACTACTTCAACAAGCTAAGTGTCATAATAGACACACACAGGGCGTTCCAGGAGTTCAGAGGTCTATGTGTGTGTTTGGGGCCAGTTGCGAATAAGAAAAGGTCTGAAGAAGGAGATACTGGATTAGGTTGTAGGTTACAAATAGGAGTAAGTCATGAGATGCATGTGTGATGTCAATGGGTTGCTGAAGTTGGGGCCACAAGCTGAGACGCAGTTATGGGAGGAAAACACACAGTGTGAAGTAGGGCATGATGAGGAGGCAGGTGCACAGAGCCTGGCCACTGGTCAGAGACTCTAGAGAACCAGGTTGAGGAAGGGACTTCATTGTGCAAAGCAGAGAGAGCCGCTGGAGGAGTTCAAGTAAGATATGGTGGTGGGTTTGGAAGGACAAGGAGACCATCAGAGCCCATTACCCTTGCATATCTGATCGAGAACAAAGAACTGAAATAGGATAGTGCCAGCTTTGCTGTTGTTATGGGGCAAAGACTTTACTAACTTTGTTGCAAACTTTATTCCCAGGCTTCTTCAGCCTAGTTGGCTGTAAAGAATAAATTTTATAAACGAAAGGTGAAAAGAAGTGCAATGTCCAAGGGGCAGGAGTGATAAGAGATAAATGAAGAAATGGTTAGAAAGTTGAGTTGGGAGAACTTGCAGTCGACTGGCTGTGGAGGTAAGAGAGAAGGAGTGAAGGGTAACTTCCGGGCTCTTGTTTGGTGAGGGAGTGGGTGGCAGAGCCCTGACATGGGGACACAGGAAGGGGTGTGGGTCACCATCACCAGCCTTGGAGGAGACTGCTCCAGCCTTGGCAGAACCCTCTTAGCGTGACACCAGAGTCATTAGTCATTGGTTTGGTTTGCTGGACAGATGACCAGTCAAGTTCATCCTGTTGGAATTGGTCTTTCCCTTCTTGATTTTTGTGCAAGGTGAGGATTTTGGCTGCAGGATGAGGAAGAGAATCAAGCCTTGCTCAAAAACGTGACACCATCATTTGAAAAGTTGTCAGTTTACAGCAAGTGATAGATACATGGCCCAGAGGAAATTTCGCAGAAGTTGTTATTGCCGTGTGCGGAGACTAAGCCTCACTTCACGATCAGACTGGCCTGGCGGGCTTCTCTCCCTGCTTCAGAGGAAGGGAACCCGTCTGCTGCTCTTTGAGGGTGGTCATTGACACAATGGAATATGTAGTTGGCATAACAATTTTGCTTAATGGGCTGTACACTTTTTAACACAGGCAGCTCTTCGTGTAAATATTAGTCAGGAAAGAGTTTTTTTTTTTTTTTTAATGTTCAAGAGAAGCTGTTTTAGTTAAACAAAGGGCAGGGAGTTCCTTCCTGAATGGTTAAAGTCCTCCTGATTGTATTAGCAATGTGCTGAATACAAACTGCTCCTTGGCTACTTTCATGACATTTATCAGAATTCTTGTTAAATAGCATTTTCCCAAAAATGATGTGAGGAAAATCAAACAATGGAGCATACAGGTGATTAACCAGGAAAAACACAATGAATAGAAAAGTTTTTATGCTTCTTCACTTTGACATAAAGGGAAAAAATATACACTTTTCTCTTTAAAGATATAATTTGTAGGTAAAAACTCAGTTTCATTGTCACTATTATGTATGTTAACTTTTCATGCTCAATGCAATCTTTTAAAAAAGTAACATATTTTAAATAGATGCTTATATTATAGAACATTCAGACAATACAGGTAAGAACAAAGAAGAAAATACTCATCTCTCACAATTACTCCATCAGTTTTCTTTCCTTATATGAAGAGAACAGCATTCACCAGTTTGTTGCGGGGAGAACATGGTCTGTGACTGGAAGGAACATACAGATGGTTTGATCACTGGAGGCCATGAAGGATAAACTCAAATACAGATACCCAGTCTGCTGGGGGCCCCTAAGCAGAGATGAGTTGGAGGATGGAGGTGTGTCATTTTGTGCTTCAAGTTGCAATGAATGGAATCTGCACTTCCAGATTCACGGGATCAAAAGCTGAACTCTTCTATGTAAAAGAGGGGAGAGGATTCTGAGGTCTCTTTTGGGAAGGAGCAAGATGCCAAACTAGGAGGAGGAAAATAGGATCAAGAGAGGTGGCCATGGCAGGAGGGACAGGGAGATGAGAAATTTCTCAAAGCTGTAGTGTCTGGAGAGGACTTCTGGTTTAGTGTGAGATACATGGTGCATCCCGTGTCCTCTGAGACTCTTCCCCAAAAGCCAGGATATTCTTCATCAGTCACTAATGCTTTTGAGGGAGTAGGTTTTTTCTTCTTTAAACATAGGATCCTTGCTACCTGGCTATTTATTATGAGTCCCCCCAGTTACCGGTTCTTTTCTTTTCCACTATGGTTTATCTCAGGATATTGAATATAGTTCCCTGTGCTATACAGTAGGACCTTATTGTTTATCCATCTTATATATAATAGTTTGCATCTGCTAACCCCAAACTCTTAATCCATCCCCCCCTTCCCTCCCTCTTGGTGACCATAAGTCTGTTCTCTGTGAGTCTGTTTCATAGACAAGTTCATTTGAGTCATATTTTAGATTTTGCATGTAAGTGATATCATATAATATTTGTCTTTCTCTGTCTGGCTTACTTCATTTGGTATGATAATTTCTAAGTCCATCCATGTTGTTACAAATGGCATTATTCCATTCTTTCTTGTGGCTGAGTAGTATTTTATTGTGTGTGTGTATACACACACACATATATATATACACACACACATACATATACATATATATAATCACATCTTCTTTATCCATTCATCTGTTGTTGGATATTTAGGCTGTTTCCATGTCTTGGTTATTGTGAATAGTACTGCTATGAATTTAGGGCTGCATGTAGCTTTTTGAATCATAGTTTTGTCTGAATATATGCCCAGGAATGGGATTGAAGGAGTAGATGGCACCCATTTGCCTGTTTGTTGAAGGAAGTCCAAGCTAACTAGCGTTAACATTCCCTAATGCAGTGGCCAGAGAGAATCAGTCAATGCTTCCCATTTTTCACTCCAGAATTATGTTTTGTATTTTGTCTTAAGTAGGCATTTTCTTTCTACCTAAAATGAAGAAGTAGAGTTGATCCCCACCCATTTTTCTCTTTTTCTACGTGATTGATGTGGTCAACTTCCGGAGAGTGTGACCTCAACAGAATGCACATCACTGCAAAGTGGATTTCAACTCTTGCAAAAGAGGTTGGGATTTCATGAAAGTTTGCAAGTGGTATTGGAAGAACTACTCAAAACATCTGCCAAGTCACTGACACATGAGGACCTGGCTGCATTAGAGCAGTTGGTAATAGAAACCAACAAAGAGGACCTCAGATGTTGCATCAATGAGTGTGACTTTACTATCAAAGAATTAGGGAAGGCTCCTGGGGAAAGGGATGAAACACTTGAACTGGGCAAAAGCACCCAACTAGCTTTCTGGATTCACTGTGAAACTCAAGAGTGCAGCAAAGCACATCATAGATCTACCTAGGATTAACTCTGTTCTTTCTGAAAATTGGTGCATGGATAGTTTTAACCTACATCATGTAGGGCTGGCTTCCCTGGTGGCTCAGGTGGTAAAGAATCCACCTGCAATGCAGGAGATCTAGGCTTGATCTCTGGGTCAGGAAGTTCCTCTGGAGAAGGGAATGGCAACCGACTCCAGTATTCTTGCCTGGAGGATTCCATGGACAGAGGAGCCTGGCCGGCTACAGTCCATGGGGGTTGCAGAGTTGGACATGAACTTTGTTAGATTTATGAACAGATTATGAACGACTAGCACTTTGCTTTCGTTAAGTGTTAAATAAACTTGTTTTTGCCTTTGTTAGTTTAGTTTTCCCAGATAAAGTTTGAGTCAAACCTCATTTTCAGACTCTTGACTATAAAAATTTTAGCTCATAATAGAAAATCTAAAACATGAACGAATATAGAGGTAATAGTGTAATAACTTCCCTTGTATCCATTATCCAGCTTGAATAGTTAAGTCCCCTACATACAAACCTTCAGGTTGCAAATGTTCAAATGTGTATTCCATCAACGTCAGGCATGAGTGAAACTGCATCTCGCCCTCCGTCTCCTATTGCTGATGACCCTTCAGCTCTACCATCTCCCACCTCCTCTCCCTCCTCCAGTCAGTAACTCTTCTTGCCTGTCCACTCGATGCCAGCCCTGTGTGCCAGCTGTTGTATTCTAGTACTGTACTTCAAGGTACTGTACTGGCAGATTAAAAATGTTTTCCTTGTTTGTTTTTTATGTATTATTTGTGTGAAAAGTATTGTAAACCTATTACAGTACAGTACTGTATAGCCGAACATGTTAGTTGGGTAGGTTAGTTGTTAGTTGTTGGATTTATGAATAGAGTAGACTTATGAACATGCTCTTGGAATGGAACTGGTTCAGTTGTAGAGGGCTTAACTGTATACATATAATACACTCACTCTACTCTCCTCATCCCCAACTCTGTATCCTCTTGCCAATGAAAAATTAATCAGTTGATCTAGGAAAGAAACAGGAAATTTTACTTGAGCCAAATACATGTATATATTTGTATGCACATATATACATATGTGTGTGTGTGTGTGTGCTCAGTCTTGTCTGACTCTTTGTGACCCCATGGACTGTAGCCCGCCAGGCTCCTCTGCCCAAGGGATTCTCCAGGCAGGAATACTGGAATGGATTGCTATTTCCTTCTCCAGGAGATCTTGACCCAGGGATCAAACCCACGTCTCCTGTGTCTCCTGTATTGGCAGGCAGATTTTTTACCACTGCATCACCATGGAGTATAAAACATGTAAATCATATCTGCACAGCTTGTAAATTTCCACCAATTTAAAATTATATTTATTAATCATACAAACCAAGAGATGCAGTATCACCAGCACCCCAGAGGCATGCTTGGGCTCACTCCAATCACTTTCCTCCCAAAGGAATGACCATCCTGACTTTTAGCACTGTACACGAGGGCCGCACAGCCAATTTTGTCCCCTCCCAGCCCACTCCACCCTCCTCTGCCCAACTCTGTATCTTCTTGCTAACAAAAAATTAATCAGGTGGCCTAGGAAAGAAATGGAAATTTTTACTTGAGCCATATTGAGGATTCTAATCCAGGAAGAGCCTCTCAGAAAGGTTTGAGAACTGTTCCACCCATTAGAGGTCAAAGCACAGTTGTCTGAGTTTTTGGAGACCGAGGGCGGCACATTGGATGACATGTGATTGACAGTTTACACAGCCCAGATCTGTAAGTACAAAGTGATGGGTCATTGCGGCCCCTACAATATGGAGGAGGAATGTTTTCTTTAAGGAGTTGTCTTGTTGGTGCCGGGAGAAGGTTGCCCTTTGCGGTTAAACAGGTATTTCTGCTGATGGGGGAGTCTGCCTGATGCATAACGCAGATACAAAATGCACAATGTGGGGAGAGAGTGGGCCAAAGGGCAGAGAAAATTCTTTCATGTTTAAATTTTTCTTGTCTTGCCATAAAAATGAATTTTATTTCATGCTACCATTTCATCTGAAAATATTTCAGTATGTAAGTCTAAAACACAGAGACCTAAAATATAAGCATGATGCCATAATAACATTTTAAAGCTTAACCATAATAACTGGCAGCAAATATCCTGAAGATAGAAATTTCCTTGCTTGTCTCATAGGCGTGTGTATTCAGTTGTGTCTGACTCTTTGCAGCCCCATGGATTGTAACCCACCAGGCTCCTCTGTCCATAGAATTTTCAGGCAAGAATACTGGAGTGGGTTGCCATTACCTCCTCCAGGGGATCTTCCCGACCCAGGGATCAAACCCAAGTCTCTGGTGTCTCCTGCTTTGGCAGGAGAATTCTTTACCACTGCGCAACCAGGGAAGTCCTGGTTTGTCTCAAAGGTTTAAGATATTGGAAGTTGCTTGAATTATGATCTAAATAAGATCCACAGGGGTTCGGAAATGTTTTTTTAACCTGAAGGTTCCCCTTCTCCCTTTCCCAGTTCCTAGCACTTTCCCCTCCTGTTTTCTCTCTTCCTCACTGAAATGTTATTTTATTTTTTTGGTTGTTGAACTGGATATTTATTCTACAGAACTTCCCATGGTCTGACCTTCATCACTGCATGCTGTGGTGGTGTTTATTACCTCTTTCTGTCTCATTTTGATTCTGTAACTTGGTAGTTGTTGGGTTTGATCCGATTCAATTTTGATATTTTGGCAAGAATCCTTCATAGGTGGAGTGGAGTTCTTCTAGACACACAAGGCTGGTTGTCTCCTGGTTGTGATGTTTGCAGCCATAGATTATCATTGTTTAGACCCACTGTCATTATGGATTTGTAAAATGGTAATATTCTATTATTTCTTTTTCATTTATTAGACATAATGCTTCTAAAAAGAGAAAATTACCCTCATCAAAAATTTGATTACCCTGAGGGTCAGTTTATATAGGAAATGAAGAATAAACGCTCAATTTTTACCTTTTTATTTACAGCAAAATAAAAATGAGTTGGTGGCCTACTACCTTTGACAGGTGACTTTTGATTCCTGGGTCGGGAAGATATCCTGGAGAAGGGAGCGGCTATCCGTTCCAGTATTATTGCCTAGAGAATTCCATAGACAGAGGAGCCTGGTGGGCTGCAGTCCATGGGATCTCAAAGCCTTGGATACAACTGAGTGACTAACATTTGCACTTTCCCTTTTCATGAACTCTTGTCATGCTTTGAAACATTTTTTAAAAATGTAAACCTACTTAAAAATTAAAAAAATTTTTTTCCGATGTTGGGGGTCAAAAAGGGAGGGGGCGCCAACCTACAATATGTCTTGCCAACCTCTTAGAGACCTTGGCACTGGAATCCATCTTGGCTAAAAGATGTGCACATACATCAGGAAGGACTTTGAGTCAGATCAGAAATGCTCAACGAGCAAGATGATTGGCCAGAGGGAACCTAGAGAGCTGCCCTACAGAGACAATACAAGCCATCCTAAAAGCACGAAGTCCTCCAAGCCCACTCATCCGCATGTACTTTCTCCTGATAAACACTTAACCTGTTACACTACTCAGTCTTTTAGTTGAATTTTTAAATCCTTTTTATTTTAGATTGGAGTAGAGGTGATTACTCTTGCCTGGAAAATCCCATAGATGGAGGAGCCTGGTAGGCTGAAGTCTATGGGGTTGCAAAGAGTCGGACACGACTGAGTGACTTCACTTTCACTTTTCATTTTCATGCACTGGAGAAGGAAATGGCAACCCACTCCAGTGTTCTTGCCTGGAGAATCCCAGGGACGGGGGAGCCTGGTGGGCTGCCGTCTATGGGGTCGCACAGAGTCGGACACCACTGAAGCGACTTAGCAGCAGCAGCAGCAGAGGTGATTAACCATGTTTCAGGTGTATAGCAAGTGATTCAATTATACATATACATGCATCTATTTTTTTTCAAATTATTTTTCCATTTAGGTTCTTACATAATATTGAGCAGAGTTCCCGGTGCTACACAGTAAGTCCTTATTTTAAATATAGCAGTGTGTACATGTCCATCCCCAAATCCTGATCTATCTCTTCTCCCCCAACCTTCCCTCAGGTAATCGTAAGTTTGTTCTCTAAGTCTGTGAGTCTATTTCTGTTTGTAAATAAGCCAAGGGATCTATGTTGAATTTTTTTTCTCCAAAGAAGACAAGGACCAGGGAGAGACTTACATCACACCCAGAGGCCCTCATCGACTAGTGGCTAGGATTTGGCACTCTAAGTGCCACAGTCTGGGCTTGATTCCAGGATAGGGAACTGAGATCCAGATTTGAGCTGCTGTACCTCAAGCCCCACCCATCAATCAGAACTAGCTTGCAAGGCAGAGCAGCTGGAAGGCTTTGAATGGATGTTTCCGATTCTCTGCCAATCTGAAGATTTGAATCTCAAAGGTGGGCTTCCTGTGCCTTCCCTTTCTCTGGCAGGAGACCACCCCCTGCCAGAGAAAGTGATGGGGAAATGTTTGTAGAAGAGAGACTTCATTGCGATTTCATTTTCAAAAAGACTATGATTTACTGAGCTTGGACGATGTGCTTTTATCCATTACCCACTTATCTCTGGATATCACCTGGGTTTGATCCCTGGTCGAGAAGATCCTTTGGAGAAGGGAATGGCAATCCACTCCAGTATTCTTGACTGGAGAATCCCATGGATAGAGAAGCCTTTGTGGGCTACGGTCCAGGGGGTCACAAAGGGTCAGACACGACTGAGTAACTAACACACACCCACTTATCTCAGAAACATTGTGATGATATGAACTCAGATCCCTTTTTATAGAAGAAGAAAATGAGGTTAGCAAAGCCAGAAGCTCATCGGGACCACTTGGCTTGTCAGAAGCCTACAGGGCCTCTCATCTGTCTGTGTGGCTTCTAGGCAAAGTGGTTTCATATCCCCCTGTTCACAGCCCTCTGTGCTGGGCTTTCTGGGGCACAGAGCCCTGCCTGCTCCACAAGACACCTGCGACACCCTTTGAGGACCACATTTCAGGCTTCCTCTTGACATGATACCTCTCCCACCTCCCTCCCCCCAAGAAAGGAGGCCTTCTCGGACCCTCTACGTAAAATGGCAGCCCCCACTTCCTTGTCCTGCCCCCTTTCCTGGTTTTGCATCAGTGCCTTCTATATAAATATTTTGCATCAGTGCCTTCTATATAAATATTTTGCATATTTATTGTGTTTGTTGCTTGCCTGTCTCCCCATTAGAATTTATGCTCCACGGGAGCAGGGATTTCGGCCTGTTTTGTCCACTGCTGTGTCTCTGTGTAGAGTAGTCTCTCAGAGTGCACGCAGAGCTGTGTACCCAGGGCTCCGGGTTGTCTGCTACCTGTGTGGGTTGGAAATGCATCTAACCTTCAGGCGGACTCCCCATCAGCATTTTATCACGGTGATGCCTTCGGGGCCCGAATGATCTGCATTTCCCGGTTCCTACCAGGAGGTGGCAGTGTACTCGCTCAGCCGGAACCGGCTCTGCTGAGGTTTCCCTGATGCAGCAGCGGCTTGGTGCCTCTGGCCCAGGACTGCCCCCATTGCTGCTGCTGCTGCTGCTAAGTCACTTCAGTCGTGTCCGACTCTGTGCGACCCCATAGACGGCAGCCCATCAGGCTCCGCCGTCCCTGGGAGTCTCCAGGCAAACACACTGGAGTGGGTTGCCATTTTCTTCTCCAATGCGTGAAAGTGAAAAGTGAAAGTGAACTCGCTCAGTCGTGTCCGACCCCTCAGCGACCCCATGGACTACAGCCTTCCAGGCTCCTCTGTCCATGGGATTTTCCAGGCAAGAGTACTGGAGAGAGAATTCTCTGTCGATCTACGCCTGAAAGACCTGTCATAAAACCAGATGAAAAGCCCTTCTCTATTTATCCTGCTGAAGTCAGAACAAATCGTTAGTAACACTTAAACATAGATCACGGGGCCTGGTCAAGTATACATTGAAATTACCTGCAAGAAATTCTTGGGGGGCACTTTCATTTATCTTGGGATGTTTCTTCGTTGTGATTGTTTAAATATCTCCCCTCCCCCACCTTCCCAAACACCTCTATGCCAGTTGTTTACTGAGCTAAATTGAACAACTATTTCTTATGTGCCAGACAATTTGGGGAAAACATAGAAATTTTCTTTTGGGAAAATGTTCTTTGTTAAAAATTAAAAAGCAGAAAAATAAGAGCACAGTTCATGTAGCTTTCAACATGAGTAAATATATTTTGATGCTACTGCTGCTGCTGCTAAGTTGTTTCAGTTGTGTCTGACCCTGTGCGACCCCACAAGAGGGCAGCCCCTAGGCTGCCCCGTCCCTGGGATTCTCCAGGCAAGAACACTGGAGTGGGTTGCCATTTCCTTCTCCAATGCATGAAAGTGAAAAGTGAAAGTGAAGTTGCTCAGTCGTGTCCAACTCTTAGCGACCCCATGGACTGCAGCCTACCAGGCTCCTCCATCTATGGGATTTTCCAGGCAAGAGTACTGGAGTGGGATGCTAGGCATGTTTAATAATCATGCAAGAAGTATTACAGATTAAAGAGCAAGACAATTTAATAAACATTTCTTGGGCACCTCCTGTGTTTCTGGCACTAAGTTCAGTTCAGGGAAATAAAATAAGAATCAAAAAAGGTCATTGCTTCCAAGGAACCTAATCCCTAGTGAGAGTCAAAGATATTTGTACAATAAATTATGATACAAACAGAATAAAATATATGATAAAAAAATAAACTGAAAGTGTTCATAGACTATTCACCAAGATCTTTTCTTTTTTTTTTCCGTGCAGTCATGTCTGACTCTTTGTGACCCCATGGAATTCTCCAGGCCAGAATACCGGAGTGGGTAGGGAATCTTCCCAACCCAGGGATCAAACCCAGGTCTCCCACATTGCAGGCAGATTCTTTACCAGCTGAGCCACATGGGAAGCCCAAGAATACTGGAATGGGTAGCCTATCCCTTCTCTAGGGGATCTTCCAGACCAAGGAATTGAAAGTCATCTCTCAAAGATACTACGGGACCAACTCATTTTTATTATGCTGTAAATAACAAGGTAAAACTTGAGCATTTATTCTGTATTTTCTATATAAAGCAGAGTCTCCTGCATTACAGGTTGATTCTTTACCAGCTGAGCAATGAGGGAAGCTCGTTCACCAGGATAGACTGTATATATTCTGAGTCATACAGAGACTTCACTTGAGGTGAAAGAATAAACTTGGATCTGTTACAACTGATTGCTGTAAGAAAAACTAGTTCCTCATTGATATCAAAAGGTGTTATGTCATTAAAAACTTTGGTATGAATACAGTGATAAAATTAAAAACAGAAAAATTAGGATCTAAAAGAAAGTACTTAAGGATTCCAAGGCTAAAGTGTATGTATGTTTTGTGAGTCAATCAACTCCCAAAGAAGTCTATCAATAATAGATAGATGATGTTTTGCTGATGTTTTGATGATGGTATTTATGTAAATCTACAGTTATATATGTGGAGTTAATAAATAAATAAATATTGATTAAAAATAAAGTTGATACCAGCAATGTTGCACAGGAATGTAGAAGCTGGAAGAAATAATTTTGGTCAGGGAAATCAGAGAAGACTTCCTGGAAGAGGTGGCTTTTACACCATCCCTTGAAAGATGAGCAGGACTTTGGTAGAATGAGAATGGGAAAGAAGTGTATTCCAAGCTAAGACACAGGCAAAACCAGAAGCCCAGAAGTGTGATCATTTTGTGCTCTTGTGTATTTGGAGTGTGGGGCTGGGGTTAAATGTGGATTGTGTGGATCTAGGAATGTCCAGTTCCTAAACAGGCAGGAAGCCCAAAAAGGAAGAAAGAATAAAGGGGAAAAAAAGGGTCAAGGTCTGGCAAATAGATGCTTACTGTGGATTATGAGAACCAAGAAGTAAATCAGAACATGTGACAGCAGTGGCCCTCTTCCCACCTCCCAGTTCTTCCCATTTAAACAAAAATTCTTCCTTTACTTATTTTCGGCTGTGCTGGGTCTTTGTTGCCACACAGGCTTTTCTGTGGTTGCGGCAAGTGGGGGGTGCCCTCTAGTTGCGGTGTGTGGGCTCCTCACTGCGGTGGTCTCTCTTGTTTTGGAGCACGGGCTCTAGGGCGTGTGGGCTTCAGTAGTTCTGGCACATGAGATTCGTTGCCCTGCAACATGTGAAATCTTCCTGGGAGAGGGATCAAACCTGTGTCCCCTGCATTGGCAGGCAGAGTCTTAACCACTGGACTGCCAGGGAAGTCCTCCCTTCTTATTCCAGTTTTACTGGAAGAATAAAATGGAAATAGCAAAATATTATCCCTTCTTCTTCCACCTCTTGACTGTCTGGAAAGAGTAATTAATAACTAAAACTACAGGCAATGTTCTGTTGTTTGGATGTACAGTTTATCTCTCCATTCCCCTACTAGAGGGCATCTTGATTTCTTTCAAGTTTTTAAAATTATGAATAAAAGTAGTATAAACATTCATGTTCAGGTTTTTGTGTGGACATAAAAGTTCAGCCCTTCTGGGTAAATACCAAGGAGTTTGATTGCTGGATTGTATTGTAAGAGTACGTTAAGCTTTGTAAGAAACTGCCAACTGACTTCTGAAGTGTCTGTACTATTTTGCATTTTCACCAGCAATGAATGATAGTTCCTCTTGCTCTGCATCCTCACCAGCATGTCAGCGTTTTGAATTTTGGCCATTCTAATAGGTGTGTAGTGGTATTTCACTATTGTTTTCATTTGCAATTCCCTGATGACATAAGGTGTTGAACAATTTTTCATATATTTATTTGCCATTTATCTGTCTTTGGTAAGCTATATGTTCAAGTCTTTTATCTTTTTTAAAATTAAGGTTTTTTTTAATTGTTGATTTTTAAGAATTCTGTATATATTTTGGATAATAGTCATTTATCAGAGATGTCTTTTACAAATACATTATCTCAGTCTACAGATAGTCTTTTTCTTTTGACAGTGTTTTTCTCAGAGCAGTTTTTAATTTTAATGAGGTCCTGCTAACCAATTATTTATTTCATGGATTGGGCTTTTGGTGTTATATCTAAAAAAATCATCAGCTTACCCAGAGTTGTTTAGATTTTCTCCTACTTTTATAATTTTGCATTTTAAATATAGATCTGTGCATGAGAACAGACTTGTGGTTGCCAAGGGGGAGGGGGTGATGGTTTGGAAGTTTGGGGGTAACGGATGCAAACTCTTATATGTAGAATGGATAAGCAACACATTTCTACTGTATAGCATAGGGAATTATATTCAATACCCCATGATAAGCCATACTAGAGAATAATATGAAAATGAATGTATATTTATGTATAATTGAGTCACTTTGCTATACAATAGAAATTAACACAAAGTTGTAAATCAACTGTACTTGAATAAAAAATAAACAGAGGTATATGATCCATTTGAATTAATTTTTGTGAAGTGTGTGAGGGTGTGACAGAGATCTAGATTCATATTTTTGCACTTGAATGTCCAATTTTTCTAGCAACATTTGTTGAAAAGATTGTGTTTGTCTGTACTGCTCAATACATGAATGTGGGTCTATTTCTGGGCTCTCAGTTCTGTCCCATTGATATATTTGTGTCTTGAATTCAAGTAGCTACCATCCTTCAACTTTGTTCTCCTTCAGTATTTGGTTGGCTATTCTGAATCCTTTGCTTCTCCATACAAAGTTTAGAATCAAGTTGTCAATATCCATAAGATAACTCTCTGAGATTTTTATTGGGATTGCATTCAATCTTTAGACCAAGTTGGGAAGAATAGACATCTTGACAGCATTGACTCTTTTTGTTCATGAACATGGAATATTTCTCCAGTTATTTAGTTATTCTTTGGCCTGTTTAATCAGAGTTTTGTAGTGTTTTCAAATAGATTTTGTATGTATTGCTATATTTATACCTAAGTATTTCATTTTTAGATGCTAATGTAAATGGTATTGTGTTTTTAAATTCAAATTTGATTTGTTCATTACTGGTATGTAGAAACTGACTTTTATATATCAATCTTACATCCTTCGGCTTCGCTGTAACTATTTGTTAGTCTAAGGAATTTGTTGTTGTTGTTGACTCCTTTGGAATATATAGACAATCCTGTCATCTACAAAGACTGTTGTTTTCCTTTCCTGTCCAGTCCATACACTTTTTGTTTCTCTTTCTTGTCTCATTGCACTGGCCAGAATTCTAGTATGATGTTGAAAAGGAGTAATGAGAAGGGATACCCTTTTCTTGTCTCTGGTGGAGCCATTTTTAAGATTTCATTTTTATACTGTTCATTGCAAATGTATAGAAATACACTTGATTTTTGTATACTGGTCTTGTATCCTGACCACTCCATATGCAGTCTTCACATTTATCATTTTAATGGTTGCACACAATTTCATCAAGTAATACCCTATAATTTCCTTAATCTTCTCAACCGGTTAGATTTATATGCTGTTTATAAGGTTCTCATGTTTATAAACACTCCTGCTGGAAATAATTTTGCACATCCAACTATTTTCTTTGTAATTATTTCTTTAGACTAAAGGGTTAAAGGGAATGGATATTTTGTATGTTTCAAATTTTTATTGCCAAATTGGCCTTCAATGGAGTGTTAAAGCCTGAAGCTGATGCATACATGTGCTTATTACCTACAGCTCATCTAGCATCTCATGACAGCTTATCCAGTCTACCACAGTACAGCTGTTTTGTGAGATCACCAAAATATGAATAAGTTAGAAGGAACAGATGGCCCTTTGGCATGATGGTGTCCTGTTTTGTGTTGCGTCACTTTGACTTCCTTTAACTGTCGCCATTAATTCTCTTGTAGACATGCACAAGGCTACTGACTTGGTGAGAAAGGTGGGTATAAGCCTTTGGGAATCACCATCACTCCCATCAGAGCTAGAAACACGTCTTGGAGCACCCGCCCCATTGATGGTAAGTTGGTATCATCCTCTGCGTTGCACAAAGCAAATGACTGTCATCAAAATCATCAACATGGATGGTGCTTATCCCTCGCTCACTATGTACAGGGAACTGTGTTATGCGCCTAACATCTCCTTTAGTCTTCACAACCCTGTGAGGTAGGTAATGTTAATATTCCCATTTCATAGGTGAGTTAACTAAGTCTTTGAGAGAGTAAATAACCATTCAAGCTCTCTCCAGTAATAAGTATTGAACCAAGGGTTGAAGGTAGGTTTGTGTGGTCAGCGTCCTTGCACTAAAGCATCATGACGTATCTGAGGAACTGAAAGACTGCTTTGCAGAGATAATAGCAATAGTTTTATAAAGATACTAACATCTAAATCATTTGCTCCACCTCAAAAATAGCTCTGAGACATCACAGCACTGCAATGAAATGTTTAACCACCAAGTAAACAGCTTCAGACCAGCAGATGAAATAATTTGATTGTCCAGTTAACTTTCAGGGAAACTGGCCAGGTCTGCCTGTGGTCCACTCTGGCCATACGAGCTGGCCTTTCTGTTCACAAGTTCTGCACCTGTTTGGTATGCTAAGTCACTTCAGTCGTGTTCAACTCTGTGTGACCCCATAGACGGCAGCCCACCAGGCTCCCCTGTCCCTGGGATTCTCCAGGCAAGAACACTGGAGTGGGTTGCCATTTCCTTCTCCAGTGCAGGAAAGTGAAAAGTGAAAGTGAAGTTGCTCAGTCATGTCTGACCCTCAGCGACCCAATGGACTGCAGCCCCCCAGGCTCCTCTGTCCATGGAATTTTCCAGGCAAGAGTACTGGAGTGGGGTGCCATTCTGCTTTCAAACCCTTCCTTTCCTTGTGCCAGCTCCCTCACAGATACAAAAATAATAGCTTTCTAGTAGGCTCCAAAACCTCCTGCTTTTCATATAAGATGTGGAAATGATAAGACCATGCAGAAAAGTTGATGAAACTAGCGCTGAAATTTAGTAATGTTTCTAAAAATAGAGCTCTGAAAGATTTAACATTATAAGTCACTGTGATCCCCAGAGAAAAAGTGATGGTGGTGGAGGTGTCTTCCAGTAAGTGTGAAAGTGTTTTTTTCTTACCCCCTCAAGAACATTTTCCTTTGTAATGTGGGGTCGCCTGGCATTTTTCAAAGGACACAGATAGTGCTAGTGAATTCAGATGACAGTGAAGTTGTGGGGGGGGGGGGGTGGGGACCCTGGGGCAGTGATGGCAGGAACTTAGGATCAGGTCCTGACTCTGTTGGGTGACCTTGGACAGATCATGAGCCTCTGGGTTTAGTTTGCTTGTATGTGAAATAGGAGGTCACAATACCTTGCATCACAGAACTGCTGTGAAAAACAGCTCTAAGTGAGATACTATTTGGAAAAGAACTTTGGAAATAACAGAATTACCCAAATGTCAAGTAGCGGTTGCACCACCACTTTCAGCTTGTTTGAGTTGAGAGAGATTCAATCAGCTGAAGTGCCAGGGGCAAAGATCCTGTGTTTAATTTGATTTTCTGATATTTTCCAAGATTCAGTTAAAAGTTCTTACTGACACAAACCTTCTTAGAGATTTTTCCAAGCTTCACGTGGCCTCTTGCTTGTTTTATCCTTCTCCACTATGCTGAACGAACTTCCTCTTTAGTTAATGTGGTGTCTACCAGGTTTCTCTTTCATAAAGTTTCAAATTTCTCCTTTCTGATTAAAAAGTAATTTGTGGGGAGATACTTTGAGACTGCATAAGTATCCTGTTCCTATCAAGCCTTAACCGTTTGTTTTAATGGATTCTGATTCCCTTGTTCCTTCTACATCCCTTGGTGACTCTACTATAAGAAAGGGCTATCTCTTTCCCCCATTTATTATTATTATTTTTTATTGTGTGTGTGTGCTCAGTTGTGTCTAACTCTTTGTGGCCCCATGGACTGCAGCCTTCCAGGCTCCTCTGCCTGTCAGGCTCTTCTGTCCTTGGAACTTTCCAGGCAAGAATATTGGAGTGGGTTGCCGTTTCCTACTCTAGGGGATCTTCCCAACCCAGAGATGGAACCCACATCTCTGGCATCTCCTGCATTGTCAGGTGGATTCTTTACCAGTAGTGCTACTTGGGAAGCCCATTTTGTTTATGAAAACTCACAAACTCATGGATTGTCATTCAGTGCAATGGGGCATAATCTATCATTACCATTACTTTGATGGTCAGTTGTCTCCACTTTGACCAGAGGCAGGGGTTTAAGGGTGGCCAAGATTGTTTTTGGAGAAGGCAATGGCACCCCACTCCAGTACTCTTGCCTGGAAAATCCCATGGATGGAGCCTGGTAGGCTGCAGTCCATGGGGTCACTAAGAGTCGGACACGACTGAGTGACTTCACTTTCACTTTTCACTTTCATGCATTGGAGAAGGAAATGGCAACCCACTCCAGTGTTCTTGCCTGGAGAATCTCAGGGACTGGGGAGCCTGATGGGCTGCGGTCTATGGGGTTGCACAGAGTCAGACACGACTGAAATGACTTAGCAGCAGCAGCAGGATTGTTTTAATCAGGTATGGTGGGATGTACAGATATGACAATGACTATCATGAAAGGAGACCTGTGTCTTCCTCATGGATCCCTAGACATGGGAGGATGCTCACGAGACCATGTGGGGAAGCACCATACAGGGCCAGTCAGGAGACAGAGGAAGTGGGGGAAGAATGTGGGAGCCTTTATTATCATTTCCACAGGAAGGAATGGGTGAGGTGCGGTGGGTAGGGTCAGGATGGGCCGGTTTCACCCTTTCAGCAGGCTCTGAGCCCCAAGGACTGCCCTTCCTTGTCGAGAGCCTGGCCTTGGGGTGATTCAGGCAGGAGAATAGGGACCCTGACGCTGAGAGCCCAATAGAGGATGTGGTTGGGGTATGGGCTCCAGAATGGTTGATTTGCATAAGAAATGGTTGATTTTCATATGATTGCATATGAAAAACAGGCTCTGGAGGAGTTATTGACTATCTCTAGGAATTAGCTAATCCTGGGAGGGACAGTCCCTCCAAAGTCAGCAAGGCCACAGATGTCAGTGCACCAACTACAGAAACAGGGAAATGGCTCTTACAGGGAATCCCAAGCTAGCATCTATATCCTTTTGACATATCCCTGCCATTCTCTTGAGTTTTCCTTATTTTCTGGCACAAGAAGTCTGCCCTTCTTGTTTTGATATGAAGATCCATTTTGTCTGGCTTGTGAGCTTAGAATTGTTTTAACTTTCAAAAATCCAAAAGGAGAAAAACCAACAACCCTTAATTTCAAGTTCCGTGTTGTTGTGTCACTCAGTTGTGTCCAACTCTTCTCAACACGATGGACTGCAGCACACTGGGCTTCCCTGTCCTCCACTACCTCCTGGAGTTTGCTCAGACTCATTGAGTTGGTGATGCCATCCAACCATCTCAAGCTCCTAAAGGATTTCTAAATTCTGGCAACTGTGGGTTGGAGGTAGGCAGTCTTGTCTCCTCTGAGGATGTGGGTCTCGGATGCCAGAGAAAGGATCTAGGAAAAACTATGGGAGCATTAAGTCTCTGTGATCCTGTGTTTTCCTCATGGGTCGCCTCATTATTTCATCTATAGGGCATCTTAGGGAGCAAACTGGTTCTACTCCACTGGGTCTGGACCTAGTCTTTTCTTGGGAGTTTGGGCAAAGTCGTATTTAGGTCTGGAGATGTTGACCTACTGGATAGGACACTGGTTCATTAGACTGTGTTTGCGGGGAGCCCTCAAAGTGGGGAAGCAATTATAGTATATTAACACATGTATATGGAATCTAGAAAGATGGTTCTGATGAACCTGTTTGCAAGGGCAGCCATGGAGACACGGACATAGAGACCAGACCTTGGAACACGGCAGGGGTGGGGGGAGGAAGGAGCGGGCGGGATGTAAGGAGAGCGTAACATGGAAACGTACACTCCATATGTAAAATAGATAGCCAGTGGGAATTTGCTGTGTGACTCAGGGAGCTCAAACCTGGGCTCTGTAACAATCTAGAGGGGATGGATGGGGAGGGAGGTGAGAGGGAGGTTCAAGAGGGAGGGGACACATGTATACCTATGGCTGATTCACGCTGATGCTTGGCAGAAACCAACACAATGTTGTAGGACAATCATCCTTCAATTAAAAATAAATAAATTAAATTATATATTAAAAAAGGAGGGAGGGGGGAACCAGTACTGAGATCTAATGTGAAAGCGACAGCCATTGAGCTAGACCCGAGATCACATCAATTATGGGTGGACAGCCTGACTTCTTGTTTCTCCAAGTATGGAGCACAGACTAGCAACCCTGGCACCCTCCAGAAACTTGGTAGAAATGCAGACTCTTGGGCTCTGCCCCAGACTTGCTGAATCAGAATCCTTGTTTGAACATGATCCTGGAGGTTCCTGGGTGTCTTACAGTTTGAGGAACACTACTCCAACAGCCCAAACTACTGATCTAGAGCTTTGGGAGTGACAGGAGAGCGAGTCTGTTCTGACAACCAGGTGAAGAAACCCAGCAGAACCTTTGAATCTTTCCACCTGGCTTCAGAAGGGTCCCCAGCACCAAAAGCAGAGGAAGAATGGAGGGGAAATGAAAGAACTATCATTCTGTGTCATGTGGAGTCTGTTCAAGGTGCTGGGCACTTTGTTTTCTTAAAATAGATTCCTATAAAACCACATACAATCCTGTTCATAAAAGCATGTGGGGATAGGATTAGTGCTCTTAGAGAATAGACCCCAGAGAGCTGCCTGCCCCTGCCACCACTTGAAGACACAGCAGGAGATTCCATCTAGGAACCAGGAAGCTGGTCCTTGCTAGACCCCCAATCTGCTGACACATTGACCTCGGACTGCCCAGCCCTGAGGACCGTGAGAAACAGATGCTTGTTTAAGTCGCCAGTTTGCCATTCTTTTGTTATAACAGCCCAAGGTAGATTGCGCATCTCACCCGCAACACAGTCGTGTTTCTGGAGGTCAGTGGTGGTGGCCATTGAGGCAGGACCTCCTCCCTGGGCCTCACCCATGTACAGTGGGGAAGATGTCTGTAAAATCAAACCACCTCTCTCTTCTTCCAGATGAAAGTTTCTCAGTCATGTCTGACTCTTTGCCACCCCATGGACTGTAGCCCACTAGGCTCCGCTGTCCATGGAATTCTCCAGCGAGAATACTAGAGTGGGTGGCTATGCCCTTCTCCAGGGGATCTTCCCAACCCATGGATCAAACCCAGCTCTCCCACATTGCAGGCAGATTCTTTACTGTTTGAATCACCAGGGAAGCCCTTCTTCCAGAGCCTTAGGACAAATCATGCCTTTGGGGCCAGACAGTGGACATCCTCACCAGGCGATTTGGCCCTGGGGAAGCTTGGTGAGGGATTAGCTTTTGGAAACTTCTTCTCATTTGTCTAGGCTGAGATCCCTTTTAACAATTGGGTCACCCAACCCAAGTATAATTTGTACGAGTCAGAAAAACCCTTGGTGTCCCCCAACTCATGAAGTACACCTGCTTTGCAAAAACAGCTTCATCGTTCTTAGGTTGTGGAGATTCCATCTTTCCTGCTAAACCCATGTTTGTCTCACTCTCCCCACCAGGGCCCCTGCCTCCCCGTGCTATGTCATCTGCTTCCACCTGCCAGTCTCACAGGATGCTGTCCCCTCTGCAGCACGCATGGCTCAGTTCTGCAAGTCTGTGGTTTCCCACCACTACCCAAGAGGAAAAGGAACAGGGTCCGGCAGATGACACTTCACCCCACATCCACTTGGTCTGTTCTGTCCAGTGGACTTTCCACAAAACTTTGGCTTGTTTTTCTTTCAGTTGCCCTGTCTACCAGCCAGGGCTCCTTCATGACCTTGTAGCATGGATTCCTGCTCGCCTTAATGGGTCTTTGTGAAACACAATACAGAACAAGAATTCTTTCATTTATCCTGCATTCTTTCTCTGCTCTTAGCACTGGTGAACTTTCTGAAGCCGGGTGGAAAGATTCAAAAGTTCTACTGGATTTCTTCACCAGGTTGTCAGAAATGGAAACTTCTGGGTGGACCCGGGTGCTCTTGTTAGTTTTTGAAACTCTAGTAAATTCCAGCGTGACCCTGCCTTCCTGGCCGTGATGGCAGCAAGGACTCTTATCTAGATTCCAGGGGCCATGAAGCCAGAGATGGATCTAGAAGGTAGAAGGATGGTCTAGGGAGTTACAAAAAGCAGATATCCTGGAGCAGTGATACAGGTGGGGCATGGAGCCTTTGGAGCCCGGGCACGGAGCTCTGCGTAGGGGGTGGAGGGGGAAACATCTGCCCTGGCTGCCCCAGGGGTCTTTCTCAGTTGGGGAGAGAGCAGGTGGTTCCCTGAGGCCCGAGCTGGAGGGAAGGTAAGTTCAGGTTAGTGGGGAGTGCTAGGGGACTCCCCTGGGGGCTGCACTCAAAGCTGGCTGCTGCTTTGTTATTTTCATTCATTGGTTTTGTTTTAGATTCCACGGAATAGAAACAGACTCACAGATGCAGAGAACAAACTAGTGGTTTTCCCAGGGGAGGTGGGGAAAGGGGCTGATCAGGGAGGGGGATTTAGAGGTAAAGCTGCTGTGCTGTGCTTCGCTTAGTCACTCAGTCGCGTCCGACTCTTTGTGACCCCATGGACTGTAGCCCACAGGCTCCTCTGTCTGTGGGAATTCTCCAGGCAAGAATACTGGAGTGGGTTGTCATGCCCTCCTACAAACTACTAGGTATAAAATAAATAGGTAACAAACAAGTAATGTATAGCACAGGGAATATAGCCAATATTGTATAACTGTATTTGAGGTATATAATCTATAAAAATATCAAATCACTATATTGTATACTTGAAACTATGTAACATTATAAATCAACTAGGCTTCAATTACAAAATAGGAAAAACTGGTTGTTGCTGGGAACCAGGCCTGATGCCAGAGGTGCCTTGAGAGGGGTCCCTGCAGCCTCTGGGACCCTTGCAGAGAAGGGCTGGCTCCTGGGAGTACATGTGGCAGGGGGCACAGCCCAGGAGACCCCTGAGGGCTGAAGGCTGGGAATACCAGTTGTGACAGGGGCTAATCAGACCCAGAGCCCCTGTTTGATAATAGGGTACTTGTTAAAAACTCTTTTTCTATCTCAAAATGAATGGTTAATAGAACCTCCTTCACTCGAAGCTCATTTTTACGTCTACAAGATGGATGATACCATGGATGGTATCAATGCCCCTCTGCTCAAAGCCACCAGGAATTCACCTGCTCCCACGTGGATGGACAGAGGTACTTAGTGTGGGTGACTCATTGACTGTAGTGTAGACTCAACATGATTAATGAGATTTTACAAAATTGCCAACAACTCTTAGCAAAGTAAAAAATAGCACAGAAAACTATCTTCCTTTGATTAGCAACAACATGTACTAGAACATCCAGAGTATTTGTAACCATGTGGAAAATGCTCGCACTTGTGTGTGAAATGGAATTATGTTCCGGGCTGGGCAATGCTGGGTTTGTCAGTTTCATGAATGTTCAGTTATTTGACAACCATACAGGGCCATGGGGTGATTTTAATGTCGAGGGGCTGAAGGGAGCAAAATAGTGTCTGGTACCCTAGACCATCATTTTTCATTACTGCTTCCCCTGTTGTTATGACAACCCCACCATCCCACCGCAGGGAGGAGGGGAGAGAGGGGCCATATTTTGTTGATCAGCTCTAGGAACCAAGTTATAGGTGTAGTGGTTTATATACATCTTTTAATAGAGATAAATTTGATGAATAATATTATGTAAGTCACAGGTGTATACTATAACAATTCACAAAATTTCAAGGTTATACTCTTTTTGTTATTGTTGTTGTGTAGTTGCTAAGTTATGTCTCTTTTGTGACCCCATGGACTGTAGCCCGCCAGGCTCCGCTGTCCATGGAATTTTCCAGGCAAGAATACTGGAGTGGATTGCCATTTCTTTCTTCAGGGGTTCTTCTTGACCCAGGGATTGAATCTGCATCTCCTGCATTTGCAGGCAGATTCTTTACCACTGAGTCGCCAGGGAAATTCCTTTTACATTTATTAAAAAATATTGACTACGTTGCCTGTGTTGTACAATAGACCCTCGTAACTTATCCGTTTTAAACCTTAGTGGTTGGTCCTTCGTAATCCTTCCCCTATTGTGCCCCTCCCGCCTCCCCTCTTTCCAATTGTAATCTCTACTTTGTTCTCTGTATTTTAAACTTTGTTTCTTTTTTGTTATATTCATTAGCTTTTCTTTATTCAAGCCTTGAAACGCCTTTAATTGGGGTGTATTCTAACAGTGGTTTTACAAATGGAGAAAGCGAGGTTCAGAGAGGGCAGGTAACTTGCTTTTAAACTCACACAGCCAGAGAGTAGAGGAGCCTGAATATGAGTTAAGTCTGTTTCAATTCACAGCTGAACATGAACAAAAAGGTGCAGACAGTGAAGACAGAGAGGCAGAGGACCTATCTGGTCAGATCTCCCCTGGAAGCTCAGTGAAAAGGAAAGGGTGTTTGGTTTGTCCCTTTACAGTTTTGGGCATGGCTTAGGAGCTGCTCTGCCTGGAGATGTGGAATTAACCAGGTGAGTTATTAGGATTCATCCCAACTCTATGAATTCTTTTGTTATGAAAGCTCCTTCGTTTTTTAAAAAAGAAATTTCAACAGTGAACATTTTGGATTGTCAAGTACACTTTTTTTCTCTGAATTGCATATTCAGTTCAGTTCAGTTCAGTTCAGTTGAATCACTCAGTCATGTACGACTCTTTTCGACCCCATGAATCGCAGCACGCCAGGCCTCCCTGTCCATTACCAACTCCCGGAGTTCACTCAGACTCATGTCCATCAAGTCGGTGATGCCATCCAGCCATCTCATCCTCTGTCGTCCCCTTCTCCTCCTGCCCCTAATCCCTCCCAGCATCAGAGTCTTTTCCAATGAGTCAACTCTTCGAATGAGGTGGCCAAAGTACTGGAGTTTCAGCTTTAGCATCATTCCTTCCAAAGAACACCCAGGGCTGATCTCCTTTAGAATGGACTGGTTGGATCTCCTTGCAGTCCATGGGACTCTCAAGAGTCTTCTCCAACACCACAGTTCAAAAGCATCAATTCTTCGGCGCTCAGCTTTCTTCACAGTCCAACTCTCACATCCACACATGAGTACTGGAAAAACCATAGCCTTGACTAGACAGACCTTTGTTGGCAAAGGAATGTCTCTGCTTTTTAATATGCTATCTAGGTTGGTCATAAATTTCCTTCCAAGGAGTAAGCATCTTTTAATTTCATGGCTGCAATCACCATCTGCAGTCATTTTGGAGCCCCCCCCAAAATAAAGTTTACACTGTTTCCACTGTTTCCCCATCTATTTCCCATGAAGTGATGGGACCAGATGCCATGATCTTAGTTTTCTGAATTTTTAGCTTTAAGCCAACTTTTTCACTCTCCTCTTTCACTTTCATCAAGAGGCTTTTTAGTTCCTCTTCACTTAGTAGGGTTTTAAGTGGGCAAACCATCAGGAGGACATTCATCCCTGAAACCAGAAGTTTGTCCTTTGGATCCTTGGCCCTGGTTTTACCAGGTCCATCACTGCGGCTGAGGAGCTGGCTGTCCTCAGGTGTGGCTGACCTTGGATGTGAGGACTGCTTCTTCCTTTGGGATATTGGTTCCAAGAGGCTTCTGGCCTCAGTGCCTTGTTCAGCACTCAGGTCTCTCTGGGGATGTGGACCCAGGTGGTCCCAGCCCAAGCTACTACACTACAGGCCTGCACTGGCGCAGAAACCCTGGTTCCAGCAATCCACACCCATCGCAGCAGAGATGTGGCCTCATTTAAGGACCTGTGATTCCCATGGTGGTTCCGCTGCAGTCAGTGCAATTCACCCAGCACCTCTAACACCTGCTCTGTGTCAGGCCCCAGTCCCTTAAGGCACTGACAGTGCCCAGAGCAGCCAGCCCAGGGGAGGAGACACCCACGCAAGGCTCTCCCACAAGTGTGCGGATCCAGGAAGTATCACTGACTTACAAACAGTAGGTCCAAAGGTTAGGAGCTGCTAGGCAAGTACAGAATAGTCAAAATGAACACTGCATTGAAATCTATCAGCAAACACCATTCAGGTTACAAAACTGAATTTGCCCCGCTTTTCTGGAGTCTATATATTCAGGGAATTTTAGAACTTAAGAGACTTAAGAAATCACCTATTGCATTGGCATGTATTGCTTAAAACAAGGCATCCATACTGGTGCTGTGACTGTGAACTAGCAAAAATGTATCCCAGGTAAGCTGTAGATCTGGTGTGGTTTCAGAATTCTAGGCAGAATTTGAATGGGATTTTTGTTAAGTGGTTGGTTATATGCAAGAATTCCTTGTCTTAGTTTTTTTCTTCATATTTTACCTGTATGCTCTTATGATGCTGTATTTTAACACATTATTGACTAGAGATGTTTCGATACGTTTTCAGAGAGTGATACAGTTAACATCACTGTCTGTAGGTGTTAGAGATTAAAATTGATCAAAGGTTCACTGTATAACTTACGATTGTCGTTACCATTCACATTTTGCTCTGTTGGGGTTTTGTTCTAACCTTATATATATTATAAACACAAGCTTATTGCCATAAAAATTTCAAAAATGATACACCACAAAATTTTGAGTGAAGAAGAATTTTTTGGTGAATTTTAAGCAGATACTTTCTCTAATTGTCTGAGCGACCTATATACTAGTGTCTCGAAAAATGATAGCTCTTCAGAATATAGTTCTGATTCAGACAATGTGAATATTAGACCAACAAAAAAACAAAAACCTTAGTGACTGATTCTGATACAGAGAGTGAAAATGAAACAGTGATGGAGACGACTTTGCAGATGTGGCAGTAACTAATATAATAACCTGCAAGTGTTAGTGAAAAAACTAATTTTTAGCCAGCCAAAATAAAAATCGCCTGCCACAGGTCTTATTTTCGACAGAAACCCCTCTGTCAATAATGAGTTTAAAAGTGATGTTTGCTTTGGAATCTTGAATCTGGTCCTTTTGAGTTTTTAATGGGCTCAACTTATTAAATCCGATCATTTTATCTTTGCTTTCCTAGGCTGCCATCTACAGGCCAATCAGGGTAATAACACCTTAGCAGAGAAGCTGGAGAGGAGGAAGGGGTTGCAGGGAGAGCAAAAATAATTGATTCTTCTTTCTCTGCTTTACTTTCTAAGGGATGCTTACACATATTATGTTTGTGTCTCTACACATATTTTGATTCTGGTGTTGAAAGTTTAAATGGTCTTTCTATGCTCTTCTCTGGCTTCCTCACTTTAACGTAACAGGAGGTCCCATTTGTCTCCAGTCCTGGAACCTTATTTAATTCATTAACTAAAATAATATAAAGACAATCAGCTTCTGGGGACACAGGAGCCTCAGGAGCCCAGACTGCAGTATTGAAGGCAGCTTCGTCTCTGGCCGCCTGCCCCCACGGCCCTCTGCTGATGGGAAGAAGGGGTCCCTTTGCATAATCTCAAACACTTAAAGTTGGAGGGGGCATTAGTGATTGTCTAGCAGTGATTCTGGTCTTCCCAGATGACTCAGTGGTAAAGAAGCTGCCTGCCAAGGCAGAAGACATGGGTTCCATCCCTGGGTTGGGAGGAGCCCCTGAAGAAGGAAATGGCTATCCTCTTCAGTATTCTTGCTTGGAAAATCCCATGGACAGAGGAGCCTGGCAGGCTACACACAGTCCATGGGGTCGCAGAGCTGGACACAACTTAGTAACTAAACAATAAACCAGTGATTCTAGCCTAGAAAACTAGGTTACTGTGGCTAGAATTGCTCCAGAACTGTAATTCTTGATGGTTGAACTTTTCCCCAAGTCCTGGGGAAAAAAATAATGAGTAGAATGTTCTCAACTTACAGTCTTCTCCCATGCAGTCTTCTTAAATCTTTTTATCTACTGCCCGTGTCTAACTGAACAGGCAACAAGACTTGAGATGGAGACTCTGGGGGTGGATGAATGGGGGTCAGCAGCTGCTCTCTTCCTCCTCCCCCCAAAACTCAAATAAAACGCAGAGATTTCAACCAGTCTAATAAGACTATGGAGATAAGATCTACTTTTCCTTTTTTTTTTTTCGCTTGAATTTTAAAACAATTTCTTATGATAAAATGAAATCTATCAGAACTCCATGAGGAGCTCACATGGCTGGCTGCACTTCAGGACTCAGGAGAATCTCTCAGCCCAAAGCCCTCATTTCACAGAGGAAGCAGCCCAGGCCCAGAAAGGTGAGGTGAGAGAGCAGAGCAACAGGGCTGGTAACTGGAAGAGCTGGGCCATTCTCCCATCAGCTCCCGTCACATCCGGTCCAGCCTGTGTCACATCCGGTCCAGCCTGTGTCACTTCTGGTCCAGCCTGTGCTGCTTCCAGGACTACAGACGAGTTCTCCCAGGTGAAAGTCCATCCATGCAAACATTCTCCTTTGACTGAGACATGCCATGTCCGGAAGCCATCTGTTCAGGTGTGCAGGGCGGCTGCCACTCGGGGCACTTTGTCCCCCCTCCCATTCCCCCACTCCCCCCCTTCCCCCTGCAGGGGGTGACTTGGTGACTTGTCCTAGTGGAAGGCTCTCCCTGCAGGGGAGTTTAGGTCATTCAGTGCTGCTTGGGAAGGCAGATGTATGGACCTGTCTAGGGTCCTGGGGCGGAGAGGGAGCACCCCCATGTAGGAAGGGTGGTGGGCTCTTCGTGTCCGACTCTTTGCAACCCTATGGACCATAGCCCACCAGGCTCCTCTGGCCATGGAATTTTCCAGGCAAGAATACTGGAGCAGGTTGCCATTTCCTTCTCCAGGGGATCTTCCCGACCCAGGAATCGAACCCAGGCCTCCCGCATTGCAGGCAGATTCTTAACTGAGTCACCAGGGAAGCCCCAGAGGGAAGACAAGGACCATCTTTTTCCTTAACTGTCACTAATGACCTCTGACCTCCATGTTGCTAAATTAGTGGCGGCTCTCAGCCTTCAGCTTGCTTGACCTCAGGGGCCTGTCACCCCCACTCACAGTCTTCACTTGGCTTCCCTCTCTTGTTTTCGCTGTCCCATTGGTCCTGCCTCTTCCATGCTGGGTCTCCCGCTGCTACCGACAGTCTGTCTTGGAATCCCTGGCCTCTTCCCTCTTTGTCCCCACTTGCTCCCTTGAGGTTTCACCTGCCCCCTGTCTGTAAACAGCATCCATATAGTAACTCCCAAATGTCTAGCCCAGCCCAGACCTCTCTCCCAAAGCACACATACGTGTATCCAACTCCCTACTGGATACCTTCACATGAATGCTCAGGAGACAGCAACCTGGATGTGTACAAATTCCCTCCATATCTGCCCCACCTACAACCTTCCCCCATCCCAGGCATCGGCAGCTGTACGAGTCCAGCTTCTTAGGCAAAATCTTTGACTCCTCTTCTCACATCTCACCTCCAATGCTCCAGGAATTCCAAAGGCTCTGCCTTCAACCTATGCTCTGAATCAGATCACTCCTTACCTCCTGGCTGCTTGCTGTTACCAGACTCAGGTTTGGCTACTTCCCGCTCTTGAGAAATTATTGTGAGTTGGAAAGGAAAGCCTGCTTCATTCAGGAGGCCAGAAACCTGGGAGAAGGTGAACTCCTGTCAGAAACCCAACTTCAAAGATTCTGCTCCAACATGAAAGTTTTTAAAGGGAGAATTGTTTGCGGGAGGGAATCAGAGTCTCCCTTATCTTCCACTGTCTGTAGACTTTCTTCTGATTGGTTGGTGGTAAGGTAAGAGGGTGATGCTCCAGGAATCTCGTACTTAGCATGCATTCACCATCCTCCACCTGGGTGGGGGCCTTAGTTCCTACAGAAGAACCCAAAGATATTGCTATGTGTATTTCTTGAGGAGGAGACAGAACCCTGTCCCATGACTGCACCATTTTTTTTTAAGGTTTGTATTTGCTTTTTTTTTTTAATTGAAGTATAGTTGATTTACAATGTCATGTTAGTTTCAGTTACATAAAATTATACACACACACACACACACATAAATGGGCTTACCTGGTGGCTCAGATGGTAAAGAATCTGCCTGCAATGCGGGAGACCTGGGTTTGATCCCTGGGTTGGGAAGGTCCCCTGGATGAGGGCATGGCAACCCACTCCATTATTCTTGCTTAGAGAATCCCCATGGACAGAGGAGCCTGGTGGGCTACAGTCCTTAGGGTGGCAAAGAGTCGGACGTGACTGGGGGACTAAGCACACCATAGCATATATTCAGATTCTTTTCCTTACAGGTTATTATAAAATATTGAGTAGAGTTCCCTGTGGTCTATAGTAGGTCCTTGTTGGTTATCTATTTGATACATAGTAAGGTTTGTATGTTAATCTGATCCTCCTAATGTATCCCTCCCCTACTCTCCCTTTGGTAGCCATAAATTTGTTTTCTATGTCTGTGGGTCCCTTTGTGCTTTGTAAATGAGTTCATTTGTGTAACTTTTTTTCAGACTCCACATGTGAGTGGTATCATATGATTATTTGTCTTTTTCTGTCTGATTTATTCACTTAGTATGATAATCTCCAGGTCCATCCATGTTGCTGCAAATGGCAATATTTCCTTCTTTTTAATAGCTTAGTAGCATTCCATTGTACATATGCACCGCATCTTCTTTATCTGCTGATGGACGTGAAGGTTGCTTTCATGTCTTGGCTATTGTAAATAGTGCTGCCATGAACATAAGGGTGCATGTATCTTTTCCAATTATAGTTTTCTCCGGCTAGATCCCAGGAGTGAGATTGCTAGATCTTACGGTAACTCTATTTTTAGTTTTTTTAAAGAACATCCATGCTGTTCTCTGCAGTGTCTGCACCCATTTGCATTCTTATCAGCAGTGTAGGAGGTTCCCCTTTCTCCGCACCCTCTCCAGCATTTATTATTTGTAGACTTTTTTGGGCAGACTTTTTGATGCACTTTGTTTCTTGTCAGCTCCTCCCTTGTCTCTGTATCCCCTCCCTTCCCTGATTAGCAACTGTGTGAACCTTCCCTTTGGAACTCAGGGAAGATCAAGGGGTCTGAATGAACTCTTATTTCCTCCAAGCAAGAAGTGGTGGTGCAGGGGTGGGGGAGACATGGAGAGGATTTGTGCTGGGACCCGCAGAGTCCCGCCATGTTTCACCCCAGCCCCCACCAGCCTCAGGCTGCCTGGATCACCGCGGGGCTTCCGCTCGGCCTCATTTCCACTTTTATTTCTCCCAGGGGTTTGTCTCCTGAGATGCTGACACCAAGGTGGCATTAAATGAGGGAAGATTTTGTGAGGGAATCTGCCCACGAGGAAACATCGGGAAAGGGAAGAGGACGCAGGGAAAGCCATGAAGCTGCCAAGTGAGTCAGCCCCCAGGTGAAGAGGAGAGGGAGATGGACAGATGCCAGGAGGACACTGGCTCTGAAGGTACGCATATCTCTGGCAACCCCCTCCCCGCTCCTGTCCTGCAGAGGGGTTCGTGTTTCCCAGACCAGTGTGTGCCTCGGAGCCCTTCTCTGCTTCGTCATTGGTCAGGAGCAGCCTTCAGAATCACAGCCTCAGCACAGAACTGGGTCTCACATTCTGGCAGTAATACAGATATATAAAAGAATATATATACCCATGCACGCACAATGGGTGTATACATATTCTTTTATATAACTGAAAATTCCCTTGTAGGTTATTATAAAAGATTGAGTTCCTTGTGCTCTACAGTTGCACAGTTTCACCCTCATGGAATGGGAGTCTGGGAGGCCCCCGCTAAACCACCACCCCACATGATCTTGTCCCACCCCGGGACTTTTCTCTTTGACTTTCACGCCCAAGTCGTCTTCCCATCACAGGTGAGAGGTAATCTCCCTGTGAGGCCTGCACCTGCCACTTGCTCCGCCTGGGTCGCTTTCCCTGAAGATTAGCTTGGCTTCGGTCCCTCATCAAACCCCTTCTCCACTTCCTGTTTCAGGGAGGCCGATCCCAGCTCCATGTTTTTAGTATGTCTACCTGCATCTCCCATACGTGCTCTACTGTGGCCCTTCATCTGTGTGTCCTCCCTTGTTTGTGACAGGCTGCGTAACTACTGACTTACTATGTCTGTTTTAATGGCCCGTGTCCCTCCCTGGAATGTCAGCTGCATGAGCACAGTGGTCTTGGTTTTGTGTATTAATATGATCCAAGTTCCCCGAACACTGTCATGCACATGCTGCTGCTGCTGCTGCTAAGTCGCTTCAGTCATGTCCGACTCTGTGCAACCCCATAGACGGCAGCCCACCAGGCCCCGCCATCCCTGGGATTCTCCAGGCAAGAACCCTGGACTGGGTTGCCATTTCCTCCTCCAATGCCTGAAAGTGAAAAGTGAAAGTGAAGTCGCTCAGTTGTGTCCGACTCTTAGCGACCCCATGGACTGCAGCCTACCAGGCTCCTCCGTCCATGGGATTTTCCAGGCAAGAGTACTGGAGTGGGGTGCCATTGCCTTTGGCTGAATGAGTGTTGCCTCTCACTTGCCCCTTTCTGTATATGTTTCTCTATCAGTTCCCTGTCTCTGCTGTTGGTTGAGGGTCAAAACTCGCTTCCAAGGCCCCATTCTGGGGGCAGGGCTGGTGGCCTCTACCATGCCCCCATGACCCCTGCCCCCTGGGCTTCAAGCGTTTGTAGCCTCCCCATCTCTTATCTTCTCCAGGTGGGTCTGCGTGGCCAAGAGGTCACAGCAGAAGTGATTTCCGAGGTCGTTTCCGAGGTTTCAGCATAGAGACATGGTGGCTTCTTTGTGCTGTCCCTCAGATCACCTACCCTGGGGGATGCCAGTTGCCATGTCATGAAAACACCTAGATGGCTCAGGAGAGGCCCACAGCGAAGGAACTGAGGCTTGGGGGTGCGTGGCCCCAGGAGGGACCCGTGTGTGGGGAGGCAGAGCCCCGGCCCAAGTCGAGCCTTCAGAAGAAGCGGCTCCAGCCCACACCTGCCCTGTGGGAAGTCCTGAACCCGTACATCCCTGCTGAACTGCTCTTGATGCCTGACCTTCAGAAAATGTGGGATATTATCCATGTCTGGGGTTCTAAGCGGCTAAGTTTTGGTAATTCGCTCGGGCATCAATAGATAACGAGTACACTGAGTATTAATATCATTCACTCGATTTCAGAGATAATGAACCTGAAACTCATAGAAACTGACCTGCCTAAGTTCCTGCACCACAGATGGAACAGGCAGGGCTTCACTCTCTGGAAGGGCCAGAGTCCACTAGTCCCCACAAATCACTTTCAGCTCTGCATTTTGTATGTTGGAGGTGAAAAGTCATGGCAGAGGGAGACTAGCATAGGCTTGTTAATTAAATCAGGAAGATGAGTTGTTGTTCAGTTGCTAAGTCATGTCCTACTCTTTGCGACCCCATGGACCACAGCACACCAGGCTTCCCTGTCCTTCACTGTTTCCCGGAGTTTGCTTAAACTCATGTCCATTGAGTCGGTGATGCTATCTAACCGTCTCATCCTCTGTCTCCCCCTTCTGCTCCTGCCCTCAGTCTTTCCCAGCATCAGCGTCTTTTCTTCGCATCAGGTTGCCAAAGTATTGGAGCTTCAGCTTCAACATCAGTCCTTCCAATGAATATTCAGACGAGGCTCAGCTACAAAAAACCAGAGAGTGGGTCACTAGGTAATGAGACCTCCAGAAGAGCTGAAAAACAGAACCACATGCCTGGGCGATCTGCATCCGTATCCTTTGGCTCAGAACGTCCAACCCCACGTCTGTCTAAAAAACGACATCAGGCCAGAGGAATGCGAAAGCTGTCTGCCCCACGAATTGTACCTCTTTACCCGTCTGTAATAAAGCCAACCTCGCATCCATTTCAACTTGGCCAGGCTTTCCATCAGGTTTGCGGCTGTGTTTGCTTGCAGTAACCAAGGCTTTAAAATCTCGGTGATGCAATCTTGCCCGCTGCACCTCTCATTTTAAAAATGCGTGGATGTGGCAAAGCAATTAAGTCATTTTGTTTCAGCTCCTGATTTGACTTCTCTGCTCCCCAACTCTTTCACAATATTCATTCCACTGAGTTAAAAAGAAACCTGGTTGGAACCGCCTTTTTATTACAGCGGTCAGCAGCTCCCCTTTGTTGTGCTTTATCTGTAGGATGGGGGCCAGGGTTTACCGGTTGATCAGTGAGAACTGGCGTGCATCACCCCCTCCTCCCCTGGAGTCTGGGCTCAGCGGGAGGCCACTGGGCCGTGGCAACTCCCCAATGACATTATTTCTATTAAATGACAGCCGAGGGTTTATGGGGTGTTTCTGGCCCTAGCTCAGTGGAACCAGCAGGGGTGGGGGCGGGGCTGCTTCCTGTCTCCTTACCTAGTGGTTCCTGCTTCACCAGGAAAGATCACAAGACTATTTGATGTCGGTTCTTGGAACAGCAGTCAGTTAATTAAAACTGCTGAGTGTTTGAACACATGGAAGGTGCGGGGCACATCATTGCCAGCGCATGCTGGTGTCAGACAGACAGAGGCCCTCAGAGGAGCAGGGGGGTGGGGGAGACAGACATACGGCAGCATCTTCTCCTGGACAAATGCCCCTGACTCTCCTGCCAGCGAGTCTCTCAACCTGAGAACTAACTGTGGAAACAAAGTGACCAGTTTGATTTCAGCTTTTCATCTTTCCCATCTGAAGGCAGCCTCACGGGAAGGGGAGAGGGGCAAACAGGACATCAGGGGTTCTGAGTGACCTCTGAACTTGGCCATTGTCATGACTAATGCTGTCCCCAAACGCACGTGTGTTAAGATTGTTGGAAATGGAGACACATGGTCACCGAATCGTGTCTTTTTTGAGAGACTCCTCTGTTTGGAGGCCTGGCTCCCTGTGCCAGACTGACCCCTGCATGTTGTCAGGCCCTGAAGGAGCCAGAAGGGACCAGTATACTGGTGCTTTCTTAGGTCTTGGGAGGTAGTAGGGTTTGTTCTCTGCTTGTTTATGCCACTCAATTCAAAGCTGTTTATTAAGTGGCCCTGGGACCTGCTATCAGCTATCTAGGTGCAGGGCCCTGAGGCTCCTGAAAATATAGATAAAGACATTAAGATGTCTCTGCATCGAGACAACAAAGATCCCACTTCCCTCCATGGCAGGGGCCGAACCCACTCCTGCCAAGGGCTTCATGGCCTGAGGTTTATGATATTCACAAACTAGAAAACTGTGGGTTTCTGTTGAGTAAATTGTAAGGATGTAGTCAATACTTCTTGTATTAAAATGGGCCTATTAAACATGGTCTGGCTTTAATGAAAGTCATCCAAATATATTTTCTACAATAATCAAGATTGTAGAATCTTGTATATAGGGCTTCCCTGGTGGCTCAGTTGGTAAAAAGTCTACCTGCAATGCAGGAGACCTGAATTTAATCACTGGGTCGGGAAAATCTCCTGGAGAAGGAAATGTCAACCCACTCCAGTATTCCTGCCTGGAGACTCCCATGGACAGAGGAGCCTGGCAGGCTATAGTCCATGGGGTTGCAAGACTCAGACATGACTTAGCAACTAAACCTACCTACCTATAAACACACACACACACACACACACACACACATACACATAGAGAGACTGTTTACTCTATGCCTGAATATCTTCACATGCATACAAATTCTCTGTTATAATTAGGTAGATGATTTATAAATCTAAGCATTAACCTCATGTTTGGAACAGGGCTATACTAGAATCACACTACCCAGTGTTCAGGCATGGAAATATGAAGACTCAACTGGGGAATAATGGGTAGATGGTGATCCCTGCCACTATTTCAGGTGCAGAAGGAAGACAGTCTTCACTTACATATCAACCACACTAGTGAGTGACTGCTTTGAACCGGCTGCACTTTATCAGATGCATTCATCTGCTGATGTCCAATTGCAAGGCTGGTTACTATTTCAAAGAAAGTTACATAAACACACTTAATCTGTATAATTCCTTCCCTTGCAGTCTGGAGATCTGAGAGGCTCAAGCTGGGGAATGGAGAAAACTTCTGTATAGTTCTCCCTTTTACTCAGTAAGCTGTATAGGTAAGAAGTGTGAGAATGAGCGAAGGCAGGAAGGGGCCCAGAGCACATGGCTTGTCTGGGATGGAGGGCATGAGGAAGTCAGTTTTTCCTCCTGGGCTTACAGCTAGCCTCTCTCTCCCTACTGGCTGTTTCCCTCCACCTATAAACACCATCAGATCATTTTCTCCCCATGGAAACAAACAAACAAAAAACCAAACCCAAAATAAAAATCACCAGAAATAAAACCTCCAGCCCTTCTTCCCCAGGGACCCTCAGTGCCCTCCTAGGACCACCCACCGCACATCTCTTCTCTTCTCACACATGCACCTTAAAGGACCCCTGTGTTGGGCCATCTCTCTTACTGTCACCCCGATCATCCCAGAGCAACTGTCAAGGGGCTTCTTCCTATTGAAAATCCAAGGGCCATTTTTCCATCTTCTTGGTGGCTTTCTTGCTTTGTCCTTTCATGTTTCTGGACACTCCCCTGCCCTGCTTCTGACCACGGTCCCCTGAGTTGCCCTCCTGACTCTGGGACCCTCTGCTCTTGCTGGACACCCACATCCCAGAGCCCGTCTGCTGCTCATAGTGCTTCTCACTTTACACCCAGTCCTGGGCCGTGTGTTTCCCACTTACAATCGGCTACAACCTGGGATGTCTGCCCAGTTACAATCTACAGTCTGAACGTCACTTCAAAGCTTAGATCTGAACATCCAGCTCCACCTGGAAGCACCATAGAAACCTCACATTAGCAAGTTCAAGGTGATTTCATGATCAGGGTAGGGACTATGTCCCGGTCATCTTTGTATCTCCAGCACTGAGCATACAGGAGGCACTCAGTAGTAAAGTAAGTCAGACAGAGAAGGAGAAATATCGTATCAGTCAGTCAGTCAGTTCAGTCGCTCAGTCATGTCCGACTCTTTGCAACCCCATGAATCGCAGCACTCCAGGCCTCCCTGTCCATCACCAACTCCCGGAGTTCACTCAGACTCACGTCCATCGAGTCGGTGATGCCATCCAGCCGTCTCATCCTCTGTCATCCCCTTCTCTTCCTGCCCCCAATTCCTCCCAGCATCAGGGTCTTTTCCAATGAGTCAACTCTTCGCATGAGGTGGCCAAAGTACTGGAGTTTCAGCTTTAGCATCATTCCTTCCAAAGAACACCCAGGGCTGATCTCCTTTAGAATGGACTGGTTGGATCTCCTTGCAGTCCAAGGGACTCTCAAGAGTCTTCTCCAACACCACAGTTCAAAAGCATCAATTCTTCAGCGCTCAGCTTTCTTCACAGTCCAACTCTCAAATCCATACATGACCACAGGAAAAACCATAGCCTTGACTAGATGGACCTTTGTCGGCAAAGTAATGTCTCTGCTTTTTAATATGCCATCTAGTTGGTCATAAGTTTCCTTCCAAGGAGTAAGCGTCTTTTAATTTCATGGCTGCAATCACCATCTACAGTCATTTTGGAGCCCCCCAAAATAAAGTCTGACACTATTTCCACTGTTTCCCCATCTATTTCCCATGAAGTGATGGGACCAGATGCCATTATCTTAGTTTTCTGAATGTTGAACTTTAAGTCAACTTTTTCACTCTTCTCTTTCACTTTCATCAAGAGGCTCTTTAGTTCCTCTTCACTTTCTGCCATAAGGGTGGTGTCTTCTGCATATCTGAGGTTATTAATATTTGTCCCGGCAATCTTGATTCCAGCTTGTGCTTCATCCAGCCCAGCGTTTCTCATGATGTACTCTGCATATAAGTTAAATATACGAAATACCGTATAACAAATCTTATATATGGAATCTAAAAAGAAATTATACAAATGAACTTCCTTACAAAACAGAAAGAGACTCACAGACTTAGAGAATGAACTTATAGTTGCCAGGAGGAAGGATGGGGTAAAGGGATAGTTAGGGAGTTTGGGATGGACATGAACACACTGCTGCTGCTATTGTTAAGTCGCTTCAGTCATGTCTGACTCTGTGCGACCCCATAGATGGCAGCCCACCGGGCTCCACCATCCCTGGGATCCTCCAGGCAAGAACAATGGAGTGGGTTGCCATTTCCCTCTCCAATGCATGAAAGTGAAAAGTGAAAGTGAAGTCACTCAGTCGTGTCCTACTCTTAGCAACCCCATGGTAGCCCACCAGGCTCCTCTGTCCGTGGGATTTTCCAGACAAGAGTACTGGAGTGGGGTACCATTGCCTTCTCCTATGAACACACTGCTATTTAATTTAAATGAATAACCAACAAGGTCCTACTGAATAGCACAGGGAACTCTGCTCAATGTTATGTGACAGCCTGGAGGGGAGGGAAGTTTGGGGTAGAATGGATACATGTATATGTATGGCTGAGTCCCTTTGCTGTTCACCTGACTCTATCACAACATTGTTAATTGGCTATACTCCAAAACAAAACCGAAAGTTCAAAAGAAAAAAAAAAAAAGAGGCACTCAGTACTTGTTTGTTGGCTGAGTGAAGATCTTACTCAGAAAGCAGGGTCAAGCAGAAACGTTTGAGAACCTAAAGAGCAGGTGTCAGTTCCAAAGGGATGTGGAATGTGTCTAGCCCATTAGGCAGTGCTTCCTAGCACCAGCCAGTGGGTATCCCAGGTCAGCCAGCATGGTTGTCTTTTAATTCAAAACGATGCCACACTTGAAGAAATGCACTGTCATAGCACTTACCAAACATTTTGCATAAATTGCCTCATTTAATCACTACAACAACATAAATATTAATTTCCCCATCTCATGGGTTTGCAAACTAAACCTTAGAAAGTTTAAGGAACTTGAATGTGGTCACACAACTGTCCCCAACACTAACCTTCACCACTCAGCTTTGGACGTCTGTACCTTTGTTCTATTTGTTTTATGTAGTCATTGTTATTTTAGATCATCTGTTAAAGAACATGAGCCAGCAATGTATGGGTCTCTTAGACTATGTCAGAGGCACTCTAGTAGTAAAAGTAATGCCAACAGGACAAACAACCACAAAAACAGGGCACATGCTGGATACACAGGCTGTTGTGGTGTTTCCCAAGTATCAGGTTTATTGCTGCAGCCGCCCTTCAAGCAACCACTCTTATCAGGCCTATTTCACTTTCCCAAGGACAGCAGCTGGTCTTGATGGAGCCTGAATTCAACCAGGTGGTCGCGCTCCAGAGTCAGGCTCTTAATCCCATCAGAACGAACAACATCCGGAAGAAGCTCCAAGGTTCCAAAGTACATGGATGTAGGTTCTCTCATTTAAGTTCTGTGATCCTAGAGCCATCCCATCCATCCTCTCAGTGCCCAGTGTGGACTTTCTAAAAATGGAATTTCAGACACCGCTTATTGAATGAATGACCCTGTGTGAAGGTGATATTGGGTGATGATGGCTTCATGCATCCATCACCCAAGTACTTTCTTTTCCTTTTATTAAGAACTTTCAGGAGACAAGCTGCCTTAATCCAAAGAAAGTATTCCCAGTTGTCGGGGGCTGGTGGAAAGTTCTTTTCAGTACATGGAGCTGTCCTCACCCCAGCCCATGGTGACTCACTTTTGAAAAATTTATCTATTTGACAGCATCGGATCTTAGTTGTGGCATGCAGGATCTTTCATTGCAGTGTACAGACTTGTGGCACACATGCTCCGAGGCATATGAGATCTTAATTCCTCCCACCCCGACCACCCAACCAGGGATCCAACTCTCCATTCATACATGACTACTGGAAAAACCACAGCTTTGACTAGATGGACCTTTGTCCGCAAAGTATCATAAAGTAAGCTGAGCGCTGAAGAATTGATGCTTTTGAACTGTGGTGTTGGAGAAGATTCTTGAGAGTCCCTTGGACTGCAAGGAGATCAAACCAGTCAATCCTAAAGGAAATCAGTCCTGAATATTCATTGGAAGGACTGATGCGGAAGCTCCAATACTTTGGCCACCTGATGCTTCAAAGAACTGACTCCTTGGAAAAGACCCGGATGCTGGGAAAGATTGAAGGCAGGAGGAGAAGGGGACAACAGAGAATGAGATGGTTGGATGGCATCCCCGACTCAATGGAAACGAGTTTGAGTAAGCTCCAGAAGTTGGCGATGGACAGGGAAGCCTGGTGTGCTGCAGCCCATGGGGTGGCAAAAAGTCGGACATGACTGAGTGACTGAACTGAACTGACTGCCAGGGATCAAACCCATGTCTCCTGCATTGCAAGGTGGATTCTTAACAACTGGACCACATTGAAGTCCCACCCACTTGTGAAATTTATGTTGAATGTGGGTACAGGGCTACATCCCCGTGTACTTTCTGTTTCAGCCTTTGCACTTAGTTCTGGGTGGCCCACGGGCCCAGTCCTTCTGTTGAATTATTTGGTACATGACTGAACAGCCCTGATTTGACAGCCATGCCATTTGTACCATAAGGTTTCAGTTTTGTGTGAGCAACTTGCTCCCCTTCTGAGAGCTCACAGCTACAAGCTGGGAGATACTTTCCAAGCGACCTCTGTCACGCTTAGACTTGCTTTTATGTTACAGATAGCAAGCAAAGCGGTTTCAAATGGTGTGTCTACTTTTGAAGAATTTATAAAGAAGGAAAACCTAAAAAAGGAGTATTCTTAGTGGAAATTGTCCTTCATAATAGGGTCAATTGTGAGAGATCTTAGGTGAAAAAGACTCCCTGAGATATTTGGCCAACGTGTGAGGTAGTGAAACAAAACTTTGGATGTAAATTTTAACTTTTGAACTGAAAAATCAAAAACAGTGTGTGCTACTGAAGATCAATGCCTCCATTCACGTATTGGCTAGCTTAGCATTTTTCAAGATCTTTCCTGCTCACCCTCAACGAATCAAGGTTTATACTATACATCTTTTGTATTTTTTCCTATTGGTCATCCCTGGGCCCTCACCCTGAGATGTAATTTCCAGGGACCAAATATTTCTATGTAATTTAAATTTGTCTGCTCTGATTAATTTACATTTTATAAACGGATCATTTTGCTTCCTTCCATCCATCTCACTTTCTGTCAGTGGCGGGATTCCTCAAGCTTCCAAAAGGCAACATTACCTGAGTTTAATGTGAACTTCTGGCTCCCTGAGGTATAGCTCAGGGACATGCATTCCTGCTTGACTTTTACTGGAAAGAGCACCTGAGGAAACACAGAAATGGTTTCAGATTTGACTTGCTTTACTAGATGAAGATCTGGTTTGGAGGGGTAATTATCTTAAAAAGAGTTTCCTTCCTGGCTCAGTGATAAAGAATCCACCTGCCGGTGCAGGAGATACAGAAGATACAGGTTCAATCCCTGGGTCAGAAAGATTGCTTGGAGAAGGAAATGGCAACCCACTTCAGTATTCTTGCCTGGAAGATTCCAGGAACAGAGGAGCCTGACGGGCTACAGTCCATAGGGTCGCAAAGAGACAAACATGACTTAGCGGTGAGCACCTTAAAAGGCCAGGTCTGAATGGTGAGGACAGAAATACTGAGAGGGAGATGAGTTTAAAAGGGATTTGGTTTCTCAAATAGTAGATAGTTTTTATCATAAGGATTAGATAAGAGAAGAATATTGTGGTGACCTAAACTGTCCCCCCACCCACTAAATTCATATGATGAAACCTTAAGCCCTGATGTGACTGTACTTGGAGATGGGCCCTTTGGCAGGTAATTAGAGGCTTTATGAGAAGATGAGGCTAAGACTGCTCTCTTCCTGCTGTGTGAGGACTAGAAAGGAAGTGATTCCCTGAAAGCCAGGAAGAGGGTCCTTAGCAGGTACCACATTGTCCAGCACTTTTAATCTTGGACTTCCAGCATCCAGACCTGTGAGAAACAAATGTCTGCTGTTGAAACTACCCAGTCTATTGTATTTTGGTACAGCAACCCAAGCAGACTAAGACAAATATGATTTAGAAAAGAGTTATTGATTGCTTTTTCCAGTGATTTTAAACACACGAGATGTGTTTGTGACCCCCATGGACTGTAGCCCACCAGGCTCCTCTGTCCATGGGATTCTCCAGGCAAGAGTACTGGAGTGGATAGCAATTTCCTCTTCCTCTTCCCAGGGATCTTCCCAACCTCAAGACTGAGCCCACGTCTCTCATGTCTCCTGCATTGGCAGGCAGATTCTTTACCACTAGCACCACTTGGGAAGCCCAAACACATGAGATAAACATGACATTTTGGCTTTTTACAAAATAGTGTGTTTTTCCCCTTGTGGTCTCATGGTCAGGCATGGCATCTTGCATTTCTCAAAATGAGTCTTAGTTTGGTTCAGCAGAAACTCTTTATCATACCTGTGCAGATTGCACCCATCAATAGGGCTGGGCATATTACAAGGAAGGAAACAAGTACGTATCACAAGGTCAAGAGAATTGTTTTGCTCACCCCTGAATCTCTAGACCCAGAATAATGCATGTAAATGTAGCTGATACTCAAAACTCTTCTGCTGAATGAGTAGGTGGAGTGAGGACATGGAGCCTAGGGCTGGAGATGGAAAGAACTGGCTTGGGACGCACTTGGGTCAGGATCTGCGTCTTCCAGGGAATAAAGAGATGCAAGGTGATGAGTTCCATTTAGCCTCATTTTCCTCTTCAAAATGGGCATCTAACACCAGGATTGCAAGGTGCTGGTGAAGATTCAGGACAAAAAGTACACGGTGTGGGGCAAGGGCCCAGAGGTGGACAGGGCCCTCTGTGCTATTGCAGCTCATTTCAAAAAACCGCACGGGTTGGAGGTGGCAGAAAAGAGCTCATGGAAGAGCCAGAGCTTGATCAGCATTCTAAAGGAATAAGGATAAAGAGAGACAGGAAGATTTCTCATACCATTAAGGGAAATAGATGATAAATATGTACAAAACATGAAAATCCAATCCAATTCAATCTGCTCCAATTCAGTCAAGAGAAGGCAAACCTAAGCCAGTTCAATCCAATCCAATCTAATCTAGTTCAGTCCAGGCTAGTCCAGTTCAATCTGGGACAGTCCAATAAATTTCAGGCCAGGCCAATACAGTTCAATACAGGCCATTTGAATCCAATCCAATCCAGGTTAAGACAGGCCAGTCTAATCCAGGCTAGTGAAATGCATGCCAATCCAATCCAGTCCAATCCAATCCAATCCACCCTAGGCCAGTGCAATCCAGTCTAGTCCAATGGAATTCAATCCAGCACAATCCAATCCACTCCATGAAATCACAATCAAATCCAGGCCAGGACAGAGCAGTTCAAAATAGGCCAGACTAGGCCAGTCCAGGCCAGGCGAGGCCAGTTCAGTTCAGTTCAGTCACTCAGTCATGTCTGACTCTTTGCAACCCCAGGCCTCCCTCCCCATCACCAACTCCCAGAGTTTACTCAAACTCATGGCCATTGAATCAGTGATGCCATCCAATCATCTCATCCTCTGTCATCGCCTTCTCCTCCCACCTTCAATCTTTCCCAGCATCAGGGTCTTTTCCAATGAGTCAGTTTTTGCATCAGGTGGCCAAAGTATTGGAGTTTCAGCTTTAGCATCAGCCCTTCCAATGAATATTCAAGACTGATTTCCTTTAGGAAGGACTGGTTGGATTTCCTTGCAGTCCAAGAGACTCTCAAGAGTATTCTCCAACACCACAGTTCAAAAGCATCCATTCTTTGCTGCTCAGCTTTCTTTATGGGCCAACTCACATCCATGCATGACTACTGGAAAAACTGTAGCCTTGACTAGATGGACCTTTGTTGGCAAAGTAATGTCTCTGCTTTTGAATATGCTATCTAGGTTGGTCATAACTTTCCTTCCAAGGAGCAAGCGTCTTTTAATTTCATGGCTGCAATCACCATCTGCAGTGATTTTGGAGCCCCCCCAAAACAAAGTCTGTCACTGTTTCCACGGTTTCCCCATCTATTTGTCATAAAGTGATGGGACCAGATGCCATGATCTTAGTTTTCTGAATGTTGACCTTTAAGCCAACTTTTTCACTCTCCTCTTTCACTTTCATCAAGAAGCTTTAGTTCTTCTTCACTTTCTGCCATAAGGGTGGTGTCATCTGCATATCGGAGATTATTGATATTTCTCCCGGCAATCTTGATTGCAGCCTGTGCTTCATCCAGCCCAGCGTTTCTCATGATATACTCTGTGTGTAAGTTAAATAAGCAGGGTGACAATATACAGCCTTGATGTATTCCTTTTCCTATTTGGAAGCAGTCTGTTGTTCCATGTTCAGTTCTAACTGTTGCTTCCTGACCTGCATACAGATTTTCTCAAGAGGCAGGTCAGGTAGTCTGGTATTCCCATCTCTCGAAGAATTTTCCACAGTTTGTTGTGATATACACAAAAGCTTTGGCGTAGTCAATAAAGCAGAAGTAGGTGTTTTTCTGGAACTCTCTTGCTTTTTTGATGATCCAATGGATGTTGGCAATTTGATTTCTGGTTCCTTTGCCTTTTATAAATCCAGCTTGAACATCTGGAAGTTCACAATTCACGTACTGTTGAAACCTGGCTTGGAGAATTTTGAGCATTACTTTGCTAGCATGTGAGATGAGTGCAATTGTCCAGTAGTTTGAACATTCTTTGGCATTGTGTTTCTTTGGGATTGGAATGAAAACTGACCTTTCCCAGTCCTGTGGGCATGGCTGAGTTTTCCACATTTGCTGGCATATTGAATGCAGCACTTTCACAGCATCATCTTTTAGGATTTGAAATAGGTCAACTGGAATTCCATCACCTCCACTAGCTTTATTCATAGTGATGCTTTCTAAGGCCCACTTGACTTCACATTCCAGGATGTCTGGCTGTAGGTGAGTGATCACACCATCGTGATTATCTGGGTCATGAAAATCTTTTTTGTACAGTTTTTCTGTGTATTCTTGCTACCTCTTCTTAATATCTTCTACTTCTGTTAGGTCCATATCATTTCTGTCCTTTATCATGCCCAGTTTTGCATGAAATGTTCCCTTGGTATCTCTTATATTCTTGAAGAGATCTCTAGTCTTTCCCATTCTATTGTTTTCCTCTGTTTATTTGCATGGATCACCAGGAAGGCTTTCTTACTTCGCCTTGCTATTCTTTGGAACTCTGCATTCAAATGGATATATCTTTCCTTTTCTCCTTTGCCTTTTGCTTCTCTTCTTTTCCCAGCTATTTGTAAGGCCTCCTCAGACAACCATTTGGCCTTTTTGCATTTCTTTTCCTTGGGAATGGTCTTGATCACCGCCTCCTGTACAATGTCAGGAACCTCCATCCATAGTTCTTCAGTTCAGTTCAGTCCAGTTCAATACAATGCAATCCAAAACAGTTCAATACAGTCCAATATAATTCAATCCAAGCTAGGCCAGTCTAATTAAACTCAGTGCAATGCAATGCAATACAATCAAATCCGGTCCCATCCAGGCCAGTCCAATCCAGTCAATCTCATCCAGTCCAATGTCAGGCAGTCCAATCCATTCCAATCCATATAATTCAGTCCAGTCAAATACAATTCAATCCAACCCAAAATCGACAGTATGATATCAATAATAGTTTGTTGTTGTTGTTGTTGTTTTTTAAACTTGACCCTAAGTGCATTCACATTTCTGATTGTATAGATATGCTGTTGCAGTAAATTACCTTTGGCTAAAAGAGGGGTAAATTTGGAAGGGTGACCATAGGTCTTCAATTGTATTTTTTCTATCATATTGTTTATACTTCTAAAAATAAAAGAATGCAAAAGAACAAGAGGTGGCATTCTACTAGATTGAAAGGGGAGGGGATTCCAAGGCAGAGGCATACATTACAGATCTATCGCCTAATTTTTTTTTTACATTAGCAAGACTGCTTTTAAAAAAGACATCAATCAGAAATGTTTTCCTGACTTCCCCTCCTCCATCTTTCCTCCCCACATCAGTTAAAGGGTGTTTCCCAGATCTCCCTTTTCTGAACCTGTGGTTTAAGTAGGTAGAAATCTTATATCCTGAGCAATCTCACTGGATTTTGACTCTCATATCCAATACTTGTGTATGAAACAGAAAAGGGTGAAGTTTCTGGAATATGTGATTACCTGCCTTCCTCGTCCCCTTACTCCCTCTTGGCTATTTAATCATGGGGGTGGTGGGAAGAAAAGAGCAGGCTGACCTTTGTGCTGAGTGTCACAGGCAGGACACAGAACACAAGACATACTACACCCTGTCAAAGACAGTTTTTCAACATTGACAACCCTTCCTTCAGAAACCCAGAGATCGCCCTTTAATTCCACGTCCTTCACCTCCAAATAGCACCATCATTGGCTCCTTGACCCTTAAAGCTTGCAGGAAACCTGGGGAGAGACAAAGAGCCCTGGGCCACAGAATGAATTGGCATCAAAAAGGGTGGTGGATTCATTTTGATATTTGGCAAAACTAATACAATATTGTAAAGTTTAAAAATAAAATAAAATTTAAAAAAAAAAAAGGGGGGTGGAACCCAGATCTCCTAACAGCGAGTAAAAACCTCCACCTTCCCTGACCTTGCCATCTGCTCCTGTGCTGAGAAAGGTCAATGTCACGATCTGCTGTCTGAGCGTAAGGCTTTTTGCAGCATTGAATGAGTTTGTTTCCCTTTGTGTTTTCAAGGCTGCACATTCCCTGCAAACAGTGCCCTGGTAAGGATCTGTCACCATTAGTAATAATAACAGGCAGCATTACATGGAGCAGGCGGACTTGACATCAATCAGAGCTGCCCTCTGGCCGTGATGGGAGAGCAGAGCCCGGGTAGTTCTGAACCAAGAATATGATGTGACTGCAATGCTATTTCTGGTATATACGCCTCTCCAGGGACCCAAGAGTGTACAGAGGGTAGGAGAGCTGATTTTATTGGAATGTCAATCTGTTTCACTTTTTATCACACATGGCGTTTCTCTGAGCTCATTTCCTCTACCAAGTCTGGAGCTGTTGTGATTTATGTGGACCGAGGGCTCCCAATCGTGGGATCACACAACCCACGCGGCCAGGCTGGAGCCTGACCTGTTGCCTGCCCGAGTGTGTTGGGTTTGGCAGCAAAGCCGCCAACCTTTGGATGATGTGTGAGGCAAATGTGTTCAGGCTTTCAGAAGAGGTGTAAATCCTCGCTCCGACCTGGCTTCCCCGGGAAATGTTCATTTGGATGCGTTTTCTGGTAGCTCCTTCTCCCTAACCCAGCTTTGAGGCTCATGGAGAGTGGTTTTGGTCACGTCTTAAAACACAATTTCTGAAAAACTGAATCATGGGTTTCAGAGATTGCTCAGGGAAACTGAAATTGGTGGAACTTCGCGGGGTCCTCTCCAGGCCTCCATCTGCAGATCCTTCTCCCTTTCAGACAGCCTCCTCCAGGGCCTCCTCCATTTCAAATATCCACCCCATCTTAAAATAAAAAAGAACTGTCCCGTTTGTCCCCAAAGCATCCCTGTCTGTGTCACTGTCTTCCCCAGGATGTGTCTGTACTGAGTGCCACTGGCTGCTCTGTGACAGTGCTTGGCACCTGCAGTCTTAGTGAATCCTTGCCCCTAGCCCCAAAGATGTGCCACCTTTTCCTTCATGAAAGATGGGGAAACCAAGCCTTGTGGAGGCGAAACACCCTGCCCAAGGCCATAGGCTAAGAGCCCACATCCTGGCTCCAAAGAGAGTTCTCTCAGTGGTGAGCTCAGATCCCCCCAGAGCTGGCGTGGACGTGCCTCATTTGATGAGTCACTAGGGAGAGGAAAGGCCATGATTTGGAACAACTTTGCAGGACATTGGGTCGTGGGCACATCATAGGATTGGCTGAGGTCTTTGTTGTGTTGGTGGCAAGCCCACGTCCCCCTCTGCTCAGTTCCGCTCTCTACATCCTCACAGGTGTTGATCTGACAGTCCTTCTCTGTGAACTGCCGACATGCCGGCCTGCATTCCAGAGCTGATTTGGGGTTCATGGGGGTTGTTTGCCACAGTGTATCTGCACCAGGAGACCCTGACCCACAGAAAGGCCAAGCTTATTTCCTCATCTTCAAGGTAAAACCCTCCTCCCAAACCACAATTCCTGTGCCAGGATTGGCTCTCAGGCTGATGGACAGTGGGATCATCTTCTCTCTGGCCTCTAAAGGCAATTTCTCAAAAAATGCAGAGCCCCATCAGGAGTTTGTTCTGGGATGTTAGGTCTTAAATACAAATTAACAAGGGCATCAGCAGCCCCACCCTCACCCCATTTAGGACACATTACCTTCCAAGGAAGGGGCAGTAGTGAAGACGGTTCCTGTAAGCTTACCCTGAATTCAACTACTTTGCGTGTCTCTTGAGAACAATTAATTGAAATTTGACAAAAACAATCAACACTTTAATTTTAGGCACAACTAATAGTTTCTTCCTTCCCAAATCAAGAAATTCTTAAGAGATCACAAAACTAAGGGCAACCCCCAGAACACCAGAACAAAGACATTTCATCGGGTCCAGAATGTGAGATCAGGTCATCTCTTGCTAATTTGAAAAACACACATGTGGCTTTTCATTTATGAATGTTTTGAGATTTAATTTATCAAGCTTTAAAAAAGAAAGATTTGGGGTCCAGTCTCAAAAAGGTCATCTGGTTACACTGCAGGGACATTGATGAATGACCTCATTACAGAGGGATGTGGAAGGACCTCATTGGAAACTTCCCACTTACATCTTATTACTGTGAACAGCTCTGAGTTCTTGAAACAGCTGATCTGTTTTTATCTCGTGGACTTGCCAAATTGCAGAGCTCGAGGAGATGGCATCAGAGCACAGGTCCAGGGATAAGATTGGTTTTGGAAAGAAGAGACAGGACCATGGATGTGCTAAGTCACTTCAGTCATGTCCAACTCTTTGTGACCCCGTGGACTGTAACCCACCAGGCTCCTCTGTCCATGGGATTCTCCAGGCAAGAACACTGGAGTGGGTTACCATTTCCTTCTCCAAGGACCAAGGATCCTGAAGGTTAATTAGGATTCCAAGCAAGTTGGATGTTTGCGGCAGCCCCACCTGTGTGGCCCCAAGCATGTGTGGGAGGAAGGTTGTGTTGACTTAAAAAACAGTGACAACCTAAAAGTTGAGGATTATGAGAGAATTTTGTTCCCAGGAAGAGTCAGGTTATACAGAAGTTTGCAACAAAAGGGCAAGTAGTCTGAACATGAAGAGTGTTTTTGTTAATTAAAGAAAAGCAGATATCCCAAGATAACGAATTTAGTGCTTTCCTGTGTAAGGAAAGATGCAAGAGTCTGGGCTCACTGAAATCATTCCTTTCCTATGCATCTCAGCTATGTGGGTCAGGCATCCTGTGTTTTTCACATCCTTAGTTGCTCAGGGCTCCCCATAGGGAGTGGCTGCAGCCTGATGTCTGCCAAGCTCAGGGATCCTCCTCCTTCTTGAGTGTTATGGAGGGCTGGAATCGCTGATGACTGTGACATCCTTGTGTATTGCTGTGGCAGGAAATACTCTATGTCACAGCTGACACCTGGATTGCCTCCACTGGACAGGAAAGGCCCTGAGGGAGAGAGAGCCTGTCCTTCCAGGAGGGAAGGTCCCCTGGGGAAGATGAGGAGTCTAATCCTGAGGATGTTCTGCACCAGATCAGTGTGGATGAAGGTGAAGGCAGCACACAGAACCCAGTGGCCTTGAAGGGAATTGTTCAGGACAGTGGGTCTTACAACTCTCAGTTCAGTTCAGTACAGTCGCTCAGTCATGTCCAACTCTTTGCGGCCCCATGAACCTCAGCATGCCAGGCCTCCCTGTCCATCACCAACTCCTGGAGTTCACCCAAACTCATGTCCATTGAGTTGGTGATGCCATCCAACCATCTCATCCTCTGTCGTCTCCTTCTCCTCCTGCCCCCAATCCCTCCCAACATCAGAGTCTTTGCCAATGAGTCAACTCTTCGCATGAGGTTGCCAAAGTATTGGAGTTTCAGCTTCAACATCAGTCCTTCCAATGAACACCCAGGACTGATCTCCTTTAGGATGGACTGGTTGGATCTTCTTGTAGTCCAAGGGACTCTCAAGAGTCTTCTCCAACACCACAGTTCAAAAGCGTCAATTCTTCAGTGCTCAGCTTTCTTTATAGTCCAACTCTCACATCCATACATGACTACTGGAAAAATCATAGCCTTGACTAGATGGATCTTTGTTGACAAAGTAATGTCTCTGCTTTTGAATATGCTGTCTAGGTTGGTCACTAACTTTTCTTCCAGGGAGTAAGCGTCTTTTAATTTCATGGCTGCAATCACCATCTGCAGTGATTTTGGAGCCCCCCAAAATAAAGTCTGTCACTGTTTCCACAGTTTCCTGATCTATTTGCCATGAAGTGATGGGACCAGATGCCATGATCTTCATTTTCTGAATGTTGAGCTTTAAGCCAACTTTTTCACTCTCCTCTTTCACTTTCATTAAGAGGCTCTTTAGTTCTTCTTCACTTTCTGCCATGAGAGTGGTGTTATCTGCATATCTGAGGTTATTGATATTTCTTCTGGCAATCTTGATTCCAGCTTGTGCTTCATCCAGCCCAGCATTTCTCATGATGTACTCTGCATGTAAGTTAAATAAGCAGGGTGACAATATGCAGCCTTGACGTATTCTTTTTCCTATTTGGAACCAGTCTGTTGTTCCATGTCCAGTTCTAACTGTTGCTTCCTGACCTGCATACAGGTTTCTCAAGAGGCAACCCTCACATTCTGCTTTCCTTTTTTTTTTCATCTTCTAAGAATGAAGTCATTACCTTCTCCTGTCCGCTTTGCTCTGTTCCTGCTGATCCTTGCTTATAGCCTCCCATCTTGGTATCCTGGCCTCTCCTGAGAGCTGGGTGCTGATGGGGGACACATGACTTTTATGGCACCTGTGACCTTCTCAGGTAACTCCTACCCATCTTTTTTTTCAAGAAAGCTTGAAGACTTTTTAAATTGACAGTTCTTCATATATACAGAAGTCCTTGTAATTTCTCCTCTCAAGTGTAAATAAAGCAATAGCACTTTATTCTCATATCTCAACAGGACACAGGACCCCAAGGAAGGGGGTCTACCATGTCCAGCCTGATTCTCCAGGGACTTGTCCCCCTGGGCCTGGAGCAGGCCCCTGGCTCCTAGACTGGTTGGCCTGGAGAAACCTGGGATGACCCAGGATGACCTAGGATGACCCCTAGGATGGACCTAGGATGACCCCTGTCTCCCAACCTGCCTTCTTGGGTCCCTGCTTAGAGTATAGATGCATCTTCACCTCCCAGAGTTCTGAGTCCCAAGTTGCCCATGAGTCCAGGGAATTGTCCCAGCACAGGAGAAGTCCCCCACCCTCCTTATCCTGTTCCCTGTGCCCCAGGTTTCCAGGACCCATGCAATAAATAAATGCTTCAAGAAAGCAGGGAAGCTCCTGGGCAAGGAAGGGGTGACTGAGCCTACTCATGGCTTAGGGAGAGACACTGTGCCCCTAAGAAACTGTGGACATGGAACTGTCAGAGACGGGATGGGGACCCCAGTTGGCCTTACGCCGTAACTGAGACTGTCCTGCTGAAGAGCAGGCCTGGAATAGGAGACCCAGCCCAGCAAGATCCCACACTTCCCAGGCCCCCAAAGCACTCCCACTCATCTTAAACTCACAAGGTGGTGGACTTTGAGAGTATAAGCCCTCACTCTCCCCGCTGGCTCTCGGAGAGGAAAGTGTTTACATCTGCTAACCCCACCTCCCGCTCCATCCCTCTGCCGCCCCCTCCCCATGAGCAACCATAAGTCTGTTCTCTCTGTGAGTGTGTTTCTGTTTCGTAGATAAGTTCATTTGTGTCTTATTTTAGATTCCACATGTTCGTGATATCACATGGCCTTAATTACATTTTTGAAGTGAATCTGTCTGCTGAATGAATTTTAGTGTGAAGACCAGTTATTTTCTTTTTAATCCAAATTAGGGAAGAAGAAAATGAAGTTGTAGTCGTAATTTTTTTCTAATCAGTGGCTTTCAATACACGTGTGAAACTGCCTATTGTGAAAACAGTATTTTCTTTTCCAGACAGGAGCAATTAACTGGAAGTATTGAAGTCTAGGCTATGAATATTCTCACCAACCTGAGGTTTTTATTTCAGCTCTTAAGAGGAAGGTCATAAACATTAGAGTTGAGATCAGGCTTCCATAATTGAAAGAACCTCTGCATAAATTTTTATGTGTGTGAATAACCACTCCATTTGTTGGTTCCTAACCCTGGATTTTACGATGAGGTTTTGAATCCACTTTCTGTTTTTTGTCCAAAATGGAAGGGAATGTGTTACATTCAAGAATCAGCTACAAATGGACTGTTACTCCTGAGTGATCATTGATGACACATGTCTTGATGTGCTTTTTTCCTCAATTTCAAGTCATAGTAACCTGCCCCTGGTTCATTCCTGCTTCTTCATTAAGAGCATCTCACTCTTACAACCTTTTCCCCTCCTGTTACTATTTGGGGCCTCAAGTTAACCACTCAGCTCAACATCTGATATAACCTGCTTTTGTCTCATCTTTCTCTCTGCCCTGTCCACTAACCTTCCTGAACAGTAGTCCTCTGGCATTTTGTTCAATTCCCCCTAAAATGATTTAGAAAAATTATATATCTGCTGGCCCATCTTTAGGCTGACACCTAAAATTTAAGTGATTACAAAAGATGTAAATCTCTAGTCTAAACACTGGCATTGAAAAATAAACCTGTTATAGTTCTCTTTAAATATATCTAGTAGAATCTGAATAGTACAGTTATTTGATACCTGTTCATTAAAAAAATGCATGGGCAAGCATGAGTGGGAAATTTTATTTAAAACCATATTTTTATCCCATTTTCTTCCCTAAATATCACCTTACAGGCATGCTAAGTTACTTCAATTATTTCCAACTCTTTGTGACCTTATGGACTGCAGCCTGCCAGGCTCCTTTGTCCATGGGATTCTCCAAGCAAGAATACTGGGTTGCCATGCCCTCCTCCAAGGGATCTTCCCAACCCAGGGATCGAACTTGAGTCTCCTGTGGCTCCTGCATTGCAGGTGGATTCTTTACCTCCGAGTCAGTAGAGAAGCCCAAATACCACCTTGGAATACTTTCATTAGAAAATTTCATATTGGTAACCCTCCTGCTTCTCTGAAGCAAAAATATGATTACAAAATCAAAGCTTAAAAATGCTTTCATTTCTTTTCTTCAATGCAACTGTCATTAGTGAGATGTCTATGAAAATATCATAACTATCTTACATACTTTTATAAGTAATTATTAAACTTAATAGTAAAAATGTATTGGAACCATGCCTCTTAATGGGGTGGCTGCAAAGGGAGTAGATTTGGGGTATTGATTAACAAGAAGCCTCACCTACCCCAAAGATTATATTTTAATTTTTTAAATTGAAGCATAGTTGATTTACAACGTTGTGTTAATTTCTTCTGTACAGCAAAGTGACTCAGTTATACACATATGTACATCCTCTTTTATATCCTTTACCCCTATATTTTAAATGATCCTGTGTTTGATATACATTGTTATACCTTAGGGCAATGCATACCTACAAAGATGTGAAATGGGAGGAAGCAAGAGTTACCTTAGTCAAATGAGAAAAGAGTGACTGTGAAAGAGGAGACAGAAAAAGAGAATCAGAAAATGCAAAATGCTCATGGGTGGTTTTAAGGAAGAATACATCGTGGAAGCTGAGAATCTGAGAATGGATCCCCTTTAACTCTCCTCCCTGCCCCCAGAGCTGCACAAACCCAGTTCTGAGATGATCGCCCTAAAGTACTATCATACCATGACCGGTAGGTGGAGTTTCTTCTGCCTTTCTTCTTTCAGGGAAAACTCTTCTGAAAGAATTAGTTACAAATATTTTGAATGTATTGAACATCAAGTTTTGGTGGGCAGGGGAGACTTTATCTCCTGATAATATTAATGTAGTTACAAATACATTTTCTATTAAACTATTGTATTTCCACTATGATTCTCTGTGACTTTGTTGAATGAATGTATATTTTGTGTCTATTACCCCAACTGAGCTCTGCGTTCAGACCCAGGGCAGGTGCTGGCTTGGGCCAGGACCCAGTGATGAAGGCGGGTCCCTGGGGATTTCATTCCTTCACTCTGGTCTCAGTGCTGCAAAAGCATTGCCTGGATAAGTTGACATGGGCTTGTCAGCTTAACCTGGCATATTTCAAATACATGTTAATTAGTGCCAATTTACTACCATTTCATTTCAGGGGAAAAGACAAAGACAGGCAAAATAATAAATGTAAAATTATTAATAAAATGTCACCATGAGATTTTATCTAAGGCTCATTATATATCATTTTGGATATAACTTATGATGAATCATGAAAATATTATATAGATGCTGTATAGCTTAGATATATTAACAGCTTTTAAAAGCTATCTTAGTTCTCGTCCAATCTATTATGCTTTTTGAAACTGCCCTTATTTCCTTTGGTAATTAGGGCAGTTTTTTTGTTTTTTTCCTGAGAATCCCATTGGTCTTTAGACTGATTGTTAATTATTTGTCTGCCAAATAATAAGTAATGAACCATTTGAATTTGCCATCACTGTGCTAAAAAGTTAAGGTCTGTTATCCAAAAATGCATTTTTTTCTAGATTAAGAGTTATATCAAGGTTGAGTAGACTGAGAAAATAAACCTTACTCTCATTCCTGCTTTTCTGCCCTTTAGTATGAAAAGCTTTTTTCCAGCAGCTATCTGTACTATTCAGGTTCACAGAGTCACAGTCATGAATTAACTGAACTTGATTTCAAGGCCAATTGATCCATCATCGAGGTTTTGGCATGAAAGTTTCCTTTCTTCTTCTGGTGGAATCAAAGAGCTGGAGGGGATTGTGAGAGAGTTGGGAAGAGGTGGGGAGATGCACAGATGATAGTGTCGTAAGACCTAGGTTAGGAATGTGGGTGTTTTCAGCCCAGGAACACCCTTTGGCTGCTGCTGTATTACATTTTCTCCCACTGGGGGAAATTATCTTGAGGTGGAGCTATGTGGTTTGGCACATCTGATTTGTTCTAAGTCTGAAATTAAATGTGCCCTATGTGTTTAATTCCATATGGGAATACCAGAACATGCTGAAATAGAAATGCCAAGTACTCTGTAGGACTGAGCAAAGACATAATTCGATTTTGGCCTCATCTATGTTTCTCTGGACTATATTGTGATGGGAATATGGAAGCATTTTGCTCCTTTTGTTTTTTAATCTTGACAATGAGAAGTAAGAGTTTCTTTAGGGCCTTGAGTGGGATTGTTGCCACTTTGCTCAAGCTACACCTCACAGAAGGAGTGTACATTTCTGCTGTCTGTCTGCATAAACTTTCCACAGATCAGAGTACAATTAGTGGGAAGATCTCAAATTGGGAATTGGAAGTCGGGACCCTCAGGTCTGCTTCCAAAAAGTCAGCTGACCTTGGGCAGGCTGCTTCCTACCTCTAGTCTTCAACATCATCTTTAAAATGAGTGTTGTTGTTTTTTTTTTAAATTGGAGTATAATTCATTTACAATGTGTTAGTTTTTGCTGTACAATGAAGTGAATCAGTTATATGTATACATATTTCTCCTCCCTCTTGAGTCTCCTGCCCCATCCAATGCCTAATCCCACCCCCTAGGTAGATCATCACTGAGCACCAGGCTAAGCTCCCCGTTCAGTTCAGTTCAGTTAGTCGTGTCCAACTCTTTGCCACCCCATGGACTGCAGCATGCCAGGCTTACCTGTCCATCACCAACTCCTGGAGCCTGCTCGAACTCATGTCCATCAAGTCGGGGGTACCATCCAACTATCTCACCCTCTGTTGACCCCTTTCCTCCCACCCTCAATCTTTCCCAAGATCAGGGTCCTTTCCAATGAGTCAGTTCTTTGCATCAGGTGGCCAAAGTATAGGAGTTTCAGCTTCAGCATCAGTCCTTCCAATGAATATTCAGGACTGATTTCCTTTACGATGGACTGGTTGGATCTCCTTGCAGTCCAAGGGACTCTCAAGAGTCTTCTCTAACACCACAGTTCAAAAGCATCAATTCTTCAGTGCTCAGCCTTCTTTATGGTCCAACTCTCACATCTATACATGACTACTGGAAAAACCATAGCCTTGACTAGATGGACCTTTGTTGGCAAAGTAACGTCTCTGCTTTTTAATATGCTGTCTAGGTTGGTCATAGCGTTCTTCCAAGGAGAAAGCATCTTTTAATTTCATGGCTGCAGTTACCATCTGCAGTGATTTTGGAGCCCCCCAAAATAAAGGCTGTCACTGTTTCAACTCATTCCCAATCTACTTGTCATGAAGTGATGGGACCAGATGCCATGATCTTAGTTTTCTGAATGTTGATTTTTAAGCCAGCTTTTTCACTCTCTTTCACTTTCATCAAGAGGCTCTTTAGTTCCTCTTCACTTTCTACCATAAGGGTGGTGTCATCTGCATGTCTGAGGTTATTGGTATTTCTCCTGGCAATCTTGATTCCAGCTTGTGCTTCATCCAGCCCGGCATTTTACATGATGTACTCTGCATATAAGTTAAATAAGCAGGGTGACAATATATAGCCTTGATGTACTCCTTTCCCAATTTGGAACCAGTCTGTTCCATGTCTGGTTCTAACTGTTGCTTCTTGACCTGCATACTGATATCTCAAGAGGCAGGTCAGGTGGTCTGGTATTCCCATCTCTTGAAGAGTTTGTTGTGATATACACAGTCAAAGGCTTTGGCATAGTCAATAAAGCAGAAGTAGATGTTTTTCTGGAACTCTCTTGCTTTTTCTATGATCCAGTGGATGTTGGCAATTTGATTTCTGGTTCCTCTGCCTTTTATAAATCCAGCTTGAACATCTGGAAGTTCTCGGCTCACGTACTGTTGAAGCCTCACTTGGAGAATTTTGAGCATTACTTTACTAGCATGTGAGATTGAGTGCAATTGTGCAGTAGTTGGAACATTCTTTGGCATTGCCTTTCTTTGGGATTGGAATGAAAACTGACCTTTTCCAGTCCTGTGGCCACGACTGAGTTTTCCACATTTGCTGGCCTCTTGATGAAAGTGAAAGTGGAGAGTGAAAAAGTTGGCTTAAAGCTCAACATTCAGAAAACAAAGATCATGGCATCTGGTCCCATCACTTCATGGGAAATAGATGGGGAAACAGTGGAAACAGTGTCAGACTTTATTTTGGGGGGCTCCAAAATCACTGCAGATGGTGACTGCAGCCATGAAGTTAAAAGACGCTTACTCCTTGGAAGGAAAGTTATGACCAACCTAGACAGCATATTCAAAAGCAGAGACATTACTTTGTCAACAAAGGTCCATCTAATCAAGGCTATGGTTTTTCCTGTGGTCATGTATGGATGCGAGAGTTGGACTGTGAAGAAGGCTGAGCACCGAAGAATTGATGCTTTTGAACTGTGGTGTTGGAGAAGACTCTTGAGAGTCCCTTGGACTGCAAGGAGATCTAACCAGTCCATTCTGAAGGAGATCAGCCCTGGGTGTTCTTTGGAAGGAAAGATGCTAAAGCTGGAACTCCAATGTGTTGGCAACCTCATGAGAAGAGTTGACTCATTGGCAAAGACTCTGATGCTGGGAGGGATTGGGGGCAGAAGGAGAAGGGGACGACAGAGGATGAGATGGCTGCATGGCATCACTGACTCGATGGACATGAGTCTGAGTGAACTCCGGGAGTTGGTGATGGACAGGGAGGCCTGGCGTGCTGCAATTCATAGGGTCGCAAAGAGTCGGACAAGACTGAGTGACTGAACTGAACTGAACTGAGTGCAGCACTTTCACAGCATCATCTTTTAGGATTTGAAGTAGCTCAACTGGAATTCCATCACCTCTACTAGCTTTGTTTGTAGTGATGCTTTGTAAGGCCCACTTTGACTTTGCATTCCAGGATGTCTGGCTCTAGGTAAGTGATCACACCATCGCAGTTATCTGGATCATGGAAATCTTTTTTCTATAGTTTTTCTGTGTATTCTTGCTACCTCTTCTTAATATCGTCTGCTTCTGTTAGGTCCATACCATTTCTGTCTTTTATTGTGCCCATATTTGCCTGAAATGTTCCCTTGGTATCTCTAATTTTCTTGAAGAGATCTCTAGTCTTTCCCATTCTATTGTTTTCCTCTATTTCTTTGCACTGATTGCTGAGGAAGGCTTTCTTATCTCTCCTTGCTATTCTTTGGAACTCTACATTCAGGTGGGTATAACTTTCCTTTTCTCCTTTGCCTTTAACTTCTCTTCTTTTCCCAGCTATTTGTAAGGCCTCCTCAGACAACCATCTGGCCTTTTTTCATTTCTTTTCCCTGGGGATGGTCTTGATTACTGCCTCCTGTACAATGTCACGAACCTCCATCCGTAGTTCTTCAAGCACTCTATCAGATCTAGTCCCTTGAATCTATTTGTCACTTCCACTATATAATCATAGGGGATTTGATAAAGGTCATATCTGAATGGTCTAGTGGTTTTCCCTACTTTCTTCAATTTAAGTCTGAATTTTGCAATAAGGAATCCATGATCTGATGAGCCTCAAGAGGGAGGGGCTACATGTATGTATTCTTACATTTTCCATGGGTTGGAGTGCAATTAGTGGGAAGATCTCAAATTGGGAATTGGAAGTCAGGACCCTCAAATCTGTCTCCAACAAGCCAGGTGACCTTGGGCAGGTGGCTTCCCACCGCTGGTCTTCAACAACCATCTTTAAAATGAGGGTTGTTGTTTTTTTTTAAATTAAATTGGAGTATAATTACCTTACAATGTTGTGTTAGTTTCTGCTGTGCAATGAAGTGAATCAGCTACATGTATACATGTTTCCCCTCCCTCTTGAGTCTCCTGCCCACCCCTCCCCCAACCCACCCCTCTAGTTCATCAGAGAGCACCAGGCTGAGTTCCCTGTGCTGTATAGCAGCTTCCCACTAGCATCTGTTTTACACATAGCAGTGTATGTATGTCAATGTGTGTGCATGCTCAGTTGTTCAGTCTTATCCGACTCTGTGACCCATAGACTGAAGCCCACCAGGCTCCTCTGTCCATGGGATTTTCCCAGCAAGAATACTAGAATGGGTTGTCATTTCATCCTCCAGGGGATCTTCCTGACCAGAGACCAAACCCATGTCTCAAACCCGAGTCTTCTGCATTTCAGATGGACTCTTTTCCACTGAGCCACCAGGGAAGCCCCATATTTTCCGTTGGGGTCAATTAAATTGCTTTCTCTTCACCCTGTAGTAAACCTCCAAAATTTCCTTATAACTAGTTGTTGTTTTATGGTTTGGCTGCTGATGGCATGCAAGTTCCATGACACCAGGGATCCTGTGTCACAATTGCTATGTCACTATTTCATAATGACTGTTATGGAATGGATGAATGAACTGTGTTAGGACTAATGAGCAGATAAGGAGAAGCATTGCTGTGTAATGCAACACAGAATTGTTGCATGCAACAAAGAATGAAAAAGGACATTGAAGCTATTATGTCAAAGAGCTGGTCTCAGCTGAGAAAAGCCTACAAGGAAATGACACGTGTGAGCAAAAGTTCTGTGAAAACAGGGCTCAGGGGATCAACTTCTTTAGCTGTCTCAGTATTCTCATACTTCAGGGACTCTTGGGATGCTGGGAGCATGGAGAAGCTGGATAGCATATCTTTTTTTCCTTTGTTTTAATCTGTCTGTGTACTTCAGTCATCCTCCTAGAACCCTCCCAGAGTCCTTCTAGATTGTAGCATTCCTGACAGGAGATGCAAAAGTCTTTTGAAAAGTAAAGTGAATATATTAGTTGCTCAGCTGTGTCTGACTTTTGCATCTCCATGGACTGTAGCCCACCAGGCTGCTCCTCTGTCCAGAGGATTCTCCAAGCAAGAATACTGGAGTGGGCTGCCATTTCCTTCTCCAGGGGATGTTCTGGACCTGGAGATCGAACCCGGGTCTCTGCATTGCAGGAAGATTCTTTACAGTCTGAGCCACCAGGGAAGCTCTAAGAAGCAGAACATTAAATGAGGGACCAAACTTGATCCTGAGATGACTGAAATTCAGGGAAAATGTTTATTTTTAGTTCTTCTCCCAAAAATGGACCAAAGAAAAAAAAATCTCTCAGTATGTTAGCGACTAGATAAAAAGTTAATTATTAAAATGAAGATTTTTTGTTTTATGGCTCAGCTTCCCATTTGGAAAGAAAACATCTTTGAAATTCAATTTCCTGTGGAAAATTCTTCTAAAAAAAAAAGAAAATGGCTTTTCACAGGCCAAATCTTGAACTTAAAAATGTATTTTATACATATACAAATAGATGTATTTATATAAGTGTACATGTGAATGTATATAAATATTTAGTATATACATTTACATTATAAATCATTTTAGGGGGAACTGAACAAAAAGCTAACACAGCATATTAGTTTAGGAGAGTTGCCCTGGCCAATATTCCAGTCCCAACAATAAAGATTTCTGGTGGGGGGAGGAGGTCCCCAGCCCACAGCCTTAGTTATCCTATTGAAGTCCCTTTTAACTGGGTGAAAGAGGTTGCCAGTAAATATAATCCCAAGATCTACCTCTGAGAAAGTGGATCTTTGCCCATCCTAAGTGAAGATGGAGTTTGTATTTGAAAAGGTCTTTGAGGAGATCATAGGAACAATCTAGAGTCCTACCTCCTCTGTCTGCCAAGTCTTTCCCCCAGAAATCTTGCCTTCACATTGATCTTAATTTGAATCACTTTCTGCGGATTTACAGGGGTGGGCATAGTGCACACCTTCCTTTTAACCATCTTCTAAGTTAAATCCAGGGCTTCCCTGGTGCTCTGATGGTAATGAGTCTGCCTGTAATGCAGATTCCTGGTTTGGGAAGATCCCCTGGAGGAGGACATGGCAATCCACTCCAGTATCCTTGCCTGGAGAATTCCATGGACAGAGAAAGCTAGTAAGCTATATAGTCCATGGGGTTGCATAGAGCTGGACACAATTGAGCAACTAACACTTCCAACTTTCAAGTAAAATCCACTCCAACTTCTTTAATATAATACCTGCACATTCAGGAGCACTTGCCACATTTCAACTATGTCCCAGGCATGAGTAAGACACGGGGAACCCAAATGCCAAGGACGTGGCCTCAGTCCCCAGCAGCCTCGCCCTGCTCTGGAATGGCCGTGTAAACACCCACCATTGTGGCTCATGGGGACATAGCCTGTCATCCGGAGGCCTGGAGAAGGGATCCTGCCCTTATCTTCTCCATATTTTGCAAACAAATTTGTTTTCACTTCTGTCTCCCCACATCCCTCAGTTTTATTTTTTTTCTGTTTGATTTCACCCTTAGGAGAATTTACCAAGGGGCAATTTACCAACCAGCTGCAGTAAAGGAAGCAGAGGCCTGAGCATCTCTCCAGCACAGGCTGTCAGAGGAGCAGAGGAGACAACCTGCAGGAGGCATTTCCTGCCCGAAGCACCTGCAGACTCTTGTGTTCAGAGTCAGCCCCAGGTTGACCCCTGAAACTCCATCTCATTGAGTGCATCTCCTGGCAGGAGACTTTGGGAAATCCCACCAAAGTCATGGGCATCTGCCTTCTGAGAACGTAGGCCTGTGGGCCTGGGAAGGCCGAGGGCCTTGGGGAGATATCCTTTCAGACGCATTTCCCTATTTTTTTTTAGTGTATAACAAGGGTCCCCAACTCCGGGATCTAAGGCCTGATGATCTGAGGTGGAGCTGATGTAATAATAACAGAAATAAAGTGCACAATAACGGTAATGTGCTTGAATCATCCGGAAACCATCCCCCTGCCCAGGTCCATGGGAAAACTGTCTTCCATGAAATGGGTCCCTGGTGCCAAAAAGGTTGGGGACTGCTGATATATAGGTTCACAGGATTGTATTTGTTTATTTATTTATTTGCTTATTTATTTTTGGCTGAGGCATGTGGGATCTTAGTTCCCTGACCAGTGATTGAATCCTCACCCTCTGCAGTGGGAGGGTAGAGTCTCAACCACTGGACCACCAGGGAAGTCTCTCATTTCCTTCTTTTGTTTTGGAAATTTCTTTTTAAATTTAAGAGACTCTCTGCAGTGGCCCGGGGGCGGAGACAACTCTGGCATCTCGGTGTGTGGCTACTTTTTGTAACTTCACCCCTGAATCCCTCTTGTTCAGTTCCGTGACCCTCTGTGTCATTCTTGCCACGAAATCCTGTTGCTCTCTGCTCTTGCTCCCAGTGTTATTTCTAAGATGTCAGCTGGCACTATGGAATGCCACCAAATAACCAGAGTGTCCTAGTCAGCCCAGCCTGGCCAGATGGAGTCCCCAAATGGGAACCTGATAGCTGATGAATTAAAATGTCACCCCAGTTGAATTTTGCCTTCATCCCTTTCTCTAAAAATGATGATGGAAGTGCAATGATTCCTATACAATCTGCCCAAGGCTTAGTGTGCATCTTTTTTTGACCAGATGTTAAGCATTTAAAATATTCATGGAGTTTTCATACATACTAGTTTCAGTGATGTTAAACTTTCTGGGCATTTCATTTTGCACAAGTAGGATCTCCCTTTGCGCACTGGTAATGGTTGCTATGCAGCGGGTGACTAGAATTCCTCCACAGTGCTCGTTTAGGGCTTAGCATTGGTTTTTCTCAGAAAGAGTTCAAACCCTGACTCTCAGATCCTGGGATCTTCTGAAAAATGAAGTTAATCCACAGCTTGATATGACAGGAGGTCATTTCAGTCTTTTATAGCCATACTTAGAAAGCACTATGCTATTAACATTATTAATTCCAAAGAACATTTCTATACCTGACAGATTAAAGTTTATTTCCCAGTATTGAAAGCAAAATCTTGTCCCCCCGGTGATTCCTGAAATTCTGCCTGGGGTGGGCGTGTAAGTCCCTTCATACTAAAATTAAGCTTATTTTCACATTCTTTAGGTGGGAAGGAACATGGGATAAATCAGTTGTGCCCATAGCTTGAGGTTTGCATTTCTGGAACTTGCCTAATTTTTTTTTTTTAAAACCAATTAAGTAATATATTTCTGCTTGGGAACCCTGGGCTTAGTGGAGGACCTGATTCAGCTATTCAAGTTTTAAGGGAAGAATGGATTTCTGATTTCTCATGGTGACTTTTGACCAGAGATGCCAATGTTTTTTGAGCATATGGTCCCTTTTAAAAGTAAAAATACAAATGTGCACACATGCCATATTATAAAGCTGTATTCTTAACAGCCTTTGATGGGAAAATTCACAAGTTACCACGGATTCTAGGACCCTGGTCATAAATCTCTTGTGCTCTCCGTCTCAGTCTTTGGATAGGCAATCAGGGCTGGAAAAGAAGGAAACCAAGTTCCTGCTGGTTTAACTCACTCCCCGTGGGTCCCTAGAAAGGATTTCAAAGGGGGTCTGACCTGATTCCTCCATGGCCTGAAGGATACACACCCCCCAGTGAGCAGAGAGAACTTGGACCTGAATCCGGCTCCTTTCCCTGCTTGAAACTTCCCTTGAAAGCCCCTGGGTCCCCCAGCCTGTGGGTGGCATTGTTGGAAGATGAAGGCGATGCACAAGCCAGTGATTCACGTCCGTGTGGGTGGCCCCTGAAGGCCATTTGCAGAGGACGTGAGATTGTTTTAAAGCTTCATAAATGAGCAGCACAGGGCTCTCTGGGGGCCTATCTGGGGTTTACTCTTTCAAAGAGATGCAAGCCAAGTCCAGCTACCCAAGGTGAAGCCAAGGTTAGGTTGCTCTGGCCGATTCTCCAAGGCGGGGAAATGATGGATTTCTCAAATGTGGACCTCCCAGTGGCCTTCTGGAAGGTTCTTTGTAGTCGTGGGAGCCATGGGTACAAAGGGAAGCCCTAGCCTCTTCTGGGTAGGGCGACCGCAGAGGCGCGGGAGGATGGTGAGCACCAGTCTTCCTCTATGCATCCTGATGGTTCACATCTGGACCCTTTGGATGCTCCCCTTTCCTTTGGTGGTTTTGGAGGTCAGCGGGGCTCCCCCTCTGTGGTTGGGCCCACCTACACGGGGTCCGGAGGCAAACTCACCCCAGAGGCCCGGCGGAGAGTGGATAAGTGGGGAGGGTGTTTGGCAACTTCCCCACAGCACTGTGGACTCTCAGAGATACAAGTGGATTCTGTGCCAGACATGGGGGCCGCCCTACTCCAGGGCAAGGAGCCTGGCCATCCGGGTCTGAGGGGGCAACTGCCCAAGCTGAATAGAGACCCCGGGGTGGGAAGAAGACCCCCCAAAGGGCCCCGCTTTCCCAAACTCCAGCTTGGACCCCGCAGGGCGGTGAGGGCTGCCCCCAGCCTCCCTCATTATGTAAAACCAGCCCTCCACCATCACTCACCCCAGCTTCCTGTTTTGAAGCGGCAACATAATGGAGCCTCTGTAGCTCGTTTGTTTGACTAAGGAATCTAATTCTGCCGTGTGGCTGGCTCCCAGAGTGGAAAGATAAAATTCAAACTGTCAGGAACTGTCAGGGTTTTTTTTTTTTTTTTAGGCCACAGGAAGTGGGAATGAAAAAAACACATCTCTTTCAAGTTAGGTTTGAGCATAATTGTAAGTCTATGATCAGAAAGGTTTTATAAGCCCACCTGGACACAGGAAGGAAGGATTCCCATCCTGCTCTGTCAGGTCAGGGGGGTCCTCACAGGAAATGTGCTTGGCTAACTCTGTACTTAAGAGTGGATTTCTGGGAGGCATCAACTTTTGCAAGTCAGCATGCAGCCAGCTTGTACTAAGTGGGAAATGGAGCATTTGGAGAGAAAAAATAAATTAGCTTTGGCACCACACCTTGACTTTTTCTTCCCCGGGCTGTAGAAAAAAGTCCCAGGGAATGGGCCAAAGATTATAGAGGAGAATGGAATTGAGGAAAACAAAAGCTTTGGAAATACAAAGTTGAGAGTTTGGCCCGAGACACTCAACAAACACAGTCACAACATCCCTATCAATATGGTAACAAAGTCATTATGCCATTTATTCTGGGGGCTTGCTTTTCATATGATTTGGGTACAAACTGGCTGGAAAGGAGACTTGGGAAGGCTTAGGAACACGTGTGGTTGATATTAGAAGCTGAGATGCCTCAGCCCTGGGCTAGTTTCCCTGAAGACAGAGGCAAGGGAAAGGTGACTACAAAATCTTTATCAACCTGCAGTTCTTTATGTTCAGAGATGCAGAGCATTCTTGGCATGAGAGAGGCCAAAAATCTTTACAATTCCAGTCTCTGGGGAATGGCATGCGCTGAACCACGAGGCACTGAAGAAGGTCTCATCCATGTGCCATGTTTTCAGGGGGTTTTCCAGGAGAAGACTTGTTTGTGGGGCGTGTGTGGGTGAAATGGTTGGATTACTTCTGATCCTCTCCCTTCCTCCACTTCTCTCCTGGCTTTTGTTATTAGGACTTAGAGTCTAAAGCTACAGAGAAGTTACATCCAGTCTTCTCATTCCTATTTCCTCAATTCCCTTAATTCACCTGGATCTTGATGTCAAAGAATGACATCTCCCTTTGTTAAGGGTTAACTCTCCTCCCAGCATCTCAACAGATCCAGCACTTTTGGGAGATGATGACCTATACTTACTTCATCTATAATTCCTCGGCCTCCAAGATCTCAGCAATACCTTATATATTTCTTTCAGAGTTGAGAAGCAGCAAGGAACCCAATGGGTCCTCATTTTCCTGCCTTAAACACTATAAACTCCCACGAAAAGATGTGTACATCTGTCAGTGACATGAGCCCTAAGAGCCCACCCCTCGATGAGCCACATTGGCACATGGCAAAGCCAGGAGACCTGCCTTCTGCCCCTGTGGCCCCACCTTGACATGATGGGCAGCAGGATGCTGTGGGAAATGACCAAGTCTGGAATTCCCAAGCTCAGATTGGGACCATGGCCTTGACACTGACTACTTGTGTGATTTGGGGCAAGTCACTGAACACTTACAAACTCTCCGAGTCTCGGATTCCTCTTCTGTGACAGGGTCATATCTACCTCACCGGGTTTCCGGAGGATGGAATGCTCTATGAAAACCTGTTCAGATGTAAGTTGTTTCCACGCTCATAATCTGAATGATGAAGCTGCTTATTGCCTTGATCTTCTAGTAAATATCATCATATTCATCAATATTTACAGAATGTTCACAACACACTGGTCTCTGTACTGGGTTATAGGAAAACAATATTTAATATGTCTAACACTACAACATTATCATCCTTCCCATCTTTCCCTTCTCGAACCTGTTCGCCTCTGCTGGACCTTGATTAGTTGCATCCCCATCCACCTACTAGTTCAACCAGAAACTTTAATGGCATGCGACTCATTTCCCTCACTAATCACATTCAATGGGTTCCAAAGCTGATTAAGCAATTTTCTTTTTTTTTCCCAAAACACAGATTTCTATATAGAAGCCTAGATGGCTTTTTGTTTTGACAAACTTAAGTCCGAACGCACTTGCCAAGTGATGCTTGGTCCATCACTATCTGATTCTAATGTAAATTTACTGCATCCTCTCCCAGACTTCACTCAGCTCCTCTTTGCTGGTAATGCATGACCAGTTGCTTTCCACAAATTTTCCAGCCTCCACGTCCCTCCAGCTGTAGCCTCACCCAGGAGTCTCACAAGCCAGCCTCCCTTCTTTGATGCTCTCATCATTTATCTTTCAGTGTCACAGGTTAAATGTGTCATCTGAGAAGCCTCTCCTTCCATTAGAAGTCATCACTCTGCCTCTGTTCTCCTGCATCTTTTTTTTTTGTTTTTTGTTTTGGTATTACTATAGGGCAAGAAATGGGACAGCATTACAGCAACGGTGTACACACCAGCCCCTTCCAACTTGGAAGCACTTGAAAGCCCAGATGCTCCAAGTCTAGTAGTTAAATTCCACTTAAGCCCTTTTATTCAAAAACTTACAGACTATGTGGGAGTCAGGCATTAACCATAGAGAGATCAATGACAATGCAACAGACATCAGCTCCACTGGCTCCCAAATGGGTGCTGTCCTGCTGGGTCGTGGTGTCTGGGAGCAGGGGCGCAAACCCAGGATTCCCTAGACCCATGTGTGCAACAAACGCTGCTGAGCAGCGTGGCTTTCTCATCCTGAGAGTGCAGACCCATCAAGGGCAGCTTCTAGAAGGCAGTGCTAGCTTTACACTCAGCCTTTCACTTGTTCATGGGACTTGACTGAGTGTCTGCTACATGCCGGACTCTAGAGAGTGAAACAAACCCAGTCCCTACCTTCAAGGAGCTTCCATCCTCCAAGCAATGTTGGTGATGTCATTGCCAAGGGAACCAGTGGTTGGAAAGGCCTGAGGATGATAGTGAAACTGACCACTCAGAGCTGACGGTCCCAGATTGAAGGGGTACCTTCTACGTCTGCCTTGATGATCAGAACTCCCAGGGCACCACCAAGAGAGAGAAAGAGGCAGAATCACATTAAGCAACACCATGAAAATGTCACTTCTGATGACATTTTCAACCTTGTTCAACAGATGTAGGGCTGATCTGTAGCTGGAGAACTCTTGGGTACCATTAAAGAGACCCTGGGGACAGCCCAGCCCACGTGGGCTGCAGTGCTAATGACAGCAACCCTCATGACACAGATGACATCACATTGGTTTGGTCAGATGCACAATCAGGAACATCAGGGGAGAATACTTCAATAGAAGGCCATTTGAAAAACAAAAAAATTTATTGATAAAATCTCAGAGGACAACAAAGGAAAATTTAATTTTTTTTGAAGTAGAGAGCTGACTTTGCTTTTTGATTTTCTTGTAAGGACCTGAAGATCATCTTAATTTAGAAGATTTGGTACAAATAAAAAAAATTTTTTTAAGCACAAAATTATAAAACCATAGAGATGGTTGAGTCAAATTCTGTAGCTTTATAGAAATTTGGGTTACGAGAAATTTTGCCTTGTCCAAAGTCATGTGATGAATTACTGGCTAAACCAGGATGCATTGCTCAGTTTTCCCACATCAGAGGCTTCTCTTGTTGCAGAGCATGAGCTCTAGAGCACCAGGCTCGATTGTTGTGGCACACGGGCTTAGTTTCTCTGCTGCATGTGGAATCTTCCCGGATCAGGGATCAAACCTGTGTCCCCTGCATTGGGGTTCTTTACCACTGAGCCACCAGGGAAGCCCGAAGTGTGTTATTTTTAAATACTTGCTCTGTGCAGGACCCTGGGCTGAGCATTGCAGGGGCTACAGTGATAAACACAATGCTACTTTTAAGGAATTTACAACCTGTGGGAAAACTGACTCATTTAGGGAAAAAAAGACTTGTCCAAAGCAGATTGTGTTTTGTGTCATCACAGAGGTAGAAACTAAATGAAATTATGAGAGGTTCAAAGAGATCACAATTATAATTGTGAAGATGGGGCTGGAGATGGAATCAAAAGAGGCTTCACAAAGGAGCTGCCTTTGACCTGACCTTGAAGGATGGATAGGATTTCAGTAGTTGGCGATGAAGGGAGGGGGTTGTTACGTGAGGGGACCTGAGCCAGATGACCCCTGTCATTACAGACGTTCAAGGCTGAGGTCTGTCACAGACACTCCTCACACAGCAGGGAGTCAATAGCATGTGTTGACTGATTGCTGCTCTGTACTAGGGTTCCTGTCACTCATCTCTGCCTTTGGCAGGTGAGGTTCACAAGCGCTATGAAGTCTCTAAAGACCTTCATCATGTTCATGAAGCTCCTTGCTTCTCTGCTTTGCCTCTGCAATGTACAAAGTGCCTGACTCAAGTATTTGTCCCTTTCCTGCTCTCAGAACACACGTGACTTCCAGTCCACAGTTGTCAGTGTAGATGCTGATGGTGTGCCATTTATCTGGGCAAAATCTAAACCCAGGTTCTGGGGTTTTAGCTCCATCCTCTCCGCGGCTGGAGCTTCCTACTGCCTGGCTCCAGGGAGTGGCTGCAGACCCTGTGGGTGTAATGAAAGTGCTCTTTCTGTTCTGCCTGTCTTCCTTGCAATGGAACAGCCAGGTCGGCTTTGTTAACCTTGATGTATTGTGCCTGCTGGATTTTCCTCTCCTGGCCTTTCCCCAGGAATCTGCCCCAGGAACCCATTAATTAAGCCAGAGTCTCTGCAGTGGCTGTGTCCAACCCTCTCTAGAATTGGCAGCTGATGTTCTTTTGCTGAAATGCTCAGACGCCCCGATCTCAGAAGCTGAGAGCAAAGCCATTGTCTAGAACAGTGTGGAAATTCATTGGGGAGTTCTGTCAGTGGGACTGTGTTGCAAAAATAAAAAATAAATGAAAGTTAATTTAAAAAATAGCTACAAGCAAAAGAACCTTTAAGCTCAAAAATCACTTAGCAAGAAAAATTAGAAAGGATCCAGTATTTTTCCCATGATGATGTCACACTCATTTCATGGCCTGAGGTAGGAGAGAGTGGACTTACAGGGCAGCAGGCTTGGGTAATCCCAACACCTCCACCCTGGCCCACGCGGTCCTGATGGGTCAGGTGCAGGGTGGGGCCCATCTGTGTGGCTATTCAGTGACTCAAATAGTGACCTTCCAGCAAATGACTCTTCAAATATGACCAACTGTGAGCTGGCATCCCAGGTTTAGACAAGGTGGCCTTACTCACTCAACCATTATATCCTAAACCCTGTATCACAGTCGCTCAGTTGTGTCCGACTTTTTGCAACCCCCTGGATTATATCCCTCCAGGCTCCTCTGTCCTTGGGGATTCTTCAGGCAAGAATACTGGACTGGGTTGCCATGACCTCCTCCAGAGGATCTTCCTGACCCAGGAATCGAATCCAAGTCTCCTGCATTGTAGGCAGATTCTTTTCTGTCTGAGCCACCAGGGAATCCCAAGAATGCTGGAGTGGGTAGCCAATCTGTTCTCCAGGGGATATTCCTGACCCAGGAATTGAACCGGTGTCTCCTGCATTGCAGGTGATTATTTACCAGCTGAGCTATGAGGGAAGCCCTGCCGTTTGGAGCTCACAGTGGATTAAGGTCCCTGTGCTATCATCAGTAGCCATAACTTTGGGCCACATGGGGATACAGGCATGGGAGAGGGCACGCCAATTCACAGATGACTTACAACCCTCCCGGACATGATATGAGCAGATCCTTGAAGACTTTGCTCGCTGGGTTTTGTACTTGATTGTGTGTTTGCCACAGTAACTCTGTGGCCTTAAACGCTTTCAGGTTCTCTCTCTATGTAGGCTGTGCCCTCTCCTGGGGTGGGATCAGGAGATGCACCTGGTCACTGACTTACCAACCAACCAGAGGTTCCATCTACTCTGTCACTTTTGTGGAGTCCTGCCCCCAGGCCACAGGTGTGAGCCCTTGCACTCAGGACACAAAAGTGGAGTCCAGAACCCAGGTCACCTCCTAAGCTGACTGAGCCCCCTTGTAACTGTTGCCAAAAGCCCCCCTGATCATCACTAAGAAACTTTTTGACCCCGGATTAGGCAAAAGTGCCCACCCTTGTACTTACCCTGTAGCACCCTAACCAATCATCTAATGCCAACCTTCCAGGAGGACTTTTCTATCTCAAGGCTATAAAATTTGGCTGCTGCTGCTGCTAAGTCGCTTCAGTCGTGTCCAACTCTGTGCGACCCCATAGACGGCAGCCCACCAGGCTCCCCTGTCCCTGGGATTCTCCAGGCAAGAACACTGGAGTGGGTTGCCATTTCCTTCTCCAATGCGTGAAAGTGAAGTCACTCAGTCTGTCTGACTCTAGCGACCCCATGGACTGCAGCCTACCAGGCTCCTCCGTCCATGGGATTTTCTAGGCAAAAGTACTGGAGTGGGGTGCCATTGCCTACTAACCCACAAAAACTGTCAACTCTCCCTGGTCTGTCAGGAGGTCGTCCCACTGCACTTGGAACACCTTCATTATCTCTGCTCCTTACTCTTAATGAACTCACTCCCTTCTGAAATGCTCTGTGTCTGGAAATTCTTCTCCAACCTGTGCTTTGACTGCCTCCAGAACTTTATCTGTAAGAAGAGATCATGACATTTTGTCCCTTGGGTCAGCATGGAGGCTCTATGATAAGTGAGTTAATATAGGATTTCTCAGGAAGGCAAGTCATACAGTTTCTTGGGGCTGCTGTAACAAATGGCCAAGAACTTGGCAGCTGAAAACAACCACAATTCATTCTTTTCACAGTGCTGGGAGGCAAGAGTCAGAAATCAAGATGTTGGCAAGATTGACTTCCCCTGGAGTTTCTGAGAGACAATTCACTCCAGGCCACTGTCTAGCCTCTGGTGGCTGCTGGCAGCCTCTGGTGCCCCTTGGTTTCTGCCTCTGTCTCCATGCAGGGTTCTTCTCTGGGTCTCTGTTCCTGCTCCTCTTCTGTCTTTATAAAGACAGCTGTCATCAGATTTAGGGGTTGCCCTAATCCAATATGATGACCTTATCTCCAGATCCTTACCTTAATTACATCTGCAAAGACCTTTATTCAAAATAAGGTCAAATTCTGCCATCCTAGGTAGACATATCTTTGGGGACCAGAATTCAACTCACTACGGTAATTTATAGTTTTGGTGATCTTCAAGCATTTACATGGCAGGTAATCCTATCTGGAGCACCCATACTATCTATTTTGAAAATGCAAAAATATTTACTATGATCTGAGGTCAAGTCTTAGGCTCAGAAGAGTCAGGACCTGCCCTCCCCTTCCCTATTTTGTTAGCACCTTGAGGAGTTGGCTAATGGTGACGCTCTTTTTTTCCTTTCCTCCCTCTTAAGATCTCCTGCCAGTAATGTAAAAGAGGAATATATTTGGTTCACATCCATCTTGGCGCTGACCTCCTCTCCCTGCAGAAGAGGTTGGTGGCCCTTAGCCAGCAGCTTTATATTCCTTCTTGCCTCTCCCTGCATATACAGGTAATGACAACATTTCTGAGGTTCACAGGAGTACAGGAAGGAGGCTGCCCACAGCCAGAGCTGCCAAGGCCAGGAGCAGGATCTCAGCACACCTGGGGTGTGTGCCATGGCCCTTGGTGGATGCCCTGTCATGGGCAGCCATACAGATTGGACCAGAGTGATTGTCCAATTTGCCACCAGCTTATCTGGACCACATTTGCAATGTTTTACCTAGCAGTGTAACCTCGATAAACAGAAACTGCCCTACTGTTTACTTATAAAACTGCATCCCCAAGATGTACATCCTTTCAAGATTTTTCTAGTTCTCAAATGCAGGAGAGGGTATGGAGAAAAGGGAACTGTCCTACACACTTGGTGGGAATATAAAATGGTGCAGTCATTACAGAGAACAGTGTAGAGGTTCCTCAAAATATGAAATGATCCAGCAGTCCTCTCCAGGGCATATATTCGGGCAATACTATAATTCAAAAAGATGCATGCACCCTATGTTCATAGCAACACTATTCACAATAGGCAAGACATGGAAACAACCTAAATGTCCATTGAAAGATGAATGGATAAAGGTGAGAGATATATGTATGTATATATGTATGAATATTACTCAGCCATGAAGACGAATGAAATAATGCCATTCACAGTTATAAGGATGGATCTAGAGATTATCATACTAAGTGAAGTAAGTCTGAAAAAGAAAAATACCATATGATAACACTTATACATGGAATCTAAAAAATATGATACAAATGAACTTACCTATGAAACAGGAAATAGAGACAGAGAGAACAGACTTGTGGTTGCTAAGATGAAGCGGGGGTGTTGGAGGAGGAAAGGGCTGGGAGTTTGGGATTAGCAGATGCAAACTAGTATGTATAGAGAGTAGATAAACAACAAGTTCCTACTGTATAGCACAGGGAAGTATACTCAATATCCTGTGATAAACCATAATGGAAAAGAATATGAAAGAAATATATGTATATCATACTTCACTTTGTATGATAATCTTTCGATTCATCCCTATAGCTTGAATGGCATTATTTCATATATGTGTGTGTATGCATAACTGAATTACTTTGCTATACAGCAGAAACTAACACAACATTGTAAATCGTCTATACTTCAATAAAAATTTTTTTCTAGTTCTTAATCTTCTTATGTAACAGGTCAGAAGTCAGTCAAATGGGTTGGACTAGTCCAGATAAGCACAAATCACTCAACTGGTAGGTTAAGAAGAGGTGCGGACACTAGCTGAAGGGTAGGAAGAGTTAGATTTTGAATTTAGGTCAGGTCTGAACTTTTTTGAATAATTTACACTCCCTGAGACTCAATTTTTCTGGTTATCAGATCAGAACCTTAATATCTGTCCTGATTGTCTAACATGGTTTCTTTCTTGAGAGTTAAAAAATGTGGAAGTTAATTGCATAAAAGCTAGAATTATATTGTTACTAGTGCACAAAGTTTAAGGAGATGTTCTCAGGGCCATGCCTGAGATGTTCTCAGGCCTCTCTTGTGTCACCCTAGTTACTAGAAATCATTTCATTCAATAAATAATTAATAATGAATGATGGCAGGCTCCTGAAGCTCCATCAGTGTTCTGGGCATCGTAGGGAATTGATGATTCTGCTTAGTGTGGAGATGGGCAGATGGAGGGTCAAACTCCTGATTCTAGAACCATAAAGTCTTCCTTTCCAGTGTTCTATACAAGTTTTGAATTTCTTTCTTTATCTGAATTCTAGACTTCACTGATGTACATGATGGGGTTTGGGGATGCTATCTTTTCTGTCAAAAGGACATCAGAAAGGTAGGAAATATACATTGAGTACTTACTGAGTGTCAAGTACTATGTGCTAGATACTTTACATACATTTGTTCATTTCATCCTAAGAATATCACCATAAGGCAGGTCTTATTATCTTCATTTACAGATGAATCAACTGAAGAGATTAAATACATTTCCAACACACAACCAGTAAATGAATGTATCTGTCTCTGATGTTAAAGTTCAGTGTTCATTCTGTTAACCCATGTAGTTAATGAGGAGGAAGTGGAGGACTTCCTGTAAGTGTTGTTGGATGATTTTATACAAATGTTTAGGTACCTAACATTGGAGTGACTGTCAGACGACAAAACTTAGATGGTATATTAATAGGTGAGAAGGAAAGAGTGAGAATGAGACAGAGGAATAAAATTTAAAAATCCAGAGAGACAAAGACTCACATGCATGGTCCATGTTTCTCTGACCTCAGCCAGTCAATAGAAGGGTTGATTAGAAGCGGGTCCCTTGAAAGACATTGACTTTAGAAGACAGCTGTTTTCTGATGATTGCATCCAGAGGCAAAAAATGTGAGTGTAAATTATGTCTGAATGTTAGTGATGTCAAAAAAGAGAAAGGAAGGAAGGAAGAACGAATGAATGAGTGAATGAATGAGGGAAAGAGACAATTTGGAACGCCCAGGGCCATTCTCCGCTCCCTTGTGGCTGTATTTTCCCTTGGTCATGAAGAGTAAAGAACACTGATTATAGAAATGATCCGATTCTTTGTGCTCCTCCTCTTGCTGCTTGCCATCAGTGCTGAATCCTTTTTCTTTTCACACAAACACACACATAAGCACACAGCCCAACTCATCAACAGACCATGTTAAGTACTTAATGCCAAGCACTGTGAAAGGCACAGTGTGAGGGACTCAGTCCGTGTTATTGAAGGTTCAAATATGTGCTTATGGATTCGAACTATGAGGAGACACAATGCCTTTTAGGGAAGCAATTGTGTAAGTACTTTGTTCTGTTTGAGAATTTACAAAGTCGAGTGCCCTTAACACCTATTTCAGTTAGATGTGAATGCACTGAGTATAAAATTAAACTTCTCTCCAGTGGTGGTTGTGCAGCTAAGCAAGACTGGCTCAGAGTAAGTGTGACACATGGGACTTGGTGAAAACCAGAGAGGTGGGGAGACCAAAACGTGGGTCTGGTTTGCTTTAGTGGGTAGAAGGTGCTGGAGTGCTTTCGCAGAGCCAGTCTCGGGATAACTGGTACATCATCCACATGGCAGTGAACTCGGGGATGTTGAAGCCCTTCCCAGGCATTTCCTCTGCTCCTGGCATCAGTCTTTGTATTTGGAAAGCATACCCAGTGGAATGGTGGTTTCCTAAGTTTTAGGTCCTGACTGCTTTCCTGAGAAACATTAGAATAATCTTTGTTCCAAACTGTCCTTCCATCCTGCCGCTAAAAATCCAACTAACTAACCACCTCACCAAGGATGTCATATAGGTTCATATCTGCTAAGCTACTTTAAAGAAAAACTTCGGGGATGGTCTCTCTTGATATCACATCAGATCTATGAGATAAAAGAATAAAGAAAAGGAAAACTATGGGAAGGAAGATGAGGATAGATGATGGACATCTTATCCCAAGTTGGCCAGGTGCAGAAGAGCCTTGTCTGAAGAAAACTGCACAGGGATGGACACAGGCTTTGGAGTCAAATGGATACTTGGTGCTCAACTTCTGGTTCTGCCCTGACTACTTGTGAGAGCTTCCCAGCCCCGCCCCTGCATTTGGAGTGTTCCTCATTCCTCGTGTGATTAAAAAATATATGTCATTATTATTGGGCTTCCCTGGTGGCTCAGTGAATTCATCTGCCAATGCAGAAGATGCGGGTTCCATTGCTAGGTTGGGAACATCCCTGGAGAAGGAAATGGCAACCCAGTATTCTTGCCTGGGAAATCCCATGGACAGAGGAGCCTGGCAGGCTACAGCCCATAGGGTAGCAAAAGAGTTAGATACGACTTAGTGACTAAAACAACAACATTATTGCTGTTATTTTATATATTTCCCTAATAGTGATTTGTTGGTTGTTGCAGAAATCTCTCACTGCCCTAGGACCCTCAGAAATTCTTGCAGCTTAGACATTCTGACCTCCAGCTACAGAAATGAGGCTGTGGAACTTGCCAATGGGTAGATACCTTGATTTCCCCATTTGCCTTTCTGCAAGGTCTGGGTGTATTTATGGTCAATAAACGACATAATCTACTACTAACCCAAAGAAGAAAACCATTTACATGGCAGCAGTGGCTTGAGGTTACGAAACTGGAATTTGAGAAAGTGAAGGGAAATTTCCAATGCCCTCGGATTTAGCCTGGAGCGTCTCAGCCACTGTTCCACGGATGGCCCTGCCAACATCGCAGGGCAGAATGACAAGATGCCTTCATCTTCAAGGCATCTCAGGGATGACTGGGCAAAATCAACAGTTGGAGAAATATTGATGTGTAAATCAGAGAGAAACCACTTATCTGTGAGTCTCGTGTTTAGTTTAGGGTTCTCTGGAGTTTGAAACAAGAAAGCTGACACTGTCTGGGGCACTCCCTGGAAGCGTGGGAAACCACAGGCTTTGGAGAACCCAGGACCTACAACCATGTGGGTTTATTTTTTCCACACACTGATAAGTTCTAGCTTTAATTCCTTCACGTACTTACTTTTTATTACTGCCCCTGCTCTGGGTGCCCATTAAACATAATACACAGGCTCACCCAACATCAGCAATAGCAACACAAACCATTGCTTGTACAGTTAATGGAAACCAAATGTCCAGTAGCTTGCAAGTAACTCTGCATATCATGTTTTTCTTTTCCCCACTGGTTTAGGAATCTCTCTCCCTGAGCTAATTTTCTTCCCTGTTCACTCCATTCCCGGCCCCATACATCCAGAGTCTAAAGGTCTTTTGTCAGCTGCACTTAGAGAGACGTCCATCTCCTCCAGGGTGAACTGGCCTGCCTTGTTTCATTACTTAACGTGGCCTTCCTCACAGATGGGGATATTGACCTTCTGAAATTCCTGCAGAGATGAAATACCAACCCCAGCAGTCCACAGGAGAGTTAACAGACAGCTTCGGCACAGGCAGCCAGACCTTTCAGAGGGGTCAGATTATGAACTTGGGAAATTTTGGGGGGAATGGCTAAATGCAGAATATAACCCACATTATGATTGGCTCTTGGCACTGGGGGCTGGGGGAAGAGTCCAAGGTAGGGAATATCTCTGCCCTTGGTGAGCGGAATTAGAAACTTCGAGCTTTTTCTGCAAAGCACATTAATGCTGTTGATTGTTCCTTGATGGAACTTTTTAGATGCTTTGTTCCCACTTTAACCAGCCTTGCACATGGCCCTCATTTCAGTGGTCTTGGCAATGAATGAGTTGGAACCACCATCTTTTTTTTTAACCTCCTGTTCTCTTTTGCCCAGTTTCAGGCTTTTCTAGTAGTTTAAAATATTACATGGATGATCAGTAAGACAGAAATTAGTAAGAAGTTTCCTGAGACATGAGGTATATGTCTCATTGTTATCAAAGGTGGAGTCTGGCTGCTCACCACTCAACAGCCTATAAAGAGGCAAGGATGGTGGAAAGGAAAGTTTGCTTTATTTCAGAGTCTGGCAACGGCAGGCTGGAGGGCAGACTCCTGTCCAAACGCTGACTCCCTTCCCCGCCACTGACAATCAGTGGGCAAGAGCTTTAATAGGTGCGGGGAGGGGCTACATGCAGAAACAGCACAGTCAGCTCTGACAGTCATTTTGAAATTGGGCATTGGTGGTCTGACCAGCCTTATCTTGATTGTTTTAAGTACAGTTAGTCTTTAGTTTCAGGGTCATTTTATTCTTATTTCTTTGAGGCAAGTTCTCAGAATTATGGCAGCTTATGTCACTGCTTCTTGGCCTTTTGGCTAAGATCAGATGTAGTATGGGGGCTTCCCAGTTGGCACAGTGATAAAGAATCTGCCTGCCAATGCAGGAGATCCAAGAGACAGGTTCAATCCTTGGAACAGGAAGATCTCCTGGAGTAGGAAATGGCAATCCACTGCAGTATTCTTGCCTGGAAAATTCCATGGACAGAGGAGCCTGGTGGTCCATGAGATCACAAAGAGTCAGACATGCCTGAGCAACTAAGCACATGTCATGGCTCCAGTCTTGTCCTTACGTAGCTAACTTCTTCCACCTGGTGGGAGCTTCAGTGTCTGTAAGACAGTTCACATGACAGGGCTTAGAATATTATCTATAGCCCTTGAGTAGGAACTTAAGATCCTTGATTATAAAGAATAAACTATTATTTAGTCTTGTTGGACTGCTTGCCTTTGTTTCTGCATTTTCTCCCTTCTCTGATTAAACTTATTCTTAAGCTAAAATTTTTCTATATGAAAGGGCAGTCTGAAGACACAGTTGGGGGGGACCCTGCTCTACTTCACCATGACTTTACTGGGTCTTGAAGTTACCAAGTCAAGTCACTGGTGGGGGAGCCAGGAATATAGTTGAGAAATGTAGGTCCTCCATTCAATGAGAAAATATGCTCACATATTTATTGTTTAGTAACTAATCAAAGATTTTTAAGTTTCTAAACATTCTGAAAAATCTGTAAATTTCATTAAGATGTTAGTCCAATGATCTCTTGATCAATTTAGTTTTTTCCTTGGTCCCGTCTTTCGGTTGCCTGGCCTTTGATTATCTTTGTTACTTACTCCCTGATACAAAGAAGGGAAGGGTCCCAGAGAGAAGGAGAGATAAAAATATGACTCTATATTCTTTCCATTTTGGAATCTGTTAACATTTCTTGTGTATAGGAGACTGAAACTCTGAATAAAATGTGTTTGGGGGTGTGTATTCAGGTAGTACAGTGTAATGGTTAAGAGTAGTCTAGAAAAAATCTAGACTTGAATTACTTTGATTATAATTATTAATTACTCTAAGTATGACTAGACAGGGCTCTTGCCTGGAGAATCCAATGGACGGAGGAGCCTGGAAGGCTGAAGTCCATGGGGTCACTGAGGGTCGCACATGACTGAGCGACTTCACTTTCACTTTTCACTTTCATGCACTGGAGAAGGAAATGGCAACCCACTCCAGTGTTCTTGCCTGGAGAATCCCAGGGATGGGGGAGCCTGGTGGGCTGCCGTCTATGGGGTCACACAGAGTCGGACACGACTGAAGTGACTTATCATCAGCAGACTGTTTTACCTTTCTCATTTGTAAAATGGGAGTAATATTAATTTCATAGGATTATTAAGCGAATTTAGTTATGAAAATCCTTAGCTCTTTTACCAACATATAGGAATGTCTATTGAATATTATTATTACGATTATTATTTTTATTATTGTAATAGAGAAGAACAAGTCTGACTCTGTATTGAATCTCTTTCTTTTACTTTAACCTTGGTATTATATTGCTTTTACTACAAGTTAAGAATGGCTTCCCTGGTAGCTCAGTTGATAAAGAATCCACCTGCAATGCAGGAGACCCTGGTTTGATTCCTGGGTCAGGAAGATCCACTGGAGAAGAAGTAGGCTACCTACTCCAGTATTCTTGGGCTTCCCCTGTGGCTCAGCTGGTAAAGAATCTGCCCCAAATGCTGGAGACCTGGGTTTGATCTCTGGGTTGGGAAGATCCCCTGAGGAAGAGAACGGCTACCTTCTCCAGTATTCTGACCTGGAGAATTCCATGGACTGTATAGTCCATGGGGTTGCAAAGAGTCGGACATGACTGAGAGACTTAAAAAAAAAAAAAAAAGAATGTTGCCTGTAGCCGGAAATATACTGGAAAGCCCATTCTTAAGGCTCTGAACTTTAAAAGTATAATGTTTTCCATTCATATAGGTACAGAAAGTTGAAGAACAGAGAATAATATTTGTCTTGTTGGAGATTTACAGGAACAGTATGGCCTGACCTATATGGACAGCTGCAAGAAAAAAGGATTCAAGCACCAAGAAGTTTGCAACAATCAGCCATACCTACTCCCCTTTTAGTATAAAAGAAGACTGAATTCTAACTTGGGTAAAAATGGTTCTTTGGGACACTAGTCCACCATCTTCTCAGTCTGCTGGCTTTCCAAAGAAAGTTGCTAATCCTTGCCCCAACAACTTGTTTCTTGCTTTATTGGCCTGTGGAGTGGTGAGCAGTATAAGCTTAGACTTGGTAACATTATTATTACTATTCTCTGCAATACCCCATTAATCTCTCACGTATGGAACACTGATGGATCAGCTAGCAAATCATGACCCCACATGCCAAACATTTTATATGCAGTGTGGCAGGATATTTTGAGAATTTAGTTGATGGTTTTCTTCCCTCCTCCTTCCCTTTTTTTGTTCTAGCAGGTAGCAGTTACCCAAGTTGGTGGGCGCAAACCACGTGTTGTGCCATTAGACACAGCACAAGTTCTCTAAGCAGATAAGAGGAATGTCGAATCAAATGGACAGATGCCTTAATAAATAATTCTGGTGCTGCATGCATGCTCAGTCGCTTAAGTTGTGTCCAACTCTTTGCTACCCTATGGACTGTAGCCTGCCAGGCTCCTCTGTCCAAGGGATTCTCCAGGCAAGAATACTAGAGTGGGTTGCCATGCCCTCCACCAGGGCATCTTCTCAACCCAGGGATCGAACCCAAGTCTCCTGCATTGCAGGCGGATTCTTTACCCACTGAGCCACCTGCGAAGCCCATCCTGGTGCTACATGCTCTCGATTATTCTGTTTACCCAAGTCCAGAAAGTTAGGAAACTCATAGCTTTGGGGGGGGGTGGTGGGTGGTGGTTATGTTTGGCAGCAATCATAGTAAAAACACAAAAGAGAAAGTTCAGAAAATTTCTGCAGTTTCTGAGCTATGCTGCATAAGCATTTCAGATGCCTAAACTTTGCTAGGATCTGCTGTAGGAGCATTTACAATATCCATTGTAAATCAACTATGCTTCAGTAAAAAAAAAACTTAAAATGTCCAGAATTCAGTAGTGCTCACCTGATTTTTTTTTCCCCTGAATTTGGCCAACTTGGTCCAATCCTTGTGGTTGCTTTGTCTGCAGGCTTCTTCCAGGCCCCAAGAGCTTGTTTTCACTCAGCTTCACATGAGAAAGTAACTATAAGCCATTACAAAACTGTTTGGTCAACCTGACTGTGGTTCCCCAGTTGATTAGGATGGGGCTGTTCAGAACCCACTAAATTTTAGAGTCAAAAGCCCTTCTGGAAGTATTGAGGAGTGTGAGTAAGAAACCCTTGTGCTCAGCTCCCAGAAACTTTGGAATTGGCCCAATTTGTGTCCTGGCTTCAGCCTAATTAAAGCCAGGAGGTCAGTGATGGTAATACTCCCTGGTGATACATTGCAGTTCACTGAAGATGAAAAGTACGCAGGCCTTTCTGCTCTGGGAGGTCTCCTGGGCTAACCCATAATAAAAATAATAATTAAAAAGTATTGAGCCCTTGCTGTGAGCTAGAGTTCTTGTGAGGCACTTGAGTGCCCATCACAGTCCTTGGATAACACTATTATCAGATTTGAAGATGAGACAGATAGGCTAGGAGGGTCCAAGTCACTCACTAGGCTGAAGAGATGGGGCTGGAGCTGAGGTCTGCCCACCACCTCCAAGCAGGAAGCAACCTCTGGGGAGTGGGAGAGTTGACACAACCAGGATCAAAACCTGGATCCCTCCTTCCCCAGCCGGTTCTCTTCCTGTTACATGGTGCTAAAGGCACTCTATATTTTGGATTATTAAACTTTAAGCAGCTTATAAACCCACTCCGTTTTGCTCACCCTGCAGCTGGGAGTGATTAGCTTAGTATGTGCCCTCCAGTCGGCACACAGAGTACAGGGGGCCCAGCTTTGCTCTCTCCAGCTCCGTCTCCTCCTGCAGCATCTCAACCTGGGTGCCTATCAGAGGTACAGGTTTACAGGTGAACACTGATGCCCTCTGCAGATGAGGTAAATAAGAGTCTGAGGTAGGGTGGGGGCAGACACGAATGTTTTCTGAAAGCTCCAGGTGAGCCCCATGGCAGTTAGGGTTGGGAACCATGGACTGAGGCGTCAAGGTGTAAGTCCTGAAGGTGGCTGTGGAAATGGCACATCATCTCAGTCCTGTATGTGTCTCAGTCAGCATTGCAGAGGGAGAGATGGGTCCACATCAATTGTTTTATGTAACACTTAGCACAGGGCCACGCACTGGGAATCTATCTGTTTTGGATGCTAATCAGCTCAGTTGCTCAGTTATGCCTGACTTATTGTGATCCCATGGACTATAGTCTGCCAGGCTCCTCCATCCATGGGATTTTCCAGGCAAGAATACTGGATGGGGTTGTTATTTCCTCCTCCAGGGGAACTTCCCGACCCAGGGATTGAACCTGCATCTCCTGAGTCTCAATTTTCTTTTCATTTGTAAAGTACCAAAATTTAGCAGGTGCAAAAATTCCATCTGCTAATGCAGGAGATACAGGAGACTCGGGTTTGATTCCTGGGTCAGGAAGATCCCCTCAGTCATGTCCGACTCTTTGCGACTCCATGGACTGCAGCACACCAGGCTTCACTGTCCATCACCAACTCCTGGAGCTTGCTCAAGCTCATGTTCATCAAGTTGGTGATGCCATCCAACCATCTCATCCTCTGTCATCCCCTTCTCCTTCTGCCTAATCAAACTAATCAAACTGATCACATGGGCCACAGCCTTGTCTAACTCATTGAAACTATGAGCCATGCCACGTAGGGCCACCCAAGACGGCTGCGTCATAGTGGAGAGTTCTGACAAAACATGGTCCACTGGAGAAAGGAATGGCAAACCACTTCAGTATTGCTGCCTTGAGAACCCCATGAACAGTATGAAAGAGCTACAGTCTATAGAGTCACAAAGAGTCTGACACGACTGAGCATATACATAGTTGATGTTAATTTCAGGTGTATAACAAACGGATTCAGTTATACATACATATGTATATGTATATATATATTCTTTTTCAGATTCTCTTTCACTATAGATTATTATAAGATATTGAGTATAGTTCCCTGTGCTATATAGCATATTGTTATTGTTTATCTATTTCATATATATTAATAATTGTGTGTATCTCTTAGTCCCAAGCTCCTAATTTGTCCCTCACTCTCTTTCCCCTTTGGTAATCATAAATTGTGATTGTATGATTTCTACCCCTTTTCTCACTGTTTTTTTTAACTTTTTTTAAATTTAACTATTTTTTAAACTATTTTTCAAAAGCAGTAACCTTGGTTTGTAACATTATATAACTTTCATGGGTATAGCATTATATTTCTACTGTATACACTATGGCATGCTCAACACCAAAAGTTTAGTTTCCATCTCCCCTGTCTGCTTGGATGACTGGGTTCAGCTCCTCAGGTCCAGGGATTGGTGCTAAGCCTTCTGAGGGAAATGGCTTCTTGAGGACCCAGGACGAGGCCAGGTAGATGGGGGTACTTGATGTTCTTCTCCCAATGAGGAGACTAGGACCCAAGAGGCAGAGGAAGGCCTGTCCCTGGCAGGGTCCCTTTGACTCTCTCTCTGGAAATTTAAGGCCTTGACCTCACATTAGAATTAATGAGGAGTTAAAAAAAGAAACCTTCAGGGAGCCTGATTAACACAAACGAGCCAAGCTTGGGCATCAGTATTAAAAAAAACCTCCCAGGGATGCTCCTGTTCTGTGAGGGTTGAGGACCACTGCTCTGGCACAGACTCTAAGCCCGCCCATAGGACCCCAGGCTGTCCTCCCCCTGGGGGCTCCTCCTCCTCCTCCCCCTCCTGTGGGTCACTGGAGCTGGGTTCAAAGGGCTCCTCAGGACTGCTTTTTCGGCAAAGCATCCTGTGTTAGTCCTCCTGGTAGGACCACAAGAAGTTCCAAGTCCACAGAAAAATCCCAGCTCCTGAAAGATTCTCCTCATATCTGTCAGCTCCCTGCTGCCTGCACAGAACATTACTCTGGGAGGTTTTTCTTTCTTTCTTCTTTTTTTAATTCCAAGTTCCTGGCAGCCACTAAAAGTTCTCAAAGGCAGAAGCTGACTTTGATAGACTGTCAGTGGAGTTGAAAATTGCAACTTTTAACAATTTTCAAAACCCTCACTTTTCTGGTCTGTCTTTTGCTTTGGATATGAGTGTTAGTTGCTCAGTTGTGTCTGACTTTTTGCAACCCCATGGACTGTAGCCCAGATCTCTTCAAGAAAATTACAGATACCAAGGGAACATTACATGCAAAGATGGGCTCAATAAAGGACAGAAATGGTATGGACCTAACAGAAGCAGAAGATATTAAGAAGAGATGGCAAGAATACACAGAAAAACTGTACAAAAAAGAGCTTCACGACCCAGATAATCATGATGGTGTGATCACTCACCTAGAGCCAGACATCCTGGAATGTGAAGTCAAGTGGGCCTTAGAAAGCATCACTACAAACAAAGCTAGTGGAGGTGAAGGAATTCCAGTTGAGCTATTTCAAATCCTGAAAGATGATGCTGTGAAAGTGCTACACTCAATATGCCAGCAAATTTGGAAAACTCAGCAGTGGTCACAGGACTGGAAAAGGTCAGTTTTCATTCCAATCCCAAAGAAAGGCAATGCCAAAGAATGCTCAAACTACCGCACAATTGCACTCATCTCACATGCTAGTAAAGTAATGCTCAAAATTCTCCAAGCCAGGCTTCAGCAATATGTGAACCATGAACTTCTAGATGTTCAAGCTGGTTTTAGAAAAGGCAGAGGAACCAGAGATCAAATTGCGAACATCCACTGGATCATTGAAAAAGCAAGAGAGTTCTAGAAAAACATCTATTTCTGCTTTATTGACTATGCCAAAGCCTTTGACTGTGTGGATCACAATAAACTGTGGAAAATTCTGAAAGAGATGGGAATACCAGACCACCTGACCTGCCTCTTGAGAAACCTATATGCAGGTCAGGAGGCAACAGTTAGAACTGGACATGGAACAACAGACTGGTTGCAAATAGGAAAAGGAGTACGTCAAGGCTGTATATCGTCACCCTGCTTATTTAACTTATACACAGAGTACATCATGAGAAACGCTGGGCTGGAAGAAGCACAAGCTGGGATCAAGATTGCTGGGAGAAATATCAATAACCTCAGATATGCAGATGACATCACCCTTATGGCAGAAAGTGAAGAGGAACTAAAAAGCCTCTCAATGAAAGTGAAAGAAGAGAGTGAAAAAGTTGGCTTAAAGCTCAACATTCAAAAAACAAAGATCATGGTATCTGGTCCCATCACTTCATGGGAAATAGATGGGGAAACAGTGGAAACAGTGTCAGACTTTATTTTTTTGAGCTCCAAAATCACTGCAGATGGTGATTGCAACCATGAAATTAAAAGATGCTTACTCCTTGGAAGGAAAGGTATGACCAACCTAGATAGCATATTCAAAAGCAGAGACATTACTTTGCCAACAAAGGCCCGTCTAGTCAAGACTATGGTTTTTCCAGTGGTCATGTATGGATGTTAGAGTTGGACTGTGAAGAAAGCTGAGCGCCGAAGAATCGATGCTTTTGAACTCTGGTGTTGGAGAAGACTCTTGAGAGTCCCTTGGACTGCAAGGAGATCTAACCAGTCCATCCTAAAGGAGACCAGTCCTGGGTGTTCATTGGAAGGATTGATGCTGAGGCTGAAACTCGAATACTTTGGCCACCTCATGGGAAGAGTTGACTCATTGGAAAAGGCTCTGATGCTGGGAGGGATTGGGGGCAGGAGGAGAAGGGGACGACAGAGGATGAGATGGCTGGATGGCATCACCGACTCAATGCACATGAGTCTGGGTGAACTCTGGGAGTTGGTGATGGACAGGGAGGCCTGGCTTGCTGTGATTCATGGGGTTGCAAAGAGTCAGACATGACTGAGCGACTGAACTGAATTGGACTGTAGCCCACCAGGCTCCTCTGTCTGTGGGATTGTCCATCAAGAATACTGGAGTGGGTTGCCATTTCCTTCTCTGGGGGAATCTTCCTGACCCAGGAATTGAACCTGGGACTCCTGCACTGCAAATTCTTTACCATCTTTGCCTTTCTTTGGACAGCCTGCTGGATACGCACAGTGCACTTCATGGGCCTGCGTGCCACCCACCCCACCCCTCCTCCAGCCCCTAGAAGTTAATGCAGCACCTGACACTGTGTCCCTCTCTACCATCACAGCCTGGCAATTTAAAAACTCTCACTGTCCTGGTTCTGTCCACTCCCTGGCTCAGCCCTTTGGCCTGACTCCACTGCCCGGGTCAAAAGTGTGGCCTCAGTGCCCAAGACAGGAGCCGCAGTGCCCAGAGGCTGTGCCCGCATCACCTCGCTCTCCCGCTTTCCCATTCTCCACTTCCTCCTCCAAAACCAGCCCTTCCTCTGCAAAGATAAGGCTCTCTTCTCAATTTTTGCATCCCCTTCCCTTGACTCCCATTTCCCTTTCTTCCTAATGCAGGCGGCCCTTTGTGAAGGGAGGGGGCGTGGGTTTTGCACAAATATTTAATCTTTTCTAATCTGCCCTCTGCACTGCCTGTCAGTTCCCGGGGCTGAAACCGCTCTGTTTGCTTTAGCTGGTAACAGGATACTGTTTTGAAAACTGATGCAGAAGTCCGATTACTTATGAATCCTGGCTTTATTTTGCATGAATGCTTTTCAAGGCCAACTATAGATTTATTTTTTCTTCCCTGCCAAGAATTATGCTGCCAGTGGGGGCGTGGTAGTGGGTGGGTGGGGCAGCCTAGAGATGCCTTTAACTTTTCACCCTGTGGGCTGGAAATCCAGCAGCGCGGCGCAGACCTGGTGAAACAAACTCGGCCTCTGTGTTGCTGGCGGGTTCCGTCAGAGAAGATCTCCCCCTCTCCCTCCAGGAAATGCCATTGTTTCACCCAAAATGTAATTCCACCTACTGAATTATCTGCAGTCCCTGTTAGAAATCACCTGTTCAACATACTGAAGAAAGAACAGTGTATCAATAGAAATAAAATAAGAATAAAGGAAGCCCTTTGGGGAAGCCCTGGTCGCTCAGCGATAAATAATCTGCCTGCCAATGCTGGAGGTACAGGTTTGATCCCTGGGTTGGGAAGATCTCCTGGAGAAGGAAATGGCAACCCACTCCAGTATTCTTGCCTGGGGAATCCCATGGACAGAAAAGCCTGGCGGACTACAGTCCCGGGGTCACGAAAGAGTCAGATCTGACTTAGGGACTAAACAACAACAAACTGATTTTTATTAAAAGGGTGGTTTGTGCCCTGTGCTTCTAAGTGTGAAAATATAAGTTGCTCAGTTGTGTCCAACTCTTTGCAACCCCATGGACTGTAGCCCGGCAGGCTCCTCTGTCCGTGGGTTTCTTCAGGCAAGAATACTGGAGTGGGTTGCCATTTCCTTCTCCAGGAGACCTTCCCAACCCAGGGATCAAACCCAGGTCTCCCGCATTGCAGGCAGATTCTCTACTATCTGAACCACCAGGGAACCCCTATGTGCTTCTAACATTGTGGCTAATCCCCACCACAGCTGTGTATGTCAGATATTATTCCCACTTCACAGGAGGTGAAACAGCATGGTAACAGCATGGTCAGGTTTTTCAGAACAGCACCCACTTTAAATCTTTTCTCTCAATGTCAGACCAAATGGCCTAACATATATAATTGTTTGGAAAATGTGACCCGATATCATATTTTTCTGTTGAAGTCACCCCAAAAGTGGTCAAGGAGTCTGTGGAAACATAGACCTCATAAAATTATGGACTGAGAGCTTTTGGTGAAGTTTGGAGGAGAATAAGCAGTGGGGAAAGAAAGAGCCCTTTGCAAAAATTGGCCTAGAATCCAGACCTGAAAATGCTCCTGGTTAACCCAAACCTGCAGTAATAAGGGAAAGAGGAAATGAATTATGGGACAGCGCAATCACTATGGTGCTGTTCTCATGGATCACAGAGATTTTAGAAAATATTAATTGGGGGAAACCTTGGAGCATAGTAAGTGAAAAGCGTGGCCTACAAAAATAAAGCTCCATAATTCCAACTTTATAAAAAATAGAAAAAAAAAAGGAAAGAAAGCCAGAAGCATTAATGGTAGTTATCATTAAGTAGTTATCATTGAGGAGAATATTTTTAAGGTTTTGAAGAATAGTTTCTATATGTTGAATAATGAGTATGTATACTTGTGAAAACCAGAGATCACCCGATAAAGGGACCATAAGCCAGGGAAGGCAAATACCACGGTTCAACGTTCATGGTTTCATTTGGGTTGTCAAGGAAGCACAACCCATCAACAAGGAAGTCTCATGGTCAAAATTGTTCAAGTTGCAGCCTCGTGTAAGGAAATATATTCTTTGTCTTTCTGCCCCTTCCCTTCTCCAGTGAGACTGTTCATTACCACCTGGTCTTCTGACCTTTCTGCTGTTACAGAAGGATCAACTGACACGGATGTGTTGTGTCTCTGTGATTCAGATGGTTTGCATGTGCCTCTTTTCCCCAATCTCCTGAACTGTAGAAATAACTGGATATGAGGCAGAAAGAAAACGAGGCAAAGATATGGTCACCTAGCCAAGCCACCGTGCTGTGTAGCTGCCTTGAGGTCCCTAGAGGAAGCTCATTGCAGTCCAGAAACTCTGCTACAGTTGGGGTGACCATGCATTCCCCTGCACTCCCAGGCTCTGGCTCTTTTGGAAGCTGGTTGTGTGAATTTCCATCCAGGACATCATAGCCCATCAGGAACTCCTAGCAACCTGACCCTCCATGGAGCGGCTGCCCCGGATGACGGTGAAGTCTGTCATGCTTTCTCAGGCCATGTCTACTCTTCAACTGAAAGAAATGATTTTCATGTTTTAGATTTTTTTTTTTGATGTCATTGTTAGGAGAAACTGAAAATCTATTTCCAAGTGCCTTAGAAAATGTAGAAGGTAATATAGATCTTAGTTGTTTATGTTAATATAATTTTGTTAAATAAAGATAATTAGGGAATAGGAGTGACGGCTTCCTTGGTGGCTCAGATGGTAAAGAATCCGCCTGCAATGTGGGAGAACTTGGGTTCAATCCCTGGATCAGGAAGATTCCCTGGAGAAGGGCATGGCAACCCACTCCAGTATTCTTGCCTGGAGAATTCCATGGACAGAGGAGCATGGCGGGCTACAATCCATGGAGTTGCAAAGAGTCAGACACAACCGATTAAATTTCACTTTTAGAAACTATAAAAGGGAATATAGATCTTAGTTCTTTATTTTAATATAATTTTATTAAACAAAGATAATTAGGGAACTGGAGTAATATTTTCCTCTTGAATTTCAGAGGGCATTGATTGTGGAAAATTATCCAAGACCATGCATTTTTTATCCTAAATTATTATTTATGGAAACGCTAAATGAAACACTGGAGAGAAATAGTAGGTTTGCATGCTTAGAACACTTATGAGTTTTGCACAGAGGTCAGTCAAATTGTAGGGCCAGCCAGTTTCCCTTCATTTTGGATTTCAAAACACTTTTTTTGTTGTTGTTAAAAAAAATTTCCTCTAGTCTTTGAATGACCGGCACCTGGTTCCGTGCCCACCTAAGTCGTTAACATGGTACCACTGGTTTTAACAATGCAGGAGATTTGGCCAAGAATGGGTACTGTGAGGTGGATGAATGACAATAATAATGGAAAATACATATTTATGGACTTTTACAAGGACTGATTATTAATTTAGTAGAGCTTAATGGACTCTCAATTTTGTAGATTGTCTTCAGCCCTGTTAAAGAATTGTCTTTTTGATTCTTACATCAGAAGTTTCAAAAGCTTTTTTTCCCCTATGCCTTGTAATACCTATTAAATTGTCACAGGATTATGTTTGTTTAGACATATATAAAAGTTTATTTGTTTGGCAAGTAGCATTCAGATTTTTTAAAGCCTATTCCTGTGAGAAAAGCCTGTGGATGTGAAATGAGCCAATAGTAAAACCCAGGCAGTTGGCAATGAGAGAGTGTTTATGGGTTACTTTGGTACTATCATAAAACCCATCGACCTGACTAGTGAGGACTTCCTTCCAACCGGGCAACATATTTCCAAGCATAACCATTTTTCCAACAAACCTCAAGTTAGTGCATTCTCAAGGTCAGATTGCATTCAACTTGACCCTAAAGTTCTAACAAGACAGCCCAACCACTTTTAACTCTAGCCAGGACAGAGAATGGACAAGACAAAACTCAGCATAGCAGAGCTGCCCAAAAGAGAAACCGTCTCTGCATGGAGCAGAAAGCATCCTGGGAATATCTTTGGGATCTGGGCTCCTCAGCCCACAATTCCAGGTAATGAAGTATCTTTTAGATAGTCAGGTCAGTTTCCAGACCAAACTAATAAAATCTGTAGGTCTAAGTCTAGAAACAATCTTGTTCTGAGGATGTAAGTGTTTTTGATAGTGATAGTGAAGGTTGCTAAGTCGTGTTTGACTCTTTTACAGTCCCATGGACTCTGCCCATGCGGATTCTCCAGGCAAGAATACTGGAGTGGGTTGCCATGCCCTCCTCCAGGGGTTCTTCTCAACCCAGGGATCGAACCCAGGTCTCCTGCATTGCAGGTGGATTCTTTACTGTTTGAGTCACCAGGGTTTTTGAAAGATTAAACTTAAATGGATGTTGGAATACATGGGGAACACTGGAGCTAAGAGCTGCAACTTCAGTATTTGGTCCCATTAGAATGTCTCTCACAACTGCCTGGAGGAAGTGGGAACATTCTCTCCAGGACAGTTGAGCTGAGAAAGGGCTATACATCCAATGACGAGGAGAAGGACTCAATGCTCCAGGACAGAGGTCAGCAAACTATTGTCATTCCTCTAGTGTTCCCCTGGACCCGGGAATTGTATTTTTAAAATATGCAGCCATAAAGAAGAGAAGTTTTTTTCTCCTAGGACTAGAACATTTTATAGGTTACTTTTCAAGTCTTAACCTTGTGCTATTATGACATCATTGAAACTGAGTCAGGGTGAAGTCAAGACATTTAAATGGAAATATTTATTTCCTTAAAAATATAGCTTAACTTTCGCTCTCCAACTTTGAGAAGGACCATCAGGAGGATGGAGGAGAAGATGACATGACCACTCTCACTAGGGCCTGTCATGAAGCATCCTTGGTACTGTCCAGTTCATGAAACCTCACATCCCTTTTTCCACTCAGACAGGTCTCTGCCCTCACAGTTCTTCTTCCAGCCTTGCCTGGGGAGGAGAGGGAAGAAGGAACAACAGAGCAAAGTGTGACAGCCCAAATGCGCTGAGGCTCAAAAACCATAGACAAGTAACCCACTTAACCAGCAGTGCCCAGCGTTTAGTGTCATTTGTTTCTGGTCCTGATCCAAGTCCTGATCTAAAGACTCCATCTTTTTTGCCTTAAGACTTCCCTCTCCCTGGTTTTCTCCTAGTCTATATGAGCCTCAGCAACAAGCAAACAACTTTTATAAGGATGGGGCATTTAGTTAAACATCCGCATCTCTTAAAATTTGGGTTCTGCAAGTGAGTGACCCAATCAGCAACGTTCACAAGAAAACACAGCCGCAGAGAGCCAGTGGGCACTGGCTAAGCCATAGCTCACACACAACCTGGGGAAGTTTCCTGTCAATTTCTCATGTAACCGACATGGTTATTTTCCTCTCACTGCCACTGACTTCCCGAATCTTATCCAAATTTAGAGCAAGCTCGAGCTTTTTCTTCTGGTGTATTGTCTTCACTGATGCTCTCCAGTTCACATGAGAAAACAACCCTCTCTTCATTGTTTGGAACATCTTGATATGAAAAGCAATTGCAAATAATTCTGACTCCCTAACCCTCTACTCCCCATACTAATCCCATGTTCACTGCATACCCACACAGCAATGGAGGATGACATAGATGAGGTCAAGTGGAAATTGCTGGACCACTCTGCAGAGGGGAACTTGTTCCCATCTCCTGCACCTTTGATGAACACACACACAAAGGGTTTCACCCATGTCAGCTTGTCTCCCAAAGAAAGACTCTTACCAGTAGTTCATGCCATCCGTTTCTTTAACAATTTTCTTGGCACAGATAATTGCATCCGTGAGGTCATCAGTCATCAAGGCTGTAAGAGAGAGCAGTAGAGGGTTAGCTGAGAATTTGCTGTTGGAGGAGGGGAAGCCCAAATCAGATTTTCTTCACTTTTCTCACTGCATTTTGGAGCAAGAGGGTTGGAAGAACTATGAGCTGTCTCCTTTTTTTTGTTGTTGTTCCACTTCTTCACAAAGAAAAGATTGTTTTTGTTTCTAGGCCATCCACATCTTGAAGTTTAGGACTCTTTGACAGAGGAATAGACCAGCCCTGAAAGGCTTTTGGAAGTGTGTTTAGGGAAAACACAATAGGAAAAAAAAATTTTTTTTGGAAATGTGTTTAGGTAAAACACAATAGGAAAATGTTTCTGTCCTAAAGAAACATAAAAGCTGGACAGGACAGTAGTGTTTTCTTTACTCATGTTAATTTGGCATGTAAGATCTCCTTATAGGTAATGATTAAACTTCCATTTATTGTAGCTTTCTGTTTTGTGCATTAAACTTTTTTTTATACCCAAAGTATTTTTCACATGAAGAAAACTTTAAGCTTTATGTGAAACCTTTGCCTTTATTACTTTTTCTATGGCTTTCAGACATAACAAATCTTTCAGCTGAAATTGTATTAATTCATATCACTTCACCAGAAGTGACCTCAAAATCCTTCTCAACACGAATATGACAGGAAAAGGCAAATAAACAAAAAAGCCCAACGTCATTTCTGTTTCAGGTTGCGTTCTCCAGAAGTATATGTGGAGGTGAGTTTGGGGTGCAAGGTGTTTTTGTTAGGGATCCACACCTGTAGAAGAATGGGGGGAAGCAGCAGTGGGCAGGGGAGACTGTAGCTGCGATCTGCAGAGGATGTTCTGCTAGACCTGCACACAGAGAGCAAGGTTCCCACTGGGGGTGAAGCGGGTTGCTAGTCTGGAGACGCCGTGCACAGGTCGGTGGGAAGGGTGGGTGCTGCAGGCCCAGGCTGTGCAATTCATGGAGAGTGTCTGTCAACGTCCCACTGTGTTCTACCATTTTGTTGTCCAAGTGAGATGTTTTGCAAATACCAAAAAACAAACAACAACAAGTTGCATGGAAGCGTGAATTTCTTTAGGAAAATATATTAAAGGGGTAGGGGGCCGGGGAATAAAGAACCTGGCTCTGGGCTAAAATGTGGAAACACAGTGAAATCACCACAGTGGGGCAGCAAAGGGGCAGAAATGAGCCCAGGGAGCACGTATGTACAAGGACCTGAGCCAACAGTGGCTTCTGCTCAGTGTTCAAATAGACAATTCTGTTTAGTCACACATGGATAAGGAGAGGGTTCTGTTGAATATCAAACATCATTCAAGAGAATCTTTTATTCTCCCCCATCCAACAACAGAAAACAGCAACAATCTACACAAAAAAGAACCAATTCTATTTGGTGGAGTTCTGCAAAACCCCAAAATTTACATCTCCTTGTCCTTTCTGAAGTAGCAACAGCCAACTCAGATACCAGGCTGGTAGGAGAAACAGAGATTAATATAGGTGGGCTATACTAGGTATAGAAGGCAATGACTGCTTCCTTAAAGTCTATTTTAATAAGGACTAAGTTATTGGAGGGAAACAAAAATGGCTATTATATTATTATATGCATGTGTGTGTATATACATAGATATATTTATATCTCTATATAAAAAATACTATGTCCAAATAATTTGGGGAAGGTTGACAGTAATTTGAGGCACATGGTCTGGTCTGGGATTGAGAAGAGGACTAGCTTCAGTAGATGGGCATGAAGTGCGTGTATTTTGTACACACATGAGATGCCACCTACGTTGCACACACACCCCAATGCTAGCTTGTTTCCAGGTTTCCATGACGAATAGCCCTACTTCTGTAATCCATGGGACAGAATGACATTGTCCCTAATTATAGCCTCTCTGGCCTGAGGCTGGGGGAAGACAGTCATGGAGGGTGATTAGGATATAAAACCAACATCCTGTTTTCTATTTTAAAGCTTTCCCTAAAAATCCCAAGCTCTTTTTATGAGAAAACAGATATGACTGATCCTTCACCTCTAACTATAAGCCATCTAACATTTTAATTTCTGAGAATCCACTGTTGTCTTGCAAATAAATATAAATTTAGCCCACATTTCAATAATTGTTCATTGGACAATATTCAGTTAGTAAACTGCACATAAAGTCAAGCTTGGCCATGATGCACTAGAGATTTTCTCTCCTACTGTAACAGCTAGACAGCTAGACAATAGGGAATGAATGCAGAATCTTTGAGGGATAGAAACCAGATGAGGTGAGCCTTGGGATTGCTGTGACTTTCTGCCCAGAGGCACTTTCCAGACCACAAAGGTAGAATCCAGGCAGGCTAAGGCAATGTAAGTAGAGATCAGAGGCCAAGACAGTTGGAATTTGTGGAGAGGGGCCCCTGTGAGGAAGGAGCCACCCAGGACTGTGCCAGAACTCTGCAGAGAGAGACCTCTGAGTCTTTGACTGAAAAACTCCATGAGAGTAAGCAGAAAACTGCTACCAGGAACCTCAGCAATTGCAGGGCTCACGTGGGGAGTCGTGATCTGTTACTGGCCAGAGGAGAGAGATTTTGCTGAGCCCTTGTTTATTCAAGAGATGCTATAGATAAATACCTTGATAGTAAGGCTGCACGAGCCCTCCCATAAAGACTGCTCTAGAATGTACCGGACCAGAATTAACTACTTGCCAAGATGAACTTCAATAATCCTTAAAGGAACACAGCATAATCCAGACACTCAACAATGTAATATACACGCAGTCTAGTATCCAGTAAAAAATTGATCAAATGTACAAAAAGGTATAAAAACATAATTCACAGCCAGAAGAAAGACCTAGAAATGACAGAGATGATTGAATTAGATAAGAAATTTAAAACAGTGCTTATAAATATGTTTATTGATAACAAGGACTTATAGGAAAACATCAATCAAATGAAAGAAATAATATAATTACCTGGCATTGAAAAAATACAATATCTGAAATGAAACATTCAGTTGCTGAATTTAATAGATCAGGCACTGCACAAAAATGATCAGAGATCTTGAACATAAAATGATTGAAAATAAAACACAGAAAGGGAAAAGTTCTGAAAAAAAAGAAGAGTCTCGGTGACCAATGCAAATACAAAAATGATCTAGGATATGTGTTATTAGACTCTTAGAAGGAGAACGTTTAAACATTATTCACTCAGGGATCCAAAATTTTAGTGAATATCAAGCAAAATAAACATGAAAAAATAGGCATTTGTGATCAAATTGCTAGATATTGTTGATGAAGAAATTGTAAAAGGGGATGGAGAAAAAGGACATGATACACATAGGGAACTCAAGTGAGAAAATCACTGATTTCTCATAATAAACAAGTCAAGCAGAAGATAATGGACATATTTAGTAAACTGGGAGAAAAATATGTCAGCTTGAAAGTGAAAGTGAAGTCGCTCAGTTGTGTCCATGGACTGAAGCCTACCAGGCTCCTCCGTCTATGGGATTTTCCAGGCAATAATACTGGAATGGGGTGTCATTTCCTTCTCCATCTGTCAGCTTAGAGTTTTATATATGTAGAAAATATCTCTTATAGAAGAAAATGCAATATAGACATTTTCAGACACACAAAAGCAGGAAGATGCTTCCTAGAAGAATTCTACTCCAGGAAATTGTTCAAGGATGTTCTTTAGGCTGAAAGGAAATAGCCCTTAACTGTGTGTCCAAACGAAGGCACCAAAGGTATAGAGAATGTTGTAATTGGTAAATGTGTGTGTGCTCAGTCGTATCTGACTCTTGTGACCCCATGGACTGCGGCACGCCAGGATCCTCTGTTCATGGAATTTTCCCGGCAAGAATGCTGGAGTGGGTTACCATTTCCTTCTCCAGGGCATCTTCCCAACCCAGGGATAGAATCTGAGCCTCTTGCATTGGCAGGTGGATTCTTTACCACTGAACCACCTGCTGCTGCTGCTAAGTCTCTTCAGTCCACACAGTGTCCGACTCTGTGCGACCCCATAGACGGCAACCCACCAGCCTTCCCCGTCCCTGGGATTCTCCAGGCAAGAACACTGGAGTGGGTTGCCCCTTCCTTCTCCAATGCATGAAAGTGAAAAGTGAAAGTGAAGTCGCTCAGTCGTGTCTGACTCTTCACGACCCCATGGACTGGAGCCTACTGGGCTCCTCTGTCCATGGGATTTTCCAGGCAAGAGTACTGGAGGGGGTGCCACTGCCTTCTCCGAATGAACCACCCGGAAAGCCCCAAATGATAAATATTATGGTAAATATAAAGAGATCCTTCTCGTCTGAACATTTTACTTAAAAGTTAGTCATTAAAAGCAAAAATAATAAAAAATTTACTGTGTCTATACATGTTGTGAGGTGTAGAGCATGCATGTAATGTATGTAGAAATGCATACATCACGCTTCCCTGGTGGCTCAATGGTAAAGAATCCGCCTGCCAATGCAAGAGACACGGGTTTAATCGCCGGTCTGGGAATACCCTACATGCTTTGGAGTAACCAAGCGCATGTGCCACAGCTACTGAACCTGTGCTCCAGAGCCCGGGGACCACAACTTCTGAGCCCATGACTACAACTACTGAAGCCCATGCGCCCTAGAGCCCATGCTCCAAAACAAGAGAAGCCACCACAATGAGAAGCCTGAGCATAACTAGAGTAACCTCTGTTTGCTGCCACTAGAGAAAAAGACCACACAGCAACAAAGACCCAGCACAGCCAAAAATAAATAAATAAAATTATTTTTTAAAAGCATTGTGAAGTGTATAACATGTGGAAGTAAAAAGGATGACAACTTAGCACAGAAGACATGATGGGTAAAATTGAACCACAATAGTATAAAATTCTTATGCAGCAGATCCTTGAAAAACATTGGTTTGGATTTTTTTTTCAGTGAATATATTGGAAACATTTTTTTTGAGATTTGTGACAGTTTGAAAACACTTGTAAACCACATAGCCTAGAAATATCAAAAATTAATAGTTAGATATGTCATAAATGCATAAAATATATGTAGGCACTCAGTTTAGTTCAGTCGCTTAGTTGTGTCCAACTCTTTGTGACCCCATGGACTGCAGCACGCCTAGGCTTCCCTGTCCATCACCAACTTCCAGAGCTCACTCAGACTCATGTGCATTGAGTTGGTGATGCCATCCAAACATCTCATCCTCTGTTGTTCCCTTCTCTTGTGTAGGCACTAGTCTATCCTTAATAGGCACAAGGTGAGTGATTATTTAATATAAAACTAACAATGTGTAAGCTTCCTTGGGCTTCCCTAGTGGCTCAGACGATAAAGAATCTGCCTGCAGTGCTAGAGACCTGGGTTCAGTCCCTGGGTTGGGAAGATCCCCTGGGGAAGGGAACAGCTACCCACTCCAGTATCCTCGTCTGGAGAGTCCCATGGACAGAGAAGTCTGGAGAGCTACAGTCCCTGGGGTCACAAAGAGTCAGACATAACTGAGCAACTTTCACTTTAGCTCCCTTCCTGTTTTATAACTTTGCCTTCAGAGAATTAAATCACCGTACAGTATGTCTCTTTCTCTCATTTAAAAATGCAACAATGCTTCCAATACTTTATTATGAATATGACTGCAATACTGCATGCCATAAAAATTTTCTAACCATTCATTAAAGTATAGGCTGGGCTATTGTGAGGCAATTGTATTGATGGCACTAGGCAATCATAAAGTGATCATATTGTTGCTTCTTGGTTATTAATGCATGAATCATTATACCTATAAATATGAATTCCTTTTTCACATTATCTTTTCATTTTAGTAATGAAAAGATAGTAATAGATAGTCCAGTGTTAGTAATATATATAACATCTACAGTGTTTTGTATCATCTAAAATATCTAAAACAAAATTGATGTGGGTACTGACAGATAATTCATCTTACAAACAGGTGATATAAGCTTACAGAATCAATACATATGATAGAGTAAATGTATTTTCTCTTCCTTATCATTTTCTTAATAATGTTTTTTTCTCTAACTCTATTGTAAGAATATAGTATATAATACATATACAAAATATGTGTTAATCATCTGTTTATGCTGTTGGTAAGGGTTCTAGTCAATGGTAGGCTTTAGTAATACCTTGTTCAAGTGTCAACTTTATTATATGTGAAGTGGCATAATGTTATTTGGAGGTAGAAAGTGATGCATATTGTAAACCCTAGAAGATATGCTAAAAATAAAACAGAAATAAAGTTAATAAGGGCTTTCCTGGTGGCTCAGATGGTAGAGAATTAGTCTGCAATGCAGGAGACCCGAGTTTGATCCCTGGATTTGGAAGATCCCCTGGAGAAGGGAATGGCTACCCACACCAGAATTCTTGCCTGGGAAATTTCATGGACAGAGGGCCTGGAGGGCTACAGTCCATGGGGTCGCAAAGAGTCAGACACAACTGAGAGACTAATTAAGCATGCACACATATACTTAAAAAGCCAGTGATAGAAATAAAATCAAATACTGGAAAATATTCACTTAATCCAAAAGTCAGGAAAAATAAACCAAGAGTAGATGGATAGATGGAACAAATAGGAAACAAATAACAACATGGTGGATTTTAAAGTAATCATATCAGCAATTATATTAAATATAAATAATCTAAATCAAAGTTCAGCACAAACTATGGCCCACAGACCCATCCTCCATTTTTGTACATAAAGTTTTATTAGAACACAATGATGCCTATTCATTTCTATACTGTCTGTGGCTGCTTTTGTGCTGTATGACAAGTTGAATAATTACGAAAGAGACTATATGGCTCACAAAACATAAATTATTTATTATCTATTCCTTTCATAAAAAGATCCCTGATCTAAACATTCCTGTGAAAAAGCAGAGATTGTTGGACAAGCTCTAAAAGCAGCATTCAATTATATGCTGTCTATAAGAAATTCATTCTAAATTAAATATACCAAAGATATTAATAATAGTTGTTTTCATTTTGCTGTATAATCTCTGCTTTCAACAAATTACTTTTATCTGGTTTTTGTTGTTGGTGATGGTCTCATTTTCTCATGCCAGTGACAGCCTATGAAGTCTAGTCATTGGCAGATTTCTAGTTAGCTGCACTTATTTAAGAGAAGGATGCTAAAAAAAAAAAAAAAAAAAGCTGATTAGGAATCCAGTAGAGAGGTGGGGATTTTCAACTGTGCATCTCACTGAGGGAGATCTAGCTAGTTTGTTCACTGGGAAGCCCCCACTCAGAATCTAGTTTTCCTTTTCCTCTGTCTGGATTCCCTAGACTAGGGTCTTCTCTTCTGGAAAGACTAGGCTGGCTGCCATCGTTCAGGGATCAGAGTGGAGGGAGGTAACTGGAACTACAGGAACTTGACTCCCTCTTAGGATGGAGCTCTCACACTCAAAGCTTGGTGAGGTTCCTCAATGAGAGAATTTCTACCTATTCTGTCCAAGAGAGCTCCAGTAACTTGCCAGGGTTGGGAGGCACAGTCAATAGATGAATGGAATCAGGAGATGAGTCAGCTGCTGTTTAACTGACTTTCCACTTAATCATACCGTTTTTAGCCTGCCTTCAGCCCAGTTTCTGGAAGTAGCTGATGTTGCTGATTTCTGAGCTCTTTTGGGATCCTGTGGTTGCTTTTTGGCTTTCCCACGGTCAGCTTAGGATTCAGATTTCTCTAATTGCTAAATTAGTCACCATTAGTCCTCTCACTTTCAGCTTGGAACAATACTTACACATCCGACCGCCATATTTAACTGGAAGACTCTAGTGGCAAGCTCATAGGGTATGCTAATGAGATTAACCAGGAAGGGGAGGGTTTTTAAAAGTCCTATCTGTAGAAAAGTGAAGGTATTAAATGTTTTAGTCTGGGAGATAAGATTTGGAGATGAGAAGTACCTCCTAATCATCATTTTCAAACATTTGATAAGTTGAAGGCAAAAGGAGAAGGGGGCAGCAGAAGATAAGATGATTAGATAGCATCACCGACTCGATGGGCATGAATTTGAGCAAACTGCAGGAGATAGTGGAGGACAGAGGAAACTGGCATGCTACAGTCCATGGGGTCACAAAGAGTCAGACAAAACTAAGCAACTGAACAACAACAATGTATAAAACAGAGAAAATTGGTTTTTAATAAATCCAGAAGGAGAAACCAGCATTAATGGGAGAACACTATGAGGAGATGGATTTTGGCTCAACAAAAGAATGTTCTAAAATAAAGGCTGACCAAAAATTGAGTGGTTGACCTCAGGAGGTAGTGAGCATTCCACAGTAAAGTAGGAGCAGGGACTACTAATTTATTAGGTAAATTAACACAGTGTGCGGTCATTCATACATTCACACTTGGTTACTGATTATCTTGTGCATGTCTACGAGAAATTAAAAATTTATTTCCTGCTCTTAAGGAATTTGCTGGAGAATATTTTATGGCTCCTTGTCTTCAGTCTTTTGACCTTCCCTCCATTGATTTAGTCAATGAATATTTCTTGAGCTCCAATGGCCAGGGAGCATTCTAGGCATTGAGAATGCATCAGTGATTGAACTAGAACTCCTGCCCTCATGGGGTTTGCATTCTACAGGTGAGCAAACAAGACCGTCATTTACTTTGCTTCATCCTTCTACTGCTGTCTCTTGCATGTTCTTCTCTATACTGCCAGCCATGACCATCATTCTGGTCTGTTTATTTCTCACCTCAACAATTGGAGGGGCAATTAAATTGTCTCTTCTTTAATCTCTCTCATATCCAGCTTGCATATTCATTTTTCTGAAGCAATGCCACTGACCCATTCTGATTTCCTAGTGTGGGCAGAAATCAGTGCACTCTCCTCAGCTTGGGTCCAAGGCCCTTCATGGTCAGGTAGTCATCAAACTTTCCAACCACATGTCCTGTTATATTTTTATGCACGTTTTTGCCTTTTTTGTTCTCCTTAACTGGAATAACACTTCTCTATCCTTGAATTTCCAAATCTTATCTATCTTGCAAATATTAAATAAAATATCATGATGTCTATAAAGCTTCCCATGACTTTATTAATAACATCTCTTTCCTCTGAAGCTCACACCTGTTTACAGTCATTTATATAACTTTGCATAAGCATTCTTCCTTAACACCAGAATTCATGTCTGAAGAGTCCTGCTATGCTCAATTCTATGCCCACATATATTTCCTGAGTGATTAAAGAGAAAGACTTAGAAATAAATTCTAGCATCATTTCTACTGTTGAAGAAGTGCTGTGTGAAGTGAATTTGTCTCATTCTGTATAAAGAAGCTTCAACTGCATCTTTTGAGTGGATTGCTTATGGAAAGCAGCTAGCAAACAGCTTTCTCCTTCTTAACGAACATATTTAACTTCTCTATGCATGGAAGTGTAGTCAGGTCATTTGTCCAGGCCCCTGTTTTTGTGGTGGGCTTCATAAAACCCACCCTGGATGGAATAAACCATCTTTGGACAAGTTGACCACAAGGTTGTGAGTGCCACTTTGGGGAACTCTTGAATAATTTATAATAATTTATTTACAGACCCACTTGCACATCTGAACTTCCAAATTTTGGTTAAAGCAGAAGATGGGTAGATATTCCATGGTCAGCTTCCCTGTCTGTTCCTAAGGATGATATTTGCGGAATCAAAAGCCTACCTGAGCAGGCCACGTGACAGCGGTTTTTCTCTTGTAGCTTTGTACTTCTGCACCACGTGTCGCTGTTTATCTGAAAGATGCCATAGTCGGTGCTTCCGTCCTCCAGTTGGGTCTGAGCTGTGGTGTTGTAGTGGCTCTCATAGTAGGCCATGCAGATCCCTAGAGGGGAAAAAAAGCCAGGAGTGTCAATAAAAGAAATTCATCGTTTCCTCCTACCTGCTCTTAGGGGAGAGTTCCCTTATAGGTATTACACGGATGCTTTGCTCCCGACACGCCCTGGGGAGTGTCAGGGCAGGTAGCACACCTGAGAGGCACAGGCTGGGCAGGGTGGCACACCTAGTCAGCAGCTGACCCTGGACCAGACTAAGTATCAGGTCTGCCCCTTGCAATGCCAGCAAGAGGGGCTGTTTTCTCCTTCCCTTGCTGATGTCAATCACACAGGACTCCAGGAGTGAGGACAGGAGGGGCAGGGAGGGGGAGGGAAGCTCTGGAGAGCAGTTGGGGAGGACATGTGAATAGCCAGCAGCCGTCACTGGTGGGGCAGAGCAAGGACAGGCTGGAAGCCAAAAGAAGTGGATATGGGAGGGGCCTTTGACATCTCAAGGAAGAGTTAAAGGGCAGGAAGAGAACAGGAAGGGAGAAATCTCACAGTTTCCAAGGCTAAAGCCTCGGTAATTGTCCAGGCTGGCCCTCGAAAATATTTTTGCCAGTTTACATCGAGTGTAGACTTTGGGCTCAACGACTGTGACCAGGCAGCCCATCAGGGCCAAAATACCAGCAGCCTTCATCCCCAGGCCTGTTGAAGGCAGAACCTGTCAAGAATAAGAGACCACATCAGACAACCCTGCTTGATTCCCAAGAAAGTTTCTCGCCAACAAGAACTTCCAAATCTGCCAGCCTGAATGTGTCCTGTCACTTGTAAACACTGAGAACCAGCATCAGGGAAAACCCAAGTGCCAACAGTACATAGTACAGGGAAGGAATGATTGCAGGCTCTCTAAAACTTTCTACATGATTGTGCGTGTGTGTTCAGTTACTTCAGTCACGTCCAACTCTGTGACCCCATGGACGGTGGCCCACCAGGCTCCTCTGTCCAAGGGATTCTCCAGTCAAGAATACTGAAGTGGGTTGCCATGCCCTCTTCCAGGGGATCTTACCAACCCAGGGATCAAACCCGAGTCTCTAAGTTTCCTGCATTGGCAGGCAGATTCTTTACCACTAGTGACACCTAGGAAGCCATTCTACATGCTCAGTTCAGTTCAGTCGCTCAGTCGTGTCTGACTCTTTGCGACCCCATGAATCTCAGCACACCAGGCCTCCCTGTCCAACACCAACTCCGGGAGTTCACTCAAACTCATGTCCATCGAGTCAGTGATGCCATCCAGCCATCTCATCCTCTGTCGTCCCCTTCTCCTCCTGCCCCCAATCCCTCCTAGCATCAGAGTCTTTTCCAATGAGTCAACTCTTTGCATGAGGTGGCCAAAGTACTGGAGTTTCAGCTTTAGCATCATTCCCTCCCAAGAAATCCCAGGGCTGATCTCCTTCAGAATGGACTGGTTGGATCTCCTTGCAGTCCATGGGACTCTCAAGAGTCTTCTCCAACACCACAGTTCAAAAGCATCAATTCTTCGGCGCTCAGCCTTCTTCACAGTCCAACTCTCACATTCTACGTGCTACTTTCTAGTAAATGCTAAGCTCCCAGGACCTGGCAAGGAAGGGAATCAACCTTCCTTTACTGATGTCCAGAAAGAATCCACAGAGGGTGACACATTTCTCGGATTCCCCATTAACTCTATGACTAGAAATAACCAGAATACAATGAGGTAAGCATCACCTGTACACGTGGAATCAGACATCTCGGTTTCAACCAGAGATGGATATACATGGGTCTTCATAGACAACCTTAAGATTTATTGTTGGGAGTTTATTGAAGGGAGAAGAGTTTTTTAGAAGACAGGAAATGTTTTATTTTTTATCTTTATTTTTAAAAAACCTTTTAATTTTACATTGGAGTATAGCCGACTACCGGGCTTCCCTGGTGGCTCAGACAAAGAATCCACCTGCAATGTGGGAGACCTGGGTTTTATCTCTGGGTTGGGAAGATCCCCTGGAGGACGGCATGGCAACCCACTCCAGTATTCTTTCCTGGGGAATTTCATGGACAGAGGAGCCTGGCGGGCTACAGTCCATGGGGTCACAAAGAGTCAGACATGACTGAGCGACTAAGCACAGCGCAGCACATAGCTGATTAACAATATTGTGATAGTTTCAGGCGGACAGCAAAGGGACTCAGCAATACATATACATGTATCCATTCTGAAGGTAGAATATTTAGCACCTTATCTTTCCTCTTTTTTTTTCCCCATAACTCATTATCTCCTTTTTCTCTTGATACTTTTCCAAACATGGGAATGTTACTTCAAAAATATCAGTGTTATATTGCAAATGCAATATAGTATTTTTCTGGGTTCTTCCATCACTGTTTCATGGGTCCCCCAAAAAGCTTGGTGTCAATGGCAAGCAAGAAGGGGACAAATGACGATGAGTCAAAAGAGGAGAAAGTGCTGGTGGTGGGAGGACATAAAGGGACTCCCACCTAATCATTTGAAAAGTAAGTAGGATCAAAAAGTCCATGCCTTGCTGGCTACTGGTTTTCCAGAAGTGATTCTTCTTCCAGAGAAATTTGTCTTCCCCAAATAGGTCAACCTTGCTGAGATGAGGGTGGAGTGACATCTCTGGTAACTGCTCCTGATTCTGAACCTGACATTCATACATACTTTCATCCAGTATCATTTTCTAGACATTTCTAGAGTTGTTCATTTCTCCTCATGGAGCTAAGTTTCCCAGTTGAGAGGAGAGGCTAAGAACAAGGCTGAATATTCAGCAAGGCCAGAGGGGAATCATTATGGGGGCTTTAAGATAACTGACCAATAAGGTGACTACATGCCAGATGGGGTGTCTAGATACATACTGGTGAGTAGCAAGGGTCAGTAAAATAGGTCTGCTTTTTGTAAGTAAAGTTTTATTAGGATACAACCATACCCATCTAGTAATATATTGTATACGGCTGCTTTTTACAGTTGAGTGTTGTGTTGGAAATTGTATAGACCATAAAGTCTAAAATATTCAGTATCTGGACCTTTATAGCAAAGCCCCCTGATGTATAGCAGGGAACTATACCCTAGCACTGCGCCAGGCACCGAGAGGGAGACCAACGAGGTATATGACACAGAGTTTACAAATCCAGTTGGTTTCTATCCCTTATCTTTAGACTCTCACTGGTCTCAAGCAAATCAAAATAAAACAAAAGCCCACAGCAGTGGTGGCCCCAAGTACAACATTCTACATCCTTCAAGCTGGGGGTTTCCATTGTTGATTCTTTGGGACAGATGGCTTCAACAGAGTGATTTTAGTCAGTCAGTCAGTTCAGTAGCTCAGTCGTGTCCAACTTTTTGTGACCCCATGAACCACAGCAGGCCAGGCCTCCCTGGCCATCACCAACTCCCAGAGTTTACCCAAACTCATGTCCATCAAGTCGGTGATGCCATTCAACCATCTCATCCTCTGTCATCCCCTTCTCCTCCTGCCTTCAATCTTTCCCAACATCAGGGTCTTTTCTGACGAGTCAGCTCTTCGCATCAGGTGGCCAAAATTTTGGAGTTTCAGCTTCAACATCAGTCCTTCCAATGAACATCCAGGACGGATTTCCTTTAGGATGGACTGGTTGGATCTCCTTGCAGTCCAAGGGACTCTCAAGACTCTTCTCCAACACCACAGTTCAAAATCAATTCTTCTGTGCTCAGCTTTTATAGTCCAACTTTCACATCCATACGTGACTCCTGGAAAAACCATAGTCTTGACTAGATGGACCTTTGCTGACAAAGTAATGTCTCTGCTTTTTATATGCTGTCTAGGTTGGTCATAACTGTCCTTCCAAGGAGTAAGTGTCTTTTAATTTTATGGCTGCAATCACCATCTGCAGTGATTTTGGAGCCCAGAAAAATAAAGTCAGCCACTGTTTCCATTGTTTCCCCATCTATTTGCTATGAAGTGATAGGACCAGATGCCTTGATCTTTGTTTTCTGAATGTTGTGCTGTAAGCCAACTTTTTCACTCTCCTCTTTCACTTTCATCAAGAGGCTCTTTAGTTCTTCTTCACTTTCTGCCATAAGGGTGGTGTCATCTGCATATCTGAGGTTATTGATATTTCTCCCGGCAATCTTGATTCCAGCTTGTGCTTCATCCAGCCCGGAATTTCTCATGATGTACTCTGCATATAAGTTAAACAAGCAGGGTGACAATATACAGCCTTGACGTATTCCTTTTCCTATCTGGAACCAGTCTAGAGTGATTTCAGTTCAGTTCAGGTCAATCGCTGAGTCGTGTCTGACTCTTTGCGACCCCATGAATTGCAGCACACCAGGCCTCCCTTTCCATCACCAACTCCCGGAGTTCACTCAAATTCATGTCCATCGAGTTGGTGATGCCATCCAGCCATCTCATCCTCTGTCATCCCCTTCTCCTCCTGCCTCCAATCCCTCCCAGCATCAGAGCCTTTTCCAATGAGTCAACTCTTTGCATGAGGTGCCCAAAGTACTGGAGTTTCAGCTTTAGCATCACTCCTTCCAAAGAACACCCAAGACTGATCTCCTTTAGAATGGACTGGTTGGATCTCCTTGCAGTCCAAGGGACTCTCAAGAGGCTTCTCCAACACCACAGTTCAAAAGCTTCGATTCTTCGGCACTCAGCTTTCTTCACAGTCCAACTGTCAAATCCATACATGACTACTGGGAAAACCATAGCCTTGACTAGATGGACCTTTGTTGGCAAAGTAATGTCTCTGCTTTTCAATATGCTATCTAGGTTGGTCATAACTTTCCTTCCAAGGAGTAAGTGTCTTTTAATTTTATGGCTGCAATCACCATCTGCAGTGATTTTAGAGCACAGAAAAATAAAGTCAGCCACTGTTTCCACTGTTTCCCCATCTATTTCCCATGAAGTGATAGGACTAGATGCCATGATCTTCGTTTTCTGAATGTTGAGCTTTAAGCCAACTTTTTCACTCTCCTCTTTCACTTTCATCAAGGGGCTTTTTAGTTCCTCTTCACTTTCTGCCATAAGGGTGGTGTCATCTGCATATATGAGGTTATTGATATTTCTCCCGGCAATCTTGATTCCAGCTTGTGCTTCTTAGGTCTTATTAAAAGGGTACCTTCCCCAGAGACATGCCTCAGGTGATTCTGGAGGAGAAACACCATTCTACTTACCTAATCAGTGATTAGGAGCTCACACAAGCTTCCCGCATCCCACGAAGCCATTCTGATCCTGACCAGGCACAAGTGATCTTGGCCAAACGAAGGACCTTTCTGTAGAGCTTTAGAGAAAGAAGAATTCTTAGCTCTTTTGTTTCCAACTGTCAAGAGATTCTAGAATTCTATTTCTTGGGACTTATATGATAACTACATTTAGGGATAGGCAACTTCTTTTTCTTCTTCTTCTTCCTCACTTCTCAACTCCACTGAGGCCTCCCACCTGACTGAGAGCTTGTTTCTAAAATAACAGCCTCCAAACTTTATCATAAATCCCATCAGTAAAGAAAATTAATTGTGTTTCCCCTGTAGGTATACATTGAATTATAAACCATACTCAAGTCCTTCTGTACTAATATGTTGTATAAATTATAAGCACTACCAAACTAGAATTTTAAAAAGGATGTGACAGACATGAAATTAACATTCAAAAGATGTATTAACAGTACAAAGTGTCTTTTCTCTAATTGAATTACTATTATTAATAAAATATTTTTAGTAAGATCAGAATGATTGAATGAGATTAATTACCTTTGAAAACTTTGGTTTAGTGCTCTGTGGATCAATAATTAAAGGGCTAGTTTTAAGATCCACTTATTTCCATTCTCAGATTTAAAGGATATTTGAAATTAATTCTCATTATGATATGCAGATCTAAGGAAAACAAGTTCTTGTTGGTTGCACACAATTATCATTACATTCTTTTCTTAAATTACATGCCAATTTATCAAAGGTTTTTGTTGAAATTTACCTAATAAATGTTTACTTTTCCAGTTATGAATCTTTGCTTTTGCAACTTAATTAAAAATGAAAATTTAATTAGAATAGAGTTTTCTAGTTTTAATAAAGGGCTTTGAAGCCTACTGGATTTTTTTTTTTTTTTTTGGACATTTTTGAAAAATGCTGGGAAATAATAAGATTTTAGAAGTGTGCAGATATAATACAATTTTTAATATCAAATCTCAAAATTCCAAAAGTGTAATTAGGATAGTGAAAAATTCTCTTTCCCATCTTCGGAAACACTAGTTTTCTCTCCCACTGGCAACAGCTGATACAGCTGTATCTTCCAGAGATATGATACATAGACATACATATATAAATAGAGTCTTTTATATCCTTCTTAAACTATACCTGTACCTTATTTTTAAAGCCTGATAGTATATTTTACGGAGAGGGCAATGGCACCCCACTCCAGTACTCTTGCCTGGAGAATCCTATGGACGGAGGAGCCTGGTAGGCTGCAGTCCATGGGGTCGCTAAGAGTTGGACACGACTGAGCGATTTCACTTTCACTTTTCACTTTCATGCATTGGAGAAGGAAATGGTAACCCACTCCAGTGTTCCTGCCTGGAGAGTCCCAGGGACGGGGGAGCCTGGTGGGCTGCCGTCTCTGGGGTCGCACAGAGTCAGACACGACTGAAGCGACTTAGCAGCAGCAGCAGCAGTATATTTTAAGAATCTCTTTTTATGGCTGTGCTGCACTGCATTGCGTGACATAGTATAACATATTTGGCCAACTGGGTATTGATGCACATTTAAGCTGTTTCATTCTTGTCTTATAAGCATGTTACACTAAATAATCTCTGTCCATGGAATTCTCCAGGCAAGAATACTGGAGTGGGTAGCCATTCCCTCCTCCAGGGAATCTTTCTGACCCAGGAATCAAACCTGAGTCTCCAGCATTGCAGGCAGCTTCTTTACAGTCTGAGCCACCAGGAAAGCCCAAATAATCATATATATATATATATATATATATATATAATTTGCATATTTGCAAAAATATGTGTAGGATAAATTCCTGGAAGTGGAACTGCTGAGTCTTGGATTGTTTCATAGTTTTGCTAGATATTGCCAAATTGCCTTCCACATGGTCCTATATCAGGAGGTGGGATTCCTTCCCTTCTACCTGGCAGCAGCAGTTATTGAACTTCATAGTCTTTGCCAATCTGAGAGGTAGGAAATGGCTTCTTAACATGGCTTCAATTTATGGCTATGTTTCCTTTCATATGTTTAGGATTCATCTGTGGATCTTTTTCTGTGATGAACTGTCTCTAATGTGAAAAATATTACAGGTTTGTTCTTCAGATATCTTTTTCAAATTCATTTCAGAACTGGAGCAGGAAAAGTGCAAGATGAGCCTAGAGCATCTTGTTAGTGCTAAAAGTTAAGGAAATACTTAAAAGCAAAGAGAGACAGGAACAGGGAGGGATTAATATATCAAACAGAGAGAGGAGCCAAATTGAAAGAACTCCCAATGGCCAATGCTGGAGTAACTTGAGTGACCAAATAAATAACTATAGGATTAGATTATAGCTCAGAGAATAAAATAAATATCTATAGTGCATATTGGTATAAATAAATGATTGAATAAATAAATATACAGAGAAAAGAAGCAAATCTTACAGAAGAATTCTAAATAATCTTTTTAGATAGTCTCCCCTCTAGGAAACGGAGCTTAATTCTGAGTAGTGGCTGGTTCTAGTGACATGCTTCCAACAGAGAGAGTATGGAAGGGGGAAAAGAAGACTTTACAGCAGAGAAATATGGTGGACCCCACCTTAGCCAGTGATGAAAATTGACCTCATCGGTGCTTAGTCGTGTTCTGTAGCCCTTGACGTGATGTGATGAGAAGAGCACCTACCTCTCTGGTTTTCTCCCAGCATCCACAACCCCAATCTAATTGTGAGAATGTAGCCAAACCCTGGTGAAAGACATGCTACAAAATACCTGACAAGAATTCTTTGAATGTATCAACGTCATGAGAAATAGACAAGAAACTATGATAGAAAGAGAGAAAGATACAATAACTCAATTTAATGTAGTGTCCTGGATTGGCTTCTGGAATAGAAAAGGATAATATTCATAAAACCCATGAAATCTGAGTAGTGCCTGTAGTTAATGCATTGATTTCTCAATTTTGATGAATGTGCTATGGATATGTCACACGTTAGTGGTAAGGACCTGGGTAAAGGGAATATGGAGATAAATACAAATTTAGTCTAAAATTGTTCTAAATAAATAAAACTAAAAGATTTAAAAAATCTGCTAGTCTGCATATCTCTGATAGCCACTTATACCAGAAAAGTTGAGCAAATCTGAAGTACTTGTGTGATACTGTGCTTTATAATAAGAATATATATTTGGTCTTCATCCTTGTTTCTTGGGATGTCCTAAATAACAAAAGTGAGAAAGTTGTCTGATAGTCACAACAAATTCCTTTCAACCACACCTGAATTTATGTTAATGATATGACTTCTCAAAGAATCTAAGGATGGGGCTGGTGTCTAGGGAAACCAACCATGTGATTACAGGGTTGGAACTTTCAGTCCTAGCCCGCTAGCCCACCTTACCTACGGCTTCCAGTGGGGGAGAGCGGCTGAGTCTAGTCCTCACTGGCCAATTAGTTAATCAACTATGCCTCAGTTATGAAGCCTCCAAAAGGACCCAAAAGGAGGGGCTTAGAGAGATTCCACGTTGGTGAATCAGAACATATTCACATACTGGGGGGCTGGTACCTCCTGAACTCAACATTCAGCCAGAAGCTCTGGTGTTCAGGACCCTTCCAGACCTGGCCCTGTGGATCTCTTCATCTGACTGTTCATTTGTGTTCTGTAATACCCTTTGCAATAAACGAATATCTAGAAAGTAAACTGTTTTCTTGATTTCTGTAAGCCACTATGAGCAAATAATCAGACCACAGGAGGGGATTGTAGGAGCCTCCAATTTGTATCCTGTTGGTAGGAAGTAAAGCAACAGCCTGAACTTGTGATTGACTGTCTTGTGGGACCAAGCCCTTACCTGTGGGATCTGATGCTGCTGTCTCCATGGAGACAGTGTGAAGATTGACTTACAATACAGGATGTTCACCCAGTGTCCACTGAGAACTGACAAACCGCTGGGTGCTGTTGGGAAAACATACACGCTCAATGGACTTCTTTACGGTAAAATAAAGGTGTTATTGCTTAGTTGTTAAGTCATGTCCAACTCTTTTGTGACCCTACGGACTGTAGCCCACCAGGCTCCTCTGTCTAGGGGATTTCCCAATCAAGACTACTGGAATCAGTTGCCATTTCGTCCTCCAAGGGTTCTTCCTGACCCAGGGATCAAACCTGTGTCTCCTGCATTGGTAAGCAGGTTCTTTACCACTAAGCCGCCAGGAAGGTCCAAAATAAAGAGGCTTAATCTCTAAATCTGACAACACTTTTAACTGCTTTGCTCATGACAAAATCAGAAAACATGGCACAAAAGATTTTTGAGATGACTCTCCTCATTACAAATTATTATGAATATTCTATTATTTAAAGGCCCCATATTTATGAAATTAATCATAGTAATTAGTAAGGTAGTTAACCTAATATATCCTGATATTACTTAATTATTTATAAAATGGGGCCACATTGGTGATAATCTGGGCCATCTAACTCATCATATATTACAAGTGGGTAGATGAAAGTGAAAGTGAAAATGAAAGCCACTCAGTTGTGTCTGACTCTTTGCGACCCCATGGACCCCTACACAGTCCATGGAATTCTCCAGGCCAGAATACTGAAGTGGGTAGCCATTCTCTTCTCCAGGGGATCTTCCCAACCCAGGGATCAAACCCAGGTCTCCTGCATTGCAGGTAGATTCTTTACCAGCTGAGCCACAAGGGAAACCCAAGTGAATGGATATATTCTTCTCAATCCAGTTATCTGGGGCATATAAATAGGATAAAGGACTCAAGAATAATGTAGCTTGTGTGATGGGTGGCAACTGGCCCCTGGAATTGGAGAGGAGCCCATCTTTATAAAGGATGGACTTTGATCAAGACTCTAGGCTACCCTTCTTTGAAATAATTAGGAAAAAGGATAAAACAATTAAAAGAAAATGCCTTGGTTCATATATGTATATATATTTTTTACCATGTGAGCCTGTTTTTACAGTTTCACCTGTCATTTTTATGAGTAGAAGATCCTGAAAAGTTAAGAGTCTGGAATCAGACTGCCAGTATCTGAATGTTTGCCGTTGCCAGCTATTGTGGTTACTTTACCTTTGTGCCTCAGTGGTGTCACATGTAGGATGGATCATCACAGCACTTTCTTCAACAGGGCAGCTACTTGGTAGACCAAATGGGGTGATACCTGGAAGCTGTTGAAATAGCTCCTGATACATAAAGAGCTCAGCATATCCTGGTTACTATCATCATTCAGAGAGGTGACCACTATGATTCTTTTTATTACCATGGTGAAGAAAATCGAGTCTTAGGCAACAGCAGCAGGCAGGTTTGGTAGCTATTTTGATGAAGAAACAGGAGACCTCTCTAAGCAAAGATTCATTCATCAGAAAGGTCCAGAGATAAGAATTCTCCGTTCAAGGCACTGGGAGATCTGAAAATCTTTTGCAATTGATTTCAAAGTGAGCATATGCAGGCATACTTCTTTGTCTCCAAATGCATCAATTCTTTGGTGCTCAGCTGTCACATCCATACATGACTACTAGAAAAACCAGTGCCCTAAACACTCCCAAATCCTTCAGGCATGGTTCAGGATGGTAGGATAACATTTATTACTCCATGAAACACACACTAACACTTTGTGGCAGTTAGATGCTCTGGGAGCATCTGTGTGTGTATGTGTGTGTGTGAATGTCTAGTTCTTCCCATCAAATTCCTGCTGCCTTCCCCCCCTACAAATGTCCGCCTATTGGTAGATCTTTTTCTTTGCCATCATCTTTCCAAATCATCCCCATTTTCACCCTCTGATGTCAGCATGTCATGTTATCACCATTTATAATTTTTTTGAAGTCCAAGATAAATGTAGAGAGTACGTGCACTGTGGCTGAACTCTCCTTCACTTTGTAGGAAAATGTCTGTGTGGCATGACTTTTTCCATCATTTAATCCAACTGTGCACTCTCAGAATATGAAAAATCAGATCCCTCACAGGCTGACAACCGCTGGCTCCTGTCAATGGTAAAAAAATAGTCGTTTCTGTGAGCCAGACGGCTGTGGCATGAGGTCCCAAACACACTAGTCTTGAGTGTGTGTGTCCCCCAAAGGCAGGCCCTGACTGCTGGAATCTCGATTATGTTGCTGCTTTTAAGTGGGAAGAAGTTTTATGGGAATAATACGGATTCCCTTGCTGTCATTTATTTATTGTATCTGAAGCTTGCAGTAATTTGTAAGCATGTGTTTAAAATTCCAGCTAACGTTTATCTCTGTTCTTGATGCTGGCAGTCTCTGATGGTGCTAAATTGTCTGGTGACCTTTCCAATGTATAATTTAGATTTGGGAAAAACCCCAGTAACATGCTGGATTCTTCAAGCTTACAAATGAAAGGCAAACTATTTATAGACAAATAATAAAACCAATCAAAATGAGATTTTTTTCAACCAAAGAAACTTTAGAAATGCCACAGTCTAGTATCGTCTTTGACCAATTAGAAAGATGAGGTTTGAAGCATAATCTTGCTACATTTTAATCTGTAGCACAAAGTTTTGCTCCAAGTAAGCATTCAGTAAGTGCTTGCTGAATGAATCTTTGTGCTTAGTGAATTGCCATAAGAAAAAGTCTCCTGGTGCCTGGCAACTAGTCAGAGTTTAATAAATAAAATATGTCTATGGCAATTTGAGGGCTTCCCAGGTGGCGGTGGTGGTAAAGAACTCTCCTGCCAATGCAGGAGACACAGGTTCAATCCCTGGGTCGGAAGATCCCCTGGAGGAGGGCATGGCAACCCACTCCAGTGTTCTTGCTTGGAGATGCCCATGGACAGAGGAGCCTGGAGGGCTATGGTTCATAGAGTCACAAAGAGTCGGACATGACTGAAGTGACTTAGCACACATGCACACATGGCAACTCAATGTAAAAACCAATCATAATAAACAACCATCTAATCCAGAGATATAAACTTCCACGAACCAGCTGATTTCACCAATGACAATTGGAGTCATCAGTCTGCTTTTTGAACATCGCAATCATCTAGCAGAATTCTAAGCAAGAATTATTTATTGGGCAACATTGATGTTGCCCCAAAGCCTTCATATAGTTAACTGGGGAGTATACCTCTGTTCCCAGTGACTGACCTTGATTAAGGGCACTCTGAACCCTTTAGAAATGATCATTTCTTTCACCATCTCCTAGAATCCTCTGCCCGCCCCTTCCTGCCAAGGCCTGAGTGCTCAGAAGGCTGTCTCCATCTCTCCTCGCCTCCATTCAGTAAACGGTGGTTCATCCCCTAATTCAATAAGGTACTGCCACCTGGCCAGCTTGTTACTATAGCTACTCCAGTATATCCATGGCTCAGAATTTTACACTTTGCCTTCCCCATCTTAATGCTTTTTTAATTAATTAATTTTAATTGGAGGCTAATTACTTTACAATATTGTGGTGGGTTTTGCCATACATTGACATGAATTAGCCACAGGTGTACATGTGTCCCCCATCCCGAACCCCCCTCCTACCTCCCTCCCCATCTCATCCCTCTGGGTTGTCTCAGTGCACTGGCTTTGAGTGCCCTGTTTCATGCATCAAACTTGGACTGGTGATCTTAATGTTTTTTTGATGAAAAGATAACACTGCTTGCAAATCTGGATGGATTTTCATGGCAGAGTTTCCAACATGAATGAGGTTGCGTAAGAAAAGTCAAGGATCCAAGATTGCATGGAAATTCCACTTGCTGACCCAGATGTGGTAATAATATTTGATATGAGCTCAAGCAAGCATTCCACGGATGTTAAAAAATCATGGCACTTCCAGGGGGTTATTATTTCTAATTACATTTGGGGATTTTGGGAAACTCTTGATCCTTTATAGTTTTCCTTTGACTGGTAACCCAGTTTGTGGAGTATTTGAACCTCCTCTCTCTGGTTTCTGCACACACAAATCCACGCATTTTCCTGGTTATTAACATCTCCACTAGCTAGCAGGAAAATGTAGGCACAGGTTCATTTTGTTTTGAAGGAAGCTCTTGTAAAAGATTTCAAAGAAGAAGATGCTAAAATGATTGGCAAAATTAGGGCTGGGGTTTCTGTGGACTTAAACTAGTTATGCCTTTCCTGTGTCCTGCTAGAAAGAATAATTGTGTTTAATTTGGGTTTTGGAGTTGAGAGAGAAATAAATGGCTTTGGGATGATTAAAGATTCTTTGGGGAGATTAAATTGAACATTACTTGGGCCATGGGAGAATCTGGTCCTTTATATGTTAAAGACACTCTTCTTTGTAACTAATTACACACAAAAGATGAGCATGTGTTTTTATCTATTAAAAATTATGAGAACTTAAATTTTTTCCCTTTTTAAAAAATACTGTAACCATTTTGCAAAACAATACTTTTCTCTTTTGATGGGTTTTGATGATGTAGGTTAGTTTCCCCCCTAAAGAATTGTTTGGAAATGTACAATTTCTGTGATTATGCATATCCATGTTCAGTATAAAGCAGAGGCTGGAGATAGTTGGACGTCAAGGATTTTGCAGTATTTGGAAAGCCTGCGCCTTTTAAAATGTAAGAATGTTTGGAAATGCAGAGTCTACTTGGCTTGGAAAATCCAAAGACTAAATTTGTACTTAGACATCTCTCCTCCACTTTCTGCAGCGGAGCACGTGCATATCCGCCAGAGAGCTGGGCTGGCACCAGGCTCAGTTTCCATAACCTCAGGGCAAGGTGAGGAAGCATGGCCTCTGAATCAGGCCCCAGACCGTGAAATGGAAAATCTAATCACCCCTGCCCTCGGGGGAAAAAATGCAGGGTGCACGGCATCACTGCTTGAGGGAATAGTCCTCTCCTTGGGGAAGAGTCAAAGGGTGACTTTATTTGTCTAAAATGAGTTCATAAAATCATTTGTAAGGAAGATGATGTGAAAATGGATCTTTTGTTCATCTTTGCATGTATCACAGGCCCAAGCATGGACTTTTGTACCCTGTGGGTGTGCACTACATCTGGTTTTTGACTTGTATTATTAAAGATATGAAACATTGTAAAATGTCTTGTTTCTCAGATGCTACTAATAATCACAAAAAGATATGAGTTTGAAGTGATTGTCTGGCATTCAAATTTCTATTTGGGGGAGAAGTATATCAATATTACAGTGGCTTAGTCTCATTTGAGGTCCTAGCTGCATGATATATATGTATAAATATAAAATGCATATAATATATAATATATCTGGCAGTATTGAATGTATTACTTAATCCCCTGCTTGGAGACAAATGGCTTGGTGTCAGGAACTCTACTGAGAAACAATGTGCATATTTTTTTTGCTTTAGTTTATAGCAGCCCTTGTCTTTGCAGGGAAAAAAATTCTGTTATGGAATAGCTTTCTTTTATGAGCACCGGCAGGGTTTCTGGGAGAGAAGGCGATCTTAAGAGTTTTTAAGGGCTGAGGTTCCAAGAGTCTTAAGTAAGGGCCAGGAGCTTTGTCAGAGCTCACTGCTTCCTTTGCCTCATAAAACTGCTATCTCCATCCATCTCTGTTTATTTTTCTCCTGCTTTTTAATTTGCCTAATGGACTTCAGCTGAAGACTTTCCTCAGCGTCTGAGGCAAGTCAAGTCTAATAAAGCCCTGAGGACTTAGCTGGCTGAGTTCAGCACTTTTGGATGATTTTTGTCTGACTTTCATCTTTGCTGCTGCCGAGTGGATGGCTGTGGAGCACCCTGGACCCGGCCTGGAGGACCTGGAGCCTGGGAAGCTGACACTGGATGAGTCATTCTTGTCTCCTCTGGACGGCCTCTGGTTGGCTGGTCTCTGCAGGGCAAGGTCTGCCTCTTCCGGCCCCTCCCCCTCCCTTCTCTATTCCTCCCCTCATCCTCCCCTCCTCCCCCTCCCACTCACCCCTTCTCCCCTCTTCTCTCTGCCCTTCCCATTTTCCCCCTTGTGGCTCAGCTGGTAAAGAATCCACATGTAACACGGGAGACCTGGGCTCAATCCCTGGGTTGAGAAGATCCTCTGGAGAAGGGAATGGCTACCCACTCCAGTATTCTGGCCAGGAGAATTCCATGGACTGCGACAGTCATGGGGTCACAAAGAGTTGAACATGACTGAGCGACTTTCACCAAATAGTCCTCACCATTTTACTGAAGTCTTGGGCTCCTGTCAATCACCTTGTCACCATCCAGAGAATCAGGAGCACAGAGAAATGACCTATTTCCAGGAATATTGTTTTCCATAGAAGCATAAAGTCATTTTATTTCAGATTTTTCCCTCTAGATGCTTTATCATAATACACATTTCTGGGAGAACTCATTATTTGAAATACAGGAGCTGATGGATGGTACACCCTCAATTTCATTTCCGTCAACTTTTCATGCTATCTAGGGAGGAGACTCAGAAAACTGACCACCATATTTGTGATAGGGGCTTCCCAGGTGGCGCTAGGGGTAAAGAACCTACCTGCCAACGCAGGAGACATAAGAGATATGGGTTCGATCCCTGGGTGGGGAAGATCCTCTGGAGGAGGGCATGGGAACTTACTCCAGTATTCTTGCCTTGAGAACCCCATGGACAGAGGAGCCTGGGGGTGCTACAGTCCATAGGGTTGCAAAGAGTCAGACATGACTGAAGTGACTTAGCACACAAGCATATTGGTGATAAATGCTGGTAGAAAAGTGGCAAGATCCTACTTACCTGTTGAGTCAGATGTCTCCAAGACTGGCGATGTTGTTGTTGAGTTGCTAAGTCTGCTTTGTGACGCAGAGTACGGGCTCTAGAGTGTGTGGGCTCAGTAGCTGTGGCACATGGGCTTAGTTGCCCCAGGCCTGTGGGATCTTACTGGATCAGGGATCGATCCAGTTCACTGCTCTTATTTTCCTCCTAAATAATCCTAGTTTACTGGTTTTGTTTTCCTTCTAAAGAAAATAACTGCATTTTAAAATGAGGCTTCTGTGGCTGAGCCTTGAAGGAAGGCCAGTACTGAGAACCACAGGCCCCCAGCAGAAGCAGCATGGACGAGGCTTTGAATACAAAAGAACCCACATCACTGCATACAGAAGGAAGTCAACTCAGTAGGCTGCTGTGACATTTCTTAAAGACCCGCCTTGCTGACCAAAGTTTTCTTCATCATAACTGGAAAGCAGCCAAAATATTCTTTTTAGCTGAAAAGTGAGCAGAGTGTGTGAAACATTTGGAAGCAGTGATTAGCACACTTAAAGGGCCCAGCATGTAAGGATGGAGATTCTCTTGGATGTGAAGGACCCGGACGGGAGGGATGGACAATTGGTAACAACCCCCAGTGTCACAGTGGAGCGTCTCCAGTTTGCAGACGTTGTTGTGTCTGATGAAAATGTGCCAACCAGAGATTCCTGGTGAGTGGGGAGAAAGATGTTCAGTGCTAGGAAGTTTCCATCTGCTCCTAATGTATATCCTCTCCTGATGTAACGTGTACCAGCTTTTTAGGAAGATAAATAAGGAAGGAAGCTCTGTAAAAAATTATCCCTAGGATGTTTTATGGCTGAAAGGACTATCGATGGAGTCATTAGATTCTGTGTAATCAAAGAGACCACACTGTGTGTATATTACAGAATCTGTGTGTGGGGGCGGGGGTTGGGCTGGGTGTCACTCAGTCGTGTCCGACTCTTTGCGACCCCATGGACTGTAACCCACCAGGCTCCTCTATCCACAGAATTCTCCAGGCAAAAATAGTGGAGTGGGTGGGTAGCCATTCCCTTTTCCAGGGGATCTTCCCAACCAGGGCACTGAACTCTGGTCTCCTGCATTGCAGGCAGATTCTTTACCATCTAAGCCACGAGGGAAGCCCTATCTTTTAGAAAGTTCTAGAAAATTCTTAGGGTTCTGTTACGACTCAAGAGGCTTTGTATAGAATTTAAAAAAAAGTCAGTAAAGAGACCCTTAAGCCCTGTTTCTCCTTATTCTTTCAGTGGAATCTAAGACTTCTATTTCACTTTGTGAAAAAACACAAAACTATTTTTTGGGAACCTACTAATAACATCATTGTATCTGACAGGAGTGGAAAGCCACTTCGGTGGGAAATCTGTGAGTTTCTTGTTCTCTCAGTGTTTCTGAGGAAGGACTTTGTAGTGTTCCCAGGCAGAAAGTCACGATTTGCATTTTGGAAATAGAAACAAAACAAGGACGGGAATGGAGCTGGGTCCCAGGATGAGGGAACGAAACAAGACACATACACACTTGTTGCAATCGTTTATGCTGCTTTGAAAACTGGTGAGTAGGAACCAAAGATGCTGCTCCCATCTAAGCCACTGGACTACTAGGGAAGTCCCTAAGGGCCTTTTTTTTTTTTTTTTTGTACCCGGTTTGTGAAAAGCACCTGAAAATTTTCCAACCCAGGCAGGAATGGTTATCTTCCTCTCCTCATCTTCGCACCTGAAAACAAGTGATTTATACTCATTGGAAACACATTTCAGTCGTGCTGGGAGAACACTGAGAAACACAAGGGGACGAAGGTGCAAATTTCAGCAAATTAAGAAAAACAAGTGAAGTGTGTAGGGAGTGCAAACAGTCTAATTGGAGCGAAGCCCTCACCTCGCTTTGCCTCCAAGGCAATCTGGAGTCTTGGCTGTTTGCTTTGCTGCGTGCAATGTTTCTTTCTGCTCTGCTGCTGACCCAGCAAGTTGCATGGCGAAGTTTTATTGGAAAAGCATGTTTAAAGGGTATCCAAAGCAGCAAGGATGAGACTAGTGACTTGTCCCACTCTCTTTAAAGCAACCAGCTTCACTGTGTGGAGAAGGCAATGGCAACCCACTCCAGTACTCTTGCCTGGGAAATCCCATGGACGGAGGAGCCTGGTAGGCTATAGTCCATGGGGTTGCGAAGAGTTGGACACGACTGAGCGACTTCACTTTCACTTTTCACTTTCATGCACTGGAGAAGGAAATGGCAACCCACTCCAGTATTCTTGCCTGGAGAATCCCAGAGACAGCGGAGCCTGCTGGGCTGCCATCTATGGGGTCTCAGAGTCGGACATGACTGACGTGACTTAGCAGCAGCAGCAGCACTTCTTGGTGGTCCTTCTCATGTCTTCCATTGATATGAGTAATGATGAGTTGACACAGGGAGGGAGCGAACTGTGAAGGAGCATCTGTGTATGGCTCTGTGTTGTGGCATCCTCCTCCGTAAGCAGGGCCCACTGTCACTGGGGAGTGTGACAAGGTGACCAGGCACTCTCCAGCCCTCCAGTTTCCTGGGGGCCAGGGTCATGCCTTAACCATCTTTGTGTGTGACATTATGTCCCTGAACAGTGGATGTTCACAGGATGACCACTCAGGACCTACTTCTTGGAGGGGCTCCCCTTTCCCCAGACAGCAGGTCAGCACAGATGGGTACCATCTGGACTTGGTTTCTAGAGCAGCCGTCCTGTGGGTCTCAGGGCTCCTCCAGGAGGGGAGTGAGACTGCTCTCCACCACACATCCCAAAGAGCCTCCTTGGGAGGTGTGATGATGCAAATAAGGAAAGGGTCATGTTTGTCATGACACCTTCTGTAAAGTTTGCCTTTGACCTTCGGGAACTGTCCTGGCCCCCATCATCCTTGAGACCAATCCCCATGTCTTAGAACATGAAACCTGACTAGAGGTGGCACAGGAAAGCTTTGCTCTCAGATTTCTGCCATGTTTTCTCAATCTGGGATGCACCTGTCTGTCTCCTGCTGAAAATATTCCCTTGGGAAGGAAGATAAGAACACCTACCTGTTCACCATAGCTCATTATCACTTTGTCAAGCACATCAAGGGAGCATAGATGATGGGTGCAGGGCAAATCCGCTGGGGTTTTTGCAGAGTGGAGGGCAGAGAGAGAAGGATGGAGAAAAGGAAGGGTGGGATTCCTGGGCTTGGATGGGGAGCCAGCAGCAGTGGGAGCAGCAGGTGGACCCTAGGGAGGGCAAAGGCTAAATGGGCAAAGAAAGTCATGAACTTGGCCCCTACAGTATGGCCTGGAGGGGATGGCACAGGCCAAGTGCAGCTCAGTTCCACACCCTTGAAGACCACACATGAGTGTGGTCCACAGGAAGGAAGGTGTACACGCTCATTGTCAGACAAAGTGGAGTGCCCGCCTGGAGAACAGAGGGGTTATTTCATTAGCTGCCTTTTATCTTTTTCCTATTTATAAGTCACATGTTTAATGCAATGGGCTTCCCTGGTGGCTCAGCAGTAAAGAATCCACCTGCAATGCAGGAGACGTGGGTTTGATGCTTGGATTGGGTAGATCCCCTGGAGAAGGAAATGGCAACCCACTCCAGTATTCTTGCCTGGGAAATCCCATGGACAGAGGAGCCTGGCAGTTTACAGTCTGTGGGGTCGCAAAGAGTCGAACATGACTTAGCAACTAAACAACAAAACAATTTAATGGAAAATGAATGAAAAAATAGAAGCAAAAAGAAAAGGGATATGTATGGGTTCAAAGCAAAAAGAAAAAAAAAAACCACTAGTACATTTCTTTCACACATTAATTCATTTAACACATTTTAAAAGTTTTTAGCAAAACACTAATATGTGGCATCCTAAAGGAGATCAGCCCTGGGTGTTCACTGGAAGGACTGATGCTAAAGCTGAAACTCCAGTACTTTGGCCACCTCATGCGAAGAGTTGACTCATTGAAAAAGACCCTGATGCTGGGAGAGATTGGGGGCAGGAGGAGAAGGGGACGACAGAGGATGAGATGGCTGGATGCCATCACCGACTCAACGGACATGAGTTTGAATAAACTCCGGGAGTTGGTGATGGACAGGGAGGCCTGGCGTGCTGCAATTCATGGGGTCACAAAGAGTCAGACACAACTGAGCAACTGAACTGAATATGTGGCAGGCTCTGTAGTAGGACCTGGGGATGAAACAATAAACACCCCTGTGGTCTCAGCCTTCAGGGACAGAAAGTGATCATTTACTGTATATTCTGTGTTGTAGTGCTTTTTAGACCTATTATATAGCATCTTATCTCAATGAATATTCTTCTATAATCTGTTTGAAAACAGCACCCTTATCATTTTACTTAATGGGCTTATAATTATTCATTAACCAAACTTGTAGTTAGACTGCTAGGGTTTTTTTACTCTTCCCTTTTTATTTGACAATATAATGTTAATCATTCTTGAATGTACATTTTATATCTATACTTTTTATGTTGTTGGTTTGATACCAGAATTCGTCATTCTTTTTTAATTGAAGTATACTTGACTTACAACATTATATTAGCTTCAGGTATAAACCATAGCATAAAACAGAAGATATATTTTTATAGCTTATGTACCATACAAAGTTATTAACCAGAATTGGTCATTCTAAGGGCTTTTGTGGATGTTTAATAAAAGATTATTTATCCAAACAATCAGACATGACAGTTTATGAATTACTGATATTTCTAGAATTTAACATCATATTCCAAATAGCACACTTATTGAAAAATAAAATAAAAATGTTATTCTGCCACACATCTTCTGAACACCTACTCTTTCTTTTCCTTTTCCTTATGTATTGAGGGACTGGACATATATTAAATGTTTGTGTCATGCTTTCTAACAGTTGTCATCCTCTCAATCGGCTAGGAATGTGTTTTCTATCAAGTAAAAGAGAAGCAGGTTTATGTTACCTTAGACAGATGAGGTTTAGTTTTTCTTATACAAACAGGACTGTGGCTGCTGAGGGCTCTGTGTCTAGGCTAAAGTCTCTGTTAATCCTCTTGACTTCTCTCATAGTCACAGAATGGCTGCCCTAGCTGCAGGCATCTGTCTTCACTCCAGAGGGAAGAAGCAAAGAAGTGGGCAATCTCTTCTTTTTTTTCTTAGTATCCTATGCACAAACTTTATTTTTTAACAGCTTTATTGATGTATCATGGATAGACAAAGAATGGCATATATTCAATGTGTACACTTTGATGGGTTTGGACATACGGAAATGCCCATGATACCATCACCATAATCAAGGTGATAGACAACTCCAGCACTTCCCAGAGTTTCCTTGGGTCACTTTGGTTTGGTTTTGTGGTAAGAACACTTAATATGTGGTCTGCTCACTTAATTTTTTTTGTTTTATGAAGCACACAACACAGTATTGTTAACTGCAGAAACTGTGTTAAGCCGCAAATCTCTGAACTCACACATCAGGCACACTTGAAACAAAGAAAACCTGCAGTGGAAATCTATGCATTACCTGGCAAAGGCTGATGAAACCTCTTCTTATAGCTCTTTGTACAGATTCACATCGCACGGACACCCGTATCCATAGGTGATAAAAGTGAGTATTGAGCTTTTTCTATTTTTAGGGTTAAAATGACTAAAGGAGAAGAAATTCACAAAGGAGAGTGGGGCAGTCAGCCCATAGCATCCACTGTACACACACCCTGACTGTGTATGTCTTCATTTATGGATTTCTTACTCATCTCCTTCACCCTTTATTCTCTCTCTCTTTCTCTGTGATGTAGAGAAGTTTTGTTTTACATCGGTTGGTCTTCTCCCCTTACAACTTCTACTTTTTTTTTTTAAATTGAAGTATAGTTGATTTACAATGTGTTAATTTCTGCTATAGAGCAAAGTGACTCAGTTATTCATATATATATTAATATATGTATGTATAGATAAATATATATATACACACACACCTTCTTTTTTACATTCTTGTCCATTATGGTTTATCACAGGATTTTGAATATAGCTCACTGTCCTACGTAGTAGGGTCTTGACGTTCATCCATCTTACACGTAGAAGTTTACATCTGCTAACCCCAACCTCCCACTCCATCCCTCCCCTAAACCCTTCTCCCCCTTGGCAATCACCGGTCTGTTCTCTATGTCTATGAGTTTGTTTCTGCTTTGTAGATAGGTTCATTTGCATCACATCTTAGACTCCATGTATAAGTGAAATCATAAAGTATTTGTCTTTCTCTTTCTGACTTACTTCACTTGGGATAATATTCTCTAGTTGCATCCATGTTGCTGCAGATGGTGTTATTTGGTTCTATTTGATGACTGAGTAGTATTCCATTGTATATGGACACCACGTCTTCTTTATCCATTCGTCTGTTGGCGGATATTTGAGTTGTTTCCATGTCTTGGCTACTGTGAGTAGTGCGGCTGTGAACATCAGGATTCATAGATCTTTTTGAATTATAGTTTTGTCTGGATATATGCCCAGAAATGGGATTGCAGGATCATATGGTAATTCTATTTTTAGTTTTCTGAGGAACTGCCCACCATACTGTTTTCCATAGTGGCTGCATGAACTTACATTCTCATCAACAGTGTAGGGGGGTTCCCTTTTCTCCACACTTTCTCCAGCATTTGTTGTTTATAGGCTTTCTGAGTTTCTACTTGTATCATGCTTAGGAAGTCCTTCCCTTCTCAAAAAACAACTGCATAAATGTCAGTAACATTGTCTTGTTTTATAATTTTGTGTTCAATACTTCTCTTTTTAATCCATTTGGAATAGGCCAGGAGGTAAATCTCTTAACATGTACAATTATCCTTGTACAACCTAGTGATAATCATGTGTCCCTTATAAAATGGACACACTGCCTTCATCATATACTATTAAACTTTGGCATCTGTTTCTAGACATCCGATTCTCAGTCTGCTGATTTCTTTATCCACCCTGGTGCTAGTGCACATATGTTTAATTACCGTAGCTCTATAATCTATTACATTGCCTGGCACTGTAAGTCTGCTCATTTGTCTTCTGAAATTCTTTATTGGATTTTCTCATCTGTTTAGTGTTTCTCAAGTTTGAATTATGGTCAGCTTAGTTAAGTTCCCCCTAAGTCGCCTGGGAACCTTGGAGAGTGGTCTGCTCCCATGGCCTTGGATGCTGTAGGCTAAGGAACTGTTCTGGGATGCTCCTCCAATTGAGTATTTTTACAAAGTTGACCCTTGAGGTGGAATCGGTGGACTGTTTCCAGGGAAGATTGACCTGGAGATTCATGAAAGCCTCTAGGAAGCGTGGATGGGTAGTTTCCCTCAACACATACTGAGCTTTCCCCAGAAGAGGATTCATTCATTCATTCATTCATTTTTCTCCTAAAAATTATAAGATACCTGACTCCACAGGCTCACAGAGAGCATGACCAGGACAACACAGTTGCTAGGAGACATAAACTGATGTCTGCAGTGGTCAGTACTCCCCTCAGTGGATTTTTTGCTTTAACTGAATCTATTTTTAGTACAGGATGAAGGGTATTTATAGCCCTGTTTTTTCAGTGATCAGACACCCCATGCCAGGTATGTGGTTCAGACCATAGAGAAGCTGCCCGAGGAGATGCCACACAGCCCCAGGTGGGACAAGTTTCCTCTTAACGACATATTCCTGGTGACTACCCAGCTCATTCCACCATCGTGAGCCATGTGTCAAATTCCTGGGCTTGACACATGTAAAGAGATAATTCACATGATCCCTGCTTGTTTTTGACTGTTTTTTTTTTTTTTTTTTTTAGTGCAGTAAAACTTTACAGTACGACCGGCATGACTCAATGTTGTTTTTGGATTTCAAAATATTGAGGTTAGATGTGCTAATGATTTGCTCTGGAGCTACTTTTACAAGGCGAGCTGGGGCCCCGCGCTGCCGGCACGTCTGAGAAAGGTCTGCGGCTGTCCCAGGGCTGCCCCCTTCCATCAGGCACAGCCGCGTCTGCAGTCCTTGAACCGGAGTCCATGGCTGGCAGACTCAGGAGCCGTGTGTGATGTAATGGTCACCATCTCCACATGATTCCACCCCTCCTTGCCCTGTCATTGCCGCACGGTTGACAGAGGTGGAGGAGGCATCTTTTTAGGAAAAGCCATTGGATAAAGTGGAGTTCTCCACAAATCTCTGAGTCTCTTTCCCAGGCCCTTCACACATGAGCTATCTCAGCCCAGCTCCAGCTCCCTCTTTTATTATCTCATTCACCCGAATGGCAGGCAAGGTCAAAAAGACTGACCTTGGTTGCTAGAAAATAATCCCCTTGTTTTGACAAGAAAAGTCTTGGCTTCTCTGCGAGTTTCATTTTCTACAAATGTTGCAGCATTTATCTTCCGGAGAAAGACTATTAACAGATGCCCAGAGTCCACCTTATCTCTTAAGCAAAACGTGTTGTTTATGGAGAAGATCGTGTGGCGAGTCTGGATCCTGCCGTTGAATTCTCCTTTCTTTCTTTCTCTTTCTTTTATAAATATAAAGAGTGAGGACTGTTTCAGACCCATAAGAGTATTTACTCAACTTGCTAACGAGTTGGTGTAAGGCAGTACAGTTCACATCAACATTAATGAAAGGTACTTATTTGAAACTCTCACCAAAAAAAAAAAAAAAAAAAACCTCTGCTCAGTAACTTGAGGCTTCCTTCTGCCTCTTCATCTGAAAACTAACTTACACAGTCATCCCCAGTATCCATGCAGAGTTGGTTCTAGAACCCCTGCAGATACCAAAATCCATGGATGCTCTAGTCCCTTGTATCAAATGCTGTATTATGTATTGCATATAAACTTATTTACTTTATAGTCTTTGGAGCAGAGAAAGGTTTATTGCAGGGCCTAGGAAAGAAAAAGGGTGGCTCGCACTCAAAAACCCCAAACTCCTTCTCTTATATATTTAATCATCTTTTGATGACTTATAATACCTAATACAATGCAAATGCTTTGTAAATAGTGACAAACATAATGCCAATACTATGAAATAGTTGTCAGCAAGAGGCAAGTTCAAGTTTTGCTTTTTGGAACTTTCTGAATTATTTTGGTTGAGCACAGATGCTGAGCTGTGGATAAGAAGGGCCGACTGTCTTCATTCCAACTGACCCCCTCTGGAGCCTAGCCGTGGGTGAGGGAGGGGCAGGTAAGGGAGGTGGTCTTAGGCTATCTGCATGCATACCTCCCAGCGACTGATGTGGAAAGTCTGGCAACAACAACAACGAAAAGGGCTTGAGCTACAAGTATCCCTGATATCTTTTCTTTCTTTCATGATTTTTTTTTTTTAATGTGGACCAATTTTTAAAGTCTTTATTCAATTTGTTACAATATTGCTTCTGTTTTCTGTTTTGGTTTTTCGGCCAGGAGGCAGGTGAGACCTTAGCCCCCCAACCAGGGATCGAATCCACAGCCCCCTGCATCGGAAGGCAAATTTCTGTTGTCGTTGTTTAGTATTTACTTACTGACTGCGGAGGGTCTTCGTTGCTGCTTGGACTTTCTATGGTTTCGGCGAGAGGAGGCTACTCTCTAGCTGTGCTGTGTGGGTTTCTCATGGTGATGACCTCTCTTGCTACAGAGCACAGGCTCTAGCGTGCACGAGCTCAGCTGCCCCGCAGCACGTGGGATCTTCCCGGACCAGGGATCGAACGGATGTTCCTTGCATTGCAAGGTGAATTCTTAACCACTGGACCACCAGGGAAGCCCAGAAGGCAAAGTTTTAACCACTGGACCACCAGGGACGTCCCCTGAAATCTTTCCTTTAATTGAAAATTTAAAGACTCACCCAACTCCTAGTTTGATTCAGCATATCCACAAAATCTCGTCTAGTCTGGACTTCAAGGAGCAAGCTCTGACCCTCCCAGCAGGGAATCTAGCACACTAAACACGGCTCTGCATCCCACCCCACCCACACTGTCTGAGTTCTCCTGCTCTGATTGCCCCCATCTCCCTGGAAGCGAGAACCGGTAAGGAAGCAAGGTCTGTGATAATGGCCAGAACCCGACTCTTAAGCCATTACTGCCAGTGTCTGAGGAAGGAAGTGAGGGTCTTTGACAGGGTCGCTAATGGAATGTGCATTAAATGAGGTGTCTTGGAACGAGGTTTCCCAGAATGACAGGGGTGGGCATCTCCTCTTCATGACTCCAAATTCTCACCTCGAAAATGCAGTCACTTTTGTCTCTCTGGACTGCTTAAAGATACTTGTGAAAAGTTAAGATCTGCCTCTTTAAAGCTGTGCTGCGATTAGTCTGTCTCTTTAAGAGAGAAGCAAATACTTGCTGAAATGCCTGATTTGGAGAAGTTCAGATTTCAATTTATTTATTGCCCAGTGACGTTTTTCTTTGCTATATATACTTCCTCAGATAAAACAATATTACTCTTGCCTACCACACCAGATGTCCTAATGTTGGGTTCAGAAATTATGGCCAGTGTGTAAACACTGCATGTCTTCCCCGTTGCGTGTGCGTGTGTGTGTGTGTTGTGTACACTGTTTAGATCACAAACGGTTCTGACCAATATCCAGAAACGCAATTGCACTGTGGACACAATGATAGAACAGAATTCATCTGCTTATCCAGAGCATCAGACAACATAGTGAACGTCATTAACAAAAGATGCTGACTGTTTCTGAGTGTTTCCAACTATGCCAGCATTTTAGATGGCCTGGGAGTACCTATTCCTATTTGGGTAGTAAAGTCCTGTGTCTGAGAGCTTGCCCAGCTGATCTGAGCCTGAGTTAGAGCGTGAGTTTTCAGTCTATGTGAAAGAGGTGAGAAATGCAGACTCTTGGGCTGGAGAAGGCATTGCCCCAGCATCCGTGTGCTCCTGCCGCTGCAGGCTGCTCCCTGGGGCTGTGATGCTATCAGCATTCTTGGCAGAGTCCGTCTAAGTGACGGATGATTCATGAGCTGTAACTACCACGATCCTTGACAAAAAACAGTGGGCTGCGAAAGTTGGGAGGTTGTGGGAGGAGAGGGCAAAGGGGGCTCATGTTATCTCTAAAAATCTCTCTCCATAAGATGTTGAAAGAAGTTCCTTTCTAACTATCTGTATGCATGCTTTTCTGGGACAATGCTTTTTTTTTTTTTTTAACCATAGGCAAGTTTTGCAGAGAAGTTTGTGGCAGGAAGGAGAGAATTTAGGTCTTTTTATTGTCCATGTTTTCCAAAGCAGAATCAGTTTTCTTTGGTAGTTCAGGAGCTGGTGTATAAAAGCGTACACGTACAATTCGAACAACAGGGTTGGAAAGTGTGTAAGAGAAGGAGAGAAAAGTTTGCTTTGAAGAAATTCGTTGTCAGGCTCTCCTGTTGCTGGCCTGGGCAGGGTGCAATTTGTTCCAGCACAGAACTGCTTTCTGTGTCATCAGATTGAAGCACGCTTCACTGCTCTAGGTGTTCTGTGAAACCCAACCTGGTTATATGTCACTGCCAACATGAGCGATCACATTAGCCTTTTAATATGTATTTTTGTCCACAAAACCACTGCTGTAAAAGCCCTCGCATTAGGAACAGGCTGTAAATAATCTTCTGGCTGAGCATTGACGCTCCTGTAATTTCTCCCCGAGCCACGGCCTCTCTGCTTAGCAGCACAGGACGTGAGGTCACCCAAGGTTTGGCCTCAGCAATGTCTGTTTCAGATGACAACTCCGGGTGACTTCATACACACCAGCCCAAATTCCATGCCTTCTCTGGACTCCTGGATCTGGGTCAGCTCTTTGCAATGTGAGCACGTCAGTTTTTCCCTCCTTTCCTCCTGGAGCAGCCCTAAAACTTTGCAGTTTTACCATTCCAGTAACTGCACCCCACCCCCATCCCATAAGCAGAGGGGCCAGGGCAAGAGCCTGGGTGATGGACCATGCGCCAGCTCCTTTTGGGCATAGGCACAATCGGGAACAAGATTCTGACTGCCTGCATCCAGGGTGGACCCTGTCACTGTCCAGGGAATCTTGCCGAGAACAGAAGAAAGCCCGAGATGGGGACATTCGCATGATCTTTGACTGAATGGAGGAGCCATCTGCCTCCTGCAACAGCAGGACGGGCTGACAACCCCCCAAGGAAATTTCAGATTCCCTTTCAGGATGGAAAAACCCAAGCATCACTTGAGCTCATCTCTGTTGTCTTTTAATCATCTGCCAGATCAATAAACTACTTCTCAAGACTGGGTTTTCCAAGACAGTGTCTGGTATAGATTCTTTGCCTGGTAGAAAGTATGTTGGCTGAAACAGGTCCAGACTTACAGCAGGCTTTCCAGGCCAGCTGACCGAGGTGCTGGACCAGGCTTCCAACTTGCTACTGCCCCAGAGGGTTCACATGCAAAACAAGAGGCAGTTCAGATGCTGCCACCAAGCACAGTGGGGATGCTCATTGTCCCCAGGTGGCCTTCCGGGAAGGGGGCTCCCTTTGGGATGGGTGAGGGTGGAGTCAGGCTCAGCCACCTTCTTCCACATGGTGACAGCACTTTTCCTACTTAACCGTTGCCCCAATCCTGAGAAATACACAGGCTATCTGGGGAGGCCATTCCCCAAAACACTTCAGGCAGGATGTTGTAATCCACAAAATGAGGCGACTGATACCTGCCTCGTAGGATGGGTGCATGAATCAGGTGCTACACAAGCCTTCATTTAGGGATGTGGAAGATGTCACAGCCAACAGGAAAACCTCAGCCTCACAAGCCTTTCAGGAAGAGCCACTTGAAGGTTCTGTGCTCAGCCAACATGCATGGAGGGGAACCTCACCCCGTTCACTTGTCTTAGAATACACTTCTCCCAATTTCTAAACACCCAAGCTCCTTCACTAGATCTGAGCACCCTGCTGGAATTCCATTTTGTTTAATCAGCACCTTAATTAGTTCTTAATTCTCTAATAATGGTGACAGCCAGGACTGTCTTTAGCAGCAGCAAATCCTGCAAGAGTTATTGCGTTCGCTGAAAATCCAACCTATAAACATGACTGGACCATGAAGGCGATGGCACCCCACTCCAGTACTCTTGCCTGGAAAACCCCACGGATGGAGGAGCCTGGTGGGCTGCAGTCCATGGGGTCGCTGAGGTCGGACACGACTGAGCGACTTCACTTTCACTTTTCAGTTTCATGCATTGGGGAAGGAAATGGTAAGCCACTCCAGTGATCTTGTCTAGAGAATCCCAGGGACGGCGGAGCCTGGTGGGCTGCGGTCTATGGGGTCGCACAGAGTCAGACATGACTGAAGTGACTTAGCAGCAGCAGCAGCAAGACCCATCAAGCTCTTATTTTCTCAAGATGAAAACTTTGATACTAGGTTTGTGTCAATAACTTGTTACATCATTCTTCTGGAAGCTCTTCGAGTCGCCCCACTGTGTTGACCCCCAAAAGATGCTCTTGGTTCATTTCCACTGGGAAATCCAGCTCTAATTTTCAGTCACCACAACTTGGTTCTCTCAGCTCACTTGTCAAAGAGCTATTAATTCTTAGAGTCAGCAACAGGAGAGAAACACTTTTGAAAGGTAAGGAGAGAGCAGTGCACAAAAGCCATCATGGTGAATGCTGCTTTGGCTGCCAAAAACAAAATTTCAGCATAGAGAGGTCACTTAGTCCAGCGCATGCTCAGCATGTACAGGTAAGTTCTGTTGGGTGTCAGGATGTAGTGGGCAGAGCACTGGGCTTGGGTTCCAAGATCAGTTCAGTTCAGTCGCTCAGTCTTTTCCGACTCTTTTCAACCCCCTGAATCGCAGCACACCAGGCCTCCCTGTCCATTACCAACTCCCGGAGTTCACTCAGACTCATGTCCATCGAGTCGGTGATGCCATCCAGCCATCTCATCCTCTGTTGTCCCCTTCTCCTCCTGCCCCCAATCCCTCCCAGCATCACAGTCTTTTCCAATGAGTCAACTCTTTGCATGAGGTGGCCAAAGTACTGGAGTTTCAGCTTTAGCATCATTCCTTCCAAAGAACACCCAGGGCTGATCTCCTTTAGAATGGACTGGTTGGATCTCCTTGCAGTCCATGGGACTCTCAAGAGTCTTCTCCAACACCACAGTTCAAAAGCATCAATTCTTCGGCGCTCAGCTTTCTTCACAGTCCAACTCTCACATCCATACATGAGTACTGGAAAAACCATAGCCTTGACTAGACGGACCTTTGTCGGCAAAGTAATGTCTCTGCTTTTGAATATGCTATCTAGGTTGGTCATAACTTTCCTTCCAAGATACAGGTGGTCTTATTTTTTTTTTTTTTTTGAGATGCACACCAAACACTTTGGGATAAAATGATGGGATGTCTGTGAAATTTCTTCAGTAAAACAAAAATAGACAAAGCAAACCAGAAAAATACAGACAATGACTAAAGCTAGGTGATGGACCCAGGGATGATCCATTCTCTCTGCTCTTCTTATGTTTGAAAATTTCAATCATTAAAAAAAAGAAAACCAAATGCTTGGATTTCCATTTTGATGTTGACATTTATCGGCTGAATCACCGAGCCAGTCACTGGACCTCTTGGCTTCCTTAGCTGTAAAATCAGGGATTAACTTTCATCATTGCTTTGAGGACTAGTGAAGTAATGCATAAAAATCCCTTGTCAACCCTAAAGTACTACACAAATGTCAGTTTTTCACTGATTAAAGTAGAAGATAAATCAATCAGATGCTGGCTCAGACTGCCAAGAAGTGGCTGAACTTCCCCTAACACAGCTCTACTTGCTAATCCTCATCCCAGCTCCTCCCAGATGGTTTTCTAATTGGAAGTTGGTGCAGGTTCCTGCCCCCAGAGGCAGGTTTGGACCTTTCCTAGGGGTGTGGTGACCTGGAGTTCATTCCTGGGATCCATTCAGTGGCGTAACTGGGGCGGAAGAAAGGGCTGGGGAGAAAGCTTGGTTGCCTCTGGCTGGCAGCAGGACAGCGGTGCTCTTTCATTTTACTGTTGATTTCAGGCCATCTGATGCTTGCAACTGGCTCTCTTCATTTCAGCCTGGACCAGAAAATCTCAAGAATAGGAGTGATCACCAAGCCCCCTCGTCACCTCCTCTCCGGGAGACTGAAGCTGATGGCAGATGATGACAGCGCCCTGGACTCAGAGCTTCCGGCTTGGTTGTGCTAGGGAGTGAGTGAGGATGTGAGGTCTCCCTCACGGCCTGTCCACCCTGGGCAGGTGAGGCTGGAATACCTAATCCACACAACAAGCCATTAATATTAATACCTGACTTCTAGGATGGCTGCATGAATCAAGCAAGATCCTGACACACGTTGTTTACAGACACACAGACAAGTCTCAGCCTCAGACATCTTTCTGAAAGCCACTTGAAGGGCTCCTCAGCAGGGAGGAGTAAGGAGGGGACATGTTCCCCACTCGCTCCCCTGACAGCACCCTCTCCCAATCAAACCTGGGCGTCCATCTGACTGTGTGTCCCTCTCCAGCATCTGCCTTCCCTTCTTTCCACCCTCCTATTGAAACCTGCTTTTAACCAACTCCCCATCTGAAATAGGTCTCTGGGCTTCATTTTTCCTTTTCCTGGGGGCACTTTGATTTTATTGGGATCACAAATTAAGCCCCCAAATGAGGTGATTTTTTCAAACCTGTAGGACACATGGGAGTGGGGGCAGGAGGATCTGGCACGTAGCTTGCGGCAGGGCACCCAGCATGAGCTGGGATGTGCTAACTGGATGCTGCACACACAGTGAGGTTGGGGAGGGGGTGCTGGACACAAGCTGGGCTGACCCTGAAGGCACTTTGCATTTTTTTCTTGCCTTTTTGGATCCTTGCTGATGTCCATGCTGGGTTCATCTCTTTATCTTTTTAAGTCCAAGACTGAAGGGATTTTTACTGATAAAACCTCACAATAGCTACAGACAGACCCTCACAGAAGCCACCAAGAAGTGACCTTTCTAATGAATTAGAAAATAATCAGAATGAGAAAATAATAATCTAATGAATTAGAGCAGGGGATTGAATATTCATGTTCCTGAGACTGTCTCTTATGGAAGGTGTCCCACACTGGCTTTTCAGAGACAGGTTCCCTTTTGTGACAGGCTTCCTCTGTTGACCTATTTGGGGTTGTGCATTTGGAATCCAGGGTTCCCACCTACGTCAATGGAAATCTTGTGGGCAGAGGGAGGGCGGTCGTCCAGCATACCCACACTGGGCCGGAGTCCCCAAACAGCTGGGTGGGGCCAAGAGCTTTGCTCCCAGAGAGAGATGTTATTGTCTGAGACCTCGGAATCCTGCCCTTCAGTTTAGTGAGAGTGGCTAGAGCTTTCTTACTCAATTTTCAAATGAACAGTAAATTTGTTTAAAGATACAAAAACTTGAAACATAAATATTTATATCTCAAAGATATTTGTCACAATTTCTAGGCCTCTGGAAGGGCCAGCAAGTGCTAGCAGAGAACCCCTGCCCGAACCTCCATGGGGGTCTGCAGGCTGATTTGTGAAGAGTGTGAAGAAGGAGGAGAAGGTGGCGCTCTGCCCTGTACCGGAGAGTCACCTGTGTTTTGAGTTGAATGTCTCTGAGACTTACATGTGTGTGTGCTCAGTTGCTTCAGTTGTGTTTGACTCTGTACAACCCTATGGACTGTAGCCCGTCAGGGTCCTCTGTCCATGAGATTCTCCAGACAGAAATACTGGAGTGGGTTTCCATGCCCTCCTCCAGGGGATCTTCCTGATCCAGGGATTGAACCCGCATCTCTTAGATCTCCTGCGTTGACAGGCAGATTCTTTACCACTTTACCACTAGTGCCACCCGGGAAGCCCCTCTGAGACTTACATGTGCACATAAATATAGAAAATACACATCTGAGGAAGAGATCCGTGACTGATGGCCAGGTTTTCACCATTGCTTCCTTGCATTTTTCCCATTGCAGGAAAATTTCCCCATTTTCCCATTGGTCTCCATGGGGAGCTGGAATGCAGTGGACATCTTTCCCGGAAGCCGTGATGTCTGAGATAAGAGGAGAGCATTTCAGCGGAACTTTTCTTAGCCTCCTGTACAGTGTCCTTATTTGCTTCTTAAAAAAAAAACCCAAAAAACAAAAAAAACAGTGTATCCTTTATTTGAAATGTTGTTTATTAAATGCACTCGATTTCTTCACGCATCTCTTTCCCCTGGGACTCAGAGAAACTGAAATGTCCCTGGTCCTCAGCCTCCCAGCTTTAGTTAAATGGGCTTTTTCCTGGACATAAAGGGCAAAATAAAATGGAGAATACTTATTTCTGGGCAAATTTGTTGGAGGAGATGCTCCATCCTACACACCCTGTGTTTTGGGAACACGTGTCATCTTTGTTTTCTTTAAATGTGGGACCCACTGTCTCCCACTGTGTCTTCAAAGGCTCCCAATAAGACTCAGACTTAAATCCCACATTATTACAGGTTCTAGGGATGGGGTTTCTCTGAGAGGGTATTGTGTCCTGGTGAGATGATCTGTTTGGGGAAAATGACCTGAGATCTCTTCCTGGGAGCATCCTGTGGGACTCTGCCTGGATCTTTTATTGCACTGAGAACACACCACCCATGATGCTGTAACTGACTCTAGACATCTCCCTTCTCCGAGATGATGAGCTTCTGAAAGTAAGAGGCATATCAAGCTAACCTTTGCTTTTCCCTGCAGCACATTTCCCAGTTCTTGTCTTATAGCTTAGTCCAGAGAAATGCTTTTTGACAGAAAAAGCAGACCATAGCCATGGGTTTTTAAGGGCAAACCATTTTATGTTGTTGTGGTTGTTCAGTCACTCAGTCATGTCTGACTCTTTGCAACCCCATGGACTGCAGCATGCCAGCCTTCCCTGTCCTTCACTATCTCCTGGAGATTGCTCACACTCATGTCCATTGAGTCACTGTTGCCATCCAACCATCTTGTCCTCTGTCGTCAGGGTCTTTTCTAGTGAGTCGGCTCTTCACATCAGGTGGTCAAAGTATTGGAGCTTTAGTTTCAGCATCAGTTCTTCCAATGAATGTTCAGGATTGGTGTCCTTTAGGATTGACTGGTTTGATCTCCTTGCAGTCCAAGAGTCTTCTCCAACACCACAGCTCAAAAGCATCAATTCTTCAGCACTCAGCCTTTTTCATGATCAACTCTCACATCCATATAAGAGTACTGAAAAAAAATACAACTCTGCAGATATTGTTGTGGGGTTCTTCAGCCACCTATGACATTTTTTGGTCTTCAGAAGTTAAACAACACAATGTATAGAGAGAAACAGAAATGGAAAACATTAGAAATTGCTTCAGTCAGGATTTGAATATATTTGCTGAAAAGACAGATGAGAAAAGCAGAAGAGAAAAATGGTTTTGGAACAGTTGATCTACCAGTAATGAGGGAAGCAGACCTCATATGCTGTCCTATGAAAAAATAGTAAGATATGTACCAGAAGGTCCATAGCAGATTTGTTTATAATAGCCCCAAACTGGAAACACCTAGAATATCCATAACCAATAAAATATAAATAAAATTATGGTGTATTCACACAACAGAATAGTGTTCAACACAAGAGAGCAAGTATTGATACACAAAACAACACAGAAAAAACGCTGAGTGAGAGAAACCAGACATGAAAAGTGTGTAGCCTGTGCAGAGAAACTTCCAGAAGATTCAAGAACAGTCAAAATGTTTGTTTGGTGGTAGATGTCAGGAAAGGTGGGGGAGGGCAGTGTAATTGGGGAGGGGCCATAATGGCTCCTCTAGGGTGCTAGAAATGTTCATGTGCTGATCTGGGTGATGTTTATATATGGTGAGATTCATCAAATTCTTACATTTAAGATTTATGCAATACATACGTTTATGCACTTTATTTTGTATATATACAGAAATACTAATGTTTTGTAAACAAAGGAAAAAAAGCACTGCTCTTTATTGAGTGCTTACTATGTGCCAGGTAAAGCGTTAAGCACGTGAGGCTTTAAAAATATTAAGCAATTTACCACAAGTCACAGGTTCTGTGAGAAAATCTTGATTCAGACCCAAACTCTAAACTCCAGACCTCTGCGCTCTGTTGTCCCCGGTCTCTGGCCTCAGGGCTAATCCTTGCTTGGCTGGGACTTGGCCTTTGGGCCAGCGGGTCCTCCAAGCAGACCAGGTGGGCCAGGGAAGCAGCAGCCGTTTTGCCCTAAATTGTCTATGTATTAACAATAAACCTCTGTTGCAGCATTAACAGGGCTGTTAAAACATTTCCTTTGCTGCTGGCCGAGTCAAGGCCCTGCCAAGTGGTGGGGACAGTGGCCTGACTGTTGAAGGAGGAACGGTGAATGGAGTTTTCAACAAGGCGGGGAGGGAAAAACAGAACACGCATTCTTTGTGGGATTTCTTCATGTTTGAAGTTCATTCTGGCCTGGTGCTCTCTAGGGGAAAGAAAACCTCACTCAAATGAGGTTTCAGAATGCATTTCTCCTCCATCTGCTGTTCTCTCCATTTGTCTTAATTCTCTTAGTTTCATTTGTTAGAGTTCTGAAGTTGAACTTTACAGACCTGAAGAGTTATTAACATTTAGTGAATGAACACTGATTATCTTAATATTTATTAAGGAGGGGGTTCAATTATATGAATCACAACACTCATATATTCTCATGAAATGGAGGAAAAGAGAAACCCACCCTGGCTCAGGGTCCATGAAACCCTGACTCCTGCGTCTCTGCTTCCTGTCGTCCAAAGGGCTGGTCTCTGGGGCCCGCCATCTATGTGCTGGAGAATTTCTGGAATCTTGCTCTCAGGAAATTCTGAGAGGAGATTCCCATCTGGTCTTGCTCCAGATAGCACCCCTGACAACTCCCTTAGGACTCCATCTAGTTGGGCAGATCCTGGAGAAATTCTACTTTCTCCCTTTCAAGTCCTGGAATCTGATCTGACAGACAGTAGGACCAGAAAACGAGGGTGTAAGGGGCTTGGTGGCCTTCTTAAGAGTGTTACCTTGGGCAAGACCCTCGGTTTCTTTGAGCTTCCTGGGGTTTTGGCTACAAAGTGATGCTATACTAGGTATACACCAGAAAGGTAATTTGCCTAGAAGAGTGCTTTGAACTTTTGGAGGAAACTCACTAAGAAATGACTCTGATGATGGCCAATTTAATAGAAGCAGCTGAAAGTCTGATTCTTCCCCCCAGCCCCCCACCCCCAGTTCAGTTCAGTTCAGTTGCTCAGTCGCGTCCCACTCTTCGCGACCCCATGAACTGCAGCACGCCAGGCTTCCCTGTCCATCACCAATTCCCGGAGTCCACCCAAACCCATGTCCATTGTGTCCGTGATGCCATCCAACCATCTCATCCTCTGTTGTCCCCTTCTCCTCCGACCCTCAATCTTTCCCAGCATCAGGGTCTTTTCAAATGAGTCAGCTTTCCACATCAGGTGGCCAAAGTATTGGAGTTTCAGCTTCAACATCAGTCCTTCCAATGAACACCCAGGACTGATCTCCTTTAGGATGGACGGGTTGGATCTCCTTTCAGTCCAAGGGACTCTCAACCCCCAACTCCAGATAAAATATGACTACAGCTTCAATGCCACATACATACTTAGTGACTTTATTTTTTTTTTTAACTTGGTGTAAACTAGGCCTATAAAGGACTAGTCTTCAAACTCTGCTGTGTTCCAAAAATCAGCTAAATGTAGGGCTTTTAATTGAGTCCTGGTTGGAAATGGATAACCTTAATAAAGGTGACCAAAATCCTAATTTTCCAAAGCCCGAATTGATTCCTGTTGACATAAATTCAAATCACCTTTCATTCACAAATTCAGTGTTTCAGAAATATAGTAGAGCCTGGCAGAGCCTGGTTGTCTTCCTATTACCTGGGTAAGCATGGCCCTGGGACTCTAATGGGACATTCCTTCCCAATCTGGGCCTGCTGCCGTTTCTGCCACCTGTGTCTTTAATTACACTGGGAAATCCTTAAACTCTCTGTCCCTCTAGACTCCAGGCAGCCCAGCCAGTCTACCAGCTGGGCCCAGAGATGAGCACTAGTTTTTATCTCTGGGCTAAGTCGCTGGTCAGGTTGTGTACCAAGGGTGTTTTTTTGTTTGTTTGTTTTTTCTTTTTACTGCTGCTCTAGGATATTTTTTATATTTATTTTATTTTATTTATTTATTTTACTTTTGGCTGTGTTGGGTTTTTGTTGCTGCGTGGGCTTTTCTCTAGTTGCAGCGAGCAGGGTTATTCTCTAGTTGTGGTGTGTGGGCTTCCCATTGCAGTGGCTTCTCTCTTGTTGCAGAGCACAGGCTCTAGGGCATGCAGGCTTCAGTGGTTGCCACACTTGGGCTCAGCAGTTGCACTTCCACGGCTCTAGAACACAGGCTCAATTGTGGTGGTGCATGGACTTAGTTGCTCCACGGCATGTGGGATCTTTCTGGTTCAGGGATTGAACCCATGTCCCTTGCACTAGCAGGGAGATTCTTTATCACTGAGCCACCAGGTAAGCCCTCTAGGATAATTTTAAAAATCAAATGAAAGCAAGCTATGTTAAGTCTGGGCCTAAGGAAAACATCTCAGCACAGGCCTCTGACTAGAATCTGGAGTTCTGAACAGAAATTATGTTGACGTCTGACTGGTTTTTGTTCCTTCTCCCTTGGTCCAGTAGGTGGCGCTCCTGAGCGAGGCGTCTTGGCTGAGGTGGTGGACTCAGTCCAGACTGGGCTCCTATGTCCATAGCAGGTGGACGACTGGGAGTCTCTGCCTACGATGGGTGGGGGGCACTACCTGTCCCTGTCATCTGAAGGGGGTGGTGAAGGCACTCAGATGAAAGGAAATACAGTGACACCCAGTGACGTTCCGAGAAAGGGGTTGGAGTGGTGGTGGGTATCTCACCAGAGGACAAGGACTCCTGCTATTCCAGAGTCTACATGCCTCAAGCTCCTGTGGGCAATATTGTTAGATCTTCTCAATAAACATTGAGTTGATCTAGAACTTTTCATTCTGCCACTGCTAACTAATCTCTTCAACCTAGACCTTGCCTCCCTCGATCACCGTCCTGTCTGCCCTTTGTGTGAGGGACCACATAGTCTGCACGTGGTACCTCTTCCAACTTTCCAGGGAGGGGAAGGGGCAGGGGAAGTGGCCTGAACTCACGTACTCAGCAGACAGGCTCATGTGGTTGGGCCAGAACAGCAAGGCAACTCCTCATTGCCTTATTTTCACCATCTCTTAGCTGCTTCTTTTGATAAGGAAATGGTTTCCAACTGGCTCAGATGTTAAAGAATCTGCCTGCAATGTGGGAGACCTGGGTTCGATCCCTGGGTTGGGCAGATCCCCTGAAGGAGGTCATGGCAACCCATTCCAGTATTCTTGCCTGGAGAATCCCCATGGACAGAAGAGCCTGGCGGACTACAATTCATGGGGTCGCAAAGAGTTGGACGCGAATGAGTGACTAAGCACATCCACATCTTCAAGACTGAGCTGCTTCAGCTTGTAAACCCGGGGGTGCTTTTACCTGGTGGGGTGGGGGTAACCAACCCACAGAGGGCCAGCCCTCAGGGTGTGGAAATCAGATCTTCAAACAGATTCACCAGGGAGCTATCAGCTCCATGAGCCCTTGTGCTCAGCTTATTTGCTTGGTCTTGTCCGACTCTTTGTGACCCCATGGACTGTAGCCCACCCACCAGATGCCGATAGCACCCCACTCCAGTTGTGACCCCAAAGGTCTCTAGACATTGTCAAATATCCCCCCGACCCGCTGGAAAACTCAAAGTCTAGATTAATATCTTTAGTGAGGTGCCCCATGGTTCATATTTGTGCTTTTAATCCATACAGTGAGTTCATGCTCTTTTGCCTATAGTTCTCAAGTACATCTCTTTTTCAAAAATCTTAATTTAAAAAATGACAGTAAGTGGGCGCCGAGAAAGTGTCAAGTTTTTATATTGCCCAACCTGAACGATATGATTGGTGCCTTTTATTACTGCTTACACTTTGTGAATGGAAGCCTTTACCATGTGGATTCATCTTCCTGTTATTATTTATTATCATTATTGTTATTGCCATTTCTGCACTGTCTTGATGGCTGGCTTTGGGGTTCTGCATTCTTCCACTCCTTTCTCCCCTTTCCTCTTGCATTCACTGCCCCACCCCCCTTCCCATTCTCTAGGCAATTACTTCCATTTCTAAATATATCAAAGCATGTCACCCACATCAGTCTCATGGCCCCAAAGCACCTCATAGGGAGAGACTGACCTCTTTCTTGGGGTCCCAGGCACCATTTTGCTGTCACTGAGGGAAGGGGGATGGGTTACTGGGTTGTTTACAGAAGCCAACTGGCTTAGGAGGGAAATGTTTAATTTACTCAAACTCCAGACTATTGTATAAACGACTTTAGTCAAACAGCAAGTTGCTTTCAAATTGCATAACTGAGAGGGACCTCAGAGAAAACCATGTCCAAGGAGCTCATTTTGCAGAGAAAGCAACAGTGATCTCAAGATAATACCTTGATAACTAACGTTTAGTGATAACTACCCTGCAACAGTTGTGTTGTGAGGGGCTGGTGTGAAAAGTTAGTGAGGTGGGGAAAAGCCACATTCAAGTCTCTGTATGCTCTTTCCTGGGGCTTCCTGGGTGGCGCAGTAGTAACGAATCTGCCTGCCAATGCAGGAGACATGGGTTCCATCCCTGAGTCAGGAAGATCCTGTGGAGAAGGAAATGGCAACTCACACCAGTATTCTTGCCTGGGAAATGCCATGGACAGAGGAGCTTGGAAGGCTGCAGTCCTTGGGATCACAAAGAATCAGACACGACTGAGTGACTGAACACTATTATTAATACTACGCTTTTTTCCCACAATGGCAGCCCACTCCAGTATTCTTGCCTGGAAAATCCCATGGACAGAGGAGCCTGGCAGGTTACAGTCCATGGGGTTCGCAAAGAGTCGGACACAACTGAGCAACTTCACTTTTCTCCCACACAGTGGTTTAACAGTCAGGGAGTCTCCATCCGTCCATCCCGATGGAGAAGACCCCATGGCTGGGACAGCTCTCCCTTCCTCCCTCACTAACCCAGCCCCTGGGACAGTGGGGTGGCTTCTCTGGTTGGGAAGGGTACTGGACATGCTCAACCCTGCCTGGGTTTGGAGAGTTGAGGAGCCAGCACTCTGCTGGGAGCAAGAGACACCCACCCCACCTCTCTAATAGCTCCACTCCTACCCCTTCCAGCACTCATGGCTGCGGACCCCTCTAAGTCTGGGCTTCGTAAGTCTCTCTCTGGCTGATCCACAAACAACCTGGCCTCTTCCCACGGTACAGCATGCACTGAGCGTGTGTTCGCCTGAGCTCCGAGGCAGCCTGGGGCTGCTGCTTGGCGCTTGTCCTTCATGGAACATTTGATTGCCAGGCATCTCCAAGGTCAGGAGCTAAAGTTGGCAGAGGAACTACTGTTTCAGTGGTTTCTCCCTCCTCTGAATTACTTTTCTTTTAAAAATAAGTTTTTAAACATAAGCCCTCAATTCTATGCCAAGCCACAGAGTTCAATTTAGCATTTTGGGGTAGCTATTTTAATTTCTTTTTACCTTGTACACTCAAGCACGCTATCAGGACAGAGCACTGAGAACTGGGCATTATTCTCTTGTGACAGATGTGACTGAAAGGACATGAAATATTTCTTTTAATCTTCCTTTTATAGACTCAATGACTATTTTCCTTTACAATAATCTTATTTGTTTCAAGGTGCCGCCATCTCTCAGAATATATTTTAAAACACCTCTTGGAATTTTCAGAAGACTGTCTATAAGCTTACACTAGAAAAACAGGGTCATTATTTTATTATCTCATTTTTTTAAATAGATGAAACTTTCATATTTTTTTTCATTATCTTAAAAAATTTTATTATTGGAGTATAGTTGCTTTACAATGTTGAGTTAGTTTCTGCTGTACAGCAAAGTGAATCAGCCACATATATACATGTATCCTCTCTTTTTTGAATTTCCTTCCCATATAGGTCACCACAAATCACGGAGTTCCATGTGCTGTACAGCAGGTTCTCATTAGTTATCTGTTTGATACATAGGCGTGTATACGTCAGTCCCAATCTCCCAATTCATCCTTCTCTCCCTTTCTCTCCTTGGTATCCATGCGTTTCTTCTTTACATTTGTGTCTCTACATCTGCTTTGCAAATAGATTACCTTTTTCCCAAATCAAGTATAATTTCAAATTTTCTTTTAAAAGTTTTAAGATTCATTCTTGAGGCTAATGAAAAGCAAGGTAGTTTCTAAAAGTAATTTTCCACACATACCTTCCGAGGCAACCTTAATTGCATATGTAGGCTTAGGAATTTTGGTGTAAAAATACAAGTCCCATGGCCTTGGAGATGAACTTCATAAACTTCGTAGACTCTCTTCCAATTGTCGTGCCAGAAGCGATTTCATTTGTCACGAGTTTCTAGCTCTGACTGCTTTACTTAAAGAGGAATTAGGAAAGCAAGCCACAGAGCAGGTCACTTGGAAGTTAAGGAGATTAATCTTAAATAAGTTGAGAAGAAGCCCAGGATACTTAAATCAATGCTATGGGACACTTTTGATATTTAGTATGTTGCTCTGTATTCATCAGGAATGGGATAGGAGGATGGAAGTTGGTGATCAGTAAATTAGGGACCACAGGCCCTGAGTACAGTTGTGTGGGCTGTGCACTGCACAATGTCAGAGTGGGTGTGTGGACAGCGTAGAACTGTGTGGACCACAGCTATAGCACCACCCTGGGTTGTCTGGGCGACAACCTCCAAATGAATGTGTGATGACAATGGAAATTCTAAAAGTAGCAAGGCCTGGTTAGAAAGCTTCCTTCATCAAGAAAGTCAGAAAAATTCTTAGAGTTTGACAGTTTAAGCAAAAGTTTAACACAGAACCTGGCTGTGTGATCATTGTAGCTTAGGGGTTCGGGGCCTGGACTTGGGGGTCCCACAGACTTGAATTTGATTTCTGACTGTGTCACTTGGTAGCTGTGTGACCTTAGGTGACTTATATACATTTTCATCAGTTAAAAAAAAGGAAGAGCAAAGGGTCCCAGTAGGGTTGCTGTGAAGATCAAAAAAGATAATGTCTGCAGGGCACTTGAAAGTGTGCCTGGCACAACACAACAATTTAATAAATGCAACCTGGTTTGATTGTCAGAAGTTGGAGAACCCACTAACTTCCTGTTACAGGGCCCTTGGACTCAGAGTCCACGATCCTACCAGCATGTGCTGTTCCCAGGCTGCTAGTGGTCCCACCTGAGATTCCGTTTTTTTACAAAGCACTTTCAAGAGTGCATTAAAAATGATCTCTGTGGTGGCAATAGAACCAGAAAATTATACAGCTGGTGGTAACACAGAAGCAAACACAGAATAGAACCAGACGTCCAAACTTTCCAGTGGTCAGCCAATGGCAGAGGGGGGACACGAAACTCATCTGGGTCCTGCCTGGAACCTGAAGGCTTCCTGTGTGATTCAGATGATGGCCTTTGCTTTCTGATTATTCAAACATCATCAGGCGCCCCACAGAGAACTAAGAAAAAGAGGTCACCAGGGTTGAGGAATAGGGACTGGAGAGAAGAGACATAATAGTTTCTTATCAACATGCCTTGCCTGGGCAGCCAGAAAATTTGTTTGAGCCATGAAATAATATTTATTCTGCATGCCACTGACCAAGCTCAGCCTTTGATCTATTTCTCTACTGGAGATTTTTTTTTTTTTTCAAATTTCAACTCCTTCTGCTTAGAGGGTAACAAACATGTAATGAACTCAGTGGTGAATTCAGAAAGGAATCAGAACATTAATTATGCCCACTGGACTCTGAATCCCTTCATGCTGGTCCCAGGGTCTCCCCTGTGGATTCACTTGTCCATCATTTGGACAGAAAGATTGCATCTCACTGGGTGCCAGTGAGGCTCCTTCCAAGCCAGTATGGTTTTGTATCAAACACCGAACTGAGGGCAGTCTGGCTAAATCCAAATAGTGATTGCATTCTTAAACATTTTTAATGATATATCATATTTAACCCAAATGTATCCAAAATATTATGTTTTCATATAATCAGTATGATTATTATCAATGATATATTAATGATATGTTGCTCCTGATAATATATTCAAGATACTATTTACATTTGTTGTTGTTGTTCAGTTATTCAGTCGTGTCCGACTCTTTGCAACCTCATGGACCGCAGCACGCCAGGCTTCCTTGTCCTCCACTGCTCAAGTTCATGCCCATTGAGTCAGTGATGCTATCTAACCATCTTATCTGGTATTTTCATTTGAAAGTGAGAGTAAGTCGCTCAGTCGTGTCTGACTCTGCAACCCCATGGACTGTAGACTACCATTCCCCTCCATCCATGGGATTTTCCAGGCAAGAGTACTGGAGTGGGGTGCCATTTATCTTTAAAGTCCAGTGTGTATTTTATGGGCTTCTCTGGTGGTTCAGACAGTAAGAAATCTGCCCGAAATGCAGGGGACTTGGATTCCACCTCTGGGTCAGGAAGATCCCCTGGAGAAAGGAATGGCTATCCACTCCAGTGTTCTTGCCTGGAAAATCTCATGCACAGAGGAGCCCGGTGGGCTACCGTCCATGGGGTCGTGAAGAGTTGGACATGACTTAGTGACTAACACTTACCTACAGCATGTTTCAAGAGACCAGTACCTACTGTTTTGGACTGTGAAGTTATAGATGAACAAACAGAGACTTAGAGATTAATGTTACTTCTTGCCTAAGATCACATAGCCAACGCTTTGCAGAAGAAGAAATTCAGGCAGATCGTCAGTTTGACATGTAGGCATACATAGATCATGACTGAACTTTATTTTTAGACTCCTTCTGAAACAGGCTTTATCTCAAGAAGGTATTTTTGTGTTTCAGTTTCCTAAATGTGTTTCTGGATAAGTTGGACATGGGAAAGTGATGAAGATAGGACCTAGAGTAACTGAGATTTCTCAGCCGGGAAGCCTGGCGCTGGCGGCTGGTATGTCCTGGTCCACTTATCTCAAGAGCCTGCAGGTTTGAGAGGAGTGTAAGGAATTCCCTTTGGAAGTGCACCAGACAGAATCTGCTTAAAAGATAAGGACCTGCAGAAACACAGAGGCACGTGCCTTGCAGTCATTGGGCAGCTGCCCAAGAAGTTGTCAAGGTCAAGGAAAGGAGCCAGACTTCCTGGGCTTACGTAGGTTCAGCTCTGATGCTGCTCTGGGCCCTTCTCAGAGTATCACCTGCTTTTCCACGACCCTCCCTCGCACTGGCCAGGATGCGTGGTGAGAATAGTTATCCATGCTGGAAACAGAAGCAGTGGGCCCAGAACCCCATGTCTTGTTTTACTCTTGTAGGCTCGGCATGACCATGAGAAGCTACTGCCATGTTATGACCTTAAGCTTTTTTTCACACAGAATGGGACTAGTGATACAGACCTCAGAGGGTGGTTGGGAGGATTAACAAAAAGACTCTGAATCACTTGGTCTTGTACCTGGTGAAAGAATAAATGTCAACAACAGGAAGTGCAGGGACTGGGAAGAGACTCACAGCGCACACACTCATGCACACAAACACACACAAACATATACACACTCACGCACAGAGACACACACAAACTCACATACATACACACATAACTCCACCACAAACTCACACTCACAAACACACACACAAAGATACACACACCACTACCCTACAAACACACACACACACACAAATACAAACACACACAGACTGACACACATGTGAACCCAGGTTGTGGTTGGACTTAGAGGTGTTGATGTAACATAGTATCAGTTACTTGCAGGCTGATTAGGGTACCTGGGAGCTGCTTTACACACAAAGGGAGTGAAAAAGCAGAGGTCTCTCAATCAAAAGCAGATAAGCTAACAGAATAGCCTTGCTTGTGGTTTGTGTTCAGGCCAGAGCTTTGTTGACTCCTGGCCCAGCTGAGTTCCCCTCCTGTTGGCATGGCGAAGTCAGCCACTCAAAGGTGCATAAAAAAGGCAAGACAAAATTCTAAAGGAAATACCACAGTGGTTACAGCATGTGTCCCAAAATCTCTGAAACTTCATTTAAAGCTGTCTTAGTTATCCGTGTGGTTTATTGGTCACATAGACCCGTGTGCTGTGCTTGGTTGCTCAGTCCTGTCTGACTCTTTTTCGACCCCATGGACTATAGCCTGCCAGGCTCCTCTGTCCATGGAATTTTCCAGACAAGAACACTAGAGTGGGTTGCCATGCCCTCCTCCAGGGGATCTTCCCGAGCCAGGGATCGAACCCAGGTCTTCTGCATTATGGGCAGATTCTTTACCAATTGAACCACTAGAGAAGCCCCACAAAGACCGGTCCATCCATCTTTCTAAAACATTTTCTCAACCAAATTTTGGGTTAAAAGCTGGACTCAGTTTCTAGACTCTCTAGTAGTTGTCTAGTGTTGGTCGTTCAGTTATGTCTGACTCTTTGCGACCCCATGGACTGTAGCCCACAAGGCTCCTCTGTCCATGGCATTTCCCAGGCAAGAATACTGGAGTGGGCTGCCATTCCCTTCTCCAGGGGATCTTCCTGACCCAGGGATTGAACCCAGTCTCCTGCATTGCAGGCAAATTCTTTACCAACTGAGCCACCAGGGAAGCTCTTCTAGACTCTGAATGGAGACAAATCAACTGCCTTGCTAAGTGGGTGAGTCTTCCTTCTCGGCCAGAATCTGGAGAAGAACACGTGTGCTGGCGTCAGACAGACCTGCTTTCAAACCCTCACTCTATGGCTTTTTGCATGCTTCTCCAGGCAGATGAGTTATGCCCCTCAGATGTGGGTCCCTACTCAGCAGGGTGACTGAGACGCTTACAGTTTAGGTGATGGTCTAAGGCTCTGGTTCTGGGGTTAGGCTTGCCTGCCAGTTCTATGCCATGACTTAGAGTTGTGTGACCTCTAAGTGTCAGTTTTCTCTCCTGTTCAAGTAGCATAAATCATCTTTCTCTTTTTGACTTACTTCACTTAGTATGATAAATTCTACGTCCATCCAGGTTGCTGTGCATGGCATTATCTTGTTCTCTTCTATGGCTGAGTAGTAAACCATTTTCTGCATGTACCGTATCTTCTTTAGGATGGACAAGCAACAAGGTCCTACTGTATAGCACAGCGAACTATATTGAATACCCTGGGATAACCCATAATGGCTAAGAATATTTTTAAAATGTCTTATGTGAATAACTGAGTCACTTTACTGTACAGCAGAGATAGGCACAACATTGTAAATAAGTTATATTTCAATTAAAAAGAAAAAGTAAAGGAGCATAATCATCCTAATGGGCTAGGATTGAGGCTGGCCCCAGTGGATGGCATATGCAAGGCACTAGACACAGACCGGGGCACATAGTAAGTGCTCAGCAGAACTTCGCTGTTATTGGCGCCAATGATGCATCTTGTACATATAAAATGCTCATGAAATCAAATTCTTTCCCTACTCCTGTCCTTGCTCTACCCCAGTGTAACCAACATCTCTAGTTCCAGGTCAAGCCAGGGGCTTACCGTTCCACTCATTTTATCACTGAGTGCCCTCCTACTTCCTCACCCATCAGGTAAGAATTGCTCCAGAACTGACCCAGAAGGTCAGCTCCTCCAACAATGGCCTTTTAGGCAGCAACTAGAACCTTGAAATGCTATTCTCTCTGTTCTGTTAAGGTGATAGGAGACAAAGGACCTTGGAATTGTTCATCTGGAAGGAGCAGACATCGGCAATGATATGCAAAGAGGTAGAAACCACAGCCCTGGGATGGAGTGGTGCATCCAGAGTTGGTCCAATCAGCAAGATGTTGCTGAGTCTGGGCTGTGTCCAAGGGCTTCCCTGATGGCTCAGATGGTAAAGAATCTGCCTGCAGTGCAGGAGACCTGGGTTCTATTCCTGGGTCAGGAAGATCCGTTGGAGAAGGGACTGGCTATCCACTACAGTATTCTTACCTGGAAAATTCCATGGACAGAGGAGCCTGGTGGGCTACAGTCCATGGTGTCGCAAAGAGTCAGACACCACTGAGCAGCTAATACTTTTGCTTTTTCACTGGGCTGTGTTCAGATTTAGTCAGTGACTCCTTCCTGCTGGCTGGGAAATCTGAGGGCATTTTGTCATGCTGCTGTTGTTAAAACAAACCCCAAACCAAAAAAAGCTTGTTGTGGAGTCTAAGGAGCAATAGCTCAAATCATTTATTTATTATAAAATAACTAGTCCCATATGCTAAGAATTACTTTTAAGATTTCAAAATTAGACAAGACCTAGTAATATATCTCCTTCATTATCAACATCGATGGAAGGTTTATTATTTTAAATCAAGTTGTAGTTTGTTTGGGAAGTCCTGTCTAACATGCACAGAATATCTACACCAGCAAACCTGGTGTTGTCTCACCCTAATGGGGAGGGTTTGCTGCTGCTACTGCTGCTAATTCACTTCAGTCGTGTCCAACTCTGTGCGACCCCATAGACGGCAGCCCACCAGGCTCCCCCATCCCTGGGATTCTCCAGGCAAGAACACTGGAGTGGGTTGCCATTTCCTTCTCCAAGGGGAGGGTTTGGGAGGTAGCATATTTTGGAAGTGGCATTAGCATTGATGAATGAGGCCAGAATGGACAGGGAACAGGTCAACTTGTTCATCAGTGGGTTTTATGACCTCTTTTGCCCTGAGTGGAACTCAGCTTTCTAGGTAACATTCTGGGCTGGCCCATGACCTTGGTCTCACATGGGTGTCATGTGACCTGCAAGGCAAGTACCACCATTCCCAGAATATCCTCTGGGATGTTTGGATCCTCTCTGGCAATGAAAGGAAATTCACCACCATGATTAGTCTGAATCTCAGCTTCTTGGGGGAGCCAAGAGCACAGAATGTTCCATGCAAGCTGGTTCAGGAAAACACTCCCCACATTCTGCCCTCTGGAGCTTAGGAGATGCCCTGTCATGAACCTTGCAAAGTTCTGGTGTCAAAGTTCAGTGCTTGACTCCCCCAAATGAGAAATATTCAGACAGCATGGAAAAATATTTTTCAAAAAGATGTAGCATTTCATTTCCCAGTGATAACTACTGTTAACATCTTGCATATTCTTATAGACTGTTCAAAATGCATACATACAAATTAACAAAAGGGAAATTTTACTATATTTCCCCTTGGTAATCTTTTTTTTCCCTCTTATACTGTGAAAACCATTACCAAACAATGTTATTACTTTTAATGACTGCCTAGAATTCCTTTGTTGTGTTTTTGTTTTTTTTTTTAATTTAGTTTTGTTGTTTATTATTTGCTGTTTTTATAGGAAGTTTCATTTTTTTAAATTTTTTTAAATTTTATTTTATTTGTAAACTTTACATAATTGTATTAGTTTTGCCAAATATCAAAATGAATCCGCCACAGGTATACATGTGTTCCCCATCCTGAACCCTCCTCCCTCCTCCCTCCCCATACCATCCCTCTGGGTCGTCCCAGTGCACTAGCTCCAAGCATCCAGTATCGTGCATCGAACCTGGACTGGCAACTCGTTTCATACATGATATTTTACATGTTTCAATGTCATTCTCCCAAATTTTCCCACCCTCTCCCTCTCCCACAGAGTCCATAAGACTGTTCTATACATCAGTGTCTCTTTTGCTGTCTCGTACACCGGGTTATTGTTACCATCTTTGTTGTGTTTTTGACTGATAACCTCTTTCAGTTGTTTCTAGATTTTTTGTTTGTTTGTTTAATAAAAAGTGCTATAATTGATGAACATCCTTTTAGACACATTCTTGAAATTTTTCTTGGGTCAAAGGGCAAGTCATTTAAACTTTTCATACATTGCCAAATTACCCTCTGGAGTTGTTAGAGAAATTTCTACTTTCACCAATCATAGGATTTTCTTTTAAAAAATGACATTATAACAGGATCAAAAGAACAGGTGGTCTCTACCTACAGTGAAATGAAGGTTCTTCTTCAACTCCTTAATTCTTTATCTCAGTTTTCATTGAACGTCACCTCCAATTCAGAGATCTGGCAAGATTTAGGGGAATCATGATTTTTTAAAAAGATCATAACTTGAGAAATGAATACACAACTCTTTATTATAGATGGAAATTAATGGGAAAACAGTATCAGAGTGAGAAAAACCACAAACAAGCAAACAAAAAGGAATGGAGAAAGATTTTATACAAATGATCATTCTCTTTGTGCTGTTGTAAAATTAGATACTCCTCAGGCAGAAATTTTATCATAAACTAACACTAACTCTAACCCTCATATTCAATCATTCTTCTTTGTCCAAGATAAGACAAGATAATGTACTAATTGGAGGTTCTGGATATACTGTGATAGCCCCATCAGCTGTACACAGTCTGATTTTCTAATGTACCACAAACATTTGGTCTTGTGGGCAATACCAGGGAATTCCTTTGAGAATCTGAATAAAGATTAGAAAATTAGAATTTCAGAGAAAGGATTCAGTCAATAGATAAGGAGAGTAATAACCCAAAGAAGTTCCTGGTCTTCAAAATAATTAGGTTCAAAGGAGGGTTTTTTTTTATTGTTTGCCTATGATCACAGGAAGGTTTCAATAATAGTAATAAACCTGCTGCCTGAGATGTGTCTACAATTTTCACTTCACAAATCATACTCACATGGACTTAAGAAGAAAAGGACCCTGGGAGGCTCTTTACATTTAGATAAGTAGGAAAATGCCATTCCTGTGATAAAGGCCTGGGGACTTCCTTTTAGGGACAAAGCTGCTGGTCCCGATGGGACCCTGTGGAGCCCAACTGTGTACAGAGATAGAGGCAGTATCTTCTGCTTCCACAAGTGTCGTGGGAGATTGCGGAGGTATTTCCCTCCTGAGGAAAGGTGCTTCAGATTTTGTGGGAGGACACCCTTACCAGGCAGCTCATCATTCCCTGAGTGTTGACCTTCCTGGGCTTAATCATGCCCCCCGAATACTCACACCTATCAGGGAAACACCTGATCAGCTCCAGCCGACAAAGATGCCAGGCTGTTCTCCCAAAGCTGGACATACATAGAGAGAGATTACCACATGCCATCGGTCTTTATCAGCACAGGATAAGCTCAGGTCAGAGGCCACTCCTTCTCTCTGCATCTCCACCTCCTCTGTCCTTTGGCATAGGTGATCCCGTCATACCAATCAGAGGCACCTCTGTGTTTAACATCAGTCACGTGGAGCCAAACCCACACACCTCATCAGCTCCCCCATCACAGACCGTCCCCCACTTCAGCCCTTCACCCACAGAGCATCCCACTGCTTCTCCCTCCCTCCCTTCAGATTTCTAGAAGCCAGTTCCAGAGAACCTCAGCAAGTTCAGTGAGATCTCTCCATGCACATGTCTACCAACAGCTGTTCATTCTCAATATTTTCCGAGCACCGTGCTAGATCCTGGGGACAGTCTCTTTCCTCAAGACGATCTAGTTTGAGAGATAAACACACATGGAAGTAATTTTATATTAGTTACCACAGACATGGGCTGATCTGTCTGGTGTTTACCATGTGGGTGCTACCATTCCCCAAATACTGTGCTATGCTTCTCCGGATAACTGGGTAGAGAACTTTACCTTTTAGGTAATAGGGAGTGAATGACTGGTCAGATTTTAGGCATGGATCTTTCAGATGGGATGCGCCTAATATATGTGAGGACAAAACTGTGTGCAGGAGGATAGGAGCCTTTTGCATTAATCCTCCTGGAAGAACATCTGTACCTACATGAGGGTTTTGGCTGTCCCAAGAGGGAGTAGATTTGGGATGTGTTCAGGAGGTGAATCAAAGCATTCAGCGGCTGTTTAGCAGTGTGATGGCACAAGGCGGGCAGAACGAAGCGTGAAGAGTGAAGTTTACCTGTGGCCAGGTAAGGCAACCAAAGATGCTGCTGCCACCATCTGAGACAGAAAACCTGGAGGGAGGGCAAACTGAGGGCCAGTTTGGGGTGTGCTGAGTTTGACTTACTAATAGCTACTGCAAGGAAAAAAAAATCACAAGGCAGTGGCCCTTAGGAAGCTCAGGGCGATGAGATGTGGCAGAAATCTGGGATTACCCATCTCTTATATGCTAACTACTTGTAAGTCTAGGAAATTAGGTGAGCTCAGCCAAGGGAAAGTATAGATGAAAACAGAGCTAAGGACCAACGCTCTGAGAACACCACTGTGTAAAGGCGAAAAGAAGATGAAACAAGTTCAGGAAATGCGGGGCCCTTGAGGGAACTCAAGAGAGTAGTTCCAGAAGCAGGGAGAGGTCAACAGTGTCAAGTGAAGTAGATGTTCAATAACATGGAGAGTCATTATTACAGGGACTTCCCTGGTGGGCCAGTGTCTAAGACTCTGCGCTCCCAACACAGAGGCCCCAGGTTCGATCCTTGGACAGGAAATTAGGTCCTGCATGCCACAAGGAAAGTCAAAGACCTTGTGTGCCACAACTAAGATGCAGTGCAGCCAAATAAATAAATACATTTTCTAAAAAAGCCATCATTAAGGAGGTCCTTGATATCCTCAGGAACAAAGGTAGCCTTTTGGGAGGGGGAGGTTACTGAGACAGCGAGTGTAAGGCATGGCTTGAGGAATAGGTGAGAAATTCCAGATGGGAGACAAGAAGTGCTCCACTCTTCCTTCGTGAACTTTGGTTGAGGAGAGAGTTGTTATAAAAATGGGTAGTGAAGTTAATGGAACTTGATTATGTTTTTGGAGAATGAGAGGAGATTGAGTTAAACAATTTTATCAGCCCTGGGGTAACTCGGTGAGGTTGGAAAGAGGGGGAGGAGGAGGAAATGGAAAATATGGACCAGAGGAGGGTTGGGCAGGCCCAGCAGGAAGCTTGAGCTCTGGAGGCCAGGGTCCCGTGATCTTGAACAGGACGAGGCAGGTCTCATGATCTGATTCTGGAAGGAGGCTGAGCTTGGTGCGAAGGTGGGCGAGTGTGTAGGTGAGGAAGGGCCAGAAGCCAAGGAGATTCACACCCAGAGGCCTGTCTGGTGAGAGGGGAGGGAATCAGGGTCATGTTGTTCTGCCCCAGGGCGCGAACACTCAGGACCTTGATCCTAAGGTTTGGTGCCACTACCCCATGGACGTGAGTTTCAACTCCAGAAAACCGGAGGTGAGCAGGAAGACTTGAAGTGGTCCTGAAGGGAACCTGGAAACATTAGAACAAGGTGAGGCCTGTGAGGGGCCATCAGTGACAGAGCAAGTCTGGGCTCAACTGGCCGCCAAGAAGGACATGGGTGCCCCCACCCCCCGCCACCCGCCTTGCTCAGAGTGGGTGGGTGAGTAAATCAAAAGGGCGGAGGAGAAGAAAACTCAGAGCCCTTGTGAATGTCTGTGTCAAAGAAGATGAGAAGGGACAAAGCAAGGATGAAGACTGCCCTGGTGCCTGGGGAGCTGGGCCATAATAAGTAGGGGAGGGGCAGACACAGTAAGGATGAACTTGTTTATTTCTGTTGTGTTCCGTTCTGTCCTTGCTCTTCGGGCAGAGTCAAGATTCGTTCCCTGAGCTGTTGAAGTTGGAGGATGGAGAGGGGTCTAAACATCCATCTGTCTGTCTCTCCCACCATTAAAGATCCACATGAAAGGACATTCCATGCCCTCCTCCGTCACGCATTCTGCCGCCTCACATCCTTCAGGAATTTCCATCCGAGTGTCAGGCTTCAAAAGGTCCATGTTGGAAAATTATATTATGGAGTTCAAAATGAAAAAGAGAGACAGAGGAGGATTCATGTCCTTTCTGGGGGCTTCTAAATCCTCTCTGGCTTTCAATTGGACATGCTATTTATTCCCCATCGCCTGGAGGCATGTCAGAAAGTCATTACTGAGTTTTGATGCACTGAGGCCAGTGTCTATTGTGTTTCTCCCCAGACACGGCTCCATTTCGGAGGCCAGCGTGGTTAGCCCTCCTTCCTGGTATGCATGACTTTGCACACACATCCATGTAAATATGTGGGAGAATATGTATGCATTCAACATGAGCGTCAACTTTCCTCTTTATGAAATTATTTGAAAATTTGAGGAAGACTAGAGTTATTCAAATCCAGTTTCCATAAACAAAGTCAGGCTTGCTAATGAGGAGTCCAGAGATGTGACTCGATCCTGGTGACCACAGTTCTGCAATAACTGCTGAATTTTGCAGTTTTTTTTGTGGTTGTGGATGTTGTTACTCTCCGCTTCAGTCTCCGAAGATCCTGAGTCTCGTTTCCTTCACAGCACTTGCAGCTCTTCTCCACAACATCCACCACTTCAGTCAAGAAACTAACACAGCTATATGTATGTCAACTATACTCCAATTTTCTTTAAGAGGGGTTTTTCAGAGTTGGGAGATTAATATGAAGATTTGAGGTTAAGGTTTTTTGTTTTCATGCCTCTGGCAAGCGATGCTTTTTGCTTCTGGTGGGTCTAATCAGCTTGGGAGAACCAACCATCTTTCAGGAACTGAAACTTTCATCTCTCTTTTTTTTTTTTTCTGTGATACTAACACAGAAGACTTGACTTCACCCTGGATATACACAGAACAAGGAAACAGTTGTCTATATGCACCAGAGCTGTGGAAACTCCCCAGAGAAAGTCATGCTGTTCCTTCCCAATGTGTCTTGGGTCTGGGACATATACCAACTATTTATAGACAGTTCTAAGGTCGCCTAACTTATTTACAGTGGAAATTTCCTACAGTCCTCTGTGAGTTCTTTAGTTCTCTAGATGCTGCCTTCCACCCCTTATTATTAGCAGGACAAGGGAGGGAATCTTGCCTTCTAATTGCACTTCTAACCTGTCAAACTTGACAGAATTCTCAGACTTCCTAGTGGTCAAGGTCAAAATTATCTACTATAAAATTGCTATTTGCTTGGTTCCCCATGATGCTCCACTGGGAGGCAGGTCGAGTTTCCTGTTCAGTAACTTGTTCTTCAGCAACTCAAGGGCCATATTTTCTCCAAGGCCTGAAGATTCTATATGAACCAGATATGGCAACCCAATGAGAGGTCCAGGTCAGTATCAGCCATTCATTCATTCAATCCATATTTCTGAAACACCTATTATGTATAATAGGGCTTCCCAGGTGGCTCAGAAGAAGCCACTTGCCAAGCAGGAGAGGCAGGTTCGATCCCTGGGTCAGAAAGATCCCCTGGAGAAGGAAATGTCAACCCACTCCAGTATTCTTGCCTGTGAAATCCCATGCACAGAGGAACCTGGTGGGCTACAGTCCATGGGGTTGCAAAATAGTTGTACATGACTTAGTGACTAAACAACAACAGCAAATTATGTATAATCGAGAACAAAACAGAAAAGAGTCTTCCCTCTTGGGATCATCTCACTTTAGCTTGGAATTTTCGAGGTTGAAGCCCTTATTTACTGAGCACCCACTGTGTGTATTATGCTGTGAAACACTTGAGATACAAAAATTATTCATGCCATTCACCTTCCAGGAGCTTATCAAGAGCTTCCTAATTTCCCAGTAGTGTTTGTATTTCAGTGTTCGTATTCTCTGCAGAGGCTTCCCTGAAGCCTCTCAGCTGGTAATGAATCTGCCTGAGATGCAGGAGACCCTGTTTCAATTCCTGGGTTAGGAAGGTCCTGTGGAGAAGGGATAGGCTACCCACTCCAGTATTTTTGGGCTTCCCTGGTGGTTCATCAGGTTAAAAAAATTTGCCTGCAGTGTGGGAGACCTGGGTTCGATCCCTGGGTTGATAAGATCCCCTGGAGGAAGGCGTGGCAACCAATTCCAGTATTCTTGCCTGGAGAATCCTCATGGACAGAGGTGTCTGGCTGGCTATAGTCCATGGGATCACAAAGAGTCAGACATGACTAATCAACTAAGGGTGCTTAGTTGATCACAGCATCTCTTCAGAAGGAAAATGATTCATAGAGGTCTACTTGGTGGCCAAATACAATTTTGCTTTATCTTTTCATCTTCATACCTTCCAATATATCTCCATGAGAGTGGAGAAAATTCTTATGGGAATTGCATAATTGAATTCTTATTTAGACTAGCGAGAATTCATATGTCTGATGATTAAAGTTTGGATGCGGCCTAAAATTTTAATTTTGAAGATGGCACTAACATACTTGTTATTAGATTAAACTGAATTTAATTAGATCAGCCGTCTCTTGACATAAAGAAGGAAAATCGATTTTCTTTAAAAATGTGGCAATTTCTAGGAAACTGGCCCCATAATCCTAAATTAAAAGCAGGTTTCCACAAGTTGGACTCATGCCTCCTTTAGTCCTTGGTATTGTATTTGGTGTGTTTAGTTAGTTAAATAATGGTAACAGAAGAAGGCAGGATGGATGATGTTAAATAAAGGGAAATTTAAGAGAGTAATTATGGCATTAGCCTGGGCCATAAGGTGAGGGTTGTAAGTAATAAGATATCTGCTTTTTAAACAAGCTGCTATGTCTCCATTTGGCACTGACCCTTCCTGGATAAACTGTATATTTTACTCCATTCCCATAGGCAAGAGAAATTGAACCAGGAGGTGGGTGTTGGGAAAGACATTTATAGGTTCTAAAATATCCTACATGAAGTTACTTAACTTCGTCTTTTAAGTGAAGGTGTTAAAATTCCACCGAAACAGAATATTACAATAAATTACTCTTATATGGGGAGGTACAAAAAGCTTGGTGGCTCTAAGAACCCATTGCATGAAAAGTCTACCTGATTGTTCAGTGGACACCTTGGATGGAAAAAAAAAAAAAACAACCCGCAGGGGAAACCTCAAAGCAAATGAGCCTTGGAAGCTTTCAATTTGATTTTAAAGAAATGAATAATGGAGCGCTGCTGGCAATGCTGGGAGGGCTGCTTCCAATGATGACTGAGATGATTACTCCTGGAGAGTTCTGCCATGTCCCAAACTTCCACCACAGACAGTGGTCGCTTTCCAGAATGTTGATGAAAAGAGACAGAGAGAGAGAGGTGGATTTTACTCAAAAATTTCTAATTGAATCATCTTCTCTAAGTGTCTTCTCTCCTGACCCTTACTTAATCGAAAAACTCAGTCTCCTATGGTAGCTGGGGGTAAGGACCAGGGGATAGGATAGTTAGGGAACTGGGAATAGACATGTACACGCTGCTGTATTTAAAACAGATAACCAACAAGGACCTACTGTATATGGCGCAGGGAACTCTGCTCAATGTTATGTGGCAGCCTGGATAGGAAGGGAGTTTGAGGGAGAATAGATACATGTAAATGTATGGCTGAGTCTCTAAGCTGTTCATCTGAAACTATCACAGTGCTGTTAATCAGCTATACCCTAATACAAAATAAAAAGTAAAAAGAAAAAGAAAAGAAAAACTCAGTTTCAGAGATCTGGCTGTACTTCATGTTGGTTTATTCTGTATTCTAAGTCACACAAGCAATGCATCCTTATCTTGGATCTCTTGAGTCAGTTAATGACCTTCATCGCACGGCTTTCGTCTGCAGCAATATGTAGCATCAGTTTCTGGATTAGGGGATGCTATTTGCTTATTCATAACAGAACTACATTATTAGGTGCTGACATTGGATTGTCTTATACAAATATTCTTATTTAACCTTTAAACAGAGCCCATGAAATATATATTCTTCTTATCCCCATTTTTAAGGGGGAACTTTTGGAAGGTTAAATTGTTTGTCCAAGTTTACTAAGTGGATGATAAGACTTATCATTAAAATGTTAACAAACTGGGGACCTCCCTGGAGGTCCAGTGGTCACGACACCCCCATTTCCCATTCAGGGAGTGTGGGTTTGATCCCTGGTTGGAGAACTAAGATACCACATGCTCCAGGGCCAATTTTTTTAAAAAATATAAACAAACTGACTCCCAAAGCCTGTGCCCTTACCACCTATGAATTTCTGCCTCGAAAGCCTCTAGGATGTTCCTTAAGATGATAATTGATCTCATTCATAAATCAAGAGAAGCCAGTGAGGTAGCTCAGAAAAAGTCACCAAGAGATGAAGTAATAAACTTGGCATGGGCCCACACTTAATTTCAGGCAATTCAGACCTCTTCTGGGCATTTATTGGTTTGCCCACCCCCGCCCCCCGCCCCCAGCTATTTTTGCTGGGTTAGACTCTGGGGGCCTTGCATGTAATCTTGGTCTATATATTGCAAATCGAACCTGGTGTCATTCCTGATCATGAATCAAGGAAATGTACCTTTTCCTACAGCTTCTTCTCTACTCCTTTCAGAACCGATTAAGCCAATTTTCTCTCTGCCCCCTTCTGCCTTCTCAAGGAGATACTCTTCTGTGGGTGACTGTGTGGGTGCCTCCACTGTGAGGAATTCCCTTTGACTTCATACCCTCCTGGTCAACCCCCACCCATCTGGCAAGTTCCCTTGCAGATGTCCCCTCTTACAGAGAATTTTCTGTTCATTTCTTGTCCCCTTCCGGCATTTCTTACCTTAACCAAGTGAAATAAGTTCTACCTTCCCCAGACTTTCATAACATCTTACCTGGAACTTTCTGGTGGCTTTTCTCCATGAGTTCTATGCATGTTCTTTCCTACACTTAGATAGTGAGTATTTTGAAGAAAGGGGCTGTGTCTCAGGCATCAGAAATGTCCTGTGGTATCTGGCCCAGTGCTCTTCACTCTCTTGGTAGAGACGGTCATTATTTGATGAGTGACAGAATGAACACACATCAAGAAAGAGTAACTCACATTCTGGATGCCGCTATCCCTGCCTTGGTGACCATTTCCCCACACCCAGTTCTCCAGATGATGCTTATGGAGATTCACTGGCTTCCTCTGATGTTTTAGTTTGCTCCTGTGCTGTGACTCCCTGGGAACAGAGATATATATCTTTAATGAGACCACCTGCAGCCTGCACCTCAAGACCAGTCCTGATCTTATTGGGATGGTGCGGAAATATTTTATGTGGAAGGCTTTTTTTTTTTTTTTTCCGATTCAGTTCAGTTCAGTCATTCAGTCATGCTTGACTGTTTGTGACCCCACGGACTGCAGCACGCCAGGCTTCCCTGTCCATCACCAACTCCCAGAGCCTACTCAAACTCATGTCCACCGAGTTGGTGATGTCATTCAACAATCTCATCCTCTGTCATCCCCTTCTCCTCCTGCCTTCAATCTTTCCCAGCATCAGGGTCTTTTCCAGTCAGTCAGGTCTTCTCATCAGGTGGACAAAATATTGGAGCTTCAGTTTCAGTGTTAGTCCTTTTTTCAATTAGGAGCAGAAAATCTCATCTCACTTTTCTTCTTTGAAAAAATAAGCCTTTAATTTTCTATTGAGGAAAATCTCTTTTCCCTACAAAACATTTGTTTTGCCTTGTGGTCCCAAATGCCAGATATCAACCCCACCCCCACCCCAGCCCATCCATCAGTAGATTTAATACAGAAATTTCTTGCTGAGGCAGGAAATATTCAATCCAGCAGAGCTGGCTGGTCTTGCCATGGGGCTGTTAGAGCCAACTAGTGTTCTGTACCTCGGGTGAACCCACAAAACCAAGCTGATTTGGAGCAGTTCCTCCCCTGCACTGGCTTGAAACCTGCCTCTTTTTGCCACATGCTTCCTGCTGGCGTGTGGCTTAGGAGTTTACAAGTGGCTGACTACTATACATAGAAAGAAATCGAATCAGGCAACAACGAGAGGACAGAGAGGGAGATCTTTATTTTCCAGGCAATTTAGGTGAAAGCCAACATCCTAACCACCATCACCATGCAAGCTTCAACAGCATTTTCCATGGTGTTGGGGTTGTGAACACAGTATGTGGATGGATTTGAAAGTTGTCCACAGTATCCTGCTGGTCTGTTTATCCCCACATGCTGTAGACATTCTCTGTGTTCTGCTGCATTTTCGGAGCAGTTGTAGAGTGTAGTAAGGACAGCTGTCTTGCTTATTCCACCTTGGGAGCAGCCTTTTATCACACTGAGTGTTTGTGTAGTCATTCATTCAATCAGTAAATATTTACTGAGGTCATGACTGTGCCCAGGTGCTAGGGACGGAGGAGCTTGCATTCATCAAGGTGATTTTATAGTGAGGGAGAGGACATAAACAAATAAACAGTAAATGACTGTACACCAACAACATAAATATATGACTTTCTTCATAAGTGTATGAACAACATAAAACAGAGCGACTTGGTAGCTACTTTTGGGGGAGGGGGAGAGGCTGGGGAGAGAGGCGATTGGCAAAGAAAGTCCCTCTAAAGAGGTATTTTCAAAGCTGACTAGGCATGGGACAAAGGGGCCAGGAGCTGCTGCTGGGAGTGGATTTCTGAAGAATGAGAAGGGAAACAGGGAAGAGTTCAGAGGCTTATTGGCTGGGGGCGGTCAGCTGAGAGAGGTTGGTGGCTTAGTTGAAAAAGGAAGATACAGACATGTGGGAGAGAGACAGACAGAGAGATGGGTTTATGTACAGAGAATATTTCCACAAGGAGCCTAGAGATGCCGGAGATGTTATAAAAAAAAAAGTTTCATGATGGGTCATTATCTCCAACACAATTCTGAAGGAGATCAGCCCTGGGATTTCTTTGGAAGGAATGATGCTAAAGCTGAAACTCCAGTACTTTGGCCACCTCATGCAAAGAGTTGACTCATTGGAAAAGACTCTGATGCTGGGAGGGATTGGGGGCAGGAGGAGAAGGGGATGACAGAGGATGAGATGGCTGGATGGCATCACTGACTCGATGGACGTGAGTCTGGGTGAACTCTGGGAGTTGGTGATGGATAGGGAGGCCTGGCGCGCTGCGATTCATGGGGTCACAAAGAGTCGGACACGACTGAGCGACTGATCTGATCTGATGAGCTACTTTCGAAGGTTAGTAGACTGAATCACTGAGACACCAAAATATTTTTATTTTAGTCCTTTTGAGACACTCGTTCTCCATCTCCCAGTTCTGAGTGGTCATGCAGCCCACCTTCTTAGAGAACAGGATATTTGAAAGATGGGCAGGGAAAATAGACACTGAGTGAAAAAGGCCAGTCTCTAAAGGTATGATTCTGTGTACATGACAGTCTCAAAATGACATAAGTGGAGAAATAGAGGATGAGTCAGTGGTGGCCAGGGATTAAGCAGTCAGTTGGGAGGGTGTGACCATAAAGGGTTGGCTTGAAGGAGTTTCTTTCTCGTGGAAGAGTTCTATAGCCTAGTTATGGTGGTGCACACACACATCTATTAATATACATTTGATGAAATCTGATAGAAACACATACACACAACTGGTGCCTGTGAAAAATGGTGAAATCAAATATAGTTTTGACAATTGATAACAAACTGTGGGTGTGTAAGATGTCATCCTTGGGGGAAGCTGGGAAAGGATACATTAGAACTCTCTGTACTAATTCTGATACTTTGCAGTTCAGTTAAGTCCTTCAGTTGTGCCTAATTCTTTGTGACCCCACGGACTGCAGCACCCCAGGCCTCCCTGTCCATCACTAACTTCCAGAGCTTGCTCAAACTCATGTCCATCGATTCAGTGATGCCATCCAACCATCTCATCCTCTGTCATCCCCTTCTCCTCCTGCTTTCAATCTTTCCCAACATCAGGGTGTTTTCCAATGAGTCAGTTCTTCAAATCAGGTGGCCAAAGTATTAGAGTTTCAGCTTCAGCATCTGTCCTTCAATGAATATTCAGGACTGATTTCCTTTAGGATGAACTGGTTTGATCTCTTTGCAGTCTAAGGGACTCTCAAGAGTCTCCTCCAACACTACAGTTAAAAAGCAATAATTCTTCTGCCCTCAGCTTTCTTTATAGTCCAACTCTCATATCCATACATGACTACTGGAAAAACCATAGCTTTGACTAGACAGACCTTTGTTGGCAAAGTAATGTCTCTGCCTTTTAATATGCTGTCTAGGGCTTCCTCAATGGCTCAGCAGGTAAAGAATCTGCTTGCAATGCAGGAAACACAGGAGACACAGGTTTGACCCCTGAGTGGGGAAGATCCCCTGGAGTAGGAAATGGCAACCAACTCCAGTATCCTTGCATGGAAAATCCCATGGACAGAGGAGCCTGGCCAGCTACAGTCCATAGGGTCACATAGAGTCAAACACACCTGAAGTGACTTAGCATGCATGCACACACTGAGGGTCTATGAAAGTCGCTCAGTCGTGTCCGATTCTTTTCGACCCCATGGATGATACAGTGATTTCATTCTCTCACTCAGGTTGGTCATAGCTTTTCTTCCAAGCAGCAAGCGTCTGATACTTTCATGTGAGTCTAAAATTATTTTCAAAAAATTCAACACATAAATAAAAAAGTTAATAAATAATGCATTCACTGTTTATAAAACGTAGTTTTATACCATACTTAGTAATTGCCAAGTTTTAGTAAACAATAAAGATATATTATTTACAAATAATATGAAGATTAGATTTTCTCTTTCTGTAGGAATTCCTGGATATGAAAAATAAGAGCCAGTTTTGAACTAAATGCTTTATCTAAAATTATTTTAAAGAATCTGTCTTTTTTAATAGCAAGAAAGCACATCTAATCCAGAACATATACTTAAATTCAAACAAATAGAAAGTAGATTAGAAGTTACTGGGACTGAGAGGAGAGGAAAATGGAGTTTATTTCTTAATGGACACAGAATTTCTCCTTTGGCATGATAAAAGTTTCGAAAATGGACAGTGGTGATGGTTGTACATTTGAATGTAATTAATGCCACTAAATTAACTGTACACGTCAAAATGGTTAAAATGGAAAAGTTTATGTTACATATATTTTATACTAAAAAATGTAACCCCTCAAAAAAAAAAGTACATTTACTTTGAACTATGGGTGCATTTCATGTTTTACCTGGCATGGGGTAGGAATCCAAAAGTCAGGCTATCTAGATTTACACAAGTATGGAGATGATCTTGTATAAAAATGGTACTGAAATTTCTGAAAAATAAATGATATGATCCAGGGGGAGAAGGCAGGGAGAGAAAGGAGAGGCAGACTGAGCTCTTTTTCATCCAGGTTTAGAATTTGTTAAGGAGCAGTCGTCTAAGGAGGAAGGGCAGGATTAACCAGTGAGACATAAGAAACCAGGAAGGCAGGGTGTCCTGGAAGTTTAGGGCAGTTGATGTTTCTAGACAGTCAGAGTGGTTGAATAGGACAGGGAGGTGGCATGCCCTGAGGAAGAGGACAGGAGGCGTGACGGGTGACCGTAAGTTGAGCAGCGTCCCCACCTCTGGACCAGTATAACGGGACAGATACTGATGGTTGTGGACTGGGGAGGGCACGGCAGGGGCAGTGGAGACGGTCCCCTGTGGGAAAACGTATAGCAACAGGGATGCAGGTAACGAGAAATAAGGGTTTAGAATGGTGTTGTTTTGAACTGAAACATACCAGAGCACGTTAGTATCCTAGTGGGAGTGACCCAGGAGAGGGAGGTAGAAGCAGTGATAAGCCATAGCGTTTGATACAAATGCTGAGGGTCCTTGGAGTCACCCTGTCACCCAGGCCCCTCCTCCTGGGAGCTGGAGTAAAACCCAGCTCGGCTCCCCCTAGAAACTCGCCACCCTTTGTCCCTTCCCAGATCCAAGGACTCCAGATTCTCCTTCAAGGCTGCAACTTTCATCCTTTTCCTTCCAAAGGTCTTGGGCTTTTAAAAGAAATTTTTGTTAACTGTCTTTTGACAGTAGAATCCAAACTCTTGGGACACAGAAGGAAATTCCCTTCCATTCTAGTCCAAAGACCCTACAGATGGCAATGAAAGACACAGCTAAACATTCACCATTTTATTCTCTTCCATTAATTTTTGAACAACTCTCATGCTACTTTTGTGTAACTTGCCTTGTTACTCAATATGTTACTAACATTTTCCTAGGTCACTTAACACTCATTAATGGCTCCATAGTATTTCATGTTTTAGACATACTGTAATTTAGTTTACCAATAACTTATTATTGGAGATTTAGTTTCTAATAAATTTAATCTGTTTGTATATCTCTGACTTTTCCCTTAGGACAATTTCCTAGAAGTAGAATTTTGGAGTTAGAGGACAAGAACATTTTAAGTACTCAAGAAAACATTGTCAACAGAATACAAATTGTGTGATCGTTAATTTACTTGGGTTTTTCTGTTTTGCCCATTCTGCTATTAAAATTGTTTTGCCTTCTGTGGGTCCTCACCCTGGTCTTTTTGATTAGGAAGAAGAAAATAGTATTTGCAAAGTTAAAAGCCTGTGGCTTTGAGTAGCCAGCCAGCCTTGGACTTGGTTAAGACTGTGGCCATCCTTTCTCTCAATGAAAAGGAAAGAAAGATTATGAGACTTCTTGGAGAACACCAGTTTTTCTTATCCAAACAGTAGGATGAAGTAAGTGGACACAAAAGCAGAAACATATGGATATCTTCCTGGAAACACTCAAAGGTTTATAAAATGAAAAGAAATATATTTCAAAAGGTGTCTTGAGTTTTCTAGAGATGTATTTGTTGTTGTTGCTGTTCAGTCACTAAGTCGTGTCTGATTCTTTGCCACCCCATGGATTGCAGCCTTCTCAACACATCAAGAACGTCAGCAAAGGCTTCTTTAGGTCTGGCTTTGCAAGGAAGGGAATGATGACAGACTGTCAACAAGGTTACAGCATCCACCCCCCGGGACTCTTGGTGGGTCACAACAGGGCTGGTCTGACCAGGCAGCTGAGTGCAGACCCAGTGGCCGAAAGCTGAGATGAACTCAGACTTGATGATATGGTACAGAGTCGTGTCTTCCTTTAGAAGCCAAGTGGTTTTTCTTCTCCAGTTAACAGAGTCGTGGTAACCTTGGCAAGAATGGGGAGATCACATAGAAATCCTGGACCAAGTTTCTTAAAAAAAAACTGTAAGAAAGGGAGGTTGTATTTTGTTTGTTTGTTTGTTTCACTTTCCCATTAGTCTCTTCTGCCCTTAGCCCACTCCAGGGAATATCTTTTGCCTAAAAATGATGAGTGCACTTCATCAGTTGTTTCTATTGGATCTTTATAGTTGCTGGCTCAACCAGAAAATGTTTTTGTCATGAAACACTTTCACAGAATTGGAAAGACAAAAACAAAGTATAGCAAAACAAATATACCCCCTTATACCCCAGTATACCCCCTTCTTATACATGCCAAGTTGACTTGTTCACTTTTCAAAAGCCCCAGAAATTTCCACCAAGTCAGGCCACAGGGCAGCTTGTTTGAGAGGAGACCTCAGAGAGTCAGAGGTATCTTGAGGTATTAAACAAGTTAATAGCTGTAAACTACTTTGAATTATCCTGGTTCGTGTAAATGAGGATTACAATATAAACTCCATTGGGGAAAAGGTCTTTTACTGTTACTGTTTTGCTAAGATTTTTTTTTTTTTTGATGTGGACAGTTTTTTAAAGTCTTTATTGAATTTGTTACAATATTGCTTCTGTTTTATATTTTTTTGTTTCTTTGGCCACAGGCCAAAATACATGTGGGATCTTAGCTCCCCAACCAAGGATCAAACCTGCACCCCTTGCATTGGAAGGTGAAGTCTTAACCACTGGATCACCAGAGAAGTCCCCGCCCCCTCCCCAACTGTTGTTCGTTGAACAACAACAACTCTGAGTGCATAGTAGGGGCCTGATACATTTTTGTTGCTTACTTTCATCATTGTAGTGTTCATTGGCAAGTTCTCAGCTGCATGCATACTAATATTAGTAATAGCAGATATTTATTGAGTCTTACTCTGCCACAGGCATTGTGCCAAGATTACCTTTCTTTTTCTCTTTTATTCCCCAAATAACCTCATGAGATGTTATCCCTTTTATGCCCTTGTTATAAATGTGGATACTGCAAATCATGAGAGATTAAGTCACCTGCCCAAATCCACATAGCTAGTAAATTAACAGCCTGGATTAAAACCAGCACAGTCTGGCTCCAGGGCCATCATATGAAATAAAGTAATACTCTGAGGAAAACCAACACATGAAAGATTAAGATGTTGCAGAAGCCTCATCTTCTGAACAAAATCTGGAGTGTCTTGAAGAAACAGCATGAAGTTAGGAAGATATCAGCCATCTTTGTCCATGGGGTGGGCTGCTGTTGGCCTTCTGATCTCATCTGGAAGCCAGGATGTTGCCAACCCCTGGGCCTTTCTGCAAGGATCCTGTCAACTGAGCTGTCCTCCTTCACCTGCATTTTAATGTTGACTGAATCTCTTTGCTGTCCACCTTAAACTATCACAACATTGTTAACTGACGATATTCCAATACAAAATAATTTTTAAAAAAAAAACAACAAAATTCTTTAAAATTTCAAGACAGCAACAGCAGAGTTTTATTATTTTCTTTCTTTATTTTTTTAATTTAAATTTATTTATTTTAATTGGAGGCTAATTACTTTACAATATTGTATTGGTTTTGCCATACATCAACATGAATCTGCCACAGGTGTACACGTGCTCCCCATCCTGAACCCCCTCCCACCTCCCTCCCCATACCATCCCTCTGGGTCATCCCTGTGCACCAGCCCCAAGCATCCTGTATCCTGCATCGAACCTGGACTGGTGATTCGTTTCTTATATATTATACATGTTTCAAAAAAAAAATACATTTGAATCAGTTCTAATGAGGTGGATGAAACTGGAGCCTATTATACAGAGTGAAGTAAGCCAGAAAGAAAAACACCAATACAGTATACTAATGCATATATATGGAATTTAGAAAGATGGTAACGATAATTTTGTATGCGAGACAGCAAAAGAGACACAGGTGTATAGAACAGTCTTGTGGACTCTGTGGGAGAGTGAGGAGGGGGATGATTTGGGAGAACAGCAGAGTTTTAAACAAACCACAGGACTCTTTTAAAAGCATGAAGCACCATATACTTGTACAGGTGTCACATCCATTAACTGCTCTGAATTTGCAGCTTAAGTAAACAGTTCCTAGAAAAATTTAGAAAAGAGATGATGGTGACTTAGACTAGGCTGAGGGCAGTGAAAATGTAGGAAGGTACATGGATTTAAAATATGTTTTAAGCAGAAATGGAGACACAGACAAAGAGGAAAAATGTACAGACACCAAGGGCAGAAGAGGAGGGTGGGATGAACTGGGAGACTAGGATGGACACATATGCACTATTATAAAATAGGTAACTAAAGAGTACCTACCATAGAGCTCAGGGAACTTTACTCAGTGCTCTGCTGCTGCTAAGTCACTTCAGTCGTGTCCGACTCTGTGCGACCCCACAGATGGCAGCCCACCAGGCTCCCCAGTCCCTGGGATTCTCCAGGCAAGAACACTGGAGTGGGTTGCCATTTCCCTTCTCCAATGCATGAAAGTGAAAAGTGAAAGTGAAGTGGCTCAGTCGTGTCCGACCCTCAGTGACCCCATGGACTGCAGCCTACCAGGCTCCTCCATCCATAGGATTTTCCAGGCAAGAGTACTGGAGTGGGGTGCCATTGCCTTCTCCGACTCAGTGCTCTACAGTGACCTAAATGGGAATGAAATCCAGAAAAGCTGAGATATATGTGTATACACATGGGCTTCCCTGGTGGCTCAGATGTTAAAGAATCTGCCTGCAATGTGGGAAAGCCAGCCAGGTTTGATCCCTGGGTCAGGAAGATTCCCTGGAGAAGGGAGTGGCAAACCACTCCAGTATTCTTGCCTGGAGAATCCCATGGACAGAGGAGCCTGGAGAGCTACAGTTCATGGGGTCACAAAGAGTCGAACACAAATGAAGCAACTTAGCATGCACCCATGCAATCCATAGCTATATTTTATAACTTTTCTTGGTCCAGGATCTAATCAAAGACAACAGATACCATTTAGTTGTCATTTCTCTTTATTTTCCTTTAATCCAAAAAATTCTTTCTTGACTTTGACAATTTTGAACAATCTAGGCCAGTTGGTTTGTGGCATGTTATAGAATTTGGATATGTGGAATGATGTAGAATTTGGATATAGCTGGTTTTTTCTTCTTGGTGAGATTCAATGTATGTATTTGGGGGGAAATGCCACCCAGGCAGTGCTGAATCTTTCTCATGGATCACATCAGAAAGTACCCAAAATGTGTTCCATTATTATATTTACTAAGCTGGATTTTTTATCCAATAGATTTCTCCATTATGAAGGTATTGATAACTTTTCTTCTCTGTAAGTAATTAATAGTTTGTAAATTGCATTTGAGACCATGTAACCACCCCCTCCCAGACAACTTTCTTCCATTGGTCCTACCATCCTTTGGTGATGCTTGCTTGGGTCAGTTATTACATTTGTAACTGCAAAATGCCTCACTTACCTTTGACTTTTTAGAAGGATTATTTGGGAATGAAGCTCTCATCTCCTCTAGGATTTTTCTGTACTGGTTCAGACAACCTACTGTTTTATTGAGTATCTTTTGGGGAGGAGAGCTGAAACCTTAAAAAAAAATTTTCACTAAGATGTCAAAACCACTTTCATATTCAGCAGTTTTGTAACCAAATGAACTCCAGAGTTCCATATCATGGCTTGTAGCTGCCATGAGATTTTCAATAAAGAGACACATTCTTATGTATCTATCTGTTTAAAATAAATTATCTGTGGGTTATTTGACACAAGAAAGTGCCAGTGACCAACCAAAGAAGGCAGCTGCCATAACATAAACAGACCATTATTCTAGCTCATCCTCACAGTCCATTTGGAGTTTAACATTATCAACCACAGATAAGGTAAAAAGTAGTTGCAAATTAATATAAAATCACTTAGCAAAATACACTCTCTTCCCAGTGTTTGATTCCTACAAGAAGTCATGACACAGTCTCAAAATTGTTCTCTTTTCCTTACAGCTGAGATAAAATACTGACAGTGAGAAGGGCAACCTGGTCCTCAGGTTATAAATGTGATAGGGTAGTGGAGTTTAAGCTCTTGGGTTGAGAGACTATAGAAAACATAGATCTTCAAAGTAGTTCAGAATTATTTTCCCACAAAATTGGATTTATCTCTGGGGAGCAACTGGCAATCCTCTGGCTGAAGTCTTGAGATTCACCTTTCAGTTGAGTTCTTTTCCATCTTATTCTCTTAATGACCTAAATTTCTTCTGCATCATTCAAAAAACTAACTAACTAACTAAATAGCCCAGGTCTAGGAAGTTTTAAGAACATTGTCAGTTGGATGTCATTTTTCCTCTCCATAGTTCTCAAATGCATTTCATTCTACATTGTAGCATGAAAATGACTAGGTTTGGGATGACACATACACATATAGTGAGAAAAGGAACAAGAAAGGTTATTCAAGCACAAACCTACTGCGCGTAGTCTCTGCCTTCTGGGAAAATAGCCTAATTCCAGTCTGGAGCAGAGAGTTCTTGAATAGATTTAGGAAAACACCTCGATGAAGCTTGACAACACACCCTGGAGAAAAGAATGGCAACCCACTCCAGTATTCTTGCCTGGAGAAATCCCATGAACACAGGAGCCTGAGGGGCTACAATCTGTAGGGTCACAAAGAGTCAGACAGGACTGAGTGACTAACACTTTAACTTTTCCCTCTATCACAATGGTATCTTCACTGACAATGCAATCTTTCATGTAATTAAATGGTAGCAGCTGAGTAGGCACTATCCATCCATTACGCACTCCCCACAAACCGACCCCCAAAGATTGTAAACATGATCTGAATTGTTCTCATCTTTATCTATTTTACTTTGGGGTAGAATTAAACAGTTTACTACACATCAAATCAGGAGACTGGGGGAAACTGACATCCCCACATAAATTTTAAGAACAGTCTCAGACCATGAAATCATGGGATTCTGAGCTAGCTCATCTAACTACCAGGTTAATAACAGCAATAATAACACCAAAATTGTAACAACAATGAACATTTATTAAAAATTTCCAGTGCCAAGCACTTTAAATACGTAATTTAATATTCACTAAAATTTCATGAAGTATATAGTATCATCTCTCTTCTATATATAAAAAATGAGGCTCAGCAAGGTTAAGGGCTTCCCTGGTGGTTCAGATGGTAAAGAATCCATCTGCAATGCGGGAGATCTGGGTTCTCTTCCTGGGTTGGGAAGATGCCCTGGAGGAAGGCATGGCAATCCACTCCAGTATTCTTGCCTGGAGAATTTTCAGGGACAGAGAAGCCTGGAGGGCTACAGTCCATGGGGTTGCAAAGGGTCAGACATGACTGAGTGACTAAGCACCCACAAGGTTAAGTAACTTGTCTGAATGTCACCTAGCTAACACATGGACAAGCCAGGATTCAACATTAGATGTGCCTGACTCTTTTCTGGCCATGTCTGTCTTTTCATCATTCAGGGGCTCTATGAAGAATTTAATGATATGCTATTGAAGGAGTCCCACACTTGTAACAGGAAAATCTAGTTTTGACTCTACTAATGCCACTCACTAGGCAGGTGACTTGAGTGTACCAATTCTCTCTTTCTCATTCACTTGCTGTATAAAATGGAGATAACCACAGATATCTGGTCTACCTCTCTAGATAGCTGGGGGACTAAAACAACGACATGGCTTATACAATTATTTTGAGAAAATTGTAAGATCTTATTATTTATAAAGTGAAGTTTGCTTTGCAACAGGTGATGATAGAGAAAAATTATAATAAAATATTGCAAGCAAGGTGTCTTCTAGCAGCCTTTGGTAATCTTCTGAACTTTCTAAAGACAAGCAGAGAGGATGTCTCTAGTGTCTGGAATGTATGAAAAAAGCAATCCTAAATGTGCCATTTCTTGAGCTGATTTGCAATTCTCTAGATTTTCTGTTACAGAGGTAATCATATAGAATCACTTTGAATAAGTTGTAGGAAAGTTATGTCCATAAAAACAGTAATTGTAATATTTAACGTTATGACTAATTATACTAAACTACAAATATATATTAAGTACTTGTTACCACAGGAAAGAACAAGAACTCTTTTCAATTCTGAAATTACATTTAACGTCACTCTGGGTGACTCAGCTGATTTCCAGCACACACAGTGAAATGAGTAGATTTTGCTTATGACATGTCTGGTCTCCACATAATGCACTTGTAACCAGGGAGGTCTAAGCAAATCAAAACTATGCTTGTTTTTAAAAAGTTCAAACAAGTATAATTTCCCCTGGCGAAAGAGTAAGTATTTGTAAGATTAAAGCCTTGTCACTCAGCAAAAATACTTGTTCGTGTGCCAAAAGATCTCAGTCATGCCGGGAATCATTAGTATTGCAACAAAAATATTGTTATAGGTAAATCTACTAATTTACTGACCATTGTTGGATGTGAACTGAAATACAAGTCAAAACATCCTTCTAAAGCCAATATTCAAGACTCTTGTTTTTTTCCTTTCCAAATGGATCATGGAACTGTAAGGATATCCTAATATCTTAATAATGATTATGAAAACAAGCACTTATTTAAAATTTACATAGAACTTGGAATAGTTATAAATATCTTACAAATACCAAACTTTTAAACTTCTAAATAAGCCTATATGATATTGCATCTCAATTAGTGCTTACTGCATAACAAACCCGGAGAAGGCAATGGCACCCCACTCCAGTACTCTTGCCTGGAAAATCCCATGGATGGAGGAGCCTGGTAAGCTGCAGTCCCTGGGGTCGCTAAGAGTGGGACATGACTGAGCGACTTCACTTTCACTTTTCACTTTCATGAATTGGAGAAGGAAATGGCAACCCACTCCAGTGTTCTTGCCTGGAGAATCCCAGGGGCGGGGGAGCCTGGTGGGCTGCTGTCTCTGGGGTCACACAGAGTCGGACACGACTGATGCAACTTAGCAGCAGCAGCAGCAGCATAACAAACCACTTCAAAATGCAGTGGTGTAAACAATGCTATTTTTTTTAGCTCATGATTCTGGTGCTCAATCATTTGGGCTGAGCTCAGCGGATGGTCTTGACTGAGCTTTTTCTTGTGTATGTGGTCAGATGCTGTTTGATGGGGGGCTGACTGGTCTCAGAGAGCTTCCAAGGGGATTCTTGTCTCTGCTCCATGTTCTCTCTCACTCCTGAGAAGACTAACTGGGCTTGTTCACGCGGTGGTGCGGCAAAGTTCTGAGAGACAGGCAAAGCAGCCAATGCTTCTCAAGGCTCAGGCTTGGAACTGGCACCTTGTCACCTCTGTCATATTTTATTGTCCAAAGCAGGTCACGGGTTCAGATAGGATTAAAGAGACTGTGAAATAGACTTCATTACCTGATGGAAGGATTGGGGACATTTCTGCAGTGTTCCACAAGTAGGTGTTCTTACTGTTTCCATTTTACAATGAGGAAATTGAGGCTCAGAGAGATTATAAAGCCCATTAAGGGCCAAACAGCATCCTGCTATTCATTTCTTTCTTTGATCACAGTTATTTCTATGCTACTTTAACAAAAAGATATATCAATATATTGAGCGATATTCAATTCTGAGTTATACATGATATACATTTCAGTGATATTGAATTCTGAGGGATAAAGAATTCAAACAAGCTTGAAACTAAACTTTAAAGTGAATTTGCAAAGCTTATTCAAAGTTTAACTTCAACCACAAAGAACACACCAGCACAGTAGTACATTAGAAAATGTTATTCTTCTTTTGAAAAGAAAGTTAATACAGGAATTTATCATGCTTTGAAAGGAATGAAGTTGGTTTTGAGGAAAAGTTCTGCTTTTCCTCAAATATCACAAATAAATCATGTGACTCTCCTTTGAGATGGAAAACAGGGTTCTTCTAGATCTTCTGAAGAGTCGGTAACATTTTGTGTGTTTAAATGGTGGTGGGATGCCATGATTCTTCCATAATTCAAAATTTGGCATCAGTAACTATGGAAGAGTGGTCACAATGTTCTGTAGGCAAAGAATAGAGCCTTAAAAGCCTTTCCTGACTCATCTTTTTCATCCTTGTCTGGGGTGGGTGCTCCTTCTTAATTCTATGATACCCTGCATCTCATTGGTATTGTACTCACTGCCCTTTCTAGAATGGTCTATTCAACCCTCTTCTCCACTAGGATATGAGTTCTTTTTTTTTTTAATTTCAATATTAAAAAATGTTATTATAATTAAATTCATTAGGGTTTGGTATTTTCACAAAACTAGCTCTTGGATTAGGTTATTTTTTTATTGTTTCATAATATTTATTGTAAATTAAAAAATTTTTTTTAATTTTGTTTTATACTGGAGTATAGCCAAATAACAATGTTGTGATAGGGTCAGGTGAACAGCAAAGGGACTCAGCCATACATGTACATGCATCCATTCTCCCCCAGACTCCCCTCCCATCCAGGCTGCCACATAACATTGAGCAGAGTTCCCTGTGCTGTACAGTAGGTCCTTGTTGGTTATCCGTTTTGAATATAACAGTGTGTATGTGTCCATCCCAAACACCCTAATTATCCGCCCCCAATAGGATGTAAGTTCTTCAAGGACAAGAACTGAGCATTGTGCATAATTTGGATGTCCAACACCAGCCCACTGTCCACTGCCATTGGGGAGTGTTCATTAAACAATGGGTCAAGGAGGGAGTAGATGAATGGAATGAAATACTGAATTTCCAGTGAGTGGGACCCTCCCTTGGAGAAGGCTATGGCAACCCACTCCAGTACTCTTGCCTGGAAAGTCTTACGGACGGGGGAGTCTGGTAGGCTGCAGTCCATGGGGTCTCTGGGAGTCGGACACGACTGAGTGACTTCACTTTTATTTTTTCGCTTTCATGCATTGGAGAAGGAAATGGCAACCCACTCCAGTGTTCTTGGTTGGAGAATCCCAGCGACGGGGGAGCCTGGTGGGCTGTCGTCTATGGGGTTGCACAGAGTCGGACACGACTGAAGCGACTTAGCAGCAGCAGCAGCAGGGACCCTCCCTAGAGGCAGGACCCAAAGAAAAATGTCTAGAAAAGAGGTGTGCCTTCTTGTCACAAGGTATAATTGCACTGGCCTTCAGGCTGGGCGGGGACTGTTTCCAAGGGTGTGCTCCTCCCTGCAAGGGCTGCAAGCATAGCCCCCAGCTTTTCTGGCTCCTGTTCCCCAACTGCTGGAAGCACACAATTTCGTGGTACAAAGCAGGAAAGGGCTTAAGAGATTCATTTAGCTTCTCAGACATCAAAAAGCTCTTACAAAATAATATTCTGATGAATGAAGGGTAAATTAGTAGGCAACATGTGGATTAGAAGTCCCTGCAGCTCAAATGGATGAGAAACCTGAGGGACCACACATCTGCCCTTCTGTGGTCAGAGTTTCTCAAATAGACTTGTCAAAGTCACTCTGCCAGACACACTGCAGGCTTCCCTCCATGCCACCAGGTGGGCCAGGCAGGTCCCCACACCCGGGCTCCACACTAGTGAACGAGGGCCCAGAGGAATGAGATAGGATCCTGTACTCAGGGAGTTTTCCTTAACTCATGGCTTTACCAGTGGCCCCTGGAGGGGTCTATTCCTGGTGGGATTATTTTGGATGAAGTAGAAAAGAGCAGGTTTATTGCTTTGCCTAGCAAAGGGGGCCACAGTGGGCTGGTGGTGAGGTAAGAGGGACTCAGTATTATCACCCTTCAGTTCCAAGTGGTCTGGGGTCTACATGCTTGTGAGCAGCATACAGTTACCTTCTCCCACCTGCAGGGGGTTTCAGTATCTGCAAAATTGCCCAAAGATAGTGCTGTGTGTGTCTACTGAAGGGGAAGCAGATCTTCGTCCCGAGGCTGCACTATTATTTTTCTTGACTGTTTCTTCCTGGTCTTGCATCCCCTCTCTTCCCTAATTAACAATGACTTGAATCTGCCTCTTGGATCTCAGGGAAGGTCACGGAGGTTAAATGAAGCCTATTTTCCTGTAATCAAAGGAACGGAGGACACAGAACATCTTTGTGCCCAGGAACCCTACCCTGCTTGGTGTGTCCAGTTGGAGAAAAACATTTCTTGTTCTGCCATGGGAGAGACTTGATAAGCTGAAGTGAATACAAAGATGTGACCAGAAGGATGTAGAAACCAACCTGGAGGAACTGATCTTGGAGGAGGAGAAAGTTGGTGATGGGCTCCGTGTCTGAGACAGTGTCAGTGCGTGGTCCATCACAGTTGTCATTGCTCCCTCCTGCTTGCCTGTGTGCTCCCTAGCACTCTTGAGATCCTAGTGGAGAATGTCACATCTGAGCATCATGAGTATTGACTGAAAAGAAATGCACAATCTGATCTTTGTTGCAAAATCTCCTTTATAGCTTGGCCTCTCCCTTACCTCTTTGGAGCAGTCCCACAGAGCTCCCTGATAGGCTGTGTCCCAGGCTTAAGTCCTCAGTGTTATCTGCCAAATAAAACATAATTCTCAACTTTTAGGCTGTGCTTTTTTTTTTTTTTTCAGTCAACACTGAAAAAAGGTCAGGCCCTGTGGACTGTAGCCCCTCCAGGCTCCTCTGTCCTTGGGATTCTCCAGGCAAGAATACTGGAGTAGGTCACCATGTCCTCCTCCAGGGAGTCTTCCCAACCCAGGGATCGAACCTGCATCTCCTGTGGTTCCTGCATAGCAGGCAGATTCTTTAATGCTGAGCCACCAGGAAAACCCAGAACATCAAAAGACCAATGTTAATTAAAAAAAAAAAAAAAAAAAAACAACCCAGCCCAGACATCTCAAGCGAATTAATTAAGCACTTTTCTATGTGAGGGAAGATACAAGGGCCTGGACTCACTGCAGTCATTCCCTTGATATGTACTGTAGCGATCTAGGGCCAGTATCCTGTTCTCTCCATCCTGAATCTCCCTGGAGTGCACCTCTGGTGCAGCTAAAATGTGATGGCTTGATAGCTGCAGCATCCTTTGTTTACTAGTATGGCGAGTGACTTTTTTTTTCATTGACACAAGTTAGAAGTACTTTTTCTAACCCTATGACAGGATGTCATCGAGTTTTTGCTTGAAATTTCTCACTGATGAGAAGACCACTCCTTTACAAGGCAGCCCGTTCTTGTGAACAATTCTCAACAGAAACCAACACAACACTGTAAAGCGACTATACCCCAGTTTTAAATAAAAGAAATCTGAGTCCCTGTCACATTGAACTTGTGGCCCCTCATCTTGCAGAAACACAGGTTAGGTCTAAAGCATGTATCCATAGACAGACCTTTGGCCCCTGGGTCCCCTCACATTTCCCTGCTCCTCTGAATTGATTTCCAGCTCCTTTACTCTCTGGTCTTTGATGTGACTTTAGTTTACCAAAAGCTTGCCAAATTATCATACCCTAAGCCAACTACTCTTCCCATGAAATGTCTGTGTTCCCAAAGTACTTCACATTATTTTTTTTTTTAATAATATGTAACATGGATCATCTCAATGAGAAGTTGATGGTGTGTGGCTGAGAGCTAGAGGTTCAGGCTGCCAGCTAAAGACTACTGTAGGAACTTCACACAGATATCTCTGTGAACTTATTCTGCCTTTGCACCCTAAAAACAATCACCAGGCTTATCAAAGCTAGAGTGAGAAAAAGAAAATCAGATACTAAACAGACTCTGAATTGCATGGACTTCCCAGGTGGTGGTAGTGGTAAAGACCTGCCTACCAATGCAGGAGATATAAGAGATCCTGATTCGATCCCTGAGTTGGATAGATCCCCTGGAGAAAGAAATGGCAACCCATTCCAGTATTTTTGCTTGGAGAATCCCACAGATAGAGGAGCCTGGCAGACTACAGGCCTTGGTGTTACAAAGAGTCAGACATGACTGAAGTGACTTAGCATGCAGGCACATAGATAAAAGTCAGAGTTTCAGAGCCAGAAAAGTAAGTCACAATAGCTTTGACAACCACTGGCAGAAAACAAAGGAAAACAAGTCCTATTGGGCTGTTGCCGTGTGTGCTGGTCCACCCGCTCCACACCGACCACTTCCCCGTCAGGACCACTCCAGGGCCGATGGCATGTTTGTAAGTCCCATGGAGCAAAAATGATCCACAATGAGTTGACCTCTTAGATCCAATCTGCCTTACAAAAACTTGCCTCATAGAAACAAAACCCTGTCCTAAAGCTATGATTTGACCTTCAAGAGATATAGTCTGTCCTATGGCCCATTTTCTATCAATGAAGCCTAATTTCTTTAAAGTGCACTCGCTCACTGTATCATTGTAAAGGGCAGCAGCCTTAAGAGGCTGGGAAAAGCTGGTACCTCCTGTGCATTGGGCTGTGCTCAGTAGCTTCAGTCATGTCTGATTCTTTGTGATCTAATGGACTGTAGCCCGTCAGGTTCCTTTGTCCATGGGATTCTCCAGACAAGAATACTGGAGTGGGTTTCCATGCCTGCTTCCAGAGGATCTTCCCGACCCAGAGATCAAACCAGCATCTCTTATGTCTCCTGCATTGGCAAGTGAGTTCTTTACCACTGGCACCATTTGGGAAACCCCCTGTGTATTATCCTTGCCCATCTTTACGCCTGGCCTGTCTTCCTGTAGTAAGGCTTTCTGTACCTTATCTTGATAACTGGGAAAACTGTGAGCAAACTGAAGTTTCACGTAAGGTGAAGCAGTACATTAATTGGAAATTATTTCTCTGTATAGATGGGTTCAATGTATCATTATCAGGTTCAGTAACTGGGGCTCTAGCTGCGAACACAAATAAAAATTGCTTCCCCATGCTCCACCCAGTGGCAGTGCTCAGAGCCATGCCAAGCTCGAAGGTTCTAGGCTTCCTCCCAGGGCTTCCTGCTGTCTCTCCACTACACTGAAAAGCAGCTGTGGTGGGTTTCTCATCTTCTATTCCCAAACTAGAAAAATTAACGTTGTGGTCTTAACAACTACCTAGATAGGCTATTTTAGAAATCAGGGATGGCAAAGGCGAGCCGTGACTGGAGGGCATGGCCTCAGGATGTGAAATACAGCAAAAGGCATCCCCTCCCTTTGCTGGAGAGGGTTCTGCCCACATCCTGTGTCTCATCTCGCTGGGACCACTCTCTCCGGAGGCTGCTGCTTCCCTCTGGGATGCTCTTTCCACTGCTAAAACGACGATAAAGATGAAAATGCCCTAAAATTAAGCATGGCTTTAGTTTTTCCAGTCCTCCCAACCCCTGGCAACCAAAGCACTGCCACTTCTCAGTGTTTGGATGTGAAAAAGCTTGGTCCCCGGTCCCCCTGCCAACCACCACCGCATTCCTCCCGTGGGACACAAAGCAGCGACGGGAGCGAGGATTCATTTCAAAGAAAGAGTGAAAGATGGAGCCCTTAGCTGGTGTCACTTAATCTGTGATGGCATAAAGCAGGCTCTTTTCTGTTTACTGGACACTGATCAGACATCGGGTGACGGCCAGGGAATAGGAAACGGGACTCGTGAGAACCTCGAGGCAGGAGGCGGGGGGGCGGGGAATGGCTTCTCTTCCCGCCCAACCAGTGTGATGATGCTTCCCTCCTCCTCTTCGAGGGAGTGATGAAAGCTGCCCTTCCAGCTCCAAAGCTAGTCCTCGCTGCATTGCACAGACGGGGCTGGGGAGCAGGGTTCTAACCCAGGCAGGCCTCCTCTGAGAGCAGACCTGCTGGAGTGGGGGCCCTTCCCCCAAGGCCTGGGGATGCAGACTGGGGCCTTCACCTTCCTTTCTTCCATGACTGTGGTCATACCTGGGTAGGCTGCAGTCTCTGTAAGCCGGATCTCCTTCATCTAGAAAACTCACGGCATTCAGCTAGAGCCCTAGATGACTCAGTGACAGCTCCATTTCTGGGGCTCTGTTCCCGGGGTTCATTCATGATCATCATTCACGTGATGTCACTGGGCTTGGGGTCTATGATACAGAGAGAGGGACTAGATTTCCTCCATGGGTCCTCATTCTGTATCCTTTTTGCTTGGTTATCCACCCATTGCTGCTTCTTTTCCACATACAAATTCCTGAGCAGATGTCTCTGAAGGCGAAATTTCAAGACTAGTCAATAATTTTTTTTAGACCTGGACTTGCTTATTTCTCTCTCTGCAGCACGTAGGGACACAGACACTCAGTAGATGTTTGATGAGTGAATCCATTTCACTGCATGTGTTGTGATGAGTAAGCTTGCAAATCAGAAACCGGGGCTATGGTCCAGTCAGGAGAAGGGTGATGCTCTGGGAAGAGACCAGGGGCATCTTGAGAAACGAAGGCTCCTGAGCCATCAACCTAACTCTTGTGGTTCTACTTACTTCTGGACCCTTTGTGACCAAAACAAATAAAGTATGCTAACAAGTATAAAAATTCAGACATTTTTTTTCAGATAGTGAAAATATTTGCTCTTCTCAGACCTAAAATGAACCTTAATAGGAGAAATGATAGGAATAACAAAATACAGAATAGGGCAAAATACCTTATCTTTCATTACTCAGGTTCAATGCTAGTCAACTTAAGGTGTCAAAACATTTATTAAAAGAGAAATTACATATCGACAGTAGGGGCACCACCCAAAGTAATTACCTTCTACCTCAGTGGGAAGTGTTAGCTACTCAGTCATGTCTGACTCTTTGCGACCCCATGGACAGTAACCTGCCAGGCTCCTCTGTCTATGGGATTCTCCAGGCAAGAACACTGGAGTGGGTTGCCATCCCCTCCTCCAGGGGATCTTCCTGACCCAGGGATTGAACCCAGGTCTCCTGCATTGCAGGCAGATTCCTTACCAACTGAGACAGCAGAGAATGAAAATCCACTTATAATTTCAGTTCCAGAGATAATCACATTTCAAGTAACCAGGCAAATCTAACAGGGAAGAGAGGCTGGGCGAGCCACGAGAGGCTCAGGAAGAGCCCAGACTGCCAGGACTCTGGGTGCTGGGAGGGAGTCCCACGGATCTGTGAAGACTTGAGCCTTTGACAAAGCTCAAGGCATGAAAGCTTGGTCCTGTCCCAGGAGGGTCTGTGTACTGACCCAGTTGTACTGACTTAGGAACCAGCTGAGGCTCTTCTCCTGCAGTTATTTCTGAATCTGAGAAAATAGCACCATCTGCAAAGACCCAGGGGCCTCATCTCTAGACAGGAAAAATCCCCCTTATTATCTTCTTAAATGATTTCCTGTAGGTTCCCCTCCAGTAAAACCACTAAGCTCCCACTGATCCGGCTCCCTCTGACTCATGGGAGGACCAAACTCGGGAAAGGAAGCACGAGCCCCCAGAACCTGGTGCAGTGCGATCTGTGCGTTGGTTCAGGCTGGTGTTACAGAAAATGGAGGCGTTTTCCCTCAAAATCCCGACAGGAAGTGGGTGCGGACAGTTTGCTGGGGGACCCGCCTCTGGCACTGTGTCGGCGGGGGTGGGGGTGGGGGTGGGGGTGGGGGTGCTGTCCCAAGTGGTGAAGCCTCCCTCTGGCAATAGCTGAACCAAACTCCACCCAGCCTCAAACACACACCCGACCCCAGTTTAAGGCTGTGAGCATGCGGGATCCCCGTGGGGACTTGTGGGTACATTCAGCCTTTTGCTGTCCCAAGTCTATCAGCATCCAGTACCTCCAGAACAGCTTGTCATCCTACAATTTCACACACACACAGTCTCGTATACATCTCTAAGGTGGGGGTCAATATGCCCATTTGACAGGTGAGGAAACTGAGGCTCGAAGAGGTGATTTCACTTGCAAGATTTGCTGGCTACAAGAGATGGGGGCAGCCAGGTGGAGATTCTGGATCGCCCATCTCTGTGGAGGTTTCTGCGCCACGCGCCAGATCATGTTAAGCTCTAAGCTTTCCAAGAGTTGGCCCCTGAGTTCCACACTTCTCACAGGGCTCCTCCCAGCCAGGGCAGTCTCCCCTGCGCTTGTAATTTCACAGACACCAGGTGGGAGCCTCCAGCAGACAGCATCTTCTTACTGGAGCCCGGGGTTCTGCATTCCATTTGCCTCACGGTGTTTGTGGGTGTCTTGGCAAAGTTTGCAGATCTCCAGGGAAGGGAGGAGCAGGAAGATGCTGTAAGGAGAGGTAGGGAGAAGGTCAGCATTGGCTTGTGTGGGTGGCCAGACATCCTGGAAGGGCCCTCAGCCCCAGGAGAGCTGGTCTCGCCACTTATCTACTCCCCAACCCCTACCCCCGACTCCACTCCCACCCCACTGCTTCAGTCATATTGTTTCTCCTATTCATAATGATTAGCCCGTGGAAGGCAGCGCTATGGGTCCGCTGCATGCGTGCATTAATGGGTGAGGATAAGACCACCCAAGGGAAGATGCAAGAGACAGTCTGACCCCACTGGTGCTAGATAGCCAGCACCTGAGGTTCCTGGCATGGATGCTGCAGACCATACTTGCCCTGCCCCGGATGTTCTGGAAAGTTCAGTGGATTTGTGTCCCCTACCACATCCCCCTTTCACGCAGCTCTGCATTTCCAGAGCTGTCCTTCTTCCTCCAGGTTGTTTCTGAAGTGCCCTGTCCTTTCTGCAGTACACAGTTGGGGGGTGTGCGCTTTGCTCTGGGCTCTGTGTCCAGCTCCAAGTGACCAGGTCTCACTATGTTAGAGGAACGTGGGCTTTTGCCTCTGTCATTTCTCTTTTGCCATCAGCAAGCTGGATCCCCCCTTTCCAGTGCATCTGGGGGTGGGGGCTGACTTGACTCTTCCTTCCATTCATGTTGGTTCCATGATCCACGTTCACTGTAATGAGCGAACCTTCTGTTGTCAGGACATGAAGAGCTTGCAGCACAGAACAAAACCCAGAAAAATAAACCAGTGGGGGAGTTTCTCAGCTTGTTCAGTGTTTTTATTTTCCTTTTCTTAGGTTTAAAGAAGCCCAATAGTTTGTTTTTACAAGCTTCTCCCCCATCTTCTGCATGCTAGGGCTCTTTGAAATATGTTCCTGTGATAAAAATCTCAAAAGCTAAACTATAATCAAACTTGGATATCTGCAAATCATCTGTAATGTAAAACCAGACACCGCCACACTGTTTACAATCTTCTTTTCCAAATCAGAGCAGAGGAATGGCTTTTTGCCAGACTTTGGGAGAAATTTCCATTTGTTGAGTTTTTTTTCCCCCCACGATATATTGGTGCAAATTAGATATTGCGTGTTACAGGATATACACATGTTCGTTCTATATTTCGTCTTTCAAAAATATTGTCTTAGACTTCAAAGTGGTAGAAATTATTTCTAACTTAATGCCTTCTACTTTGTCTTCATTTTAGCCATCACGTCCTCTCTGGGTTACTTTTCTAAGTTTGTTTATTCGGTTTTCTTTCAAAGCAGAAGAACAAAGTCTCAACACTGGTGCATTTAGAACAGTGAAAATAATAGGTCAAACTTTAGCAGTTACTTATCTGTATTAGAGTGCAGAAGAGTCATGTGTGATTCCAGGCAGCCAGAGAGTGTGAGAAGAGACAAATACCTGGAGCTTTGGAATATGTTTCTGGTCTTGAGGTTCTCCTTGGGATGAAACAAGGCAGCCCCTCCAAGAGAACTGATGGGAGCTCAGGCACCGCCCTGTGCTCTCTGTTGCTCCTTCCTGCTGGGCAGAGGTTCAGCCACTTCTCAATCCCACGCTAGGCAGGGCTTCATCTCTTCCAGTTTTCCTGGAACCAGGAACTGGATAAAGGTTGCTGGTTACAAAAGACCTTCCCAACAGGATAAACGCAGACTGTGGTGTTGGCCAAAGTCATAATGTAAAGTAGAAAGACTGGATAGGTATTGAAACAGATGAAGAGTGATCATCACACAGTACCTGGTACATAAATAGAGGACTCGGAGCCCTAAGACAGGAAGACATGCTGCAGAGAAGCTATCCTATGGGGAGTCCAAATGAGGATGGTCAGCAGGGGTCATGGATCTCCAGTGCTGTGGCCACTGAAGGATTCATCAGAGGCTTCCCTGGTAGCTCAGATGGTAAAGAATCTGCCTGCAGTGCGGGAGACCCAGGTTTGACCCCTGGGTGGGGAAGATCCCCTGGAGGAGGGCGTGGCAATCCACTCCAGTATTCTTGCCTAGGAAATCCCATGGACAAAGGAGCCTGGCGGGCTACAGTCCGTGGCGTCTCAAAGAGTCAGACATGACTCAGTGACTAACACTTTCACTTGGTTTTAGACTGATCTCTGGGTGAGGAAATCATGACCCACTTCTCCTCGCCTACAAACCAGGGTGTGGTGCCAGCCTGCTATTCCTCTCCCTCTAGTCACTTCTGTATCACATCCACGATCTTTGTCTTATTGTAACTGAACCAAACTTGGGTCGACTTGGCTGCATGCAGAAAAGCCGATCTCCTGACGTCAGGTTGTGGGTGAAGGAAAGCACAGTGTTTACTTGTTCTGATTTCATGAACTAGAATTCATATCTGGATAAGGATGTCTGTTATACATGGAGGCACCTCCTAAATTCACATCTTCATGGCTGTCACCAGTCGACTGCATCACAGGAACTGATATCATATGCTTGTGTGGCTTTGGGCATCTCCCTCAGATGCCCAGGGAATCTACATCCCTCAGGTGGATGGATTTTCTCAAGAACTCTCAGCAATGACCCACCGCCCCTGGAAAACCCTCTCCAGTTTGCATGCTGCTTTCTGCATGACCTTGCTGGATTTCATCCTCACAATAGCACTGGGATGTGAATACCAACTTGATTATCCCCAATTTAATTTCCTTGGGTCACACAGTTAGGAAGTGAATTCCCCATCAAATGCTTTTCCTTATTTCCCAGGATCACAGAGAAGCATTCTAAAAACTAACATCCTCTGTAGGGCACAAGGTGTGAGGTCGCAACCCCCTCCCTGAGCCTGGAACATGCTTGCAGCTCCATGATAGCCACCCCCCAGGTGCTGTGGGAATCAACAGAGAGAAAGAAAATCCCCCCACTCTTTTGGAAAGATCTGACCCCAGCTGTCAATTCATCATTTAAAAAAATTTTTAATATCTTCAATTTTAAATCATTCTTCTGGTCATTTAAGAAACAAGTGTCAATAGAATGCCAGTTCCCTGGCCATCGCAGTGGTATGCTAAGTACCATGAAAAATTCAGGCAAATTGTGACACAGTCCTTACCAAAGCAGAAAGTGAAAGTGAAGTTGCTCAGTCGTGTCCGACTCTTAGCGACCCCATGGACTACAGCCCACCAGGCCCTCCTCCGTCCATGGGATTTTCCAGGCAAGAGTACTGGAGTGGGGTTCCATTGCCTTCTCTGTTAACAGTGGCTAGGCATATTATTTATATGCCTAACCAAAGCAGAGCTTCCTATTTATTTGTGAATTCTAAGCTGCAAATGTCTAGATTTAGATTTTATTTTTCAAATGCTCAATATTTATAAATAGAAGGAAATTATGGCAAATTATCTGAATATTTCCAAGTGTTTGTATAACACATCTAGGTACTTTTTGTGGTTTTTATTCTCTATCTGGAATGTAAGGAACTGGGAGTAACAGATTGTAAATTTGTGATCAAGTAATCAACTAGCCAAGAAGTTAGCCAATCAGAACACAGAATGTGCAAAAGGTCTGCACATCCAAGGCCTTTGTTTCTATCAACTCCATATGAGAAGTCATGGACTGACATGTACACATATATGTACACATTCATGCCCACTCACACACACACATGCACAGGCACGCGCACACACACACACACACAAGGGCACAGCAATTATAGAAATATAGAATAGAAAAATATTTTCTATATAGAAAATATAGAAAAATACCTGTTTCTATCTTGTTCTGTCCAGTGACAGCACAATCTCTTACCCTGGGTCTTCAGGAGAACTAGAAATCTCTAGTGTGGGGAGAGCTGTGAAAATGCCTGCCTGACATTTGGAGAATGATTGCTCTGTCGATGGTGAGGAGACACCTTTGGCTGTCACTCAAAGGCCCTGGGAAGGCTGCAGCTGACGCCGAGCACAGGAGTGCCTGCCCATACGTGCTGCATGGCTGGACCAGCCACAGCCTAGGCAGCATCGCACCAGTGCCTCCTGTGAATGGTCCATGTTCAGGCTGGAGCACACCTAGCTGGAAGTGGCTTTTATTTCTGCCTTCCCAGACTCGGCAAGGAACGTCAGGAGCCTTTATTAGTCACCAGCACAGGGGCTCCCGTGCAGGTGAGCCAGAAGTCAAAAGCTGAGGGGCAGGACGCAGGTAGGGCTGGCCTGGAGCGCTGACCCAAGCATTAATTAGAAACACCGGTGCCCTTGTCCAAGCCAGCTTGTATAAGCTGCTGGGGCCTGTGTTCACTTCATAAAGAAGTTTTATATGGTATTCCTGGCAATAGCCGGACACTTTAAAAGAAAAATAAAAAGAACATTATTAGTAGCTTGGGGTGGGGGGAGGAGACTCCCTTCTCTGCCAGTCCATGTCCAACCACCCCCTTTTCCCTCCAAAAATTTGAGGGTGAGGTCTGTTAGAGTCATGTAGCTTCTGCCTTGATAGGGTTTCCTAGTGGGGGCGGGGGTGGCGGTTCTGAGTCAGTTCATTAGCCTCTAAAGTGGATATTATAGTATCTGACCCTCCTTGCCTCCTGGAGTTGATGGAATAGGTTTCAATAAAGCAGAAAAAAAGGACTTTGAAGACTGCAGAGTAGTTTGTGGAGGTATGGCCATTCTCAACGTTCTAATTCTCGGGCCAGAAAATTCAGGATAACAACGTTGAGAGTTTAGAGCAGTGACTCTTAGCTGCTGGAGCTTTTGCTCCCTAGGGGACACTGGCAACATCCAGAGACTCTCTTAGTTGTCATTTTGGATTGACTGGGGGCAGGGTGAGGGAGGTGCTCCAAGCACCTAGTGGATGAAGGACAAGGGTGCTGTTCAACCCCCTGCAAGGCACAGGACAGCCTCCTGCAATAGTGATCCAGCCCCAGACGTCAATAGTGCTGAGGTTAAGAAATCCTGGGTTGGAGGCATGCGGGGTAACCTACTCAGGAAGTTCTCCCAAATCCACCTTCTGGCTGAGTTTAGCCATTTCAAAGAAACAAAAGGGTCCCATCCCACGGCTTGTAATGACAGATCAGGGAACAAAGGAAAGCTGGACAGCAGTGATAAATCAGTGGAGACCCAGTCACGTGTACTAGTTATTAAACCATTGTCTCTCATCCTCAGTTTTGCCTTCCTTGCTGGGAGGGAGCTGCAAAGGACTTTTTTGCCCGTGGCATCTGCTAGGTGTTGCCAACAGAGGGCGCTGGAGCGACTTGAGGAGGAAGAAAGACCATGAATTCCTGGGCATTCAGTTCTGTCCTTGTCTTCCTAGCAGCACTGCTTCACCTTGGCTTCCCCAGAATGGGCGGCAGTAGAGTCCACCTTGCAGCTTTCCCAGCATCAGTAGCCCCTTTGATCCCCTGAGAAACAGCTCCACCCCTGGAGGGTTCCCCTTCTCAGAGGTCAAAGTTTCAGCTCCATGGAGCCATCCTCAGAGCTCCAAGTCTTAGTAACCCCAATCTCGTCCTTTGTATCTTCAGCCTAGAGTTTCTTCTCCCAGCTTCTATCTCCTTAACATCCAGCTGTTCTGTTTGCCTTTTCACAATTCTTTATGGTGAATTCTCTCTTAGATGGGCTGATGTGGTCTGGTTCTTGACTAGACCCAGGCTGACACAGACATGAAGCCCTGTCTTTTTGGTACAAAGAGGTCCATGCCTCCCTTACCCCAGCAGGGGTGAGCGAGGGTCACCTTGCATGGCAGCTTCCTCAGTGGTGCAGACTGTGAGAACTTCGTTCTGTTTTCCCCTGGATTTGTAAAGAACCTTGTGGCCAGGTGTTACCACCAACGGTGACAAGGTATCTCCTCTTGTGGAAACAGAATGGTGGGGTTGAGGTCCTACAAACGAGAAAGCTTGCGCATTCTTGGTCTCCTCTGGCCAGTGGTCCCTTTGCCAAATCTGCAAGACAGGGGACCACAAGGCAACCTTCCTCCTCCTGTTATGCCCCATCAACAGTGCTTGTGTCTCCTCTCTATGATTCAGATATACTGGAAAGCAATTCTGTGCAGAAAATGAATCTCTCTCTCTCTCAAAAGGTTTACAAAAAAAAGAGTCTGCGGTAGAAGAGCATCTTTTGTCAGAACTAGAAAGACAGCAAGAAATGCCCCAGCTTGGAAACACACATCTCTTGTTTCATGGGAAGAGACTATGAGATGCCTATCTTTATTTTCAATGAAGTAAATATTTTTTAAAAAGTATACTGCTTGTGTATATTCCTCTGTCCCAGCTGGAAACAGTAGTTGCAAAACCGCCCGCAAGCAGCAAAGGGGGAATTAGGAGAAAAAAAAAATTTTTTTTTAAACCACATCTGTCTACTGCTGCCCCATGCATGGCTGGAGTGCTTCCTTTCCAGTAGCATGAAATGAGAAGAAATGATGCACAAGAGGGATTGAAGGTGCAGGGGTGTCATTCTTGAAGCCTGGGGATGACAAGTCATTGCTGTCACCCTGGGCCCTCCTCATCTCCCTCTGTCCCCAGGAGCACCAGCCCGCAGGCTCTCTGAGACCCCCCAGACAGCCTCCTCCGTCACCACTATTGGCAAGAGGCTTCTGTGATTGTTCCCTCGATATCTTTCAAGAGGAGAAGCTCTCCTGGGGGATGGGGCTCCTCTGCCAACTCTAAGTGACCACACTGAGCAGAAGCTTAGCGACCCAAATGAGAATTGCCACCCTTCCCTTCTCACCCACCCCTTGCTTCCAGAAGGATTGTCAGAGGAGGTGGTCTGGAGACAGATTGGACAATGGGGAGAAGGTGACTGGGGAATCCAGCTGCCCACGGCTCTTGGGAGAACAATGCTGTGTTCCCCTGGTGAGGCAGTGTATCTGGGGCCCCTCAGAGTCCAACCCACCCTCCTGGCAGGGCTGACAGACACGCTTGTCAGGTTAGTGCCCTGGGAACAGAGCTGCCCTGGATGCCTGTGCCAGAGGCTGGCCGTGGCTCTACTCTCTCCAGACCACTTGGCACACACCAGCTGGGAAGTTTCTGCCAAGCCTCTGGCCAATCTGGCAGTTTGTGTGAAGTCTGGGAGATTGCTTCTCAGACCTCTGGTTCCAGTCGCAGCCTTCCCCCACGAAGGACTGTGGCTGGTGCATGGTGGGTCCATGGGCTCTCCACCTGCCCCTCCCAAGGTCAGAGGCCAAGTCCTACTCCAAGCAGATGGACACTGCATGCAGCCCCTTCACCGAGTCCCATCTGGGCTCCAGGACCCTTACATACTGTCATCCTCTTGGTCAATGCAGGCGCTCAGAATGAGGTAGGCTCAGAAAGATTCCCCTGGAGAAGGAAATGACAACCCACTCCAGTATTTTTGCCTGGAGAATCCCACGGACAGAGGAGCCTGGTGGGCTACAGTCTCTAGGGTTGCAAAAGAGTCAGACATGACTGAGCGACTAACACACACAGGCAAATACATAAACACACCTGGGTGCTATGGTCCCAAACACAGCTTGGATAGAGGAATGTGCCAGTTCTTTGTGAGAGTAGATGGTAAGCAGAAGTGAGGCAGAGTCGGTGTTGGGATGCTTAATTGGACACGTGTAAACTGAGGTATAAAGTGACTATGTGACCCCGAGGTGGTCAGAAGTAAAACCAAGATTAGAACTCAGGTCTCTTAATCTTCAGTCTCGACTTTTTCTGCTAAGCTGGAATTTCTGCCTTCCTGGGTTAAATGAATTTTTTTTAACTTACATATTATGCTGAAATGGAATTGAACTTTCTTTGCATCAAGGATTCTGGTACTCGTGAAAACTGTCTGCTGAGTTTGATGTGCAGATACAAATTTTTCTTGTGAGAGGATCTATAGCTTTCATGAGGTTCTCAAAGGGGTTAGTCTGACCAACAAAGCTAAGACCCCTGATGGATACTGTTGTGATGGAATTGAGGTCAGATTTGGGTAACCTTTTCATAGATTGTAAATGAAGGTGGACTGGCGCTTCCTGGCTGTCAAGGCTCTAGACCTGGAGAAGACTGATGTGCGGGAGAAATAACTATCTCATTCCTCAGAGTCAGGCAGGGTTACTTAACTTGGCAATTGATGGAAGCAGTTAGAGCAGCTAGTTTCCAAACTAGGTGGAGAGACAGATTGGGACCTGGGTCCTGGGACCCTTTGCTGCAGTGCTTTCTCCTGGACAAACATTTCCTTGAGCAACAAAATATAAAGAAACTATAAAGGACTAAAAATAACTGTGTGCATACACAGTCGGGGCAATTTATGGATAACAAGATACAAAAAGACCAAAACCCAACTGCTGCTTCAAAAGAGCAGGGAGCAAAAACAGGGTGTGCATGTGCCCCTGCACTCAACACCACCTAAGGGGAGGGAAAACCACCTAAGCCACCCCTCCAACCTGACCCCTGGACACACCCCTACCCTCACCCCCTAAAAGGAATCAGCTCACCCCACCTCAGGGAGTGCGTAATGGAACCTGTTACTTGTTCTCACTCTCCCCTGCTACAGCAGGAATCCCAATAATGGAACCCCTTGCCTGAATTCCTTGTCTGATCTCTGGTCAATTTCTATTGATTTGGGAAGACCAAGAACCCTGGTCAGTAATAGCGTGCTGTGTGTGTTTAGTCGCTCAGTTGTGTCCAGCTCTTTGTGACCCCATGGACTGTTAGCCCGCCAGGCTCGTCTGTCCATGAGGATTCTCCAGGCAACAGTACTGGAGTGGGTTGCCATTTCCTTCTCCAGGGGATCTTCCTGACCCAGGGATCAAACCCAGATCTCCTGCATTGCAGGCAGATTCTTTACCATCTGAGCTACCAGGGAAGCTCAAGAATACTGGAGTGGGTAGCTTATCCCTTTTCCAGAGGATCCTTCTGACCCAGGAATTGAACCTGGGTCTCCTGCATTGCAGGCAGATTCTTTATCAGCTGAGCTACCAGGGAAGCCCCAGTAATAGCATATCCATGCTTAAAGTCCCATAAGCACAAACTCACAGAAGCTTAGAGCCCTGGATCAAGGAACATCCTTGAAGATCATCTAACTTGGAGTTCCATGAACCTAGCTACACACTCGAATTACTTGGGGAACTCTGACTGCATGCCATGTCTGAAATTAACCCTGGAGATTTCTATTGTGAGTGAGACAGATCATGTAAGTTCCAGGTATCACGAATTTTAAAAGCTGATTCTCAGGGGCAATCAAGGTTGAGAACCACTGTCACAATCTAATCCAACACTTTTCGATGCAAAGAAAACCAAGCCAAAGAGAAGCATCCCAAGGTCATAGAGCTTCCACAGAGCCAGGATTTGAACCCAGAAACAGACTTTGTCTCTTTCTTTGTTTAGAGGGTATACATATACTTACCTGAAAATGCCTTGCTAGTATAAAACATAAGTGATGTGGAACTATTAATAATAGTTTTTACACTTATGCCATTCTGGAAAGGGAAGTTTGTGAGTAGCTGACTGTGGCTCAGATCATGAACTCCTTATTGACAAATTCAGACTTAAATTGAAGAAAGTGGGAAAAAAACCACTAGACCATTCAGGAATGACCTAAATCAAATCCCTTATGATTATACAGGGGAAGTGAGAAATAGATTTAAGGGACTAGATCTGATAGATAGAGTGCCTGATGAACTATGGACTGAAGTTCGTGACATTGTACAGAAGACAGGAATCAAGACCATCCCTAAGAAAAAGAAATGCAAAAAAGCAAAATGGCTATCTGGGGAGGCCTTAAAAATAGCTGTGAAAGAAGAGACGTGAAAAGCAAAGGAGAAAAGGAAAGATATACCCATTTGCATACAGAGTTCCAAAGAATAGCAAGGAGAGATAAGAAAGCCTTCCTCAGCAATCAGTGCAAAGAAATAGAGGAAAACAATAGAATGGGAAAGACTAGAGATCTCTTCAAGAAAATTAAAGATACCAAGGGAACATTTCATGCAAAGATGGGCTCAATAAAGGACAGAAATGGTATGGACCTAACAGAAGCAGAAGATATTAAGAAGAGGTGGCAAGAATACACAGAAGAACTGTACAAAAAAGAGCTTCACGACCCAGATAATCACGATGGTGTGACCATTCACCTAGAGCCAGACATCTTGGAATGTGAAGTCAAGTGGGTCTTAGAAAGCATCACTACAAACAAAGCTAGTGGAGGTGATGGAATTCCAGTTGAGCTATTCCAAATCCTGAAAGATGACGCTGTGAAAGTGCTGCACTCAATATGCCAGCAAATTTGGAAAACTCAGCAGTGGCCACAGGACTGGAAAAGGTCAGTTTTCATTCCAATCCCAAAGAAAGGCAATGCCAAAGAATATTCAAACTACTACACAATTGCACTCATCTCACACGCTAGTAAAGTGATGTTCAAAATTCTCTAAGCCAGGCTTCAGCAATATGTGAACAGTGAACTTCCAGATGTTCAAGCTGGTTTTAGAAAAGGCAGAGGAACCAGATCAAGTTGCCAACATCTACTGGATCATGGAAAAAGCAAGAGAGTTCCAGAAAAACATCTATTTCTACTTTATTGACTACGCCAAAGCCTTTGACTCTGTGGATCACAATAAACTGTGGAAAATTCTTCTTCAAGAGATGGGAATACCAGACCACCTGACCTGCCTCTTGAGAAACCTATATGCAAGTCAGAAAGCAACAGTTAGAACTGGACATGGAACAACAGACTGGTTCCAAATAGGAAAAGGAGTATGTCAAGACTGTATATTGTCACCCTGCTTATTTAACTTACACACAGAATACATCTTGTGAAATGCCAGGCTGGATGAAGCACAAGCTGGAATCAAGATTGCTGGGAGAAATATCAATAACCTCACATATGCAGATGACACCACCCTTATGGCAGAAAGCGAAGGAAAACTAAAGAGCCTCTTGATGAAAGTGAAAGAGGAGAGTGAAAAAGTGGCTTAAAACTCAATATTCAGAAAACTTAAGATCATGGCATCTGGTCCCATCACTTCATGGCAAATAGATGGGGAAACAGTGGAAACAGTGGCTGACTTTATTTTGGGGGACTCCAAAATCACTGCAGATGGTGACTGCAGACATGAAATTAAAAGACACTTCTGCTGCTGTTAAGTTGCTTCAGTTGTGTCTGACTCTGTGCGACCTCATAGATGGCAGCCCACTAGGCTCCTCAGTCCCTGGGATTCTCCAGGCAAGAATACTGGAGTGGGTTGCCATTTCCTTCTTCAATGCACAAAAGTGAAAAGTGAAAATGAAGTTGCTCAATCGTGCCTGACTCTTAGCGACCCCATGGACTGCAGCCTACCAGGCTCCTCCATCAGTGGGATTTTCCAGGCAAGAGTACTGGAGTGGGATGCCATTGCCTTCTCCGAAAGACGCTTACTGCTTGGAATAAAAGTTATGACCAATCTCAGTTCAGTTCAGTTGCTCAGTTGTGTCCGACTCTTTGTGACCCCATGAATCGCAGCACGCCAGGCCTCCCTGTCCATCACCAACTCCCGGATACAACCATTGAGTCAGTGATGCCATCCAGCCATCTCATATTCTGTCGTCCCCTTCTCCTCCTGCCCCCAATCCGTCCCAGCATCAGAGTCTTTTCCAATGAGTCAGCTCTTCGCACGAGGTGCCCAAAGTACTGGAGTTTCAGCTTTAGCATCATTCCTTCCAAAGAACACCCAGGGCTGATCTCATTTAGAAAGGACTGGTTGGATCTCCTTGCAGTCCAAGGGACTCTCAAGAGGCTTCTCCAACACCAGTTCAAAAGCATCAATTCTTTGGCACTCAGCTTTCTTCACAGTCCAACTCTCACATCCATACATGACCACAGGAAAAACTATAGTCTTGACTAGAGGACCTTTGTTGGCAAAGTAATGTCTCTGCTTTTGAATATGCTATCTAGGTTGGTCATAACTTTCCTTCCAAGGAGTAAGTGTCTTTTAATTTCATGGCTGCAGTCACCATCTGCAGTGATTTTAGAACCCAGAAAAATAAAGTCAGCCACTGTTTCCACTGTTTCCCCATATATTTCCCATGAAGTGATGGGACCAGATGCCATGATCTTAGTTTTCTGAATGTTGAGCTTTAAGCCAACTTTTTCACTCTCCTCTTTCACTTTCATCAGGAGGCTTTTTAGTTCCTCTTCACTTTCTGCCATAAGGGTGGTGTCATCTACATATCTGAGGTTACTGATACAACCCCACATCCAAGGAGCAGTGGCTGCGCAGGCGCAGGAGAGCTGAGAGGAGCTACTCCATGTTCAAGGTCAGGAGGGGCGGCAGTGAGGAGATACCCCTTGTCCAAGGTAAGGAGAAGCGGCTGCGCTTTGCTGGAGCAGCCGTGAAGAGATACCCCACGTCCACGGTAAGAGAAACCCAAGTAAGACGGCAGGTATTGAGAGAGGGCATCAGAGGGCAGATACACTGAAACCATAATCACAGAAAACTAGTCAATCTAATCACACAGACCACAGCCTTGTCTAACTCAATGAAACTAAGCCATGCCATGTGGGGCCACCCAAGACAGGCGGGTCATGATGGACAGGTCTGACAGAATGTGGTCCACTGGAGAAGGGAATGGCAAACCACTTCAATATTCTTGCCTTGAGAACCCCATAAACAGTATGAAAAGGCAAAATGATAGGATACTGAAAGAGGAACTCCCCAGGTCGGTAGATGCCCAATATGCTACTGGAGGTCAGTGGAGAAATGACCAACCTAGACAGCATATTAAAAAGTGGAGACTTTGCCGACAAAGATCCGTCTAGTCAAAGCTATGGTTTTTCCAGGAATTACATATGGATATGAGAGTTGAACTAGAGAGAAAGCTGAGCACCGAAGAATTGATGCTTTTGAACTATGGTGTTGGAGAAGACTCTTGAAAGTCCATTGGACTGCAGGGAGATCCAACTAATCCATCCTAAAGGAGATCAGTCCTGAGTGTTCATTGGAAGGACTGATGTTGAAGCTGAAACTCCAGTACTTTGGCCACCTGATGCGAAGAGCTGACTCATTTGAAAAGACCTTGATCTGGGAAAGATTGAATGTCAGAGGAGAAGGAGATAACAGAGGATGAGATGGTTGGATGGCATCAGCAGCTTGATGGACATGAGTTTGAACAAACTCCAGGAGATGGTGATGGACAGGCAGGTCTGTCTGGTGTGCTGTGGTCCATGGGGTCGCAAAGAGTCAACTGAGCGACTGAACTGAACTAAACTGTAATGACTCTGAAGGCCCTCCCCGCCACAGCTCCAGGGCTTCCTGTGGCGTCAGCTGAGTCTCTGTCAGTCCTGCATCCAGGCTCAGCATCTCCCTTTGCCGAATTCTGCTTCCCTCCATCTTGTACAGGATTGTTCCCTGGTGTTCTTCTCCAGTGAACACACCTCCATCTCAGAATCTGTTTCCAGGAAACCCAGACTATGACGTAGCGAAAGTCTATCTTTTATTTGTATAATTCACTTACATAATTATATCTCAACCTATTTATATATGTCTGCTTTAATCTAACATTTAGGACATAACCTCACTTAAGTTATTTGATTGTGTCCCAGCTGGAGGTAAGGGCTCTCCATTTTCAAACCAAGGCCTTTGGATTCCAAGTCAAAAACTAATTTTTGACTTCATGAATTGGCATCACAGAAAATAATTATCGTACATTAATGTATATATGTGGAATCTAGAAAAATGCTATGGGTGATTTTATTTGCAAAGCAGAAATAGAGACACAATAGTAGGGAACAAATGTATGGACACCAAGGGGGGACAGGGGGTCGTGGGATGAATTGGGAGATTGAAGTTGACATATATATACATACTGCTGCTGCTGCTGCTGCTAAGTCACTTCAGTCATGTATGACTCTGTGCGACCCAATAGACAGCAGCCCACCAGGCTTCCCCGTCCCTGGGATTCTCCAGGCAAGAACACTGGAGTGGGTTGCCATTTCCTTCTCCAATGCGTGAAAGTGAAAAGTGAAAGTGAAGTCGCTCAGTCGTGTCCTACTCTTAGCGACCCCATGGACTGCAGCCTACCAGGCTCCTCTATCCATGGATTTTCCAGGCAAGAGTACTGGAGTGGGGTGCCATCGCCTTCTCTGATATATACATACTACTACATATAAAATAAATAACTAGTGAAAACCTACTGTATAGCACAGAGAACTCTACTCAGTGCTCTTTGTGGTGGCCTAAATGGGAAGGAAATCCAAAAAAGGGGGAAATATGTATATGTACAGCTGATTTACTTACTATAAGCAGAAACTGACACAACTCTGTAAAGCAACCATACTGCAATAAAAATGAAAAAAAAAAAAGAAAGAAAGAAATAGAATGAGATGTAGAAAAGAGAAAGCTCATGATTGCATTAATGTTCAACCACACAATGAGTAACACAGCCCAACCTTCCAGGAGGTCACCTTTCCTCTCTGCCTTGTTTAGAAACTCAGGACCCCAGTTACAAGGCTTTAGGGTGAAATGTCTGTTCCCGTGCAGCCTTGGATCATAAAGATGCTCCTAGAAAGGACCTTTCTATCTCTGTGACAAGGTTTTGAATATTTTTCTATCTGGGTGACATCAACTAAGGTTCTGATCTCCATTATCCTTGCTTAGAGAGCAGCTCCTTTCATAGACTTGGTTGCTAAAGAAAAAACCGAGATACATTTTTACAATGTCAGGGCGGAGGAGTGGGGGAGAGCCTCCCTCAATTCGTGTATTCTCTGAGACTGTTCACATTCCACAGTTTATGTGCTGAGACCAGGACGTGTTTTGTGAAGAAAGTTATACTTGACTAAATTGTCCTCCTGATGTAAACCTGTAATTTAAAAATTATATATATTTAGAGAACAAGTCAAAACAGGAAACACATTCCCAAAGAGGATAAAGATATTTATGTGTTAAAATACCTACTACTACCATAGTAGACCTAGGTCCCTGTATTTAAATAGAGAATTCTGAAAAGTACAGAAAGAGCAAAGAAGTTAACCTATCGTCATGCTTGTGGATGGGGCCAGGGTCTTCTGACGGGAACATATTTCTTCCTCGCTCTCCTTCTTGATAGAGACCCTGGTGCCCATTGCCTCCCACCTAGGGGCTGTGGCAGGAACAGCGGTTGAGTTGAAGCAAAGCATGACAGAAAAGAAAATATGATTTTGTGGGAAACAAAAGAGGTTAAGGGATAGGAAATATTAACCTAAAAGTCAAAGATAGCCAGAGCAGAAGAAAGGACTCAAAAGTTAGGCAAAGGTAAATAAGACGATGCCCCCAGAAGCCCTTCAGCCAATGATTCTAAGCTGGTCCTTCCTAATTGGATCCAGCTGTAAATTAGGCCTCTCTGAAAGGGGCACCAGTGTATGAATCATTTGATGCCTGTATGCCATGTTGGGCTTCCCTGCTGGCTCAGTGGTAAAGAATCCACCTGTCAATGCAGGAGACATGGGTTCGATCCCTGAATTGGGAAGATGCCCTGGAAAAGGAAATGGCAACCCACTCCAGTATTCTTGCTTGGGAAATTCCATGGACAGGGGAGCCTGGTGGACTACAGTCCATGGGGTCACAAAGAGTCAGACAACGAGTTAGGGCCTAACCAGCAACAGCAGTGCCATGTTAATCAAAGTTGTTCTGTTGCAAGGGAGGGCAGGAAGTGACTTCTGCTCTTGGAGAACAGTAATCTGGTTGCAGAGACCAGAAGGATACATATAAAAGTCAAGTAAGAAGTTTAGACTTAAATAACAGTGAATTAAAATAAGAAATGTCATTGCCTAGTGGCAGGTTGAGCCCACAGAGATCTTTGTTTCCATCTTTTTTGCACAGGAACCACAGCCTGTGGGCCTTGAAGAAAGATTTAAAAAGGATTGGCACTTTGCATTTATCTTAAAAGAGTGTTGAGAACTTTATGTAAGACTCCCCTAAAAGTGGTTCAAGGCAGGCAGAATATCTCTTTCTCATATAGATCTTCTCCTAGAGTTTCAGCTGATGGAAGTGTGGCTAGGGGTATGGAGGTTGTGTGCATTCCTGTTCCATGCAGATCTGGCTGTCTGTCCCTGGGTGATGTTTACCCATCCACAAAGCAGATGACTCCACTATCAAAGAGTGCTCTGTGCTACCTAAATTGTTAACTCCTTAACTTTGATCTTTCAAAGCACTCCCTACAGTGCCTTATAAACAGCAGATACGTGGTAAATGTTCCAAATGAGTGAACGAATTTTTAAATGTGGTCTTGAATGCATGAATAAAAGCTGTCCTACTTCGCGGGAAGGGTGAGATGTTGAGAGACTTCGCATGATCTAGACACATGCTTTTCTGGGATCCCACAGATCGACTATGACTAAGTCCACGGAAGGCAGCCTCCAAGATGACCCTAACAATCCCTGTGTCTTTGATAGTGGTCTTCCCAGGTGGCTCCATGATCATGAATCTACCTGCAATACAGGAGACATAGGTTCGATCCATGGGTCAGGAAGATCCCCTGGAGGAGGAAATGGCAACCCACTCCAGTATTCTTGGCTGGAAAATCCCACGGACAGAGGAACTGGCAGGTTACAGTCCATGGGGTTGCAAAGAGTCATAAGTGAATGAGTGACTGAGCTCGTTCTCAGCATGTCTCCTATGGCCATGCCCTGTGTAACCCCTTCCCCTGGAGTGCAGCTGGACCCAGAACTTTGCTCCTAATGAATAGAACATGGCAAAGGTGATAGGGTATCCCTTCTGAGACTGGGTTGTAAAGGGATGGTGGCTTCTGTCTGGCAAACCTTCTCGGATGCTCTCACCTGCTCACTCTGATGGAAGCCAGCTGCCACCCCGTGAGCTGCCCTGTGCAGAGCTCACATGGCAGGGAACTGGGGGTGACCTCCTCCCAGCACCAAGGCAACAGCCAGCAAAGAACCAAGGCCCTCAGTCCATAGCCTAGGAGGAAACTGGATCATGCTGACAACCACGGGAGGGGGCTTAGAAGAGGACTGTCTCTCAACTGAGCCTTCAGATAAGATGGCAGCCCCAGTCAAACCTCTACTGCAGCCTTTGAGAGACTATGAGGCACCCAAACAAGCCGTCTCTGGATTTCATAGACATGCGGCCACAGAAATGCTTGTTTTAAGCCTGTTATGTTTTGGGGGCGATTCATTATCCCATAATAGATAGTTATTACAAAGTCCATTATAAAAGTAAAAGTTATTAAGTCATTTTATAGTTGTTGAAACCAAGATATCAAAAGACTACATGTGTTTTCCATGGCCACCCAAGGAAGCAGTCGCAAAATAAGAAGTGAAGTTAGTGCCAAGGCTTATCTTCTCCTGAACAAAAAACACTGACAGGATTTTATGCGAAAAGATGCTAGTGGAATCCATGAGGTTCATAGTCACAAATCACCTTTCCTCCTGTATTTCCGTTTTTAATCTCTTTATGGAGTAACCATTTAACTGTTCAGTGCTGGGCCTTCTCTCAGGGAACATGACTCCTTTAACAAGATAGCTTGATCTTTAAAAAAAAAAAAAGAGAGAGATTCTAGGCATTCATTGTTCATTCTAACAAACCGAGATGTGAGAGTAACTTTCAAATAAGCATATAATTAGCAAGCAATCTTCTCTCCACCTATTATGAAATTTATGACTTTAGGAATGTTGTTTGTTATGAATTTTCTCTTCCCCCATCACAAATTCCTCATTCTTTAGAATTTTGTCCCCAAACTGACAAAGCCTAGAGAAAGTGAAAGTGAAAATCACTCAGTCATGTCCAACTTTTTGCGACCCCATGGACTAAACAGTCAAATTCTCCTGGCCAGAATACTGGAATAGGTTGCCGGGGGTCAAACCTAGGTCTCCCGCATTACAGGTGGATTCTTTACCAGCTGAGCCACAAGGGAAGCCCGAGAATACTGGAGTGGGTAGCCTATCCCTTCTCCAGCAGATCTTCCTGACCCAGGAATTGAACCCTGGTCTCCTGCATTGCAGGCATATTCTTAACCAACTGAGTTATCAGAGAAGCCCTAAAGAAGTACCTCTTAATTATAATTTCTTCTTTTTTAATCAAGTGGAAGGAGAAACTATTATCCATGCAAGAGAAGTATTTTCCCTTCTAGTGAGGTGTTTAACCTGGATCCCCAGCCTTCTTCCCACAGGGAAATAATACATTTATGAGTTACCCCTCCTGTGATTACACCACTGGATATAATAAAGCTTCACATCAACCAGGCCAATCTTAAGAATGTATTGAAGAAATCTAACATACACTTAAAAAAAAAAAAGGTATCTCACATTGTAAAATTCTAAGCCTCTAGTCTATATGGATTAAGAATTCCTTTATGACAATTCCTTAAACTTACTAAAAAGAGAAGCAGTAGTTTCTTTTGTAGTGGAGTCCCCATATTTGGTGACCATCATTGGCAAGCTGACATCCAATCATTGACTTGGACCAGTTCTAAAACATATGGGTTCTACAACAAAATGATTATACAAAAGTTTTCATTACTGAGTGGTCAGTAAGACAGGAGCTGGTGAGTCTAGCACTAGAAGAAAAAGAACTCTGGGGAGAAAATGCCAACTCTAGGACAATACTGTTTCTAATCTATTGCTCAAGGCCAGTGTGTTGTTTGAAACACCTCAATAGGCTCATTGTTCTGGACTAGAACAATATCAACAATGAAAACCACCATATCAGCAATGACACGGGTACCATATTAGTAATTTCATTTATGCATTGCAATAATCCTGTTATGTAAGAATTGTTTCTCCATTGTGCAGGTGGGAATCAAAGATGAGAAACTGAGGAACTTGCCTATGACCATTTACCTAGTGAACAGGTGAGGCAGAATTCAAAGCTGGAACACTTTGATCCCAAAGTCTGGGTATTCCTGACAGTGCTACCTTGATTCTAAAGCCCTGAATTCAGGGAGAATGAGCTTCAGGCCTTTAAAACCCAGAGCTTTGACTCACATTGGTAAATACAACTGCCCTTGATAGGGTATACACCCAGTCGCAGTGTTATCCATGTGTAGATAGGAATGCCTTTCTGGGAAGAATCACTAAAAAAGTAAGAGGCAGAGGTGAAGCCTCCAGACAATGAAGGCTCCCAGGAAGATCAAAGAGTTATTCTTGGGTATGCTGTCTCATGAGTATGTTCAAGAGAGGAGCCCAGCGCAATTTTCAATATTCCCCTAGAGAACTCACACGAAAGTTTAGAATAACATAAAGGTCTTAAATTCATCCGTGTCTGTTCATTATTATAAAGAATGCTGGACATTTTATATTTTCCATCCTAATTGAAGAATAATGTGGATATCGCCCCCCTCCCCCATTAAGGGCACTTAGTGTGATGTACCATAAATAGTATCATAAAATCTGGTATTTTATGTATCATTTTCCCAGTAAATAAAATAATCTGACTTCCAACCCCAATAAATTATTAAAATATTCTTTTAGAGCAAATGCTAATGTTCCTTTGATATTCAGAGTCAAAGGAAAAAAAAGGCAACTTGAACTAGTTTCCATTCTCTGCAGTGATTCTTTCTCCACTTGGTCATGTCTGTCTCCCCCCAAGTGCTATATTCCCACTGGGCAGAAAGTCAATCCACCTTCAGGTATTTACTTAATGTCCATTAAAAATCACATTATGCACATTATACCCTGTTAGCCTGTCCCATTTATTGTGAATTTCTCATATTTCCTGTCATTCTTCTGGTGATTTTTTCCTTTATAGCTTCTATTTTCCCCCCATTAATCCTTCAAAACCCCTGGGAGGTAAGATTGTGCATATAATTTCCTCTGTATTCTAAAATACTGTTTAGAGTTTTGCTTTGAAATTGCTTTTAAGGCTGGATGTTTGACTTTCTTAAGTGAACCTGTAATAAACAGTGTTGAATTCTCTCCAAATTACCTCGAAGAATTACCTGCTTATCTGGAAGAACCATCAGTGTAATTTTAAGGGATTTTGTTTTTATTCAGTGGCTCTGGGTCTTTGAACTTCTCTGCCTCAATTTTTTCAGTCTTTCCACAGGAAGAGTTCTGCTGAGAACCAGCACTTTGACTCAAATGCAGAAGAGAGTGTTTTTGTTTCTACTTTGGTACTTGTGATTCTAGCTCTAAAGGAAGCGAGATTTCCAAGATTAGGATAGTTTAGTCTGGAAAGAAGACTAGTTAAAGGGGGCATGATGAAAACCTTAGGGATTTGAGAATGCTTGTGAAAACTAAATGATTCATTTTTTAAAACCTTTCACAAAACTCAACGAGGAAATACTCCATGAACTAGAGGAAATGATAGGCTTAAGCCCAGTGATAAATTCCTTGCACAACTTCTAGGTATAGGTACCGTTATTAGCCCTGTTTTCCAGGGAAGGAAACTGAGATGCAGAAAAACTCTATGACCTGATGAGAGAGAGTCGCAGAGTAAGCAGTGGAGTAGAGATCGTGTATATATCTGGATTCCAGAGCCCAGGCTTTCCATTATTGTGCTCTATTTCTGTGATGTGATGGTTGCTCTTAAAAACCAGCTTGCAGCTACCATGATTGAGGCTTCCCTCACAGCTCAGTTGGTAAAGAATTTGCCTACAGTGCAGGAGTCTGCCTGCAAAGCAGGAGACCTGGGTTCGATTCCTGGGTTGGGAAGATCCCCTGGAGAAGGAAATGGCAACCCACTCCAGTATTCTTGCCTGGGAAGTCCCATGGACACAGGAGCCTGGGAGGCTACACTCCATGGGGTCGCAAAGAGTGACTAAACCACCACCATGAGAGAACAATTGCACCAAAAGAATGTAGGAATCCTTCCTGCTGATCCACCCATTCACATGGTTAAGCAGAGTCAAGGCGCTGCCCAGGCTAGAGCTGGCAGAGCACTTGGTCAATCAGTACCATTTCCCTAGAGGTAGATTAGTGCAGAGAAGTATAGAAGGATCAGCAAATGAGTTCAAATCCTACCTCTTCTAGCTGGAGGACCCTGGGAATATTATAGAGCCTCTGTAAGCCTCAGTTTCCTTATATGTTAAGTAAAGATAATAATAGTAACTATCTCAAAGGATTCAATGGGAGATTAACCACAGGATGACCACGGTGTTCCCAGATACCCATTATTTTCATTGTTTTCTTGGAGAGAGGATAAGAAAGCAGGATGACGCTGGAAGAAGGGAGATGTGTACTCACTCTTGTGAATAAGGAGTCTGTAGGGAGAGGGCAAGGATTTTCACAGGTCCTTGTACATAATGGGCTTTCAAACTGTAGTGACCAAAGTGCTCATGCCACCTTTACAAGTTTAGCTTTAGATTTCTGGAAGGTGGTTTGGATAAAAAATACACCAATAAAAAGATACACTAGATTAAAATTTATACCAGATCTTCAAGTAATAAATGCAAAATTAAGGTCAGGGAGTCAGAATGGGATCATTAGCATATGGTTCAGGTTTCCATGGGGGCAGATGTAGCAAAGAGGATGTGAGGTCAAGAACACAGATGGGAATAATATCTCAGATTTGTTCAGGGAAAGCGTATTGAGATTTCTTATGTCAAGTCTCAGAGCACCAGTGGTCAGAGCCAGAGGAAACAGAAACATTAGAGTGTGGACCAGACTCAGCGTCTCTTAGGCATCCTTTGCATTCCTAGCCTAGACCTGTATTTCTTCTTCTGCACATGAGGATCAGACAGTACTGACTTTGTAAGGATCAGTGAATGTTATACAGTGTCTTGTTCATAGAAGGCTCTCAAAAATATAAGACATGTTACGAAGACAGGGGAGCTGATGATGGTGAAACATCAGAGCTACTTTGGTCATCACTATCTGCTACCACCTGGCACAGTACAGGCACGCAATAAATATTTTTTGAATAAATGACTGATTTTTAAAGAAGTTGAAGAATCTGGTTAAAATGGATATCAGAGAAGTCATTCAGGGGAAGAGGATCATAAGAAGGACCTTATGAAGGGTGATTTATGGGAGAGGAAAGGGCCAACCAGCCCCAGACCCTTCTCCTCCTTCACCTTTACACACCAGGGGCAATCACTGAGACTTGGCTTTTTGGAAAATACCAGAATTCCTTCTTTCCAATGGACTCTCTCTCAAGACACTCCTAGACACTAGATCCAAGGACCACAAAGAGACCGTTCAAGTCAAGAGGAATGGACACCCGCCTTTCTGCTTCTCCCCAGAGACTGGCAGTGGGTCACTTGCTGGCCTTTTGGAATTTGATTGCTGCTCAAATACTGAACAAAGTGGCATTTGCCACAGAGAACAAGGGCTTTCCTGGTGGCTCAGACGGTAAAGAATCTGCCTACAATGCAGGAAGTGTGATCTTCCCCAAGTCGGGAAGATCCCCTGGAGAAGGAAATGGCAACCCGCTCCAGTAATCTTGCCTGGAAAATCCCATGGACAGAGGTGCCTGGTGGGCTACTGTTCGTGGTATTGCAAAGAGTCAGACATGACTGAAGCGACTGACACAAATAGGAGGAACAAAGTCTAGGTGGACCTCAGAGAGTGGGTCCAGTATCGAACAGCAGGAGCCAAGATTGTCACGAACTGTTACCAATGTGTGTATTTTCCTAGTGAGGATAAGTTTTCCAGTGAGGAGTTTCTTCTTTAAGAAACAGTTTTGACCTATCTTTTAAAATCATGTCAAAGTTTAAAAAGCAAATTATGTTTTCTTTTTTGTTGTTGTTAAGAAACAAATCAGGAGATTTTTAAAACAAACTTTTTATTTGGAGATAACTGTAGATTCACACACAGTTGTAAGAAATAATATGAAGAGACCCAGGGCACCATTTCTCTACTTCCTCTCTATAGTAACATCTTGTAAAACTGTAGTGGTACTCTCCCAACAGGAATATTGACATTGATACAGTCAAATTTGGAGCATCCTTGGAGCATTCCCATCCTTGTGGCTCCGTCACATTGACCTTTATAGCCACATACCCTCCTCTCCCACCCACCCCTCTATATCCCTGGCAAACACCAATCTCTTCTCCATTTCTAGAATTTTGTGATTCCAAGGATGTTCTATAAATGGAATCACACTGAATATATTTTTGCAGTGCTTTTTTCCCACTCAATCTCATTTTCTGCAATTCTTCCAGCTGTTATTTGTTATCAATAGCCCATATCTTTGTATAGCTGTGCTGTGCTGTGCTTAGTTGCTCAGTCATGACCAACTCTTTGAGACCCCATGGACCCCTGTCAGGCTCCTCTGTCCATGGGGATTCTCCAGGCAAGAATACTGGAGTGGCTTACATCACTACCCATCCTTCTATCAAGCATCCAGGGGAATCTTCCCAACCCAGAAATCGAACCCAGGTCTCCCACATTACAGGTATATTCTTTACTGTCTGGGCCACCAGGGAAGCCCATGAATACTGGGGAGGGTAGCCTATTCATTCTCCAGGGGATCTTCCTGACCCAGGAATTAAACTGGGGTCTCCTGCATTGCAGGCAGATTCTTAACCAGCTGAGCTACCAGGGATACTGACTAGTAATCTTTGGTTTGTTGAATCATTTACCTGTTGAAAGACAATTGGGTTCTTTCTAGTTTTTGGCCATTATGAATAAAGTCGACATGAGCACTCATGTAGAGGTTTTTATGTGCACAGAACTCTCCACCTCTGTGGATACTACATGAGCTGAAAAATAAGCTTCCTCTCAAAGCCATTGAATATTTGAGTCTATTTATAACAGCACATCTGTGTACTCTGTTAGCGTGTGTGTGTGCCAAGTCGCTTCAGTCATGTCTGACTATAATCCTATGGAACATAGGACCCACCAGCCTCCTCTGTCCAAGGGATTCTCCAGGCAGGAATAGTGGGGTGGGTTGCCATGCCCTCCTCCAAGGGATCTTCTTGACCAAGGTATCAAATCAGCGTCTCTTACATCTCCTGCCTTGGGAGGCAGGTTCTTTAACACTAGCGCCACCTGGGAAGCCCATACTCTGCCTCAGTTCAGTTCAGTTCAGTCGCTCAGTTGTGTCCGACTCTTTGTGACCCCATGAATTGCAGCACGCCAGGCCTCCCTGTCCATCACCAACTCCCGGAGTTCACTCAGACTCACGCCCATTGAGTCGGTGATGCCATCCAGCCATCTCATCCTCTGTCATCCCCTTTTTCTCCTGCCCCCAAGCCCTCCCAGCATCAGAGTCTTTTCCAATGAGTCAACTCTTTGCATGAGGTGGCCAAAGTACTGGAGTTTCAGCTTTAGCATCATTCCTTCCAAAGAACACCCAGGACTGATTTCCTTTAGAATGGACTGGTTGGATCTTCTTGCAGTCCAAGGGACTCTCAAGAGTCTTCTCCAACACCACAGTTCAAAAGCATCAATTCTTCAGTGCTCAATTTTCTTCACAGTCCAACTCTCACATCCACACATGACAACTGGAAAAACCATAGCCTTGGCTAGACAGACCTTTTCTGGCAAAGTAATGTCTCTGCTTTCGAATATGCTATCTAGGTTGGTTATAACTTTTCTTCCAAGGAGTAAGCGTCTTTTCATTTCATGGCTGCAATCACCATCTGCAGTGATTTTGGAGCCCCCCAAAATTTCCCCATCTATTTCCCATGAAGTGATGGGACCAGATGCCATGATCTTCGTTTTCTGAATGTTGAGCTTTAAGCCAACTTTTTCACTCTCCTCTTTCACTTTCATCAAGAGGCTTTTTAGTTCCTCTTCACTTTCTGCCATAAGGGTGGTGTCATCTGCATATCTGAGGTTATTGATATTTCTCCCGGCAATCTTGATTCCAGCTTGTGCTTCTTCCAGCCCAGCGTTTCTCATGATGTACTCTGCATATAAGTTAAATAAGCAGGGTGACAATATACAGCCCTGACGTATTCCTTTTCCTATTTGGAACCAGTCTGCCTACTTATCCTAAATACCACAAATGTCTTTCATATACTGGTCACTGCCATGGTGATGATCACAGCTATAAGTTCTTGAATGCTCACTGTGATGCAGGTACTGTATGTAACTACACTGTAACAGTAAAAACGGTAATTGACATTTACTGAGGACTGACAACGTACCAGGCACTCTTCTAAGTGCTACATACATCGATTCATATAATAATCTACAAACCACCCTCCCTCATTTAACAGATGACAACACTGAAACACAGAGATTTAACAATCTGCCTGAGGACACATCCAGGAAAAGCTAAAATTGGAATTAAAAGTGAGGTAAGACTGGTACCAGAGCCACCATTTTAGTGAAAGTGAAAGTCACTCAGTCGTGTCCAACTCTTTGCAACCCCATCCAGGCCAGAATACTGGAGTGGGTTACCTTTCCCTTCTCCAGGGAATCTTCCCAACTGAGGGATCGAACCCAGGTCTCTTATATTTCTGGAAGATTTTTCACCATGTGAGCCACCAGGGAAGCCGAAGAATACTGGAGTGGGTAGTCTATCCCTCTCCAGTGGAACTTCCCGATCCAGGAATCAAACTGGAGTCTCCTGCATTGCAGGTGGATTCTTTACCAGCTGAGCTACCAGGGAAGCCATTTTAATTGCTATGCTATAATGCTTCTCTGTTCTGTGGCATTAGATAGACAAAACTCTATCAGATAGGTTTTGGGATTTTCAAGGAAACCCTCAATAGCCTGCATCCCTCTATTCTACCAGAATTTATATATTTGTGTAAAATAAAATAAGAGATTAAGTAAACAGTCTGAAATGCTTTTATTATTGACATCACTAAATTAGAGAAGGTCATTTACTCTAATATTCGATAGCCCTACTCACCAGACTCTAGAAATAGAATCACCTTCCCAATAAAGTGATGGTGAGCTTGTGTAAGGAGTCTTATCTCAGGAGGCCCAAGGCCTGGAGGAACAAATGGAAATTCATGCTTTCTGTGAGGAGGCTTCTTCCCCACAGGAATGAAATTGAACCTACATGTGCCCAGGTGTTTTCCCAGATTTGTCATGGCATTTCATCTTTCCAGAAAGTAAAGGACCCGAGAGAGGCTCAGAATTTCATGAATTGAACTCTCTTTCTAGAAAATGAATTTCTTTTCCTAATAAGAACAGGGAATTAGTATTATAAGAACTAGGCTAGAATACTCCCATTTTACAGGGGTTGAATATGAGCAGAAATTATGTGGAAGAAAACTGGGGCTCAGAGAAGTTCCAGATATGCCTAAGACCGAAAAGTGAGTTTTCAGTGGAATCATGTTAATTCTGAGCATTGATGCTGTGCTCTCAAAGAAAGAGGTATCACGTCAACAAATTATCTGGCTACACACATAAGTAAATCTCACAAAAGCTTTCAACACTAAAGCAGGGCAGCCATCAGATAAAATAATTTTTGGTTTTACCCAACAAGGACCTACTGTATAGCAGAGAGAAGTATACATAATATTTTATAATAACCTATAAGGAAAAATAAGCTAAATATATATATATGTGCATATATACATATATATATATTTACCTGAATCACTATGTTGTCCACTTGAAGTAACACAACATTGCAAATCAACTATATTTCAATAAAAAGTAATCTTTGGTGTTGCTAAGTTAAGCCATCATTGAAACGGGCAAAAATATTATCTAGAAGATATTATTTCTAAAACTTGCATTCATTATTATTAAAATGGAAATGTAGGTGACTCATCTTTAATCTTTCATGTGGGATAAGAAGTGATGAAGATACCAGTTAGATAAACTTGCAGCAAGCCTATTGATCAGTCCTAACTGGACACCCAATGTCACTTACTGGAACTACAGTCATCACTCCTAGGAGAAAAATAGCAGCCTTTGGGATATAACTTATAACTCTAAATGAATGTCAGACATCAGAATGGACATCAAGAAAATATGATCATCTCCCTTGGACAGCAAGGATATTGAACAAGTCAATCCTAAAGGAAATCAACCCTGAGTATTCATTGGAAGGACCAATGCTGAAGCTGAAGCTCCAATACTTTGGCCCCCTGATGCCAAGAGCTGACTTATAGGAAAAGGATGCTGGGAAAGATTGAGGGCAGGAGGAGAAGGAGGTTACAGAGGATAAGATGGCTCGATGGCATCACTGACTCAATGGACAGGAGTTTGGGCAAACTCTGGGAGATAGTGAAGATAGTAAGCCTGGCTTGCCACAACCCATGGGGTCACAAAGAGACACAACTTAGTGACTGAACAAGTTGGAAACAGGACCTGGAAAATATCTGTAAGAGATGCTGCTGTGGGAACAGGAGTGACTTGTTGGCTTTAAGGAAGAAAATAGCTGTGTTGCTTCCCCATGTTGCAAGGAACTGAAGCTTGCCTCTAGCAGTTGAGGAAAGCTTGTGGTCAACAGCCATCAAGAATCTGGATTCTTGAGTCTTACAGTCACAAAGATCAGAATTCTACCTTAAATTTGGAAGCATCTCTCTCCCTACATGAGAACCTAGCCCTGACCAACACCTTGATTGCAGAGTCCAGCTAAACCATGCCTAAACCACTGACCCACAGGGTTAGAAAGAATCTATGTGTGTTTTGTTGAAAGTTGCTAAATTTGTGATGATCTTGTTCTGTTGCATAAGGTAACTGATATAGATTTTGGTAATGGAAGTAAAATGCTGATCTAACATATACCTAAAAATGTGGGAATGGCTTTGGAACTGGGCAGTGAGCAGAGGCCAGAAGAGTTTTGAAAAGAAAGCAAGCCTAAATTGTCTTGGACAGACTGTTAAAAGAAACTTGGACATTAAGAATGCTGCCAGTAAGGACTCAAAATGAAGTGAAGAACATGTTATTGGAAACTGGAGGAAGAAGGATCCTTGTTAAATAGTGCCAGAAAGCTTAGCACAATTATCTTCTGCAGTTATGTGAAAAGCAAAACTTGTAAGGGATAAACTGAGCTAGCTAAGGATATCTCCAAGCAAAATATTGATGGTGCCACTTGGTTTCTTCTTGCTACTTGGAATAAAACGTGTGAAGAAAGAGATAATCTGAGGGGGGAAAAATGTTGAACTAGAAGGAACCAAAACTTTTCTTGGTGCCTTTTTTCACTAAGCCTAATTCTCCTCAGATTCACCCAGTTGTTATTGGTATCAATAGTCCATACCTTTGTATTCAGTTCAGTTCAGTTCAGTTTAGTTGCTCAGTCATGTCTGACTCTTTGCAATCCCATGGGCTGCAGCACATCAGGCCTCCCTGTCCGTCGCCAACTTCCAGAGTTTACTCAAACTCATGTCCATCAAGTTGGTGATGCCATCCAACCATCTCATTCTCTGTCGTCCCCTACTCCTCCTGCCTTCAATCTTTCCCAGCAGCAGGGCCTTTTCCAATGAGTCAGTTCTTCACATCAGGTGGCCAAAGTATTGGAGTTTTATATTACTGACTAGTAATCTGTGGTTTGCTGAATCATCACCCATTGAACGACAACTGGGTTCTTTCTAGTTTTTGGCAATGATAAATAGAATAAAGTCAATATGAAAAAAAAAAGTCAATATGGGCACTCATGTACAGGTTTTTATGTGCACAAAATATTTTGAAAATATTCAGCCTCCCTAGATGGCAAAACATACTAATATTGAGAGACAACTTCCACTCTGATAAAAGTGAAATCTAGAGAAAAAGATGAGTGTGTGAATATACAATATTGTCCTCAAATCTCAGAAAAGATAAAAAAGTCAGCATATTCAGCCACACAAAGAGCCTTTTCAAGAGACTAAGTGTGTGCCTCACAGATCTCAGTCTAACCACAGATCCTCTAGGAAATTCAAAGGCATTGTCCCTCAGCCATCTCAGCAGAAGACCAAGGTAGAAAAGGGCTTTTTCATAAAGTTCTGTGGGTGCAGCTTCTGTCTAATGGAGTGAACTCTGGGAAAATCAATGGAAGCCCACAAAGGTCTTGAGAAAATTATTTCAGAAAGAACACTGTCAGCTTGGACTGAAAATACAGATGGGACAAAATAAGAGGAGACTGTTGTAACCCCAGATTCCACTGGTAAGAAGCAGGTTGATAAAATTCTTCAGCTGCAAACATGTGTCAAATAATTCTGCACCCAATTCCAATGTGAGATGGGGGGTAGCAAGTTTTCCCCACACTAACAAGATACTCTCTGCCACCATCTGGATGTCTTATCATTCAACTAATTCTAACTCTACCCAGAGATAGCATCAGATCCCACAGATAAGGGGCTCACCCCAACAAGACTGCCTGCCAGCCCCCCAACCCCACTTCCAGGGAGATGGGGCTGAAAGTCCCAACCCTCTAAACACACAGTTGGCTCCTTTGGCTACCAGTTTCCATCCTTTAGGGCTTCCCTAGTAGCTCAGCTGATTAAGAATCCACCTGAAATGCAGGAGACCCCAGTTCAATTCCTGGGTTGGGAAGATCCCTTGGAGAAAGGAAGGGCTACCAACTCCAGTATTCTGGCCTGGAGAATTCCATGGACTGTATAGTCCATGAGGTCACAAAGAGTCAGACACGACTGAACACCTTTCACTTCACTTTTCATCCTTTATATCTTCCTTGGTGGCTCATATGGTAAAGAATCTGCCTACAATACAGGAGATCCGAGTTTGATCCCTGGGTCTGGAAGATCCCCTGGAGAAGGGAATGGCCACTTGCTCCAGTATTCTTGCCTGGAGAATTCCATGGACAGAGGAGCCTGGCAGACTACAGTCCATGGGGCCACAAAGAGACAGGCAAGACTGAAGCAATTAACACTTTTACTTTCATCCTTTGGTTACCTAGAGACATTCCAAAATTCAGTTCATTAACAGAACAAATAGCAGCCTTGTCATTCTCATCATTTGGCAATTCCACTGGTTTTAGTAGCTCTAAAATGAGGATTAAGCAACAGGGACAAAGGCCAAATATCTGTTTCTTACTATCAATCATAATATCATAATGTGCTACCTTCCATTATAAAAAGGAAGGATAACTCAGAAGATCCCAGAAAGCGGATCCTAGAGCTATGAGGATTATTCCAAACCCAATTTTAACTCAAGATCAGATCAGATGAGTCACTTAGTCGTGTCTGACTTTTTGCGACCCCATGAATTGCAGCATGCCAGGCCTCCCTGTCCATCACCAACTCCCGGAGTTCACTCAGACTCACGTCCATCGAGTCAGTGATGCCATCCAGCCATCTCATCCTCTGTCGTCCCCTTCTCCTCTTGCCCCCAATCCCTCCCAGCATCAGAGTCTTTTCCAATGAGTCAACTCTTCGCATGAAGTGGCCAAAGTACTGGAGTTTCAGCTTTAGCATCATTCCTTCCAAAGAAATCCCAGGGCTGATCTCCTTCAGAATGGACTGGTTGGATCTCCTTGAAGTCCAAGGGACTCTCAAGAGTCTTCTCCAACACCACAGTTCAAAAGCATCAATTCTTCAGCACTCAGCTTTCTTCACAGTCCAACTCTCACATCCATACATGACCACAGGAAAAACCATAGCCTTCACTAGACGAACCTTTGTTGGCAAAGTAATGTCTCTGCTTTTGAATATGCTATCTAGGTTGGTCATAACTTTCCTTCCAAGGAGTAAGCGCCTTCTAATTTCATGGCTGCAGTCACCATCTGTAGTGATTTTGGAGCCCAGAAAAGTAAAGTCTGACACTGTTTCCACTCTTTCCCCATCTATTTCCCATGAAGTGATGGGACCGGATGCCATGATCTTCGTTTTCTGAATGTTGAGCTTTAAGCCAACTTTTTCACTCTCCACTTTCACTTTCATCAAGAGGCTTTTGAGTTAGTTCCTCTTCACTTTCTGCCATAAGGGTGGTGCCATCTGCATATCTGAGGTTATTGATATTTCTCCTGGCAATCTTGATTCCAGCTTGTGTTTCTTCCAGTCCAGCATTTCTCATGATGTACTCTGCATAGAAGTTAAATAAACAGGGTGACAATATACAGCCTTGACGTACTCCTTTTCCTATTTGGAACCAGTCTGTTGTTCCATGTCTGGTTCTAACTGTTGCTTCCTGATCTGCATACAAATTTCTCAAGAGGCAGATCAGGTGGTCTAGTATTCCCATCTCTTTCAGAATTTTCCACGGTTTATTGTGATCCACACAGTCAAAGGCTTTGGCATAGTCAATAGAGCAGAAATAGATGTTTTTCTGGAACTCTCTTGCTTTTTCCATGATCCAGCGGATGTTCGCAATTTGATCTCTGGTTCCTCTGCCTTTTCTAAAACCAGCTTGAACATCAGGAAGTTCACGGTTCACATATTGCTGAAGCCTGACTTGGAGAATTTTGAGCATTACTTTACTAGCATGTGAGATGAGTGCAATTGTGCGGTAGTTTGAGCATTCTTTGGCATTGCCTTTCTTTGGGATTGGAATGAAAACTGACCTTTTCCAGTCCTGTGGCCACTGCTGAGTTTTCCAAATTTGCTGGCATATTGAGTGCAGCACTTTCACAGCATCATCTTTCAGGATTTGAAATAGCTCAACTGGAATTCCATCACCTCCACTAGCTTTGTTTGTAGTGATGCTTTCTAAGGCCCACTTGACTTCACATTCCAGGATGTCTGGCTCTAGGTCAGTGATCACACCATCGAGATTATCTGGGTCATGAAGATCTTTTTTGTACAGTTCTTCTGTGTATTCTTGCCATCTCTTCTTAATATCTTCTGCTTCTGTTAGGTCCATACCATTTCTGTCCTTTATTGAGCCCATCTTTGCATGAAATGTTCCTTTGGTATTTCTGATTTTCTTGAAGAGATATCTAGTCTTTCCCATTCTGTTGTTTTCCTCTATTTCTTTGCATTGATGGCTGAAGAAGGCTTTCTTATCTCTTCTTGCTGTTCTTTGGAACTCTGCATTCAGATGTTTATATATTTCCTTTTCTTCTTTGCTTTTTGCTTCTCTTCTTTTCACAGCTATTTGTAAGGCCTCCCCTGACAGCCATTTTGCTTTTTTGCATTTCTTTTCCATGGGAATGGTCTTGATCCCTGTCTCTTGTACTATGTCATGAACCTCATTCCATAGTTCATCAGGTACTCTATCTATCAGATCTAGGCCCTTAAATCTATTTCTCACTTCCACTGTATAATCATAAGGGATTTGATTTAGGTCGTACCTGAATGGTCTAGTGGTTTTCCCTACACTCTTCAATTTAAGTCTGAATTTGGCAATAAGGAGTTCATGGTCTGAGCCACAGTCAGCTCCTGGTCTTGTTTTTGCTGACTGTATAGAGCTTCTCCATCTTTGGCTGCAAAGAATATAATCAATTTGATTTCGGTGTTGACCATCTGGTGATGTCCATGTATAGAGTCTTCGCTTGTGTTGTTGGAAGAGGGTGTTTGTTATGACCAGTGCATTTTCTTGGCAAAACTCTATTAGAGCAGTGTTTAAACTAGGGCTAATTATTTTTCACTAATGAGATAAGAATTTTTTAAGTACACTACCCAACGTGATTGATAATGATTTTCTTTTCTCCCTTGTGTAAACAAGTATCACTATCAGCCCTTTGTGGGCACCAGCTACTCTTCTGCAGCCTCAGAGAAATGAACTGACACGCACTGATGAGTGCTCTCCTGAGCACTCAGGAAGGACCCTCTACGGTCATCAGGGGTTCTTTCTGTATGCAGCTTTCCCCTCTCTGGTCCACCACCTCTAGCCAACATAGTATTCTTGAACTTCCAGCTCCAACTCCTCAGTCTAGGAGTCTTCTGGTTTTTCTACCTAGCTTGCTTTCCTGTGTCACAGCCTGAAAACTCTTATCAGGCAAACACGGGACCGTTGATTGAACTCACCTCTCTTGTTTTCTGTGTCTGAGGGATCACTGTTCTTTGTTTGGTGTCTTGAAAATCATTGTTTCACATATTGTGTCCAGTTCTTTGCTGCTTCATGCAGAAAGGTAAATCCAGTCACAGGAACTCCAGGTTGGTCAGAAGTGAAATCTTAATAGCATTTCTTTGTCTTCCTTTTTATTATCTTTATTACTCCATTGAAATTCTCATCTCTTTCTCCATGTGGTTAACCTTTTCCATTACATTGTTTAGTATACTCATCACTGTTATTTTAAAATTCAGACCTGTCATCTCCAGATATGCTTCTATCATCCACTCCTTCTGCTGACCATGAGTCACATGGATTTATTTTTTTAGTATCTTCAAATGTCTCATTATTATTATCATATAATGAACATTTTACATGAAAGAACACTAGAGAAACAAGTAAATAATACTTCTAGGAAATCTCACATCCCTTCATCGGTATGGCTTCAAAATTGGATGGCTGAGTCCATCTGATACGTAGTCAATCTCGATCTGACTTTTGCTTCCCTTTTAGTTTGATTCAGTTGCCCACTGGCTTCAAATGTTCAGTTTCTCACCTTCAGCAGGTCTGAAAACCCGAGCATTTGACATAGTCCAGCTACTTCTCTATAATGTACACAAAAATGCCATTTTCCAAACATGGGATGTCTCTCTGCCTTACAGCCTGGCTCCTATGTTGCCCAGTATCCATTCCTCTGATTTTTTTTTGTGGGGGCGGGAGCCTGGAGTCCCTGCCCCTTCCCTAACTGCCTTGGATGGCATTCTGTCAGCTCCCTGCCCTGCCCCCAGCTTTACAAGGCAGCTAGCTGCCTTGCACTTGGGCAAGATTCCTCTTACCTCCTGGGAGACCTCCTTCAGCTCTCTGGTTCCAGCCTTCAACCTATTGTCCATGAACTTGGACAAAAGTATTAAACATGTGATAGGTGGGTACAGATTTCCTCTGTGGCTGGAGCTCTTTGGCATCCTAATTTTTCACACTGACTCACACATGGTCATTATAATTTTCCCACAAGTTTGGTGGGTTTCTCTCTACCATCTACAGTAGGTGTCTCCTCTTCCTGGTTTGGTTTTGGGGGCCAGAGTGACAGTCTTTTTACTTCCTATACCATAACCAGAAACAGAAGTCTCTTCAACCTTTCTCCTAATATCCTGCTTTCTAGAAAAATGAAAAACACCTCTTTTTCACAGTAGTTTTCCTGCCATAGGTGAAGTTCCATCTCTTCTTGAGTTTGCCTGACTTCCCTGAAGGTTGGGAGGGTGGAGACAGAGAACTGGGGATTTCTAAATTTGGATGGAAATTTTGGGATTACCCTGCTCAATTTCCTGACTGATATTTCTTTCTTGGGAACTCTCCCATCAGGCTAGTTGTGTGTGTGTGTGTGTGTGTGTGTGTGTGTGTGTGTGTGTATTTTCAGTGCCTACATGTTAATGTGTGACCCTCTCTGACTGCAGTTGACCCAACTATTCCTGTTGCACAGTGGTTCATTTTTCTCTTTCTGAATATTGAATATTACACCAAACCAACCTCCAGAAAACTTTCCATGCGCCCAAGCAACTCTGTCTGGCCTGGCTCACAGCGGGGATTGGTACTTGGACAGTGCCGGAACAGTTGGATCCATATAAATCTAGTATCTCTGGTCTCGTGTGATTACTAAGTTGCTTAATTGGGGACTGGGTTCTTTTGTTTGTTGTGTTTTTGAACACTAATATCTATTCTTTTGATTTAGTGGTCTGTTGTGGCAATAAAAGTTTAGAGGAAGCCCAGCTCATGGTCACAGACAAGCACTCTTTAATAATGACTTTTTCTGTATTTAAAAACAGGACCTATAAATCCTAAATAGCTTGTCATTTTCTTGGCCAAGTGAAAATGCATTGTGGTTAGTGTAGTTATACAAAATCATATCAGCTCTTTACTCACAGTGGCAGTTAAGTTCTAATAGGAAACTTGTGTGATGGCTCACTTTTAAAGAAAAAATTAGCCCATCCCGTGACCACTCTGTAATTTGATCCATGATAAGACAGTGCTGATGCTTCATCACAGAACAGGAGCCTCTTCTCTGATCTTAGAGAATCTGTATCCTTCCGTTCATTTTGAGCTCTTTCTCAAAACAATTTAAAAGAAAACAGTTTACTAAAAGGTGGGATTACCCAGCAGCAGTAACAAAGCTGCTACCATCTATTAAGCACCTATTACATCTCAAGTACTGCACTAGGCCTTTTACATACAAATGCTCTTTTAAATCTCATTGCATCCTTGGTTGTATGTTAGTTAATTGTTAAGTCGTGTTTGCCTCTTTTGCGATCCCATGGACTGTAGCCCATGGGATTCTTTCCATGGGATTCTCCAGGAATACTGGAGTGGGTTGCCATTTCCTACTCCAGGGGAACTTCCTAACCTAGAAATAAAACCCAGGTCTCCTGCACTGCAGGCAGATTCTTCACCATCTGAGCCACCAGAGAAGCCTGTATCTTGGTTATTAGCTCCCAAATCATTAGCCTGATTTAAGCGATGAGGAAACCTGAAACATTCTAAGGTGAGAGCTGGTGAGGGAGGGTCTAATGCCAGGTCTGCCAAACCCCAGCGCCTGAGCTTTCCCGAAGACCCCCCTGCCTCCTGCCCTGGGGACAGATCTTCTCACCCATCCTCCCTTCTCCTCTGTACACTCCCCTCTTTAATTGAGCAAGATCTCTTTTCCATCCTGGTGAATCAGAATCCAGCTCCACACCTTCACAGGGCAGACCGATGACCTTCCATCATCATCTCTTCCCCTCCAGTCTTAGCCATCCGCTTCCCTACAGCCCTGCTCCATCCATGTGTATCCCAGAAAATGCAGGCCCGCAGAGAAGGGGGAAAACGCAGCTCCGGTTCTGTGATGAGATGTGAAAGCTCCATGGTAGCATCACTGCCCATGTAGACAGTAGATGTCAGGGACAGAAATGAGAACAGGGATCAGGGATCGCCTCTGAGATGAGGGATGGGACTGGGAAAGATGTTTCTGCTCTGAATCTTTTTCAGGGTTTTGTATACATAGGTGCATACATTTGTAAAAACTATGGAACTTTACACTTAAGATGCATCTATTTTATGTATAAAATTATACTTTAATGAAGTGAAAGTATTAATTGCTCAATCTTGTCTGACTATTTGCGACCTCATGGACTGTAGCCCACCGGGCTCCTCTGTCCATGGGATTCTCCAGGCATGGGTTGCCATTTCCTTCTCCAGAGGATCTTCCCAACACAGGGACTGAACCCATGTCTCCTGCATCTCCTTCATTGGCACATGGATTCTTTACCACTGAGCCAGCAGGGAAGGTGCAGACAAGTACTATTCAATAACACTTACACAATGTACCTAGAATAGTCAAATTCATAGAGTCAGAAAGTACATTGGTGGATGTCAGGGGCTGGAGGGGGAGAGGGTAGCGGACTTAATATCTACTAGAGACCGAGTTTCAGTTTAGGAAGGTTAAAAATTTGGGAGACGGATGCTAGTGAGAGTTGTACAACAGTGTGAAAATACTTAGTGTCACTGAGATGTACAGTTATATATGGCTAAATAATATCTTTTATATTATATGACTTTTACTACAAAAAAAATTTTTTTTTTTAAAGAATGCAGGTGCTATGGTGTGCAGATGCTACCTTTTAAATGGCAAGCTTTTTGCCTCTGAGGATCTGCTCTGGTCCTTACCAATGTACCTGTATGTTCCAGTTATGCTACTGAACTAGCTCATCAGTCAGTCAGTTCAGTCGCTCAGTCATGTGCAACTCTTCAAGACCCCATGGACTGCAGTTCACCAGGCCTCCCTGTCCATCGCCATCTCCTGGAGTTTGTTCAAACTCATGTCCATCGAGCTGCTGATGCCATCCAACCATCTCATCCTCTGCCATCCCCTTCTCCTCCTACCCTCAATCTTTGCCAGCATCAGGGTCTTTTCAAATGAGTCAGCTCTTCGCATCAGGTGGCCGAAGTATTGGAGTTTCACCTTCAATATCAATCCTTCCAATGAACACCCAGGACTGATCTCCTTTAGGATGGACTGGTTGGATCTCCTTGCAGTCCAAGGGACTCTCAAGAGTCTTCTCCAACACTACACTTCAAAAGCGTCAATTCTTCAGAGCTCAGCTTTTTTTTATAGTCCAACTCTCACATCCATACATGACCACTGGAAAAACCATAGCCTTGACTAGATGGACCTTTGTTGGCAAAGTAATGTCTCTGCTTTTTCATATGCTGTGTAGGTTGGTCATAACTTTCCTTCCAAGGAGTAAGCATCTTTTAATTTCATGGCTGCAATCACCACCTGCAGTGATTTTGGAGCCCCCCAAAATAAAGTCAGCCATTGTTTCCACTGTTTCCCCATCTATTTTCCATGAAGTGATGGGACCGGATGCCATGATCTTAGTTTTCTGAATGTTGAGCTTTAAACCAACTTTTCACTCTCCTCTTTCACTTTCATCAAGAGGCTCTTTAGTTCCTCTTCACTTTCTGCCATAAGGGTGATGTCATCTGCATATCTGAGGTTATTGATATTTCTCCCAACAATCTTAATTCCAGCCTGTGCTTCATCCAGTCCATCATTTCTCATGATGTACTCTGCATATAAGTTAAATAAGCAGGGTGACAATATACAGCCTTGATGTACTCCTTTCCCAATTTGGAACCAGTCTCTTGGTCCATGTCCAGTTCTAACTGTTGCTTCTTGACCTGCATATAGGTTTCTTAGGAGGCAGGTCAGGTGGTCTGGTATTCCCATCTCTTGAAGAATTTTCCACTGTTTATTGTGATCCACATAGTCAAAGTCTTTGGCATAGTCAATAAATCAGAAGTAGATATTTTTCTGGGACTCTCTTGCTTTTTTGATGATTCAAGGGATGTTGGCAATTTGATCTCTGACTCCTCTGCCTTTTCTAATCCAGCTTGAACATCACGGTTCACTTAACTGTTGAAGCCTGGCTTGGAGAATTTTGAGCATTGCTTTGCTAGCATGTGAGATGAGTGCAATTTTGCGGTAGCTAGTTGACTCTTTGTCCCCATCAGAGGACTTATCAAGCTTTGAGTGATGAAGGAGTTCAGACTATGCCAGCCCATAGATGATTTCGAGCTGAAGGCATCTGAGAAGCAGACACAGGAAAAGCTCTCTGTACTCCACTATCTACTTAAAACAGGGCACAAATGTCCCCTGTGGAAGTGTCTCTCACTTTTGTATCAGAGAAGGAAACATAACCCTCTGTCTCCAATCCTAATTCAAGAGAGAGCAGACCAGCCCTGCTGATGCTCTGAAAAACAGTGTCACAGTGGAGGCACTGAGATGAGTTTTACAGACAAAACCTATCTCACCCTTGCCATCCACTAGCTTCCTCTATATATTTGCCTTACCTCAATTTATTCCAGAAGCCCTAGCCCGATTCCCTTTGTCTTCTCACTTCTTCGCAATTTATAGTCCTTTGTTAAAATGATATACAAGCCCTTTAAGTCTAATCACTTCTCTGGTACTTCTTTTCTGTGATATTCTTTTTGCATGGAAACATTAAAATATTAGCATCCAATAAACTGTGTATGCCTTTTCTCTTATTAACTTGTCTTTATTCAGTTTAAATCAAAGGGTCCAACTTAGGAACATAAGAGAGTAGAGAAAATTTTTCCTCCCCTACAGAAGCTGAGGTTCAAGAACACCATGGTAAAGAAGGATCTGTATACCATAGCACTGAGATCCTTAAAGGACAGGGAGGCACAGCACAGAGTCATGAACCTGGCAACTAACCAGGTCACCCTCTTTCAGAACCAAACTTGGGTCGACTCACTCATGGGCAGTAAAGTCAATCTACCAAGTTGTGGTGAAGGAAAGTCCCGGGTTTATTGTAGAGCACCAAGCAAGGAGTCCAGGGCAACAAATTGCTCAAAATACCCAAATTTCCAGATGGGGTTTCAGCAAAGCATTTTTTAAAGGCCAAATGAGTGAGGGGAGCCCCAGGGTATGTGACCAGCTTGTGCACAATTCTCTGATTGGTTGATGGTGAGGTAACAGGGCAGTGTCACTGGGGTTAACATCAATTCTCAGGCTCCAGTAGGTCTGGGGGCTATGTGCTCATAGTCATCAATTAGTTAATTTCTTCCATTTGGTGGTGGTTTTAGCATCTGTAAAACAACTCAGGAAATGTGCATCAGATACTATCATCTGTGTACTTCGGAGAGGAGCTAAAGCAGAGGATATGGGAGAGGGGTTTGTCCTGGGAAGGCCCTGATCAGGTCCTGCTCAGTTACAACCCTCTGTCTCCAATCCTAATTCAAGAGAGAGCAGACCAGCCCTGACGATGCTCTGAAAAACAGTGTCACAGCCAGAGGCAAGCAGTACAGACCGGCAGCTCCCCCACCTCTGGCCACTAGGCTCCAGCAGAGGAAGTGAACACCCCAGTCTCCTTCCTTTCTTATGAGATGCTGGTTCTCAAACCTCCAAGGCCCCAGGTCCTTGCAAGGAGTAGATCACCAGCATCCTGAGACTCTGGACAAAGCCAACCCTGACCTCTGGCAAGGGTGGCCCCAGGCCAGCCAGGGCCTCGGAGTCTGAAGAGTTGATGGGCATCACGGTGCAAGGGCAAGGCCAACCCTGCCTCAGAGCAGGAGTCCCCAAACCATGCTGCCCTCCCCACCCCACCCTCCCCTCCCTTCTCCCATCTGGCTTGCCTTTGATCTCAACACAGAAAGCTCCAGCCCATTATAAACTCGTTTACACTCTAAAGACAAAAATACAGACAAAAGCAATTAGAGATGAACATTAAATGGCTTAGCCCGGCTCCCCAGCAGAACCGGGTAGGGCGGGCAGTGGGGTTGAGTCAACCAGCTTGAACAGCAGAGGTTTGCTTCAGATGGTCCAGGACGTGGCCTTGCTGTCCCCAAGGTCTTTCCTCTGTAGAAAATACCTCACCGGCAGCCACTTCAACAGAACTGTGAAATCTCCCCTTTAAAACAGGAATTCCCAAGAATTCTCCAAAGCTCTTGCCCCTGTTTCAGGTGTTCAGTGAACACCAGGCTTCTTCTCCCTACCCTCTCTGATTTCAAGAATGAACTCTGGTATCAGTCATGTACATTTTAGTGAGAATTCTTTTCTAACAATTTTCTCGGAGCCTAGGGTAGACTGGACAATCACTCTTAGCATCAGCACAAAGGAGAAAGAGAGTGTACACCGAAGCCACTGCCAACTGTCTCGCTGGGAAAACTAGAAAATCTATGTCCTGGAAAACATGAAGCATCAATTTCACTTACACACTAGAAGGCATGTAATTGGTTTCTGTCTGCAGACACACCGTGGATCTAATGTGCTCTAACAGGAAGGCTGCAGTCCTGGCTGAGCTCCTTGTACACAATAACCTGTTATTTTGTGATTGGTATAATATTTTCCTAGGGCTCTGTGAGATTTTATGTTTAAACTGGAAAGAAATATTGAAAGCAAAGGTTTTTTCCTCCCCACCCCCTTTTTTTTTTAAATAATCAAATATGCCACTATTACCCATGATCCCAATCTGAGTCGCTCTCAGTTCCCAGGAAAGAGATGAAGTTGTCTGTACCAACTTTGCAGCTCTCTGCTCTGCAGCCTGAACCACGACCAAGGCCAAGTGCACAGGCGGCGTCTTTCATTACCGTGGGGCGAGCCTCCAGTCCAGCCATCAGAGGAGAGCCTTCTGGTCTCCAGCAAGTCATTATGTACTTAGGATTATCATTAATTTTCTCTCCCTGAAGTGCTTCTGATGAATGTGAGGGCTGTGGGCTCAAGCTGGCTATGCAGTCACTGATAAAAGGTTCTATGTTCAATTTTCCAAAAGTGCCCTTAGAGAATCCCCAATTTCCGGCCTCTTCCTAAGAAGAAACTGAACTCGTGCTGCCTTCAAAAGGGGAGAACTGAGTCCTCTTAGTGTAAAAGCCTCCTGAAGTTTGGAAGGAGAGGCCACTGGGACTTTCTGGAGACGCTGCTGACCACGGAGATAGAGGCCTTTTTATTTATTCAAACTTAAGAACCATACAAGCCAATGCTGGTGTGGCTTCTGCTTCTCCATCCCATTTTCCACTGGCACTGCCTTGGCTGACCTCCTGGGAATTTCACACCAGCTCCTACAAGTCCCACTGAATTTGGTCAGCGAGAGGAGGCCCATCTTTCGTCTTTTTGTGATGGCTCCACACTGTCCAGGGCACCCCTGACTCAGCCCGTTCTCATGGTCACATTTAATGGAGGACATCTGCTCCCTTAGACACACAGGGGTGAAGCTGGTACATTAAAGTGAGAATATACCCAGTCAGCTGGATATCTTATCTCTGGAGGGAAGGACACGGAGGCTCCAGGCAGAAGTGGCTTGGAGTAGACAGTACACTCACAGGAAGAGCTCTGGAGTGCCATCTTTCATTCAGCCACAGGGATTTGGGAGCATTTGTTGTCAAGTTGTACAGTGTTAAGTTATTGTCATGAACTAGAAGAGCCTGTAGATGTGTCTGGGCTTTAAAATCATGCTTCTGGGTGGAGCCCTTGTGAAGGAACAACCTAGGGTTTCAAGGATGTATCCAGGGCCCTATTGTGTCATGGTCCTCACCACTCCCTGGACCACTCCTGCCAGCATCCAGAGTTTGCAGTGATGCTTCAGCTTTTGCCACAACTGCCATAGCTCCTCACAGAGCTAACAAAGGCCAAGCTCTGTGGGTCAGCATTGTCCAGAATCTACTAGTACTATGCTTGCAGCCACAGATAGCCCTGCAAGTGACCCCTGAGGCCAAGCAGAAGAGCTCTGTCTGCAGATAGGAAAGTTCCTGAATTTCAGAGCTGCCCTGGGGGCTCAGACAGTAAAGAATCTGCCTGCAAGGTGGGAGACCTGGGTTCGATCCCTGGCTTGGGAAGATCCTCTGGAGAAGGGCACGGCAACCTAGTCCAGTATTCTAGCCTGGAGAATCCCATGGACAGGGGAGCCTGGTGGGCTACCGTCCATAGGGTTGCAAAGAGTCGGACACGACTGAAGTGACATAGCACACAGAGCTGTATTGGACTATGAACCCCACAGCTTGAATTCTCCCTGAGGGATGGAGTAAACCATACCGTGGCTGTGTCCAGGCTGACAGAGGCTGAGGGATGCACATGCCAGGTCTGGGGCCCAAGGAATGCACTATCAAACCAGCCATGTGTGGGGGCAGATAATAGTAGCACTAAAAGAAGACTATTATTAAGAGACTGGGAGATTTAATTAGATCCAGTGCCCTGCAGAAAGGTCAATTCAGAGAAGCAAAAAGCTAAAGGGCTTTTGAAAGTATAGATGAGTCTTTTCAGACCGACATTCTCCTCCTCCCACATCCCTCAATCTCGGTTAAAGTAATTGTTAGGATATTCCAGTAGGTTTGGGACAGGAAATTTGTCATGGCGTGCTGGAAAATAATTCTTGTTTGGCATTCTCTGACAAGTTCAGATAATCTCTTACTCATACTTTTTTTTTTTTTTTTTTTTAACTAACGTGTGTGTGTGTGTGTGTGTGTGTGTGTGTGTGTGTGTGCTAAGTTGCTTCACTTGTGTCTGGCTCTTTTTGATCCTGTGGACTGTAGCCCTCCAGGCTCCTCTATCCATGGGATTTTCTAGGCAAGAATACTGGAGTGAGTTGACATTTCCTTCTCCATTGGATCTTCCCAACCCAAGGATTGAACTCACGTCTCCTGCAACTCCTGCATAGCAAGTACATTCTTTACCTCTAAGCCACTGGAGAAACCCCTCTAACTAACACACCAGCCCTTTACACTCTAATCTCCCTACTAACAGGAACAAATCAATAGCTAGTCCACAACCCTAGAATGTTAGTTCCTGAGGAAGAATTGGACGTTGAAGTAGTATTTACCATAGGGAGAGCCAGTCCATTTTAATGGAGAAGATTAGTCAATTTTATGGAGGTCTTTGTTATATACATCAAAAAAACTGATTCATTGGCTTGAAAGAATGTTTCAATGAATTCCCTTCAAGTTAGGTAGACTCAACCTCTGTATGGGAATAGCTATCAAAAATGCTGTGTCATTGAGGCATTGTGTTTTCGGTATTGAGTGCCACACACAAACCTTTCAGACATTAGAGGAAATCTGATGTACCCTTGCAAAAAGAGATCAGTAGAACAAAGCCTTTTATCTGCATTGTGATGTGATTTAGATATTATTTCTGTACTACTGTCGATTCATATATAAAAGCTTTGTGAGATAATAAATCTTTTTCTTTATTGTAAGTGTACTCAGTCAAGACTCAGGCCAGAAGCACGTGACATGATGCTTGCTTTAAGATAGAGCCACCTTATTGTCAAAGAGGAAGACCTGAGTCAGGTGAAGTGGGTTCTGGTTCCAGATACAGCTGTATTATCTGAAAAGAAAATTGCTCAGCTTCTCTTGATCAAAAGCTTTTCATAAGTGTAGTTAGAAACACAAGTGCAGAATCACACAAACCTGGGTTTGCATCACTTAAAAACTGAGCAATCTTGGGCAAGTTACTCAACCTCTCTGAGCCTCAGTTTTACACCCAGTACCATGGGCATGATAATTATACTGATCTCAAGAGGAGGTTGGTAAGATTAAAGCATATACAGTAAGTGTTTAGTCAATCAATGTTCATTATTCTTATTACTGACTTGATTCTCTACATAGTGATAGTTTTATATAAGCCTCCTCCAAGATTCTTTTCAATTTTAAAATTCTATGATACTCAGGTCCAATTCAGGCAACCCAAGAATCTTAACCAGACTTCAAGCTGGAGAGTGGATGGATGGAGCACAGCCTGGCTTTCATCACTTCCTTTGAGGTAGAAGCACTCATACTGAGATTTAAAGAAAAAAAAAAAAAGACAAGTAGGAAACATTTTCTAAAGAATACAGAAGCAGTTGGAGAAACTGAGAAACTTAAACAGAAAAACCTGGTTTGAGTTTTATCTTCCCAAAACACAAAATTTAAAAGGTGTCTTCTGAGTGGGCTTTTCCTATGCAGTATCATAAAACACCACCCACAAGTGGTTGTTGAAGAAAACAGCCAATAGCAAGCAGTGTGCAATCATATGTATTCCCATCACCTGTCCACGGGGTGGAGGGGCAAACCTCCACAGAGAAAACCCACATGGGACTCAGTTCAATGATCCCATGACTGAGTCTCTACTTTTTTACTGTGAAGGAGTTTTCTATAAGACATCAAAAGTCAGATTCTCCTCATGGGAGAATCATGAGCAATTGGCAGCCTTTGTTGCCAGAACACCCTGATGGGACCCGCTGAGGATTGGTCCAGGCAAACCTGTGTGGGTTTACCTTCTCATCTAGCCATCTCTCATCTCTTTTGCTCACTTGTTTTATGGCTAACGAGGCTCAGGTTAGGTAATCTGCCCAACATGATGACTCTTGTGGTTTCCAGGACAAGAATCTGAATGAGGATCTCTGTTTCCAAAGGGTCTGGGGACCTGGCTTCCTGTCATATTGCATCTTACATCATGGGCCCATCCAGGGTTACATGAGGTAGCTGTCTTCAAAAAGAGAAAAGCTCTTGTTCTGATCATTTTTTTCAGTTTTAATAGAGTGGACATTTGTTTCAGCCCAGTCCAGCCTGATCCTGTAACCCACATGCAGAGACATGAAATAAGCAAACCACAAAGCCCCAGAAAAGTCTTCTGCTCAACTTAGAGACAGGGCGTTCCTTTGAGGTAGCTATGCCTCTATTAAAACAGAACATCAGTCAAATGGGAAATATTTTCTGGGTAATGGGAAAGCACTCAGACAAAACATTGAAAACCATTAAGATCTAAAAAGACCCTCCCATCCAAAGAGCCCAGGGTGAGTTCATTGTCTTTCTGGGTCATCAGTAATAAGAAGCACATCCCTTCCAGAAACATCTGGGTTGTATCCTGAGAAATGAACTATTTCCTGCCATATCAGTAAGCAAGGATGTCACAGTCATCACCAGCAATTGCAGCCTTCCAATAAGAGCTGGTGGACCCTAAGGGCATTCAGGAAGGAGAAGAATACCTGCGATCTAACAGCCATCAGACTGCAGCCACTCCCTATGGTGAACCCCAAGGGAGCTCAGGATGTGAAAAAAATGCAGTATACTGGCCCAAGATATCTGCATATGAAAGGAATGATTTCAATGAGCCCAGACTCTCATGCATCTTCTCATACATAGAAAAGCGCTAAATTCCTCAACTTGGTGTATCTGGTTTTCTTTAATCCACAAAAATACTTTTGACATTCAGACTACCTGCCCTTCACTGCAAATTTCTACATAACCTGGCTCCCCACCGCCATCCCCACCATCCTCAGAGCAGTTCTCTGGAGGTCACTTGAGATGCTATCTCCTGGGCTTGAAGTCTTAAAAATTCCCACTGAGTAAAACATAACTCTCCGCTTTTAGGTTATGATTATTTTTTAAGTTGACAATCCACTGGTACAGGATTAGTCTGGGGCATGGATCCCAAAAAGAAGGAAGCTTTTAAGGGCTTGTCCTTGTCACTAGCATCATCCAAGAGCTCTTCAGCAATGCACAATCTCAGACCCCAGCTCAGGCCTCCTGAATCAGAATCCACCCTATAATAAGATCCTCAGGTCACTTGTATATATATCTTCAAGTTTGAGAAATCCTGTTGGAAGGTACTATTCATTAGAACACTTAAGGCTGTTTGACCCAGGTGATACAGGTGGTATTTAAGATCATTCTCCTGGCCTCCGAGAAACAGTATCCTTTGTTCTTTACTACTTTGTACTTTACTTTGGATGGGTCTTCTTCCTACTAAGAGGGTGAGCCTTCAGTCTGGAGGAGTAAAGAAAACAATCTGGCAACTGTATTTAGTGTATCACATCCGAAGCCAATTTTTTGAAGACCCAAAATATAATCAAATGCCCTTATATACAAAAAAGCACATTGACATTGGAATACTTGATGGGCACTGGGGACTGATCTTGTAAGAGATCAAAATCACCTTGGAAACATCAGCTTTCTTCGTGCAGAGGATGTGAGCTGTGCCAACTAATGGACCATCTCCACTGCTCAAGTTGCAGGGTGGGCACCTTAGTTCAGTGTGTGAGGGGGCAGAGCCAAGGGTGAGGGCCATACCTGGACAGGTAAGCTATAACAAAGAATGAGGCATTCTTTAAACTGAAAGGGCTGGTTTCTCTGGTTAGCCAAGTTTGGATTGATGGTGCTAGGAATTTAGCATAATTAGGGCCAAGCCTCCAAATAGGAATGTCTTTACAATTTAATTCTGCCTGCAGGCTGGGGTTGGGGACCAGTTGGCCAAGGAGGAGGAGTTTCCACCTTCTGAAGCCTCTTAGTCTGGTCTGATTCTGCAGAGAACCCTTGCTGTAGTCCTTCTGCTGTTTTCCTCCCATTTCTGTGGACTTAAAAGATTTGAAAATGCCTAGACTTTCCCAGCCTGCCCTGGCTCTGCATCCTGAGTTCAGTTCTCTTCTTCCCCCTGACTTGTGTTTGTACAAAACCAATGTACAACTGTAGCCTCCAAGCTCAAACTACTCGGGATGGGTCCCTGCCTCCGTCTGCCAGCTGGGGAAAGACCACTCTTTCTGTGCCTGGATTTTCCCAGCTGTGAATGGACCTTGAGAGCTGGCCCTAGAGAACTGTTCTGAGGATTAATGAGCTAATATGTGTTAACACCTGTTAAACGTGTTGTCAGATGGCATGTACTTCAGACACTTGGCAAGCATAGTTACCATCTTAGGGCATCAGATTTGGAACTGAGAAGTGAAATGTTTCCTGCCCAGCCATTCAGTTCAGCTCAGTCGCTCAGTTGTTCATGTCCGACTCTTTGCAACCCCGTGGACTGCAGCACACCAGGCTTCCTTGTCCATCACCAAGTCCCTGAGCTTGCTCAAATTCATGTCCATCGAGTTGGTGATGCCATCTAACCATCTCATCTTCTTGTCATCCCCTTCTCCTTCTGCCTTTAATCTTTCCCAGCATCAGGGTCTTTTCAAATGAGCCAGTTCTTTGCACCAGGTGGCCAAAGTATTGAAGCTTCAGCTTCAGCATCAGTCCTTCCAATGAGTATTCAGGACTGACTTCCTTTACAATTGACTGGTTGTATCTCCTTGCAGTCCAAGGGACTCTCAAGAGTCTTCTTCAACACCACAGTTCAAAAGCATCAATTCTTCAGCATTCAGCTTTCTTTATAGTTCAACTCTCACATCCATACCTGACTATTGGAAAAACCATAGCTTTGACTAGATGGACCTTTCTTGGCAAGGTCATCAGCCATTGCAGCCCTCAATGTGAGCCAGTGAGCCTAAGGACACTTAGGAAGGAGAATAGCTGCCATCTAGCAGCCATCAGACTATAGCCACTCCCTACAGTGAGCCTGGAGGAAAGAAAGCTCAAGATATGAAAAATACAAGATACTGATTCCAGATAGGTGAAAAGTGAAAGTGAAAGTGCAAGTCGCTCAGTTGTGTCTGACTGTTTGCAACCTTATGGACTATACAGTCCATGGAATTCTCCAGACCAGAATATACATAGGTGAGATGCATATGAAAGAAATGTTTTCAGTGAGCCCAGACTCTAGTATCTTCTCATACACAGAAAAGCGTTAAGTTCCTCAACTTGGGGTATCTGGTTTTCTTTAATTAACAGTAATATTTTGATGTTCAGACTACCTGCCCTTTGTTGCAAAACTTCCATTAATATATAAACTGGCTCCTTCCTCTTCTGGGCTTGAAGTCCTAGGAATTCCCACCGAATAAAACATAACTCTAAACTTTCAGGTCATGATTATACTTTTACATTGACGGAACCTGCACCTAGGCACTTTTTACCCCCATAGGGGAAAAGGAAGCATCAACTCCCTGTAGTCAGTAGGAAATTGAGGTCACCATCCTTTCTGCCTGGGTCTCAGGGTTCGTCTCAGGGTTCTAAGTGGCTCAGGAAGAGATCGAGGCACTCTGGACTGGGGAGAGGCTGGAGTTTGGGGGTTCGAGGATGCTCTGAGTGTGCACCAATACAACTTGACACTGCCCCCGCCTCCATGAGGGAAGTGTGGGACTGAACCACTGTCCTATTTATAAACAGTCAGAGAGTTCTCTTGGGAACAGGCCATGGGTTTGTTTAGGTGGCTCCTGCTTGGCTGGGAAGGCCATGCTTGTTGGAGCCGCTGGGCTTAGCCCCCGGCAGCTGGGCAAAGTGAAGTTCAGCCTGAGGGCAAGCTCTGTTGAAGTTGGCAACATGACATAATGTGAGATAACCCCAGGGCTTCCCTTGGAATTTGCACTGTCCTGCTCTCCAAACCTTAGGAACGGATAAACTAGCTACCTTGAGGGCAGAAGGTTGGAGATTTGTGGTGACACTTCCCAAATCTACGCAGATGGGGGTGTCTGGTATTTTCTGCTTCTCACTGACACTAAAGCTGATTCTGTTGGCACCCTCAGCAGCCAGGAGACACTTTTAACCCTTTGTGGACTGTTTTTCTCTGTGTTGGCTTTGATTTTTTTCAGTGAGACTACTGTTAGCATTTCTATTGCTAACCTAAAAAAACAAAGAAACCGGAAATTGTCCACCTCATCCAGCCCACAGACACTTACATAATCATAGACAACAGATTTGATTTTGGTTCAGGTTTGGGTTCTGAGTGATGGTCCTCTCCCCAGTTCTTATAACTATTGGGACACAGTTGAAATGATTATGTCTTACATATATTTTCAAATGCCATCACTTCAGTACTTTTAGTTGCCAGAGGTTCATTTTTTAGTTGTGGCATGGCTGGTGGGATCTTTCTTCCCCAACCAGAGATTGAACCCGGGCCCTCAGCAGTGAAAATGCTGAGTCTTAACCACCGAACCACCAGGGAGTCCCCACCTGTTGTACATTTTCCAGACAAAGCACTCAGGCAGGCACAGCAGAGGCCAAGATTCTTGGAGTCAGAGATTTCAAAAGCCTGAGACCCACCTCCACCTCTGTCACACCGAGGCTGAAGCTGGCTGGGGGCTGGAGTTTCAGAAGCTCCACTGTATGAACATATTCCCCACCACCACCCTGTCCTTGAGTCTCCTTTGTCACATACTTATGCCAAGTTTTCATTCTACAACTGATATATTTTTGTAAGCCGTATTTATTTTTTTCAAAGACTGGCTAAGAATAAAGTAAATGATTGATAATCTCTTTTGAAAAACAAACTCAAATCCAAATCTTCTCTGCCCAAACGTGAAATCTCAGAAAGCATCAGGATCTCACTGAATATTTGTACACGTTCTGAAAATTATATAAAGCTGTCTCCTCTGAAATGGTGAAGAAACCCCTGGGCAACATGGTAGCTTGTGCCCCTGGGAAGAAAAACACAAGCTAAGCAACTCAAGCCACCTAACAGATGCCAGGTCATTGGTAGCAGAACCACCAAAGCAGAGTGGTTCATCATCAGACACCAGTATGGGATCCTCATCCGAGTACAAGCAGGAGCTGGCCTCCTGGTCAGCACCCATCAAAGTCTGGGGACTGATCATGGCACCCTCTCAGCTAAAACCCCTGCCCTTAGGATGAAGATCACCCACTCACCCGCCCAGTATACCTGCAAAACCCCTAACGATTGATACCCCACCTACCTCTGCAGTGTCTCAGTCCCCCTCTTTTCCCTGCCCTTTACCTTCTGTAACTTTCTCACACCACACATCTCTTAGCTCTGAGCTTTGCACATGATATTCCTTTTTCTTCATGCTGTTCCCTGTCTTCAAAACATTCTTTGAAAGTCACTCAAAGTGTTCCTTGGTGGCTCACACTGTAAAGAATCTGCCTGCAATACAGGAGACCCGGGTTCAATCCCTGGTCAGGAAGATCCCCTGGAGAAGGGAATGGCAACCTACTCCAGTATTCTTGCGTGGAGAATTCCATGGACAGAAGAGCCTGGCAGGCTACAGTTCATGGGGTCACAAAGAGTTGGGCACAACTGAGCAACTGACACTTTTCAGTTTTGTACTTTCCAAGTGTACATCCTCCACAAAGAATTCTTAGAATTTCATGCTGAAGCAACTTCTCCACTGAACACTCTCAGTGTTGGCTTTATCTTCTCTTTGCTGCATTTACTATGACCTGCCAGCATATATCTGTGTGCTCAAGGTCAGTTTATTTGCTCAGAGTTGTGTTCCCAGCATGTATATGCCTGACAAAGAGAATTCATCTAAGAGAACCATGGAAAGGCAAGATGACTTATCTGGGCCTGGGGATAAGGCCCTTATTGTCTAAGTTGTCTCCTTGGATCAAGTCAGACACCTCCAGACTGCTCCTGGAGGATGCTCTCCTTGGCTTCGATCGGCAGTCTCCACTAAAGGTTTCATACAGATGGTGCCTCTGCTCTCACGTGAGGACGGAACTTCACTGGCGAGATACCCTGTTTTTGCAGGGAAGGAGGTGGAGCTTGTTTCACTGCAAGTTTAGGATGATGAACTGGGTACGTACACCCCAGACCTTTCTCTGCCCTTTCTCCCAGATGTGAGCCTGCCTACAGAAAGCAGCCATTCCACACAGCCCCCGGGAGTGTCTCACAGGGACAGGTCCCCACACACATGAGGTCAATGGTGGACCTTACCTACGATTGGTTAGATAAACCTCTCAAGTTTTGGGGTTCAGTACTAGAAGCCCCATGTTTCTGTGGATAAGAGCCACATTCTCCAATATGGTATTTATCAGTAATAAAATAATATTTTGATCTTTCTGCTTCACTCTTGATGCCAGAATTCAACCATTTATTTGGGCCACATCATACCCATCAGAAACAATTTTAAGGAAACCTCTTCTACATTTATTATAAAACAGGATGGAATGTAAATACAATTCCCATTCTACCACCTTTCTGTATATAAAATTTTAGTTTAAAAGTTCTTCTCACAGTTTGGTGTCAGGAAAATTTGTCTTGAGCTAAGGAGCTAGTATTCTTTTTACTTTCCAATAAAGAGAGTTATGAAACTCTGGAATCTGGGATACCATCAAGTCCAGAGTCTAATTAGAAGCTCAATCAAAATAATCCAATTGACCACCTCAAAGTATTTGAACCTCCTCTTACTTTGATGTTGCTTTCCAGCTTCTCTTAAGTCATGCAGCTTTATAGCCAGCCGCAGCTACCCAAGTCCTATTTGGAAAAGAATAGGTAAGGCCGTGTTTTAACAACATGAAATGATGTGAGTTGGCAACTGAAGAAAACAAGGGAGATTGATTGAGTGATAACTAAGAGCCATGCTAATGACTTTATCCCCATTATCTCATTTAATTCTTGTGATAACACAGTGAGTTTAGGACTATTATTATCACTGCCCATGAAGGGATGAAGAACGTGAGGTGTGGATGGGTCTGTTTGTCCAACCTGCCTTTGCTCCATGGAGTGGAATGAGGATTGAACTCTTTCGACTCCAGAGTCTGAACTCTGAACAGCTATTCCACACCTTTGTGAGCTGGAAAGAAGATGAGGCTTTAATAAAACTAACTCTACTTATTTATCTTTCCAAGAATAAAAAAAAAAAAGTTTATTGAGTTTTAAACAAAAGAGATTCAGCTTGCTATTGAATAAAAACTTAGATTTTTATTAATAAAATAATAATTACTTTAGCAATGTCTAAGGCTATGGTTTTTCCTGTGGTCATGTATGGATGTGAGAGTTGGACTGTGAAGAAGGCTGAGCGCTGAAGAATCGATGCTTTTGAACTGTGGTGTTGGAGAAGACTCTTGAGAGTTCCTTGGACTGCAAGGAGATCCAACCAGTCCATTCTGAAGGACATCAGTCCTGGGATTTCTTTGGAAGGAATGATGCTAAGGCTGAAACTCCAGTACTTTGGCCACCTCATGTGAAGAGTTGACTCGTTGGCAAAGACTCTGATGCTGGGAGGGATTGGGGGCAGGAGGAGAAGGGGATGACAGAGGATGAGATGGCTGGATGGCATCACTGACTCGATGGACGTGAGTCTGAGTGAACTCCAGGAGTTGGTGACGGACAGGGAGGCCTGGTGTGCTGCGATTCATGGGGTCGCAAAGAGTCGGACATGACTGAGCGACTGATCTGATCTGATCTGATCTGAACTGTATAAAAAGCCACCATTATCCTGTTCATTGTTTTGTGCCCACATCATCTTTATGATTAAGGTAGATTAAGTTTAGGGTAGACACTTGGAAGATGAAGGAGCAAAGTGTTACGTTATTTAACTAGACTTTGTCATTTTTTTAAAATGTCAAATAGTCTCTGAGAAAATGATGCTCCCAAATTAGCATAATCTAAAATTGAATTTGCTATGAATGAAGCAAAAGATAAAAAACCAGACACATCTCATCAGTTCAGTTCAGTTCAGTCTCTCGGTCATTTCCGACTCTTTGAGACCCCATGGACTGCAGCACGCGCGCCAGGCTTCCGTGTCCATCACCAACTCCCAAAGCCTGACCCATCAAAGCAGAACTTTGAATTCTGGACATGTGAAGGGTCAGCCAAGCTCTATTTTCTGATCCCGGAAGAGGGCAGTATAGCTGACGTGTTACATCCTTCTTAGATGTGGGAGACAGAGCACAGACGAAACAGAGACCCTGCCCTATATTCAGGTCAGGGCATGGGGGAGGGGCGGGTAAGGTAGACAGACAACATGTAAAGAAACAAGGAAACACACTGTGTATCAATGTATAAAGCTCTATGAGAGAAAAAATAAACTAGAATAAGGGTGATTGGTCATAGCAGGCTAGGAGTGGGGGTTAGGGGGCTCTTTCTATGGGTTAACTAGGGAAGGTCTGATTAGTGGGGTGACATTTAAGCAAGTGCTGAGGAAGAAAGTGAGCAAGGTGCTCATCCCTGGAAGGAACATTCCAGACAGAGGGAACCGTGAACCAAGGGGCCGGGGGTTGGGTTTGGTGTTTCTTAGAAGCAGCAAGGAGACCAAGCGAGAGAAAGGGGGAGAGGCAGGAGATGGCACACGATGGGGATGAGGGGACCAGACCTCACAGGGACACAGGGACACTGAAAGGTCATTGGAGGGAGATTGGCTTTTATTTTAGGTGAGACAGGAGGGCAAGGACCAGATGAGTCTTGAAAGGCTCACTCTAGTTGCTGCGAATGGGAGCAGCGTGTTGGGGGTGGGGCAAGAAGGCACAGGGACACCTGTCAGGATGGCTGACAACCAACCTCCACCTTGGGAAGAGGCTTCCAGCCCTGGGCGGGGTCCTGAATCCTCACAGGGCAGATTTGTTATTTAACATGATGGACGAAATCGAGGGGAGGAATGGAAACTGATGGTGAGAGGAGTAACTCTGTTCCGGGCACGGAAACCAAGGGCGGATGCCAGGCAGGCACAAGATATGTGAGTCTGGAGCTTCGGGTGGACCGTCAGGTTAATGAGCGTTTAAGTCGTGAATGGTGACTGACATCCTGGACTGTATAAAGATGACTGCATGCCTTGGCAAGAGTTCATGCTAATCTGGGTGAGAAAAATTTCCAGTAGTAAATCGAAAGTTCTAGAAGCTGCTCACATGTGAGCACCTGAGGGTGAGGACTCAGTCCTTCTTAGCTCTGTTCTTCACTGAGACTGCATCATTCCTGCACACAGAATGGACTATATATCTATTGAAGTAAACCCACCGAAGTAGAATTAACATTCACACCCCGAATCATAGTCAATGCAGGCAAGCAAATCACCAAGATTTTTTTTCAAGCTTACCTAAAATTAGTCTCTTGCCCAGGCCAGTTCATTTTTCTCCACAAATATTTCCAGATTTCAAAAATGATATTGTAACTTGGAATAACAAACTTCACTAAAAGAGGGAAGGGAACACATGTATTAGCTTAAGAAAAACTACACTGCAAGGAAGCAAGAAATAAGCTCTTCTTCTTCTTTTTTTTTTTTTTGCTTTAAGAAGACTTGTTTATAGGAACACTAGAAGAGACTAAACATATAAATTCTAAAAATGATCTCTACTCTCAGGAGACTGGAATCTAATAAGTGCAGTTAAGTCAATTTCAGTACCACAGCACCATTCATTCCTTAGGGTGGCTCCTTCTGTTTCCCTTCCCAGTATCCACATTTCTTTCATGGTATCTAGAAAAGGAGTCAGACAGTGAGACAGGTACCCCAGGAGGAAAACGAAAACAGGAGGAAAGGAACCATCCCCTTAGAGCTGCATCAGACCTTGCTTATATGATCTTTTCCATTCCTAGAGAGAAAGCTAGTTTTTTTGATTAAGAACAGAAAATTCATTTCTTTCAATTCTATGACATTTCAGACACCACTGGCCTGATATAGTTCCACTGTCCCCGTATGTAGTTTCCAAGACGCTTTTGGCCTGAAATCTTCTGAATCAAGCTTTCGTCATCCACCTCCAGCTTCTGCACTCTCTGTGCCCAGAACACATCCTGGGTAACTGATGTCCAATGCCAGGATCTTACAATAGGCAATCATTTCTAAATTGTGTGAACCTTTTCTCTGAAAGATAAAATTCTTCTTTTAATGTGGACCATTTTTTAAAGTCTGTATTGAATTTGTTACAATATTGTGTGTGTTTCATGGTTTTGTTTTGTTTTGTTTTATTGGCCATGAGGCATTTGGGATCTTAGTTCCCCAAACAGGGATCAAACCTGCACTTGCTGCATTGGAAGGCAAAGTCTTAGCCACTGGACCACGAGGGAAGTCTCAAGAAAAATTCTTCTTAAAGTGATGCAATTGATGGTATTTCAAATTTCAGGAGCTATTTACATACTCAGTCAAATCTTCCTATTTGTGAGAGATGTGGCAAGTAGCTCAACTTACTTCTAACTGCACAAGACTAGCTCAGGGCAGTGACACCCTCTCCAGAGAGGCTTCTGTGGATAAGAAGCCATCGCGGGAGAACTAGAGCCCAGACCATGCAGACCTCATGTTGGTTGATCCCTTTCTGTCTGCAGCCAGGAAGCACAATCCTCCTGCAGCCTGAAGAAACGAGATTCCTGTCAGGAGCCAGAATCACTGACAACTATATCTGGAACCATCAAGAAGTGGCCTCTTTTAGTTTAGTTCTTTGTGGACCAGACACTTTTGCATCTTTTCAGTCATGTCTGTCCTCCGGAACAGAAATCACAGTCAAACCTTCATTGAAATAAGAGTTCTCTACCTTGAGCTTTGGAAATGATTCTTCCAGATTTGAAGATAGCTGCAAAGAGAAACAAAGAGAGGTCTCAATGAAGAACCCAGGGACCAGAGGTCATAGCTTGTGTTTTGCCAGGCTCTCTGCCTGACGTTGATAAGTCACCTACAGTTCTGGGTCAGATAAGATAACAGCCTTTCAAAGTGCATTGCCTGTGGTCACAGGAGGGCTGGACATCAGGTGTAGGTCAAGGGGCAGAGTCCGATTGAAACAGGAGACTCAGAGCTCAGTATCCAGTCATAGGGAACCCTTTTGCTTTGTTGTGGTTACTTTAACCTTTAAAAAAGTAGCATGTGTCCACTGTGAAACATTTGGAAAATACAGGAAAGTGTAAAGATGCAGACAAACACCTTGAAAAGTCATGATCTCAAAGCAGCTAACGATCCTATATGGGCCCATATCCACCTAGTTTTCACTCTACACTTGTGACTTCTTCCTGAGATCGTGCTGCATGTGCTGTGTGTCCAGCTTTCTAAGCTCAGTACTGCATTCCTTAAATACATGGGTATCACTCGTCCACTGAGTACCTGCCCTGAGCTTGGCGCTGGAAAACACGATGAACAACACAGTGACACCTGGGTGAGTTGACCATCCAGCCTTTTCCATATCATTAAGAACTTTCTATCAGACAGAGAAAGACAAAAACTATATAATATCACATATGTGAAGTTAAAAAAATGTTACTAGTCAATATAAGAAAAAAGAAACAGACTCACAGATGCACAGAACAAATCAGTGGTTACCAGTGGGGAAAGGGAAAGCGGGAACAAGACAGGGGGAGAGAATTAAGAGGTACCAAGCATCAGGTATAAAATAAGCTATAATGATATATTTTACATCACAGGGATTACAGCCAATATTTTACAATAGCAATATATGGAACATAATCTTTAAAATTGTGAATCACTGCTGTACGCCTGAAGCATATAATGTTGTATCTCAACTAAAAAAAAACAAAAAACTTCCCATAGACGTAATTTCTAATGGCAACATCTCACTCTTAAAACAGTTTGCTGTTATTTCACTCTGTGTGGCACTGGAGGAAACAATATAGCTCAAGGAGGAGCAGAAGAGAAAAACCCAGGAGAACATGAAGAGTGAAGTTACAGAGTAGAGAGCAAGACATCGTGATGGGAGGGACTTCCCTGGTGGTCCAGTGGTTAAGAATCCACCTTTCAATGTCGGGGACGTGAGTTCGATCACTGGTTGAGAAACTAAGAAAGATCTCACATGCTCTGGAACAACTAGCCCCCATACCCACAACTATTGAGTCAGAGTGCCACAACTAGAGAGAAGCCTTTTGCAGTCAAATATATATGTGTGTGTGTGTGTGTGTGTGTGTGTGTGTGTATACATATGTGTATATATATATATATATATAAATATATATATATATATAAAATAAAGAAGCATCCCTGGTGGCTCAGATGGTAAATAGTCTGCTTGCAATGTGGGAGACCCAGGTTCAATCCCTGGGTTGGGAAAATCCCCTGGAGAAGGAAATGGCAACCCACTCCAGTATTCTTGCCTGGAAAAATCCCATGGATGAAGGGATATATATATATTAAAAAAGATAAAATGCAATGGGAGACAGAGAAGGAAATCCAGAAAGGGAGAAACAGAGTGGAAGCAAGGAAGGTGAGCAGATTTAACAACAGCTGCTCTAAGCCAATGGCACCAGTACTCCTGCCTGGAAAACCCCATGGACGGAGGAGCCTGGTGGGCTGCAGTCCATGGGGTCGCGAAGAGTCGGACATGACTGAGAGACTTCACTTGACTTTTCACTTTCATGCATTGGAGAAGGATATGGCAACCAACTCCAGTATTCTTGCCTGGAGAATCCCAGGGACGGAGGAGCCTGGTGAGCTGCCATCTATGGGGTCGCACAGAGTTGGACACGACTGAAGCGACTTAGCAGCAGCAGCAGCAGCAGCTCTGAGCCCAGGAACTCCCTGGGTGATTTGGCACATGGAGAAGAGAACACCTGGCAGATGACCAGTTGGGGCATCTTGGGCAAGTTTCTTAACAATTCTGTGCCCTGGTTTCCTGGTGTGGAAGATGGGGATGATAACACTCACTTTTTAGAGTGCTAATAAGGATTAAGTGAAATCATATATGTAAAACATTGAGCACCTAAGTACTCATACAGGATATTATTAGCCTTTATTAATCACTCATATTTAAGTATTGTACAATACATTGTACCAAGGGATTGGGGGACAGGGACTATCAATTAAAATTTTTCTGTTCTTACTAGATGATAAATAAATATATATATGTGTGTGTGTGTGTGTGTGTGTGTATATGTGTATTTTTTTAAGTACAGTTATCTTTCTTAACCTATACATCTACACGTATGTGCCAGTAAAAGAAGACATTGGAAAGTGGTAACTACAAAGGGTTTAATGAAAGTCCCTTATCCAAAGATGTGGGCAGAGAACCCAACAAAGGGCAGTAAAGCATCTCTGGGGCATCAATGGGAACCCAGAGCTACTTCTGAACCTAAATCTAGCAGGCACTCTAGGGTCTCCTCGTGGAAGCCAGGGAGGAACTCAGCCCCTTCAGATCTGCTGCCAGGAGCTGCCATGGGCTGAAACCCCGAGAAAGTCAAAGGGCAGTAGATGCCCCAGACAAAGCCACCTGCAGAGATCAGCTTCCAGGACATAGAGAGCACAGAAATGCAGAGAGGCTGTGGACAAGCAACAGAGGAAGCGCAGCACACGGGAGCTTCTGGCACATCGAATTCTGGTTATCCCTGGGCATCTGTGAATGCACCCATCAAAGACCATTTGTAAATGTGCTGACCGTGCCTATGGAGACCACGTCCCCACAGGTCCTGCTACCCAGACATCACTATCTGCCCCATGCATGCATTTTTGTGAACATAGCTGTGCATACACGCACAGGCTATGAGCCCATGGGATCCAGGACCACAGTGTTAAGAGCTATCGAATCCCAGTAAAACCACACATCCTCAAAATCAATGAAACGTAATATTCAGCACGAACTGTGAGGCTTGTGTGTTTATTAGCATTGTGTGCCTCTGTTTATAATAAAATGGATTGTATTTTTGTCAAGCACGTCTTTTCGGTCTAAGGATGAAAAGGATGTGTTTTGCGATTAACATCATTGGGGGAAAAAAGGCCTAAGAGACTAATACAGAAAGAAGTGGCAGATTTAGTGTCTGTTGTATGTGTGTGAGTGTGTTTAGTCACTAAGCATTTGTTAGTACTTAATAATAAATGAATACAAACTAGGACCTGGCAATTCACTGTTCTTCCCAGCTCCTCTCTGGTTAGAGAGGGCATGGAGGGGCAGAAGGACAGACTGTCAAGTGAAATCCATTTCGGGCATATAAAGTGGTCATTTCTGTCCCTCCTTGTGCCCAGGGACAAGCTTTCCACCCTTTTCCTAACAGCAGAGAAATCTTGGCTATGCTGCTGCTGCTGCTAAGTTGCTTCAGTCGTGTCCGACTCTGTGCGACCCCATAGATGGCAGCCCACCAGGCTCCCCCATCCATGGGATTCTCCAGGAAAGAATACTGGAGTTGGTTGCCATTTCCTTCTCCAATGCATGAAAGTGAAAAGTGAAAGTGAAGTCGCTCAGTCGTGTCCGACTCCTCGCGACCCCATGGACTGCAGCCCACCAGGCTCCTCCGTCCATGGGATTTTCCAGGCAAGAGTACTGGAGTGGGCTATAGGTCACAATAATAGCACAGTAGGCGGTAAAGTTTTTGTTTGGCTTGTGGATTTAGTATGATCAGAACATGTAGTTGTGTTTGAAAATTACTTTGTTCAAGGATATATTGTACAACATGGGGAACATAGCCAATATTTCATAATAACTATAAATGGAGTATAACCTTAAAGAAAGTACTCATTAGAAACAGTTTTTCTTTCAGAGATGAATTCCTCTTCTATAATAATAGATTTGATTTTTTAAGTAAACAAAAATCCATTATTTTAGAATATGGGTTCTCTTTTTAGGATTTGAAGGTACTAGTTTTTGTCTAAAGCAATTGTTGAATGTTTTTAAAATAGAGGAAATGTTTGGCTTTTGCTCTTTTTCCTTATTCAGATCAGAATAAACTGATATGTATAGGTAGAAAAAAAAGAGAAAATTAGTTTGTTTACATATTTAAATATTCTTTGCTGTAGACCCAATGGTCTTAAAATAGGCATTAATATATATTTAGGTTTTTTAAATTAATCTCAAACATCGGGCAGGTTACCTTTGCATTAATAAGCCTGTTGTCAAATTAGAGAGGGTGGTTGGAAGCTGTGCATTTGGGGAGCTTGTTCTAATTTCTGTTTTTATTTCACTTATGTATTTATTGCCAACATCCATAGCCCCTGCCATCTGGGAAGACTTGCTCCTTAATTTCCAGTGCGGATGGAAGTAAAAGATGACAGCTTTGCTGGAGAGCACAAATTGTAAAGATAAGGCACTTGGGAAATTTCTCCCTTCTTACTGCCAGCTGCCTTCCAGGGCAGGCAGATCCTGGCAGAGATTTAAAGTGTTCAGTGTTGTGTTCCCAGATAAGACCTCATCATCAGCTCCAGGCGGAGGCAGGAATGAATGGAATTTAACCGCTTTATTTATTACTGGGGATTTCAAATAACTTTGCTCCAGGTTTATTACGTTTTCAAAGATCGTTAGGTCAGACTGAATGGAAACTCTTTATCTCAGGCTTTCTGATTGGTTACCAATTCCACAAATTCCTGTGTGCCCTTCCTTAATTTTTTCCCAGGCTCTTTGTTATAAAGAATGATTCACTGACTACATATCTTTTTAAAGGAAGTGTTGGGCTACAGCATTAAGTTCTAGTCACAATTCATAAAATCTTTTAAAAGCTACAAAGTAACAAAGAGTTGAAGAACTCTCCCAGCAGGAGCCACTGGTCCAAGAATGTGATCTGAGGTGGGCAAACTGGCTTCATTTCTATGCTTCTGCAGATTCTTCTCCTCTTTCCCAGGCCTTTACCCTAATTGAAGTGTCAGTGTTTATTTTTAAAGCTTTAGAGTGATTTGGTGGGCTTTTTGGACTGTATATTGCAGTGCTTTGGAATTTGTCGTATCAGGTATTAGAATACTAATGTCATCAAGTCAGATTCAGTGCCATTTTGTACCTTGTCAGAGCCAGTGAGAACAAGTTTCTCTCTCTCTCTTTTTAATTGAAGTATAGTTAATTACAATGTTGTGTTAATTTAAAGCACAAGCATAATAAGCCCTATGCTAGTATTAACTGAAAAAAGTACACAACGTGACAGTTCTGAGTTAAGTTTTATTGGGGGCAAAATGAGGACTGCAGCCCAGGAGATAGCACCTCAGGTAGCTCTGAGAATTCTCCAGGCCAGAATACTGGAGTGGGTAGCATTTCCCTTCTCCAGGGGATCTTCCCAACCCAGGGATCGAACCCAGGTCTCCCGCACTGCAGGCGGATTCTTTACCAGCTGAGCCATAAAGGAAACAACTTCTCTATTGCTGTCCTGCAAATAAATTCATCGATACCATCCTTCTAGTTCCATATATATTCGTTAGTATATGATATTTATCTTTCTCTTGTACCCCAATGTTCATTGCAGCACTGTTTACAACAGCTAGAACATGGAAGCAACCTAGATGTCCATCGACAGATGAATGGATAAAGAAGCTGTGGTATATATACACAGTGGAGTATTACTCAATTTGCCATTTTTGTGCAGAAGGACACAGGAAAAGTATGGAGCCCATTCTCCCAAGTGACTAAGGATTTGTAATTGACCAGAGGGTTTTCATTCAGAAGAACCCATCTGTTCCAAAGGAATTTGAATTGTGTTTTGTTGTGAAAGAACAAACTTTTAGTCTTCCTTCTCTCAGAAAATATTTTAGGCAGGTTTCAATAAAGTGTGTGTTCACAATCAGGTGGTTAAAATAGAAAATCAGAAAGCATGTCAATAGGGAGATTTAAAATAGTTACTGTAACTTAACATTAAATTTAATTCTGGGCTTCCTGGCAGTTTAGGGAGAGAGGAAACACAATGGAGTTCATTGTTTTCAGATTCTGATGAAAGGGAGAATTTCATTGTTTCAGAAGATACTTGCTTTTCCTGTGACTAAATTTTTAGAGGGCTGAATCCAATGGTCCCTTATATGCTTCTGGAGCAGGAAACAGCAACCTACTCCAGTATTCTTGCCTAGAAAATCCCATGGACAGAGGAGCCTGGTGGGCCCCAGTTCATGGGGTCACAGAGTTGGACACGACTGAGCACATCCAGTGATCTCTTATGTGTTCTACAGAAAACACCCCCCGCCCCCCCAAAAAAGTATTTTTTCAACCCTAAACAAAACTTGGGAATGCACAGCTGAAAATACACCCAAAGAAAGTAAAGCACTGCCTGTGGTCAGTGTGTTCTTAACATCGTCTCAAGGCACCAGGCAGCACGTTTTCCAAATTTAGATTTCCCACAAGATAAAACATCCCTACCACCACTTTCTAAATGTATGCGCTGGCTTCCACCTGCTGTGAATAAAAAATAATGGCATTCCCTTTCTGAACTGGTATATCTTAGAAGCTCCAGAAAGATGAAGAATTCTAGAATAAAGCTACACAAATGTAATTATGACAGCTTATGATAAGCCAAGAATCTCTCAGATGTGCTTAATTTAACATGGAAATAAGTTGTCGCGTATTATTCTAGCTTGTCCCTGGAAACTATTTTTTGTTTGGCCTCCTTTGCTCTTAAGAATGCAGTGAAATAATGAAAATCAAAATCTGGGATTCGTTGACATAAAAAAGGGGAAGTGCTAAATTTACCTGCTCGTAAATTTAGCAGGTCCCTGCTGAGTGAAGGACCTCAACAGGACTCCATGTTATGGGAGAACCATCGTCTCTGTTCAACAGGGAAGCACCCTACCCAGGGATCAAACTGCTCCCAGTGAGCCTCAGGTCCTAGGGGATAAAGTGACTGGGCCCTCCAAATTTAACTAAATTGGCACTGTGGGAAAGCTTCTTTTCCACATACCAGCCCACACTGCAGACTTCGTGTAGACCGACGTCTGTTATTTAGAGAGCTGAAGACGGGGCGTGGTTTTGCACCACAATTTCCAAGATCCTCCATCTTCTGCAGCAAAGTCCCTCAGCAAAAGTTAACACAGCAACACTGCAGCAGGACTGAGCTCCAAGGAACACACGACCTCGAGCTCTGAAAAAGAGGCCTGTGGTGGCTTTCCATTGCACATATACTTCACTGATTCCAGGGTTTTCCTCCTTGGGTGGCTGTGTCTGCATTCAGAGCTGCCTTATTTTCATATTTCTCTGTCTGTCCCAAGCATAGTCATATTTCTGGGTCTTTAGGAGATCTCTTGCTTCATTATGATTTCCTGGCATTCACAACACCTTGCAAATTATCGAATGGTTTATTAAAACATTTATTCTCCCAAGTATCTATTGTTTTTGTTTTGTTTTTAGTCACTAAGTTGTATCTGACTCTTTTGCCACCACATGGACTCTGTCTCTGTCCATGGGATTTCCCAAGCAAGAATACTGGAGTGGTTTGCCAATATTGAAGTGGTTTTCCTTCTCCAGGGACTATTCCTAGCCCAGGGATCTAGAACCTGCATCTCCTGCACTGGCAGGCCGGTTCTTTACCACTGAGCCACCAGAGAAGCTAAGTATCTATTGTGTGCGTGTGTGCTGAGTCGCTTCAGTCATGTCTGACTCTGAGTGACCCCGTGGACTGTAGCCCACCAGGCTCCTCTGTCCATGGGATTCTCCAGGCAAGAACACTGGAGTGGTGCTATGTTCTCCTCCAGGGGATCTTCCTGATCTAGTGATCAAACCCAAGACTCTTATGTCTCCTACATTGGCAGGCAGGCTCTTTATCACTAGCGCTACCTGGGAAGCCCCTGCTACTGCTGCTAAGTCACTTCAGTCGTGTCCGACTCTGTGCGACCCCATAGATGGTAGCCACCAGGCTCCCCCGTCCCTGGGATTCTCCAGGCAAGAATACTGGAGTGGGTTGCCATTTCCTTCTCCAATGCATGAAAGTGAAAAGTGAAAGTGAAGTCGCTCAGTCATGTCCGACTCTAGCGACCCCATGGACTGCAGCCCACCAGGCTCCTCCATCCATGGGATTTTCCAGGCAAGAGTACTGGAGTGGGGTGCCATTGTCTTCTCCGTGGGAAGCCCCAAGTATCTATTAAATAAACGTAAAAAAAAAATCCAACCGATGCTAACATCTATAGACTTTGCTAGCTTTTCTTCACGTCGTTCTATGACCATTGATTATTCTTCCTTGGTTTCCCTTGATTGTGGTCGGTGTGCTCTACTGCAATTTCATAGGGTTGTTTTGCGTTGAATTTCACTCATTATTTTGCTAGCTTAGTTATCAAACTGTGAAACTAACTACTGAGGCTTTTTCTATCACTCAACACTATGGTTCCTCTTTCATCAGTGTTCATTTATTCCCTCTTCATGTACTTAATAAACATATCTATTACACATAGAGCATGTTTATTTGCCAAATGAATTTTAGATTTTGAAACTATTTATTTGAACTGAAGCTAGACCCAAAGCATATCCATCACATGAGAACCCTTGCCCGTGTGCCTGCACTGTGGCTTCAGGCCGTTGCTCCAATTCTCCAAAGCAGCAGGAGAGAGAGAAAGGATCCAGGTTAGAGAAGCTCCTACTAGCTTGTGGTTAGTTGTAGTACAGTAAGAGAGGGAAAGACCCCTGTTTTTGTAAAAGATAAGAAGAGAATTATTAGGAAAAAGGAGTGTTGTCATGCATGAAAGTGTTCTGATAACCTCTCTGGACATGAAGGGAGAAACCACCAGGTCAGGACAAGGCTGCAGAGCACCAAGGTAAGCTCCTGATGCTGTACAGCAGCTTCTGTAAGCTATCTATCTTACGTATGGTAATTGATACGTTTCAATGCGACTCTCTCAGTTCTCCCCACCTTCTCCTTCCCCTGCTGTGTCTTCAAGCCTGTTTTAATCCACTACAGTTTAGGGTGATTCGCTTTGCAGCAATGGTAACCAGAACATCAGTATTTCAAGTTTACTTCCCAACAGTGTTTTTAGATAGATTCAGGATCAGGTGGTTCCTAAGTCTAATTGTAACACATATTTCAATTTTTAGAAATTCATGCGTAGTAACTCCATTTCAAGAATTTCAGGCAGCAAGTTCAGCTGAGGGAACATGAGAGAATTCTGGAAGCAGATCCTCTTGGTATTAAATCATAGCTCAGCGAATTAATGATGTAAACTTGTGTGCTTAGTCACTCAGTCATGTCTGATTTCTTTGCAACCCTATGGGCTGTAGCCCGCCAGGCTCCTCCATCCATGGGGATTCTCCAGGCAAGAATACTGGAGGGAGTTGCTATGCCTTCCTCCAGGGGATCTTCCCAAGCCAGGGATCGAACCCAGGTCTCTGGCATTGCGGGCGGATTCTTTACTGTCTGAGCCAGCAGGGAAACTCAAGAATACTGGAGTGGATAGCTTATCCCTTCTCCAGGGGATCTTCCCAACCCAGGAATCAAACCGGGGTCCCCTACATTGCAGGCGGATTCTTTGCCAGCTAAGCCACCAGGGAAACCCAGTGTAAACTCGGACCTGTGTAAAGTATCTAATGTGGACCAGATGTTGCCCGGATGCCCATCCCCACATCCCTGCATCTTCTGTGTCTTTCCCTTCATAAGTCATTAGTGTTTTAGAGGCAGGAGATGTAGATTCATGTGGATTTTGAAGTCAAAGAGACACGGAATTCAAATCTGTGCGTTTTGTATGTACAAAATACAAAAAAAAAAAAAAAAACAACTCAGAAAAATCACTTAAAATCTGAGTCTCAATTTTCCTCAGTAGGAAAACTGAGAAGACTCAATGAAATATTTTATGTTTCAGGACCAGCACAGTTCCTGGCACAGAATAAGTGCTCAGTAAATAGAAGTTACAATTGTCATCACTATTATAATTTATGTCAAGCACAAGTGTTAATAAGATTAGGAGGTCAATCTTATGTTTAATCATGCTTTGTGGGAGTAAAACAAGATATTTCAATCATTTAATATCTTTTCTGTGATGTACTTCTCTTTCTCCTGAAATAAAAAAAAAGGTATTAATATATGTTCCAGTAGATTCAGTTAAACAGAAACTATCATCTTTTGGGAAGCAAAGTTGTGTAATGTCCATAAAATAAACATGGCTATGGGATTTATTTCCCGTGTGTCAACTGTCTTTTTTTCTTTTTAAAGCCTTTTGCTTTTATCAGATGTAACCACACTGTTCATTCTTATCTCAACATCTTAGTTCACTCTTGCAAATATGGTGTATTTCTGTTTTTATCAGGGTAATCAAGGGACATGGACTTACAAAGAGCTACTTTTGCTGAATCAGGATGACAGAATACAGACCATGAGGGATTCTGGGATCTTTTGGTGGGCGTGGGGAGTGGGCAGTCAAAACATCTACTTACTATCAGCCTTTTTGAATAGAGTCAGCCACTATGTTTTTGAAAAGTTCCAGAAACTTTGTCACTGGCACAAATAATTCCTTGAACAGAAAAATTTTTCTCCTTCTGAGTTTTTTAAATTCAATGTTGGTGCTGAACAAGGGCCCAGTTAAATCCGTTTGGGAAGAGTGTGGGGTCCAGAGGAGACATCTTTTGCCCCATTTAATTCAAGGATTTCCCAGATACTTGATCTTCCCTCATTTATCATCCCAAATGCATCCTTCTCAAAGCTGTGGGCTTGTTGGGAAAAGAACAACCTCCACCAGGGGAATTGGGGAACTTTTCTTTAGTTCAGATATGCAAGTGAAAGTCTCTCAGTCGTATCCAACTCTTCGTGATCCCATGGACTATACAGTCCGTGGAATACTCCAGGCCAGAATACTGGAGTGGGTTGCCTTTCCCTTCTCCAGGGGAATCTTCCCAACCCAGGGACTGAACCCAGGTCTCCAGCATTGCAGGCAGATTCTTTACCAGCTGAGCCACAAGGGAAGCCCAAAAATACTGGAGTGAGTAGCCTATCCCTTCTCCAGTGGATCTTCCCAACCCAGGAATTGAACTGGGGTCTCCTGCATTGCAGGTGGATTCTTTACCAACTGAGCTACCAGGGAAGCCCCCATCCTTTTCTAGAGCTTTCAGATAAATTTCAAAAAGCTCTACACACACAAGCCTTAGAAAGTGAAGTATGTGCAAGGCTGGCACACAGTAGGTCAGTTTCTAGTAAATATTGGTTCTCTTCTCTACCCTCTATGAACCCCACCCTATATATCTTTCATCTCAGTTAGAATTCACAACAATAAGATGAGAACTCTGGAGAAAGAAAGCCGTGTTTGTGTCCCAGCTCTAGGATCACAGTAAGTGCCAATTCTCCCATCTGGAGAATAAGAATATTATAAAGGTAGAATAAAGTAATGCATGTAAAGTCATTAGCACAATATTGGGCACATAGAAAGCACTTAATAGGGGCTTCCCTGGTGGCTCAGATGGTAAAGAATCTGCCTGCAGTGCAGGAGACCCAAATTCAATCCCTGGGTTGGGAAGATCCTCTGGAGAAGGGAATGGCAACCCACTCCAGTATTTTTGCCTGGATAATTCCATAAACAGAGGAGCCCGGTGGGCTATAGTCCATTTGGTTGCAAAGAGTCTGACATGACTGAGCGACTAACACAAGCACTTAATAAACATTAACTAAGAAAGTTACAAGTTAAATATTACGACCTCCACTTGAAAAATGAGGAAATAGGTGTCCAGAGGGTTCCAGGAACTCATCCAGGTTGTGCGTCTAGTTGTGAAAGGGGTGAGGGGGGAACAGAGCTTTGAGTCAAACCCAAGGCTTTATGACTCCAAAACCTCACACTGAACCTTGGTTGTGTTTTGGGATCTGTTACTTCATGCTGTTGTTGTTGTTTAGTCGCTAAGTCGAGTCTGACTCTTTTGCGACCCCATGGACTGTAGCCTGCTAGTCTCCTTTGTCCCTGGAATTTCCCAAGCAAGAACACGGGAGTGGATTGCCATTTCCTTCTCCAGGGGATCTTCCTGACCCAGGCGTCGAATGCACGTCTCCTGCATTGGCAGGTGGATTCTTTACTGCTGAGACACCTAGGAAGCCCAGGCAGCAAGGATGCAAGGTGCTAAGTCACTAACACACTCACTCCCTATTCTGGCGGGGCATATTCCAGGGGACTAGCAACTGTCAGTTCCGCTAGAACACTACTTCTTCGAAAATGTAAATTTGTTTGAGCCCTATTGATTTATCAGGAAACTATCTGAGCAAAACTCAAATTTCCCACCTACTTAGAAATGATTCCTGAGGAACACTAACTGCCCCCAGTTCTTATGTCCTGCTTGCTTGCTTGTATGTATTCAGTCATGCTGGACTCTTTGTGACCCTATGGACTAAAGCCTGCCAGGCTCCTCTGTCCATTTTCCAGTCAAGAAGATGAGTGGGTTGCCGTTTCCTCCTCCAGGGGTTCTTCCTGACCCAGGGATCAAACCCATGTCTCCTGCATTGACAGGCAGATTCTTTACCTCTGAGTCACTGAGGAAGCCAGTTACCTCCTGACATAACGATAAAACTAGGCTGTCTCTCCATCTACCAGTTGGAGAGAAAAGTACTTCCTACAATGCAGCAAGAACCTAAGAATCAATATTTATTTTTGTTTCAGTTTTTCACTCCCTTTCCTAAGCTGACTTGCTGGAAACATCACTATTACCGCACTGTTTACTGGTGGGATCCCAGTTTGCCAGTTCAGAGGCAGGAGGCTTCACCCTATGGCATGGGATAGTAGCTTTCTTTCCTGTCTTTTTTTGGGCAACTTAACAAGACTATTAAGAAAAAAGTAAGCAAACATAGACAAAAGCAGTCAGACTTCACTTCAACCTGTGTTGACTTTTGTGAGTCTCATTTACAGCAGTCCTTGATTGGGTAAAGACAAAAGGCTCACTCTGAATTTCCATCAAATGCCTTTTGAAAACAACAAGGGGATGGACTTAAATATACATGAGTCAGAAACATCCGGATTACATTTCCAGGGAATTATCTGGGGATTTAAAAATTTAGAGGACGAGAGGTTTGGCAACCAGCATTCTGGGGTTCTTAAAAAAGCTTTTCAGCCAATTAGACCATGGGCCTTGCTTTGTCCTGCGACAGTCCACTAAATAGTACCTCCTAGAACCTGGCGATGGGACCAGCATAGGTCCCATGGGTTTAAAGTCACAATGACCGTTGAGAGCTTCGACCCCACTCTAGGTCAGTGAGAGGTGATGGGAAGAGGACCATGTTGGAGCCATGTTCCTCCCTGTTACAGAGAGGGAGCCCAGAATCTCATTAGATTTGAGTGCGGGACCACCAGTTCCCTGAAGGCATCTTTTGTTGATCTTGCTGTTTAAAGACAGAATTATCCCGGAACAAAACTTTTTCTATTTTTAGGTACATTGTTGATTGTGAAACTGGAGTCTCCAATGTTCATTTCATGAACATACCAGAGACTGTCTCCAGAGACAAATGGACTGGAGTTCTGGCCAAGGGCAGTTTGATGGGGAGTTCAAAGGGACCTTGAAGTCCCAGACATCTAAGGGATTGGGGGTTTGTAGGCACAGAGTCGGACATGACTGAAGCGACTTAGCAGCAGCAGCAGCAGGGGGAGAGGAGGGCTATGTAGAACTAACCTGGGAACCTGTGGGCTCTTGGGTGTTCCTGCTTTATACTTTCAGCTCTTTAGGGAAATGATGGGCTGCTGTCAGGACAAATTGTGAACACCTTCTTTATACAGATGGAGAGGGCCAATAGACAGGGCTCTGGTGTCATGGCCAACCCCCTGCCCCCATCCACACCACTGGATCCAGGTCCTCTCTGCACTTCCTGCCTCCAGGCGTCCTGGTGGAGGCCAAAACTGCCGGACCAGCCACCCTGGTCTCCCTGCCAAAAGGAGAGGCCGGCAAGATGATACTTTGAACTAAAAGAGAACAGGACAGACACAATCGGCCTCTCCAGCTCTCTAATTCGTGTCTCTCTTAAAAATGTCTTTAATCTTCAGCTTCATTTATTCCATCCTGGCCCAGCCTGTTTGTTTCCATGATTCAGGAGAAGCAGCAAAGAGCTTGTCTGCCGTCCAAGCACGGGCCGGGCTGCGGTGGCTCTGGGAAGAAGCCCCAGCTAGTCTCCTGCTCTGCGGGGGCCCTGGCTCTGAGCCCAAGCCTGTCGTGGCCACTCTGTCCCCTTGCCAGCCCCTGCAAGTTCAGACTTTGTTGTAGTTTACAGGCAAATCTCCGGCCTCCTTCTCCACATCTTAAAACTCAAACTTGATTTCCCCAAAAGTTCATGTACCAGGATAAGGGAGCTGAAACCACAGAAAGACTCCAACCTGGAATATTCAGCCCTCACCCAGACATCCCAACACCACATGCATGAGGAGAAGAAGCAGAAATGTCCACTGGTCCTGAAATCCTCTCTTTAGCCACCACCCCATGTGGCAGGAATGGGTTAAGCTATCCAGACGACCAGGACTACCAGACGACTGTCGAGAAAACAGTACTCTAACTGGCTAAAGAACAAACAAGGACATACTGTCTAGCACAGGGAACTCAGTATTTTTTAATAACCTATAAGGGAAAAGCGGAGAAGGCAATGGCACCCCACTCGAGTACTCTTGCCTGGAAAATCCCATGGATGGAGGAGCCTGGTAGGCTGCTGTCCATGGGATCGCGAAGAGTCGGACATGACTGAGTGACTTCACTTTCACTTTTCACTTTCATGCATTGGAGAAGGACATGGCAACCCACTCCAGTGTTCTTGCCTGGAGAATCCCAGGGACGGGGGAGCCTGGTGGGCTGCCCTCTCTGGGGTGGCACAGAATTGGACACGACTGAAGCGACTTAGCAGCAGCAGCAGCAGCATAAGGGAAAAGAGGGCTTCCTAGGTGGTGCTAGCGGTAAAGAACCTGCCTGTCAACGTAAGAGACATGAAAGACGTGGGTTGGATGCCTGGGTTGGGAAGATCCCCTGAAGGAGGGCATGGCAACCCACTTCAGTATTCTTGCCTAGAGAATCCCTTGAACAGAGGATCCTGGTGGGCTACAGTCCTTGGAATCACAGAGAGTTGGACAAGACTGAGTGACTAAGCACAGAAGATATGAATGTATAACTTTGCTGTAGACCTGAAAGCAACACAATATTGTAAATTAACTATACCTCAGTTAAAAAAAAAGAAGATCACAGGGCTTTGTGGAGGAAAATTCCAACCTGCTTCTGAATTCCCTGTTACACTCCCACAGCCAGTTGCCTTCTGAGATGAAACAGGGAAGCTTTAAGGCAAACTGCGAGTTGGAGCATGATTAAAACTTTGAATGAAACCTGGAGACGACAGCTGTAATTATAAGGAGGATGCGTCACTTTTATATTCCATTCAACAGTGCTTAAACCCAATTACAACACACCAGTTTGCTGTGCTTTCCTTTAAAGCTGTTTCCACACGCTAACAATGAACCATCTTGTAACCTCATCAGGAAGAAGGGGTGGCCTCCCTGCTGTCAGCTGAGTCAGGGTCCCGCTCCCTGAGCCCCACACAGACACCTGGGTGTTCCAGGCCTGCGTGGTTACCTGGGTGTGTCCAAGACTGTTTTCTAGAGCTTAATATTGGTAAAACCAGGAAGACAATGTCTTTCAAACTCAGCTAATTACTTTCAAAAAGACCTCGGTTCCTGATGCACCTGGTCTGGAATAATACTACTTAATAAATGATCTCAGGCAGGGAAAGAGAAAGAAAACAGCACTTCCCAGCCCTCCACCGCATCCCCATAGCGGGTGAGCAGTAGGGACTGTAGTGACTTAAGCTACATTTCTTTCTTAGGGTAAGGAGCAGTCTAGTCCAGCAATCTGACTACAACAGATAATAGTAAAAGGGCATCAGCTTTCTCATCTTCACTCTACCCCACTTTTGCAGATGATAAACAAGCCAGAACAATCTCTCTCTCTCTCTCTTTTTTTTTTTTGTATTTTATTTCATTGTTTTGGCTCCACTGGGTCTTTGTCGCTTTTTGAGGGCTTTCTCTAGTTGTGGCGAGCAGGGCCTATTCTCTAGTTACAATGTTCGGGCTTCTCATTGCAGTGGCTTCTCTTGTTGCGGAGCACAGGCTCTAAGGCATGCAGGTTCAATAATTGTGGCACCCAGGCTTAGTTCCCCTTCAGGATGTGGGATCTTCCCAGACCAGGGATCAAACCAGTGTCACCTGCATTGGTAAGCAGATTCTTAACTACTGGATCACCAGGAAAGTCCCAGAGCAATCTCTTTGTAGATGCATCTCTACTGTAGAGCAATTGGTTATAGAATCAGTATGGAGAGAATACACATACTTTTTCCCTTTTAAAGAGATTTGAACAACAATCAAATTAGAGAAGTCCTGATGATTGAGTATGATGAGCCTGATCCATACACCTAAGAACATCCCACTTTGGAGTGGGACCAGGTCCTGCTTTTGGCCCTAGGGGTCCACTGTGGGGGACCGGGGCGATGAACACTATTCCTGGATCAGGAGAGGGAATTTACTCAAATGGCCCCTAGTGGCCTGAAGGCGTTACTGCAGTTTTGTTAAAATACACACGTGTATCCATTATTGTTCTCTGAAGACACAGTGGATTTTCCTTCCGTGTTTAAGGATAATGAACCTGTTACACCACAAATAAAACAAATGTACCTGGAATGAGTACACTGCATTGGTTTAGCAAGATCACTAGGAGGAGCCCTTGCTTTTTAATAATAGTTGCAAAGTCATTGGTTACTGAACTCAAGAATACCTTTCAGGGTTTTTTTTTTTTTTTTTTTTAAAGGTAATGATTAATTTTGAACAGAAAATTATCAAAATGAGAAATTTATATTCTTGCTTGTTCCATAAAGATTGCAGGCCCATTATAGAAATATGTAAATTTCAGAAAGATGTAAGAAGGGGATATAGAAGGAAAAGATATAAACCGGGACTTTGAATGAGGCTAATATTTCTCTCTCACTCTCCTTCTGAAGGCTAGTAGATAATATATCCCCTGTTTTAAAATTTTCCCTCTGTGTTATACTTGTACTAACCCAGTGTATTTTTTGAGTGTTAGTAAATTTCCCTTAGTCACTCAGTCATGTCTGACTCTTTGCGACCCCATGGACTGTACCCCACCAGGCTCCTCTGTCCATGGGATTTTCCAGGCGAGAATACTGGAGTGCGTTGCCATTTCCTTCTCCAGGGGATATTCCTGAACCAGGAATCAAACCCAGGTCTCCTGCATTGCAGGCAGATTCTTTACCAGCTGAGCCAGCAGGGAAGCCCCAGATTTTTCTCAGAAACCAGGCATATGGTTATGAATATTATTCACTAGTCTCCATGAAACTTTATGGTACTACTTACATTTAAAAACAAACAAGATGTAGTAACAAAACCCAATCTATCCCAAGCTTATACTTTATATTACAAACAGTGTAAGAATTTCTAAGCTTGTCCTTGGTTGAAGTCAGGCTACAAGAGGAAATAAACTCACTTTTTCACCTCCTATTTCCAGAGATTCATGTACTGAGCAAGTGCACAAACCCATATTTTTCAGAACTCACATAAACAATACTCCAATCCAGAAGAACAAGACAGGAAGAATGAAAGTGAAATTACAGGGTTTAATACTTTGTGAACCCAAATTCATAGGCTTCCCATAATTTTCCTTTTAGGCAGGGAGAGGCACCCCACCCACTCTTTATTCTGACCCCAGGTTCTTTCTTTTAGGATCGTAGGTGGGCTTTCTGACTGCTGTGATTTTTGTCCTCTTAAAAACTTTAGTCATTCACAATGACTAGTAGGCTGGTTGGCTTTTCTGTGTCTAAAACAACTGTAGACTGTAAAGCTGGCATTTCTGTCAACTTTACAGGGCCTCATTAGCTTGCTCGTTTCAACTTGAAATGGTCAGGCCAAGGAGTGTTTTGTCATTTCTGTTTTCTCTTCCCATCTCCTCTTCCGTATTTTCTAGAGATGCACAGCACATCAGATATGAATCCAAAGCACGCTGAGTTTAGCTCTAAGCCCTGGGGAGAGTGAAGAGGCGGAGGGGGGTTCTCTGGCCAGGAGTCTTCAGGACAATGCCCTCCACCCACCTCTTCAGCCAGAGGCAGGGCCACCAATGTCTCAAAGCGTTTGGGAGGAGCTAGCTTTCTTCTATTGATTTGCTGTGAATATGTAATGGTTTTCGAAAGAAATATATTTTTTAAAAGACAGGCTAATGCACTTTAACTGTTCTTACCTTACTAAAGAGAATGACAAACTGGAGAGAAAAAAAAAAGTGCTAACACACAAAGGTCATGCGACATACACAGAAACATTTGCTCCAGGGTCTAAAAATGTTACCTCTTGGTTAGAATTCAAACTCTGGTGTCTCTCTAAGTTCATCTGAAAGGCAGACAAAATCAATTAGCAAGCCTTTCACCCTCTGGCAAAAAAAGGAATTTCTACAAGAATGCCTTCCAGAAGCTCTTCGTTGCTTGACTCTTGGCTGTGTTTGGCTGATGTGAAGGCAGAGACACAACTTTGGGGCTTCCCCAGGGGACAGGCGCTGGCTCCATCCTGTCTCTCCTCTACCTTTGTCGGCTCAGCTCTCCGCCCCCAGGGGGAGGACCATGAGCACGTCCTGATCCGGGGTCAGCTGTCAGGAGACAGATCTGTTTAATATTTAGCTTTGAAGGGAACTGGCTGAAAAAAAAGATGAAAGGGATCAGCTCCAAGGGATGGGGAAAAACAAAAACAAGCCTCGATTATTTCAGTATTTCCAGAGAAAAATAAAAAGATAAAGTCAATGCAGGTAAGAGAGAAAGAATGAGACAGTGGAAGAGATGGAAGGATGGGGAGGGAGGGAGAAAGAAATAGAGGGAGAGAGGCAGAAAAGAGGAAGGAAGGAGAGAGAGCACTCCAAAAGCCCCTGCGAAGTAGTTCCCTAACTCATGTGCATTGGCCAGTTTGGCTCTGGTGCACACATACCATCAAGAAATACAGGTAACTGTCCACTCTCAATGACAGTTCTAGAATAAAGAATAAAATCTGCAAAATGCAGATTCTGAGTTAGTAGATCTGGGGTGAAACCTGCCATTCTGCATTTCTACACAAGACCTACAGTTCTACTGACTGGCACTCTGTCCCCAGGGTATAGAGTCTAGAACACATCAGCTTGCTTGCACAGGGAAGGCACTGGGCAACCACAGCTTGTGGACTGCTGCCTGTTCTCAAGCCATCCCTATAAAGAGAGGAGGAAGTATCACATAAAGCTGCATATGCCTGTGTGCTAAGTCAGTTCAGTCGTATCTGACTCTTTGTGACCCTATGGACCGTAGCCCGCCAGCTCCTCTGTCCATGGGATTCTCCAGGCAAGACTACTGGAGTGGGTTGCCATGCCCTCCTCCAAGGGATCTTCCCAACTAAGGATTGAACCCACATCTCCTCTGTCGCTTGCATTGGCAGTTGGGTTCTCTAACACTAGCATCACCTGTAAAGTCCCATAAAGCTACATACGTGGGAACAATTAAATGAGAAAGAAAAGGTTAAAGAAGATATTTACATATTGTTTTTTTTTTTAATAGAAGCTTAGTGGAAGGAATAGGAACAAATTCAGCATGATTTTGACTCATCCCAAATACCCATTTTTCAGGTTGGGGCATTTCTGTTATAAAATGAAGTCAGTACAGATTTTACGGGGATGCTCACCATCCCCCACCATGACAAGAGCAAAGCATGAGCATTTTAAATAAAGTAGGTTGGCTTTTCAGGATAAGCAGTACTACTTGCACATTTTTAAGGAGGAGAAAAATATGAATATCAGAGGAAAAAAGACATGACCGCATAGACTGGAAGAAGGTACAGTCATGTATAGTCTTCCAAGGGAAAACAGAAATTTAGTCCCAGTCTTTGTCTTGAAATACACAGGGAAAGCTGATGGAATTTCAAAATCACTTCAGTCATTCTTGGCTAATGTGCAATGAAATTATGCATGCTGGCCTCTGAGACTTTAGAATTAAATGCATTCCCTGAGCTCACCCCTTTCCTTCTGTTTTTTTAAAATTAATTTTATTGAAGAATAGTTGATTTATAATGTTGTATTAATTTCTTCTGTACAGCAAAATGATTCAGTTATACACACACACACACACACACACACACACACACACACACACATATGCTCTTTTGCATTTTGTTTTCATTTATGGTTTATCATAAGATAGTGAATATAATCCTATATTGAATATAATGTACAGCAGGATTTTGCTGTTTATCCATCCCATATGTAATAGCTTGTATCTCCACCCCTTTCCTTCTTAACCCAGACATCCTATAATTCTGTGAAGGCCAGGAGGCCATTTTGGCCTACTATGGAAGCTTCTAGAACATAAGGTCCCACTGGATTTCCATCTCTCTCTTTCCATCATTTCTAGTTATAGTCCTTAAACACACAATTCTTAGGAAATGGAAAGCTGACCAGGATCCCAAGATAACCTAGCTTAACCTTTTCATTTCATTTACTAGTTAAAACTTGATTAACACTTCATGTGAATGAGAACCACAGTTTCTTTATTTTATGTTGGCTATATTTTGCCCTGCCTTGTCATTAGGCACACTCTGACTCATTTGCCCCAAAAGAACACCAGCGGGGACAGGCACACAGCTGTCCTTCTCTGCAGTCCACATGGTGACCAGCTCAGAGCCAGGCACACAGTGGCCCCTGAACAGAGAGCTGTTGGTGTTGGTGTGAGCAGAGTGCCTCCCCAGCTCACCTCCAACACTGTGATGCAGATGAAATAGGATGGAGGTAAACACCGAGAGGAGACTTGAAAGGAACACCAAGGAAAAAGCTTTTCACACAAGGATGGCTGCGGTGAGTAGCCTTGAAAATGGTCCCGGAGTAGCCCACACCCTGACTGTACCAGGTGGGTCAAACAGAATAACACGGCAGCAGGGGCTGCAAATCACACAGTCGAGGTGAAGCGATAAAAAAAAATCTCTCCAAGGCCCTCTCTTACTCTTGCTCTTGTCCTCTCCCTCCTAGACTGCTTGCTGTGGGAAGCAGGCTGTTGTGCTGTGAGGTTCCCTGTGGAAAGGCCCATCTGCCCAGGGATGCAAGCTTGGGGTGACCAGCCAGAGAGGAACTGAAGTCGTCTCCCTCCTCCCACACGAGTGATCTTGGAAGAAGATGCCCCTCTCACATCCTCAGACAAGACTGTAACCCCAGCCAACAGCCCGACTGCCACCTTCTGCAGGACCTTGACCCAGAAGCCCCCAGCGAAGCCCATCCTGAATTCCTGACCCACAGAAACTACAGGATACTGTTTGTAGTTTTAAGCTACTGAGTTTAGAGTCAATTTTCTCTACAGTGAGACTAACAAATACAATGGCCTTGAGGTATTTTGAGGTATGAGGGAAAAAAGGCCGGTTACTAGACAACCTTCCCTTGTTTCAGAGACGTCTGGTGGTGACAGAAGTTTCCGTGGCTGGGGCCCTGGGAGTGTCGCCTGTCTTCTGAGGTCCTCCTTGTCCAGCCACTGTTACCTTGATCAATGGTGCATCTCCTGGCATCTCAACCCTATGACAACTTGGTGCCCAGCAAGATTCTATCACATTTGAGCCATGGTTTCAGCTATTCTGACTCTCAGTTCTATTAATATTATTTCCAACAGGTCATTTGCCTGGTAAAGAACCACATCCTAGAAGAACAGGAGGATCTAAAATCCGTATCTTATGGGATAAATTCATTCATTTTCCAAATGCTTATTTGCCGGCTACTAGGCAGGCTACTTGGAGAAGGCAGTGGCAACCCACTCCAGTACTCTTGCCTGGAAACCCCATGGACGGAGGAGCCTGGTAGGCTGCAGTCCATGGGATCGTAGGGAGTCGGACGTGACTGAGCTACTTCACTTTCACTTTTCACTTTCATGCATTGGAGAAGGAGATGGCAACCCACTCCAGTGTTCTTGCCTGGAGAATCTCAGGGACGGGGGAGCCTGGTGGGCTGCCGTTTATGGGGTCGCACAGAGTCGGACACGACTAAAGCGACTTAGCAGCAGCAGCAGCAGCAGGCAGGCTACTAGGTCTTTAACTTATATGCAGAGTACATCATGCTAAATGAGAGGCTGGATGAAGCACAAGCTGTAATCAAGATTGCCGGGAGAGGTGTCAATAACCTCAGATATGCAGAAGACACAACCCTTATGGCACAAAACGAAGAGGAACTAAAGAGCCTCTTGATGAAGGTAAAAGAGGAGAGTGAAAAAGCTGGCTTAAAACTCAGCATTCAAAAAGCTAGGATCTTGGTATCCGGTCCCATCACTTCATGGCAAATAGATAGGGAAACAACGGAAACAGTGAGAGACTTTATTTTCTTGGGTTCCAAAATCATTGCAGCCATAAACTTAAAAGACAATTGTTCCTTGGAAGGAAATCTGTGACATACCTAGATAGCATATTAAAAAGCAGAGACATTACTTTGCTGACAAAGGTCAGTATAGTCAAATCTCTGGTTTTTCCAGTAGTCATGTACAGATGTGAGAGTTGGACTATAAAGAAGGCTGAATGCCAAAGAAGTGATGCTTTTGAACTGTGGTGTTGAATAAGACTCTTGAGAGTCCCTTGGACTGCAAGGAGATCCAACCAGTCCATCCTAAAGGAAATCAGTCCTGAATATTCACTGGAAGGACTGATGCTGAAGCTGAAGCTCCAATCCTTGGCCACCTGATGCTAAGAGCCAACTCATTAGAAAAAACCCTGATGCTGGGAAAGATTGAGGTCAGAAGGAGAAGGGGACGACAGAGGAGGAGATGGTTGGATGGCATCACTGATTTGATGGACATGAGTTTGAGCAAGCTCCAAGAGATGGTGAAGGACAGGGAAGTCTGGCATGCTGCAGAACACAGGGTAGCAAAGAGTTGGACACGACTGAGCAATTGAACAGCAACAACAAGGTCTTTGGTGATAACGAAGGTGATTGGCTAAGGTCATTCATTAAGGGAAAGAGATTTGAAACACACCCAGGTATCTAGACTCTAATGTCCGACTTGAAAATAATAAGAATAAATGATTCATGATAAGAACAAACAATGCATTTAAATTAAATAAATATTAATGAATTTAGTCTAGCTGAAATGATAGAATTAAAACTAGTAAAATTCATTTTAAGTTTTAAAAAAGTCATTATTTGAATGATGACTAAATTAAATTGCTGCATGTCAGATACATGAAATCTGGGACAATTACACTGCACGTTTAAAGGAATTCTGGATTGCCTCTTAATGTCCTCTTTGGTCATGCCATCCACTTTCACCTATTTCTTCAACCAAATACTCATATAACACTTATAATAGGCTATTTTCTAAGTGCTTTGCATATAAAAACTTATCTAATTCTTATTAAAACTCTGTGAAGTGGATACAGTTACTGTTCTTATTTTATATACAGAGATACAGAACCACAAAGAGGTTAATTAGCTCATTTCCTTATCAGTGATCTATTGCTACACAAAAAACCTCCCTGATTTAGTGACTTAGAGCAACGCAGTGATTCATTTTTCTCACTCTTTACATTTTTGTCAAGGGTCTGTAGGAATGCCTTGACCCTGTGCCTTGACCCTGCTCTATGTGGTACCAAGTGGACTGCTCAGCTGGGGGCTGGGGACCTGTTCTTGCCAATGGCTTCCATGGCAGGATGCTGGTCACCGGCAGGTCAGCAGGGGCCCCTGTTTGCCTGTGTCAGCTGCTTGGGCTTCCTCGCAGCATCGTGGCTGGATTCCCAGAGCAAGTGTCCACAGAGGACCAGATAGAAGCACAAGGCACTTAATGACTTTGTCTCAGGAGTCACAACACGTTACTTCAGCCATCGGTACATTCAATTGGCTGAAGCTGTCATAAAGGCCCGCCAGATTCAGTATGGGGAAAAATGACCTCCGTTTCTTGATGGGGGGTGGGGAAGGTCAAGATTTTAAAAGCTTCTATAAGACCGTGTGGGCTGGGAAATATTGTTGTGGCCACCTTTGGGAAAATACAGTCTGATACCCATGCTAATCGAGATAGAATGCATTCAAACTCTAGCCTCAGAGGTTAAGCTCTTCACACCATAGTTCTGTATTTCTTCCTCCTTTGGTGGCCCTCGTGTGGAATGAAGAACGACATTTCTTACCTGTCTTGCCCACAGCAGAAGACCTTTCTATGCAGAATTACAGAGATTTTGATCTCTGACAGAAAGAACCATTTATCTTTTTCCTATTCAGTTCTAAAGGTCAGTTAACTACAGTTTTTCAAAGTGCTTTTGAAAATATAAACTGTGTGGGCATTCCCCCTTTGTAGCATTCATCCTAGTCACCCAAGGACCCTGTGGAAAATGCAGGCCTCTGATTTCCCTGAAGGGATTCTAGTTTATAATATCTAGGGGAAGGGCTCAGAAATCTTCATTTTCCTTCAGCACCCAGAGTTATCACCATGCAGAGACTAAGTACCACACTTTGAGCAATGACTTACACCTTTTCCATTGCTTTTCACTGGCTGGGACCTTTAAATACCCCCTCTTGTGTTTGGGATTCCTTATCTTATGTGTTAGTGGCTTTCCAGGTGGCTCAGTGGTAAAGAATCAGCCTGCCAGTGCAGAAGCTTCAGGAGATGTTAGTTCAATCCCTGGGTGGGGAAGATGCCCTGGAGAAGAAAATGGCACCCTGCTCCAGTATGGACAGAGGAGCCTGGTGGGCTACAGTCTATTTGATTGCAAAGAGTCGGGCATGACTGTGCGACTGAGCATGCACGCGAGCGTCTCATGTGTCAATGCCTCCAGACCTGCTCCTCCAGGCTTCCATGCGGGCAGAAGCATGCTTGTTCCATCTCACAGGCAGCCAAGGCGCAGGGGGTGGATCTAGTCTTCAACCAACGAGAGGCAGCCACATAGAGCTGTATCAGAAGGCAATGCCAGGCAGGACTCCACAGTGGAAGCAGATACCTCAGGCTTCTGGAGACAGCAGGGGCAGCCTTTCTAGGACGAGGGGCCCAAACTCACATCAAAGAGACACTGTTCAATGCCCATGACCTGCATTCTTGATTTTTTTTTTTCACAATGTTGTTGAGTTTTTGTAAGAACACTTAACATGACATCTACCCTCTCAACAGTTTTTTGAGCATAGCACACTACTGTTGGGCATAGGTACAAGGTTGCACAGATGTCTCTAGAGATTATCCATCTTGTTCCACTGAAACATTATGACCATTCTTTAGTGTGGCCATGGCATCTTTCACAGGTCTGCTTCTGGAGTTTGATGTGGACACTGTTCCTGGAGGCACTGGGCTTCCCAGGCGGTGCTAGTGGTAAAATAACCCACCTGCCAATGCAGGAGACATAAAGAGATGCGGCTCAATCCCTGAGTCAGGAAAACCCCCTGGAGGAGGACATGGCAGCCCACTCCAGTATTCTTGCCTGGAGAATCCCATGGACAGAGAAGCCTGGCAGGATTGCTTCTAAAACTGTGCCTCTGGTGCTTCCAGAGACTCTATGAACTGTTAAATATTTTTCAATAAACTTTGTGTCTAGTTATACATGCTGCACGCATGCTAACTTGCCTCAGTGGTTTCCGACTCTTTGAAACCCTATGAACTGTAGCCCACCAGGCTCCTCTGTCCTTGGGATTCTTTAGGCAAGAATACTGGAGTGGGTTGCCATGCCCTCCTCCGGGGGATCCTCCCAACCCAGGAATCGACTCTGTGTCTCTTATGCCTCCTGTGTTGGTAGGCGGGTTCCTTATCACTAGTGCCACTGAGGAGTGTTTCTACGGTTTGCACCTGAAGAAGCCTGATTGACAACTGTCAGTATAAAGCATTTCATGCGTTGAAGTCCTTATTATTATTCCTAAGAGACAGCAAAGTCTATGCTTAATTGACATCATGCTTCTGCTTCGGTCTTGGTTTACACTGGTTGCTCTATATTGGCAAATGTATAAGAATGTTTAACTGCATAGATGGCAGTGCCTGTGCTTCTTACTTTAGTGTAAATTTTTAGCACAGAGGACTCTCATCTCTTTGGCTGGTTTTGAACAACCCTAACCACTCTACCATATATAAATAACTCATTTATCATAAAACAAACCTCACTGATTCAATTGGTTCTCATTGTACCATGAGGATTCTGGAACCCAAATAAAAGCTTGATTAACAATAAACCTCATTAGATATAACAAACTGCACAATAATAAAAATAATTTAGACACCACAGCAGAGTTCATTATAGTGAAATTTGACTTGTGATGAAATTTGTAATGAAATTTGAAACACAATTTGAGCCCGTCCTTATATAGTGGTAAAGAAAAGCAGAGACAGAGAAATGAAGCAAACTAAAACTAGAGGGAATGTTTGTTTGCAAGTAACCAGATTAACCACAGGTCACTTGAGGAAAATCTCCCTGGGAGTCTGTCTGTATTTAGACAGAGGGTCGTGTTGGAGTGTGTGAATCGCAGACAGCCTTCAGAGCCTCTGTACAGTGGACTGATGCTCCAGTGATGCTAGTTTGGGATCTAGGGACAGGAATGCCTGTCTGATGATACAGGAAAGTAGAATGGGCTTTTAAACAAGCTAAGATAAGGCAGTTCCTCAAGTAGTAAAACATAGGTTGAAAACGGGAATAAAAGAAATAAGTTTTTGCTTCTCTAAGTGACTCTCTTTTCTATGATTCCTCTGAGGGTTAATTTTCTTTTGCTATCAATGTACCCATATTTCTTCCACAGACATAACCTGCTGGGGTAAAACAAGATAAACACTTGAGGCCTCAGCATAGCTCATTTCCCTAAAACTCCAATAACTCACAATGACAGCATAATAAAATACACCCGACCTCGTGCAGACGGCAGAGATGGTGCGCTGATGGTGAAGGTGCTGTCTGTCAAGTTTAAACCCATCCTTTTACAATTGGCTCTGTGATGCCTGGACTGCATTTCGCTTTTGCCGGCAGGAGATATGTGAAGCTCTACCAGCAGGGGGCAGGAGAGAGGCTGTGAGGCTGCCGGAGGGAGAAGAGGCTGGCTGCCTGGTTTGCGTCTGGACAGGGTGGCTGTTTCGGTCGCAGCCCTGGACTCCACTGGCAGATATTCCCCGCGCTGCTAGACCCAGCCTCACTGTGTCCCCGTAGGACACCTGACCAAAGTTACTGAGGGGAATCCCCTCAAAGTTCCTGAGGCAGCAGCACGAGGGGGGGCCTCTTCCCCGAGGTTCAAGTTTTGGCCCCACAAGCCTTCCTCCAAGCTTCTGTTGTTCAGTTGCTCAGTCCTGTCTGACTCTGTGACCCCATGGACTGCAGCCCACCAGGCTTCCCTGTCCTTCACCACTCTCCCAGAACTTGCTCAAATTCATGTCCATAGAGTCAGTGATACCGTCCAACCATCCCATCCTCTGTCACCCCCTTCTCCTCCTGCCCTCAATCTTTCCCAGGATCAGGGTCTTTTCCCAGAAGTCAGTTCTTCGCATCAGGTGGCCAAAGGATTGGAGCTTCAGCTTCAGCATCAGTCCTTCTAGTGAATATTCAGGACTGATTTCCTTTAGAATGGACTGGTTTGACCTCCTTGCTGTCCAAAGGACTCTCAAGAGTCTTCTCCAACACCACAGTTCGAAGGCATCAATTCTTCGGCACTAAGCCTTTTTTATTGTCCAGCTCTGACATCCATACATGACTACTGGAAAAACCATAGCTTTGAGTTTAGGGACTTTTGTAGGCAAAGTAATGTCCCTGTTTTTTAATAGGCTGTCTAGGTTTGTCGTTGCTTTTCTTCCAAGGAGGAAGCATTTTAATTTCATGGCTGCAGTCACTGTCTGCAGTGATTTTGAAGCCCAGGAAAATAAGCTTCCACACTTTAGTAATTTCATCCTTTTTCCTTTGATCCTCCGGCTCTAGCGCTACTAGCTGCATCAAAGCTGTTGGTGCCTTAGGGTTCCTTTTTTTGCCATTAAAAATCCCCAATATCTGGCACACAATTTCCAATACATAGTTCACTCTTCTGGGGGAAAAAAAAAAGCCATTGTGGTTCTTTCCACTTGAGTGGAATTTGATGACACAGATGGGCTTCAATTTTCCTCCCTCCTCAGATAATGTTGTTTTTTAGTCGCTGGGTCGTGTCTGACTCTCTGCGGCCCCATGGACTGTAGCACGCAGGCTCCTCTGTCCATAAGATTATCCCAGGGAAGAATACTGGAGTGGCTTACCATTTCTTTCTCCTCTCCTCAGATATATGAACACTGAACACTGACATCTGTTACTGGAGTGAACCTCAGGAAACATATCCTGATAAACATACTGGAATTAGAGTAAGGCAGACATGTTTGCTATATTTAGTCAGTTTAAATTGTCACAAATCTAGAGAATTTTATTCTCAGTGTATTGTAATTTTCTGATTGGGAAGTCCTGAGCGTAGAAATGAAAAAATTGTGGACATTAAAGATCATCTAATTGAATTACTGATATAGAAAAAGAATGAACTCCCAAAAGCTGAAGTTATTCACCAACATTCGTTATTAGCAGTAAAGACTGGACTTGTGCACAGATCTTTTAGCCGAACCACTAACAGAATCCCCCCCAAACATGTCTCAGTGGAAGGAGTAGCAATGATAGTATCCTCAAGACAATCTGTACAAATTCTCTTGCTACAGACAATCGGGATGTCTGTTAAGACTATTTCAAAAAATCCTTGAAGGGATCAAAAAGCTAATCAGTAAAAGATTTAATCAAGCCAAATCAAGGATAATACAGAAGCCCCATGAGGTTTGGAGGACTATAGGAACTGTGCAAGGCTCACCCAGTGGAAGTCTCTCTGCGGTGAACCCTTAAATATTTGGTTCAGACTTGGAAGGGATGGACTCTAGGAGAAAGATGAATCAGCCCTCAGAGAGATTTCAGATCGGCTTCAGACAATCTGGATGGCACAGAAAATCCCAGTCCCTGAAGTTCGATTAAGATGACCCAGCCTATGACCCAGATCATGTAGACACTCTGGATGGCAGCTATCTTCCTCTTTGTCCACCCGCCTTGTCTCGACAGCCTCACAATGGAAACTGCATATACTTCAGAGCCAGTCACAGTTTAATAAGCCCACCCTCCTCTGTGGGACCCTAGGAAAGTGTCTACATGTGTGGGTGCTAAGGTGCTTCGGTCGTGTCTGACTCTTCGTGACCCTATGGACCGCAGCCCGCCAAGCTCCTCTGTCCATGGGATTCTCCAAGCAAGAATACCGGAGTGGGTTGCCATTTCCTTCTCCAGGGGATCTTCTCTACCCAGGGATCGAACCCACATCTCTTACGTCTCCTGCATTGGCAGGCGAGTTCTTTACCACTGGTGCCGCCTGGGAAGCAAAGTGTCTACACTAGGGCAGAAAGGCTGTGTGTTACCCTCAGTGATAGGGGAAAGGAGTGAAAAAATACTAGGCCATTTTATTATCTTCTTCTCCAGGCACCCTTGGGCAATCTCAGCTGAAGTCTGTCCTCAGAGCTACATAAGCCAGGCTCCACTTCCCTCCTGTGACACGTTCCTGAGGGTCCTGCCCTGTGGCCCAGACTCGGAGAGGCAGGGGCATCGCTCATTTGGGCCACATGATTTCCATGTCAAAGGTTTACTGTGAGTCTGGCCTTTACATTTCTGTGCTCTCTCCCTCCTGCTTTCCTTTCTGGCTTTCTCTTTTCAGGCACAGAGAGGAGAGAGAAAAGAACTACTTTATAAACATTGCAAAATATAATTTAACTTCATGCTCAACATTTTCCCCCCAACCCCTCTTTCTTTTCCATTCCTTCCTTCTCTCCTTCCATGGATTTGTTCCAATGGGTGTGCATCCACTCAGGCACAGTGAATGTTCTATATTCTTGGCTGTGTCCATTCTTAGTGATGTAACTGTGAACCCCCACCTCCGCGGTATCAATTGCATCCACATCCTTCCTATTATTTTGTGATTCTGGACACTTTACCTGCCTCGTCTTCTAAGATGTAAGGTCCCTGAAGGTAGAAATGGGATTTTATTCATTTTTATTGTTGTTATTTATTGATACTTAAATTTTTAAAGTATTTTTAAAGTTCAGTGGGGAATGGGATTTTTATCTCTTTTTCATCAAATTATAGTTGATGTACAATAATATACAAGTTACAAGTGTGAAATATTGTGATTCACAAGTTTTAAAGGATGGACTTTCCTGGCTCAGATGGTAAAGAATCTGCCTGCAAAGCAAGAGACTCAGGTTCGATCCCTGGGTCAGGAAGATTCCCTGGAGAAGGGAATGGCAACCCACTCCAGATTCTTGCCTAGAGCATCCCATGGACAGAGGAACCTGACGGGCTACAGTTCATAGGGTCACAAAGAGTCGGACACAACTGAGCGACATGACTTGTGAATATAGTGATTCACAAGTTTTAAAAGTTATTCTCCATTTATAGTTATTCTAAAATAGCAGCTGTATTGCCTGTGTTATACAGCATATCCTTATAGCTTATTTTATACATGACAGTTTGTACCTCTTGATCCTCTATGCCTCCCACCTTCCCTCTCCCCACAGGTAACCACTGGTTTGTTCTCTATATCTGCAAGGCCTTTTCTTTGCTGTTATATTCATTAGTTTGTTGTCTTTTAGGTTCTACATATAAGTGACGTCATACAATATTAGTCTTTCTCTGTCAGACTTATTTCACTTAGCAAATACCCTCTCAAAGAATTGGACATGACCTAGTGACTTAGCAACACCCTCCAAGTCCATCCATGCTGTTGCAAATTTCCATCCCTTTTCTTGGCTGCATAGTATTCCATTGTGTGTGTGTATTTATGTGTATATTACTTCTTCTTTGTCCATTCATCCGTTAATGAACACTTAGGTTACTTCTGTACCTTGATAATTGTAAATAGTGCTGTTATGATCGTTAGATGCATATATGTTTTCAAATTAGTGTTTTTGCTTTTTTTGGATGTATGCCCAGGAGTAGAATTGCTGGGTCATATGGTAGTTCTATTTCTACTTTTTGAAAAACCTTTGTACTGTTTTCCACAGTGGCTGCACCAACTTACATTCCCAGCAACGGTGTAAGGAGGGTTCCTTTTTCTCTGCATCTTCACCAACCTTTGTTATTCCCTTGGCTAAACTTCGTACTGATATTCAGACCATTGTTTTTGTGTCATGCAAGGTACGGTCAGGATCAAGACTCCCTCTCCATTTCCCACCAAAGGGCAGGACTCTGACTGATCCAAGACACGAGAGAATAAAAAAGGAAAGAGAACAGAATGGAAAACAGGAATAAAGGGGGAATGGATGCAGATGTCATCACCCTTATGGCAGAAAGTGAAGAGGAACTAAAAAGCCCCTTGATGAAAGTGAAAGTGGAGAGTGAAAAAGTTGGCTTAAAGCTCAACATTCAGAAAACTAAAATCATGGCATCTGGTCCCATCACTTCATGGGAAATAGATGGGGAAACAGTGGAAACAGTGTCAGACTTTATTTTTCTGGGCTCCAAAATCACTGCAGAGGGTGACTGCAGCCATGAAATTAAAAGACGCTTACTCCTTGGAAGGAAAGTTACGACCAACCTAGATAGCATATTCAAAAGCAGAGACATTACTTTGCCAACAAAGGTTCGTCTAGTCAAGGCTATGGTTTTTCCAGTAGTCATGTATGGATGTGAGAGTTGGACTGTGAAGAAAGCCGAGCGCTGAAGAATTGATGCTTTTGAACTGTAGTGTTGGAGAAGACTCTTGAGAGTCCCATGGACTGCAAGGAGATCCAACAAGTCCATTCTAAAGGAGATCAGCCCTGGGTGTTCTTTGGAAGGAATGATGCTAAAGCTGAAACTCGAGTACTTTGGCCACCTCACACAAAGAGTTGACTCATTGGAAAAGACTCTGATGCTGGGACGGATTGGGGGCAGGAGGAGAAGGGGACGACAGAGTATGAGATGGCTGGATGGCATCACCGACTCGACGGACGTGGGTTTGGGTGAACTCCGGGAGTTGGTGATGGACAGGGAGGCCAGGCGTGCTGCAATTCACGGGGTCGCAAAGAGTTGGACGCAACTGAGCGACTGAACTGAACTGGATGTAACTCTTTGTTCAAACATTTATTAATATTAAGTACCTACTATGTGTTAGGACTTCTCTGGGAATAGAAAAATGAAGAAAACTTGGCATCAAAGAAAACCAAGGAAAGGAAGGATTGTTAACTTTGTCAAATGCCAGTGAGGAGACAAGTCAGTTGAAAAGTAGCCTTTGGGTTTGAGGATGAGATGGCCATTGCTATTCTTGGAAAGAGGTTTGATGGAACGGTGGATGCCGAGAGAAAACTGTGGTCGGACGAACGAGGAGCAAGTGGAAAATGAGGGAACAGAGACACTCAGTTCAACAGCCCTTTAAGACTCTTAACCAAGAAGAAAATTGGAGTCAAAAGGCTGGAGGGAAACATGGGCTCAAGGCATGGGCTTGTTTGTTCTTCAGGTTTTCAGATGAGAGGCTCTGAACATGTACAGATGCAGGTAAGAAAGAGCCATTTGATTGATGGGCAATTGCAGGTCCAGGAGAAAGAGAGATGATCTGAGACGTCTAAGAAGCTAGAAGAGGGTAGAGTTCCAGGAAGCTGGAGTAGGGTGGGCCATGGGCAAGGGGAAGGATTGTGTCCTCTCGGAACCTGAGAGAGGGAACATGGACAGGCAGAGGGTGGGGAAGTCTACAGGTGGGAGGGGGTGAAGTGGGTTAGAAATGAGGGGAGCTTCTGCCCAATGGCTTTTGTTTTCACAGTGACAAGGAAGCAAGGTAATTAGTCGAGAGTGATGGGAGAAGTGGTGAATAGGGATCTTAAGAAGAGAGAAAAGGTTTTAAAGGTGGAGAATGGCAGAGAGCCAGTTCTGTGACTTCCCGAGCAGCATTTAGCAGACAAGTGGCAGGATTTACCCCACAACGGAGTCTGGGATTTGAGAGAGTGGTGTATGGATTCAGGGGATGGCATTTTATTGAGTGAATATGACCCAAGCTCAGTAGCACTGACGTTTTGTAAAAGAACAGGTAGGGAGGGCAAGGAGACAAAAAGTTTTCTGGAAAAATCTAAGCTGCAATCAGGACATCTGTTTAGATCTCCTACCTTCTCCTGCCATCATCCTAGGAAACGTCCCCCAGGTCACCGCACGGGAGCAGGACACTCCGTGCTAATCATGGTCAGAACACCGTGAGGCAGAGCTTACACACTCCAGGAGCCCCTTCAGCGCCAGGCTCAGACCATAAGTAAAACAATTTCCTTCCAGGGCTAAACCCACCACGGCACCAATGAACCGCAGAGTGACCCGTTGCTAAAATATTTTTCCATCAAAAGCACATTTTCCACTTAAAGCACTCAACCTCATGGTGTCTTAATTTTTTCCTTTCTCAAAGTGTTGAAAGTCTGTCCTTCACTTAGAAGAGAACTGCCATTACAAGCTTCAGGACTTCCTTGATGTTGGCACAGCAGAAGGAATTAACACAAGTTGAAGGAAAAGCAAGAACAAGAGAGGGAGAGGCGGGAAGAGCTATTTGTGGCCAGGCAGGTAGCACATGAAGATTGTCGCAGACTTTGATTATTTAGTGCTTCTGTGATGTGTGAATGAGGCCCTACAGGCTGGGGACGGCCCTCTTGCTCTGGGTTTTGATCTCTGTCAGTAATGAGATGCCAGCAGTCCCTACTTCAAAGCCTTAACTGATACAGATAATCTCCTGAAAGGCTCCCAGAATCTCAAGTGATCTCTCGGACTAAAGTGTGGAGGATTATGTAGACACCAGAATAGATGATGGCAGATGTCTTTCTTGTTTCATACTTGCTCTTTGATTTCTTTTAAATGCCCTCATTTTCAGTTTCCAAAGGGGCAGACCGCAGCTTCCACACCATTAACACTGAAGGTCATCATTGTCAGATTACATCCCAGGACCCTAGGACATCCATAAATTTTATCTTTCCTTTTTTTTTTTAATCCCGACTGTCTGTAAAAACACTGCCAGTCCAGATTCGGTGATTAAAGTGGTGCAGGGTGACAGGATCCAGCCTGCTGTGGAGACAGGGTTTTTTTCCTGACAAATCCATAGCTGCTCAGAGATTACACTTGGATTCTTTTGAGGTTTAATCTCTCTGTGCATTCAAGGATGGGGGTGGGGTATGAGAAACATGCTATAAAACAGCATGAACATCAGTTTTCTATATCCAATTATGCTTTGAGTTGAAAGCATATAATTTTAAAAGTATGTTGTACCAGGAAATATATCTGGAATATTTTATACCAGACAACCTCGGACTCTGGAAGCAAAACAGCAGGGGAGGGTCATTCCTCACAACTTGGTCTTTTGTAATCCCCAGGCATGAAAGAGGAGTAACAAACACTTCAGTGCTCCAAGAAAACACATGAGATCCAAAGGTTAAAGGAAGTCATGGATGAATCTGCTTAAAAATTACCTAACACCCTCTTAATATAGATACAGTTTACTCTAAAGGATTTATCACAATTAGAATACCAAGAAAATCATATACTACATTATACTCTCTTCTGTGGGTGCAACATGTGTCAACATCTGTCAGGACAGAGACCACAGCTGCATTCCCAGAGGGGCTCAGGACTGGCAATATGCTGATTGACCAGTTGATTGAGTGACTGTGACAGCCGATGATTAAAATGCTCTCAGGTAACAAAGAAGCAGACTTCCCCGGTGGCTTATTGGTAAAGAATCCACCTGCCAATGCAAAAGATGTGGGTTCAATCCCTGGGTCAGGAAGATCCCCTGGAGAAGGAAATGGCAACCCACTCTAGTATTCTTGTCTGGGAAATCCCATGGACAGTGGAGCCTGGCAGGTTGCTGTCCATGGGGTTGCAAAGAGTCGGGCATGACTTAGCGACTGAACAACAAGGTCTCTGTTGGCTTTCTGCTGCAGAGGACTTAAGGTTTTGATTTTAAGTTGAGAAAAGAAGGCGATCTTTAAAAAAAAAACTTGAGATTGATCGATACGTCAGCTTGTGCTGTCCTAACAGAAATGTTAGAAGGGAGAGATGGTCTTTAAAAAATGTTCTCTCTCTGTCTTTTCTCTCGTCTCTTGGTGATCCCATGCCTCTCCAGTGAACAAGCCAGTTGATACCGTGTCCTGAAATCTGACGAGAGGTCTGCCCCTGGGCGGGGAACAGGGCTTTGTGTGCTTTCACTAGTGACTGTGAGCCGCAGGATGGCTCCTGGAAATGCTGCTTTCCAACATCTGTCGGTAGAAGTGTGGGACCTGGCTCTGAGTGTTTTCACCTTTCTGGCTCTGTGATTTGTGAGAGGTGCATGTGTTTCCAAGCAGATTTTTTATTTTATGTCTTATTTTATTTTTGGAGTATTATTGCTTTACAGGGTTATGTTAGTTTCTGCTGTACAACGAAGTGAATCAGCTATATGTATACATATATCCCCTCCTTCTTGAGCCCCCCACTCCCCTCCCCCATCCCATCCCTCTAGGTCATCACAGAGCACAGAGCTGAGCTCCCTGTGCTATACAGCAGCTTCCCACTAGCTATCTATTTTACACATGGTAGTGTATGTCATTCCCAATATCCCATGTCATCCCACCCTCCCCTTCTCCCCTGTGGCTACCCGTTTGTTCTCTAAGTCTGTGCCTCTAATCCTGCCCTGCAAATAGGTTCATTGTTGTTGTTGTTCAGTCGCCCAGTATGTCTGACTCTTTGCGACCCCATAGACTGCAGCATGCCAGGCCTCCCTTGTCCCTCACCATTTCCCGAAGTTTGCCCAAGTTTATGTCCATTGCACTGGTGATGCCATCCAGCCATCTCATCCTCTGACGCCCTCATGGATCACTGCCTTGTCGTGGCAAAGGGGCTTGTGTAACTCAATGAAGTTATGAGCCATACCATGTAGGGCCTCCCAAGACAGACGGGTCATACGGGAGAATTCTGACCAAACATGATCCACTGGAGGAGGGGATGGCAAATCACCCCTGTATGCTTGTCGTGAGAACCTCATGAACTCTATAAGAGGACAGACAGGTACCTACAATAGAATACTGCTCGGTCATAAAATGGAATGAAATTGGGTCGTTTGTAGTGATGTGGATGGACCTAGAGACTACCATACAGAGTGAAGTCAGAAAGAGAAAAACAAGTATCGTGCACTAACACATCAATGTGGAATCTAGAAGAACGGTACTGATGAATCCATGCAGGCTCTATTTACCTCGCAGATCCTCAATCTTCCTACTTCACCTCTACTTTCCACCACTCATGGGATAGATGAAATAAATTGACGCATGTAAAACAGTTTGAACAGCAAGTACTACTTATGTAAGTATTTGCTGCGAATGCTATTACTGGTATTATTCTGAATGGAGTGAAAATTCTTGGTAAGTAGTCCTGGGACAATGAATGGTTGGTTACATTTAATTTCAAAACACTCATCATCATGTGTGAAAGGGGCACTTCCTGGGCAAACTTGGGAAGGTAGAAAAGGTCTTCTGGTCCCCCTGACACCCCTCTCTTCTCCTTCTCAGAGTTTCTTCTCCATCCCCACCTGCAGTGTGCCTCTCTCTGCTCCCAATGCCCCCTAAATCACCCTTCACCAGACTGGCACCCACCTGGGCTCTAGGATCCAGAGTGCCTACTTCTAATTCCAAGCCAACAGCAACCACACACTCCTGCACAGCTAACTCCAGCCAGTTCCTATAACCAACACAAATAATCTTACACTGCAGGTTGGCACAGTTTATGGATCCAAAGTGTGGCCTTTTCAGGGTGGGGCTGGGGGGGTTGCAGCATTTTGAAAAGTGTATACTGGAACTGCTATTCAGTTTGGCTTCAAATCTCACCATCATTTTTCCTTTTTTTCAGAAATAGTCACTGACTGCCTGCTGCGTCTGTGTCATCAGTCACTGAGGATGTCCTGATAACTCAAGACAGAGAAAATCAGCCTTTCTGCAAGTTGCATTCTGTAAATGTGTGTGTGTGCTAAGTTGCTTCAGTCATGTCTGACCCTTTGCGACCTCAAGGACTGTAGCCCACCAGGCTCCTCTGTCCATGGGATTCTCCAGGCAAGAATACTGGAGTGGGTTGCCATTTCCTCCTCCAGGGGACTTCCCTATCCAGGGATCAAACCTGCATCTCTTATGTCTCCTGCATTGGCAGGCAGATTCTTTACCACTAGCGCCATGTGGGAAGCCCATTCTGTAGATTAAACAAATAAACAGTCATTTTGGCTCATGGATTAGGTTTACCTGCTGCTCCCAGCCCTGTTCTCTTTCCTCCTAGGCTAGGGGAGTTGGTCCTGTGTTGCAGTGGGTAATTCATCTGAGAACAGGTTGCCCGTCCAGATAGAGGGAGAACAGGAGCTGTGTTCTGATGGGCCATGAACAGGCTGCCCTGTTCTGATTTCCTTTGACCCCGACCTTGCCTGCTTTCCATCCTGAGTGAAACTCTGATCATCCCAGATTCCCTGCTGGCTAGCAGTTCTACTATAGTCTATAAAAAGTTACACTGACATTTCAAATAAATACATTATTTACTTTAGAGTCTATAAAATATTTACCTGTCATGCTAAATATACACAATATTTGTATTGCACATGACAGGAAACTTGTTTGGAACATTCCCCAAATCGTGGAAGGTGTTATCTTGAGGAGAGAGTACCGGGTGGGTGCCTCAGGAGACAGAGCGCAATCCCTACATCTGGAAAGGTGCTGCTCAGGAAGAAGAGGATACTGGAGACTCTGATAGACAAAAATCACTGTGACCTCAGTGTACTCCATGGGGCTCAAATGGTATAGAATCTTCCCACAATGTGGGAGACCCAGGTTCAATCCCTAGGTCGGGAAGACCCCATGAAGAAGTGCATGGCTTCCTACTCCAGTATTCTTGCCTGGAGAATCCCATGGACAGAGGAGCCTGGTGCGTTACAGTTCATGGGGTCACAAAGATCAGATATGACTGAGCAACTAACACTTTCACGTTCAGTGTCCTCCAGGGTCCCCGCTTGTTAGGGACTGAATTGAGCCCCCCACTAAAATTCACACATTGAAGCCCTAACCCCCAGGACCTCAGGAAGTGACTGTGTTTGGAAATGGGCCTTTAAAGAGACAATTAAGTTAAAGGGAGGGCAGTAATGTGGCTCTAATCCAGTCTGACCACTGTCCTCATGAAGAAGAGATTAGGACACATAGAAACACAGCAAGAGTTCAGGCACACAGGGGAGGAAAGACCCTGTGAGGACTCAGCGAGAAGGCAGCCGTCTGCCAGCCAAGGATGGAGGCCTCAAGAGAAACAGAATTGCCGACACCTTGATCTTGCACTTCCAACCAACCACAACTGTGAGAAGATAAATTTCTGTTGTTTAAGTCTGTGATATTTTGTCATGGGCGCCCTCACAAACTAAAACATATACTTTTAGTTATTGAATCACAATAACCACCCAGACAGAGGCTTCTCTGTGTTCAAATGGACAGAAACTCTCACTCAACTCTGAGATCAGACATATCCCTCAACTGGGTTCATTCACTCCACCATGCAGCAGGATGTGGAGCTCACCTGGTACTTTCATGGTCCAGAATATGCTATAGAAATCCTGGCACCTTTGCTCAGATGTCCAGCCACCTCCCTGTGCTGCTCCCCTACAAGAGAAGCCACCCAGGATAGACCACCCGTCTCATCACCCACCTCATCCAACAGGTGAAGAAGTCTCTTTATGGTGAATCTGACTCCCCAGAAATGCACATCTTTGAATTGCACTGTGACAATGGGCCATGCATCTCTGCACAAAACCACCTCTCAGCCTGACCTTGCCCCTTCTCTGCCACTTCATCCCAACCTCAGGATCTGATGGACTACCCTCTCCAAGCCTTGTTCATGCCTGCCCTTCTCTGTGTGTCCATCACCAGCCTAAGTTTCTCTGTGGAATCTAAATACTGTATCCTGGTTGTCTTATCTTGTGGAAAGGCTCTCCTGGAAATCAAAGAATGCACCTGTTATAACAGTGGCAGAACCTTTGCATTTTCTCCACGTTGAAAAACAGGCGGGCAGCTTGGGGAGCAGCAGCTTCGCTCTTCCCGCAGACCTCGGGTGTCCTCACACAAACCACTGAGGGCGGGACTGCTACACGGTCCCTGCCCACCCAAGTCAACGCCCTCCTGTCTCCTCAACTTGTCTTTTCACCTCCCTTTCCTGAGTCCCCACTCCTGGCTTCAGGCGGCACAGCCCCTTCCGTTGCTGTGATGTAGCCAGGTCCTGACTCTCTCTGCTAAGGTGTCAAGCTGAGATGTTATTACATCTCTCTGGGGATTGAGGGCTGGACGGAAAACTCGGAACGACCAAAACACCGAAGATTAAAACCAGGCTCAAGAGAACAAATGTTTGACTGCTGGAGTGAACAGACAAGGGGAGGCCATATCTGGGGGCAACCACCCCACTGGGTACCCCACACCTTCTGGGAGGAGGTGCTCCTGCCCTGGGAAGGCCATGGCTAGGGCATCAATGGGAAAGCAGACCTCAGTAACCCTGGCCCTCAGTTACCTCCAGGCCCTCAGATTTGCTAAAGAATGAATGACACCATTAGCGAGTGACAGAGGCTGTCTGCCTCCAGCGTGGGGCCGGAGCGGCTGTGTCTGGGCTTTTAAATGGGGGCTGGGATTGGAGAGAGGCAAGAATAAAAGAAGCAGATGCTGTCAAAATAGTTTACTGGCTTGATTCACTGGGTTCGGCAGCTGCCACAAAGAAAACAGATTCCTAGAGAAAGATCAGCCAGACAGCAAGTGCTTTCAAGGGGGCCTGATGGAGAGCAGAGATAAGGCTTTGCTTTTAAAGTATCATGCTTACCTTGACTGGGATTCCATTTACAAACGGGCGTGTGTGTGTGTGTGTGTGTGTGTGTGTGTGTGTATGTGTGTGTGTTGGGAAGGACACAGGGATGTGACAATACCAGGACACTGGAACACTGGTGTATAATGACACAGTGGGTGTGTTATTCCCCTTTTCCAAAAGTAAACCCCTCCTCCCCAAGGACTTGACGGGGGAATTGTGATTTAACAGCTTTTTTGTGTCTGTCTCCTGTGTGCCAGCACTTGGATTCCGGAGATAAGGGTACAGAGCACACAGCACGAAGCTTCTGGAAGCTGCCTGCCCTCCCCCTCGCCAGCGGCTCCCACCCCAGCCTGGGGTCACAGGGCTGCACATTCCAACTGCAGGGTTAAAAGGGTTTAAATGTCCACCTAGGAGACGCCAAGTAAATTAACTCTTCGTCGAGCCGCTCCACTTTTGAACTCTGGCGGAATACACACATACCCTGGTGGAGTGAAGTCTGAAATGATTTTTGTTGGTGTGAAGGGGTGCACATTTTTAATTTGAAATGTTTTTCACATTAATGTATATGAGAGGATAAGAGCACCTCAAAGCAGTGAGGTTTTACAGATAATAGGCTAAAGAAGATCTTAAAAAAAAAAGTTGGATAATATAAAGAAAAACATGAAGCTATTCAGTCCATGGAATGTATATAAATATGGCAAAATTGTGAAGATGGTGTCCAAGGACCTCCCTTGGGAAGCCCTGTTTGAATATGCCTAAGCAGTACCCACCAGAGTCAGCTAAACCAGGGTTTCCAGGCTTTCCTAATAGGAGACATTGGTTGTCCACAAAGCCCAGGCTCCCCCACTGACCCACCAAACCCAAATCCCCAGGAGTAGGGCCCTGGGACTGAGTGATAACTTGTGATGGGTGGAGATGAAGTTGCTGAGGCTGGATCTAGCTCCCACATCCTCAGAGCAGGTCCAGACACTTGTTCACAGGTGGGTAGGAGTGAGTGTCTGAGTCTGCGTTGGACCCAGGACCAACTCCTGTGTCTCCTGAGCCCCAAACCTATGTCTTCCCTTTGTGCCAGTTACAGGGAGTTTCTGCCCCTAGCCCTCTCCCTCTAGAAAGCTGGGGCGGGAAAAGGAGGGGAGGGGGTCGAATGCAGAAACCACTGTACCTGAGCCGGGGATGGGGAGAGTATTTGCCCCTGATTTTGAGAAGCAGGGACCACAAGAGGGGTGAGCAGGGACAGTGCCCTGAAGGCAGAGAGCACAGATCCTTGGCAGAACGGGCAGGCCTCTGTCCTCTGCCCTTGACCGTGGCAGTGGGGATGCTGGTAGGGGTGTTCCAAGAGCTTCAGCTCTCTCACTGACTAACTGGGGTGACTTCCCAGCAGGAGAGCAGGCCTCAGAGAGATGACCTTCTGCCTTAACAATAGGACTAAGTCAACGGGTGCAATTAATCCATCAACAAATTTTAATTAAATTCCTACCATGTTTGGTGCAGAGTGCTAGGCATGTGTGTGTGTGGAAGCCGCTCAGTCATGTCTGACTCTTTGCGACCTCACGGACTATAACAGTCCATGGAATTCTCCAGGCCAGAATACTGGACTGGGTAGCCTTTCCCTTCTCCAGGGGATCTTCCCAACCCAGGGATCAAACCCAGGTCTCCTGCTAGGCATAGAAAGTAGAAAGCAGAGGGCATGGGCCTTCCCTCAAAGGGCTCACTGTTTGTCTGGGTGCAGAATAATAAGCATGAGACATGACCATCACCCTGACCTGGGGGCCTCCTTCCCATGCTGTGATTTTAAAGCAAGATAAGTGCAGGCTGGGTGTCTGGGCAAGATTTTAAGGGTGGTGTTGGGGGGCACTGCTGAATAAGATTTCAAGAAGGGAGGGAGGGCTATGTCATTTTTAGGAGTAGCTGAGAGCAGCCTGACCACAGAAGGCTGATTTCTGGGTTTGCCCTCCTTCCCACCTGTTTATACACACACACACACACACACACACACACACGTGTGTGTGTGGAGGTGGAAACAGTGATTTCAAAAAGCAGCCTGATGGTGCAGACTGCAATGGGAATTTGGAGACTAAGAGGTGGAAAAGTGTGAGTGTGAGTGTGAGTGTGAGTGTGAGTGTGTGTGTGTGTGTGTGTGTGTGTGCATGATGTCTGTGAATCTGTCTCCTTTATAAGACATCAGTAGTTTCTAGGCTTCTCCATCAAGGGAACTACCATCGCATGGGAGGAGATTCCTCTGCTTCCAGGGAAGAATCAACTAAGTGGTGAACACGTTACTCACAGATGGTGTGTTAATAATCTTCTAGTTAGTGGCCATGATAGGGAAAACCTGGAGAATTCATCAACTAGTAGTGGGTTCCAACAGGGCTCAACCAAAGGACCGTCTTCCTTCATCAGGAAGCTTCTGTTACAACCTCTCAGAAAACTCACTGCTGGCACAGTGAGGCGAAAATTTAAACATGCAATCAACTCACACAGCCAGGCTGAGTAATCCTTTCACTTACCCCTTTGGTTGTCTGAGTCATTGTAGACCCAACTCCGTCACAACCACAAGCACTCCAGGAGATGCTCTGTAATACCAGGACCAAGCAGACCCCAAGAGGGAAAGTGAGACTTAAAGTTCACCCTGGGATGGACCAGGTGGCCGCCTCCTAGGATTGTATCACACCCATAAAGATCTCTTTCAGTTTCCCATGGGACTCATGCCCCTCGCTCTGATATTTGAGTGAAAAGATGTTGGCTTCTCCAACATCAAACTTTCACTGCTTCTCTGCTGCCTGGGCTCCTCTTCTGACTAGGACAAAAAACACTTACTGCTTTCATTTATGATTGACAGTCTGGATTGCTAGATGGGGAGTGAGAAAACTGATCTCCATAAAGTCAGACCTGCGTTATTGATTACCTTTCAAGATTATTTTCAAAATAATTTCACCAGTCCATTTAGATTGGCATAATAAAGTTTCTGCCAATAAAAATGGCAATGTAAAATAGCCTTGCTGTAGAAGACCCAGCCAGAATCCCATAGCCATACCCCAAAACAAACTGAGAAGGCAGAGAAGCCTATCCTTTGGTGGACACATTACATAAACGGATATAGCCAATTTGAATCAAATTTTCCTTGTGGAGTTTAAACATCCTGGGATTGAGTTTATGAGCACTGAATAGGGTTTTTGAAGCCACAGAAAGTTGATTCTAGAATTGTGGGGAATAATTTGGAAGCCTATTTCTTGTCTAGAATGTAATTTCAAAGATAGAAGGAGACAAAGGGATCATAGTTTGATTCACAAAAAGAGTCTAAACAGGAGTCATATACTTACTAATTTGAAGTCTGGGAAGATTTTAAGACCCAAAGGATCAGAAGGCACAAGAAAGGAAGCCTGCATCTTCCCAGATGAATATATTGGAAAAGAGTTCAGTTACTCCCTAATTTTTTTAAAGATTAAGTTAAGAAAAAGTCCATTAGCTGACTTGATTTTTCTTAGGTTCTCCCAATATGCCAACAGCTGTGATAACAAATATTCTGTCTTTAGATTTTAACAAAGATCTTCTTTATTTGATTTCATAAAACCTATGTAAGATAGTTAAATATTTTACATTCTTGGAGACAGACAGAAGATAAACATGTCTCTATATAAAATACATAGCATATTAGATGGAGCTCAGTATTAAATAAAAAGTAAAACACGAAGGGAATAGGAAATGTTGGGAGAGGGGGTTTTGATTTTGGACAGGTGGCTGCACTAAGGACTGCCTCACTGAGAAGGTGTCATTCAAGCAGCCCAGGGTGAAGGAGAAACATGTGCTACCTGCAGAAGAACAGAAGAGTAAGTGCAAAGGCCTTAAGGTGGGCATATGCCTGCAATGTTCACCAGCAAAGAAGAAGCCAAGAAAGAAAGAGGAAAACCAAGAGAATCGTGTTCTAGAAGCCAAGTGCAAAAACCCACAGTTATGTATGGAGGAGGGAGATGCTAGCAGTGCCTGTGCTGTCATGGATTAAGGGATGTGAGGACAAGAATGACCAGCGGACTTGACAATGTGGAGACTCAGAAGATGGAGAAAAGAGCAGTTTTGGTGGAAAGATAGTGTTGTTGAACTCAGTTGTTGCTTGTTGCTCAAGAATCCAATACTGAGAGACAAGTGTTGGATAGAAGGAAAGATAACTTTATTGAGAAAAGGGACAATCCTGGGGAGAAGGTGGACTCATGTCCCAAAGAAACAACTCTCTATTGTCAACAGGGGACAAGAGATTTTAAAGAGGTGTTTCAGGGTGTGTAGGGGGAGAGAGGAGACTACATGCAGAAACAGCAGTCAGCTCTGACAGTCATCTTGAAATTGGTCATCAGTGGTCTGATCAGTGTCATTTTGATTGTTTTAAGTATGGTCGATCTTCAGTTCCAGGGTTGGTTTGTACCCATTTCCTTGAGGCCAAATTTCACAATTTTGGCAGCTTATGTCATGGCTACAGTCTGGTTATCATGTAGTTAATTTCTTCCACTTTGTGGGGGTTTCAATATCTACAAGACAACTCTTAGGATATGATTCAGAATATTATCTATAGCCCTTGAGGAGGAACTACAGGTCTTTGACTTTATTTGATAACTAAACCATTATTATTCGGTCTTGACTATTTTTCTTTGCTTGCATTTTCTAATTTATCTGATTAAATTTATTCTTTGGCTAAAGTTTTTCTACATACAAGTTGCACAGGTGGAGGACACAGGTGGGAGGTCTGTCTTGGGAAGGCCCCATAGTGTCCTGCTCTGTTACAGTAGGAAAAATCAGTTTTTTTGTCAACCAAAAAGTGATTTGACAGCAGGAGGACAGAAATCAGAGGCAATATAACATACGACTCCAAGGATTTTTGCTGAAAAGGAAGGGAGAGAAATGAGTCATTAGCTGGAAGAAGAAGGGAAATCAAGAAGTTGAGAAATATCCATTTTTTCTTCCAATTTCACTAGTGTACAGTACTGTTTATATTATACAACATAATGATTTGATTTTCATAAATCATGGAATGGTTGTCACAATAAATTTAGTGAACATCTATCATCTCCTACAAATACAAAATTAAAGAAAAATATTGTTCCTTGTGATGAGAACTCTTAGGATTTACTTTCTTAACAGCTTTTGTATAACATACAGTGGTGTTAATTGCATTTATCATGTTGAACATTGTATCCCAATACTTGTTTATCTTATAACTGGAAATGTGTGTCTTTTGACCACTTTCATCCAAATCCCCTCCCCCAAACTCTAGGAACCATATATCTGATCTCTTTTTCTATGATTTTGTTTGTTTTTAAAGTATAACTGACCTATAACATTATGTTAACTTTTGATGCACAATATAGTGATTGGATATTTCTATGCAGGTGGCTCAGTGGGTAAAGAACCCATCTGCCAATGCAGGAGACTTCAGAGATGTGGGTTTGATCCCTGGGTCAAGAAGATCCCCTGGAGGAGGGCATAGCAACCCACTCCAGTATTTTTGCCTGGAGAATCCCTATGGACAGAGGAGCCTGGCAGGCTACAGTCCATAGGGTCACAGAAGAGTCGGACATAACTGAGATGACTTAGAACACATACAGAGAAATATCACTGTATTTGTATATTGACTGAGACAACCCAGCAAGGAGTGAAAATAGCTGATGCAGAGAAAACCAAGGGCGGGCGCTTGAGTCCTGGAAGAGGAGGGTTGGCCTCACCAGAAACAAAAGCAGTGTATCCACAGAACCTGGAAAGTAGGCTTGTAGACACGGGTCCTCATGGGTAGTTTGTGGACGTTGTTTCCTGTTTGCTTCAGTTTCTCAGTCCTATTTCAATAAGAATTCAGCTGAAAGTAAGAATAGGGGAGGAAGCGTGGGAAATCTGAGGTGAGAGAAGAAATCATGTAGGGCTCTGGGCACAGGGATTGGTTTGCCAGACTGCAAAGTTAAGTGGTTGTTGTATAGAGGTGATGGCCTTCAAAGCCAAAAATATTTAGTATCCATCACTTCACCGAAAAGGTCACTGATCCCAGATTTGGGAGAATGGGAGAGAGGATGGACATGGGACATGCAGAATGCTGAGAACCCCCACAGGGTCAGTGATTGTGAATTTCAGTGAGAGAGATCACTATGACCATGACTGTCACCAGCAACGTTCAGCTGTGTGGGGCTAGGGACAAGTAGAAGAGTTACCACTGGGTGTGGCTTAGCCAGGGGAGGGGGCACAGTGAGAGCTAAGCAGGTGACTGGATCGTCTCTGAAAGGGGGTGCTTATAAGGACTGGCCACAGGATTTAAGCTGGGGAAAAGGATTTGAAGACAAGAGGTGATAATGTTACTGACCAGGGCTCTTGCCTCCTTAATCAATAGAAATTGGTAAGAGGCCAGGCAAGACATTCAGGCAAGGTTTTATTGGGGCCCCTGCTACAGCAGGAGGAAATCAAAACAAGTAACAGTTTCCCTTGTTTGCTCCTCAAGGAGGAGTGAGCTGGTGCCTTGTATGGGGTGAGGGCAGGGGCAGGTTCAGGGGCCTGTCTGGGGGGATGGCTTAGGTGGTCTGCCCACCTACTTGGTGGTACTGTGTGCATGGGACTTGTGCAGTACCCTGCATTTGCTCACTGCTCTTCAGAAGTGGAAGTTGGGTTTGGGGGCTTTTTGTATCTCATTTTTCCATAGCTGACCCCAGTCCTTTTTAGTTTCTTGGTATTTTGTGGCTTGAGGAGATGTTTGTCCAGGTGCAAGCCCTGCAGCAAAGGGTCCCGGGTCTCAGGTCTCAGGAAGAGACGTCGAAAGGTGATGGGATTGGTGGATTAAAGCTCTTGTTGTAGCTGAAAAATTGTGGGGATTAGGAAATGAGGGGAAGTGAGCTGGAAAAATAGGAAATGGTGGATGGAAACTGGGAGGCAGGAGGCTGCTGTGATTGGCTGGTCTGGGAGCCAAAGACAGGGGAAGATACAGAGCAGGGGTAAAACAGAGAACCAGGTCCTCAGGAGTCAAAGACAGGCAATGGAGGGGCCTCTGTGTTGGAAGGAATCACCCAGAAACATTATAGAAAACTCGGGAATAAGGCACACGTGGTGACGTGTCTCTTCAATGTCACGGTGGAACACGTCTTACAAGCCTATTTTGGATCACCAGATTATCTAGGAGAATGTACCTGTGTTTGACTTTACTATTTGCTATTTGATTAGAACCAAGACACTGTAAAGTTACACATTAACTTGTACATTTCTGTGCAAGAGATAATCCCGCAGATTATTAGCACTATGGCCTGTGGAACAGGAACCAGTCTTGTATCTACCCTAGCAATGCTACCTCACCTTGTTTTCAAAATGTTTATAAACAGTCAGATCCTCAAAGTGCCCTTGCAATCAGCTTTATCATATTGGTTTTTTCATTTTTGATGTGTTTATTCTATATTTTCATGAGAGCAGTGTTTTTCACTCTATAAAGAATTATAATTGAAAGGATATTAAAATCATCAACAATTTCATTGGGAGCCATGATGGAGAGAGTAACTATTCAGAGGTAGGAGTCTTTAACTAAGTAATCAAGTTGAAATGAGGTCATTAGGGTGGGCCCTAACCCAACGTGACTGGTGTTCTTACAAGAAGAGGAAATTCAGACACAGACATAGGGAGAACCCAGCCATCTACAAGCCAAGGAGAGACCACAGAGGAAACCCACCCTACTAACACCTTGACCTCAAACTCTACCTTCCAGACCACAAGGAAATAAATTTCCTCTTGTTTAAGCCATTCATCCTTTGGGGCTTTGCTATAGCAGTCTCAGTAAACCAGGGACTCCCTGGTGCGGCCACTCCCCTCTTTCTGCCCTCTGTCAGGACAATCACCATGAGGATTTGGGGAAGGGATTTCTTTTTTTTTTTTTAACTTTTTGTTTTGTAAAGGATATAGCTGATTAACACTGTTGTGATAGTTTCAGGTGAACAGTGAAGGGATTCAGCCATACATACACATGTATCCATTCTCCCCCAAACACCCCCGAGGAGGGGACTTCTATTTATGGTGTATTTTATCAAATGAGCTAAATTTCATAGGTACAAAAGGAAAAGATACAGTCTTTTTTCCCATCTTTCACCATGAAAGTCATCTTGAGGATTACTTCCTACGTGTCCTTACATGAAATCTCAAGCAGACCTCAAAGCTTTTCCAAGCCCTTCTGTCCCATAAACAATCTCAGTTCAGCAGGTAAAATAGTACTGGTGGTATAAATCAGAACAAAGTTCATTGACAGGTAGAATCTTTCCCCTTGCAAAGCCAGCAGTGAGGGAGGGGTGGGCAGTGGGCTTTCTTTCCGCTTCTGCTCCTGACTTTTCATCCCTCCTCCTTCCCCCAGGCCCTGGCTCTGATCATTTCCAGGGCTGGGCCGGTAGTGAAAGGATGTGAGTATGGACCATTTCATATGCAGTTATACTATGGCACTGGGCTCCCCAGGTAGCAGGCATGTGGGGTCCCCCCTTTCCTGGCTGGGAGCCCTACCCTACAGTGCTTCATGCAAGCCACCTGCTGTGCTTCTGGATCCCGCTGCTCCCTGGAGCCCTTCACCCTTCCAGGAGAACTCCCTCTGAAAGCAGCTTCTTTTCAAGATGTCCCCACACCATCTCTTTCCTACAGATCCAGTGGACTCATGGGAAAAACACAGGTGTGTTTGTCATGCTATTGATGGAAATAAATACATTCCAGGGAAACCGTCTTTCGGGCCCTGTTGGGCTTAGACTATGGCTCCTTGTGATTAACTAATGGAGAGAGTCAAATATCAGGCCTCCAAACCCCAGGGTCCACGTCAAGGCCTCCTCCTGAAGACTCCCTCTATCACTCGCCTTGATTTGAGGGGTCGTGTTCCCTCCCATCCCCAAGCTGGGGACCTGCCTCAGCACCACTCTTCTCTGTAAAGACCCCTCTCAGCTCTGTGTTCCTTGTCTTTCCTAAGCTGATGTCTGTTTTTCCCTCATGCAGTTTGCAGGGATGCTTGGCATCAATTCCACCATCACAGGCCTCCAAGGCAGGACAGTCCAATTTTAATGTCCTTTCACCATAAAGCCTGTGCCATGGGCCTGAATGTAGGTGTCCAATCCATTGATCCAATTTGTATCATGGCTTCTCAGAGCCCACTGGCAGGGCCATCCTCTTGGGATACAATTTTTGTAACTGCCATTTCTCCAGGTTTCAAGTCTGTGAATTTGAGTGGACAAACATCACCAGGAATAACCCGGGTCTCACTGACTCATGTCTCCACTTGAGAAACATCTCTATCTCTGAAGAGTCCCCTCAGATATTTGTGAGGGCTTCCCAGGTGGTGCTAGTGGTAAAGAATCTGCCTGCCAGTGCAGGAGACTTAAGAGACATGGGTTCAAGACACGGGTTCAATCCCTGGGTCAGGAAGATCCTTTGGAGGAAGAAATGGCAACTCACTCTAGTAACTTTGCCTGGAAAATTCCATGGACAGAGGAGCCTGGCGTGCTACAGTCCATGGGGTCAGAAAGAGTCAGACACAACTGACTGTCTGAGCTTATCATAGCATAGACAGTTCATGCTGGGGGAGGAAAATTCCTGTGGGCATTTACCTGGTGGTGTGTTTTACACCCAGCACACCTGCTAACCACACAGACAGGGATGCCACACTCTGTCCTGTGAACTCCAGCAGCGTGGCTTGTGTCCAGGGTCTCTGTGACCTTTTTGCCCACACATCCCCTCTCACACACTTGTTGTAGAATATGGTCACGAGTTTGAAGCCTCCCTCAATTTGAGGAGGGGAAAGTTTGGTGGAACCCTGATATTTTCTCACCACTCTCTGCTTAGGCTCTTGGTCACTCTGGATCAACCTGGCCCAACCACAGCAGGGAGGTGTTGTGGAAGGAGCAGAGACTGAAGCAGAAAACATTCAAGGGACACTTAGGACCAGCAGGGGACCTCCGTGTGCGCCCTCGAGGCTGTGCCCCAGGGCTCACCTCACCCATCCTCACCTTAGCTCTGCCCTGGGACAGTCTCATGAAGGTGCTGCGGGAGCCATCCTGAATGAGGAACTCAGAGAGATGGGAGATGCAGCCTGGTGGCCGGAGTGGGAGGCAGGCGGTCAGGTCCCCACTAGGGACTCTGAATCCAGCTCTGTGCCAGGCAGCCAGCGTGACTTTCTCCAAACATCCAATCTCAGTGTCCTGACATCCTGGACCTGTCACAGCATGTAGGCGCGAGGAAACCACATGAAAAGAAATTCCCTTTGCCCAGGCTGGGCTGGGCTGACTTGTTTGTTTGTTTTGTGTGTTGTTTTCTTTTCATGCTTTTCAGGATCAAAGCCCTGGGCTGGACTTTTTTTTTTTCTTGGTGCAGTGGTGAGAAATATAGTCTCCAAGCAAAGGTCACTGGACCAGACTTTTGGATTTAGTGAGAGGAGAGGCTATAATTTTTATTTCTGGCAGCCTCGGGCCCCTGGAGGAAATTACCAAAGACACATTGTGCCTCCCTGGTGCCCAGGCCAACAACAAGGAGATAGAACGAATAGAGAGTGAGACTGCACCGAATGAGAGGCAGAGCTGTTTTGCCCAAACAAGGGCAAAACAACTTCCAGGGCCAAGCAGAATCATCAGGGCACAGAATCAATGGGGCTGGAATTTCTAACCTTATTCATAGAATATTCTCTTGTAACCAAATGCTAATAATTGCCTCTATGTGAAAGTTCTCCATGGAAATGTGCTTCAGCAAATTGATCAGGGCCATGTTGCCATCTCGTGCAGCCTTGAGCAGGGACCCAGCCCCTGCCATGGAGATCTTGGTCCCCAGACCATCCCCAGGCTCCTGGGCTAGTCTAGATATAGCTGGGGTGGCCTGGGCTGAGATTTGAGTAGCTGTTCCCTGGTGAGAAGTCAGGGCCTAGGCAGTGGACTGAAGAAATATCGCCCGGGCTCCCACAGCTGAGCCTCCTGGGCAGGAAAACTGTGGAGAGCAGCACAGGGTCCATGGAGGCCTGCTGCCCTCCTGCAGTGGGCACTGGTGTGGGCACAGGTGGAAACAGACAGCCTCGGAAACAAAGAGTAGTCATGGTGCATCTTTGCAGGGGAAGATACCAGGCCACCTGGGCCCCCAAGATCCAGTGACAGCATCTGCTACCATGAGAAGATGATGCCCAGGGTCCGCTCTTACCTGATTTACAGGCTAGAAGCAGATCCGATGCCATCAGGATGGTTGAGATGGTTTTCACAATGACTTCCCAGCCCCCAGCATCTGCACAGGCTGGGAATATTCTCACGCCAGCAGCTGGGAAGGACTTTCAGAGGCTCCCAGCCATCCCTGGAGGCCTCTCCCAGGTGCCAGGGAGCAGAAAACTGTCCTCTTTCCTGACAGGACACTGCTTTCCTTCCCATTACCCATCCAGTATTGACGCCAGCTTCCCAGTGATGAAACCCAGGCCATGGGGACTTCACGCCCTCCTGGCAGTGGCTCCCATGAAGTTGTGTGTTGGACTGGAAAGAGCAAAAGCCTGGAAGCTGGGATCTCAAGGTCTTGGCCACAAGCCAGCACTCCGTGCCTCAGAGCCTTGGGTGTGTCCCCCAGCCCTGAGCAGCTGGGGGATGTCACTTGCAGTTTCATATCTGATAATGAAAGTAAAGGGAGGGGCTCTGGTTGACAGCCCAGGTGTCTGCATACACCCTTTACATTGGGAGCACTGGGCCCACCTGCGGTAGTTTGCTTGCTTTGGCCCAAGGGCCATGATTTGGGACATGAGTTACCACATCTTAACAGTTCTTCAATTCCAAAGGGAAATCCTCCTGATATAGTTGTCATTGGTAACAGTAGGGCTTCCCTACTGGTAAAGAATCCACCTGCAGTGCAGGAGACGAGGCTTGATCCCTGGGGTGGGAAGATCCTCTAGAGAAAGAAATGGCAACCCACTCCCAAGTATTCTTGCCTGGGAAATCCCATGGACAGAGGAGCCTGGCAGGCTACCGTCCATGGGGCTGCAAAAGAGTCAGACATGACTTAGCAACTAAACAACAGCAATATTCACTGTGGACCATGGGTCCTGGGAAGCCAGGGCTTCTGTGAATGCCTAGGAGTTTCCCATTTTCACAGCTTGCCACTCCCACTGTTGGATTGGATGGCCACAGCTCCCCCTCCCCAACCCAGGGTCCTGGAGCTTATTCAACAAGAAGGGTGATAAAAATAGCTGGGCAAATTGACTCTTGAAAGAAAATGCTCTGTTATCCCCTATTGCTCTCTCAATGATGCTGAGCTTCTGGATGGAGGGCATTTGTATAATCCAATCAGCCCCATGTGACAGATACAAAAATACCACCCTGAGATGTGCTCAAGATCATGGGCCAAGCTCCTGGGAACCTCTGGCCAAAGGCCAACTGCCCATCTTCTGGTTCACAGCTCTTTCTCCTCCCTACCCCCACACCCGTCCATCAACCAGAGGCTTTGCCTTCAGAACATCAAATATACAGACCTCCCCAAACACCCAGAAGATGGAAGAGATTTTTCACTTTTTTCCCACTCGTGTCTAACATGCTGGGAAGTCACAGCCAGAGAATGAGTATCATGAAATGCTCAGTTTCTCTTCTCAAACAAACATGTATATTTGTGCACATGTGATGCGAAATTGAAGTTCAGAACTGAAGCATCTCCTGGACTATATTAATGTCTTACTGCTGCTGCTGCTAAGTCGCTTCAGTCATGTCTGACTCTGTGCGACCCCATAGACGGCAGCCCACCAGGCTCCCCCGTCCCTGGGATCCTCCAGGCAAGAATACTGGAAAGGGCTGCCATTTCCTTCTCCAGTGCATGAAAGTGAAAAGTGAAAGTGAAGTCGCCCAGTCGTGTCCGACTCCTAGCGACCCCATGGACTGTAACCTACCAGGCTCCTCCGTCCATGGAATTTGCCAGGCAAGAGTACTGGAGTGGGTTGCCATTGCCTTCTCCAATATTAATGTCTTAGAGCCTGATATTCTGCTCTTATCACTACAAGCCTCTTTCTCCCCTAATTACAGAACTTTAAAAGTCAAGGAGTTAAAAAAAAGTGAGGGGGTAGGGAGGAGTATCTTAGTGATCAAGAATGAATAAAGCCTGGATTTCCCTGGCGGTCCAGTGGATAAGAATCCACCTGCCAACGCAAGGGACACGGGTTCCATCCCCAGTCCCGGAAGATTCCACATGCCTCGGAGCAACAAAGCCTGTGTGCCATGATTACTGAAGTCCATGCACCCAAGAGCCAGTGCTCTGCACAAGAAAAGACACCACAATGAGAAGCCCATGCCCCACACCTAGAGAGTAGCCCCAGCTCAACACAGAGAAGCCCACATAGCAACAAAGACTTGGAAGCAGCCAAAAAAAAAAAAGAATAAATAAAGTTGAAGGGGAAGAATAATAAAGAATGTGTATGGGGGGTGTTGATGTCACCACCTTCAGATAAATGAGGTGTCCCAATAGTAGCAGGATGGGGACACAGTGACCGTCTACCCGTATTACATGATGGCAACTGCAGGCCTCGGAAGGTCAGGCCTCCAGGGGCTACAGCTCTTCCCTGAAGCTCTCCCAGACTTCAGGAGTACAAGTGTCCCTAGGATTCTCCCTATATCCCAGTTTTTTGCGGGGAACATCCAATGGACCATTCATGTATAGGTGATCATTTCCAGAGCATTAGGTAGAGAAAAACAAATGAACTCCTTGCAGAAATTGCTTTTCATATCTCTGGAGTCTAGCCTAATAGATGCAGTTGGATGTGTCTCACTTTTCTTTTCATCTGCAGTTAAAATTCCTCACTGTCTCCCAAGCAGGACACACAAAGAGATGCGAGAGTTTATCTCACCCTCTATGAAGACCGGCACTCCCAGGGTTTCTCTTCAGCCTGTCACAACTCAATCCTGTTTTCCTGAATGGCTTGTTTAACTTTCGGAGGGTATCAGATGTGCTGTGGTGTAAATAATATTTGAACAAGAGGGAGATTATTAAGTTGCCAACTAAAAAGGCACTTTACAGATACCCCATTACCCTGTTTAAATACCCTGAGCATTAGTGCGCTGGAAACCTCTTCATATTAAGTAATCATTTTAAAACAACACACATTGTTCCGCAGGAGGCACCCGATTCCAGCTCAACATTTAGCACTTAAAAGAGTTTAGAGACTCCAGACAGCCTTATCAGCTCTCAGACGGGGGCACTAAGCCTCAGGTGGGCTTCTGCCTGCAAACCACAGGGTAGAGCTCTGATGAACACAGGCTCCAGTTAAGTGCTTAAAGTATTAAGAGAATCTAAAAACAAAGTGCACACCATTAGCCAAATTGGTGCTGGCTTTTGATGATCTACAGTGGGTATTTGTGGCTTGGTCTTTGTCAAAAGTTTTTAAAAGCGAAGTGGGTGGGGGTGGAAATGACATGCTTGTAACTCTTCTGCCAGGATACAATAGAGTAAGAAGGAACCGTTAATGGTCTGAACCAGTGAGTGTTTCTGAACACCTGATTTTCCCCTTTAAACCCAATTAGCTATAAGAGACCACCAGAAAGGGGGGACCCGGGAGAAACAGTTCTAATGTGAAGAAATTGCTGGCCTGTATTCATCAGACAGTCAGAAAATGCAACTTGAAAAAGCACTAGATGAGAAAGTGGCTTTTTTCCCATTTAAAACTATAAAAGCCAAACTTTGATCTCCTATGAGAAGAGTGGATGGAAATTTAAATATTTTTACCTTCTCTTGACTTAGAAAATTATTTAGATGGAAGAAAAAGTAGTTCTCCATGAGACCCAATTCTTTTGAAAGTACTTTTGCTACTTTTGCTCCCACTGGCTTAATTTTAGCCTCATAAGAGCCCCATGGTGAACTGGGTACAACTGTGTCCATTTTACAGATTGGAAAATAAAGAGAAACCAGTTCTGCAAATGCTTTCTGAAGGCTCAGTTTCAAACTTATTTTGGTCAGTGGCTCCAGGAATAAGTAGCTCTAGGATGAAAACTCAGGCCACCTGGATCCTTGAAGAACTTCAAAAATTCAAATCCAAACCAAAACCAACATTGGAGCCTATCTATGGAGAGATACGCTTTCCCTTGGTGATCATGTGGAGCCCCACCATCCCCTCACTCACCTAGGAAAGAAGGTCACTCTTGATGCCTTTGTTCAGATCTCAAGTCAAAGTTCTGGAATCAGAGAACCTTCCCTTAATCCCTGAGACCTTCAGCAAATGGACCTGATCTTCAGTGCTTCCCTTGAGAAAACCTCTGTGCAGAATGAAGATTAATTATGACATGAGTACAAAAGGCACAGATTGTGGGCTTGATTAAGAATGGTTTGTCCGCAGGCCATTTGGGATGTGCTTGGTTGCCCTTGGATTCTGTGTATTCTAGGAGAGAGACCCTAGAGCGGCAGTCACCAACACTTCTGGCACCAGGGAGCTTTTCCGTGGAAGACAGTTTTTTCATGCACAGGGGACTGGGATGCTTTAGGAGCATGATTATTGTACAATAATGTCTGTTATTTATGTCTGTTATTACTACCTCAACTCCACCTCAGATCATCAGGCATTAGATTCCAGACATTGAGGAAGGACCCTTGCCTTAGAAGGTAAGGCATGGTTACCTTGTGCTCCGAAACTATTATTGACAGAAATTCCATCTCTCTCTTTTTTTTTTTAATTGAAGTACAATTGGTTAACAATATTGTGTTAGTTTCAGGTGTACAGCAAAGTGATTTGATTATACATATGTATGTACAGATTTTTTTTTAAATTCTTTTCCATTATAGGTTATTACAAGATATTGCACCTAGTTCTCTGCACTATACAATAAATCCTTGTTGCTTATCTTATTTTTACATATGGTAATGTACATCTGTTAATCCCATAGTCCTAATTTATCTTCTGCCACTCCTTTCCCCTTTGGTATCCATAAGTTTGTTTTCTATGTCTGTGAGTTTGTTTCTGTTTTGTAAATAAGTTCAATCATACTATTTTTTAAATTTCACATACAAGTCATAACATAGAGTATTTGTCATTCTCTGTATGACTTATTTCACTAAACACAATAACCTCCAGGTCCTTTCTTGCTGTTAAAAAATAAATGACAGAATTTCATTCTTTATCGTGGCTGAGTAGTATTCCATTGTGTATATATGTACCACATCTTCTTTATCCATTCACCTGTTGATGGGCACTTAGGATGTTTCCATGTCTTGGCTACTGTAAACAGGGCTGTTATGAACATTGGGATGCATGTGTCTTTTTTAATTAGAGCAATGGAAACCCCATCTGTTATTTGGAGGGACAGTCATGATACACCCCCTCTTTTCTGACTGGTCCATGTGGCATGGGTTCAGTCAACATCTTCCAGATATTCCCGTGACTTTTCCACAACACTGTACTTCCATCACAAGAGATAATATGAGGATTTTTCCTCTCAAGTCTGGCCTTATATTCAGTTCAGTTCAGTCGCTCAGTTGTGTCCAAGTCTTTGTGACCCCATGAATCACAGCACACCTGGCCTCCCTGTCCATCACCAACTCCCAGAGTTCACTCAAACTCACATCCATTGAGTTGGTGATGCCATCCAGCCATCTCATCCTCTGTCATCCCCTTTTCCTCCTGCCCCCAATCCCTCCCAGCATCAGAGTCTTTTCCAGTGAGTCAACTCTTCGCATGAGGTGGCCAAAGTATTGGAGTTTCAGCTTTAGCATCATTCCTTCCAAAGAACACCCAGGACTGATCTCCTTTAGAATGGACTGGGTGGATCTCCTTGCAGTCCAAGGGACTCTCAAGAGTCTTCTCCAACACCACAGTTCAAAAGCATCAATTCTTCAGCGCTCGGCTTTCTTCACAGTCCAACTCTCACATCCATACACGACTACTGGAAAAACCATAGCCTTCAGTAGATGGACCTTTGTTGGCAAAGTAATGTCTCTGCTTTTCAATATGCTATCTAGGTTGGTCATAACTTTCCTTATATTACAAACAATCAAATTTAAATCAATATGCTATACTTAGGTTTTACCCTTTATTGCTGAGTTAATCTAGTCTTCAATGTAGAAGTTAGTTTATCTAATATCTTTTCATTTTCATTTCTCAAGCCATGCCATGATAAAGATACTCTTGTAAGTGCTGCCCCAAAGACTCAGCTCCATTTTGACCACTAACCCAACAAATATTTCCTGAGTGCCTATTAATATAATGTTTCAGCAGGTATTCTGCTCAGTACTGGGAAGAAAACTGTGAACAAGACTGTAGTTCCTGCTTTCGGAGAGACTGCTTGCATTCTAGAGTGGGAAACAATTAAAGGGACAAAATAAATACAGGCTCTGATCTGTCATGAAGAAAAAAATATAGAATTGAGGGGGGGACTAATTAAGATTCTGGGCTTCCCTGGTGGCCCAGATTGTAAAGAATCTGCCTGTGATTCTGGAGACTTGGGTTCAATATCAGGATTTGGAAGATCCCTTGGAGAAGAGAATGGCAGCCCTCTCCAGTATTCTTGCCTGGAGAAATCCATGGACAGAGGGCTCTGGCCTTGGGCTGTAGTCCATGGGGTTGCAAAGAGTTGGACACAACTAAGCGATTAACACTTTTCTTTTCTTTTCTTTTTTTTTCAGTTAAGATTTCACAAGCAGTAAATGCCTCTGTTATGGGAGACACTCAAGGCAAATCCCTACAAGAGATCCAGCAAAGCTCCCTTGTCCAACCAAGCCTGGGTCTGATATATATCTCAAGCAATTGGCTTCAAATAGAGTTGCCTTAATCCAGCAAGGATTTAGCTATTATTTCAACTTTTTGCACACACACCCACAGAACTTTTAAATACACATGATTCTCTGTGAAGTCATGAAATGGTGTTCCTCCGAGATGATATTTTATAATGCGAGACAAATGTCAGTGAGAGCCCAGGGCTGCTGAAGTTCAGATCTTTCCAAAAAGCCATTTCTGGAAAACATAAATCACCCATTCACTTTCATGATGGATGTTAACGTGGCAAAGGTCCATTCTTTACCTCACGCTCAATAATTCTTAGCCGCGTCTTCACCGCCCTTAGGTTTTCTGTAACTCCGGGCAGGTTTCAGAGACTCTGGAAAGCGCCCTAAATCACAGGGATACTCCTTCCATGCTTAGAAATGATTTGTCAGGGACTTCCCCCCAGGTGGACAGGCCGTGGGAGCAGGGATCTCCCAGCTCCCTGTGGCTCTGAGAAAGAAGCCAGAAAGAAATCCCCCCGAAGCGGTTTTCCTGAATTGGATTCTATCTGATAGACTCACTGGGTTGGGGAGGGGGTGTCCTCAGATTACAGATAAGACTGCAGAGCTGAATCTGACAAGCAGGGGTTTCCAAGAGCTCTCCAAGGGCTCTGCTGTGAGACAAGGCAGCTATTTGTCCATCCAGACAGTGAGTGAAGGAAAGAGCCAATAAAAATTATATTACTAGGGCGTCTTCTTGTCTTCTTTCATCGCTATTAGTGCATTTATTCCATGGAAATTGTTACCTTTGGGGTGATTATGCACACACCCTGACATAATGATGGCCACACCTACCCATGAAATATTATCCCTTTGTATGTGTACTCTGAAAAGACCAGCCAAGTCTGTGGAAGGTCTTTGCGTATGAAGAAGCCGATATCTTTGGGAATTTTAAAATTATTTGACTTTTCCATGGAGAGAAGAGAAACTTGTCTTCTGTGCTTTGACGTCGTATAAAACGAAAAGATACAGCTAATTTTGTTACCATATTAGATTATCCGGGGATTGTTTATTTTCCATTGCCTCTCCAGACAAGTCAAAAAGAATCTGGAATCCTGGTTTGCATTGAGTGTGTCCGTTTTCAATTTCTAAACTCCCCACAGCCTATGAATGATGTCTTTGCAGAGTGCACGGGAAGTGGTCAGTGGATTTTGCCCTAAATGGACTTACAACATTCCAAACAAGGATTGCAATCTTTCCCAGGGCTGTTCTTCTTATTCAGTGTTTGTGACATCATCCAAGACCTGGGCTTGTGACTGGATTCTCAGCTCACTGGCCCCAAAACGATACCAACCCCAGTTCTTATAACACACGTAGAGTTAAGTTTTAATGAGCTTGTCCTAGTGCCATATCTAAGCCTGGAATCAAGTTTGACATTCAAAACAAAGTTTAAGTCACCACAACCCCCTATAGCATGACTAAGACCATTAAAAGTTGCACCAGGATTTCTGTCGCCACAAAGGGCAGACAAGTTCTCTAGATCTCATTTTTTCAGACAATATACTGGTAGCATGGTAACTGGAACATGGTTTATTTGGCCAGAGGTGGTGAAGGACTGAGTCATATCTTCAGCAAAAAAAAAAAAAAAGAAAAAGAAACAACACTCAGGAAAGGCTGGTTCAAGGAACCTGACACTTGACAACCTTTCAATTCTGGGGTCATGTCTGCTGAGACCTCAGAGGCAAATGGGGGCATGAACAGATCCACATCTCCAGTGATGTTGAAACACCGCAGGGCTACATGGTAGCAGGATTTAATCAAAGCCGGGATTACCCCTTGAGGAACTAGAGGGAGCCCGAGGCTTTAAAGCTGAGAAATGTGTTTCTCTTTTTCCCTGGTTCTTAGCAACCTCATCTGTACATTCTAGATGATAAAAAATGTCTGCCCTACAAAGGAGTTGGAGTCATAAGATCAGATTTTCCGTGTTATTAGATCCTCTCCTCCCTCTCCCCTTTGCTCCTTCCTTCTTCCCTTCGTTCCTTCTTTCTATCCCCATCACCATTTGGAGAACAGTGTTTTGGAAATAGATTCTTTTAAAGCATCTTCTAAGGCTAGAAAGCAGATGAATTCTTTAGAAAATGTTATTAAATAACACATCTGTATTACATATATGCATATATTTATAACAGGTATGAATAACTTTGCTAACAGTTTTTCATTTCCCCTTCCTGACGTTTCTGCCATGTGGATATTATAATCATCACATTTTACGATGAGAAAACTGAGGTTCAAACAAGTGCATCCACTTGCCAGAAGTCTTACCTGGGGTCACTGCTGGATCTGGGACTTGAAGCCAGGCTCATCTCATTTTCAACGTTATATCCTCTCTAGAGGGCTTCCCTGGTAGCTTAGCTGGTAAAGAATCCACCTGCAATGCAGGAGGCCCCAGTTCAATCCCTGGGTCAGGAAGATCCCTAGAGAAGGGATAGGCTACCCATTCCAGTATTCTTGGGTTTCCCTGGTAGCTCAGATGGTAGAGAACCCACCTTCAATACGGGAGGCTGAGGTTTGATCCCTGGGTTAGAAAGATTCTCTGGAGGAGGGCATGGCAACCCACTCCAGTATCCTTGCCTGGAGAATTCCCATGGACAGAGAAGCCTGGCAGTCTACAGTCCATGAGGTTGCAAAGAGTCAGACATGACTGAGCAACTAAGCACAGTATAGCATCCTCTTTAGAGGCCCAAATTCCAACTAGAGGCAGTAGACTGTGTATTCTCATCAAAATCTAAAAGAGAAGGAAAGTCAGATGGCACAGGTCAGTGGTTGCCACAGGTACCTGCATCTAAGAGAAACATGAAGTGAAGTGTTAGTCCCTCAGTTCTGTCCGACTCTTTGTGACCCCATGGACTCAAGCCCACCAGGCTCCTCTATCCATGGGATTTTCCAGGCAAGAATAAAGGAGAGGGTTGCTGCTCCCTTCTCCAGGGGATCTTCCCAACCCAGTGATCAAACCCGGGTCTCCTGCATTGCAGGCAGATTCTTTACCATCTAAGACACCAGGGAAGCCCCGGGTACCTGCTGAATGAAGAGTCTGGAGAGTCTGACTCAGCAGTTCTAAGGCAGTGCCTGGGGATCTGCATGTTGGCAAACACCCCAGAGGGTTTAAGTGGTCCAAGGTTCACAACCAGGGAAATGGAATTGGAGTCTGTCTGTTGAAGTTTCCCTTCATCTTGCCTCCATGACACAAAACCTGGACCCACCAGGTAACAACTTGCTCCCTGGGAATGATGCTGAGCTGAGCAAAGACAGGAGCCCGGGAGCTGAGTTCTCTAAATGTCTGAGCACTTGTGCATCACGGGTACCGCTGAAGCCACGGGGCCACCTCTGTGCCCCTGCAGGCATCTTGTTCAGGGCACAACCACTATGCAGAGCTGTAAGTATCTACTCACCCACCATCAGCATCAGTAACTGAGGACCAACTGAAGAGTATAACCAGGTTCAGTCTATCTTCAACTTTCGCCTTTTCTTTTTTTCCTAGAAAATGTTGGGGGAGATGTTGATTCACTCACTTGAACTCCCAAAGCTCTGGCTGAGAACAAGGCTCTCATCGATTTCAGAAAATCTGGAACCTTACTGACTTCACCTCTGAATCCAAGATATCAAGGGACCTTTCTGGAGAGGGCTTCAGCTGATTTACCTACAATCAACTGACAGCCCAGACCATTCTCTCAGACAGAATCTGTTTTAAATCTCAAGTGCGGACTTCCCTGGTGGTCCAGCAGAGACGTATCTGCCTGCCAATGCAGTGGACATGGGTTTGCTTCATGGTCCGGGAAGATTCCACATGCTACGGGACAACTAAGTCTGCACCACAAGTCCTAAGCCTGCGTGCCTAGTCTGTGCTCCACGCCAAGAGGAGCCACTGCAATGAGAAGCCCACGCACCACGACTACAGAGAAGCCCCTGCATGCAATAACTAGAGAAAGCCCTCGCACAGCAATGAAGACCCAGCACAGCCATAAATAAAGAAATCTTTTAAAAATTAAAAATAAATCTCAGGTGTTTTCTGGAGGAGGAGCTGAACTCAGGCTGTGAGGACAGTGGTCCTCCAAATGTGGCCACATCAGGATCCCTTGGGTGCCCTTTCAAACAGACACTGCAGAGTCAGACTCAGTAGGTCTGGAGTGGAGCCCAGGAACCCACATTTTTCACAGTTTCCCAGATGAGGCTGATGCCACTGGTTGGAGCACAGAACTCTGAGAACCACTGCCTTGGGCATTGATTCTGCACCAAAGTCAAGACTTTAAAATTTCACAGCTGTAAGGAAATATAACTTCTTTGCCTCAGTTCCACCCTAGGGAGAAAGGGATTACCCCAGATGCTGACTGCAGCCTTGAAATGAAAAAACACTTGCTTCTCAGAAGAAAAGCTATGACAAACCTAGACAGCATATTATAAAGCAGAGACATTACTTTGCCAACAAAGATCCATCTAGTCAAAGCTATGGTTTTTCCAGTAGTCAGGTATGGATATGAGAATTGGACTATAAAGAAAACTGAGTGGCGAAGAATTGATGCTTTTGAACTATGGTGCTGGGGAAGACTCTCGAGAGTCCCTTGGACTGCAAGGAGATCCAACCAGTCCACCCTAAAGGAAATCAGTCCTGACTATTCATTGGAAGGACTATTGCTGAAGCTGAAGAAGCTCCAATGCTTCAGCCAGCTGATGTGAAAACTGACTCGTTTGAAAAGACCCTGATGCTGGGAAAGATTGAAGACGGGAAAAGGTGACAGCAGAGGATGAGATGGTTGGATGGCATCACCAACCTGATGAAAATGAGTTTGAGCAAATGAGTTTGAGCAAGCTCCAGGAGTTAGTGATGGACAGTGAAGCCTGGCATGCTGCAGTCCATGGAGTCACAAAGAGTCGGATATGACTGAGGGACTAAACTGAACTGAACTGAGTTCACTTCTGTTAACCACGTTTCTACAAAAAGTTGTTGAAGGATCTACCTTATTGTTCCTAAGAGTGCTCAGATGAGAATGTTTTCAGACAATAAAAATTGGAATAAGTAAAGGGATTTCAGTTCCTAAAGGACCTTATTCATGTCACATGTTGTCCGTCACTGCAGAGATTCCAAAGACACATCAGAGATTTGTCTACATTCTGTATCTTGTTGGCAGAACAACCGTGGAAGAATTCCTTCTTTTTTAAATTGAAGTATAGTTGTTTTATAATACTGTGTTAGCATCAGGTATAAAAGTGATTCAGGTCTACCAGGTGGTGCTAGTAGTAAAGAACCTGTCTGCCAATGCAGGAGACGTAGGAGACACAGGTTCAATCCCTGGATTGGGAAGATCCCCTGGAAGAGGGCACAGCAACCCACACCAGTATTCTTTCCTGGAGAATCCCATGGACAGAGGAGCCTGATGGGCTACAGTCCATAGGATTGCACGGAATCGTACACAACTGAAGCAACTTAGCACACAGCACACACCAGACCATATGGGCTGAGAGTAAGCAGAGATGAATTCAAAAGTGAAAACCAGAGCCTTCACTGGAAGAGGAGAAATGGAGAGGAAAGTGCAAGAAATATTTATAGCAACAGTAAAAGAATAACACTGGATGATGAAAAAGGATACAGAGATGGGGAAAGTTCAGCAAAGACTGCACTTGAGGAACCCCAAACACCCTGGACTAGCAGGCTTCCATTCCTCTAGTATTATTGTGAGCCGAAAGATTTAGGCTTTGGTAAATGTGAGTTATTTTTGTCCTAAAATTTCAGTGCTGGAGAGAGGTTAAGTAGGTGAGATGTGAAGGTCACATTTCATGGCCTTACCTTTATAGGATCAGGATCAGTTAGGCAGACTTCCTCCTGCCTTCCCTATCTTATGCAGTGAGATAGCTGTCTTTGTTTCCATAATATTTTCTCAAGGAAGATCAAATTTATGTTAGACTTCCTTGGTTACAGCTCCGGTCATGAGATCCTCCCACTTACTTAGCCTGTGACCTTAATTAAGTCATTTAAACTTTCCTGGGCCTCATATTGCTTTCCTGTAAAATGAAGAAGTTGGTTAAGTGATCTGAAAGTCTCCTGCTAAGAAAATAAATGTAGTGGGAATCCCAGCTTCAGCCTAAATTGCCTTCACTCTGGGGATTCAGACGTGACTAGCCATGTCTGGGAAACCAGGAAAACCAGCCCTGGAGAATTCTAAGTGAAGAGGGAGCCGGATAGAATCAAACAGAGTCTGTGCCTCTATCACCTGGACTTCCTCTCAGAACCCAGCATCCAGTGATGCATCTGAGAATCCTTTGTAAACACAAAGAGCTGTGAACAAAAGAGATGTCTCACTAAATTGCTTTAAAAACGTATCACTCAGAACGCGGAGGGCGTCTTTCCTCTTTCCCACTCTGATGCACCATGAGCTTGGGACACTGGAAGCTCTAGAACATCTGCTCCAACTAAACACATAAATGGACACACAGAAATCCCTCTCGCTGAAAACTTGCAAGTGACATAGAAGGAGAAATGTTGTATAACATCCCTTATATGTGGAATCTAAAAAGAAATGATACAAATGAACTTACAAAACAGAAAGTGACTCACAGACTTAGAGAAGGAGCTTATGCCTGGGGAAGGGGATAGTTAGGCAGTTTGGGATGGATACATACACACCGCTGTGTTTAAAACGGATAACCAACAAGGACCTGGTGTGTAGCACAGGGAGCTCTGCTCAATGTCACGTGGCAGCTTGGATGGGATGGGAGTTAGGGGGAGAATGGATACATGCATACATATGGCTGAGTCCCTTTGCTGTTCACCTAAAACTATCACCATTGTTAACAGGTTATACTTCAATATACAATAAATATTTTTTTAAGTTTATTTAAAAAATTTTTTTTAAGGAAAACTTACAAGCAGTCTCAGTCAACAAACTTTTCAAAAAATCTTAGGCTGAGAATGTTTAGCTAAATATAATGGGTTGAAAAATACACATTTAACTCTGTTTCTTCCCAAATCACCACTAAAATAACAGAAGGGAATTTTCTTAAAGGCCCTCAGGGGAAAAATAATGTAAGAAAAGATGATAGCAACTGGATTTTGCAAGCCAAAAAGTAAAAGAATGAATGATAACTGATTTAGAGGATCAAAGAACCCTGAACCCTGAGCTCCTTCAGAGGAAATACAAAAATAACTATCTTTGCACCAAAAAGGCCCCAAGAACTAAGATATCAATGGTAGCAGGTACCTCTGGAAATGGGATGAAGGTGAGACTGAATGCTTTTTGCTTGCCATTTGCTTGTATCCCATGGATACACAATTTATTTAATATTACTTATTCAATAGTTTAACACTGTACAGTTAGGGATTGCTTTTTCTTTATCTTTCTTTTTTTTTTTTTTTTTTTTGAGGTTACAAATACTATATGGGATGTTCTGGCACATAAAAATTCTTCCTGATTCTCTAATTATTTCCTTAGGATAAAATGCTGGGAGTGTTCTTACGTCAAAGACTGTAAGCACATTTAAGGCTTTGATGTGTGTGTGTGTGTGTGTGTGTGTGTGTATGTGTATGCTCACTTGTGGCCAACTCTTTGTGACGCCCTGGAGCCAGGATGGCCCTCTGTCCATGGGGTTTTCCAGGCAAGAATCCTGCAGTGGATTGCCATTTCCTTCTTCAGGGGATCTTCCTAGCCCAGGGATCAAACCCCTGTCAACTGAGTCTCCTGCACTGGTAGGCAGATTCTTTACCATCGAGCCACCTGGGAAGCTCTAAGGCTTTATTGAAGTGAAGTGAAATGAAAGTCGCTCAGTCATGTCTGACTCTTTGTGACCCCATGGACTATACAGTCCATGGAATTCTCCAGGCCAGAATACTGGAGTGGGTAGCCTATCTCTTCTCCAGTGGATCTTCCCGACCCAGGCATCAAACTGGGTCTCCTGCATTGCAAGAGGATTCTTTACCAACTGAGCTATTTATTGCTGCTGCTGCTAAGTCGTGTCAGTTGTGTCTGACTCTGTGCGACCCCATAGACGGCAACCCACCAGGCTCCTCCGTCCCTAGGATTCTCCAGGCAAGAACACTGGAATAGGTTGCCATTTCTTTCTCCAATGCATGAAAGTGAAAAGTGAAAGTGAAGTCGCTCAGTCTTAGGCACCACCAAATGCCCTAGAGAAAGTCTGCACATATAACAGACACACCCCCACTTCCTTACACGGATGCCAACACCAGGGGCCATAATCCTTTTCAGGCTTTGACATGCTGATACATAAAAATGGCACCACTCTCTCATCTGTATTCCATTGACTGATAAGATTCAAAGCATGAAATATATGTTTTTCAGGTTTCTGTCATTTTTTGAGAATTGCTTTGCAAACCCTTAGCCCATTTGTTCCTTGGGTTATCTTTCCTTTGCTATTTTTTATTAACTCTTCAAGTTAAAAAAAAAAAAAAACTTTTGCTTCTATGGAAAAAGATATTATTTTTCCATTTGTCTCTGAAGTTCCTTCTAACTCAAAGAAGTTACATATCTCTTTTACTCAACATGGTAAAATTCATTCTCATTTTGTTTAGGTGGAAATAACAACATTGACCAGGAGAAGAAACATTTTGTGGATGAGAAGGCAGCCTGCGCTTTCTGGAATCTGGAGTGGAGTCGTGCGTCAGAGATTTAAAGGGAAGACATGAATGTACACTTGGTCCACCTCTGTGGGAGATAGAAAAGATATCCGAACGTGTAGAATTGGGGAAGGTCAAGAGGAGAAAAGAGAGAGAGGTAAGAAGGATGCCAGACAGCCATGAACAACCTTACAAAAACTTTTATAATTACCCGGCAAGAAAACTAGAACAATGAGTTAAAATGTAGGGTCTCAAGGGAAAAAAAAAATTAGGATCGTTTTCTTAATTAAAAAAAAAAACTGACTGATACACAAGCAGTGTCTTTAAGATATTCTTCAGAGATCTTCCTCCCTCTGGGGACCCTCTGCATTACTTGGTCAGTTTACACATTTATGCACATACCCCCAAGGCAGAAACAGACACGAGCAGGCCCTCTACACTTCCTCCCTTGTGTCAGGTAGCTGATCCACAGAATATGTTTGGACCTACCCATTTCAGCAACCCTGAAGGAGTTGTTTTGTTTTGTTATGTTTTTTTAAACTTCCAATTTTACCAAGAAAACCCCAAAAATAGCTTAGAAGAACTGAACCATATACAGAATGAACTATGTACCATTTACTAAGTAACCACAGATAATATAAAGGCGTAGCAAGACCAGGCTCATTAACTATTAACTCTGCAAGAGGAGGATGGAGAAGCCTGGCCATGTTCCTTTCTTATGTCAACATCCCAGTGTTTTCACTCGTGGCTCTGCCCTCTGTCCACACCAGTCCATTCCCTCCACTGATATGAATCCCCATCATAATATTCCTCCCTTAAATTTCAGATGGTTTGTTAATTGCATGGAGTTCATAGTTCTAGGCTAAAATTAAGTCTTAAATCTAACATATTTAGATTCAGTATCATTTGGCTAATATTCTTTCCATTTGCCACTCAAATGCTGAAATTCTAGAGATCTCCTTTATTTAAAAGCAAATGTATTCTGCCTCCTAAAATAAAGCAACATTCTCTGTACTAAATAAATATTTTATTAATAATTTAATATTGACATATAATATAATGATGGGTTTCCCTGGTAGCTCAGTTGGTAAAGAATCCACCTGCTATTCAGGAGACTCCAGTTTGATTCCTGGGTCAGGAAGATCCACTGGAAAAGGGATAGGTTACCCACTCTAGTATTCTTGGGCTTCCCTTGTGGCTCAGCTGGTAAAGAATCCACCTGCAGTGTGGGAGACCTGAGTTTGATCCCTGGGTTGGAAAGGCCCCTGGAGAAGGGAAAGGCTACTCACTCCAGTATTCTGGCCTAGAGAATTCCATAGATTGTACAGTCCATTGAATTGCAAGGAGTTGAACATGACTGAGCGGCTTTCACTATATTAAAGTATGATATTTAAAGATATTTTCTATTTTATATAAAATAGTATGTATTATATATTAAAATAGTATTGATTAATGTAATAATATATCATATAATATTAATAATATTTTATTTTCTAAAATAAATTAATAGAAAAAGTAGATTCATGTCACCACAATTCAGCTTATAGTCATGAGTGAATGTGGGGGACATATTTGCTCTATATAGAATGAATACATTGTGACCTGGACTCCAGCCGAAGTCAGATGTAAATCCAGAGGTGAAGGATTATGGAAAACCCAAGGTAGGGCAGATTTTAATCCACTTTTACCTTTTTTTATGATCCTTGTGTGTGTGGGGGTGTGTGTGCTTAGCTGCTCAGTCATGGTTGACTCTTTGCTACATTTTGGACTGTAGCCCGCCAGGGTCCTCTGTCCATGGGATTCTCCAGGCAAGAATATTGAAGCGAGTTGCCGTTTCTTTTTCCAGGAGATCTCCTCAATCCAGAGAGCAAATTCATGTTTCCTGTGTCTCCTGCATTGGAGGCAGATTCTTTACCTGCTGATCCATCTTTGATTTGTTGTTGACTTTGAAGTCTCTACTCTTGGCTCCCTTCCAATATGCATCCTAGGAGTTGTTTCTCAATAACAGAACCTCATTTTGCCCACCCTCCTGCAAAAGTAGTTGAGTCCTTCAGAAAGGCGGGAGTCTTCCTCAGCCTCCAAGGGTGAAGTTGACTAATCTCAGTGAATAAAGTTGTTCTCAACCTTCTTGACACTGAAGTCCTTCCAAACAATGAGACCAGAGGGGATGTCTGCTGAAGGGCATCTGTCAAAGGACTTCAACAAGACCCTGTTGCAGTGCTTGTGATTCTCACACTAGGGGGCCATGGCAATCATGGGCTCCCAGCCCAGGGAACTGGACCAGACATCTGGTCCTTGTTGACAGTGTTGAGACATACAGACTTTGAGTTTTGTGAGAGAAATGGCCTTATAATTTTAGATACGTTTCACTGGGCTTCCTGTTGCTTTCAGCTGCAAGTATTCTGCTACAATTCATGTTTAATTTACACACTGTCAGTGGGGGGACTCCTCATCTATTTTATATGTTCAATTGTGACAGAAAAAAATTATTCAAATGTATCCTAGAACACAATGAGGTTTTCCAGTAATCTAATTAACAACAGGGACTTCCCAGGTGGCTCAGTGGTTAAGAACCCACCTGCCAATGCAGGAGACGGAATGGCAACTCACTTCAGTATTCTTGCCTGGAGAATCCCAAGGACAGAGGAGCCTGGCAGGCTACAGTCCTTGGGGTCGCAGAAAGTCAGATATAACTTGGCAACTAAACAACAATTAACAACAAAAAACACATTGTTGGTTGCTGCCTCTTCCTATCAGACATGCACTTAGTTTCAGAAGAGGGAAATTTCTTCTCTTTCACATATGGAGTCCAAAAGTCACGTGTTAGTTTTACTTTTTAACTGTGAAGTTGTTAGCACATTGTGGCTCTGCATTGCTAGAGTGACCTCATTCAGTTGATTAAAAACTATTGTCAAAATATTAGTAACATCTGATATACTCATCATATATTTAACAGCTATTCCATAAATGAGGCTTCTTTATTGGCCAAAGGGATGTTTCATGTGGAATTTACACTATCCCTTTTCTATGAACAACCAGTTGGCCCTCCACATTAGTAATTAGGTTGATCCATAACAGTGGCTCAGATGGTGAAGAATCTGCCTGCAAGGCAGGAGACCCCAGTTTGATCCCTGGATTGGAAAGATTCCCCTGGAAAAGGGAATGGCTACCCACTCCAGGATTCTTTCCTGGAGAATCCCATGGACAGAGGAGCCTGTCTCGGGACTGAAAAGAGTCAAACACGACTGAGTGACTAACATACCTTCACCTTCATATGAAACTGTCATTTTTTTAGGTTAAAAATATTCAAATATCTTCAGTTTCATGTGATTCATTAAATCATCAGCCTATAAAACTTGAACTTACCTTCTCTCTGTATCATTACAAATCACTTTGAAAAATCTTAAGTACAAAGACCATCCCTTAATAAAATTGATTATTTCTATACTATTAATGAACAGTTTTCAACATGTTCAGATATATCAACAAATGACCAGTTAAGCTTGTTGCATTAACTTTTATCAAAGCCAATATTTCTGTGATTTTTTTTCAATAGTATGTTAGGGTTGCCAATATAAAAGCTCCATTTTCTACTTAAATTTGGTATGTTTTAAAAGTACTATAAGCTTCAATAAAGTTCAAAAGACTTCCTATTACATATGCCAGGTGCTTTACAATGTAATAATTTTCTCACATTTGCCTGACCAATCATGTCATGAGTAAAATATAATAATATCCCCAATCTTCATTATCTCAGTCTCAGGCTTTGAATAAATTCATCAAGAGTGTTTCTTACTATTTCTTAGCTTCTTTGAACTGTATTTTGAGAAGGGTGTTCATTATCTTTTCATTAGAGGCTGAACCAAATTTAATAATTCTTCCCCAGGTGTAGGTATCGCCTAAACTTGGGGTCATGCAATTTACATCCTGCTTCAGGAGCAGTTAAATAATCAGACTTCAGTTTGGCAAAAAGATCTTAGAGCTGTGTTCCAGTAGACAGTAAGCTCTGCGCAGTTAGTGACTGGGACAATTTTGTTTTACCCAGGGGGCACAACCCCAGGCAATGGCCCATTTGGCTGAGAAACTCAGATTCTTTGCAAACCTTTCAGGATGTGTGTTTTACGCCTTCACAGACCTGAGAGCCATCAGACTCCCACTTGAACAGCAGGGTCCACCTGTTTCAGAAACAGCCTGACTCTGAGCATCTTCTCGTGACCTGGACACTCTGTCAGACCCTTCCTTGGTCCCAGCCAACTGCGTTTAGGGAAGGGAGCCCTGTTTCAATTTTCTGAGTGGTTCTCCTGTTGTCTGGTCTTGCACCTCAAGCTTCTATGCACCTCCTATAGGTCTTCTGGCTCCTGTCTGTCAGGCCTGGGTCACCCTGTATACTCTGCCATTTGACATGTGTGCGCCTACCTGGCTTCATATCGGCTATAAGCTCAGCCTCACATAGACTCATGGTGAAACATAGAGGTGTCCGATGATAACTAACAGCACCTGATATTACACTCTCTGGTTTACGAAGCACTTATCATATATATATATATATATACATATATATATATATACACATACATACATTACACACACACACTTACACACATACATTCACTGCCCCCTAGAATCCTAGAATCTGAAGCATGTTCCAGGGTCTATTCTGCTGGAGTATAGACCTGTAATAGGTTTGAGATCACTTGGAAACAATTCCTTTATAGACACCATATTAAAACCTGAATCAGTAGCTCTATAGGCTGTAAGACTCAGTTTCCCCAGCCACTCCAGGTGGTATGAATGAACGGCCAGGCTTAGAAATTACAGACACAATCTACCTTCATCTCTGAAGAAGGGTTAGCTGGCTTCCAAGGGAGTATCACATAAGTAAGAAAATCTCCCCGTTTTGAAAAGTCATGGCCATTCTGAGTGGAGTCTCTCTCATTGTTGGCTTGGTTGCCCTGCCTTGAACCAAAGTCAAATGTGGGCTGTCAGATTATACCTAGAATCCAAGTAAATAGTCATAAGATTCAACTATAGGACATTTCACTCCTCTTGTCTCTACCTCAACATCTCCACATCTCAACAAATGTCAGTGGTCCTTCTTCTGGAGAAAAATTACATTTTTCTCATTTGAGGAAATTCTACTACTATAATTGATCAAAGGACAATGAGTCCATAACTTTATTATTTATTTCCAGCAGGAGGACTCGTTATGGTTGCTGCTGCTGCTGCTGCTGCTGCTAAGTCGCTTCAGTCGTGTCCGACTCTGCGACCCCAGAGACGGCAGCCCACCAGGCTCCGCCGTCCCTGGGATTCTCTAGGCAAGATCACTGAAGTGGGTTGCCATTTCCTTCTCCAATGCATAAAAGTGAAAAGTGAAAGTGAAGTTGCTCAGTCGTGCCCGACTCTTAGCGACCCCACGGACTGCAGCCTACCAGGCTCCTCCATCCATGGGATTTTCCAGGCAAGAGTACTGGAGTGGGGTGCCATTGCCTTCTCCATCTTTATGGTTAGAAAGGAAAAAAATAAAATGTTTTTGAGGCTCACCATTTTTGATCCTTCTTCTTTTTCTGCCTCAAGACTCAGTGTGTTGGAGACATCACTTGCTTCATTCACAAAATGGAGGGATCATCATTTTTCACCAAAGCCCAGATCCAGTTGACTTCACTGGAAGGAAGAGCTCCATTGAGGATGTTTCAATCGCATTCCAAAGCCATTCTATGGGAAGGCTTGTCAGGACAGCTGAGCATCATGTGATTCTGGGATCACAGTGGGGCAGGAAACGTGCCCTGTGTGTTCATATACAAGCAGACTTCTCATAGCCAAGGCACTAAGGTCAGGCCAATCCTTTCCAAGTACCATGGGGTTTCTAACACGTTTACTTATATAGACATAAATTTATGCATAATGTAACTATATAGTTAAATAATAAACTTATATATAACTTATGCATGCATGCTAAGTCACTTCAGTTGTGTCCAACTCTTTGCAACCCTATGGACTGTAGCCCGCCAGGCTTCTCTGTCTATGGGATTCTCCAGGTGAGAATACTGGAGTAAGTCACCATGCCCTCCTCCAGGGGATTTTCCTGACCCAGGAATCAAACCTGCATCTCCTGTACTGCTAGCAGATTCTTTACCCACTGAACTACCTGGGAAGTCCCCATTATACCTAATTTAAATATAAATGTATACACAGTATATAAATGCATATATTAAAGAAGGATAAAGTGGAAAAAGGAACAGTGGACAAGGCATTTTTCATGTCTCCCCAGGACAGTTGGAGATGGTGTGCTCCCAGGCCTCCCATTCTAAGCCTCTCTTCTCCTGTCCCAATGAAACCTGAAAAAGGAGAATTGTCATCCTCCACCTTCATGACTCCAGCAGTGACCTGGTTGTTAGAAGCTACACCAGACAAACCTGTTCCCACTCAGTGACTTCCATATGGGAGGGCAGAGTCTATGTGAAACCAAACGTGATCACGGGAGCCACCTGGGTTGGGTTGGGCAGGAGGGAGTCTCACCTTGTTAGGCACCCTCTCGAGAAATGACATGATGGAAAACAGAGGACTCGTGTCCCTAAAGGGGAGAGGAGAGAGGTTTAGGGAGCCAAGAAATCTTCTGATCCCCAGAGCCCAGGGCAGCCCCCCAACGTGGGTGAAACTAATGAGAAAGAGGTTTGTCAACTGACACAGGAAGTTGGCATGGTTCGGATTCATGGCAATTTCTGAAGCATCTGGCCCTGAGCCTTTGCATTTCCTGTGCCGGTTGGAATCAGGAAGGGCAAGGAGTTCCAAAAGCAAGAGAAAAGTTCTAAGTAGGTCACTCTGTGTACCGGACCTTGAGTAATTCTGACTGCTGACTGGTGCCAGAGCCCGCACCATTCTGCATTCTATCTGAATCGGGGCAGATTCAGTGAAATGATGGCAGGAATCCATCCACAACAGACGGAGAGAGGCATCGTCCAGGGGCTCTGCTTGGCCGTCTACACTAGCCAACAAGGTGGGATCACAAGTGGCTCAGTGACCAGGTTTCCAATCTGATTCCCAGTAACTGTAGACCTGCTTTTTACTTTAGCTGAGAGTATAAATACAGCTCAGACTACTTCCTGAGTCATTTTCCCTGTCTCCTCCCACAGCAGGAGTGCTGTACCAGCTCTAATTAAACCAGTTATAAATTAGGGGGCGGCAGAGAATGAGATGGTTCAACAGCATCACCGCCTCAATGGATGTGAATTTGAGCAACCTCCGGGAGATAGAGGAGGACAAGGGAGCCTGGCGTTCTGCAGTCTATGGGGTCAAAAAGAGTCGGACACGACTGAGCGACTGAACAACTAAAAGATAGGGTGCATGATTGGGATGGGATGCAGGTGCTGTGGCTTGTTTTCCAGAGAAGAGAAACACACACTTCTTCCGATCACAGTTAGTACCCCTTCTATTTAATTCCTCCCTTTATCTCACATGCTGAAAGTGTTAGCCTCTCAGTTGTGTCTGACTCTTTGCAACACCATGGACTGTAGCCTGCAAGGCTCCTCTGTACATGGGAGTCTCCAGACAAGAATACTGGAGTGGGTTGCCATTCCCTTCTACAGGAGATCTTCCCAACCCAGGGATTGAACCCAGGTCTCCTGCACTGCAGGCAGACTCTTTACCATCTGAGCCACCAGGGAAGCCCATCTCACATACTATAAGTGACTATAATTCAACCTTCAGATTTATATAACTCTTTAGGATTTCAATCCATCCAACCATTCCACCATAATTGGCTCCTTCCTAAACTCCTGGCACTGTTCCTCTCCAGGGAGCGATTGAGCAGAAGTAGCTTCGAAGAGGCAGAGCCATGGCCTTGGGGAGTGACAGGTAGAGATCAAGATGGACATGAAGTGGGGAATCATGCCAGGCAGCCTCCAGAGTCATCGTCTGGCTACATTTTACTGGACTCGTTCATACTGAACATCAGACATAATGACATTCGAATGTTCATACAAAAATAAATCCAAAAACAAATAAACATGAGCTCAGAATTATTAGCCAGTTTGGACACTGCATGCCTTGTTGCCCTTACATGACAAAATAGAAACTTGACCATGGTTCAAAGTTGAAGAGCCTTTGGAGACTTTTGGGTAAAAATATCTTTATATTATCCAAAAAGCATGTATTTTATATTTACTATTAAACCATCTTCATTCTGTCCCTGCATGACATCATTAATCCTCATGGAGAGTATAACAGATATAAATATTTCACAAGGAATTGACATGCTTGCTTTGGGAGCACCCAGAGGCCAGACAAGTCGTGAGCCCAGCATAAACCACGTATTCAAGTGCATGTGGGAAGGAATGAACACATCCATTCCCATCGTATCTGAAATTTGTAAATTACCCAAAACAACAAAATGCTTTTGATGCTAAGGGTCCTTGTACATAGACATTTATTTCCTATACATAAAATATGAATTTTATGGGTGAAAGAGGAGAGTGAAAAAGCTGGCTTAAAACTCAACATTCAAAAAACAAAGATCATGGCATCCGGTTCCGTCACTTCATGGCAAATAGATGGAAAAAAAGTGGAAACAGTGACAGATTTTCTTTTCTTGGGCTCCAAAATCACTGCAGATGGTGACTGCAGCTACAAAATTAAAAGATGTTTGCTCCTTGGAAGGAAAGCTATGACAAACATAGACAGTGTATTAAAAAGCAGAAACATCACTTTGCTGACAAAGATCCATCTAGTCAAAGCTATGGTTTTTCCAGTAGTCATATACGGATGTGAGTTGGACCATAAAGAAGGTTGAGCACTGAAGAATTGATGATTTCCAACTGTGATGCTAGAGAAGACTCTTGAGAGTTCCTTGGACAGCAAGGAAATCAAACCAGTCAGTCCTAAATTAAATATTCAGAAAATTAACCCTGAATATTCATTGGAAGGACTGATGCTGAAGCAGAAACTCCAATACTTTGGCCACCTGATGTGAAGAGCCAGTTCATTGGAAAAGATCCTGATGCTGCGAAAGATTGAGAGCAGGAGAAGAAGGGGGCAACAGAGGCTGAGATGGCTAGATCATTAGGTGATGCTATCTAACCATCCATTGAGTCGGTGAATCCATCTTATCAACCAACTCAATGGATAAGAGTTTGAGCAAACTCCAGGAGATGGTGAAGGACAAGGAAGCATGGCATGCTGCAGTTCATGAGGTCACAAAGAGTCAGACACAACTCAACAACTGAACAACAACAAAAATGTGCAGCTACTTTAAAATATTACTTGTTTTCACTGTTCAAAGAAAATATAGTATTTGCCAATAAGTGGCGGCTGCAAGTGCACAAACTGGCTTTTCAATAAAAATTCTTACCTTGTCCATTTTCTAAACATTTAGGAGTCTTAGTTATTTGTTTTGGAGGGTGTCTCAAATGCAGTTGGAGTGAAGCCAAGGAATAACAAAGCAGAGAGAGACAGAGGCAGGGGCGGGAAGGGGAGCAAGTCAGCTCAGTTAAGATGAAAAGACATGCCTGACACAGCTCTGGCTTCAGGTAAATTCTCTCATTATTTCTCCTGGTTTCTCCCCTCTGGTTTCTCAGCCACCCTGCAGTTGCCATCACTTTAGCCCCCAAGGGTTCTGAAAGAAGAGGGCCAGACCCCAGATGGATGTCCTTGGTGATATTAACCAGAGTCCAGCCACCCTGCTTCTCTGCTGGTGTCAGAATGTCTCAAGGTCACTGCAAGAAATATGCCAAGGAAATGATGCTACTGAAAACATCACAGTTTCTCAGTGAGGCTCCTCACTAGCTACTCCATCTCAGATTTCAGCATGCCTCACCCTCCTGTGTGTCAGAGCCTTCTTTCCTACTTTATTTCTGTCCTGTGGAACCTGCCAGTGATGTACTTACTCACCTTGTTTACAGTATGGCCTCCCCACTAGCAGAGAAGCTCATGAGGGCAGGGACTCTTGGGGTCACTTTAATTCACTTCTGTATCACCAGTGCTTAGTCCATTAGTAAATATTTGTTGCATGAATAAATCCATATCTGACTTGGTCATTGTTTAACAGGTTAGGTCCTCCTAAAGAATGCTTTTGGGTGAAGGGATGAGCTGCTGCTTTGGAGGGATTTGATGCAGGACCACCCTGCAAGACCCTCCCCACCCCTATCCCAAACAAAACTTTTTGAATTGAACTGTGGCTGCTCTTTCAGGAAAACTCATTTCCAAGTCTTAAGGACCAAGCCACCTAGCAGAAAAGGAACAGGACTTTTTCTGCTGTATCCTAAGCAAATCAGGTAAGTAGTCTGGCCAAAAGATGATAGTAAGAATTGTTAGTTTGTGTTTTAAGATACTTTACCATTTGAGAAGATTAATAAGAAAATGAAGAAATGGCACTCTCCAGTCCATGAAACTGTGATCTGTCATGAACTTTGACAAAGCATTATAAAGCTTCCCAATATTGTTTGCTTGCTTAAAGTTCATTTTTCTTTATCTGTAAAAGCAAAAGCGATTAGACAAAGAAAATTCACATTGAGTATAGAAAAGCTAGGAACTGTGGGAAAATATGAGGGAAAAAGCAAAAATCACCCATAGTATTGAATTTAAAAAAGAAGGACTTTACATGCTGGTGTATTAACATTTAGTCAAGTGTGTGTGTTGGAGAAGGGAATGGCAACCCACTCCAGTATTCTTGCCTGGAGAATCCCAGGGACGGGGGAGCCTGGTGGGCTGCCGTCTATGGGGTCGCACAGAGTCGGACATGACTGAAGTGACTTAGCAGCAGCAGCAGCAAGTGTGTGTGTGATTAACATGTTATAGCAAATATACGGTTTTTACATTTTCATTTGATGTCAGAATATATCATGAAAAATCTAGTCATTACCATTTTTGATGACAAAATTGGGCAAGCATAAAAAATGTAAGTGCAAGATGAGTGTAAATTGGCTCAGACTTTCTCTAAGGTAAGCCACAAACCTGTGTATAGTATTTGACTTAATAATTTAACTTTGAAGATTTATTTTAAGAAGATGATTAGGCAGGGAGACAAATGTATGCACACATATAGATATGAATGTTCATTGAAGCTTTATTTATAATGGAGATTTAGGAATAAACTAAAACAAATTATGATGCTCCCATACAATGGAATACTATTAAAAATAACACAATGAATCGCTGTTTAATCTGTAACCTGCTCTTTACCACGTTCCCACTCCTGATCCCCCACCTGCTCTCCTAGTTTTCCATAGCGCTAACCCCTCAAACATACTTTCCTATTTACTTAGTCATTATGTTCACTGTTTATTGTCTGTGGTGATCTGCTAGCATGTAAGCTCAGAAAGCACACTAATAAATGTCATTCTTCCTTGAAGAATCTCAAATGCCCAGAAAATCTAGTTGGCATTCAACAAATATTTCTTGCCAGATAACACCCTGGAACTGGAATTTCTAGGTAATGACGTATAAACCTGTTCAAAACTTTTAGGATATCCTTGTGGCTCAGCTGGTAAAGAATCTGCCTGCAATGCGGGAGACCTGGGTTCAATCCCTGGGTTGGGAAGATCCCCTGGAGAAGGGAAAGGCTACCCACTCCAGTATTCTGGCCTGGAGAACGCCACGGACTATACAGTCCACGGGGTCACAAAGAGTCAGACACGTCTGAGCAACTTTCACTTTCATTAAAAATGTAGAGACATACATATTGTTGTTGTTTTAGTTGCTCAGTCATGTCCGACTCTTAGCGACCCCATGGACGGTAGCCCCCACTTTGTCCATGGGATTTTCCAGGCAAGAATACTGCAGTGGGTTGCCATTCTGTTTCTCCAGGGGATCTTCCTGACCCAGGGATTGAACCCACATCTCCTGCCTTGGCAGGTGGGTTTTTTTTTTTATCTACTGAGCCACCAGGGAAACCCCACATATACGTGTATGTATCTATCTATCTTTATATTTCACACTTTAAAAGTGATTTTTTAAACACTAATGACAGAAAGCCTATCATCAATAATATTCTTCTTTATAGGATTTCCACTAAAGTGCCATGCGTCCATTCTCTTGAGACTTACAAAGAAAGTGTTTTCTTTCCATGATCTCCTCTTTACTGTAATAGCTTAAGACTGTTTTTTTTTAAAATGGCTTCTAGAATTTTTCTTCATGATACATAGTTCTACAACCTATCCTAAAAGTCGTAATAAAAAGTTATTTGCAACTGACTTTTCTGCTGTCATTTCATATCTATTATATTTTAAGGAATAATGACAAAGAAGCATTGCATTGTACAAGCCAAATAATACCCGCCAGGAAGACTGGTTTGCAGATGATAACATTGTATATTTGTCAAAGTATGTCACTCGATTCCTTATCATTCATGATAAAAAATATCCTGCTTCTATGAGAATTTAGACAGTCCCCCATCCAGTGGAGAAGGCTCTCTCATGAGACATGAATGACAGACCAGGAATGGCTCTCATGATGAAACCTCCAGGCCAGAGCTAGGAGGCCAGGTCAAAAAGCCAGGGTTCAGTGACCACCAGGGTTCAATTTCCATAGAGCTGAGACTGGAGAAAGCAAAAGTTTCAAGGACTCTGGAGGGAGAAGCAGGCCAGTGACTTGGAGAGTTCCAACCTGAAAATCACGCAAAGCCCTAATCCCACTACTGTTGAGGACAGATTCTGAGTTAGGCTCCCTACTCCCCTAGTGCCAGGAGCTCTCTGAACTTGAACATTTACATGCAGAGATCCATTAGGGGTACTGAACACCTGCGCCATCATTCAGAGTCAAGGTTTGGAGGCTGCAAGAGCTTACCCCAAATGCTAGGGTTTTCTAGAGTCTTCTTTTTTTAATTAATTTATTTTAATTGGAGGATAACTACTTTACAATACTGTGATGATTTTTTCTATACATCAATATGAATCAGCCTGAAGTATACATGTGTGCCCTACATCCTGAACAGAGTCTTCTTGAGGCCACCTCGATTAGGGTCCATGACAAGAAGAAACAACAGTATAGTTAATATTTATAGAGTTGTTAATTTAATTTGTATCTTACATTAGAGCACAGTTAATTTCTAACGTATTAGTTTCAGGTGTACAGCAAAGTGATTTGGTTATACATATATGTATATCTATTCTTTTTCAGATTCTTTTCTCATATACTATTACTACAGAATAGTGAATAGAGTTCCCTGTGCTACACAGTAGGTCCTTCTTGAGTATCTATTTTGTATTAAGATAAAAGCTTTTTTTTCCCTTGTTCCATGTCAGTTCGAATAACAAAGCACTTCAATATCAAATATGATGTTTTTAAAAATAATTTTAAAACTAACTAGAATAATCTGTGACACACTATAGAAACAGTAAACCCCCAGCAATGCAATTGCTAAGTTTTAAAATAAAACAGTCATGCTTCACTTAAAAAAAAAAAAAAAAAAACCAGATGTAAGCTTTTTGTATTAACAAGCAGAGCTTTTAACACTAAGAAAAGGACAGTGAAACAAACACAAGTGAAAATGACAGGGTCCCTGAAAATATTCATGAACCTCATTTTGTAATGTCCATCGTAGCCTTTACTCCAGAATCTAAAGAGGGAAAAATAAAAATAAAGAATGTGAGAAAGAAAAAAAAAAAAAGATATAATAGGCCCTATACCAGGGGATTTGCCAACACAGTCTCACTTAATAATTAACAACAGAGTCCTGTGAGTCAGCCATTATGATTTCCCTCTATTTAAAGTTGAGGAAAATGATACAGTTTAATTTATTGGAAGTAACACAGCTAATAAATGGTGCAGAGGGACTTTGAGGGACTCTACTATTCAGTGAAGCCAAGTTACTATGGGAAACCCAGAGGCGACGATCAGAATTCACTCTTCATTCAAAAAGGCTGAGAACAAGAGTCCACCTTCTACCATAATATGAGGAAGCAATTTACATTTTATATACTTGCCTTTAAAGCTCTGTCTTTCCATTTTTTCAAACAGTCCTGAAATTTCAATGAAACTAAGAAATGTTTAAAGTCAATTGGCCCCTATCTTTGGAGTTCTGTTATAGGCAAAGTGGTTTCATCATTGTCACTTGTTAAGTCGTTATCTTTTATACCTTAAAAAGAAAAGATTCTTTTTCAAATGTAGCATGGCTTCTCACATTCTGCTCAGCCAAAATGTAATGTTATTCGACTAGTTGTTAGTGAACTGAAAGAGTTCTGAAAAGAAAAGAACTGAAATCCACATATGAACGCCAATAGAGTAGAGCTCTCAGCATCATTCCCAGTGTTGCTTGAGAGCAGGGATTCTACTCTCCACGGTCAGAGCCCCATCAGAGAAACACAGCCACGCAGATAAGCCATCCTGTGCTGCAATGACTCCTGAAGTCAGTGAAACTGGTGCTCCCACACTCTGGCACTGGTGTGAAAGGAAAAACCTGACCTAGATTATCATGAAATTATTCTTGATGCTGCTCACATGCCCTTTTGAGCCAAACAGTGTGGCTAACAAAGAAGGTTTGTTCAGTGGGGACCCAATGCCATCAGTCTGGTTTCAGAACAGTTTTTAGCTGTAGGTTGAGAGTGGTGGATGGGGAATGACTTACTTAGAGGAAAACCTTATCAGGGGCCAAAGAATGAAGCAGTGGATGCCACCTGCAGCCGTCCACCATTTTCTGGATGGTCTGAACACTCCCGACACAATTTGAGACTTAGTTGTCTCATAATATACTTATTTATCTTGAGTGTTTTTTTTGTTTTTTGTTTTGTTTTGTTTTTTGCAGTGCATATTGCTGTAACACTGAGAGCCTCTGATGATGGAGTATTTCAAGGCCAGGTATAAGAACATGGTTTTGTTCTTGCTGAAAAAAAAAAAAAAAATCCCAAACTGAGCCTAGCTGGTTGTTTTTTCTATCCTCTGGTGTCTTCTTCTTTTATAATTTTATTTACTTGTTTATTTTTGGTTCTGCTGAGTCTTCATTGCTGGGCTGTGTTTTCTTTAGTTACAATAAGTGGGGGCTACTCTCTAGTTGTGGTGTGAGGCTTCTCAGTTTTGTGGTTTCTCTTGTGGAGTACAGGCTCCAGGGGCTCTGTACTTGCAGCTCCCAGGCTCTAGAGCACAGACTCAGCAGAGCCTACATGTAGTTGCTCCAGAGCGGGTAGGTTCTTCCCAGATCAAGGATCGAACTTGTGTCTCCTGCATTAGCAGGCAGATTCTTTACCACTGAGCCACCAGGGAAGCCCCCATCTGGTATCTTATTTACCTTCATAGCAATAGATCTCCTCCTCCTCCCACCCCTACCCCATTGCTAAAAAAAGAAAGTGGGGGTTGTCTCACCAACTGGTTCCACATTCTAAATCCTCCTAGAAGTTCTCATAGTCAGTTATATTTGGATACACAGTTCTAGAAACTGTCTGAGGGCCCTCTGTTAGAAGAGTATTCAAACATTTCTGCAAAGCCACTCTTCTGCTATCATGTCCCTGTGCCACTCACCTCCTTGTCCACTTACCCAGCTACCACAAAGAAAGCTGTTCCATCTGTCTCTGCCTTCCCCTGTTCCCATCACTGTCCTGCTCACTTGAAAGCTTACACTCCACTCACCCTGCAGAAACAGCCTGGCAGGGATCCCTGGACACCACATGACCATATGCCTTGTTTGCCTGAGAACATGTGTTGTTCTTCTGTCATTATTATTTGAGAGTGAACCTCTGTTCACTCTCAAACATGTCCTGGTTCAAAGATAAATCATGTGGTCTTTTTATGTACCAGATTCCACAGAGTGGTCATGATATATAAAAACAGAAGAGCATCTGACGGATTTGACAGATACAAGATTATTGGTAAAGAGACTACATGATTTATCTTCAAACCACAACATGTTTAAGAGTGAACAGTGGTGCTATTAGTAATAACAGTCACAGAAATGACTCCTACAATAGGCAAACTCTTCTCCTTTGGCTTCCACAATGCTCTTCTCTTCTGCATCTCTGTCCCATCCAAGCTGTCCTTGTGAGCTGTCCTTCCTCTCCATGTCTATTAAATGCTGGTGCACGGGGGCCTCCCTGGTGGCTCAGTGATAAAGAATCCACCTGCCAATACAAGAGACACGGGTTCGATCCCTGATCTGGGGAGATCCCACGTGCCTTGGAGCAACTAAGCCCAAGTTGCCACAACTATTGAACCTGTGCTCTAGAGCCTGGGAGCTGCAACTACCAAAGCCTACACACCTTCGAGCCTGTGCTCCACAACAAGAGGAGCCACTGCCGTGAGAAGCCTGTGCACACAGCTAGAGGGTAGCCCTCATTCTCCACAACTAAAGAAAAGCCCACACAGCGATGAAGACCCAGCACAGCCAAAATAAATACAAATAAATAAATAATTTTAAAAAATATTGGTGCACCCAAGGCTTCATATTAGAGCCTTTGCCTTTGGTCACTTTATATGGTCACCTTAGCAGCCATCATGGCCATGCCTTTGGTCACAATTTACAATCTGATGACCTGGTAACTCACCCTCTCTCTCTCTCTTTTTCTTTCTGTATTTCTATCCCTCAATCTCTCTGTCTGTCTCTTTCTCTGTATTTATCTTTAGCTCTCTCTCTCTATCCCTAGCCAAGACCAGTCTCCTAGGCTCCAGTCCCATGTCTTTTTCACTCAAGTGTCCCACAGACATCACCAGATCAATGTATCCAAAACCGCACTCTTTACCTTTCCCCTCAAGGATGCTCTTCCCCTTCCTTACAAATCACAGTTCATGATATACATCCTACATTCACATTTTAGAAATGACTTCATTGTTTTCAGCCAAGTGCAGCCTGATCAGCTCTATGCAGCCAACTCTCAGATCTATGGGGATAAACAATCAATGTTTTAAGACACTGTTTGGAGGGATACTTTTGTAGTAAAAGTGAAATGATGTAGAAATTCGTTCTGGAGAAGAAGAGCTCCCCTAAGAAAAACTCATTATGAGTTCTACTGGCTTTAGGGCTGGGTAGGAGGAGGTAGAGGGCTTCCCCAGCGGCTCAGCAGTAGAGAATTCACCTGCAATGCAAGAGATGCAGGAGACGGGGGTTCAGTCCCTGGGTGGTGAAGATCCCCTGGAGGAGGGCATGGCTACCCACCCCAGTGTTCTTACCTGGAGAATCCCACGGATAGAGGAGTCTAGCAGGCTACAGTCCGTAGGTTCACAAAGAGTCAGACACGAGTGAGCACGCAAGTACACACACACAACTCATAACAGTAATTGGTTTACAGGATGAAGTACAAACTCCTTGGCATGACATATACAGACCTTGCTGGTCTGTTCTCCAGCTACATCTCTGTCTTGAACTCTACAATAGAGCATTCTTCTCGTTGACCCGGAATGTACTGAGTCATCTTATACCTCAGGGCCTTTGCTTGTGCTTCTCTTTTTGCTTTGAAAGCCTTTTCTTCCTCTCCCAGTCTACCCATAAAGTTTTATCTCATCTTTAAGACTTAGTCAAATCTTATGTATCAGGAAAGCAATGAGATTTCTCCAGTTCTTTTGGAAAATTAATTGCTAATTCTGCCTTTAATCTCATTCCGGAAGAAATCTAAAAGTGCCCAAGTTCAGGGAATTCTCAGAATCTTCTCTCAGTGTCACTTGTCCTTATAGTTCTTTCCTGGAACTATAGCATTGTACTAAGGCAAGTCCCACCAGATTTCTTTTGGAGAAAATGTGTCATTAACACACCAGTTTTTGATTTATGCTACTGGTCAGCTGGTCAACCACACTGCAGAGTTCTCCGTTGTCTAGTATATGTTGGGGGTATTTTTATTTATTAGAAAATATACTGTCTATCTTCCAAGGAGAGTAATTTAACTCAAGAAATTAGACTCATGTAAACCAAATAAACTGCACTTTTATAAACAGATGTGTCATCAGCCCTAATCTCCCCAGGATCTGCCAATGAACCCAGGAACCATTTCCACTGCAATATTTAGGAAAGATGAAACATTAGTCAAAATTGTGTATTTACCCAGTGATGTAACTGTCAGGATTTAAAAACGTCTATCAGGTCCCTGTGCAAATCTACTTCTGTCAAAGTATTTAATAAAGTCCTGTTTGTGCTAAATGTCCAAATCAGCTTAGTAAAAAATTTCAGCTGGAAAAATCCACAAAACCATGCTTCCATTAGCAGTGAAGACATAGCCTACCTTTTTCTCAGAATGAGAAAGGATGAAAAAGAGCTTAGTGAATGCCCTCTGTGGACTTCAAAAAAATGCACAGTGTGAGAGTTGTGACTGAGTTTTACTTGGGGGAAAATGAGGACTGCAGCCCCAAAGACAGCAGGTCAGAGAGCTCTGAGAATCTGCTCAGAAGAGGTAGGGAGGAAAGTCAGTATATAGTGATTTTGGTGAAGGGGGAGAGTACATGCAATCAAGCACAGATTTATCCAAATAGTTTCTGCTAGTCTCAGAAGCTTTTGCTAGTCATGAGGAGCAGTCATAACCATGAAGGATTTTAATGATTTTCTAGGTGTGGGAAGATACAAGAATTGGGTTCGTAAAATCGACTCCTGAAAATATCTAACTATCTGAAGACCTGTCCTGCCAATTCCCTGCTTCCCCAAGCACAGAGTGCCTCATTTCTGCTCTCCACTCTGAACTCCTTTCAGGGGGTGTTGAAGGTCAGCAGCTGCAGCAGCACGTGATTTAATCCTTGTAGAGGTAGATGGCAAGTACCCATGGCTAGTGCCAATTTGTAGTTGACATCTATTTATAAAGCTGAAGGTAGGGTTAAGAGAAACCAACAAGAAATACGAAGCACTCAGGGGTAGCCACTGTCACACTTAGACAAAAAGAGACCAAAAAAGAGGCAATTCTAAGAGCTAGAGTTATGGCAGTTTCCTCTCCCCCTAGCCCCATCCCCACCCCACCCACCAGGAACTGCGACCTTCGGATCAGGAAGAGGAGAGTCCAGCTCTGGCCCCCAAGAGGACCTGTAGAGACTAGGAACTGATAACAGAAGCCCTGACCTCTCCTTCTTCCCACCTTCTAATCCCCTCTGGTGCCTTCAGGGACTGAATCTAACCAAAAACCAGAGGGCAACGGAACCTGTGATACAGTCTTTAAAGGTCAGCCTCTGGGGACAAAAAGCAGGGTGTAAAAAGTTGGAATAGATCTGATATGCCTACAGACAGGTCCAGCACACAGACTTTAATCCGAAAGGATTGCTTCTCATTAGACTGTCAGGCTGCACTGCGCCATGCCTGCTGGAAAGAGGAAATGAACTGGGTTAAAGATTTATAGATTGTGAGAGCTGATGGAGTGCTGAAGGGTCATCTAACCCCGGCCTCTCACTTTACAGACTGATGAAATGGACGTCCTCGGAGATTAAATGACGTGCTTAAGATCACCTTTGAGTTAATAGCTGAACTAAGACTAAAACCCAAGTTGTTTTTTTTTTTTTCTCCCTGTCCAGGGCTGCTTGCTCTTTGCATGTAGCTCAAATTCGTTCTAGCTCTGTGAGTTTCTCTGAGAAACGGTAGTAATCAGTTTCATCCGGAAGCACGAAGCAACATACAAAGTTTTAGGAATTTTACAGGAGAAATTCGCAAAGGATCTCAAAAAGACAAGCCACAAACCATGTTCTAAAGACTTGCATTTTTCCTCCCTTTGACCAAATGAGTTAGACAGAAAAATACCTAGTCTTTTATTTTTTATAATTAAAATGAGAAGCAAATGAATCAGCTCGTAAATAAAATCCTTGCTCTAAGTACCTGGAAAAGGCACAAGCTTTGGGTTCTTTGTTGATATTTTCTGTTTTGTTTTCTACTCCTTCTCCCTAATTAGGTGCAAAATAATAGTTAGAGCCATGTATTACCTGACAACAGAAGTAAAATTAAATTCTGAGAAACACGATACATAACTTCTTGCTTATCATTTTCAAATTGCACCAATGGGAAAATGATTCAGGGTATTGTATGCAAGCATCTGACTTTCCGGAACATGCTAACTTCCTTGATCTGGCCAGACTCTCATTGGCCAATATTCAAATACAATCTAAAACCAACCCTAAATCTAGATAATCAAAAGCTTCAAAGATAATTCTCCTTTCCTGCACAGCTAGGAAGGGAAATAAAATGCATTTATTCATTTAGCCAGTATAATTTAGTCCTTACCTTGGGCAGAGCTTCATGCTAAGTGCTAGGGGTCTAGAGTAGGCACAACCTCTGTCCTAAAGGAACTTCAAGCCCAGAAGGGGAAGCAGACCAATAAACCATATTGCTAAAGTTGGATGGCCACCTGATGCAAAGTGCCGACTCATCAGAAATGACCCTGATGCTGGGTCATTTCTCCTTCTTCTGGAGAAGAGGGCAGCAGAGGATGAGATGGGTGGATGGCATCACTGACTTGATGGACATGAGTCCGAGCAAACTCCAGGAGATAGGGAAGGACAGGGGAGCTTGGCATGTTGCCATTCATGAGGTCGCAAAGAGTTGGACGCAACTGAGCAACTGAATAGCAAAGCTGGATGAACAAATTTAATGAGAACACATGTGAGGAGAGAGAGACATTCGAAAGGAAATTAGTTTCAACTGAAATTATTGTTTATTTTCCCAAAGTGTAAGAGATGTCATGAGTTAAATCTTGAAACATCAACCTGAAGTTAAGCTGTATTCTCGGGATGTCTGGCACCGCACAGTGGTTTAGAAACAGTGGGCTCTAGAATTGCACTGCCTGGGCCTAGATTTCAGCATGAACTTGCAGAAAGCAATTAACTGTTTTGTGCCTTAATTTCCTCTCTACAAAGAGAGAATAATAATTTAAAGTGTGCTTGAAATACAGTATGATCCCATTTATATGTGAAACTGAAATAACAACAAAAAAAAACAAGCTCATAGCTATAGAGAACAGGTTGGTGATTGGCAGAGGGGGGGGATCAGAAGGGGCAGAATGGGTGAAGGTGGTCGAAAGATACAAATTTCCAATTAAAAAATAAGCAAGTCATGGGGATGTAATATACAGTGTGGTGACTATAGTCAATAATACAGTATTACATGTTTGAAAGTTGCTGAGAAAGTTAATCTTAAAAGTTCTCATCACAAGAAAAAAAAATTTAACCATGTGTGGTGACAGATGTTAGCTAGACTTATTTGGTGACCATTTTGCAATGTATACAAACATCATGTCATTACATTGCAAACTGAAACTAATGTAAGATTACATGTCAATTATACCTCAATAAAGAATAATAAAAGTGCTTCATATATTCAGATAAAAATAGGAAAGGTGTTCAGTTATCAAATGGGAGTTGGTTTGGTTTGTGCGGACAAAACCTTCAGACAGTTGGCTGAAATATTTAGATCCCACCCAAAAGTTGGCATTACATACTTGGCCTTAATGCTGTACTCATTACTTGTTCTATTAATACCTAGTAGTATAATTCTCTACCTACCACTCAACAAAAGATGATGATGTCATAATTTAAAAATAAAAAGGAAAAGTCCAAGGGCACTTTGGTTAAGGTAGAGAAGTTCTTGAAAGGTTATCCCTACAGAAACTTGCAAAAATTAGACCGCAGAAGAAATTACGGAATACTTTATTCACAAGTATACATTAGTTATCAAAGAAAATCAGATAAAGCTTCCCGAATACTATACTATGTCTCTTAAATTGAATTCATTTACAAAGGGTTTGATTTTTCAGTGGTGTACTCAGCTTACACACAGTTGAGTATTTAATATTTGATTGCTTCAAGATGGTAGTAAGTTTTTATATGTTTGACAGCTTAACAATAACTTTGAGACACCAGAGAAATCTATGGAGTCATTTTTTTAGTACACAATGAATAGCAACAAAATATTGTGCTGTATGACATTCATAAATAATAACTCTTCAACCTACCATACTTAAACTCTTCACAGTTTGATAAGATACATATGATATCTACTTCTGAACAAATAATACTGAATGATGACTGCGATAAAAGGAATTTTAAAAAGCTTCTTTTATAACTTATATCTTGAATAAATGAATCCAAGCATTGTCCACATTATGAAACTTATCTTCTTTTCTTGAGGTCTCAAATGAAAAGTATTACTCAGATCATAGATCAAGAGCAATTTCTTTGGCGTTTCAACATTTATCCATGCACTTCTGTAAATTGTAGCTATCACTTGCAAATAGTCACACATCGAACAATGTGTTTGGGGACATACTTTTTTATCCACTCAGTATGAAAATTACAGATGGAACACGCATTTTAAGAGAGTAGGCTGAGTTTTCTTTCTTTTTATTAGAAACACATTGAAATCTATTTCAAAGTGTGTTAAACAAATGCCCCTTTGAAAATACTTCCTGAATATCAGTGCATTTCAGGACACATGATTATCTACAAAACCCACAAATCACATTTAATGAGTGTCTCATAAAACATCACTTTGCTCTATCTTTCTTTTTCCCAACTCTTCTTCAGTAAGTTGTCCCTCAGCATCCTTGGGGTATGCTTGAGATTCCCTGGTGGCTCAGATGGTAAAGCATCTGTCTACAATGTGGGAGACCAGGGTTCAATCCGTGGGTCGGGAAGATCTCCTGGAGAAGGAAATGGCAATCCACTCCGGTGTTCTTTCCTGGGAAATTCCACGGACAGAGGAGCCTGGTAGGCTACTGTACATGGGGTTGCAAAGAGTCGGACATGACTGAGCGACTTCACTCACATCCCTGGGGTATTGGATACCAAGCTCCATGGATGCTCAAGTCAGGACGGGGCAACATGGTTTCATTTTTTGTATTTATGATAGGTTCTGACCTATTTAGAAAGTGTCTCAGTGTGTGGTGTGAGGAAAGGTCTAAATTTTATATTTTCCATTTGATTATTTTCACTTGGATGCTTGATTATCCAGTTTTACATATATATATATCTTTTGTTGTTGTTGTTCAGTCACCCAGTCGTATCCGACTCTTTGCGACCCCACGGAGACAGCAAGCCAGGCCTCCCTGTCCCTCACCATCTCTCAAAGTTTGCCCAAGTTCATGTTCACTGCATTGGTGATGCCATCCAGCCATCTCATCCTCTGATGCCCTCTTCTGCTCTCAATCTTTCCCAGCATCAGGTACTTTTCCAGTGAGTCAGCTGTTCACATCATGTGGCCAAAATACTGGAGCTTCAGCTTCAACATCAGTCCTTCCAACAAGTATTCAGTGTTGATTTCCTTAAGACTGACTGGTTTGTTCTCCTTGCTGTCCAAAGGACTCTCAAAAGCCTTCTCCAACACCACAGTTCAAAGGCATCAATTCTTTGGTGCTCTGCCTGCTTTACAGTCCAGCTCTCACAATCATATGTGACCGTTGGGAAGACCATAGCCTTGACTATATGGACCTTTGTCAGTAGAGCAATGTCTCTGCTTTTCAACACATCGTCTAGGTTTGTCATAGCTTTCCTGCCAAGAGGCAATCGTCTTCTGGCTTTGTAATCAGATAGTAGCCACCATCCACTTGTTTTAGAGCCCAAGAAGAGTAAATCTGTCACTCCTGCCATCTTTTCCACTTCTATTTGCCTTGAAGTAATGAGGCTGGATGCCATGACCTTAGTATATTTTAATATTTAGTTTTAAACCAGCTCTTTCACTCTGTTCCTTCATCCTCATCAAGAAGTTCATTAGTTCCTCTTCACTTTCTGCCATTAACGCATAGCTGAGGTTGTTGATGTTTCTCCCGCCTATCTTAATTCCAGCTTGTAACTAACCCAGCCTGGCATTTCTCATGATGTGCTCAGTGTATAGCAGACAGCCCTGTACTACTCCTTTATCAATCCTGAACCAATCAGTTGTTCCATAAAGGGTTCTAACTGTTGTTTCTTGACCCACATACAGGTTTCTCAGGAGACAGGTAAGTTGGTCTGGTATTCCCAACTCTTTAAGAGCTTTCCACATTTTGTTATGATCCATACAGTCCAAGGCTTTAGCATAGTAGATGAAACAGAGGTAGATGTTTTTCTGAAATTCCCTTGCTTTCTCTATGATCCAGCAAATGTTGGATCATATACTAAATTTACATATATTTATGTATCTATTATACTTCTGAATTTTCTATCTGATTACCTCAGTCTGTCTCTTCACACATCAATACCAACTGTTATAATTATAGAGACTTTAAAATATTTCAATATCATGTAGTACTAGTCCCCACACCCTTTCTATTCTTTGTTTTATTTATTAATCCTTCTGACTGGACTTTAGAATAAATTTATTCAGAACTTCTCTGGTGGCCCTGTTGTTAAGACTCCATCTTCCAAGGAGGTGGTGTGGGTTCAATCCCTGGTCAGAGAGCTAAGATACTACATGCCTTGCAGCCAAAACAACAACAACAATAGCAAAAAGAAAACAGAAGCAATACTCTAACAAATTCAATAATGAGTTTTTTTTAACTTTAAAAAAATAAATTTATTTGGCTCCAGAAAGAAAAATAACAGCAATTTTCTTTGGAAGGCATTAAATATGTAAAGTAACATTGGAATAATTGACATCTGCTATCTCTTGCCATATAGAAACACAGTGTGTCTTACTATTTATTCAAGTTTACATGTGTGGCTTTCAAGATTGTTCTATCATTTTCCTCATATAGTTTGCACATTTCTTACTCAGTTTAAACCTAGGTATTTTGTATTTTGCTACCACATTGCTACTTTAATGTAGTTTCTCTTCCATTAGTTTTTCTAACTCATCAGTGTGTTTGTGAATTTTATATTCTGCCTCTCTACTGAAATTTTGAAGTAGATTTTTCCATTGATTCTTTTGAGTTTTCCAGATGTATAAACATATCACCTGCAAAAAGGGATAGTTTTGCCTCTTCCTTTCCAATCCTTACCCCTTAATTACTTGCTCTTGTCCAATTACTTTGGCTACTATCTCCAGTACAGGATTCAACAATAATGATGAGCAATGGGCATTCTTGCCTAGTTTCTGATTTAGTGGGACACAACTTTTAGTGTTTTTCCACTAACTATGATGAAGGGTTTGGGGTGAGGTATATACAGTTTATCATGTCATGTTAAGGAATTTTTCTCAATTCCTATGTCTTATCATGAATTGTTAATAAATTTTGTCAAATGTGGTTTTTGACTGTTATTAGGAATGATCATATGACTTTTACTCTTAACTCTGTCCATATGATGAAGTTTATTAATTCACACAAAGAGTTTTGGAGTCCTCTAGAAACACAGCCACCTCTGAATATAAATCCCCTTGTCGTCAACTGGCAGAAAAAGAAAAGAAGAGAGAGGAGACATTTTTGACCTGTTCAGTATCAATAATGATGCTGAGTCTTGGCTTTGGGTTTCTGGCTAATTTCCTAAATATCTGAGCAGAGAGAGAACTGCCTAGCTACATGTAACTGTGCTTTTATGACTCTGTAAAACACCCTCCCCCCACCTCCCAACTGCCCTCACACTCCCCTTGGCTCATGCACAATCAGACTCAACTTTTGAAAGCAACGGCTTAAAATCCTTATGTCTTAGGAGACCCGTAACAAGTGAAACTGCTCCTCAGCCAGCACCGCAGCTTCAGAATTAAGCACCACTTCTTATTGGATAGCACAGACCCAGAATACATGACCATATCCAAATTAAATGCAGACCTGTTTCAGCTTGAGAGCACAATCCAATTCCAGAAGTAGGAGATCAGCTTTATTAACTAAGCCACCCACTATCCCAGGAAGATGGCAGGAATTAAAACCAGACTTTCCTGGTGCTGTAAATTTGATTTCTGTCAGCCATGGCAACTATACTCTGAAAAATCGAACTTCTTACTATTGTTTTCTCCATCCCTTATATAACAGTTGAAGAGAACTGAGCACAACAAGGTGTTCCAAGTTCTCTTTCAGGTGAGAAAATGAACTAAAAGGCTTACTGTTCTGATGTCTGAGATTACGTTTCTCCATTAATGATTTCATTACCATGTCAAGACTCCATTCCAATCACGTAGATGGGAAGTTTCTCAAAGACAGGTCAGCTAGAATTTCAGGTTCACTCATGGCTTACAAAGTCCATCCTTGGAAGGATCACCCAGTGGGTGATGGGGTAGCAGATAGTCTTAGACTTTGTTCCATCGTGGCCTTTGTATCATTTGATCACAGTTATCTTTCTAAATGTGGTGTTGCAGAAGACTCTTGAGAGTCCCTTGGACAATAAGGAGATCAAACCAGTCAATCCTAAAGGAAATCAACCCTGAATATTTATTGGAAGGACTGATGCTAAAGTTGAAGCTCCAGTAATTTGGCCACCTGGTGCAAAGAGACAATTCATTAAAAAAGACCCTGATGCTGGGGAAGACTGAAGGCAAGAGGAGAAGGGGACAGCAGAGGATGAGATGGTTGGATGGCATCACCAACTCGATGGACATGAGTTTGAGCAAACTCCGGGAGATGGTGAAGGACAGGGAAGCCTGGCCATGCTGCAGTCCCTGGGGTCGCAAAGAATCAGACAGAACTGATTTGCAACAACAGCAAATCTTCATTCTCAATGCTACGTAGGGTCCAACCTGGGGACGGTGGCTTCCAGAGCCTGGCCCTTTGACAGGGAAAGCAGTAGTTATAAGCCTGAAGCCCAGAGGGGAAGTGGCTGAAGGACCTATGGAATCTTCTGAGGATTTTATTCCAATGGAGCTGGATGTCTGGTTGTGCTTGCTGAGAAACAGACTATTTCCTGCCATCAGTAAACAAGGATGTCACAGTCATCAGCCACAGAACCTTGCCAAAGTGAGCTAGTGAGCCCTAAGGGCTCTCAGGAAGGAGAATACCTGCCACCTAGCAGCCAGCAGTCTGCAGCCACTGCTTACAGTAAGCCCAAAGGAAGCTCAGCATGTGAAAAATACAGGATACTGACCCCAGGGAGGTGAGGGGCATATGAAAGGAATGATTTCAGCAAACCCAGATTCTTGCATCTTCCCATACTTAGAAAAGTGCTAAACTCCTTAACTTGGGATATCTGGTTTTCTTTAATTAGCACTAATCGTTTGATGTTCAGACTACCTGCCCTTTCTTGCAAAACTTTTATGTAACCTGACTCCTCCCCTTGTCTCCTCAGAGCAGTTCTCTCAGGGTTACTTGAGATGCTGTCTCCAGGCTTGAAGTCCTAAAAATTCCCACCGACTAAAACATAACTCTCCACTTCTAGGTTGTGACTATTTTTTAAGTTGACACTGTTTAGAGCTTGGATTTGAGGGTAGAGGCCCTGCAAGAACTGGGCTGGAAGAAGAAATTCTCCATGTCTCTTCATCTGGAGAAGTAACCTTCCGCCACTCATCTCACCCAGCTGTGCAGCCCTCAGTAAGTTAATTGTTCTGAGCCTCAGTTTTGTCACCTATAAAATTGGGATAATAATCATAGTATTTACTAATGCTACAAAGATAAATATTAGGACACTTAATGCACACAATGCACTTAATGCCTAGAACAGAGTATGTGCCAAATAAACTTCTCCAACCTGGACCACAGGGATTTTTTTTTTTTTTTTTGAGACATTTTCAACTTTTACACTTTCAATTCTCAATTTTTTATTCATAAAAAGTGAAAGTGAAAGTAACTTAGTCGTGTCCAACTTTTTGAGACCCCCCAGACTATACAGAGGGGGGATTCTCCAGGCCAGAATACTGGACTGGGTAGCTGTTCCTTCTCCAAGGGATCTTCCCAACTCAGGGATTGAACCCAGGTCTTCCACATTGCAGGTGGCTTCTTTACCAGCTGAGCCACCAGGGAAGCCACTGATACCAAATCCTTAGAATATATCATAGCAGAGAAGAGGAAAATGCTGAATAAAAGAAATGTAGAAAAATCACAAAGACAACATTAGCACTTCCTTACAGTACAAATGTGGGATGGAGAAGTGTCTGAGGTTGAGAAAGTGGGAAATGCAGAAAGTGGCAGAATGCAGCCCTGAGAGCACCTGCCCAGGAGTGTCATCTCACACTCCATTGTCTTCGTTGCTGTCCCCTCTGGTGGTTTACACAGTGCCTGACATGGTGTGCAACACAGGTGTTGACTTGTGACAATTTTCCCTTCCCGCCGCTAATGATATTGGTTTCCTTTTCAGAAAGGAGGGGTGAGCTGCAAAGTGAGTGAGGCTGGAGGACAGAGGATCCATCCAGTCCTGTCCCCAACCTCCAACCCTCATCTCCTCACTGCCAGCATCTCCCTTCTGGATTTCGGGGGGCCTCCTGACAGCTGTGTGTCCATTCTCCTTCCTTCCAGCTCAGCCTCCGCAGGACAGTTGAACCATCTGTTAAAAATCCATATCCGATCACATGCCACCATTTCTTGAAACCCTTATGACTCCCTAATATCATTAGCATAAAACTCCAAATCTTTAAAATATTCCATAAGGTCCTTGACAATCCTGTTCCCCTCTCCCTTGACCCCGGCTGTCAGCATCTTTTAGTGCCAAGCGATGTCTAACTCCTGCCTCCCACACCACTCTGCCCACACCTTTCTTTCCCTCTGCCCAGTGAGCTATTGATTTCAGTGTCTCTTTTACAGGGAAGCTGACCTCCGTAATTAGAGCTCCTGTTCCGTGTTCTCACTGAATCTTGTACATTTCCATGATCAGCACTGTCACCCCAGTGATTAACAACCCAAGTAATGATGTTTCTAGTGTGGCTTTCCTCCTGGCCTGAGTAAGCCTCCCCCAGGCAAGGACCATGTCCATCTAGATTCACACCACCGCTTTAGCACTTAGCCTGGAGCCAGGCATATGCTCGACAGGTAATCAATCAATACATGCTGAATGAACAATGAAATAATAAAAGAATGTGCCTAGCAATCCAAAAGGCTTCTCCTGTTGAGAAAGTTCAGACTGGGAAAATCCAGTGTCTTTAGATCTAATTCACTCAATTGACTAATTAACTCAGCCATCTGGTAGACATAAATAGGAATATGGCATTTACCCATGCATTCATTTACACATATATTTATATATAGCCTGACTTTCCCTACTGGCAGTACTTTGGGGGTTCAGAGCAGGGAACTGACATGGATGAGTCAGCACCCCAGGCAGCCATTCACCGAGCATCACATTTACAGATGCTTGAAAGGCACAAGGAGATTTTTGCTTGATAATTTTATATATATATATATATATATATATATATATGGAGAAGGACATAGCAACCCACTCCAGTATTCTTGCCTAGAGAATCATGTGGACAGAAGAGCCTGGTGGGCTGCTGTCCATAGGGTTGCACAGAGTCGGACATGAATGAAGTGACTTAGCATGCATGTATGCATTGGAGAAAGAAATGGCAACCACTCCGATATTCTTGCCTGGAGAATCCCAGGGACAGAGGAGCCTGGTGGGCTGTCATCTATGGGGTTGCACAGAGTCGGACACCACTGAAGCGACTTAGCAGCAGTATATATATATATGTGTGTGTGTGTGTATGTATATTCATGAAAAGAAACTGATATCAAGATTCCATGTGCCTCAAAGACAGTTTGCAGGTGAAGGGTCCAGGTTGGTTAGAAATTTGGAGTTACTTATGCCAACAATGGACTTCCCTGGTGGGTCAGCAGTAAAGCATCTGCCTGCAATGCAGGAGAGCTGGGTTCAAGCCCTGGGTCAGGAAGATCCCCTGGAGGAGGGCATGGCAACCCATTCCAGTATTCTTGCCTGGAGAATCCCATGGACGGAGGAGCTTGGCAGGCTACAGTCCATGGGGTCGCAAAGAGTCAGACACTACTGAAGCAACTTAGCATACATGCCAACAGTAGAGATTTAGTCTCCGAAGCCTCAGTAAAGAATCTTTCACGCTGATCATTCTGGTTGCCTGCAATCAGCTGTGAAGTGTTTGCGTGTGTGAACACAGGGATACCTTTGGGGAGATGGCTGGCCCAAGGCTGGCCTGTGAGGCAGTTTAAGGTGCTGAGAGATTCCTCTTGGAGGAATTCCTCTAGTAGGGCCAAGGCTACTAGGGAAATGGCTGCATAGACCTCTCTGATTAGGGCTGGTGGGAACTAGAGCATTCCCTCCTCCCTGAACTAGAGGCCCACCCCTATGGTAACTAGTGTTGATTTCTAACCTGGGTGCTGACATCAAATATTCAAATCAGACCTTGCCTCTGGCTCTGCTTCTTGGCTCCACCTGGCCTGAGAGGCTGTGTTCTGCAGCCTTATTTCCATATGTGACAGTGAAGGGAATGTGTAGGTGACACAATCTCAGACTGTGACTCTTTAGTTTGAGCCAAGCAGACTCCCTGAGAGTGGAGCCCTTTGTGAGCAGGCATCTGGGGTCTCCGACAACAAGCTCGTGAACCAGTGAGCTCTGGGAGGCTGCAGTCACAAAGGGACCGGGACTCCCTTCTCCTGGCGGTCCCTCCTTTCCCTAAGCTGCTGCCCTGGTGTGTTCAGTCCTCACTCCCCTGGGAGAACACTGACTCTCACCAAGGAGTTTGGAAACTGTTCCAGTAGGGAACCTGTAAGAATATATCCCTGCTTCCCAGAAACTGAGCAGGACACATTATTTCCAGGGACGAGAACATAATCCTCTCTAAGGAGCTACCCCTTTGAAAGTGAAAGTCTCTTAGTCATGTCTGACTCTCTGCGACTCCATGGACTGTAACCTGACAGGCTCCTCCATCCATGGAATTCTCCAGGGAAGAATACGTTCCTTTCTCCAGACGATCCTCCCAACCCAGGGATCAAACCCAGGTCTCCCGCATTGTAGGCGGATACATCTTTCCACCAAGTTAAAATACTAAGAAACCAAGCACACAGGTGGATTTACTTCAAAGCTCTACTTTTTTAGAGCTCCCCGGGTGGTGCAGTTGATAAAGAACCCTCCTGCCAATGCAAGAGACACAAGAGACACGGGTTCAGTCCTTGGGTCAGCAGGATGCCCTGAAGTAGGAAATAGCAACCCACTCCAGTATTCTTGTCTGGAGAATCCCATGGACAGAGGAGCCTGGCGGGCTATAGTCCATGGGGATGTAAAGAGTCAGACACGGCTGAGCAACTGAGCATGGTCTACTTTTTTTTAAATAAAGGAGAAATGATACATGAACAGCATGCTCTTCAGGATTAATTCTACACAACAGCTCTGGACTCTGACACTGATATAGACTTCATAGCAGATTCACAGTTTCTTGAACTTTCTTTGTCTACATTGTGGGGTTCCTATGGGTGCCCTTGAATGCGTATATGCTAAATCACTTTAGTTGTTTCCAACCCTCTGCCACCCCATGGACCGTAGCCCCCAGGCTCTTCTGTCTGTGGGATTCTCCAGGCAAGAATAGTGGAGTGGGTTGCCATTTCCTTCTCCAGGGGAGTGCCCTTGAACACTGGGTAAATTCCAGGGCCTTCAACATCATCAAATGAGGGGGAAAACTTCCAGTGGAAGTTATAAAGTATTTCATTTCCTTGATTTTTTTTTTTTTTTGAAATTGGGAAATGCTTTCTGGTATAGATAGGAATTTCTAATTAAGTCAAATATTTGGATATGTGAATAACCAGAACATTCTGTTATCAGACCTTTTTAGAGAAACAAGCATTCATCCATCTGTAGAGAACACACCATGCACAGAGCAACGAAACTGAGTGAAATTATTGATTTACTTGAGACAAGTCTTATCTCCAAGTATGATGTATAGCTAATCAATTTGTAACTTTACCCATCCAATACCTTGAAGCTCTTGCCAAAGTAGAAGAGCTGGGTTCTTACATTTCCTCAATAAAATTACCCTTGATGTTCTGGAATGAGGTTTCTCCAAATCTAGTAGGTTATTCCTGAAATAGCTGATTAAAAATGATGGCTTGTTCTAACCCCCTATGCTTTCTGGCTGGGAATGTGTTGACAATCAGTAGAGTAAAGGTCAAGAGGAATGAATGGCATCTGTTCTCAGGGTGTCTATGAGAAAGTTTTCAAAACCAGATAAGAATTTAATACAGAAGTTTTTCATCCGCCTAATCAAATTTAAATGCCCCAATGATGCCTGGAATGTGTGCTGAAGATTGTAATCTGCAGGTGGCTATAAACGAGTCATGTGTCTTGGAAAGGCATTCCTGGAACAGGAAAACTTTTTTTTTTTTCTTGGTAGTTCAAATGTTCTTATCAGAACCTACTTCTTGACAGAAATCTTTGTATTTATCCTTACGATCTCTGGGTCAGCTCGACATGGCATTTCTTCTGCTCCACGTAGCAGAGATGGGGGACAGCAGGTGGGCTTTGGTGGCACCAAGACTGGACTGGAGGGTGCATGCAAGATGGCTTACTGCATATGCCTAATATTTTGGTGGAAAATTCTGGAAGCCTGAGCCTAGTTGGGCTCAGCTCCCCTTCTCCACCTGAAGTCTAAGCCTTGCCATCTAGATACTAGGACTTCTGATGTGACAGCTCAGGACTTCAAGAAACAGAGAGGAAGCTGCCAGGCCTGTAAGACCTGGACCTGAAAACTGGCACCTCTGTGCTCTCTTTGTCAAAGCACTCACAGAGCCCAGCCAGGTTCAAGGGGAAGAAACATAGGCTCCAACTTTCATTAGAAATGTTGAGGAATATCCCTCCATCTTTAACGTGCCCCAAAGTATATGGAAAACATCCAGAATCAAAGTCTGAGAATCTCCCCTGGCAACAGATGAACACTATCCAAAGGGCCTCAGAACACTCAAGTCCCTGTGTAAATACAAATTTTATTCTACCTCTGCTTGCAAAGTGATTACACAAAACAGCTTTCATTTGGCAGGAGAAGTTACACAGAGATGAAGCCCCAAAATGCAACCTGTGAAAAGGAGCCCCATATCAGACATCCTCAAAGTCTTTGCCATTAAAAAAAATAACAGATTTTTCTCTCATTTTTAAATATTTCTTCCTTAATTATGTTTAAGTTGCTCAGAAAACTCGCTGAAAGAAAAAAATGCAATTTTGGTACGCATATTTGTAGGGTACAAGCTGAAACTGTCTTTACTTCATTTACCTCCTGTGGCCACTGCCTCAAGCTGGGGCCAGTTTTCCATTCCAGGTGCAAAGGACAGAGAACTCACCCAGAATCTGCAGCCCCCTCATGCCCACCCAAGGCTAGAAGCTCCGCCATGTTTTAGCGTTGCATCCACTATGTTGCCAAGGCATGGAATGCTGACTTCGGGCTCAAGTTTCAATCTAGCTTTGCCATTCCTGACCCTTCTGTTTCCCTTTGACTCTCTTTCAGGGTTTGTGATTATAGTATAGGGCATGTTTGTATTTGAGAATTTCCTTTTATAAATCCCACCATAAGTCCACATATGGGCCTAGAAAACCTAAGGGCCTAGAATAAAGACATCAAAACAGAAGAGAGTTACACTCCTACTCTGCATAGTAAACTTCTCTGGACTCTGAAGGCAGAGTTGCTCTACTCAGATGCTGTCTCCAGAATGCTGTCCTCCAACACCAGCTGAGCCTCAAGGCCCCAGCAGAGCCATGAATTAATAATACTGTGAAAGGATTCTTCTTCTATGGTGACTTCTTAATGGCTTTAAGTGTTTTTAGATCATTAAATTCTTGACAAAAAAATTGGAGTGGAGAGGGAGAGAAGAAGAGGGGAGGGACAGACTGGGAGTTTAGGATGGACATGTACACACTGCTTTATTTAAAATGCATAACCAACAAGGACCTACTGCAAAAAAATAAATAAATAAAAAGTTGTTTTGAAAAGGAACAAAGAAAGTAACTTTTTGCCAAAATTGTTAAGAAACATCATCACTTTTTAAAAGCTGTTCTTTTTGCTTAAAAAAATTTTTTAATTGAAGTACAGTTGGTTTATAATGTTGTGTTAATTTCTACTGTACAATAAAGTGATTTAGCTATCTATATATATAGATAGATATACAAATATATTCTTTTCCATTATGGTTTAACAGGACATTGAATAGATTTTCCTGTGCTGTACAGTAGGATCTTGTTGTTTATCCAGCCTATATATTACAGCTTGCATCTGCTCACCCCAAACTCCCAATCCATCCCTCCCCGCTCCGCCCTCCCCCTTGGCAACCACAAGTCTATTCTCCACATCTCTGAGTCTTCCTATTTCATAAATACGTTCATTTGTGTTATATTTTAGACTCCAATATACGTGACACCATATGGAGTTTGTCTTTCTCTGACTTCTTTCACTTAGTACGACAATCTCTTGGTCCATCATGTTGCTGCAAATGGCATTAGTGTGTTCTTTTTCATGGCTGAGTAGTATTCCATTACGAAACCTCATCGTTTGAAAATAAATAAGGATAAACCAACTCTGGAATGAGAACGTCAGATAAAAAAATGCAAAATATATTATCACTTGGCTTACAAAAGTTTGAGGAACATAACCTTTTAGGAACACTTCTCTTACACAAGCAAGGCACTCTTTGCAGCACGAGCTCATAGGTAACACGAGTGTTGGATTGTATTGGCACCTGCCCAGCACCCAGTAGAGAAGGAACCCAAGATCCAAGTCAGGCTCAGCCCACTCTCCTGACTGCAGCAGTGATGTTTCTGATTCACTCCATTCCCGGCTCCCTCTTCTCCCTATGTGGACAGGTCAGTGGACCAAGGGGGATCTCATGCTTTTCTTTGTTTGAGTTGTGCTTAAAATCCTTACTTGAGAATCCACCTGCAATGCAGGAGACCCTAATTCAATTTGGGAGTTGGGAAGATCCCCTGGAGAAGGGATAGGCTACCCAGTCCAGTATTCTTAGGCTTCCCTGGTGGCTTAGCTGGTAAAGAATCCGCCTGCAGAGCGGGAGACCTGGGGTCGATCTCTGGGTTGGGAAGATCCCCTGGAGAAGGGAACAGCTACCCATTCCAGTAGTCTGGCCTGGGGAATTCCATGGACTGTATAGTCCATGGAGTCGCAAAGAGTCGGACACAACTGAGCAACCTTCAGAACAGCTCAGAGCTGGGAGAAAGCTTTCGTGGATCACTTTCAGTGAGCTCTTTACTTGCCCTGTCCATGCTTTATCCCTTCTATGTTTTCACAGCCTCATGGTTAACTGTGGATCTTGTATTCCTTTCCTAGAAGGGACCAAGGTTAGGGCTTTCCAAGCTTTGTTCGAAGCAACTCACACTAAACTACCTCTTGATTACTCCCAGCATTGCCGACAGTGCCTTTGGGTTGCTCTTGGCCAGGACTTGAAGCTGCCTCCCTTATCTGGTTGTTTCCTGCCACGTGGCTGCTGTCTATAGTCCCTTTCTCAGCCACATTTTGGAAATGTGACCGTCCTCAAACTCCATGCTTAAGGTTACGTTGCTGTTGTTTAGTTTCTAAGTTGTATCTGACTCTTGCAACCCCAAGGACTGTAGCCTACCAGGCTTCTCTGTCCGTGGGATTTCCCAGGCAAGAATACTGGAGTGGGTTGCTATTTCCTTCTCCAGGGGATCTTCCCAACCCAGGTATTGAAACTGTGTATCCTGCATTTGAAGGCAGATTCTTTACCGCTAAGCCACCAGGGAAGCCAACTTAGGGTTATAGCTCCATGCAAATCTCTGCCTCTTAAAAAATAGGTCTTAATAACATTTATTATTATAAACCTCTCAGCTGTGAGTTTCAGTTTTTCCTGTTATTAGCGATGTGTGAACTTCACTCCTGCCATTCCAATCCCAAGGCTGGAATTTCCCAAAGTTCCATGCTTCTCCCTCCAAGCAATCTCTTTCATGCAGTCATCAAACACAAAGGACTCAAGTGACCCACAAACTCATCTCAAACCCAAGCCTCTACCCTGGACTTCAGTTTCTGTATCTAGCTGCTAGTCCAATCTCAAAGATACTGGAAACCCAGTGTGTGTAAATCAAACCCACACATCTACCCTTAAAACTAATGCTTGTTCAATGTCTTCTGTCTCTAAATAGAAGCAGTCTGTAAACAGAAGCTTTAGAGGCAGTTTTGAAAGCCCCCTTCCTACCTGCATTGTGAGTTGATAGTTGGCTTTTTTAGCAATGAAATACTTTTTAATTAAGGTATGTACATCACTTTTTTTTTAGATTTAATGCTATCACACACTTAAAGGACTATGACATAGTGTAACATAAATTTTGCATGACAAGGAAACTGAAAAGTTCACGTGACTCACTTCACTGCAACATTCGCTTTACTGCAGTGGTCTGGAATTGAACTTGCAGTATCTCTGAGGTCTGCCTATACTGCCAGACTTAACATAGTACCTGACATCTGATAGGTGTTCAGAAAATATCCCATTCTCGAATCTATGTCTTCTCTATTCTCTGTGTCTTTCCATCTTGACCATTTCTCTCCCTCCAGTGGATCCTCAGTAAGTGGCCCCAGTGGAGTAAATGATAGTCACCCGCTTTTCTGGGAGGCTCATCTCATCCCATTTCATCCTGCATGGCTGTTAGGTAAGCCTGGGATGCCTTGTCCCAGAAATAAACCCACTCTGATCAAGACAGGCTGGCGGGAAACCTGAGCAGAAAAACAGAAGTAAATCTGCAACTTTACAAAAACCTCTTCTTATACAGCAAGGACTTTCTAAAAAAAGGATTTTCTTTTAAGAAAGCACTTTTATGCTGAAAAAGCACTTACCCCACCACTACCTTACACACTCACACACACACACACACACACACGCATACACACACATACATACACAGAGCTGGGGGAAAAGTAGAAGAAAAGACAGGTTGGGCGGAGGGGGAGAGTCCAGATTCCCCAGGTCAGGCCCTTCTGATAAACTCTGAGATTAGTTTGCACTTTCAAATAATAACAGTTAATATTTGAATTGTGACCTAAGTGCCTATATTTACCCATTTGGTTCTTGCAACAGGCTTATAAGGTGATACAATGCCAAAAATTGGGGCTTCCTCGGAGAAGGCAATGGCACCCCACTCCAGTACTCCTGCCTGGAAAATCCATGGACAAAGGAGCCTGGTGGGCTGCAGTCCATGGGGTCGCTAAGAGTCGGGAATGACTGAGCGACTTCACTTTCACTTTTCACTTTCATGCATTGGAGAAAGAAATGGCAACCCACTCCAGTGTTCTTGCCTGGAGAACCCCAGGGATGGGGAAGCCTGGTGGGCTGCCGTCTCTAGGGTCGCACAGAGTCGGACACGACTGAAGCGACTTACCAGCAGCATCAGGTGGTGTTAATGGTATAGAACCCGCTTGCCAAGGCAGGAGACATAGAGAAATGCAGGTTCGATCCCTGAGTCGTGAAGATCCCCTGGAGGGGGACATGGCAACCCAATCCAGTATTCTTGCCAGGAGAATCCCATAGACAGAGGAGCCTGGTGGCCTTCAGTCCCTGGGGTCGCAAAGAGTCAGGGACAACTGAACCAACTTAGCATGCACACATGCAATGCCAAAAATTAGCCTTTTTACAGATGAGGGAATTGGCTGCAAGTTGTTGAGTAAGTTGTCCAAACTGGCATAGCTAGAAATGGTGGACGTGGAAGATGAACCTCCAAGATGGTCCCAGTGGTCCTCACATCCTGTCATCCACACCCTGTGTGGCACCATCACACACTGGATCTGGTTTCACCTCTTGTGACTATGGAGCGTGGCTGGATTGCAGCGAAGACAGCCACGTGGCAAAGAGCTGAGGTGTCTTAGCACCAGCCTGGGTGTGGGGGCACCCTTGGAAGTAGCTACCTGCCCTGATTGAAACTTCAGAGGTCTGCAGCCCTAGACAGCCTCATGAGAGATCCCAGTGAAAAAACATTTATTGCAACCTTACAGCACTATGTCCTGGGGTTAATTTATTACTCAGCAGAGATAATTAATACAGTGTCAGTGGAATTCTAGCCTTAGCCAACTGAGGGCAGAGTCCACATTCCAACCCCTGGGCTAAACTCCCTCTCCTATGCTAAACCTTTTTGAGTTTATTTAGGCTTTATTTAATTTCCAGCCCCCTTTGATCTGATCTTTACCACTGAAGGGAGAAGATGGCACACAGGAAGGGGAGAGGGGTTGAAGGAGAAGATGGTGGTGACCTGGTCAAGGTCCAGGCATCCAGAATTGTTACTGCCCCTTAAGAGCTTGTGACCTGATTGGGGGCAAAATCTTCCTTAGTGTAAAAGGTACATGGAATCTAAAAACAATGAATTTATGCACAAACAGAAATAGACCCACAGGCCCAGAAAACAAATGTATGGTTGCCAAAAGGGAAAGAGGATGGAAAGAACATGTTAGGAGTTTGGGATTAACATACACACACTGCTATATGTAAAACAGATAAACAACAATATATAGCACAGGAAACTCTGCTCAGTATCTTGTAATAACCTATAAGGGAAAAGGACCTGAACAAGAATTGATGTATACCTTGTTGTTGCTGTTTACTCACTGTGTCTGACTCTTTTGTGACCCCATGGACTGTACCTGCCAGGCTCCTCTGTCCAGGATTTTTCCCAGGCAAGAATACTGGAGCGGGTTACCGTTTCCTTCTGCAGGGGATCTTCCCAGCCCAGGGGTCAAACCTGAGTCTCCTGCATCGGTAGGCAGGTTCTTTACCACTGGGCCACCAGGGAAGTATTTTATATATATAACTGAACCACTATGATCTACGTGTGAAACTAATACCTCAATTAAAAATTTTTTTCAATAAAAATAAATAACTGAAAGGTAGCCAAGACTCAATCTGGTTAGTGTTGACGGTGTGGTACAGCTGTGGCATGGGGGAAATCCCTGCAGGCTCAAGGAAAAGTGGGACTTCAGTTGGGCATTGAAAGATGAATGGGGTTTAACAGGCACCAGCCAGAGAGCATCAATGGGGGTACGGTAGTAACGGTCAGAGGGGAATCAGTGGACTTGAGGCAGAAACATGCCCACATGTGGGGTTGTTATGCAAGACCAGCCTTTCTGAATCATCAGGACCCTGGAGCAGGTTGAGGGGAAGCAAGACTGCACCCCACAGTGGCCAAGACCCTGGCTCTGGGCTCCACCACCAACAGCCAGTTTCTGCTCTCTCCTGGCCCCTCCACTTCCTAGACACATGGTCCTGGGACAATCATTTAACTTCTCTCGGGCTCCAACTTCCTCAGTCATAAGCTACCTTCCTCACTGGGAAGCAATGAGGGATTTTGGTTCATTACTATCAGCGTGCTGAGCGCCAGCTCTCTGCTAAACTCTGTTCTAGGTCCTTGGGATACAACTGCAAACAAAAACAGACCAATATCCTGTGGTGTCCCACAAGGTTTAGCATGACTCCACCCACAGAAAGTGCTCAGAGCAGTGCCTGGGACCCAAGAAACACTCAAGACATTTCATAAGACTGGAAGGAGATCGGGGCTGAATGATGGAGTGCATTCATAATAACACCTTTTCTAAGGGAGTTAAATCACCAGTTTGTCACCTGAGTCACCCAATACAGGAAATCAAACTCAGTGACTGGATCTTTTGCCCAGAGGCCTCCGTGCTTCCTGAGAAACAGGGTAAGTGAAACCTTAGCCTGACCCACTCGGAGAGTAAATAGGAATGAAAATGTCCCTGCAGACCCAGGAGAGCCTTGTGGGATGCTCTACCGTCTGACGCACACAGGGAGAAACTCCATCATTTTAGCAAATTACTGCTTTGTGTTTATGTAAAGAAAGAAATTGTGCTCTGGCTGTGAATGAGTCACAGACTTTAAGCGGAACCAGATTTCCCAAGTTCCATTATCTTTTCACTCAATAGCTTTGTCCCAAATGGAGCTCTTTGCTTTCAGATGAATGTCTGCCAAGTTGTTGTTGTTTTTTTTTTTAACTCTTCTCTCAAAAACATTTCACTTTAGAGCCTATAGGATCTCCAGTCTAGTCCAACAGAAGAAAAGCATGCCTCTGAAAGACTGAGAAAGCAGGTGGGAGGGGAAGACTTGCTCTGAAGTGCGGCCACTGTGTAGATGTAGGCACATGCCCTTGTTTCCACAGACTGGAGTTAATTCAGCAATATGTCTTCTGAACATGAATTCTGATTTGGGAAACCTCAATCCTGGTGTGTTCTTTGAAACTTTGTTCCTTCCTTCCTTCTCTCCCTCCCTTCACCTTTCTTTCTTCTTCCTTCTTCCCTTCATTCTCTCTCTTTGTTCTTTCTATTATTTGAAAGCAATGATCGGAGGGACATTCATTCTTGCTGCTTACCATCCCCTTCCCCAAGTCCTCCCAACTATAAAGAGAGAGTAAGGATAGAGTAAGCATGCAGCCAGGGGAAGTTTTAGCCAAGAATATAACTGCAATAAGTCAGAAATATTTCTAGCCTGAGTGTATTCACATGTGGATCTGTACAAATTTCAGGCACCCTCATAGACACTTCCCTGTGTTCTATCTTACTTCCTGGAAAAAAAAAAAATATATCCCTGAAACGGAAGTAAAACCATCAAAAACCAACATGAGATTCAATTTCTACCCAAAGTATCTTAGGGTCTAATTAATGGTAGTATTAGGAGAAAGCAGTGGAGAAGGAGGAGGGGGAGGAAGTCAGTCGGCCAGTCAGTTCAGTCGCTAAGTCGCGTCTGACTCTTTGTGACCCCATGGGCTGCAGCATGCCAGGCTTCCCTGTCCATCACCAACTCCTGGAGTTTGTTCAAACTCATGTCCATCTAGTCTGAGATGCTGTCCAACCATCTCATCCTTTGTTGTCCCCATTCTCTTCCTGCCTTCAATCTTTCCCAGCATCAGGGGGAGGAAGGGGAAGAGAAAAGAGTTCCCCCTGCTGTGTGCCGGATAGGTTAGGGCTCTGAATGCCTGCTCACCTACAAGAGCAGGTGGGAATCTTGGGAGCTGGCTCAGCTGAGGGCACTGAGGTTTCTCCAGCAGGTGGCGCTAGACTAATCTTATTGCCATCAGAGATGCCTTCCTGGGAGCGGGGGAGGGTAATAAAACATGCACTTGAATTCTTTACCTGGGTTCACTGGTTCCCTTAAGGGCTACATAAGGATGGGACCCCCACAGCCATCCTAAGGCAAGAAAAGGAACTCTCACTTTTGGATATCCACTAAATTCTAGACATAGACTTTCAGCCCTCCCAACAAGCCCCCAAGGTCAGTATTACCTCAGTTTACAAATGAGGAACCCAGACTCAGAGAGCGTAAGTACATTGCCCCAAATCAGACTTTCTGTTGATGCAGAATGAAGACTGGAAACTAAGTCCATGATCTTTCCACTCACACCTGCTCTGTGAACAGCAAATAGTTCATCCCCCTGCCAAGTTCCCCTTGAGCAGAACTCCACTAACTTGACAAATTCTATACAAAAGGCTGCCGTAGGAGCCAGAAATCCTTTTGATCCTTATTTCACAGATAAGGAAACAGAGGCTCAGATCCACTGAGAAACTCTTCTCTGTCCCACAGCTACCTGATCATCCTGAAGCTTTGCCTACAGATGAGCCCAGGCCTCCCAGGCAGTTGTGATATGTGTTCCCATCATAGATCAGGGAATTAAGATTTGGGGCTTGACTTCAGCTCTAATTATAGGAACCACTGAGACAGAGCCATTTACCCAGGAAACAGCAAATTAAATGAAGAGAGAGAGAATTATTTAAACTGTTCTAAAAAGCAAAAGAAATTAGCTGCCACATTCACCATCTTTTTGTCCCCAGAAAACCCACTTTGAAGCTGCCTGATGAGTGACAGTGGCATTAGGAGAGAGGAATCTGTCTTGAAAGCATGGCAGAGAAGACAATAGAGCCAAAGGAAATCTTTCCAGGACTTGAGGCCTCCCGAACACATTGTTTTATGACAATGAGTCATTTTCAGGCATCCCTAAATGCAATCAAAATGTTTTCTTTTTCATTTTATTTACTGGCTGCACCAGTCCTTAGTTGTGGCATGTGGGATCTAGTTCCCTGACCAGGGATCAAACCTGGGCTCCCTGCAGTAGGAGCCCAGAGTCTTAGCCACTGAACCACCAGGGAAGTCCCTCAAGATGCTCTTTTTAATGGAGCATAGCTGCAGTCATCTAGTGTAGCTATTGGGTTAGGATATGCATTTTTGCTACTAAAAATGAGTTAAATTAATTTTTTTTAAATAACAATTTACAATCTAGAAATTCCCAAAGGCCTCAGCATTCTTGCATCCTAAATTTTAATTGTCTATCTGATGCTGGGAACGATTGAAGGCAGGAGGAGAAGGGGATGACCGAGGATGAGCTGGTTGAATGGCATCACTGACTCAATGGATATGAGTTTGGGCAAACTCCAGCAGGATGGTGTGCTGCAGTCCACGGAATTGCAAAGAGTCAGACGTGACTTAGGAACCGAAAAACAACAATGTAAGATATGAAAGATACATCTTTTGTACATCACCTACAGTCTACCAGGGATCCTTGTGAGTCACTGTCTTGTTATTTCTAGTTTTCACCACAAATAAAAAGTAGTGGGAGAACAACTGGATTCAAAATCTAGAGATGGAGGCTTTCAGGTCTGCACTTTGGGTACACACTGGGTACATCTGACCTCCTCCTGGGACCCAGGAGGGGGACCCAGGCTCTTCCTCTATACAGCTCTCACATGCAAGTGTTTCTTTGTTAATATTTTAGCAGTTTGCACCAGAAAGTCTTTAGAGCCAACCAAATGTAATTAAGTGTATTTTTCCAACATATAATGTTGCAACAAAGAGGCGAATAATAGAACCATTTTCCCCAAAACCATTAAGCAGCCTCCTGGGAGGCACAATTTCCTTTCAAAGTAAACTATATTTCAATTCATAGAATGTTTTTTTATTACCCAAATTGGACTAAGTAATTGACTGTTTTGGAACTGACTCCTTCATTGTCTCAGTAACAATTAGCTAATGAAACATTGCACAGTAAAGTGATAACCTGGAAAGATTCAGGTAAGATTTCCTTTCATCGTTTGCTCTAAACCCCATCTTACCTTCCCCAATTTCTCTTTGGCCACTCAAGATATGATCACGGCATTTAAATTGATCCTATAACCTGGCGCTTAGACCAGCTCGTGAGCATACAACAATGTTCCTTCTTGGGAAGGCAGCAAAGGTGATTTTACATAGCTGGATGAAAAATTCTAGAGCACAGTCCACTCAGGAGCAGAATGAAAGAAACATAATAAAGCCAACACTTTGCGGTTCCTAAATATTACAGTTTATAAATAATGGAGTGGAGCACTTTTTCATTGAATTTTCATCTTTGTCACCATTCATTTCGATTTCAACCACCATCAATTGAAACACTTACCAGCACTTGCCAGTGCTGAGTACTACACTAGGAAGAACGGAAAGACCTTGACCTTGTTAAAAAGTGATACAACATAGGTGAAGAAGTGAGATATGCATACAAGCGTATAAATATCTACCACTATGTGCCCAAATCAGTCTATGACAGAGTCCAATTCATGGTCCAGGAGAGAGGCCCCTTGTGCTGAGAGCTGTAAATGGAGCTAGTGCGTTCCAAGAGAAATGGTTATTTCTGATTTTCACAGAAGACAGGTGCGTGTTTCCACTCCCAATGTGTGTGGATGGTAGAGCTCTTATTTCTTTCCTTGTCCTGTTTATTATCTGCCTTCCTATGTGTCTGTCTCTCTATAGTTTTATCTTTACAAACTTGTCAGCTGTATCTTTATCCGTGGACCTGAACTTGAGTGGTGGCAATGCCAACTTACCCTGCTTTGCAACCCTAAAAAAATACCCATTAGCTGCTGTTCTTCCAGAAGTGGAAAATCTGACAGGAAGACAGAAATGTGCCTGCGAGAATCCTGTTTATGTGTACTTCATCAATACATGTTTTTCCCTGATCCTGTGGTATAGCTTGAAATGCCATCTCTCCTTAGGTCTGGGAGACGTGGGGCAGGAAAGCGACAGGGCGAGCTGAGGCTGGGAGGACTCAGGTCCTTTGTCTGTCGTTTCCCACCGATGTTCCTGTGTTACACCAATGCCATAAAGACGTGAGTCCTTCACTAGCCGAATTATGACCAGAGATTTATTTTCATTCTGATAATTTAGCTTCAGATTGATAGCAAACATTTTCTCTGCGAAGGCAGTGCATTTCCTAACAAATCCAGGAAAGGTAAAACAATGACTCAACGTACTTCCAGCAGGGAAAAACAACAAAGTCTTTTGTAAACCTGAAAAGTATGATTTTCATCCTATCCATGAAAATTTAAAGAAAAGGCAAAACTCCTATAATATTCACATAATTTGAACTGCTCAATTTGTTAAGAAAAATAAAAATCCTACCAGGGAACTTCCCCAGCTTGATAAACAGTATCTACAGAAACCTATGTGTAACACACATAATTGTGAAAGACCGAATGACTCCTCCTGAGATTGGGAGCAAGACAAAACATCTACTATTCTCACTTCACTCAATGTAGTGCTAAAAGCTCTAGCCATAACACCAAGGAAAGAAAAAGAAATAAAAAGCATATTGACTAGGCAGGAGAAAAATAAGACTACCTCTATTTGCTGATGATATGATTGTCTGACAGAAGATCCCAAAGAATCTATAAAAAGAAAACACAACAACAACAAAAACATTTTAGAACTAATAGATAAGATCAGCAAAGCAAAGGATACAAGGGAAACACACAAAAGACATATATTTCTATAAATTAGCAATGAACACATGGACATTTAAAATATGATACCATTTACAATTGCTCAAAACATAAAATACTTAGATGTAAATCCCACCAAAGCTTGTATAAGACTTTGCTGAATACTGCATAGTGCTCATGAAAGAAACCATCAAGATCTAAACAAATGGAGAGTTATTCTGTGTGGCTTTATACAATTTAATGATATTTTATCAAAATTCCAACAAGATTTTTTGTTGATACAGACAAAAGTGTTCTAAAATTTGTATGAGAAGGCAAAGAAAATAAAATGGCTAAAACAAGTTTGAAAAAGAAGAGGAAAGTAGGAGGGATCCGTCTACCCAATTTCAAGACTTACCACATAGCTACAGTTATCAAGATCATGCAGTACTGGCAGACAGACATAGGTCAAGAGAATAGAATAGAGCCCAGAAATAGACCCACACAAGTATTTCCAATGGATTTTGATGGAAGTGCAAAAGCAATAAAGTGGAGGAAGAATAAATTTTCAATAAATGATGCTGACTCAATTGTACATCCATAGGGGGAAACCAAACCTCAAACCTAAGTCAAATATTTCACAAAAATCAATTCAAAATGGACTTAAATGTAAAGCTATGCAGCTTTCAGGAAAAAAACCTCCAGGACCTAGGGTTAGATTAGAAGTTCTTGGACTCAACAGTGAGTGAATGATTTATAAAATGAAATGTTGATAAATTGCACTTCATCAAAACAAAAAACTTCTGCTCTGCAAAAGACTGTTAAGAAAGTGAAAAGACAAGCTACAGAGTGAGAGAAAATATTTTCAAACCATACATCAAATAAAAGGCTAGCATTTAGAATATGCGAAGAACTTTTTATCCTCAATAGTGACACAAAAAAATAGCCCAATTTTTCATTGTTGTTTTTGTTTAGTCACTAAGTCATGTCTGTCTGTCCATGGGATTTCCCAGGCAAGAATACTGGAGTGGGTTGCCATTTCCTTCTTCAGTGGATCTTCCCAACCTAGGGATCAAACCCATATTTCCTGTACTGGCAGGCGAATTCTTTACCACTGAGCCGCCAGGGAAGCTCAAACAACCTAAAGAGAACATGGCAAAAACCCCATACACAGACATTTCAGTGAAGAAGATACACAGGTGGCAAGTAGGTCTGTGAAAAGATTTGAACGTCAGCAGCTACTGAGGACATGTAAATTGAAACCATAATGAGCTATTACTAACCTCCATCAGAAGGGCTAAACTTAAAAAAATAATGACAACACTAAACGCTGGTGAGCATGCAGGCAAACTGGATCACTCTCGCAATGCTGGTGGACATGTGAAATGGTCCAACCACTCTGAAAAACAGTTTGTAGCTTCTTGAAAATCTGAATGTGCAACTACCGTATGACCCAGCAGTTACATTACTAGATGTTTAACCCAGAAAATGAAGATTTGTGTGCACAAAAAAAACCTGTACCTAAGTGTTTATATGGCAGCTTTATTCGTAATGACTCCAAACTAGAAACATATGACCTTCACTGGATGAATGGATAAACAAACTATGGTTCACTCATACCTTGGAATAGTACTCAGCAATAAAAAGGAGTGACTATTGGTGCACAAAACACCCTGGAGAATTTTACTGAGGGTCAATATTTGGGTTGTCATCATGTACGTGTAGTTTTGGAAGATGTTAACACTGGGAGGAATTGAGTACACATACATAGGATCTCTCTGTTTTATTGCTTACAACTGTATATGAATCTATAATTATCTCAAAATAAAAAGCTTAATAATGAGACAAGAACTATCTGCCATTGAAGGAAACCCTTTCTGTGATGTTTATGGCACCATCTCTTCTCTTGACCACCTTCAAAACTCTGGGAACTCAGAGTTCATTAAAACGACTAGTTGATAGCATCTTTATGATCATATTTCTATAAAGGAATGGTCTTTACTGACTGCAAATATGTTGTCTTTGCTCCTAAACATTTCTCTAGGTGAATTTTGAAATGATATATTTTGAAATGAGTTGTATCTTTCAGTTATTGAGAGAATCTTTCTGATTCATGGCGAGGGGTGGGGGAGGGGGTTGGAAATTGGATATCCTCCAAACAAGTTTCTAATAGAAAATGCACAAATATTAAGCAGTGTGTTCTTGGCATGATATTTTATATTAATTCTTCATTTTATGTATGTGGGAATATACATGCCACAGTTTGATGCTGGAATCTTTCCCAAAGTTTTCTTTTTGTCTGAGGTCCAATGTTTCTGGTTGGAGTTTCATAACAAAATATGCATTGTTTCCACTGGGGTTTATACCAGAAATAATTAGATAAAATGGTGGCATGGTAGAAACAATACAGCTTTTATAATTCATTATTGCATTGTTGCTAAACTTCACAACTTTCTGGGTTTGAAGGACTGTCCTAAGTTAACTGCTTCAAATTAACCAGGAGGAATCACCAGTGATCTATAAGTACCTTCATTTGGCTTGATTATTACAGTTTCAGAAGACCTGTGACCCAAGATTCTGTTGATTTTTACAGATGTTTAAAATTAAAAGGGAACCTTCACATCAATGCAGTAATGGACGTACAAAGTTTATTGCTTAATTCAAAAGCCGCCCAGAGTTTAACTCACTCCCCCTCACATCTCCTTATGTGGACAGACTTCTGTTTAACAAGCTTTCTTCCTGCTTTCTGCTCTGTGCTAACTCGTACAAGGCACTGATTTCTCTGGATCTCAGGTTTGTTTGTTATTTATTATTGAAAATAAATATCTCAAAAAATATTTATTTTTTGACTTACAATTCTCCCTGGAGTAGATTTGAAGGTTAAAAATAATGCTTGCAAAACACTTTCAGGTTATCAAAGGAAATTACAAGGGAAATACCCTTTAGCCAGAATAACAATGAAATTAAAAGATTTTTTTTTAAAAGAAAAAGATTTATATGTATGTATTATTTTAAAAACAAAAGATGTTTAAACAATCTCTGAGGCACTGAAATATGAAAAGTCTTCCGAATTGCTGAATTTTTTTTAGGATTTCTTTTGGATCATTTTATGCTATTCTAGTTCTTGGAAGATTGGTTCCCCAAATCTATTGTCTAATTCAGTGTTCAGAGACCAGGCGGTGGATCAGCACCAGCATCGCCTGGAAGCCTCTTAGAAATGCAAATACTTACGTGGACCTATTAAATCAGATTTAGATCAACCAAGCAAGAATCCCTGGGGGCCCAAGAATCTGGGTTTCATCAAGTTCTGCAGGTGATTCCATGTGTGCCACATTTTGAGAATTACTAATGTTAGATCAGTGCTGCTTGAAGGCAATGTCCATGCAAAGGGCTGAATCCTGCCACCTCTGAAATGCACATGTTACAACCCTAACCCCTAACATGTTTGTATTTGGAAATACTTTTTGAAGGTAATTAAGGTTAAGGGCTGCAGTCCACGGGGTCGCTAAGAGTCGGACAGGACTGAGCGACTTCACTTTCACTTTTCACTTTCATACATTGGAGAAGGAAATGGCAACCCACTCCAGTGTTCTTGCCTGGAGAATCCCAGGGACGGCGGAGCCTGGTGGGCTGCGGTCTATGTGGTCGCACAGAGTCAGACACGACTGAAGTGACTTAGCAGCAGCAGCAGCAGCAGCAGCAAGGTTAAGGGTTTCCCAGGTGATACAGTGGTAAAGAATCCACCTGCCATTGCAGGAGACACAGGGGACACAGCTTGAACCCTGGATTGGGAAGATCCGCTGGAGGAGAAAATGGCAACCCACTCCAGTATTCTTGCCTGGGAAATCCCAGGGACAGAGAAACCTGGCCGGCTACAGTCCGTGGGGTCGCAAGAGATTCGGATACAACTTAGCAACGAAAGGACTACAACGACAACGGTGACCTAAAGCAGCACCTCTCCTGTCCCTGACTCTGTCTCAGCTCAGCCCTTCACAGCCTCGCCTCCATCTGATATGATCATATCCCTTTATGAATGGTTGATCACCTGTCTCTGCCAAAAGACAGCAGACTCCACGACAGCAAAATCTGTTCACCTAACAATATCTGTTGACAGAATAAATGATGTAAGGTCACCCCTTCATCAAGGTTCAAATACTGAAATAATAGGAATACTCCTCTCCTTGTGTACAGGCAGATGAGGAGGTCATCTCATCATTGAGTGTTAATTGGAGTCCTTGACCTATCTGGCCCTGGTTTGGGAGTCTCTGGTGATTTCCTATAGCCAGTTTCCCCTTGTCTATGTCTGACCCAGGTCTGACCAGTAGAAGAAAGCCATCCACAGCATTAGTGTCTGCGTCATGATGCTGGTTTTGAAATGGATGAGAGATGAGGGCTGGCACCCCTGCAGCCTCTTTGCAAGCATTATCCTTCCCACTCAAGGCTGAGATTTTGCTTCAGCTTTACAACTTAGCACCAGGTCCTGCTGCCTCTAACCAGGATGATCCAGCTTGTGGAGCTGGAGCCCTGACACTCTGTCTGCTTGTGGTCACGGCCTCCCCTGGAGTGCTGAACTCTGCCCCCTATGTGGCTTCTGCCTCAAGAAGTGGTTGTGATCCTGCCATGACTGAATGGATGGATGGATGGATGGATGGCGCAGAAACAAAACTCCATCAGCTTACACCAGCTGCTCATGAAAGCCTATGGTGCACATTCTAGCCTTCCATTCAGTGACTCCCCCGGTGGCAGTTTGTGGTCTACCACACTGGGGGTGTTTACACCAGAGAAATTGCAAATGCTTCTCATCAGGATTTTGTGAAGTCCCCAGAGAGCCAACTGTTAAACATTTACCCCAGCACCCCACTGGCTGAAGTCTCCTGAATTGGAAACACTCCTGCTCTCTGGCCATCTCCTTCCACTTTGCTGTAACCTCCAGAGGGCTGTCCCCACAGTGCCTCTCCCCCAGTCCACACACACACAGGGTCTGAGTCCTTTTGGGCAGCTGCTTTTTCAGCATTCTTGGTCCTGCTTTCTGCAATCAGCTCATTTCATCCTAGTCTTGTCTCCCTGTGCCTTCCCCATTGCACGCACAAACACACACATACACCAGAGTAAGGTCTTATTGACTTGGAATCCTTAAAGCACACTGCAAATTCTGACAAAAGCACAGGGTACTCTGACAGGCGGTGACATAAAAGCCACAGATTCCTTGACTCTCACCCACAACACAGTATCATTTGAAATTTTCCTAAAGAAAATAATGAAAACTAGTGTTCATTCTCATTCTCCCTAGATTTTTTTCTGGACACTTTTCTAAGTTTGCACAGATCAGAGAGAAACACAATTTATATCACTGATGTTTTCAAAGATGCTGGCACAAATATGCAGTTGGTTGCCCAGAGGAGAGAAAATAACTCAGTCTTGGCAGGAGGGTCAGCCCGAGTGCACGATCATGTAGGTGTGCAATCCATCACACTCTCCCTGGAAAAACTCTTCATTCTTGTCCAGCCTGATGTTTAAATCTGTGCTTATCAACCTCGGAGCAGGACAGTGTCGATCAGCAGCGTCCAAGGGGCTTTTTCCAAACTCTCACCAACAACAGGCTCATCTTTCAGTAACTACACACCTTTCCATGACAAGCAGCTGCTTTAAACACTATATTCTTTATAGTTCAGTTCAGTTCAGTTGCTCAGTCGTGTTCAACTCTTCACAACCCCATGGACTGCAGCACGCCAGGCTTCCATGTCCATCACCAACTCCCCTACATACATCTTATTTCCACACTTGGATTATTAGGTATCAAGGCAGAGAAAGTGGCTTACACATTGTTTTATTTCTTCCAAGATACTGGAGCAGTTCAGTCAACACTAAAGTTAAAAAATTTTTATATGTTAAAAAAATCCACACTATAAATACAATTTAAGGGCAAATGGTTAAAAAAACTAAATTTATTTGGAACAGGTCACATCTGTAGTTGAATTTTAAATTGGTTATAATTAATTGGGAAAAAATTCACTCACCTTCCTCAGGCAAAAAAATTAAAAGGGGAAATTCACAAAAATCCACAGATGGGCAATAACATTTGAAAATGTTCAATGCTCATGTGAGGAAGTCCTACAGGTGATCAAAAAGATGCAAATTTAAGCAACAATAACATGTTTCTTTACCTATTACATTGATTTTAAAATTGTTTAACTGATTATACCCTCTCCAGACGATTTTGGGGGAAATGAGTGCTCTCCTACATTTTAAGGAGAAATGTACATCATTGTGATATTGCTAAAAAAGAGAAATTGGAAACAGTATGATGGTGTGATAATAAGAAATGTAAAATGAAATACAATAAAGTCATTAAAATATCATAGAGAATATTTAATGTCATGGAAAAACATTCATGAAATATGCTAATAAAAATATAGAAATGTACAAGAACACCATAAACATATACTATTTGTGGATAAGAAAAGAAGGCAAGCATCTAAGGTTTTGATGTTTAAAATGGAAACACTTTATTACATTTGCGAATCATCAGTGAAGTCTTTCTCTGGAAAGAGGAAATAATGGAACCGTCTCTTCCATTGTTATTGTGTTAATTCGTAATGACTCTTCATATGCTACCTGGAGAAGGAAATGGCAACCCACTGCAGTACTCTTGCCTGGAAAATCCCATGGATGGAGGAGCCTGGTAGGCTACAGTCCGTGGGATCGCGAAGAGTCGAACACGACTGAGCGACTTGACTTTCTTTCTTTCTTCATATGATAATCAAAGATTTTTCCCAGGCAATGTGTGTCAGCAGACAGAAAATGTCACATACTAGAAGATCAAAACACAGGGAACCAGGTTGCCAGTCATGGCTGCCTGGCAGTAATAAAAAACGCCCTTTTAGAGACTGGTCCCAAATGTTTTAGACTTGATTTAACTATAGAAGCATCAAAAAGGGTGTTGAGTGAGAGGTCCTAGGACAGGGAAGGAATAATGTGCACAGCAGGGCAGGAAGGGGTAGAGAGAGGTCAGAGGTCTCAACTCCTATAAGAGAAAAGAGCGAGTATAGAAAAACTGGAGCAGACTGGTGACCTCTGACCCTGGAGCAGTTCTAGCAGATTCTCTGTCTTATTCTGTAGAAGTTTCATCAGACAGATGAGTCCTCAGGCAGCCAGCCTAAAACTCACAAGAGGCATTTCTGTGTTACCAAATCAGGAGATCAGACAGCATTAACCTTTCAGCAGCCAAATCCAGACTGTGTCACTTCTACCCAGTCCTGGTCCAGAATCTCAGAAGAGCTGAGAAAGTTCTCTCCATGTTATTTTAGAGTCTTACTTGCCCAGAGCCTGGAAGTATGACTGTAACTACATTTTTGAAAGCACTGACAATTTTTCCATCCCGTTCTAACATGAGAGATCTCCTGTTTTTCTCCCACCCAGTACTCCCTTTCCCCAACAAACCATAAATTCAATCTGGATTCTAACACTTATGATATCTTTCCAAGGAGCTTATAGAGAGTCTCCACATGAGAACCTGCTTGGACATTTTACATGATTAACCACTTAGTTAGCCTAGCCAGTTAATCCAAATGGCTAAATTGCAAACCAGACATGGGCGCAGCAGTTCTCAGAGTTCAGCTAGTTGGTGTCTTTGTCTGTTTATGGTGACTGCAGCCATGAAATTAAAAGACGCCTGCTCCTTGAAAGAAAAACTATGACAAACCTAGACAGTATATTAAAAAGCAGAAACATTACTTTGTTGACAAAGGTCCATATTGTCAAAGCTATGGTTTTTCCAGTAGTCAGGTATGGATGTGAGAGTTGGACCAGAAAGAAAGCTGAGCACTGAAGAACTGATACTTTTGAACTGTGGTGTTGGAGGAGACTCTTGAGAGTCCCTTGGACTGCAAGGAGATCCAACCAGTCCATCCTAAAGGAAATCAGTTCTGAATATTCATTGGAAGGACTGATGTTGAAGCTGAAACTCCAATACTTTGGTCACCTGATGCTTGGAACTGACTCATTAGAAAGACTGAAGGCAGGAGAAGGGGATGACAGTGGATGAGATGATTGGATGGCATTATCAACTCGATGGACATGAGTTTGAGCAAGCTCCAGGAGTTGGTGAAGGACAGGGAAGCCTGGCATGTGCAGTCTATGGGGTCACAAAGAGTTGAACACGACTGAGCAACTGAGCTGAACTGAACACACACAGGGAGACTTGTAAAACAAGAAAAACAGATACTGATTTCTTGAAGAGCTGGAGTCTTGAAGTCCAAGATCAAGTCCTCGGCAAATTTGGTGTCTGGTGAAGGCTCCCTTTCGTTTCACAGCCTGCTATGTCTAGCTGTGTCCTCACATGGTGAAAAGGGCAAAGGAGCTCTCTGGGGCCTCTCTCAGTGTTAATCCCATGCGTGAGGACTTCACTCATATGACCTGCTCACCTCCAAGTCCTACCTTACAATCCCATTCCAGAGGGAATGAGGACTTCAAAATGAATTCTCATTCAGACCACAAAAGGTGGTGTCCATTCACAGCCCACGACCTGAAACTAAACTTATCATCTTCTTGTTTCGTGTGCTTCTCCTGGTGATGGAAGTGGCCAGAAATTTGAAGTTAAAAACCAACCAAAAATGCCTTCTTTGATACCACTGAGGTGCATGGAAATATAAAAGGTTCAGGGTATGGAGGGACCTGATAAATGGTTTTTCTCATCATCACCATGTCACTGCCTTTCAAAGTGGCCTGGTCCAGGGGTCAGTGCCGATGGTCAGAAAGAACATACCTCCGTGGAATTACATCCACTTTCCAATCTCAACTGCTACTTCCGGCACTGCCTTCATGGAAGACCAAAAGACAGAAAGTTTAATTTCCATTTATGTCATTAATTATAATGATGGAGTACATTTAGGGGTAGAAAAAGGTAAGGAAACTTGTAGAAGTGATCTGGCAATTGCAGGATGACCTGTTACAAATACTCATCAATTCCATTTACTATTTCATGACACACAAAAGTGAGAGAAAACACCCCCGAGGCCATGTGAACTAGGCAATGACTGGATTTAGTGCTGTGAGACTGTAACACTGCTTTTCTTAGCATCATTTCTCAGGATGTGAAGACCTATAAAAAGTTAATTTGTATAAATACCGTTTTCCAATTCTTCCTCTTAAACAGTACAAACATTATGGCTTATAAATGTTAACATGATTAATGAACTATTAAAAGGAGGTATACATGTCACTGCTTCCCTTTTATAGCCTCACATTTACTTCTAAAAATAAATGTAGACATGGATTACCTAGCCACATTACACTTCTCAGAAGCATGGGGAGAATGATAGAGGAAAAACCCACAAACTATAGAGGAAACTTCATTTTTGCCTAGAGAGGACTCAGCCATCATGTGAGATCAGGAGGATGGGGTTTGTTCTTTCTCCATGAGCGTCCTTTTAGTGATTTTTGATCTAAAGGTCGATGAGATGGCTCTGTATTTCCCAGTAGTCTTCCAAACAAAACCATGTGAGAGCCAAGTAACTGCTCACTATCAACTCTATCTCTGTTTCTAGGGTTTATTACCCAGCTTCTTGAAAAGATTCATGACAGACACAAAGGCAACACAAGGCAGATCCTGACTTCTCTTAGTCTGTCTTCAAAGTCCAAAAAGCAGCTACAAGAAAATTTACTTATTTACTGAAAGGAAAAGGCTCAGAGGTTTTTCTGAGTTTATACTAGACATTCTAACGGCACTCCCATTTTTTTTTATAATCCATGTAAACCATAAATGAATTCTTCTAATCCAATATTTTGTGCTAAAATCATTTATCCAGGCTCAGCAGGGGCATAAAGCCTTCAGGGCTGGAAAGTTGTTTACTATTAACTTGGGGATGCTGTTATTAAATTTGCCAGAGCTGGCGCTTCTTAGTGTTTGTATGCAAACAGACCCTCAGTTACATTTTTCTTTTCTTTTTCCCTTTTGGTCACTTCGCAAGCTCTTTAAGGACACAAGTCTTGGGTGCAGACGTCTGTGCTTCCCACAGAGCAGACCAGCAATAAATATTTTTGAGTTAACAAATTCTTGAGGAAGAAGCATTTACACAATGCACATTATTTGGGGGTAAAAATCGCAAGTACTGTCAATGAAGTATGTTCTTGCAAATTCTTCTGGGGCGAAGAAACACATACAGGGCTCTGGTGTGCCGAGACACACAATTCCTGAGGACCCCATTTTCATAGATTGTAAAATTAATCTATGTCATGTCGTGTCCAACTCTTTGTGACCCCATGGGATTCTCCAGGCCAGAATACTGGAGTGAGTAGCTGTTCCCTTTTCCAGGGGATCTTCCCAACCCTAGGATTGAACCCAGGTCTCCCACATTGCAGGCCAATTCTTTACCAGCTGAGCCACAAGAGAAGCTCATAGATTACAAACTGGCCTTTATTGTTTTAAAAAGTCTTGAATGAGTGAAGTTGCTCAGTTGTGTCTGACTCTTTGCAACCCCATGGACTATAGCCTGCCAGGTTCCTCCACCCATGGGATTTTTCAGGAAAGAATACTAGAGGGGGTTGCCATTTCCTTCTCCAAAAAATCTTACTGGGATTAAATAAGAAAATGTAAAATTTGTCTATCCTTCTTAAAAGAAGTTACTGCAACTCTAACATCAGTTGCTCAACCTATGTGCTCATGTAAGAAAATATTAAAGGAAATACATGTTTTTAAACATCTCTACAACTTACCTGGTAGACCAGATGACCCCTGAGGGTGGAGCGCCTATTAACCCAATAAGAACAGTATCTCCATGAGTCAGCCATTGTTGATGCATAAAAACACACATAGGCAGGAGATGTTCAAATGACTAAGGCCTAATGCCATTTATCCCAGAGACTTGATTTGAGTAAGTCCCTTTTAGAGTCAGAACACAAAAGGTGGTGGAAACATTGCAAGAAAGAATCGATGATGCAGTGTCTGCAAGCAGTTGTAATCAGAGGACATGGGCGTGAAAAGGAAGAGTCACAAAGTGCAGGCAGGTGACCTCAGCCAGGATACATGGACAGGCTGAAACAAAGCACAACCGATTCACTTCAGAAGAGATAAGGACAAATGGGTAGAGACTTGGAAAATGGACCTGGCTTAGCAAGTGACACAGCAGCGTGGAGAAGCCTAGATGCATAAATGTTCACCTCTTACTCAAATAAAACAAGCATCCCAGATCTTGAGCGTGCTTCTTAAAAATATGGATTTGGACACACCATCCAAATAAAGAAAAGTAAAAGAAGTTACAACAAGCAAACATTAAACATATAGGTTGGCCAGAAATTTCATTTGGGTTTTTTATTTGATCTTATGTAAAAGCCTGAACAAACTTTTTGGCCAACCCAATATATACATGTATTAAGTCACTTATAGAAAAGCAAGTGGACTCCCCTGCTCAGACAGTAAAGAATCTGCATGCAATGCAGGAAACTCGGGTTAGATCCCTGGGTCAGGAAGGTCCCCTGGAGAAGGGAATGACTACCCACTTCAGTATTCTTGACTGGAGAATTCCATGGACAGTGAAGCCTTGTGGGTTATAGTCCATGGGGTCGCAAAGAGTCAGACATGACTGAGCGACTAACACTTTCACTTTTCATAGAAAAGCAAGTGTCTTTGAGTTGAAGTTAGCAGAGAATGAAAGTGTTGTGGCAGTTGCATGAGATGGTACAGTTGTACCTGACAGACAGAATAATGTCTCTTGAGACTTTTAGGAAAACTTTTATAAAGACATCTTACTTTTTCTGTTCAGAGACGTGAAAAAGTATCTGGTAAAAACTACATGGATTTCCAACTGCAGAATTTCCTCTAGTCGCTAAAGCCAAGACCCGCTAGTGAGACATTCTTTACCAAACAATCCACATGAAATATGTTCAACTTACCAGTTCAAAGGGAAGGAAAGGGAATGTGCTTTTAACAATCAGAAATATATTTATCAGCAAATTTATAGTGCAACAAATCTCTGATGCTTAGACTCAGAGTCAAGATGTTGATAGGAATGGTGCCACTTTTATATCTAATCAGATGGCAAACCCAGCAATAGATTTAGAATCTTAAGATTTCAAAGTTGAAAGAATCTTCGAAAACATATCAGACTTTGTCAAAGTGTCTTTTGACATTTTGATCTATGCTTGCAAACTCACTAAAGTGTTAGTTGCTCAGTCATGTCCAATTCTTTGCAGCCCCATGGACTGTAGCCAACCAGGCTTCTCTGTCCATGGGCTTCTCCAGGCAAGAATACCAGAGTGGGTAGCCGTTTCCTTCTCCAGGGGATCTGCCCAACCCAGGGATAGAACCCAGGTCTCCCACATTGCAGGTGGATTCTTTACTGCCTGAGCCACCAGGGAAGCCACAAACTCAGTAAATCAAGTAGTAAATCACCATCTAGAAAGGGAGGGAGATGGGACTCCACCTGTGTGAAACTCAGTTTGTATGATGGAAACGAAGCAACATAGAAACAGGAACCACCAACAAGTGTGATATCTCTGGAAATGAAGCTAATGAGAAGTCGCTTCCTACAACTGCATTTGTTGAGGTTTTCCTTCTCCTCAGATCCCATCATACTTTTCAGATTCTTTTGGTTAAGGTTTTCTACAACTGATGGACATCAGGGGGCTCCATATCCTCAAATCAAATTTCTTTTGAGCTATGTGACTGTTTCTTTCAATGAGCTTAGACACCAGGGAGGAAAAGACAGTGAACTGGAAACACTGAAGAAGCCAGGGGCTGCTGCTGCTGCTAAGTCACGTCAGTCGTGTCCGACTCTGTGCCATCCCACATGCGGCAGCCCACCGGGCTCCTCTGTCCCTGGGATTCTCCAGGCAAGAATACTGGAGTGGGTTGCCATTTCCTTCTCCAAGAAGCCAGGGGACTAAAATGGCAAACCAAGATGCCAGCCAAGAACAACAAAGCATCGAAAACAAATGTGGTGGTAATGTCTCTGCTAGGTAAGTAACCAGAAGAAATGAAAATTGATCCCCATGCAAGTACCATACATGCATATTTGTGCAGCACTTTTCAAAAAAGCCAAAAGGTGAGAACAGCTCAAGTGTTCATCAAAGAATGAATGCACAAACAAATTGTGGTGTACGGCAGGGGCGCACAGTCCCCGGGGCCATGTACCTATTGTGGTGTATGGCAGGGGCGCACAGCCCCCGGACCGTGTACCTATATTGGTGTACGGCAGGTGCACACAGCCCCCGGGCCGTGTACCTATATTGCTGTACGGCAGGGGTGCACAGCCCCCGGGCCATGTACTATACTGGTCCGTGACTGTTAGGAACCAAGCCGCACATAAGGAGGTGAGTGGCGGGCAACTAAGCAAAGCTTCACATTTTTTTTTTATAACCGCTCCCCATCACTCTCCCATCATCCCCAGTGGGTGATGGGACCATCAAGTTGCAGGAAAACAAGTTCAGGGCTCCTAGTGATTCTGCACAATGGTGCATTGTATAATTATTTCGTTGTATATCACAATCCAATCCCTGGTAACTCAGCGGTAAAGAATTTGCCTTCACTTCAGGAGACCACCTGCAACATAGGAGACACGGGTTCAATCCTTGGGTTGAGAGGATCCCCTGGAGAAGGAAATGGCAACCCACTCCAGTATTCTTGCCTGGACAATTTCATGGGCAGAGGAGCCTGGCGGGCTACATTTCAGGGCATCACAAAAGAGTTGCACATGACTTAGTAACTAAAAAACAACAAGGGAATGGAGGAAAAGTAAAGTGGATATATACCTAAAAATGAGAAGCATGGGGAAAGATGGAATGAACCACAAACTGCAGGTAACAAGGCAGAGGCAAGTCAGAGGAATCAGTATCTGTCTGCCCCCTGCCCAAGCCCTCCCATGGTTCTCCCTGCCCAACCTCCTGTGTCCACAGTGACCATGTCCCTCTTTGCTGTACAGATGCTCTCACGGGCCTCTCACCTCAGCTCTTCCTCCTGGGGGTCTCCTCATCCCACTCTAGTTCACAAACAGATGCCCTGGGAACCCTCACTGGTTTCCCCTGGGCAAACCTAGCGTCTCTTTCCAAAGTCTGCTCCAAGTTCTGTAGGATCTGAGATGGAGGCACTTTTCTTTTGCAGGAAAGAACATAAAGTTTAAAATGAAAATCAAGAATGAGAGGAAAATGTATTTAGCATGAGAAAAGCAATCATAGTAGATTATGTACCTACAAAGCCTGACAAAGGCCACAAATATGACACTCCTTCCATAATAGTGATTGCCTCACATACCTCTACACTGCTTTTCTCCCCTCTAGTTTTCAGCTCCTTGCTCTGATCTTTGAAAGACAATTTTTAAATTTTACTTTATTGAAGTACAGTTGATTTACAATGTCATGTTAATTTCTGCCGACAGCAAAGTAATACAGTTATATATGAAAAAACATGTCATATTCTTTTCATTATGGTTCATCAGAGGATATTGAATATGGTTCCCTGTGCTGTACAGTAGGATCTTGTTGTTTATCCAGTTTATATACTACAGTTTGCATCTGCTAATCCTAAACTCCCAGTCCATGCCTCCACCACCTCCCCCACGCAACCACAAGCCTGTTCGCTATGAAAAGACATTTTTTCTATCTTCTATTTTCTATACAGAGAATAGGAAGATCCAATATCTTTTCTCTAACATAGTTGATGGTAGTTTGGTTTAAGCTGTAGATTGTTTGCAAACATTTCTTTCATTCTCAGAGATCTGTGTTGGGAATGTTCTATAAAATTCTAAGATTGCTATCAAGCCTGGGGAAACCTCTCTCAAGTTTTTCTGTAACCAGACCTTCTGCTTACAATACAACAGTCTGATAACCTGAAGAACATTCCACAGACCAGCTTCCGGCTCTGTCCATTTAAACCACTTTTCGCTCCCATTACTCACACTGTTCTGGTGCCAGGAGCTGGGAGATATGTTTAAATTGTGATATGGGCTCTGATTGTGAAGCTTTACGTCACAGGGTGGGTGAGTCATAGCCGTGGGTGATAGAAGTGTTTTTGGAAGCCATTCCCGCATGAAGAGGGCTAAGAATAACCCAACTATAACCACACAAAAACATCTCATGAAACCCAGACAAAATGTATCCCAAACTCAACTGTCCCTTAGCCAGTTCCAAAAATGCCTTTGGCCGCTTCCATGCCATCTAATAAAATGAGGAATAAGGCAGAGAGGAGGCCACTGGGGAAGAAAAGTTATTTTAACTGGCCCCTTTAAAGTAGCTTGCGTGCTCAATCGCTTCAGTCGTGTCCGACTCTGCAACCCTATGGACTGTAGCCTGCTATGCTCCTCTGTCCATGGGATCTCCAGGCAAGGATACTGGAGTGGGTTGTCATTTCCTCCTCCAAGGAATCTTCCCGACCCAGGGATAGAACACGTGTCTCATGTCTCCTGTATTGACAGGCAGATATTTTACCACTAGTGCCACCTGGGAAGCCCCTTAAAATAGCCTATTTCTGCAAATTTTATAAAAATCTATGACCACAGGAACACTTTGTTAGGGTCGCATGTAAATGACAGACTCTGAAACTTGAACTTTCTTAGCTTCAAGATAGCCTGACATCCTATCATGGCCCAATCACATTAAAATTATAATCACTTAGGTCTCTATCTGTTCCCTCACTGCATGACAGAGGTATGACTCCTTAGAGCAGGAACCTATCATATTGGTGTCTCCAGTGTCTATTCAGGTTGCAGAGCAGCTAACCAATAAATAGAAATTGAATGAACAAATGAATGAGTGTGTTCCTTCCAAAAGACCAAGGCGGTGGAAACCAGGGGTCAGAGAAGCCCCCTGCTGGCCACCAGGGGGTGCTGTTGGGTGGTGCTGGGTGGCAGGTGGATTGGGTGGGGTAGAGGTGGGCAGAGACAGGATATGGAACTGGCAGTTCTTCTAAAAGATGCTTGAAAACAAATTTGAGCAGTTCTGGAGACACAAGAAAGGCAAGAGGGGCCTCGTGCCATTAAGACAAGTGAGTCAAGATGTGGACACTGAGAAAGAAAAGCCACCTCTGCTTTGGGGGATTGCTGACTTGCGAACGGCCTCCATTTCCAACTTGTTTCTGACCTGAGCCTTTGATGACGGCTAAAGTTGGTAGTGTTCTGGAAGCACCACGCCCAGGTCTGCTCCTTGTATTTATAGAGCTTTTAGCACAAAGGCATGTTCATCAAAGCACTTTAAGAGCCGGGCACACCCTGTAACACACACACACACACACACACACACACACACACACACACACGAGCTCCAGACCTGCAGGGGCCAACGGAAAGCTTCGGAGCACACTCCCCAGCCACCACAAGAAGCCCAGTCTGAACCTGGCAGGAAGAACAGCACCAGGAGGAGCCAGCAGAGCCCTGGTGAAGGGCCTGACCTGTTGTCGTGGAAGAAAACCTGTATGTGACGTCCCTGCCCACGATCCAGGCCCAGAGCCTGTATACAGTCCTTACACACTGTATCTCACTGACTCCCAGCTTTATCCCCATGGGAAACAGAAGAAACTGATGCTGAGGGAAGCAAGCTCACTGGCCTCAGGACAAAAAAAAAAGGACAGAGCCAAAGCCAAGGGCCAAAGGTAAGCCCATGTAATCGCAACAGCTGGGACCTTAGCTACCCTCCTCATACATGATCCAAATCTATCAGATATGCTGACGTGGATCCGGGATGACTTGATTCTGAGGCCAGCACGAGTGCCTCGGCATAACTCACATGGACCCTAGAGAGGAGGGTCATCTAAGCCCATGTTTTAGTCAATACCCCTTGAGTCCCCAGGAGTCCCATTCCAGTTGGGGGGCATGTTGTCACAGCCTCCCATGGTGTGAAAGACTGTGATTACCTTGGCACCACTTGCCCCCAACTTGAAACTCCCCCTCCACCGAGAAGCTAAGACATATCATTTCCAAAGGGCCAGCCCAACAGAACAGCACTGACCCCTCGTTACAAAGGTCTGGAGCATAGAAAGCGTTGGGTGTGGGGGACCTTGCTGTTATACCTCCTGTCATTGTCTCTTTATCTGGAGCACAAGGATACTCCACAGTGGGGCCTCTGTGGGACCACAGCAGTCTCCAGTAGTGTCAGTTCCCAAGAAAATTCAACTCTCCACGGAGACCTCAGACATTTCCCTCCAATAATGTCTGCTGAAAGTCCTCCCTTTAGAAAGAGGACAGGCTTAAGTCTCTGCTCTGCCTCCTATCAACTGTCTGAGTCTGGGCAAGTTTCCCAACTTCCTTGTCTGTAGAGTGAAGCTTGTACTCCTTACCTCGCAGGTCGTGATGGGAATGTGTGAAACGGAGGACAAAGAATATGGAAATATTAATTCCATCAGATGATAAAATAAGACTGATGATAATGTTATGTAACAACTATTTCCACTACCATTGGCAACACTTGCCTCTCCTGGGTAGGTTCTTAGTCCTGAATCAATGGTTACATCACTATTGAGCATCTAATGTGACTGGCTCCGCCCCAAGGACTTACAGAGCACCGTCAAAGACATAGGACCGGTTAGTGTTAAGACTGTACCAATCTGTGGAAGGAAGACTGAAAATGGGGGAGCGTAGCTGGGCATCTAACAGTGGTGTTGAACCAGGATAAACTGAGTCAAGTTAGAGAAAGAGGGAGAGGTTGGAAAGTGTGCAGTGACTTCTGGTCTGATGAACTCTTTCACAAGAAGATGAGGACTTTGGTTCCTTCAGAGGGAAACATGACAGTAAGTGTTCATAAAGTGTTGATCTCCACTGATTCGCAGAATTTGCCAATCTCTATGGTGTCTATGCTCCCCTCATAGCTGGTTTCAAGCTACTCGTACAACTGAGAGCAAACCTGGGGAGGAACGCTGAATGGTCATCCATTGCATGGCGTTTCCACTGGACAATCACTGCAGACAATAGCAACCTCAAAGGCGTGGATAATAGAGAAAAGCAGCAAAGGCAGGAAGTGATGACTTTCAGAAATGTATTATCTTGGTTTCTATAATTTAATAGAAATTTTATATTATCTAATTTTTCCAGCTTTACTGACATAGAACATTGTGTACATTTAAGATGTATGATATGATAACTTGATACACGTATGTAACTGCAAAGTGATTCCTGCAATAAAGTTAATTAACATACCTTTCATCTCACATTGTGACCACTTTATTGTTGTTATTATGGTGAGAACTTTAAGATCTACTCTCTTAGCAACTTTCAGGTAGAGTGGAAAAGGGCATGGCAACCCACTCCAGTATTCTTGCCTGGAGAATCCCACGGAGAGAGGAACCTGGTGGGCTACCACAGGGTCGCAAAGAGTTGGACACGACTGAAGTGACTGAGCACAGCACAGCAGACAGTATATACAATACAATATAGTTAACTATCATCACTGTGCTGTATGTCTGACCTCAGAACGTGTTCCCCTTGTACCTGGAAGCTTGTACCCTTTGACACTCCCCAGTCTCTGGCAACCACCAATCTACTGTCTATTTCTGTGAGTTCAAAGTTATAAGTAAGATCGCATATAAGTAAGATCATACAGCATTTGTCATCTCTGTCTGATTTATTCCACTTAGCATAATGCTCTCTGTGTTGTTGCAAATGACAGGATTTCCTTTTTATGGCTGAATAATATTCCATTGTGCATATGGATATAGACATTGGTATATTTTCTTTACCCATTCATCCACCAATGCACATTATTTAATTTTGAATCATGGTTGTACTTTAAGAAAACCTTGCAAAGTTCCTGGAAACGTAATTGGCTCTTGTAATTTATATCAAGGCTGTTGCAATAACCCAGGAGAGAGATGCTTATAGCTTAGGACCAGGGTGTTGGCTGGGCAGATGGTCAGGGTCAGATTTTGGATATATTCTGACGACAGACCTAGGGTCTGTTGGGGGACTATTCGTGGAACGGGAGAGAAAGAGAAATCAGTGGTGACTCGGGGCTCTCGTGGTCTTGCTCCCCACCGTTTCTGCAGGAAGTCTGGGCTGGTGAACTTCCTTGGTGGTCCAGTGGCTAAGACTCTGTGCTCCCAATGCAGGAGGCCCAGGTTCAATCCCTGGTCATGGAACTAGGCCCTGCATGTCACAACTAAAGATCCTGCATGCTGCAAAGAACATCTCATGTATCGCAACTAAGACCTGGCCCAGACAAATAAAAAAAAATTTTTTTTTAAAGAAGCCTGGACTGGTGAACCTCACACTTCTCTTTTGATGACGATGAGAGTTGTTCATCTGTGTCACACTCACTTTCTTCCCAGCCGCAGCCCCAGCCCCAGCCCCACATTGTGTGAGAATCTGAGATCAAAGGCTGTCAATGACTTTCCTTCATGTAAACCAAAGGACTTGACAAAATTCCTGCTTGCCACCAAGCTGGGCTTCTAAAACTCCTCTTTTCTGTGGGCAAAATAGTATCAATGTGTTATTTTATTTAAATACACAGGGAGAGAGAGAGAGGGAGAGAGAGAGACTTGGGGAGGGAGGAGAGTAAAAAAGGAGGAGGAACAGGGAACGGGGGAAGAGCTTGGGGGAGGGGCAGTGTGGATAAATGGGCTCTAAGCCATGGATGGGGCCTTTGGTGTTTTGCTCTACATTTTCACCCATATCTTAAAACAAAAACATATTAATATTTATATAAAAAAAATCTAAAGAGAATAAAGGGGAAGAATCGTTAATAAAAAAACATACAGACTGGATATTGCCTGGTGGTCCAGTGGTTAAGAATCCATTTGCCAATGCAAAGGACTCGGCCTCGATCCCTGGTCCAAGAAGATTCTGTATGCCTCTGGGTAATTAAGCCTCTGTGCTACAACTAATGGGAGAAGGCAGTGGCAACCCACTCCAGTACTCTTGCCTGGAAAATCCCATAGACAGAGGAGCCTGGCAGGCTGCAGTCCATGGGGTCACAAAGAGTCAGACACGACTGAAGTGACTTAGCAGCAGCAGCAGCTGCAGCTACTGAGCCCAAGGGCCCCACAGCCTCTGCTCCACAACAAGAGAAGCCACAGCAAAAAGAAGCCCACGTAGCACAACTAGAGAGTAGCCTCCACTCACCATAGCTAGAGAAAGCCCCTGAGCAGCAAAGATGTCAAAAGCTAATTAACTTTAAAAAAATATATATATACATATACTGACTAAATTCAGCTTAAAACAAGAGAGACAGAGAGAAACTTCTGGAGAGCTGGCAGCCCTCTGGGGGGTGCAGGGCACAGGGCAGGAGCAGTTGGAGTGGGTGGTGTTTGCTGGGTGGGGGAGGGGGCACCCTGACCTTCACTTTGAAAGTCCATCAAGTTGGATGAGGCTGGCAAGATCCTTGAAGGAGGAAGTGCCCCTGTGCAAGGTGGGCATGGAAACAGCCTTTCTGGGCCTCACACGGCCATATTGTGATGGGACCAGTTGTGGGGGGGACACAGAGACAATGTGGAGGTCTTCTGAGAAGGACGAGAGGCTTTACACATGGGAGCTTTTGCTGTGAAACTGAAAGGTGGCCCTGAGTGCCTGCCAAGCAACACGGATGTCTTTGCATCTAAAGAAACTGTAAACTATCAGTAATACTTTTCCACATAAAGGGTGGAGTGCATCGGAGGACCAGGTTCAAAGGAGCCCACTAGAGCCTTCAGAGAAGGCTGGGGCCAAGGGGATCCTCAGTCTCCAGACTTCACCGCCGCTGTGTCCCTGACAGACCTTGTTGAAAGGCAGCTTGCCTGTGGGGGAGGCCGGGGGAAGGGAAGCCTCAAAGGTAGCATGAGTCTGGACAATGTCAGCGTCCTCTTTCTAGAGCCTCCCCAGAGGCCCCTCTCCTGCCTGGAGAGCTAGAGGGCGGGGTGGAGTCTGCGGACTGGGCCCACCCTCTGCACAAAGCATTTAAACAATCTGGGCAGGATGGTCAGGTCCCTGAGCTGGAGTCAGTGGCGTGTCCTTCAGGCTCCGAGAAGCCACCAGGCCCTCCCTCAGTGGAGACATCGTGTATTGACAACCTCAGAGGGCTCCTGGCTTGATCAATAACAGCGCTTTTCCTCTGCCTCGGGCTAAAAGCTACAGAGACGGGCTGGTGCATATGTGATCACTAGAATTTAATTATATATCACATTGATTTTTAATTAGAACTCTGGTGAGGACCTCATCTAGTCAAAAATATTCCAGCTGGTAAATGGGTTTTACCCAGTCCATCAAGTCATTGGAAATGCACTGGCTCCTTCTGACCTTTCACCCTCCGGGGGAGGAGGAAACCCATGGAGGACCTGTCACCATGAAGATGAAGACCTTTTAAACATCCGGCATTTCTCCAAAAATTGTATTCAAGTTCTGTTCTTCAGCATGTGTGACAGATACCAAAAGAAACAGCGGGGAGGGGTTTCTATGTTGATATTTATAATTGATTCCAATTAACACTGAAGGGGCCCACTAGCTTTGATTCCTCGTTTAATCTCTTTGAAAGGTACGTCCAAAGATCTCATCTAGCTTGAAAATCAGATGTGGCACTAATGCTTGTCTTATTTGGCCCTGTTTTTGAGCTAGGGGGCTTCAAAGCTCCCAGCGCCTCTGCACTCAGTTTCTCAAGCCTGCAAGAAGGCAAGTGCTTTGCAAGCTGGAGGTCGACTGTGGACCCAGGGCTGATACTTGGACCTCAAACACGGCCGATTACTGTGAATGCCCACACAGAGGTATGAGAGATGTCAAGATTTGCCCTTGACAGCCCCTGGGTTTCTCCTCAAGGCCTCTCTGGAACCTGACAGTCCCACAAGTCCCTAGGCGCCCAGAGAAGGCTCAGACGGCAGCGCCAGTCAGAACTGCTGACCACGTGGTGTGAACAGGATCTCAGTGAGGACCCTCCCAGACGAGATTCAGCCTCCTGGTTACATAGACCTGCCTGCAGCCCAGGCACTCTGCTGTTCCATTACCTGCATTCTTTATCCACGGGTCACGGTCATTGGCCTTATCCCTTACTGTCAAGAAAACCATGGCTTAGAGGGTCTCTGTGATGCGCCCAAGTTCACACAGTTGGCAGACTTGAGCTGAGAGGCCCAGACTCTCATCCCTTCTGCCCCCCTGCCTGTCACATCAGCAGGGTGTGCTCCTCCAGGAACGTCCCCACCACTCCCCCTGGCTCCACTCCTGCTGAGAATGGCCCCAGGAGCCAAAAACAGAGTAGTGTCTGTCCCCTCACTTCCTTTCCACCCAACCACCCTCATGCTCAGTCAGCCACATGGCACCCCCCTTCCTCCCGGTGATCTTCACAGACTTGCATGAGGTTGCCCTGTCCCCACCCCTGAGCATCTTCTTGCACCAACCTTCTGCCCAGATTGTTCAACTTACTGCCCTCCACTCATTCATTCAAACCAACACATTTGTTGAGCTTCTTCTATGTGCCAAATGCCATGGTACTTGCTGGGGATCTCCAGGTGAACAAACCCTTGTCTTCAGTCCAGTTAGGGAGACAGTCAGGTAAACAGACCATTAGAAAGGATAGGAGAAGGACAAAGATGGAAACGCAAAGCTAGACACTCAAGAATGTGGTGGGGAGCCTCTAAGTCAGTCTTGGGAGGGAGAAATGGTCATGAACTTTCCTGAAAGATGCACCAATACCACCTCTTGTTGTTTCGCCTTGTCACTTACCTGTCCCCATGAGATTGTGTCTCATGGACACAAATTCGTACCATGAGCGGCCTAAGTTCCAGATAGTAAGAAACATCTTGTAATTCTGAATCCTTTGAAGTGCACCGTGTAGTGCTGCATGCCCAGGAGATTAGATGGAGACTTTAACTAAGTGTAATTAACGCCCTGCATCCCTATCAAATCCTAGTCTTAGAGATCCTACTATGCTGCTAAGTCTCTTCAGTCGTGTCTGACTCTGTGCGACCCCATAGACGGCAGCCCACCAGGCTCCCCCGTCCCTGGGATTCTCCAGGCAAGAACACTGGAGTGGGTTGCCATTTCCTTCTCCAATGCATGAAAGTGAAAAGTGAAAGTGAAGTCGCTCAGTCGTGTCTGACTCTTAGCGACCCCATGGACTGCAGCCTACCAGGCTCCTCTGTCCATGGATTTTCCAGGCAAGAGTACTGGAGTGGGGGGTGCCATTGCCTTCTCCGATCCTACTATAGATTATTACAAAACGTAAGCTTCAATCTGGGTGAGAACTACAATGACTGAACTGGGTTTATCGCTACTTTCAATTAAACTTTTCTTCAGAAAAAATGATGAATATGTCGGCTTCCCTGAAACCTGAGGGCCAGGAAAACAATGGGTCTGATGGTCACTTATCTGAACAATGGCCACCCAGAGTCCACCTCCTGACCCCTGTGACTGTTAGAGAAGGCAAGGCTGACATGATCAAGTTAAGCATCTTAAAATGGAGAGTTTATTCTGGATTATCTGGGTGGGCCCTAAGTATGAGCACAAGTGTTATAAGAGGGGCCCTAGGGACCCTTCAGATGGAAGAGGAGAAGGTACGTGACTACAGAGACAGAGGTTGCAGTGACATGACTGCAAGTCAACAAATGCCAGCAGAACCAGAAGTTAGAAGTGACAGGTACAGACTCTCCCAAGACCTTCTGGAGGGAGTACAGCCCTCCAGCACTTTGATTTGGGCTGATTTAAACTGATCCTAGGGACTTCCCCGGTGCCTCGGATGGTAAAGAGCCTGCCCGCAATGCGGCAGACCTGGGTTCGACCCCTGGGTCAGGAAGATCCCCAGGAGAAGGAAATGGCAACCCACTCCAGGATTCTTACCTGGAGAATCCCATGGATGGAGGAGCCTGGCGGGCTACAGTCCATAGGGTCACAAAGAGTCAGACACGACTGAGCAACTTGGCATGCACGCACACACACACACACAACCTAGTCAGAGAAATAAGCATAAATCCCCTTCCTAGGACCAAAGGAGCCCAGAGCTGGCTGAACTGAGCCATGCAACGGGATATGTAAAGCATGACCTCTCAAATTCAGAGTTGCATGTCCTGCTTCCTCTCCCACCCTCTTCTCCGGTCTTATACGTTGTCTGAGAGGGAGTTCTACATTTCAGTGTTAGGCTGCTTTGTTTGTGGTTGTGGTCCTTGGCCGATTGGTGCAGGCTAAGCAGTAGAAGGAGATGGAAAAAGAAGGCAATACTGAAACACACTGGGCAGGGCTGTGCATGTTAGTGCAATGGCTGGTACAGAGCAGGATCTATGGACTCTCGCACACTGCAAACAAAGGTATTCTCAGCACAGTTTCTCCCCAAGCCAATTCCCTCGTTCCTGAGGGAGGTGATTTGATGCTCCTTCTTGTGCTGCTGAAAAAACATTTTAAACAAATGAGCCAAAAATTTAAATAGAACACATTACTCCTGTCGGGAACATGGGACTGTTGGGGTAGGTGGCTCAGCCAGGTTCTTAATGAGACAAAACACCCTTAAGTGTAATAAAAACAAGGAATAAGAGAGCAGTGAATTTGGTTAATCCTGTTGATTTCCTAATGCTTCACCCTCATTCCCAAAATCTACGTTTAAAAATGAGATGGAAGTCTGGGGATGTTTTTTAAAGTCCTCATTCAGGTGGGTCTCTGGCGAATTCCTCTGCATCCCTACACCCACCACTATAAAACATGGACAGGAGTGAATGTAGCTCGTGGGGAAACTTTCCAGGCGCATATTTAATAAATGAAGGTATTATGCTGCGGGAGGTGGGGGTCCAGAGGCCCTGGAGGGGGCAGGGTGTTGGGTCAAACCCTCAGGCTGCTGGTCTCTCATGCCCCCTTCTCCGAGGCACCCCCACCCAGACCCCAGAGAGGGGTTAACGAGCAGGAAGAAGTAGTACCTTGGTTATTCAGCTGTGTCCCGGACCAGCAGCACAAAGCTATCAGTTTGCACCGACCCCGGTGTTTTCGAAAACATTAAAAATATGCATCTAGGAAGTTCAAATCTGGTTTTACAGTGAAGTGAGGGAAATTCCATTTAGATGAAAAATACTATAAACCTCAGGTCAGGAGCTTTTGGTATGCACATAATTGTCAAGCTGCATGCTGCAAATCTAGTCAATTTTTGTAACTTTTTTCCTCCAAGAAATTTTAATTTTCTGTGTGCCTACTTTTCATACCAAACACTCTTAAATGTCTTCTGCTTTCCTATATTGGAAATAGCATCGTCACCAGAGGGTTTGAAACTCAATTTCAGTATCTAGCTCGTTCTCTGACTGCTGGTATCCCTCTTAGAAATTGTTTCTTTCTGAAAACTTCTACTTCTTTCCATGAAGGCAAAGGAATTGAAACTTATTCATTTCAAGGTCAAAAAAATGTTGCGAAGGTATGTACAGTTATGTACAGAAAACACTAAATAGTCTTAAAAGATTATTACTCCATGTATTTCAAGGCACTATTTTTCTCCAAGGTTTATAAATGTTTAGCTTGCTTTCATTTAACAAACTTTCATGGTTAAGATAAAAAGAGGAAAGTACCAACATACCAGGAGAAATGGTATATTCCTGGGTGTTTATCCTAAATATTCCAGGGTGGGAATCTGGAAACAAAAGAGCATGCAAGTAGATTTTCACAGTGTAGAAACTCAAGAACTCTGTGAGAGGTCAGCAGAGGTCTAACCACCCCTGTTAGCGACCAATGTGTATTAGTGTTAAATCCCAGCGACTGGTGATGTAGGTGACTGTCAGTATCAGCAAAGACTCCTTCTTTCTTCTCTAGGTCTAATTTTAATTCTTTTAAAGTGACTGCTCAACAGCCCATTAATTCTCTAGCTTGAAAGTTAGTAAGGAGAAAGATTTAGACCTTCCCCACACCGATGTCACCCTCTGCTTATGAGTTTTCTTTTTTTTTCAACCGGCTAAGCTGAACTCTAGCTCAAACTCATCTTTTTCCAAGGAGACCTATAGACAGTTTTACCTGAAACCAGCTCATTATTTGGGGCTGCCCAGGTGGTGTTTACCAGATGGCGCTAGTGGTAAAGAACCTGCCTGCCAATGCAGAAGACTTAGATGCTGGGTTCAGTCCCTGGGTTGGGAATATAACCTGGAGGAGGGCAAGGCAACCCATTCTAGGATTCTTGCCTGGAGAATCCCTTGGACAGAGAAGCCTGGCGAGATACAGTCCATAGCGCCGCAAAGTGACTGAGTGACTTAGTGACTTAGCACGCATGCGCGATGGTGCAGTGGTAAAGAATCCGCCTGCCAATGCAGGAGATGCAAGACACACGGGTTCAAGTCCTGGGTCAGGAAGATGCCCTGGAGGAAGAAACCGCAGCTCACTCCAGTATTCTTGCCTGGAAAATTCCACGGACAGAGAAGCCTGGTGGGCTACAGTCCTTGGGACCGGAAAGAGTCACAGCAACTGAGTGACTAAGCAGCAGCAAGCCGAAGCACATGAGGGGCAGGGCGCGGGGTTATGAGCCCTCCCATGACTCTCCTAGGATACACAGGATTAAAGTTTGCCAAATATAACTCCAACATACCATTTGAAACAAGTTTGACAGACTGGTGCCTCTTTTATAACAATGCTAAGCATTAAATAATTTTAATTTTGAAAAACCTTGTTTTCCCAGGAACTTTAAGAACATTACACGTACTGTTCTGTTGGTTTGTAATTTTTGAAAAGGTACACGTAGATTGTGTTGTGATTTCCTTCTGCATAACTGACGGGAGTCACATATTACTAATTTCATTAGCTTTCCAAAAATGAGGACAAATCATGCATTATATAGTAAGTATTAAAGTTTTAGGTCTATAAAGGAAATCTGGCCAAGGATTTTTTTTTTTTTTCAGAAGAGCTACTTTAAATCCCAAGTTCCAGCTAAGAAATTTCTTGGCATCATTAGCGCATTAATTAATAACCAAGAAGACATAAGAAAATTTATAGATGATATTTGCTCTTAAGTATAATATAATGCCCTGTCTTCATAACCAAAACTTTTCAAATATGAATATTGAAAGTAGGAAGAAAACCTGATCCCTCTCCCCATTTACAAAAAGAAAATAAGGTTTACTTCTCTTTGGGTTAACTATTTATATTACTAACTTCCAGCCTTGGTAACAATATAAAAAGGATTTTGAGATGATGACAAAATGTTTTCTAAACTTTCTTTTAATGAATTTCACATACATGAGTCCTATGTTTGTAAATGTGATCGGTTCTCAGATACAAACAAAATCTGCCATTATAATTGCCATCAGACAGCAGAAGAATTTCAAATAACTGGGATGTTTGGCTAGACCTTACTTTGATCAGAAAGAAGCAAATCATAAGAAACAGTTTACTTTGAGATCTTTAAAGAAATCCTATAAAATATGTCCACTTAGTGCATATTCATTTCATCTGTACTTCCTACATCTCTAGACTTAACAGAACAAGAAAGAATCTCCTAAGTCTTGTAAGCTGCCTGAGTCATAGACATAGATTCAAAAATGTTTACTCATAGTGTCTTTTTGAGTCTGGATTTGGTGTGATTATTACAGTTCCTATAACTTTATTATTTCAACAAATGGTTAAGTGTAATTTGTTTGTATACTTTGTCAGAGTTTTCATTTAAATAAATTGACAACTTATAAAACAATCCCCTTTTCAGATCATGAAACTTGATATTTAGTTTGGAAAGTATGATCATTGTAACAATATTAGATGCAACAATTTGGGAAAGGATAAAATTTACTATAATCCAAAAATGTATCCACAAGATTGTGGATCAAGTATATACTAAACTCCCTCCCTTCTGTTCCTAGTGTATAGAAATGCCTCCTCTACCAAAGGTATTGATGTTTTAGAAAAATATTAAATTATTTCAAAAAAGAGAAAAAAGAAACACTTATACTCAAAAGCAAAAAAAGCAAGAAATAATCATTGCTTTGTAGGAAAAATACATATGCATTAATTCATGAACACATCTAAAACAAAAGTGAATTAGAATTCAGAACTGAGAAAATGTCCCAGAACACAGGTCAGGGAGATAAAGACATGGGAATGATGAAAAAAATTATGTAAAACACGGAGAATAGGATGAGAATTTACTTAATAGTTTTCCAAAAAGAAAAGAAAGTATCAAAAAAATAAGGGAGAGAAAATATACAAATTTTAAAACTGAGAAATTTCTGGGGAAAAGAAAGATATGAGTCAGAATAAAAATACACACTGCTGCTGCTGCTGCTAAGTTGCTTCAGTCGTGTCCGACTCTGTGCGACCCCATAAATGGCAGCCCACCAGGCTCCCCCGTCCCTGGGGTTCTCCAGGCAAGAACACTGGAGTGGGTTGCCATTTCCTTCTCCAATGCAGGAAAGTGAAAAGTGAAAGTGAAGTCGCTCAGTCGTGTCCAACTCGTAGCGACCCCATGGACTGCAGCCTACCAGGCTCCTCCATCCATGGGATTTTCCAGGCAACAGTACTAGAGTGCGGTGCCATTGCCTTCTCCCAAAAGTACACCTAGGATTTAATAAACTTAAAATAACTATCTACACATATTACAACTACAGAAATTTGAGCAGAAAAACAAAACACTAGAAGCTATGAGATAAAAAACATTTGCCCACAAAAGAACTACCACTAGCAGACTTCTCATGAGCAATAAAAAAAAAAAACTTTTATTAGTAAGATATTAGTAATATCTTAAAAGAACTGAAGTAAAATTACTCATTGTAAAGCAACTATACCCCAATAAAAAAAGAGCAAATTTTAAAAATTACTATTAACTTGAAATTCATTGCCCAATCTAACTATCCTTTAAGAATGAGGACAATATGAAAGCATTTTCATAGACATAACATAAAAAATAGTCTCTCAAATGTTTTCTGAAAAAAACAGTAAAGCATATAACTTCACAAGAAAACTAAATCCATAATGAAGGAATACATTGCAAAGGATAATCATGAGACAATCTAATTAAATACATTTTGATAAACAAATACAAGAGAAGTTACAGAAAGGCAAAAGGAAAAAACGAAAGAAAAAGAAGAAAGGAGAGAAATGCTGATATGATTAAAATAAACTTGAACTAAGATGTGAGTGATAACATGGTGTTGAGAGAGAAGGAGAAAGTCTGAAAGTAGCACTGCCCTGTTAGGGAGGATTTAGACATTGATAAGCTTTAGGTTTGGGGAGAAAATATACATATAGTTATGTATACATATATATGTGCTGTGCTCTGCTAAGTCACTTCAGTTGTGTCTGACACTTCGCACCCCTATGGACTGTAGCTCACCAGGCTCCTCTGTCCATAGGATTCTTTAGGCAAGAACACTGGAGTGAGTTGCCATGCCCTCCTCCAGGGGATCTTTCCAACCCAGGGATCAAACCCAAGTCTCTTACATCTCCCATATTGGCAGGTAGGTTCTTTACCACTAGCGCCACCTGGGAAGCCCGTACATATATATACATATAAGGCATATTAAAACTGTATTGTCACTGAAAGAGTACAATACATAAATTTCTTATTGGTAGACAGAAATAAAAGAAGCGAATGGGTGGCATGGATACACATCTTATGCAGAGGGTGGCCCCTTGGGGAGGGGCTAGGAATGGATATGGGCCAAGGATTGAAATTTAAAGAGGATTTTAATCTTATTGTGAATGCATTGATTCCTTAAAAATCATTGCAAGCACATAAGACAAATTTTGAAAAGTTAATATTTCTAAATGGTAGATACAAAGGTTTTGTTATGTTATCCTTCATATTTTCCCATAGTTTCAATTCCTTCAAAATGAAAAACATGAAAACTTGTGTGTTTATCTTAAGTTATTATCGAAGTGTAGGTAAAATGTCAATGAATTCCAAAGCCATTCAAGCTCAAGGCCTTGAAGTCCAACAGATCAAATCAGCCCACTTCCAGGCTAGACTGAACAGGGCCGTAACACACACCCGGTATGTTCTGTGCAGGTGAGGGAAAGCTTTAATGGGCGAGAACTCCAGTGAACATCAGGGGTCACTGCCTTTTCAGTACCAGTGAATTCTGGAGCTCTGTTATCTTGTGCTCTGCCTTAGCTTGAATTACTTGTCTCTGGTCTCAGTGCGCAAGGAGTGGAACAAAGATGTCCCTATAGAAACTGCCATCACCAGGGGTTAGCAGGGGGTTACCCAATTAGAGAACCCTTAAGAAACCACAAAAGTGAAAATAACTTTTCCATTATAATAAGAACCCTTCCTACAGGAGGCAGAACAACCACTTCTTGTGTTAATTTTCTCTTACGGTGGGTGAATCCCAAAGCACAGTGAGAAACTCAGGAAGATAGGCACCGATGGTGGGATGTCCATGGGATTTCTTGCTCACAGAGTCAGCTGTTTAACAACCATCACCTGTGCATAAGGAGGAAGTGCTTCTCACTGAAAAGGAGACACAGAAGGCAGGTCAGTGAATGGACTGTGTTTGCATTTCCTTCAATGAACACTGGGCTTCCCTGGTAGCTCAGCTGGTAAAGAATCCACCTGCAATGCAGGAGATCCCAGTTTGATTCCTAAGATCCCCCTGGAGAAGGGATAGGCTACCCACTCTAGTATTCTTAGGCTTCCCTGATGGCTCGGATGGTAAAGAATCCACCTGCAGTGCAGGAGACCTGGGTTCAATCCCTGGGTTGGGAAGATCTCCTGGAGGAGGGCATGGCAACCCACTCCAGTATTCTTGCCTGGAGAATTTCATGGACAGAGGAGCCTGGCGGGCTACAGTCCATGGGGTCGAAAAGAGTAGGACACGACTGAGTGACTAAGTGCAGCACAGCACAGCAGTGGACATTTCCATGAGAAACTTTCTCCAATGAGCTTCATGCTCTAAGAACATACTCTCAGAATATAGCAAGATGGTGATTATTACCAAAGGAAGTCCTAGAATACCCAACTCATTCTTCCATGGGGGATCCACACCTCACTTCTCTGGAAGGCTTCCTCTGTCCTGCGGAGTCAGCAATGGCTCAGGGCAGGTACTAAGTCAGGATATTGATGCCATGATCCCTACGCAAGGTGATAAAAGCCCAGCCCAGGCTTTTAGGACAGAGAATAGGATCCAGATCCAAGAGAGATTTTGGAGCTACAATACTAGGAAGGGTGGCTGGTAGGGCATGCAGGAGTTGAGATTACAGAAAGACTCCAGAGGTAACTTCAAAATTTCTTGAAACCCTATCTGTGTACACAGGAAGTAGGAAACAGAACAGATAAATGGGGTGAGGGTGGGCATGGCCAGGAGGATAATTAGATGTCATTGCATACATGTTGTAAATTCTAGCAGGGGACTGTGTGTGAAAGTTGCTCAGTCACGTCCGACTCTTTGCAACCCCATGGACTATACAGTCCATGGAATTCTCCAGATCAGAATACTGGATTGGGTAGCCTTTCTGGAAATGTACAAATGGAAGTTCAGGAAAAGATCAGAAGAAGGAAGTTTAGAAATCACCACTGTGCATGGGCAGCCGATGCACAGAAATGGGTGGGGTTGGGTAAGGAAGATGTGCAATGTGATAAAAGTCTGAGACTCCACCAAGTGTGCTTCTCATGGCCGTGGTGGCTCTCTCTCATGGGAGAGATGGGGGAGCAGGTGAGACTCCGCCCCCCACTTTAAGTATTGCAGATCAGTACCTTCTAGCATAAAGCAAGGCTTCCACACCAGATTTCACTGAAAGAGAGGCTCCTATGTGTCAAAGAAATTTGAAAACCATGACTCTGGGCCACAAATGGCTCAAGAAACTGCTTCAGTGAAACAGACTGGAGCACACCTACTCCTCCGCTGTCTGGGCAGAGACCCGGACTCAGGGTGGCTACTGGAGTCCTGCCCACAGGGCAGCAGGGAGGAGACATTGTCACAGGCTGGCCTGAAGCTTCTGCCTTGATGGGGAGGAAAAAGAGGCTTAGAGGAAGTTAGAGTTCTGGCCAGGAAGATCTCAGGGCAGGGGGAAAGAGGGCAAGGACAGAGTCAAAAGCAGAGGCCACGTCAACAGCAGAAGAATCAAGGACAGCCAGGTAAAGACAGAGGGCAGACTTGAGGCTGGGTAGGGGTGGGGGTGCGGGGGCAGCTGGCAGTGCTGAAGGAGGCAGGTATTGCAGCTGTGAGCAGCTTACCGGGTGGATGGTTCATCATCTGAGTTGCATCACTAAAGGGGCTCCAAGAAGGACACAAGAGACAAAGCAAAGCTGTCTCTAATCACCGTGAAATAAAAGCACTGATACCTCGGGGCCGGAGAACCCATTCTTTTATGCTGATTTTACCTTTAAAGAGTTTCCCTGGTGGTTCAAATGGTAAAGAATCTGCCTGCAATACAAGAGATCTGGGTTCCATCTCTGGGTGGGGAAGATCCCCGGGAGAAGGAAATGGCAACCAACACCAGTATTCTTGCCTGAAAAATTCCATGGACAGAGGAGCCTGGCAGGCTACAGTCCATGGGATCACAAAGAGTTGGATATGACTGAGCAACTAACTTTCATGTTTATGTTTACAATTTAAATGGCAGGTAACGAATGTTCTCCTGGAAGCAGATGGGAAAACTAGAGGGAGTTCAGATCATGCCTTGGGATGAAACTATAGAACCTGTGGGATTGTGTTTGAGCAGAGTAAATTCCTGAACACAGAGAGTTTGAAGGGAGAAGGGTGGGGACCACTGAGAAATTCAGAAGATAGAGGACTTCTGCTTTGGTGTGTCCTGAGCCAGCCCAACAGCAGGATACCACTGCTGGAAGACGGACCCTCTCCTAATACAGGTTCCAGAGTCTGGAGTGAAATCTCCTCCATCTCCAAACCCCCTAACTTCCTCCCTTCCTTTTTCTGGAAGCTCTGAGGTTAGCAACATGCTTTCAGCCAGTTTGGTGTAATTACCCATGCAGGCCTCTATTGTCCTCCATCCCTGCTCCCTATGTCCAGCTCGGGCTTGCAGCAAGACCAAGGCCACGACTCTCTCTGCTTTGGGCTTTAATATCCCTCTTTTAAAAAATCCTCCTCCACTCAGGATGATTTATAGCTCCCACTCTTTTTCTTTTACAGACCCCTTTTATTAATATCCCCTATAAGCTAGGTCATGTCATTTTAAAATCCTTTTTCCCGAAAAATGGAAGGGGAAATAAACCTGGGTTACAGTGACTCCCTCATCATAAAAACCACCAGACCATTCAGCATTTCAAAGCTTCTAGAAAGGAATCCTAGGGCAGCCTTACTTAGCATCCCATGCCAGTGCTTGACAACATTCCTCCTGAACTCTCTTTCCATTAGGTCTACATTTCAACTCTTCTGATATTGTCTGGATCCAATTCTTATACTGCCCTCTCCCCAAAATCATTACCTCTTTGGTTTAATGTTTAAAAGCTTTGTCTCCATGCTTTGTATTAAAGATGCAATATAAAAATTAATTGCCTCGTATCATGGGAAGCCAACTATTTAAAGTGTTGTCAACCCGCTTTATTACCATGAATGTGATAATAAAGTCTAAGATGAGTCATGTAAAGCAAAATCACAAACGTGCAAAGATGAAAGCCAGCAGCCCTTGCAACCAAGCCTTGTAATGAAGGGATGGTGCAGATGACGACATTTGAAAAACCCCACTGCATTTTGGCCAGATGCAATTTGCAATAATGATAGGTCTACCTAAAGCCAACCAAGTTCTCTTTTCATTTTAGCTCATGGGATGAAGACCCTAAGACACATGTATCTTTGGGCTCTGGAGATATTGGAAAAGTTAGAAAGAATATTCAAAAGTAGCCCCTGCACTCCCACGATTTATCTGTCTCCAACACCTGCCAACAGGAGTGACACTTGCCAGATCCTTTTCCTAGTCATCAGAAAGGAACATTTTGCTAATGAGACTATAATGATCCCTGACTCCCCAAGGACACACACACTTCATGACTGTTGGAAGGGATACCAGCATTAGAGTCAAAAATCCAGGTCTTAGTACTGTCTCGGTTATAAGGAGACCTTGGTCCAATCATATAAGCTCGCCTGTGCCTCACTGCTCTCATCTGACAAAAGATAATCTTAAAAAGAGAAAAAAGAAGCAACTACTGTCCCATCTATCTCATGGATTTACGGTGAGCGTGCCTGGAAAAGTAGAAGGAATCCTAGTTTGTTCTTACTCTCATTATTATTTATGGCTTTCTGGCCTTCTTCACCTGGACAGATTACCTGAAGTTTCCTCACCTCCTCCTCTGAAAGGGCAGTGCTGTAAATTTCAGTATATGAAAACAATCTGGCCTGACGTGACTGAACAGGACTTAGACGTTGAACTGATTTAGGATCCAGAGTCCTCGTGCTCTGAACCTGGTAATTACAGTTCACTATAAACCACGGGGTAGTGTGTTTGCCATGAGCGCTCTAGTAAATGACATAGAATTATAGGCCTGGAAGAGGCCCTGGAGATCATCTTGCCCAACCCTTTCATTTTACAGACAAAGAAACTGAGGCCCGGGAAGGTTAAGAGGCTTGCCTGCGGTGTAGACAAGCAGCTGGTGATGACACTGGATTAGAATCCAGATTCCTGATTTCCTTTTTTCGTGGTCTCTCTTGTTGTAAAACCACCCACTGACCTCACAGAATTCAGGTGAACAGATGTGTTAAGGTACCTACTCCTCGGGCGAGTCCTATCATAGGCAGGGCCTGCTTTCGTTGTCTGACACACACCTGTCATTTAAGAGTAGCAGAAATTCCTCTTTTCTGATCGGCTTTCATTATATATTTGGAGATGTTTTTCCTGGAAATGTCTCCCTCGTTGGTTGAGTTGCTGATGTCTCCCCAGTGGTGTTATCTGTTCCTTGGGGGCAGGCACAGCGGTGTATTGATGAAGGCCACAGGATTGAACCTAGAAGATCCTGGTTGTGAGTTTAGGTTCCAGTCCCTTGGTGGGATTGGTTCCTTCCCCTTGGGATCTTGAGAAAGCCTGATCTCTTTCTGAGCAATTTTCCTTGCCTGGAAGATGACATAATATCTCTGAAAACACTTTGTAAATTGTTAAGTATAGCATAAATATTGGTGCTTATTGCCTTAAAAGCCCAACAAAACCCAGCGTGTGGCCAGCTGCAGAAGTCACTCTTGTTAAATAATTCTGGTCCATTTGGTAAGCATCATGAGAAACCCAGGCTTACTTCTCCCTGTCGGTACCCACATAAGAGCTTTTTCTCCTTTCTCACATTCTGGGAGTCTCTCCTTTGCTTCCAGCCACTTGCCCTGTCTCCATTACTGTTAGAGAAAAGCAGTTTTTTTTCCTGTGCGCTACAAAACCTGGCTCCATATCTTTAGTAACCAAGACTCGCCAGTAGTTCGAGGCTCGCTGGGGGAGGAGGGCACCCCTCCTGTACATCTGGAGCCAGACACCAAGGGAAGGGGCACCATACTGAACTGGGCTTTACTCTATGGCTTGCAAGTGACAGAAACCTTATTCAAAGCCTCTTGAGCAAAAAAAAAAAAAGGTGATTCATTGGAATGGTACTAGGACGGCCCAGGGCTTCCTGGTGGCTCAGATGGTAAAGAATCTCCCTGCAATGCAGGAGACCAGGGTTCGATCCCTGGGTCAGGAAGAACCCCTGGAGAAGGAAATGGCAACCCACCCCAGTATTATTGCCTGGAGAATTCCATGGACAGAGGAGCCTGGTGGGCTACAGCCCCTGAGGTTGCGAAGAGTTGGACATGACTGAGTGACTAACACACACAGGACGGTCTACAGAACTGAAGGTAAGGCAGAGGATAACCAGGTGTCTGCAGGGAACTCAGGATGGGAACTAGGGTGTCTCCCCTTCCAGGCTCACCTTCTTCTCTAGTTGACTTGACCTGATTCTATCCCACAGCAGGCAGGTCCCCCCATGCCACAGGAAATGGCCACGCCACGTCACTTTATGATTGAGAGAAGCCAGTTCTGGTTTGGGAGATCCTAGAGAAGGCCTCTGAGTAGCCTGACTGAGGTCTGGTGAGAACGTGAGTTCAGACTCTGTGACACAAATCCAGGAACACTGCTCACATGTAAACTTTTAAACCCCAAGCAAAATAACAGGTTCAAAAGAAAAAGGAGTGTTTTTCCAGATGTGTACAGGGTCTGTGAGTAGTCAGAAGTAGTAGATGTAGACTTCAGTTTTAATAGGCTCATTTTTCTCCTCTAAAAACACAACTGTTTACTAAAACAGATATATGTAACCTCTGAATATCATTTTTTCAGTGTCATATCTCTTGCCTTTTTATACAGAAGCATCTACTTCTGCTTCATTGACTACACTAAATCCTTTGACTATGTGGATCACAACAAACTGTGGGAAATTCTTAATAGACCAGCTCGTCTACTCCTGAGAAACCTGTATGCAGGTCAAGAAACAACAGTTAGAACCAGACATGGAACAACAGACTGGTTCCAAATTGGGAAAGGGGCATGTCTAGACTGTATCTTGTCATACTGCTTATTTAACTTATATGCAGAGTACATCACGTGAAATGCCAGGCTGGATGAAGCACAAGCTAGAATCAAGACTTTAGGAAGAAATATCAATAACCTAGATATGCAGATGACACCACCCTTATGGCAGAAAGCAAAGAAGAACTAAAGAGCCTCTTAATGAAAGTGAAAGAGGAGAGTGAAAAAGCTGGCTTAAAACTCAATATTCAAAAAACTAAGATCAGGGCATATAGTCCCATCACTCCATGGCAAATATATGGGGAAACAATGGAAACAGTGACAGACTTTATTTTCTTGGTCTCCAAAATCACTGCAGATGGTGACTGCTGCTATGAAATTAAAAGACGCTTGCTCCTTGGAAGATAAGTTATGACCAACCTAGACAGCATTAAAAAGCAGAGACATTGCTTTGCCGACAAAGGTCCATGTAGTCAAAGCTATGGTTTCTCTAGTAGTCATGTATGGATGTGAGAGTTGGACTATAAAGAAAGCTGAGCACCAAAGAATTGATGCTTTTGAACTGTGGTGTTGGAGTTGACTCTTGAGAGTCCCTTGGACTGCAAGGAGATAAAACCAGTCCATCCTAAAGGAAATCAGTCCTGAATATTCATTGGAAGGACTAATGCTGAAGCTGAAACTCCAATACTTTGGCCACCTGATGCAAAGAACTGACTCATTTGAAAAGACCCTGATGCTGGGAAAGATTGAAGGCAGGAGGAAAAGGGGACAACAGAGAATGAGATGGTTGGATGGCATCACCAACTCAATGAACATGAGTTTGACCAAGCTCCAGGAGTTGATGATGGACAGGGAAGCCTGGCATGCTGCAGTCCATGGGGTTGCAGAGTTGGACACGACTGAGCGACTGAACTGACTGAACAGAATATCATTACGTTCCAGTCTGCAGATTGAAAATGCAACTCAAAAATGAATAAAAGTAGCGTCTTACAAGCAGATACTTTCTGAATTAACTTTCTATCATATCAGTAACTTCTAGCAATCCAACAGCTAGGCTGTCCAAAAATATAGGCATAAAGGGTTAGAGCCCGTGCATTATTACTCCTCTTCCCTGTCTTCCTGGTGCTGACCACTCCTCCCACAGCCTGTGAATCAAACACGTTTGAAGATTTAGTCATTGTTATAAGGCTGCTCACAAAATACAACTCAAATCCTAGCAGACAGTTTCCTTACACTAATGAACAAGGACTTTCCTCCCAGAGCACAGGCCCACAAGCCTCCACACGCAGAGTTGCCTGGATAATGTGCTCCAGTATGGATATCTGCACCCAGGGCTCCCAAGCTTGTCTGCACAGTGGAATCACCTCGGGACCTTTTCAAGGACCTGGGTCACACCCCAGAGCCACAAAATTCCATTCTCTGAGGGCGGCACAGGGGGACCAGGAGTTTTTGAAGTTTTCCAGGTGCTTCCAATGTTTGGAAGAGTTTTGCACCCACTGCCCTATCCCAGGTTTCTCAATTCAGGCTGTGCAGTTGAGTCACCTGGACAGCTTAATGAGATGAAAATGCCTGGGCCCCAACCAGTTGTGTTACAAACTGGAAAGATGGAGGATGAGATAATTGGACATGAGCATAAGTGGTTTTTTTATTGTTCCTTCAAAAAAAAAATGGTGTCTGGTGTTGGTTTTTTTTTTAACTCAAGTATAACTGATTTGAAATGCTGTGTTAATTCTGCTGTACAGCAAAGCAATTCAGTTATATATATGATATATATATATATACATATATATATATACATACATACATATATGAAAGTAGAAAAAAAAATGAAAGGGTTAGTCACTCAGATCAGATCAGATCAGATCAGTCGCTCAGTCGTGTCTGACTCTTTTCGACTCCATGAATCGCAGCACGCCAGGCCTCCCTGTCCATCACCAACTCCTGGAGTTCACCCAGACTCACATCCATCGAGTCAGTGATGCCATCTAGCCATCTCATCCTCTGTTGTCCCCTTCTCCTCCTGCCCCCAATCCCTCCCAGCATCAGAGTCTTTTCCAATGAGTCAACTCTTCGCATGAGGTGGCCAAAGTACTAGAGTTTCAGCTTTAGCATCATTCCTTCCAAAGAAATCCCAGGGCTGATCTCCTTCAGAATGGACTGGTTGGATCTCCTTGCAGTCCAAGGGACTCTCAAGAGTCTTCTCCAACACCACAGTTCAAAAGCATCAATTCTTCGGCACTCAGCCTTCTTCACAGTCCAACTCTCACATCCATACATGACCACAGGAAAAACCATAGCCTTCACTAGACGAACCTTTGTTGGCAAAGTAATGTCTCTGCTTTTGAACATGCTATCTAGGTTGGTCATAACTTTCCTTCCAAGGAGTAAGCGTCTTTTAATTTCATGGCTTCAGTCACCATCTGCAGTAATTTTGGAGCCCAGAAAAATAAAGTCTGACACTGTTTCCACTGTTTCCCCATCTATTTCCCATGAAGTGGTGGGACCGGATGCCATGATCTTCATTTTCTGAATGTTGAGCTTTAAGCCAACTTTTTCACTCTCCACTTTCACTTTCATCAAGAGGCTTTTGAGTTCCTCTTCACTTTCTGCCATAAGGGTGGTGTCATCTGCATATCTGAGGTTATTGATATTTCTTCTGGCAATCTTGATTCTAGCTTGTGTTTCTTCCAGTCCAGCGTTTCTCATGATGTACTCTGCATAGAAGTTAAATAAACAGGGTGACAATATACAGCCTTGACATACTCCTTTTCCTATTTGGAACCAGTCTGTTGTTCCATGTCCAGTTCTAACTGTTGCTTCCTGACCTGCATACAAATTTCTCAAGAGGCAGATCAGGTGGTCTGGTATTCCCATCTCTTTCAGAATTTTCCACAGTTTATTGTGATCCACACAGTCAAAGGCTTTGGCATAGTCAATAAAGCAGAATTAGATGTTTTTCTGGAACTCTCTTGCTTTTTCCATGATCCAGCGGATGTTGGCAATTTGATCAGTGGTTCCTCTGCCTTTTCTAAAACCAGCTTGAACATCAGGAAGTTCACGGTTCACATATTGCTGAAGATTGGCTTGGAGAATTTTAAGCATTACTTTACTAGCATGTGAGATGAGTGCAATTGTGCGGTAGTTTGAGCATTCTTTGGCATCTCCTTTCTTTGGGATTGGAATGAAAACTGACCTTTTCCACTCAGTCATGTCCATCTCTTTGCAACCCCATGAACTGTAGATCACAAAACTCCTCTGTCCATGGAATTCTCCAGACAAGAATACTGGTGTGGGTAGCCATTCCCTTCTCCAGGGGATCTTCCCAACCCAGGGGTCAAACCCAGGTCTCCTGCATTGCAGGCAGATTCTTTACTATCTGAGCCACCAGCCAAGTGTCAGTTCAGTCAGTTCAGTTCAGTCGCTCAGTCATGTCTGACTCTTTGCAACCCCATGAACTGCCGCAATCCAGGCTTCCCTGTCTATCACCAACTTCCGGAGCTTGCTCAAACTCATGTCCATTGAGTCAGTGATGCCATCCAACCATCTCATCCTCTGTCATTCCCTTCTCCTCCTGCCTTCAATCTTTCCCAGCATCAGGGTACATACTAGGAGTAGAAAATGGCAACCCTCTCCAGTGGGGGCGGTGGGGGGAGTTGCCATTTCCTACTCCAATGTCATATTCTGCCACAATGCTCTGTATTAGCTCTAATATCTGTCCTTTAAAATTCTTAGATATCTTAAATAACTTAAAAAATTGAAATCCATGTTCATGAATGTTATGGCCTCATAAAAAAGTTAGCTATTTTTCTAATTTTTTAATATTTTGGAACAGTTTGTAAAAGATGGCAATTGTCTATTCTTTGAAAATTTGTAGAATTTTCCTTAAAACCATGTTGGGTATAATGAGAGCCTTATGGTTTGATCTTAAACTGTTTTTGTTCTTCTCCTCTGGCTTCTACTTCCTGATCCAATTTTGATAATTGCAACAAAATCTTTTTTTTTTTTCCAGCTTTGTCTAGGTGTCCAGATTTACTGGCCAAAATGTTATTCTTTTATGATTTTTAAAACTTCTTGTCTCTATAGGTCTAGTCCCTTTTTCTTGCTTATTATTTACCAGCACATCTTTAATTTTTCTTAATTAACAATTGCCATATGTTTTTCAATATTCTTGGTAATTTCAAAAATATCTTGTTTTTTAAAAATCTATCTAAAATATAATAAAATTATAATTTTTATTTCACTTATTTTTTTCTTCATTAATCATTAACTTCTTATTTTGCTTTTAGTTTTAATTTTCCTGAGTCTTTGGTTGGAAAAGCTTAGTTCACTCATTTTCCACCCTCCTTATCTTAAAAAAAAAAAAAAGGCATAAGGTTATGAATTTTTAGAACTTCTTGGACTAAATCAGAGAAATTTTGATATGTAATCTTAATGTTAATATCAAAATAGTTTATAATTTTCGCTTGTTTCCTACTTTGTCCAAGAGTAATTACAAGTCTCATTTTTAACTATACAGTTTTTGTGGTATCTTTCTATTTTTAATTTGCAATTATATTTCACTGTATCTATTATAAATGGCAAACAGAATACACAACTTTTTTGGATTGATGAACATATTTGATTAACACATGATTAATGTTTATATGTGTTCTATGTATGTTTATAAAGATTATATAATCATCTACATTGGAAGCAATCCTTTTTATTTTGCTAGTCAGCTCCTCTTTTCTTGCATAATTTTTTTGTCTACAGTAATTGCTAATTTCTGGAAAAGGTTGTTAAAGTCTCCCACTATAACTGTGGATTTCTTAATTCCTCTTTTGTTTTTCTATCAGCTTTTTATCTATATATTTTGAATTTATGCTCTTCAATACATACTTACAATTAACTTTTAGTACAATTGTCTCAGCACCATTTGTTGAAAAGACTATTCTTTCCTCCACTAAATTGTCTTAGCACCCTCATCTAAAACCAACTGACCATAAATCTGTGAGTTTATTTCTGGACTGTCAATTCTATTCCACTAATCTGTTCCATAAAATCTATTCCATTATCTATCTTTACACCACTATTACACTGTCATATCCCTATAGATTTGTAATATGCTTTGAAATTGGGAAACATGACTTCTCCAATTTTGTTCTTCTTTTTCAAGATGGTTTTGCTATTTTGGTCTCCTTGCGTTTTCATACAAATTTTAGATCAAATTGGTTAGATACTGACCAAAAGGAAAAAAAAGGCAGTTGTGATTTTGCTTTGGATCTATAGGTCAACTTCAGTATTCCTACCATTGTGAGTTATCCAATCCATGAATATGGGGTGTCTCCATTTCTTTAGTTTTTCTTAATTTATTTCAATGGTATTTGTAGATTTTGGTGTTTAAGTCTTATACTTATTTCATTAAATTAATTCTTGAGTATTTTATTCTTCTCGATGTTACTGTAAATGAAATTGTTTTCTTAATTTCTTTTTCTTATCATTAATGGTTAGTGTAAAAAATACGATTGATTTTTGTGTTTTAATCTTACGTCCTGCTACCTTGCTGACCTTACTTACTAGTGCTAATAGTCTGGATAGCTTTACTTCTTCCCTTCTGGTATGCGTGCCTACTATTTCTTTTTCTTGTCTAATTTCCCTAGCTAGAACCTTTAGCATAATGTTCAATAGAGGTGGTGAAAGCAGACATCTCTGTCTTTTTCCTTACCTTGAGATCATTTGGTTTTTCACCATCAAGTGTGATTTTGCCATTTTTCTTTGTGTAGATGCCCTTAATCAAGTTGAGGAAATTCTCCTTTGTTTTTAGTTTGTTGAGTGTTTTATCATGAAAAGGTGTTGGATGTTGTCAAATATTCTGTGTCTTGATGAAAAGATAGGTAGATAGATAGATCCAAAAGTAGCAAATGCAACAGTTGATTTATATGTTTTCAAGTTATACATAATGGTATCATATATTAGTATCATTTTGAGCTTACTAACAACACTAGTTTTTAAAATTTATCCTTGCCGCTTTGCTTTTTTCTTATTGCTATGTAGCAGTACATTATTAAGTGTGTACATGTAAAATACATACATATATTTCATTGTTTATTTTCTCATTTGCCTGTTGATTATTTCTATTTCTGTGTGTTTTATGTAACCTCACTAAATGGTAATCAAAATGGTTATACAATTTGAGGCTTAAAAGTCCAAAAGCATTTCCCATTGTCTTCCTGCACCGCTGTCACCTATGGCACATAGATATCAGTCTTTTTTCCTCCTGCTTTGCAGTTATCTGGTGTTTTCTATATATACTTAAGGGATTTAGTCTCCTCCTGAGTGTTCTGGAGTTTATCTGTGGTCAATCTTTTCATTTATTCTTCTTGAAACTCAATGAGCACTTTCAGTGTTGGAATCATTTTCTCAGATATGGGAAATTTTCTTCTGTAATTACTTTGAGAATTGCTCCCCCACCCACCCACCTCACTTACTCTCTTTTCTCTTCCTGGAATTGAATTAGATACATTTGAAACTTCCAAAACTATCCTCCTTATCTCTTCCTTATTCTTTCCTTTTTTTTCCCCATTTCTCTGTGATTTTTCTTTTGTATGTGTGTGTGCTACACTTTTGGAAAACTCCTTAGCTGAATTTTACAGCTCTTTAAGTGCCTTTCTTCTGCCATTTATTCAATATTCAGCAAATATTTGTTGAGCATCAAGTACATGCTGGGTACTATCCTAGGCATGGGGATACAGCAGTGAGCAAATAAAGTGATGGCTTTCAAGAAGCCTAATTTCTGTTGATGGGAGCAGAAACAAACAAACAAATATACATCAAGCAGTAGAAAGTGCTATGAAGGAAAATGGTGAAGAGAAAGGATGATGAGAGATGGAACAGAAAAGATGGTCAAGGAAGTTCTCTTGGTTGAGGTGACCTCTGAGAAGGTAACCAAAATTTCATATAATTCTGTACAACTATCTTCAAAAAGGATTTCTCAGGACATACGGGCCTCGGCTAACCCCTAACATTCAAGTCTGACAGATATCTTTTACTAAACTTCACTCTTAGACGTTGTGTAAAATGAATTGCTTGTTCTAATCGGAAATGGTCCCACCTTGTCATTGGGAAAGCTGAGAAGAGCCAGGCTGGACTGGTCTCACCAGGGCATTACAGAGAGACCAGGACAGTGATGGGTGAGTTTCTACTGAGTTGGGAGCTAAGGTAGTATCCTCTCCTAAGGCAACAGAAGGTGCTGCCATCAGAGGGGAGAACAAAAAATGTCAAAGCACTGGAGTCCTGAACAGTGAGTACAGTCAGAATGAGGAGAGGTAGAGAGCGGACACTAATGCTAACAAGGTCTGGGGCCGCTGGTGAGGAGGACAAGCCCAAACATAATGATATTAATTTAGGAATCCAGTTCAAACATTTATAAAATCCCCTAGCACTTGTGGTTTTCTTCTGTGGGCTGGTTGCATTGTGGTTAGTTGAGGGTGAGGGAAATGCTGGTTAGAAGCCTGGCTTAATGGTTCATGTATATGTTAACTACATAGCAGATGCTATTTGATGTATATATAGCTCAATGTAAAGAGAATATTTAAAAGTCAATGCTGCTCTAATTGGCTGTTACATGTGTGTGTGTGTACATGTGTTAGTTGCTCAGGCATGTCTGACTCTTTGTGACCCCATGGACAGTAGCCCACTAGACTGCTCTGTCCGTGGAATTCTCCAGGCAAGAATACTGGAGTGGGTTGCCATTCCCTTTTTCAGGGGATCTTTCCAAGCCAGGGATCGAACCCAAGTCTCCTGCATTGCAGGTGGATCCTTCACTGTCTAGAAGGAGATGAAACCCCCTTGAGAAAGATCTGGTAGAGGAGAGTCAAGCAGCAAATGAGTGGTTAGACCAATGACTTTTAGTTCTCCATAAAACCCAAGATTGTACAAGACAAGTTGAAACACAAAGTACGGACACATGAAAAGGCGAATTTATTATTCGGAATAGGCTTGACTAACCCGTGGCAACAAAAAATCCAGAAATCTCAGTGGCTTACCATACAAACTGGTATGAATGTCATTCACATGAAATCTCATGGGGAAGATGACTCTGCAGGGCATCCTGCCTCCATCTGGTACTCAGGAATGCAGGCTGCCTCTGTCTTTCAATAAGGTGAACTCAGCATTTGGTTTCCATGGTCCTGTGTGAGGGGAAGAGTAGGCTAAATGTTCAGATGTAAGATTTCTAAGATCAGCTTTGGGAATGGATTACAACTTTTATGCTCACACCCCACTGGTGAGAACCAGGCACAGAGTTTAATCTAACTGGAAGAGAGGCTATTAAGGTAGGTATCCTACATGTTCAGGAAGAGGAAGATTAAATGGAATTTAGTGAACGAGTAAAGATTAAACGGAATTTAGTGAACAAGTATCACTGTCTTTTCTACAGAGATTGAATTTCATTGTAACATAGGAAAAGCCTATAAGAATAAGTTTTCAATTACTCCATGCATTAAAATATTAATAATGGTTCTCTATGTCCCAGGTGAAAGTTTAGTTACATCAACTTCGAAAAAAAGGAAAGGCTTGACCACCTGGAATGTTTCACTCCATTAACACCTGGACTACAGATGCCTCGGGAGCAATTAAAGCAGAGAAAGCTCTCTTTTAAATGATTTTTTTTTCCCCAGTTCATTTGGAAAACACTTTGGGTCCCTTGGGAGACAGCAAAGATAAAAATCTACTCAGGAAATTCCTCCTGCTAGGCACATTTTAGGCCTTTCTTTCCAGGGTCAGGGAAAGGCATGGTCTGTCTACAGTCATCAGCCAGGTCACTCGGTCAGAGATAGGACAGGGATTGGTCTGTGGCTGCTTGCACTGTTCCTCTGCACACACGAGGTCAAGAGATCTTCCCAGTAGACAATGGGCCCCTTGCAGGTATGCTTGGGGTTGGGGTAAGGGAAGGATGGCTAAAGAGGGTCAAGCAATTTGACTAAATCTCCTAACCCAGAATTCTCCTTGAAGCCAAATCGACAAAACAGATGTGGTTCCCCCATTAGCCTTTATCTTGTGTAATTACCCACTAATGTGCCTTTCAGGGATTTAGAGGCACATTAGTCCCAAGTCTTGCAACAAACCCAACAAGTCCCAGGTTGCTGTGCTCCCAAGACACTAAGACTCAAATTTCCAAACTACATGTGTTTTAAAGATGGGCTGAATAGACTTCAACTGGAGAAAGCCTTCTGGTAGATTTGTACTCTATGAGTTTAAACAGATATCCTTCATTTCCAGAATCCAATCTGTTTTCATCCTGAGACCTTCACCAAATGGTGAAGATATAATGGAAAGAAAGATATAAATTTCAGAGACGTATTAGCAAAGAAACTTTCAGAAATCGCCAAGCCTCTTGAAACCTCAGTTTCCTCATCCGTGCAATGGACTGATGAGGAACCAGCTGAGCCGGAGGGTTGTTTAGAGAACTGAGAAAACAACTTGCAGTAACTGCACCTCCTAAGTCCTTAGAAAATGTTCATTTCTCCTCACCCACCCCTTCTCCTATCTCTGACAAATGCTCTTTTTCTTATTTATATTAAAAAAAATTTTTTTGAAGTATAGTTGATTAACAATGTTGCACCTGAATTAATTTCAGGTGTGCAACAAAGTTATTCTGTCATACATATGACATACATATCACTTTTCAGATTCTTTCCCCATTTAGGTTATTACACAATATTGATTATAGTCCCCTGTGCTATGGAGTAGGTCCTTGATGGTTATCCATCTATGTATAGTAGTGTCTGTATGTTCATCTCAAGACAAATGGTCTCTTAATTATTGTCTGTGCTTACCTGGAGCTGGTTCTCACTTCCACAATCTGGGGGATCAACTCTGTAATATCAAACATCTGACCAAGAAGTGAAAATTTCATCAATCATAGCTCCAGCTCTCAGAGTTGAATTGTGCCTAAACTATCTGATTCTTATTAACACATGCTCGTGTGTAGAAAAATTTTATTTCTCTCTTGATTTGGGTGTATCTACCTCACACAGGTTTTAATAGGTTGATATATTCATTTGTTCAGATTCTATGCCTGAAGCAATGTACCAGAGATTCCCCAAAGTAGATACTTTGGGGTAAGTTAAGAAAATTATCACAGTGAGGTCCCTGTGGGACCCTGGATATACATGACCAGAAGAGTTAATGATGCAGGAAATGGAGGATTCTACAGCCTCATAGGGACTCAAGCAGCTGTGACTAATACACTCCTATATAGTGGACACCAAACAAATACTATTATTAGGAAATCTTCAGTTTACTAGAATATTTAGGAATGGAATTTTCTGATTAATTTCATCTCTGTTTAACTGCGAGTCAACTAGAAAAAAATCTTAACTTTTGTTTGACCTTTCTTGTTAAAAGTCTTCCTAAAATGTAAGCAGAAATCATTTCTAGACAGTGTTACAGGCTGTCTATCCTGAGAATACATTTTTCTCAGAGGAGAAAGGCAGCACAGTGCAGTTGCCAGACCTAGAAGCTACTCGTGTGCCTTTAGCTACATCACTTTGTCTCGCTGATCTTTGTTTCCACTAAGATATATTCAATTGTCTAAAATGTGATAGTCAGGCAGAAGAATTCAACAAAAATAGAGCCAAACACATGAATGTCTTTGATAGCTGTGGCTCTAGAGGTAAAGGACCCACCTGCCAATGCAGGAGACATAAGGGACATGGGTTAGATCCCTGGGTGGGGAAGATCTCCTAGATGGGGAAATGGCAACCCACTCCAGTATTCTTGCCTGGAGAATCCCCATGGACAGGGTGGGCTACAGTCCATAGGGTCGCATAGAGTCAGACACAACTGAAGTGACCTAGCACACATGACACACTGAGTGTCTAAGCAAGTCGTTCAGTAGTGTCCGATTCTTTGGGACCCCATGGACTGTACAGTCCAGGGAATTCTCCAGGCCAGAATACTGGAGTGGGTAGCCATTCCTTTCTCCAGGGGATCTTTCCAACCCAGGTCTCCCGCTTTGCGGGTGGATTCTTTACCAGCTGAGCCACCAGGGAAGCTTACATATATTGAGGGTCTATATGTCTTAGCAATAGTGATTTGTATTGTTATTATTATGACACAGGCGATTAGCAAAGATTAACCACAGGCCTACTTGTTGCAGTATAAGTCGTAAGTGGAATCAGAGTTATCAACATAAACACACGGTTTTTAATACATTATGTTAGTATTCATGTATATATATTTGTTATAACACATATGCACTTGTATACACAGTGCTTATGTCAATCATATCTCAATAAAACTGGAAGAAAAAATAAAACCTATGATTGTGGGAAACAAACAAAGTTAATGACTTGCAAAAAAAATTGAAATCAATCCAAATGTTTCGTTTTTTTTTAATATACAAGCCTGAGGTCTTTCTCTGTATCTTCTTTCCTCAACTTCTTTATGGGAAAGTTGACCACAGGTAGCTCTTTTTTATATTAAGTGTCATGAATACTTGCCCTGGTCATACTATATTGGACTTGGGGCTGAGCCATGAGAGATCAAGGTGAACTTATATAAGACAGTCACTTTGGAGGCTAGCTTTCTATGATGTGGTTTGACTCCAGATGGTCCAGTATGCATGCTCCATATTAAATTATGTAAAAACTGATCCAAACAGATTGCTTCTCTGAAGAACTGTAAGACAGGGTAGCAGGGAACAATGGATTTCTGCAGCAAGAGGGAGAAAATGGCCCAGTTGTGAGAGGTGGAGGTCTTTTGAGTTGGTCTTAGATATTGAAGATGAGCCGCTATTCCAACTTTTCTTGAAGCCTGGTCCCCAGAATCTATGAACAACTACAAAGGCAGTTTTATTGATTCCTCCAATCTTAGCTTTTATCACTTAAGTAAAACAGCTGTGGATCTTCTTTGCCAACGAAAAATGCTTAGTATAAATAAAGGATTATATATAGACTTACAAATATATTTAATGAATATGAGCATAAAAGTAAGTATAAAACTTGATAATTTTTCAGAAACTTCATATGCACAGAAGGGGATCAGAAAGGGCATACATCAAAGTGTTAACAACATTTGCATCTCTGAGAATATTGACCTTTACCTTTATCTTCTCCCTTTTGCTTGTCTTTACTTTCTGATTTTTCAACAAATGAAATAAGTTGCTCTTATTAAAGGGAAGATAGTTTTTCCCCCCTTCATTTAAAAAACAATAAGTTCTGTCTAGCTCAGGGACAAGATGTCATAGATTCACTTTTCCCTGCTCCTCCCCTGTAGCTATAACTAAATGTCCTGGAACTAATTCATCAGACAATTCTAAAACAACTTCGAAAGGTGGGATAAAAAGGCACACTGCCTGGAGACCTCAAGCCGTGTGGAACATCAGAGTGTATCTCTCCTGGTGTCTTTCCATGACCCATAAAGACTGGGCAGCAAAGAGGCCTGCAACCTGGAATCACCCCCAGGCATAGACAAACAGAAGAGCCTGCTCTCTCCGGCCAAAGAACCATAAGAGGAGCAGTCCAGCAGAGATCTACTGGGGAGATTTGCCTCAACCTATGCCCAAGACAATGGCAGTCTACATGAGCTGTAGCAGCATTCATAGCTCAGTGCTTCCAGAACCAACCATCCACTTAACTTGGGCAGCTCGACAGGAATTGGGTAAGAGGGAAGCAGAGCCAGAAGGATGAAGTCAACCAGAATAACATGCACAGGCTCCAAAAACTAAATTTTCACTGAAACTACAGCTCACAAAAATAGGCCAGGACCTAAATCTAAATAGGGTAACTGCTTCTTTGAAACTGAAATAAGATCAAATGTTTCCAAACATAATATTCAAGAAGCCCAGGACATAAGCATCACGGATATGAAGAAGCATGAAAAATACAACCTGAGTGGGAAAGAAAGAAAGTGAAGTCGCTCATTCGTGTCCAACTCTTTGCGACCTCATAGACTGTAGCCTAACAGGCTCCTCAGTCCATGGGATTTTCCAGGCAAGAATACTGGAGTGGGTTGCCATTTCCTTCTCCAGGAGATCTTCCCAACCCAGGGATTGAACCCGGGTCTCCCGCATTGTAGGCACCAGGGAAGTAAAAGGCAGTCGACGGACACAATATGGAGATGAATCGGGTGATGGGATTACCTGACAGGGATTTCAAAGCAGCCTTTGTAAAAATGACTCTACAGAAAACTACAAATTTTCTTGAAACTTTTGAAAAATAGAAAAGCTTAGCAGAGAAATGTGTTTTAAAAGAACCAAATGGAAATTATAGAACTGAGCAATACAAAAGTTGAAACAAAAAATTCACCAGGTGGACTCAACGGTAAGTGGAGATAACAGGATAGAATTGATGAAGGTAAAGACAGATCCATAGCATTTATTCTAAAAGAAGATAAACTGGAAAAAAAATTAATTATTAGAGCTCTAGATCTTACAAGGCAAAAATCAAAGTTAAGAAATTTGCATCATGGAAGTGCCAGAACAAGAGGAAAGAGTGTGGGACTGAAAAGGTATTTGAAGAAATGATGATTGAAAACTTCCCAAATGTGGTAAAAGACTTAAAGCAATAGATCCAAGAAGTTGAGCAAACCCAAACAGCATAAATCAAAGAAATTGTCACCCAAACATATCATAATTAAACTTCTGAAAACAAAAGACAAAATATCTAAATAACATTGAGAGAGGAGTGATGACTTACCTCTAGAGGAACACCCATGTGAACTAAAATAGATTTATCATCTGAAAGCATGGATTTCAAAGGAAGTGGCACAATAGTTTTCAAGTGCTAAAATATCAGAACTGTTCCTTGTGATTCCTTCACCTGGCAAAACCATAGTTCAGAAGTGAAGGGGAAATTAGGACCTTCTCAAATGAAGGGAAGCTAAGGCAATGGCATCCCACTCCAGTACTCTTGCCTGGAAAATCCCATGGAAGGAGGAGCCTGGTGGGCTGCAGTCCATGGGGTCACTAGGAGTTGGACATGACTGAGCGACTTCACTTTCACTTTTCACTTTCATGCATTGGAGAAAGAAATGGCAACCCACTCCAGTGTTCTTGCCTGGAGAATCCCAGGGATGGGGGCAGCCTGGTGGGCTGCCGTCTATGGGGTCGCACAGAGTCGGACACGACTGAAGCGACTTAGCAGCAGCAGCAGCAGACATATGGTTAAAGAATGGTGAAGAAGAGCACTCAAAATAGAAACAAATGATAACAGAAGAAGGCTGTGACCTTCATAAGGGAAAAAAGAACACCCGAATGCATAAAACTCAAGAGTAAACGTAACAGACCATTCTTCACTTCATGATACTCTTAAATTACATTTTATGTTAAATCAAATATTGTAACACATCTCCATCTTATGTGGTGTTTAATGTATGTAAAGCAAATGCTGAAGATAATTATATTTTAAGATATATTTTAGAAAATGTGGAGAGTTAAGGGAGCTAAATGGAAGCAAGTCTTTAACACTTCACTCTAAGTGGTATATCATCACTACTAGAAAGTAAGTTATGTAAATATATTGTAATATTAGTAAGAAAATTATACAAATGGGACATCCAAAGCATTATAAATAAATAAAAATAAAACTCTAAAAAATGTTCAAGTAGTCCAAAACAAGACAAGATCAAAAGGATTAAGAAACAAAGAGAACAGGCAGAAAATAAAAAAGTAAAATGGCAGACTTGTCCTAATATCAATAATCACTTTAAATGTAAATTGTCAAAAGACACCAATGAAAAGGTAGTGATTGGCAGAGTATTCTGAAGAATACAAACAACAAACAACATACTTTATATAGGAAACTCACTTCTAATATAATAGCATGGGTATGTTGGAAGTAAAAGGATGGAAATATTTATATGTATCATATATATATCCGGAGAAGGCAATGGCACCCCACTCCAGTACTCTTGCCTGGAAAATCCCATGGGTGGAGGAGCCTGCTAGGCTGCAGTCCATGGGGTTTCGAAGAGTCGGACACGACTGAGCGACTTCACTTTCACTTTTCACTTTCATGCACTGGAGAAGGAAATGGCAACCCACTCCAGTGTTCTTGCCTGGAGAATCCCAGGGATGGGGAAGCCTGATGCGCTGCCTTCTATGGGGTCGCACAGAGTCAGACACAACTGAAGCGACTTAGCAGCAGCAGCATATATATATCATACAAACATTAATCAAAAAACAGCAGTAGCTATTTTAACATCAAATAGACTTCAGAACAAAAAAATTAGTAGAGACAAAAAGAGATACTATATACTAATGAGAGAATCAATCCACCAAGAATACACAGCAATCCTAAATTTGCCCCAAACCACAGAGTTTCAAAGCACACAAAAGAAAAGCTAAATAGATTTGAAAGGAAAAATTAACAAATACTCAGTTTTAGTCAGAGATTTCAACAACTCACCCTCACCAGTTGATAGACCCGCTAAACAACACACCAGTAACAATACAGACCTCAATAACATCATCAACCACCCAGGCCTAATTGACATCTATAAAACATTCCACCCAACAACAGCAGTATACAAATTAGTTTTTAAAGCCCACAAAACATTCACCAATATGGAGGTTCCTTAAATAACTAAAAATAGAATTACCATATGAGCCAGCAGTCCCACTGCAGGACATATACCTTAAGAAAAACCATAATTCAAAAAGACACATATACCCCAGTGTTCACTGCAGCACCAGCTACAATACCCAGGACACGGAAGCAACCTAAATGTCCATTGACAGATGAATGGATAAAAAAGATGTGGTCCACATACACAATGGACTATTAGTCATAAAAGGGACAAAACTGAATCATTTGTAGTGATGTAGATGGACCTAGAGTCTGTGGTACAGAGTGAAGTAAGTCAGAAAGAGAAAAACCAATATTGTATATTAACATATATATATATGAAATCTAGAAAAACGGTACAGATTTTCAGGGCAGGAATAGTGTTGCAGACGTAGAAAATGGACATATGGACATTGGGGGTTGTGGGGAAAGGAAGGATGGGATGATTTGGGCGAGTAACATTGACATAAGTACACTCCCATGTTTAAATAGATAGCTGGTAGGAATAGCTATACTAGATAGCTAGTTTTAGCACCGGGAGCTCAGTTCAGTGCTCTGTGATGACCTAGAGGGGTGGGATGTGGAGGTGGGAGGGATGTTCAAGAGGGAGGGGATATATGCATTCATATACCTGATTCATTTTGTGGTACAGCAGAAACTAACACAACATTGCAAAGCAATTATACTCCACTAAAAATAATAAAGAAAAAAATAAAAGTTATTGTAAAGCAATTTCACTCCACTAAAAATAATAAATGAAAAAAAGTTATAAAAGAAAACAAGAGAAACATTCACCAAGATAGACTATTATGATTTATAAAACAAAATTTTAAAAGTGAAAGAATTGAAATCATACAGAGTATATATATACCTTGACCATAGTGGGATTAAACTAGAAATCAATAATAGAAAGACAGCAGTAAAATTTTCAAACACATGTGCATTACCTAACACATCTAAATAAATCTGTGACTCAAAGAAAAATTCTCAAAGGAAAATTTAAAAGTACATATAATTGAATGAAAGTTAAAATACAACATATAAAAAATTTGGAAATACATCTAAAACAGTGCTGAAAGGGAACTTTACAATCCTAAATGCTCATATGAGAAAAGATAAAAAGGTCTTCAAATCGAGATTATAAGTTCCTTTCTCAAAAAACTAGAAAGAAAGAAAAAAGCAAGATAAACCCAAAGCAAGTAGAAGAAAGGAAAGAGTAAAAATCAGAGCAGAAATAAATCAAATTTATAACAAGAAAATAGAGAAAATTAAGGACATAAAAAGCTGGACCTTTGGAAAAAAAACTAATTTATAGCAAGACAGTCAAAGATAAAAAGAGAGAAGAAACAAATCACCAATATCAGTAATGAAACAGAGGAAACCACAACCAGTAAGGGAATAATAAAGGAATACCATGGACAACTTTATGAGCATAAATTCTTCAGTTTAGAAGAAATAGACCAATTCTTCTAAACCACAAGCAATCATAACTCAGTCCAGATGAAGTAGATAATTTGAGTAGTCCTAAAATGAAGGACTTCAGGACTTCTCTGTAGCTCAAATGGTAAAGAATTCGTCTGCAATGCAGGAGACCAGGGTTCCCTGGTCAGGAAGACCCTCTGGAGAAGAGAATGGCAGTGCACTCCAGTATTCTTGCATGGAGAATTCCATGGACAGAGAACCCTCATGGGCTATAGTTCATGGGGTCCAGTTCGTGGGGTCGCAAAGAGTTGGACACGACTGAGCAACTAACACACACACAAACATAACAATAAAAGGAATTGAATTTGTAATTCAAAGCTCCTGAAAAATTGTTTCACTGGAGACTTTTACCAAACTAAAGAATTCACACCAATTTTACACTATCTCTTCCAGAACACTGAAGAGGAGCTAACACTTCCCAATTCCTTTTATGAAGCCAGTATTACCCTGGTATCGAAAGCAGACAAATGCAGGAAGGACCAAAGAAAAAACTACAGATTAATATATCTCATAAGTTTAAACAGAAAACCTTCCATAAAATTTTAGCAAATGAAATCCAGCAATGTGTGAAAAGAACGGTATATTACAGCCAAGTGGGGTTTCTTTCAGGTGTGCAAGACTGGTTCAGTATTTGAAAAGTGATCAATGTAATTCAACATATCAACAAATCAAAGAAGAAAAATCACATGATCATATCAATTGATACAAGAAGAACATTTGAAAAAATTCAACACCCAGTTATGATTTTTAAAAATCTCAACAAACTAGAAATAGAGGGGAACTTTGTCGACTTCATAAAGACTATCTATAAAAATCCTACAACTAACATTATGTTTAATGTTGAAAGACAGTATTTTCCCTTTAAAACCAGGAACAAGGCAAAATATCTATTTTCACCATTCTTAATCAAAATAGAAATGGAAGATCCAGCCAGTGCAATAAGGCAAAAAAAAAAAAAAAAAGGAAAAAATGTATGTATTAGAAAATTTAAAACAATCTCTATTTGTAAATGAGATGATTGTCTAAATAGAAAGCCCCAAGAAATCTATCAAAAATTTCTAGAACACACAAATGAGTCCATTAAGGTCACAGGATACAAGATCAACAAAGAAAAGTCAATTTTATTTCTATATACCAACAATGAACAAATTCAGACTGAAATAAAAAAGTACAATATCATTTGCATTACTCCAAAGAAAATTACTTAGGTATAAATCTAACAAAATACGTAAAGAATTTATATGCTAAAAATGACAAAATGTTCTTTTTTAAAAACTCATATAAAACCTGAATAATTGGATAAATATATGGTGTTAACAGATTGGAAGATTCAACATTATGAAGTTTTTAATTCTTCCAAAATTGATCTATAAGTAAAATGCAGTTCCTGTCAAAATCTTCCAGGAAAAATGTTTTATAAACAGACAAGTTTATTCCTAAACTTATATGGAAAGAGAAAGGTCCTAAAATAGCCAAAACAATTTTGAAAACAAAGAATAAAGGAGGAGGAACCACTCTTCCTCATATTAGAGCTTACTGTACAGCTACAATAATCAAGACAGCGCAGTATTGGTGGAGTGACAGTTGCATAGATCAGAAAAGAGGACCCAGAAATATACCATACAAATATGTCCATTTAATTTTTGACAAAGGAGGAAAACAAAATTAAAGAAACGCAAGGTTTCTTTTTAAAAATGTTACTGGAAAATTGGCATCCACAGAGGAAAAAGCTCTCAACCTAAATCTTATTCCTTACACACAAAAAAAATTAATTCAAAATATATAATGGACTTAAATATAAATCATAAAAATATAAAACGTTTAGGAAAAAAATAGAAGAGTAAGGGCTTAGAAGTAGGCAAAAATTTTTTAGATTTGACACCAAAATCACAATCCATTAAAGGAAGAATTTATATATTGAACCTCATCAAAGTGTAAAAATTTTACTCTGTGGATGACCCTGTTAATATGATGAGAAGACAATTACAGATCTGGAGAAAATATCTGAAAATCACATATCCAATAAAGGACTCATATCTATCTAACTATATAAAGAACTCTCAAAACTCAACATTAAAAATCCAATCAGTAAATGGGCAAAAGACACACACAGATTTTTCACTGAAGAGGATACATAATTAAAGATATATAGATCACCAGGCATATAAAGAGTTGTTCAGTGTCATTAGCTATTAAGGAAATAAAATCACTAAAATCACTATATGCTTATTAAAATTGCTAAAATGAAAAACAGTTACAACACCAAATGCTGGCAAGGATGTGTGTAAACTGTATTACCTATAAACTGGTATGTAAATCTAAATAGCGCAACTACTCTGGAAAACAGTTTGCAGTTTATCTTAAAACTAAAAATGGACTTATCATACAACCCAGCAATTGCACTCTTGGGCATTTTTCCCAGAGAAATAAAAACTTATTTTCATGTAGAAATGTGTGCAAGATTTATAGGAGCTTTATTCATAACAGCCAAAATGTGGAAATAACCTAAATTTCCTTCAATGGATGAATGACTGAACAAACTGAACAATCTCAAAAGGATACATACTGTATGAGTCCATTCATATATTAGTGAAATAATGTAATTATAGAGATGGAGAACAGATTAGTACTTGTCCAGGGGTGGAGATGGTAGTGACTATTAGAAGGTACCATAATGGAGCCTTGTGGTGATGTGACAGCTGTGTATCCTGTTTGTGGTGGTAGTTACATAAAGCTACACATGTGACAAAATTACACACAGCTACACACATACACACACACACACAGTGCATATACAATTGGTAAAATTTGCATAAATTATGGACTGTAACAATGTCAGTTTCCCACTTCTGCTGTTTTACTCTAGTCATGAAAGCTGTTAACTTTGAGGGAGATGAGTTGAAGGGGTACCAAACCTACATGTATATTTCGTTTTAATTTCCTGTGAATATATAATTATTGCAAAATAAAAAGCAAAAAGTAATAGCAAGTGCAATTTAAAACATATGCTTTAGGGAATTCCCTGGTAGTCCAGTGGTTAAGACTCCATGCTTTCAATGCAGGGGTGGTGGTGGTGGTTTAGTCAATCAGTCATGCCCGACTCTTTGTGACCCCATGCACTGTAGCCCACCAGGCTCCTTTGTCCATGGGATTTCCTAGGCAAGAATACTGGAGTGGGTTGCCATTTCCTCCTCCAGGGGAATCTTCCCGACCCAGGAATCGAACCCTGGTCTCCAGCATTGCAGGCAGATTCTTTACCATCTGAGCTACAAGGGAAGCCCCCAATGCAAGGGGCACAAGTTCAATTCCTGGTTGTGGAACTAAGATCCCACATGCCTTGTGGCACAGCTAACAACAACATACATACATATATATATGTGCACATATATGCATAAATATATATATATATATATATATATATATATACTTAAGGTAAAATACATCTTCTTTTACACTTATTGCTCATCATTTTTCTTCAGAACTTTCCAGGTTGGGGCGGGGGGGTGGGGACCAGACTGCATCTAGGATAAAAACAAAAATAATTGCACAATTAAAAGGAAGAACATCTTGAAATTATCTGGTTACTAATGACCTTGATACACCTAATAATCACTCAGTCTAAAACAGCTTGTTGGATCTGTGAGCAAGAAAAAGCAAAATCAAAATCAAAGCAGTCATCAAGGTATTTCACTGGTTCCCCTCTCCCAGGTGGATGTGAAAGACAAAGTGATTGCTCTGGAAAAAGGAAGAAGGTAATGAGTTTTAAAGAAATGGACCCAGTGTCATTGGAGATGTCACCTGGGCCTTGGGAGCACACAGAAGAAAAGGAAGACCTCAGCTCCGGCATCTGACCTGAGCTGCTTAAGAAGAGAACATCCAGCTCTTAGCACCTGCCTCGCGTAAAACACCAGATCAGACTCAACTGGGGAAAAAAGGAAAAGTGAGAGGAAGAAGTTAAGGAAAAATAATCCCTAGGAGTCAGCACTCAGAGAAGATGAGAAATTCACCAATGGGGGCAACAGAGAGAACCATCAGATGGAAAACCATGTCCATTAGTCAGGTATGCACAAGTCGCGACTACTGTACACTCTTACCCTGTGACATATTTTTCTTCACATCAGAGACAGAAATAAACATAAAGTACTCTGGAAACCTGGATTATATTACCATGCAATTGTTTGCACAGAATTCAATGGTTTGAGGAATTAGGAGAGCCTGGAACCTTGTTCCTTTGTACTCAGTGTCTCAAATAAATTGTCCTGTTTGCCAATTCGCTTTTCCACAAAGAGGCTCCGTCTTGTCTCTGAAATTGTATTTTGCAAAAGCTTATTTCTGAGTTTTAAAATTCATTTTCAAGACTCTCTTTAGCTGAGATGAGAGTAAAACCATTTAATGGCTGAAGTTTGAAATCTAAGTAGGTGAAATTATTTATGGGGATCATTAGAAATACATGAGCAGCCTCTCTGGCTTCCTGACTAGGGAAAGCTTATCGTTAAACATGCTTTCTAGCCGTTACCCAAACAGATGCAACACCCAGTTCAAATCTTCTACAGACCTGAATTTATATTTCCAAAAGCAACAGCTCTTTTCTGCAAACAATAGGAATACTTGTTATGGGCTGAAATTAGAAATCTTCATTTGGAATTTGTGAATATGGGGCTATTCTGGGAAATGTCCAGAAAAAAAAAAAAAAAAAAAAACCTGCCAAAGCTTCAGCAAACAGTTGCATAACATCCTCATTTTATCTGGGGTGTTGACCCAGCCATGCACGGTGTGTTTGCTGTGGAGAGCTCAGCAAAGCTGGTCGCCAAGGCAACCGTAATCCCTGACTGGAGCCAGCGCCACTGGTGGTCAGTTACAACACTCTTTGTCCTGCTGGTGTCCTGTAACTGACTGAATGGAGAGACAGAAAACAAGCACCTTCAGTAAACATGACCTAATGAGGGTGGTGGCTTCCGACTAACCAGGACGAACGGCCTGGGAGGCGCCGGAAGATTCTTCCAGGAGCCAAGACTCTCACGTGGGCCCTGGCGTCACCTCCCCGAATAGGCTCCTCTCATAGACAGCTTCTTCCTTGTAGGGTTTAATGACATAAAATTATCCTATTCATCTCTGAGGGCCAAGAAATTATCTTTCGATTGACTGAACTTATCTAATGGACATCGATGAATTTGGGGCTCTGAAAGGGGACCAGTGTACACTACAGATGTGCTTTTTACCAAAGTCCGTGAGGCTGGGGTGGGAAGGAAGGTGAAAGGAAGCAGGTGATTAAGCAGTCAAGGGCAGCTGGGCTGGATTGAGGGCTCCATGGGGAGGTATGCTGAGCTGGGACCAGGAGCACGTGATTCTGGGACAGGGTCCCTGCAGGGCCAGCGCCACCCTCCATTGGGGCAGCCCCCTCCCTACCCTGTACAAAGGGCTCCTGCCACAGTGCAAGGGGAGGCCCCCAGCACCCCGTGGGAAGGTGTTCTTAGAGGCCCATGACTATATGTTGAGGGTGTTGTGTTTGGCTGAGACAGTTTTACACTAGTGAGTTAGTTGCTCAATCGTGTCTGACTCTCTGCAACCCCATAGACTGTAGCCCACCAGGCTCTTCTGTCCAGGGGATTCTCCAGGCAAGAATACTAGAGTGGGTTGCCATTTCCTTCTCCAGAGGATCTTCCCGACCCAGGAATCAAACACGGGTCTCCTGCACAGCAGGCATAGTCTTTATCATCTGAGCCACCAGGGAAGCCCCAGTAAATGCTACTTTTTTCAGGAAGAGTATAAGGGCCAAATACAGATCTATCTACATTAGAATTAACTTCAGCCAATAGGGGTGAAAGGGAAGTACACTTATTTGAGGTTCTGAATTAATAAGGAATAATAATAGATTATCTTATTTGTAAAAGGAACTTCCCTTGTGGCTTGGATGGTAAAGAACCCACCTGCAATGTGGGAGACCTGGGTTCGATCTCTGGGTTGGGAAGATCCCAGGAGGAGGAGGGCATGGCAACCCACCCTAATATTCTTGCCTGGAGAATCCCTGTGGACAGAGGAGCCTGGTGGGCTATAGTCCATGGGGTTGCAAAGAGTCAGACGCAACTGAGTGACTAAGCACAGCACACATTTGCAAAACAGAAATAGAGACAAATGTAGAGAACAAACATATGGGACACCAGGAAGAGGAAAGGAGGTGGAATGAATTGGGAGACTGGGACTGACACATATACCCTATTGATACTATGTCTGCTGCTGCTGCTGCTAAGTCGCTTCAGTCGTGTCCAACTCTGTGCGACCCCATAGACGGCAGCCCACTAGGCGCCCCCGTCCCTGGGGTTCTCCAGGCAAGAACACTGGAGTGGGTTGCCATTTCCTTCTCCAATGCATGAAAGTGAAAAGTGAAAGTGAAGTCGCTCAGTCGTGTCCGACTCTTAGCGACCCCATGGACTGCAGCCTACCAGGCTCCTCTGTCCATGGGATTTTCCAGGCAAGACTACTGGAGTGGGGTGCAATCGCCTTAGAACCTACTATATAACACAGGGAGCTCTACTCAGTGCTATGTGGTGACCTAAATGGGAAGGAAAACTCCAAAAAAGGGGATATGTGTATATTTAGAACTGATTCACTTTGTTGTACAGCAGAAACTAACAGAACATTATACAGCAACTATACTCCAACAAAAATTAATTTTTTTCTAAAAGGAATAATAATAGCATTTATCAAGTATTTACACATGCCAGGTACTGTGCCAGTGTTTTTCGTATGTAAAGCTCATTTAATCCTTTCAATCACTAAACCCTCATCGCAATCCATGGTAATTCTAACATCATGCCCATTCCACAGATACAGAAACAGAGACATGAAGAAGTCCAGCACATTGTTTAAAGTCACCCACTTAGTAAATGGCAGAGCTGGGACTGAAACCCAGGTGAACAGTTCTAGAACCATCTCTCAGTCATTAAACCATACTGCACCCGATGATACCATGTTTGCCATGAAGACTTCACCCTTTCCGACTCTACAAACAACTTCCTCATTCAGCAGTCTTGTCTTCCATGTGTCACAGGCGGCTCATGAACTTGGCACACAAGATTGCTATAGAAGGATCCACAGAGTTAGAATTAATTATTCCCCAGAAAAATAGAGAAGGAAAATCATTCTTCTTCTTCCACTTTACTGGAATCCTGGAGGACAATCTCAATGCATATTTTTAGGCATAAAAATGAGTGTGTGGATGGAGGTTGAAGAAAGAGGGAAGGTTAAGTTTTCCTGATTGCCTAGTCTACATCTAATTTTGTGCCCAGTGAAGTCAGAGACAACCCCAGCCTATAGGGTCTATGGTAGCCAGGGAAGAGTTGGGCTGTCTGCACCACCACCAAGCCAACTGGAGTGACTTCAGGAGGTGACGGACAGTTCCCGCCCCTCCCCAACACACACCGGCCACCTCTGCTGTCACACCCACAAGTCAGAACTCATTGCCATCTTCTCCAAGGGGCCACACTAATTATTGTGCAGTCACAGTGTCAGCTGCTTTTTAGACTTACTTATAATAGCATCGCACTGGCTAAACCTTGAAATATCTTTTGGTCACTGTGGGCTTGTCTTTAAGATAAACAGGATGCAGGAACTTACAGCTCACACGTCCACAACCATGGGAACGGCCACTGTCAACCGTGGGGGTTGACACCTCCACCGCGTGACGGTTACCACGCCTTCCCCAAAGTGTTTGGGTGTTGGCCACAGCCAGTTGTCTCCCCACTGAAAGTCAAATACCCGCTCTCAAAAGAACCCTAAACAGGGATGTCTGGTGACACTTTCTTTCCAACCCTGACATGCCGAAAGAAAAAAGAACAAGGAACCCGGCTTACTGCCTTTGAGGCCTTGCCAGCCTCGGACACTGTAGAAATCGTCATGGCTGTGGTCTCTGAGACATACTGCCTCTGGCCTCATGCAGAGTGGCTCGACCCATCCAGACTAAGGACCCCTGTCCTTTCCCTCCACAGCCCTGGGTCATCCTGCCATCTCCCTCGAGGTGCGGCCTGCCCGTGGGGCTTCACGGGAGCGCCACCGCTGTTGTCAATCACAGACTAGGAGCCGCTGGAAGGTTGTCGGCTTCCCCATCTCTCCCATGTGGTCACCCCTGCTCAGCCGTAGCGCCTTCGCCAGAGCCCGAGGCCCACCCTAATTGGCTGTACAAATTTACATGTGATGTTAATCAAAACATAGGTGCCCTCCACCTGGCTCCGGGTCTGACCTTGCTTTGCACAGCACCCAGAGCAGTGTCTTCCCATGTGGGCCCTTAATAAGCCCCGGGTGATGGTCATCTTCCTCGTCAAGCTTAAGAGCTGCCACCATCTCCTTCCATTATGAAAACCCTTGACTGAGGAGTTCCTTCTCACCCCCAAGTAGGACCCAGTTGAGAACCACACTCCAGAACTTTGTGTGCCCCCTGGCCCCTTGGTCCTCCCGTTCAGGGCCCTCAGTGTATTTCCAGGCTCAGATTTGACTTCCTCAGAAAGCGTTTTTCAAGTGAGAGAAATTTAAGCAGTGTCCAGAGTCATCCTGAAAATCGTCCTTCATCCCCACCCCCAACCCGTTTTCATCCTGTGCAGGAGGGTGGGGGGGCAGTAAGGGAGGGGACCCCTGGTGCAGAGGGAGCTACCAGCACTTCACCCATATTCTTTGCAAAGGGCTTGATCCAATCACATCCCAAGGAAGAACTCCCGGGGAGATGAATGCCATTACAAATCTTACCCTCAACATGAAACGCCAGTGATTGTTTATTAAATTGTTCTTCAAAGAGGAAACACTGGCAGGCAAATATCATTAAAATGGAAGCAGAGGAAATGCTATAACCTTCAACAGGGCGCTTTTCTCCATTAACCCCAGACCAAAACGACTGGGACGGCCGGTAGGAACCTCTGGCCTTGAGCCCCATCAATTACCTTCATCTCAACTCGGGAAGGGGTAACACAAACCATCCAATTTAAGTGCTTCCAAACATTGCCATCAGGAAAAAGACCCCCAGAGCCCTTAACCGAACTCCACTGTCTAAACTGCAGTTAAGGACAAATTGCATTATACACAAGTCACATTAAAACATAAAAGACATACCCTCCAGTGAAAACCTTGCACAACTTGCCCGAGTAAGCAGAATTAATCACAGGGAACAATTACCATCCCCAGTCTGAATATTTATGACATAACAGAAAGCCCATTTGAAATACTCAGTGGCTCATAATTTTAAAAAGAAATCACAAAGAGAGGGAAAGGCACGTGAAGTTTGTGATGAAAACCAAAAAAAAAAGCTTTTTTCTTAATCCCCCTCTCTCTTTGGTACCCACCCCCCATCTAGTCTTTCCCTCCCATCCAAATCCCCATGCCCTCCCTCACCACCTGCAAGAATGGGCAGTTGGGCAGCCATGGGCAGAAGGAACAGGCTCAAGGTACCGGTGGCTTCTCTTCCCAAATCGCCCTCATCCATCCCAGTTGTTTCCACCTTCCTCCCGCCTGCCCACCCTCTGGGGGCTGCATGTTAAGGGTTTGCACCTTGAGACAGAAACGACCTGGGGCTGTGAGTCGTGGTCCTGGCTCCACCACAGACCTGGGTGCCATCCTAGGCATGACCCGCGGGGTGCTGCTCTACACACTTTTGGACTGGACAACTCTAGGCTTCCTTCTATTTCTATCAGTCTAGGAATTCTATGGTTCAAGCAACTCACTCATGAATGCGTGCTAAGTCACTTCAGTCATGTCCAACTCCTTGTGACCCCGTGGACTATAGCCCACTAGGCTCCTCTGTCCGTGAGATTCTCCAGGCAAGAATTCTGCAGTGTGTTGCCAAGCCCTCCTCCAGATCTTCTTGACCCAGGGATCGAACCCTCATCTAAGTCTCCTGCATTGGCAGGCGGGTTCTTTACCACTAGCGACATCTAGGAAGCCCCAGTTCACCAATAGATAGATTCATTCGCTCGTTCATTTGTTCCTTCGATGAGCAAGCAGGTGTTGAGTGGTGAGTACATGCCAGGCACAGTTCCAGGTACCAAAGTGAAATCAGTGAACAGGAGAGATGACCCTCTTACCCTATGCAGCTTACACTCTAGTGGGGAAAACCAAACAATAGCCAAGTAAACAAGTCAAATAGATGGCACAATGTCAGGTCATTAGTTCTGTAAGAATAAAGGAGGCCTATCTCGGGTGTGAGGTTGTGTCTGGGCCAGGGATCACAGCAGGAACTTGAATGAAGAGTGGAAAGAGTCAGTTCTAGGCTAGTTCTAGGCTAATATAAACCTAGAAGAGAGACACTTCAAGTTACATCTAATATTCCAGAGAAGCTCAACAAAACCACATTCTGCCTACAGAAGTTACCTAAACTGACTTGGTTTGGGGCTAGAAATAGAGCCATTAGACATGGTATTGCTGATTCTCTTCTCATCAAATCTGTGGTCCTCATAAATTCAATCTGATTGAAATATGGTCCTTATAAATTCAAATCTGATTGCAAGTTATTGACTGTGAGTGTTGAAAAATTGAGATGAAATATTTGAGCCACAATCTATAAGATGGGATCATATGTCTCCAGAGTGGATCTTGGAAGCTTTTCTATTGTCTAAGGAAGACGATAGGAACATCTTTTTTTCAAACAAAACTACTTCTCAACTTTGCAGTAACCAGTTCCTCTCTCTCTCTCCTGAGCAAAGATTATTTTTCTATTTTTTATTATGATTTCACCAGAGGCTATGCAGGGTATGCATTTGGTGAAATTTTAGCCTTGAAAGCTGTCCTTTTGAGGGCAATGGAAAGAGAAGAAGTGGAAAACTGCTGGTTTAAGTAATACTTAGGGGAAACTTTGGATTTTGGTTACCGATTTTCTTCATGTTTCCCCTCTCTTCGGGTATTCAAGGAGTCATACAACAACTTTCGTTAAGAAACAGCATCAACCTCTGCTAGGTACCAGCAATATAAAATGAGCACCATGCCATGTCTGCCTTCAAGGTGCTTATAGCTCAGTAGCTCTAAGAGTATATTAAATAATACAGGTGTAATATATCCTCAAAAGACAGGCTAGGTCTTTTATTGTATTAGTCAGGATTCTGCTACAGGAAAACAATTCTAAATTGTCAGTGGCTTAAAGGTACCAAAGTTTATTTCTCATTGGTATCACATGTCCATTGAGACTTAACAAGAAGTTTGGGAAGTCAAGCTGGGAGGCTGTTCTTCATTAATATTCAAGGATCCAGGTGGATGAAGGGCCACCATCTTGAATATCACTGGCGGCCACACCAGAGAAATACTCTGGAGGATCTTAAACAAGAGACTAAATCTTTCAGCACAGAGGTGACACATTTCATTTTCTACCATAACTCATTGACCAGACTAGTCTCAGCACCCCACCTACCCACCAGGGAGTAGGAAGTGAAATCAGATCACATGCTTGCTATAGGGCAGGGTGGAGGGGATCTTGGGAAATACTTCATCAACAACAATAATAATTGATATAACCACAAAAGATCCAAAAGGCCTGATCTCTGGCCTCCAGAAGCTTGCCTGCTGAAACAAAATTTATTTCATCAACGAAAGAAACTAAAAGTTCTGCCTTCTCCCGGCAGGACCAGTTTAACAGTGCCTGGGGAAGTGTAATTATTTAGGTATTTACATCACTGTGTTGAAACCTTCTGTTTAATTGGAAACTATGCCCTCTGTGTGTCCTCCAATTCTTCATGGAGAGTTTCCAGATTAGGGAGAAGGAGGGATCAGAGAGGAAATACAAAGGTTCCTACTTCTAGTAGCTCTCGATCTAGAGACTCATGGAAATCAGATCATCAGATTCAATCAACACTCGGCAAACAAGCCATTATAATAACTCAGTCTCCAATCTCTGTCGTTCATCTCATCCTAAGGAAGTGGGAAAGTGACTAGCCCTTCGTCTTTTCTCCTTACCGACTAGACAGTCTCCCAAGGGCCAGGGGCAGGGTTGGAAGGACCAAGAGGACTTGAGCTTTGCAGAAGCATCGGAAGAGAGCTGGCATTTACACCAAAGCACTTCACCAGCAGTTTTGGCATTGGTGACGGGCTCCACAGGGCCAACCAGTCAGCTAGCCAGAATGCTTTTCTAAAGTGTTGCCAAAAACAGTGCATTCACAACAACAACCTCATTCTTAAGTCATCACAGGGCTTGTGTTAGAGGGACCCTCAGACTGAATCAGATATTGTCAATCTGAGTAGACATCTGTTTGTTTTACCAGAGGCTGGTCCCTCAACGTGCGAAGGAGGTGGAAGTGGTCCTTCCAAGATCTATGGACCTATCCTTACCTTCCCAGCCTAATAAGACTTAGAATTACTGAATCTCTTATGACGACTCAGTATGAAATGAAAGAAAAATTGGCTTTGGGGGTTCAAAATGTTTTGATTTCTAAGTGACATCAGGATGTACTCTTTCTACATGTGTTTCCCAAACCACCATAATTATGACTAATAGGTACCATAGCCCTTCTCATGACACCCACTGGGAAAAAATGTCATTCTGTGGCCTCATCTGCCCTCCAGGTTATCCCCCTCCAGTTCCAAGCCTGAGCTTCTTCAATGACTGGTCCCTTTCCCGACCGCCCTCTCTCACTTTCCTTTCACACTTCAGCACAACCTTTACCTGAAACTTCTCTGACCAATGATTTCCTAACTTCCAACACCGACAGCCTTCTCTCCGGCTGGAAGCTCTGCATCACTGCCTCTCAGGAGATTACCCTACAGCTGAACAAATGGGCTTCAGGCGCATCAGACCCTGAATCCTGGGTCCATTCTTACGAGCAGTGGGAACACTCATAAACTCTACCATCTAGTTTTCCTTATCAGCAAGTGAGGGCAATACATGGGCTACTCGTGAGGATTACATAGAGTACTATATGTAAGCTGTCCTGCAGTGTCAGGAGCAAGGCCAGTTCTCACTGTTGGGTCCCTGATTTTATTACTGGCCATGGTGATGGTGTAACCACTATTTCCCATTAAGCACTCTCCTCTCCTGTGGTTTCTGTGACACTTTATTTCCTACTATTCATTTTAAACTTTGATGACATCTCGTGCAAAGCACCAAACCTTCCAATCTCCTTCTCCTGTATCCCACTGGCAGAAAGAAGTTCAAACCCACATCAGTTCTCACTGAGTTATGGCAACAGAATTGGGGTAAATGTCTCAGACAGGAATTACCCTCGCTTCAGGCAGTTCAGGGGCAAAGCACTCTAAAAACTTCCCAACATGGCACTGTCCTGATCCAAACCTTTTAAGGGCTTCCTGAAGCAAATGTGAAGACAGCTGCCTTTGTGGTCCCTCCCCTCGGAAGGGCATCCTTTGAGATCTCCCTTCAACTGTTATTTCCTAAATGTAACCTAGGATGTACCCACGCATCCTCCCTGGGTTTGGTCCAAACTACTATATTTAGCAAACATTTTCTACATAGTTTGTGGTTGTGGTTGGAGAAAGGTTTTAGGTTTCATTTAAGATGCAGTTATTCTATCTTTGGTTGTATTAGTTAAGAAGCCTTTTGCTGCAAGTAACCCTGATACAATTGGCTATCTCAAGAAGTCTGAGAGTTGAGGGCTTCAAGTTTGCTGAATTGAACAATGTCATCAGGAATCTGAGTTCTCAGCTTGTTTCTATACCCGTGTATTCAGAGGGTCAGCTTGATTCCTGGGGCTGTAGGAAACACAGCCAGACACGGCACTCTTTAGTGGACAGGATTGAGCAGCAGACACCCACCAGCTAAGCATTATAATCTCATTTCATAGATAAGGAAACAGGTTCAGACAGGTCAAGTGACTTGTCCCAGGTCACACAGTTATTAGCAGTAGTAGAAACAAAAATTGAACTCAGGTTTATCTGACTCCAAAGTCCATGCCAACAAATGCAGGTTGTGCTTCCCCGAAGCCTGAGAGCAATGACTTTGCCTTGAAGTTCAAGTGTGGGCTTGCCTGGTGGCTCAGACAAGAAAGAATCTGCCTGCAATGCAGGAGACCCGGGTTTGATCCCTGGATTGGGAAGATCCCCTGGAGAAGGGAATGACAACTCACTCCAGTATTCCTGCCTGGAGAATCCCACGGACAGACGAGGCTGGTGGGCTACACCCCATGGGGTCGCAGAGTTGGATATGACTGAGTGGCTAACACTTTTGCTTTCTTTTCAAGAGTAGGACTTAAAACGCTAATGTTTTACTCACACTCTATTTGAGTTTACTGGCCACTGACCAAAGTCCTGAAAGAAAAGAACATTTAGAAATGCTGATGGTTAGAGACTTGGACTCCTATCACTAATCATGGTCAGCCCTTGTCACAATTTCCAACAAACACTGCCAATGCTGCTTATGTTGTGCTCAGTCGCACCAGGCTCCTATGTCTATGGAGTTTCCAGGCAAGAATACTGGAGTGGGTTGCCATTTCTTACTCCAGGGGATCGTCCCCACTCAGGGATCAAACCCATGTCTCCTGTGTCTCCTGCGTTGGCAGGTGAATTTTTTGCCACTGCCACCTGGGAAGCCTACTTACATTACACAAGTGTATATAAATCTCTTGATTTTTAATTTCTACTCAGTCAATGATTTCAGATAATAATATTTACAACTGGTGTTTATGTGCGTGTGATATGAATATTTGCATATGTACATATACATTAGTTTGTATGTATGTCTGTATATGTTGGGTTGACCAAAAATTTCATTTGGGTTTTCATAATGTTACAGAAAAACCCAAAGGAACTTTTTGGCCAACTCAGTTTTACACACACACCAACTAAGGCCCCAGAAATGTAGGAATTCTGCTTATCCATCCAAGAAGACACTGCAGGACAATTTCCTAATACAGTATACTTTCCTTAAAAACTGAAATCTAGCAAAGTGCATGTGTGCATGCTCAGTAGCTTCAGTAGCATCTAACTCTCTGCAACACATGGTCTGTAACCCACCAGGCTCCTCTGTCCATGGGATTCTTTGGTAAGAATACTGAAGTGGGCTGCCATGCTCTCTTTCAGGGGATCTTCCCAACCCAGAGATAGAACCCACATCTCCTGAGTCTCCTACATTGCGGGCAGATTCTTTACCTGCTGAGCCACTGGGGAAGCCCAAACTAACAAAGTATTTTCATTCGAAGTAGAGGGAGTCAGGGCCAAGTCTCACAGTTCAGTTTAGTTCAGTCGCTCAGTCGTGTCTGACTCTTTGAGACCCCATGGACTGCAGCATGCCAGGCCTCCCTGTCCATCCCAACTCCAAGAGTCCACCCAAACCCATGTCCATTGAGTCAGTGATGCCATCCAACCACCTCATCCTCTGTCATCCCCTTCTCCTCCTGCCTTCAATCTTTCCAAGCATCAGGGTCTTTTCAAATGAGTCAATTCATTGCATCAGGTGACCAAAGTATTGGAGTTTCAGCTTCAACATCAGTCCTTCCAGTGAATATTCAGAACTGATTTCCTTTAGAATGGACTGGTTGGATCTCTTGGCAGTCTAAGGGACTCTCAAGAGTCTTCTCCAACACAGAGTTCAAAAACATCAATTCTTCAGTGCTCAGTTTTCTTTATAGTCCAATTCTTACATCCATCCATACATAAGTCTTACAGAGGTAATCCTGAATCAGATGGGGGCAGAATCCCACCAGGCACAGCACCTCAGAGCAGGAAGTGTTTTTCACATGGGCCTCCCCACTGAGCCCTGCACATCAGTTCCCTCTCCTCTCAGCCTCCCCCAGGTCTCTGTGGATCACAGCTACCCTCTGGATTTCTCTCCAAGTGAACATGAGATGCACATGAGGAGTAAGGAAGCAAACCCCTTCTTGAGCACTGGAAACAGAGGGAATTCAAGGTAAGTACTTATTTACAATATATCTGGCCCCAAGAGAACTGCAGTATGAAGGGAGTCACTGAACAGCCCTTCCCACACAGACACATACCTCCTGCCCCTGCATTTGCACCCAGCCAGCCTGAACCACCTGCACAAGACTTGCAAATCCAACCCAGGACTCTCCATCATAGGAGTCTCATCGTGAGGGCGGGAGACAGAGTTCACCAGGCTCCTTCTGCGTGGTCCTGACCTCTGACTCCCTCTGAAGGCAGGAGCCCCCAGGGCCCTGACTTCTGAATCCCCAGCCTGAGTCTCTGCACTCCTTTGGCTCTGAGAAACTGCACAACATATCTCTGGTATCTTCACACACCTTACACCTCCAGACTAAAGGCAGCCTGGCCCACCCGTATCAGCCAGCAGATCGGGACCCAAGCATGGGTGAGCATCTTTGCTGAGTGGTTTATAGGTGTTGACACAGGGGGCAGCTCTGCTGTGCTAACCTGGGAAAAGTGAAAAAGTGAAAGTCGCTCAGTCGTGTCTGACTCTTTTAGACCCCACAGACTGTCTATAGAATTCTCCAGGCCAGAATACTGGTGTAGGTAGCCTTTCTCTTCTCCAGGGGATCTTCCCAACCCAGGGATCAAACCCAGGTCTCCTGCATTGCAAGTGGATTCTTTACCAGCTGAGCCACAAGGGAAGCCCAAAAATACTGGAGTGGGTAGCCTATCACTTCTCCAGAGGGTATTCCCAACCCAGGAATTGAATCGGGGTCTCCTGCATTGCAGGCAGATTTTTTGCCGATTGAGCTACCAAGGAAGACCTACAGGCCTGAAACCAGGTGCATATGAGCCTTTCTTCCGTCATAACTGTGATGCAGGGTGGGTGGCAAGGCACAGTCCTTACAAGGGAAGGTTTGCAATGAAGTGGGCTGGAGACAGGGAGCACGTCAAAGGAGCAGGGAGAGGAATTGGGGTCAAGGGCAACCAACACAGTTCCATGTGGGTGGTGAGGAAGCTGAAGCCAGGTCTTCCCCAGCTACAGTGGAAATGGCTCTGGTGGATGGTGATGTCACACAGACCTGAGGCTTCATTGTGGTGGGCAGAGGAGGGACTCTCAGTACATCCTCCTCTCTCCATTCCCCCACCCCTTCACCTAGCTCACTCCTCCACAGTCCCATGCCAGGGAAGGAGCACAGGCACCAAAGGGGATGAAAGATAGGACTGCATTTTAACTACAGCCATGACTGCAACAGTCTGGTCCCTTCCCTTTGAAACTTAGATTCTTCCAGGCAGTCTCTGCCTGATAAGGTGCTCAGTTCAAAGATGCCATCTTCCCTCCCACGGGGCGGAGGCAAGCCTGATATAGGAGCCCCCCTTGGCTTTCAGAAGGCCTAGGTGTTGGGTAGCTGGGGGGCCACAGAGGTAGCAGGAGCCATGTAGTCATGTAGTTGAGGGAGAGATGCAAGAAGGACTGATGGGAGGAACTCTGTGGGACAGATCCTGGGCAGAGTTTCTGACCACACAGGAGGCAGGAAAACAGAGCTCATGGGGAAAAGGCCCAGAGTGGGTGCCAGGGCCAGCCAAGCACAGGAAGGATTTGCAGTACCTCTATGGTGCCAACCTCTTGATTCAGAAACTTTTGTCAACTAAGTTGACAAGAGGTGCCAGCCTCTTGATTCAGAAACTTCATTTATCAATTGATGACCAAGGGGGAAAAAATACATCACACACAGTGACAAATATCACTGCTTTGTGCTCTTCTGAAATACTGTAAAACCTATTTAGTCACTGTGAACTAGGAGAGATGCTTGTCTGATTAGCAAAGAAAAAAAAGTAGAAATTTTGGAATATTTTTTAAAGAAATGTGGTTTCGTCACTTGCAAGAAAGGTGAAGGTATGTTAGTCCTTCATTCATGTCCGATTCTTTGTGACCCCATGGACTGTAGCCCACCAGGTTCCTCTGTCCATGGGATTCCCCAGGCAAGAATACTGGAGTGGGTTGCCATTTCCTTCTCCAGGGGATCTTCCTGATCCAGGGATTGAACCCGGGTCTTCTGCATTGCAGGTGGATTCTTTACCTTCTGAGCCACCTGGGTGCCTGCTCTATTCACAAAGGATTTACATTAGTTGAGGAGCTGGAGCATCAATCATAAACAATTAATCAATTAAAGTCACCCTTTATATATTGGTATAATAAAGGGACAAAGTGTGTGATACAGAGCAGAGTCAGAGAAGATCTGAGTAGTTGGTGGTTAGGGCTGGCTCAGTGGATGAGGGGACTTTTCCTGGTGATTCTGCAGGGATAAAGACCAAAGGCAGACCCTAATTTGAAAATGATGAACCCTCAGAGGATCCATGGCAAGGATCTGCCAGGTTTCAGTGGGCAGAATTACATGCAAATTTAGTGTCTGTATGTCTGTTTTTGGGAAGAAGGCTTCTATCTTTTATTCAATTCCTGGATTAATTAAAGAATGAATGAATAGCAAAAATAAAGGAAAGTTTGGGGCTGGGAAGAAGAAGAAGGAATCTTTAGAAGGAGCAAAGAATTCTTATTATAAAGTATAATATGAGAAGAGGAACGGGATTCGAAGTGGAACGGAAGGGGAGGGTGGGGACAGAGAGTAGAAGTATGGGGGAAGAGTGGATTATACAGTAGACTATAGAATTAAGACCTGAGTGTTGTACATCCTGGGCAGTGATGTGATGAAATCAGTGTTTATGGAAGCTACATAGAATCACAGTGAGCAAGACGAGCAGGCAGGAGAGAAGGGACTTAGTATGTATAACCAAATGGAGCAGCAATATTGTAAAAGTTTCTTTCTCTAAATCAGTGCAGTAGTTTTTAATTATTTTGTTATTTTTAACCACACAACTGCATGCTAGCAAAAATATCCCTAACCCTAACCCTGTGATTTGGGCTGAGCATCTGAACGCGTTTGCCTCTGTGCACCAGTTATTAAGCCACCGTGTCCCTCAGCTCCACATCCTCCTTCTATGCTCTGCTCCAGGACGTTGGGGCCGGATGCTACCAAACTCCTTTATGCCAAGCCATCTGCTCTGTGTTAGCTTCCACCCAGCGGGGACTCAAGAGGCAGACTGCAGGGCTAGGGAAGAGGAGGGACTGATCCTTTTCTGTCTGCTTCCTACTCCTGTGGGCATCCCCCTAGTATTGCTACCTTCCTGCAGCCCTGGCAGTGCCTTCCTGGAGCAGCAGCTGAACCCAGTGGACGGTTTTCCAGCACTGGTGGAGCCAGCTTTATCCCATCTCAGTCCCAGAGACACCAGCTCCCCAAGGCTTACCTTCAAGCTTCTACGTTTTCGTAATTCCAAATCCCTCCTTTTGTTCTCCCAGTCCTAGAAGTGGTAGCTGACCCCTGCAACTGCTGCCTCTGGGATGGCTTAATGTACTCTCTGTCATTTCAGCTAATTCATTCATAAACTTATTCAAGCTAGCAGTTCTTTGTAATTAAATTCTTTTCCATAGAATCATGGGTGTGCCTCATGCCTGAACTCTAAATCAAACCTGAGCTTTCTGGTTGTAAGAGTATGGAACCACTCTGCATCATACAGGGAGCAGAGAGTGAAGCTCCCAGGGCATCCAGGAGACAGAGTGCGAGAAGCAGCCATGGAAGGAAAGAGGAGGGGACAAAGTAGACAGGCAGCCTCAAGAGGGCCTGGAGGAGAAGACCTTGGAAGAGCGCGTTAGAACTGCTCTGCCTGCATCTTGCCTTCCAAACCTCAGGGAAATCTACCACACTCCCATATCATAGTGTGAGGAGGGTTCTCAACATTGTTAGTCTTAAAGATCTTCTGAGAAACATGTTCGTACTTCCAGAAACTGGTGGGAATCCTCATCACAGCTGTGGAGGAAAAGCTAAGCGAGTCTTTCATGTGTGAAATAAGTTTTTAGTCCTCCAAGCCTTCAAGGCAACAGCTACCCAAGAATTCCTAGAAATTGTATCATTCTTCTACTAATGAAAAAAAAAAAAAATGTTTTTTCCTCTCTCTGTTTACTTTGAGGCAGAAAAAGATGACATCACTAGTGATTTGCCCATCGGCATGGGTCACGCTGAAGGAGAATTTTTATTTCTTTTTGTCAGCGATGAAAGATTGCTTTTAAAAAAAGTTTTAATTTGATTCCTTCTAAGGATATTATGGCTCACAACATCTCTTATAACTTCTTATACCATCTATTTTACTATCTGAGGAGACTGTTTATTGGGTGTATTTCTTCTTAGGTTATGTCTCAGCTCCAATAAATGATGGCTTTGAGTTGGTTTATACTCTCCAGACCTTATTATCATCTAGCTCTGTGTCAGGAAGTCTAGGATGTGGGCTTTTTTGATGAAGTGTGCTCCAAGGCAAAAACTGTGGAGGAGGGGGAGATAGGCCATGGGTGATTTGGGGCTTTGTAGGGGCACAGCTTGCTCGGAGAAGCTTATTAGGCTGTTAGCTCCTGCTCCCCAACCTAACAATAGTCTTTAGGGAGTCATTAATGGCCTCCTAGACCAGGCAGAAGAAATTTATAGAAATCGAAGCTCAGAGTAACAGCAACAACAATTTTAAAAGGCAATTTGTTAAAACAAATTAAAAATAAAGCTTTCCCCTCCTCCCCTTTCCTCATTCCTGGAAATGTGTTTCCATTTCCACTGAGTTAATAAAGCAGTTTGCTGCATAGAATCTTCTAGGTTGTCTGTCACGCTCATTATTATTAGCATCTGTTGCCATTATTCTGATGTGCTCGGCATTGTGCTAAGCAATTTATATACATGATCTCTCATTTCATTCTTCCAAGAATACCTACAGTGAGCTATTATCGTCCACACTACACAAAATGAAGAGATTACAATAGCCAAGTTTCCTTATTTCCCAAATAGTAGAGCCTGCAAGTAACCCACCTCTGTTAGAGTCTGCATCCCATGGTCCTTACTCACAATGGTATAAAGACAGTATGTTCCCAATAGTACAATTTTATACCCAGTTCCGTGCTGGGCACAGTTTGGTCTTACATTCCTCTTAGAAGTGGAAAAGCTGTGAAGACAAACTCTGTTCAGTTTGGTGTATTGGAAACGACTTCAGAAATTCAGTTCACTGAGCTGTGTGCTGGACAATGAGGGAGCAAGTTGGGGAAGGCTGAAGGGAAGGCTTGGTAGATACCCCAGAGTCGTCTCACACCCTGGGCTCTGCTCCATGACACAGTTACCAGACTAGGTAACTGCCTTTAGAAATTCACAAAATGGATTTATTTTTTTTTTAAGTCATAAAAGCTAGCTGGTGCTTCCCAAGTGCCAAGTGATGCAGTGGTAAAGAACCCACCTGCCAATGCAAGAGATGCAAGAGACTTGAGTTATTTATGGGTCAGGAAGATTCCCTAGAATAGGAAATGGCAACCCACTCCAGTACTATTGCCTGGAAAATTCCATAGAAAGAAGAACCTGGCAGACTACAAGTCCATGGGGTCTCAAAGAGTCAGACATGACTGAGTGACTAAACACACACACACACACATACAAAAGCTAGCTGGTATTAAAAAAAAAAAAATGAGAAACACAGTCATCCATTCAACAAAGCCTTATTGAGCATCTACTATGTGCCAGGGACAGTGCTGAGGAGATAGCAATGAACACAGTGGACCCCTTACCCATGAAGTTTCCCTCAGTTCACCCTGGGAAATCTGCGAGAGGTGAGGAACTATCCACGTGCTGGGGATTAAACAGAGCCCAAGTGATGTAAGAAGATGGGGGGCAGCAGGGTAAGGAAGGGTCCCTAACATGAGGAGAAAATAATAAAAACAAAATGTCTTTACTTTTGGACATTCAAAATTGTATCCAGAAATTTATTTTAAGGAAGTGCACAGTACAGATATGCCAAATATGGACATACAGAATTGTCATTCACACAATCATGTATAATAGTAAACATGTGAAAAACAACCCCAATGATAAGCCAGATGACAAATGACCAGAGAGCCTGAGCAGCTTTATGCACATGGATATTTGTTTAAAATGACAGATGCGATCAGTGGGGAAAGGAAAAGCAATTTAGAGATCACTAGTTACCCATACAAACAAAGGAAATGGGATCCCAACCTCACACCATTCACAATAAAACACTTCCTGGTGTCTATAGGCACAAATATGAAAGATAAAACTTCAAAATGTTAAAAGAAAATAAAGAGAAATGTCTTTATGGTTTCAAAGTGAGGAGAAGACACAAAATCCTCAACCTTAAAGTACTAAGTTTTGCTGCCTTAAAATTATGGACTTCTTTTCATCAACAGATACCATAAAGAGAGTTGAAAACACAAGCCACACACTCAAGAAAATGTTTACAGTTTATGTAACTGACAGAGAATTCCTCCAAAAAGTTAAGGATAAAATAGACAACCCAACCAGCAAGCAGACAGAAGATATTAATAGATATTTTACAAAGGAGAAAATAAATGAAGAATATAAATTAGGCCATACTAATGTACCACTGGGATTTCTTTGGAAGGAAGGATGCTAAAGCTGAAACCAGTACTTTGGCCACTTCATTCAAAGAGTTGACTCATTGGAAAAGACTCTGATGCTGGGAGGGATTGGGGACAGGAGGAGAAGGGGACAACAGAGGATGAGATGGCTGGATGGCATCACTGACTCGATGGATGTGAGTCTGAGTGAACTCCGGGAGTTGGTGATGGACAGGGAGGCCTGGCGTGCTGTGATTCATGGGGTCACAAAGAGTCGGACACAACTGAGGGACTGAACTGACTGACTGACTGAATGTACTACTTGACAAATGGTAGGTTGGCAAAACTTTTTAACACTGATGGTCACAGGAGCTCTGACACATGGATTGTGGGAGTGTACTTTGGCACAACTAACCAGAAAGGCAATCCTATGAAAGTAGAGGGTGCACACATGTTAGGATCCAGTGATCTCAGTGGAAGAACATCTGTATGGCAGAGAGGCTCACAGGGACCACGCACAGGAACCCTAAGAGGCAGGGTACAAGAATACTCACAGCCATGTGCACTAGGTCCAGTGGTGTCCCCTCTAAAATCCATGTCCTTCCCCAAAGCCTCAGGGTGTAACCTTATTTGGGAATATAGTAGTCACAGATGTAATTATTCAAGTGATGATGAGGTCCTACTGGATTGGAATGGCCCTTGATCTAACTGGTGTCCTTATAAGCAGAGGAGAAGAGATACCCACACACAAGGAGAATTCCATGTGAAAACAGAGGCAGAGACAAGCCAAGGCACACTGAGGATGGCCAGCAATACCAAAAGCTGAGAGAAAGACAGAGAATAAACTCTCCCCTAAGAGTCTTCAGAGTGAGCATGACCCTGCCAACACCTTGATTTTTGACTGGCCTCTAGAACGGTGAGAGAATACATTTCTGTCTTCCAAAGCCATCCAACTTGTGTTGTTTGTTATGACTGCCCTAGGAAACTAACATAGCATGTCCTTCATGGTAGCTGGAAGATGGAAATAACCAAAGGAACGTAAATAAACTGGGTGTATTATAAATACTCGTGTAATGGAAAAGCTACACAGCCGTTTAAGTAAATGAATGAGAGCTGGACACAGCAGTATGGAGGGCGCGTTTCCTCTCCTCGCCTCTCCCTGAAATTCCAATCACTCTCTGAGCTCTGTATCACATCCTGTCTCCTCTATGTGGACCATAACGGCTGCCACATGCTGGCCCTCGCGCTGTGCCAGGCATCCTACATGGCCCGCTTACCTCATCGCTAACCTCCACAATAGTCCTACAAGGTGGAGACTCTTAGCTTTGTCGTGAAGAAGACGATATTGTGAGAGCATATGCTGAGTCACTAAATGAGTCACTTGAGGGCCCGTCCAGCCCCTGACGTCCACATTGTTTCTGCTCCTCAGCTCAGATCCTTGAAACATGTCCCCTGGATAGTTTAGCCGGGTGGACAAAATGGTGAATGGCTGTACGCCATTTTGGAGTCTGTAGTAATTAAATTGGCTCTCATTTATCTTCAGTTTACTCTATTTAACCTTTAAGTTTTGCTTTCTAAATGCCTCAGATCTGGGGAATTCTCTGGTGGTCCAGTGGTTAGGACTTGGCATCTGCACTGCCAACAGTTGTCAGGGCTTGGGGTCAATCCCTTGTCAGGGACATAAGATCCTGCATGTTGAATGGCACAACCAAAAAATAAATAAAAACAAATGCCTCCGGTCTAATTATTTCATTGCTGTCCATCACCTCCATAAAAACAATGTAAGTAACATCTTCTCTGACTAATATAGGTAAGATAAACCCCAGAAAGGGTTTATCATTCAAATGTTTATTGAACTCCTGCTATGCCCAGCCCTGCACTCAGTGGCTACATTGAATGGAATCTGTGACAGCTAGACATTCAGTGAGCAAATGACCAACAATGTAGAGTGAATGCTACTTTATATGTGTTTCTTTTCCTTTCCTCAGGAAAGTCTGTGTACACAACTGACTCAAGTACAAATAGAATGAGAGGGTTACCAAACACAAATTCATGTGTCCAATGCACAGTGAAGCCAAACAAACCAAAATGTCAGGGTCTGGAGCACAGAAAGGTTTATTGCAGGGCCAAGCAAGGAGAATGGGTGGCTCATGCTCCAGAAACCCGAACTCCTGGATAGTTTTTAGGGAGAAGATTTTATAGGCACCATTTGAGATGAGGGTTGTAGGATGCATATCTTTCTTCTGATGGGTTGGTGGTGAGGTAGCCAACGGTACTCCAGAAATCTCGTGTTCAGCCTGAAGTTGCCATCCTCCACCCAGATGGAGTCCATAGTTCAAGCACAAGAACTAAGAATATTGCTATGTTCCTTGAGAGGGAACCAGGACCCTTCTTTAATTGGTGCCCTGTTGTTACTGCTCCTTTGTTTCTGCATTCCCTCTCTCCCTGATTTGCAACTGTTTGAATCTATACTTTGGTACTCAAAGAAGGTCTAAGAGGCTGAGTGATGTCTATTTTCTGGAAACAACAAACAGGGGACAGAGATAGGTTTTGTACCTAGAAGGGCCCCACAGAGTCCCACTTGGCTTCCAGGGGCATTCCACTGTGATCAGTAATGGATCCACTTTCCATCTGAGGGCCAGCTCAGGTTCCATGCTTTCTCTTGGGCATTTGTCTATGTTGCATGTCCTACAACAGGGTAGAATTAACAGTTACTAGGTTGCTGGGGTTTATAGACTGTGACAGATGCAGAATAAACAAACAGATTATTCTGTATTAAATTACTGCTCTAGCCCCCATTACTTCCAAGTTCAGGACATGTGTGTACATGTGAAAGTGGTATTTAACCATGACCCTAACCATGGGAGGTGATTAAAGCAGAATCACTCTAAGAATCAACACAGCAGTAAAAACCAGCCTCAAAAGTGTTTATCCCCTCTCCCATCTTCCCTCTCAAGTACCTGGCATAATTGTTCCTTGATTTAATGGCTCATCAACCTACAGCAGTCATGTGACTCCAAAAGAATCTGGTGGTTTAAGGTTCAAACACAGTCCCATTTTTTCTTGCACAAAGGCAATTTAGAAATCCTTTTCATCCTAGATTTCTGACAATGCAACTAACATGGGCATCAGAGGCACTACTAAAAGAATATGCTTCATTGACTGTGGCATTCCAAGCCCTCCCGGGAATAGCAAGGACCCCAAGGGCAGTGATGCCTAGAGGTAAATGTTAGTTCAGCCCAAGCCCTGTGTTTTACACTAGGGGAGACTGGCTCAGTCATCCACAGAGTGGATGAACAAGATGCGGAAGTCCCAGCCATGTGCACAGCCCCACCAGGACACTTCTGAAGATGGCACCACCGAAGGTATACCCCAGACCACTTCAAGAATGGGTCTTCTAGTCTTCTTAAGTGAAGGGAATGACAAGGCTTTGACTGAGGTGGGCCTGGGTGTAAATTCTGACTCTGCCAATGTCTAGCAATAGGGACCTTAACACTTTAAGACTCAGAGCATCTGTCACCTACAATGATAATAATGCCTGTCCCAGTGGATTTTTTTTTATGAGGATGGAAAGATAAGATACTTGTAAAGACGTGTCCCATGGAAGGTAAGCAGTGCTAGTTCTTTCTTTCTCCTTCCACTTGTCCATCACTCAACACCTGGGACATGCAGTGACTTCTGCTGTTTCCAAGTACACCTACTATTAATTCCGACAAGACTTCCTGACCGCAGTCAACCTTTCATTATTCACAGTTTCCACATGACCTTCAAGACTACAATCATTCCTTTTGTAAATACAACCTTCTCATCCTTCATAACTTAATGAGCATACCATGAAAACATTCTCAGGCACTCTAATGACATGAAACTTTATGAACTCATTACCTTGAAAGTCTCAACACAAGAAGTAAAAACAGTTCAGAAACTCACATGCACATAGTACAACCAGGGCAATTTAGAATTGAAAATGTTTTACCCTTAACTTTGATGTTTCTCTCACTTCAATTTATTCTTTTTGCTTGTTACCTTCAACTTGTGTCTGACATCGCTGCTGTGGAAGAATTGAGAATAAAACATATGGGTTGAACCCTATAAAATTGCTGCTATTTGGCCAATTTTTGGCCCATGAGATGACAATCTCACACAAATTCAATCTGATAGAACCACGCCAAGGATAAAGGAAATCAGAACAGACCTTACTGCTAGGAGATCAAACCAGTTAATCCCAAAGGAAATCAACCCTGAATATTTATTCGAGGGACTGATACTGAAGCTGAAGCTCCAATACTTTGACCACTCTGATGTAAAGAGTCAACTCATTGGAAAAGACCCTGATTCTGGGAAAGACTGAAGGCAGGGGCAGAAGGGGACAGCAGAGAATGAAATGGTTAAATAGTATCACCAACGCAAAGGACATGAATTTGAGCAAGCTCCAGGAGATAGTAAAGTCTGGTGTGCTACAGTCCATGGGGTCGAAAAGAGTCAGACATGATTTAGCGACTGAACAACAGCAACAGACCTTAAGAAACTGCTGTTGGACTGTTTGCTGGCCCCAGGAGACCTTGGTTTCCAGACACAAGATTGCCCAGTCACTGGTGACATCCACATCATGGGATCTGGTAAACTTAACACTGAGATTTGGGTCCTCTCTCCCCAACAGTAGGGCATATGCTGACCGAACAGAGACCTAATTATGACAGCAATAAAAGGTAGGGATGGAGCGGGCAATAGCATTAGCAGGTAGCTCAGTTAGTAAAGAATCTTCCTGCAGTGCAGGAGACCACAGTTCGATCCCTGGGTTGGGAAGATCTCCTGGAGAAGGGCATGGCAACCCACTCCGGTATTCTTGCCTGGAGAATTTGCAGGGACAGAGGAGCCTGGTGGGCTACACCCCATGGGGTCTCAAGAGTCAGACAGGACTGAGCAACTAAACCACCACCTACACCCAGACAGATTGAGGACAGCTGGCTGGGTTTGCAGAATCCTTACAGCGTACCTTCTTGTGGGCACTGTCTCATCCTGAAGCTAATGACATTAATCATTAACCAACTTAGAAAGGTTAATGGGCAGTTTCAGTCAGAGGAATATTTTTATGAAGCTGGTGTTCCTGGGAATCAGGACATAAGAACATAAGAGGGCCAGGACTATGACATCATCAGGAACAAGGCCCGCCTCACCACAGATGTGGGACAGGCTGGCTGCGTGAGTTGCTGCGTCCAGGACTTCAGGGACCAGCCGGCCAACAAGAACTCAGCGTCCTTCCAGACCTGCTTCCGCATCCCTTTCGAGGACACAGTTTTCTCCAAAACTGTCTTGCAAATTTCAAAAGTGTTAGAATATTCTATTACTGTTAATCGGTGTGAGTTGGTAGACAATTTTCTGATTTGGTGATGAAGTCAAACTAGTAAAATAACTACAAACTGCTTCCTATTGGGATAATTATTCACTAGGAAATCGTTGACAATATTTCCCACTCTGTTCTACCAAACACACAACTTAATAGCGGCAAGGTCAGTTTTCCTGGGATTCAGAAGAGAGAGGGGAGATGCCTGCCCCAAACGCGCTCAGCCCTGCCAGGCTCCTGGAGATGCAGAGAAGCTGAATGTATCAGGGAACATTTACGCAGCACTTTGTGAGTGGTCCACATGTATGTAGATTTTTTTTTTAAGTGAGGGAGCATTTACCATCTTTGAGAGATTTCAGTGTTTACGTCATTGGGGGCGGGGTGCATTCTTCCCTTGGGACAGTCACCCTCGGGGGTCTTTGGTAATACAACTTCAAGAGGACAGTGGAGGAAAGAGACCTTGAATACTGTCACACTCAAGAGTGTTTCTAGGAGGCAGACGCCCTCAGCAGTTGGAAAAGCCTGAAGGCCGTGTGGAGAGAGGCTGAGCTTGGGCTGGAGAGTGGCTTTCTTCACCCTCATCCTTCCAGCTGGCAGTGGGGCAGAACTCTCCTCCACCCAGGGGAGCTGGTGGGAGGGAAGGTGGAATGGAGTGGTGAGAGAAGACAGAACAGTGAGTCAGGGGGTAGGGGCGCCAAGCATGGGCCACAGGGACCCTGGATGGGCTCCCTGACCATCCTGAGAAGCAGAGCTGCAGAGGAGAGGAGCCCAGGGGAGGACCCACACTGTCCATGGATATGCTGACTAAACCAGAGGAGCCGCTCCTAGTGCCACCAAAGGGCCTCTGAGTGGACTGCAGGGGACAAGCTGAGCCTGGAGTGAAGACCTAGTGTGTGTGTGTGTGTGTGTGTGTGTGTGTGTGTGCCCTTCTAGGCTCTACGCTTTGCTCACCTTCCTCCTAGGTAGACACTTAACATGGGAAGACTTTCTGTGTGTAGTGGGCCCAGTGCTCTCTGGTGTCAGGACACACACTCATTTTTCACTTTCTTTAGACGGATGTGATGACCCCACCACGCTGTTAGGGACCCGCAGGGAGCAGGACAAACACACTCTTGGCACAGACAGAACTAAGAAAGAGGAGACAGACAAACAAACAAAAAAGGAATGAGTGAGCTGAGGTTCTGTCAAGCTCTCTGCCCAAGCAGATGATGGATGTGGAAGGGTGGCCAGGGAGGACCCCTCTGAGGTGACACTGGGTGACAGCTGACTGAAGAGGAGGAGCCGCTCGCATCAAAAGTCAAGAAAGAAGGATGTCCGCAAGGGGAGAGTATGGAGGCAAGTGCAGGACGGGAAAACACAGCAGCTCTAGAGGCCTGTGGGGTCGTCAGGCAGGAACCAAAGGTCCCCGAGGATGGGGGACGGGGTCCCAGAGAATCTTCTGGATGTAGAAGCATGTGGGTTGTTTGGGGAATTCTCAGCAGGAAACAGCATGATCTGCCTCACTTTTTTTTTTTTTTTTAATGCACCAGTCTTAATGTTTCTTTTTTAAAAAGTTTTATTGAAGAATAGTTGACTTAACAAGGTCCTGGTAATTTCTGCTGTACACCAAAGTGACTCAGTGATACACATACATGTATTCTTTTTCATATGCTTTTCCATTAGGGTTTATCCCAGGATATTGAATATAGTTGCTGTGCTGTACAGTAGGACCTTGCTGTTTATCCATCCTGTTTATAAGAGCTTGCCTTTAATCCCAAACTCACATTCCATCCCTCCCCAACCATCCCCACTTGGCAACCACAAGTCGGTTCTCTATGCCTGTGTGTCTGTTTTTGTGTCATAGATATGTTCCTTTGTGTCATATTTTAGATTCCATGTATACGTGATATCATATGGTATTTGTCTTTCTCTTTCTGACTTACTTCACTTATTAATATATGATCATCTCTAGGCCCATCCATGTTGCTACAAGTGGCATTATTTCACTTTCTTTAATGGTTGAGTAATATTCCAGTGTATACACATATCACATCTTTTAAAATTATTACTATATTTTAAAAAGATCTCCCTGCTGCCTTAAGGGACAGTGCTATCAGGATACACTTAGTGAGGCCAAGGAGATGACCGTGACCTGGGCTGGAGAGATGGTGGCAGAGGTGGGAAAAGTAACAGCTCTGAGATGTCTTTGCAAGGACTTGCTGGGGGATTGGATGAGGGGAAATGAGAAATGCTAAGGACAGAGGAAGAGGGTTAGAGCAGAGAGCATCCAACCATCACTGAAAACTGAACATTTCAGTTAAACTGGGACTATTTCACCAATATAGTAAGAATCTCTAAATACATGAAAGATATGGAATTTCATTATTTCTGTGTGCATTTTTATTAGATAGTAGGTGTTTTACAGATCCAGTAATGCTGTCTGCTTCAAAGCAATCCCCTTGTTTGGCTCTACACTTCTTCCAAAGAGAATCAGTATGTCCCAGACCTCACCCACCTGTAATTACCAAAACTATCATGTTTCCTTAATTACTCAAATAGCTGTGACTTTGAGCCCAATCCCATGACTCTAGAGTTACCTTCTGCCTGATTCTCCCCCATGGCCATTTTGGAAGAAGGCTGAGCGTGGCTGGCTGGTCCAAACATTCCCCCCGCCCCCCCAGGAACCACTGGTCATTCCTCCAGCCACCCCACCACCACCCCACTCCACAATCACCTGGGGACTGGAAACTGGCTTCTCCCTAGGCTGCTATGTCCTCCCTGCAAGGACCTTGAGTGTAGACCCAGCCCTGCCTTTAATTCCTCAAAGCACAGCAATGAACAGTCAGATGGCTTAATAAAATTTTACTGAAGGCTTGAACTGACACAATTACAACTCAGAGGAACATTTACGTGCTCATTAAAGTAGTTTCTCTAGATGTGCACAACTCCAAGAGCCAACCTCGGGCCTTCTCCATTGCTCTTGGCCAACTTGAATGTGAGCCAGCCAGCTCGGCCTCCTCTCAATCTGTCTCCTGGCTCCTTCCACCCCAGAATCCAGCTCCAGGGCCACAGCCCCAGATATCAAGATCAGGTATGCTTACTTCCCCCTAGGGATGACTGGAAAAGGGGTCTTCCTAAAGAAGGAAGCTTCAAATCACCTACCAGTGGCCATGCAGACTCCATGACCCCAAACCCCATCCCAATGATCAGTGATTACTTTCCATCCACTGGTCTTCATCACATTCTACCTGGTGTTCTGACCCAGATGGTGCTGGGCCAAACCTGGTCCATTTTTCTTCCCAATCTGTTCCCTAATGTGAAGTGAAGAGAAGGCCAGGCTATATTTTGGGTATTGCAATGTCCTTACATTAATAATTTGATGATGTGTACACACATCCAAACCCTCCCATACATCTACACACACACACACACACAGAGATACAAATGGCATTACTGACTCAATGGACATGAGTTTGAGCAAACTCAGGAAGATAGTGAAGGACACGGAAGCCTGGCATGCCGCAGTTTATGGGTACACAGAGTCAGACACGACTTAGGGACTGAACAACAACAAAACCTGTTTCAAAGACAACTGCTAAAATCTAAATCTATGTTCAAAGAGGCTGCAAGGACAATGTTGGGCTTCCCCTATGACTCAGCAGGTAAAGAATCCACGTGCAGTACAGGAGACATAAGAAGCGTTGATCCTCAGTCAGGAAGATCACCTGGAAGAGGAAATGGCAACTCACTCCAATATTCTTGCCTGAAAAATCCCATGCACATGTCTCAAAGAGTCGGACACAGTAAATGACTAAAGAGAACAGAACAGAAGGGCAGTTCAGTTCAGTTCAGTCCAGTCACTCAGTGGTGTCCGACTTTGCGACCCCATGAATTGCAGCACTCCAGGCCTCCCTGTCCATCACCAACTCCCGGAGTTCACTCAAACTCATGTCCATCGAGTCAGTGATGCCATCCAGCCATCTCATCCTCTGTCGTCCCCTTCTCCTCCTGCCCCCAATCCCTCCCAGCATCAGGGTCTTTTCCAATGAGTCAACTCTTTGCTTGAGGTTGCCAAAGTATTGGAGTTACAGCTTTAGCATCACTCCTTCCAAAGAAATCCCAGGGCTGATCTCCTTCAGAATGGACTGGTCGGATCTCCTTGCAGTCCAAGGGACTCTCAAGAGTCTTCTCCAACACCACAGTTCAAAAGCAGCAATTCTTCGGTGCTCAGCTTTCTTCACAGTCCAACTCTCACATCTATACATGACAACTGGAAAAACCATAACCTTGACTAGACGGACCTTTGTTGGCAAAGTAATGTCTCTGGTTTTCAATATGCTATCTAGGTTGGTCATAACTTTCCTTCCAAAGAGTAAGCATCTTTTCATTTCATAGCTGCAATCATCATCTGCAGTGATTTTGGAGCCCCCAAAAATAGTCTGACACTGTTCCACTGTTTCCCCATCTATTTCCCATGAAGTGATGGGACCAGATGCCATGATCTTCTGCAATGTCTGGAGTTAGATGCATGATGACTCTGATTACACAAATGAACTTTCGTGGACAAACTGAAATTCCACTGACTTCTCCCTAGGCTGACTTTTCCCAAAGCAAATGAAGTTTGCCATAATAATGAGTTGATCTCTTGGCCGTCAGTAACTCTCAGTCATTTTAAAAGAATGATTCTGCTGCTTTAAAAAATATTTTTCCACCGGGCATCGCTATTATTATTATGATGCAGTCACAGCTCAAAATATTTTGGAAATTCCTCCTTTGGAATTGCCGTCAGAGCCAAGAATGCATTCTTTTTTAAAAAATAGACTCAATGGTTATAAATCTTGATACCAAGAGGCTTCGTTGATTCTTGAAAATCAACCCCAAATCATTTGAAGACAGAGCTGGTGAGTATAGATGATCAAATCAGGTGACACTGCTTTGGTGTAAAATAAAATGTTTAATCCGAAATATTAGGCAAAAAAGGCCATTACTCCATACACTTTTTTTCTACCTTTTTACTTGTACTGTATATCAGGATACATTCCTATATGGGGCATAAACCCAGATAATAACTAATTACAGCATTAAATGGGAATATTTACACTAACAATATATACAAAACCCCAAGAGGTTCAGAAGAGTAGTATATATCATAATCTAGGGGAAAATTCTTTTAATTAAAAAAATAAACATTCTAGAGGATAAGAAGGGCAGAGTAAAGAGTTTCAAAAAAGATTTAAGAGGAAAAAATGGTTTAAGCAAACATATGTCATAGTAGAGTTTTCACCATGGCTAATTTGAAGACCAGATTTATTTAGATGTATTTTTCACAATATATTCTTTGAGACACCCACCCCATACCTATATCATCATACTTTTGCATAAAGGGACATGAACTTCATTTCACCCGAGTTATGGTCACAGGACCAGGAGGACATGACTTTTGCCTGTAGTTCTTGACCTTTTCTTACCTCCTAAACACTCTTTCAGTTACGATCTTAGGCTTCCTTTGAGCAAAAACCTCTTGGCTGCTTGCACCATAGTCATTTAGGAAATCCCTTATGACTTCCAAAACAGTCATATGTTTTTCCTGGAATAATATTGCTCACATTTATATGTGATAGAATTTTCCTGCTCCATGCATGTTTATGGACCCCATGTCTGACATTTGCAGAACACCAGTCCCTACTGGCCAATGGCAGGGCCACAGCTGAGGGACAGCCGCACCCTGTTATTAAAGGCACCAGGCCCCAACCAGGGAGGGAAGGACCCTAGGTATTGGCCGGGGAAGTGAAGACAAAGGCACAATCTGACTGCTGCAGATAAAGCTACACCAGGCCCTGATGACAGCTTCACTAAAAGGTGTCTGAGGACTTTGGATGTCAGATCTTATAAGTCAGTCCTCCATTTCATGCATGCATGCTAAGTTACTTCAGCTGTGTCCAACTCTTTGCAACCCTATGGACTATAGTCCACCAGGCTCCTCTGTCCATAGGATTCTCCAGGCAAGAATACTGGAATGGGTTGCCATGCCCTCCTCCAGGGGATCTTCCTGACCCAAGGATCAAATCCAAATCTCTTACATCTCCTGCATTGGCAGGAGGGTTCTTAACGACTAACTAGTACCAACTGGGAAGCCCCTCTGTTTCATATCTGCCCTAGAAAACTGAAACGCTAATGACTACTCTAGATTTTTCTCATGCACAGGGAAAAGTGGGTCCAAAGCCCTCTCTTTGGAAAAATTAAAAGGGTAACGACCTGAGAAATTTCACCTGTGACACCACTTCTCATCAAAATCGTCTCTTGGATTTCTTTAGTAAACACGAGGAAGAACAGAAATGAAATAATTCAGCAGCTTTGAAAATCACACCAGTCCAGCCCTGTGGAGTGAAATGGGTTGGTATTTCACCAAGCTAGATATTTAGAACCTCACGAATCAAAAAGCAAGAGAGGTAGAAAGGAATTCTAGCCATGTCAGAATTTCACCTCGACTACTGTTTTATGCTTTTCTTTGACTTGCTCTATAAATATTTTACTACAACTCTCAAAGTTTATAAGATCCTTAAGACTTGTAAAAAGCTTGAGTAACTGGAAACCAATGACCAATACCTACCACGGGGATCTTGAATTTTTTCAGATTCCACTGAACGGAATGCATTCTACCCAGAATGCCTTGGAAGGACAGACTTCCCTCTGTTGCAGTTGTGAGTCTGCAGGGAGCAGAGAACAATGCCTTCCACTTATGAACTCCACCTGGTCAATACGTTGGGGTCTTGGCCCCAGACCTGGAGCTTCCATGGCTCTCACACTTGGGAAGTTCAGCATGGTGTGGTTGTGCTTCATCCCAGAGACCCCGGTGTCCTGGATCCTTGGCACTTGCATCAGATTCTCCAAAGTGGAGAAAGTCCTGTTTTCTGTTCTCCTCATGTCATCCCAGTGCATCTGAGGAAAGACAGTCCACTGGCTATAGCTGATTTACAGTGTTGTATTAAATGTTTCCAAGAGCGCTTTACCAAGCTGCAAGTTTTAATCGTACACTTGACAAATATGCACAAGTGTCTCCTGGTTCCCAGGGATCTGAGATTCACTGGCTTTGGAACTAACTATCCTGATTTCCAAATCCTATCAAAGTAGCACAAGGTTTATCAATCTAAACATGATGAATTCATCTGGACACATTTGTTCTGATGATTGAGTAGTATATCTGTCTCTTTTCCCCCATAGTATTTTCTGGATTAAACTTTAGTCCCTAAAGGGATGTGACTCTATCTCAGACAGAAAGAAACCTATACGTGAAGAGAGCAGGTGTGTCCCAAATGCTGTGGGTCCTTTGATTTGTAAATTTCTTCAAGACAGAGACTCCACCTCCACCATCTCATCTCCACAGTATAGATGTGCCTTAAACATACTAAAAACTGAATCCAGCATTAAATTAAATGAAAGGAATTAACGGAAAACAACTACCACGTGTCAGAGAGACAGTTACCTATGTATAAAGCTTTGGAACAGAGAAGCCTTCTTTTTTTTTTTTTTAAATTTTATTTTATTTTTAAACTTTACATAATTGTATTAGTTTTGCCAAATATCAAAATGAATCCGCCACAGGTATACATGTGTTCCCCATCCTGAACCCTCCTCCCTCCTCCCTCCCCATACCATCCCTCTGGGTTGTCCCAGTGTACTAGCCCCAAGCATCCAGTATCGTGCATCGAACCTGGACTGGCATCTCGTTTCATACTTGGTATTTTACATGTTTCAATGCCATTCTCCCAAATCTTCCCACCCTCTCCCTCTCCCACAGAGTCCATAAGACTGTTCTATACATCAGTGTCTCTTTTGCTGTCTCGTACACAGGGTTATTGTTATCATCTTTCTAAATTCCATATATATGCGTTAGTATACTGTATTGGTGTTTTTCCTTCTGGCTTACTTCACTCTGTATAATAGGCTCCAGTTTCATCCACCTCATTAGAACTGATTCAAATGTGGGATCTTAGTTCCCTGACCCAGGATGACACCTCTGTCCTCAGCACTGGAAGGTGGATTCTTAACCACCCCATCCTCCTTTTTTAAGATTTTTTGGACTGTGGACCCATTTTTTTAAAGTCTTTATCAGATTTGTTAAAACATTGCCTCTGTCCTTCCATGTTTTGGTTTTCCAGCTGTGTTTTTTTTTTTTTTTTTGGTTTTCCAGCCGTGAGTCATGTGGAATCCCAGTTCCTACACCAGGGATCAAACCTGTGCCCCTGCATTAGAAAGTGCATTCTTAACCCCAGACCACCAGGAAAGTGCCCCCACTTTTCTTAAATTGAAGTATAGTTGATTTACAATGTTGTGTTAGTTTTTGCTGTACAGCACGGTGATTCAGCTGTACACATACACATATGTCTTTCTAGATTCCTTTCCATTATAGATTATTAAAAGATATTATAGTCCTCTGTACTATCAGTATTCCTTTTAAAGGCAAAGACATTTAAAATTTAACTGCAATTACAAACACTTTATCTACAAACAACATTTAGCAAATTTTTCTGTTACATTAGGAAAAGCACTTCTGTATAGGGGGGAAAAAACACCTTTCATAGGGAAATTTGATTGCCTGTGTAGATATATTGAGCAGGATAGTTATCTGACTTTGAAAAATGTTTCTCTTCTCCTGCCTCTCTGTTACTTTAGGATCTGGGTTTCCTGTAGCTTTGAAATCAAAGCCTATATAATATATTTACTTAGTCTTTGTTATATTAATAACTTTCAGCATTAAATGGAAGACATGTGGTGGTTGGGGTAGGGTTGGGAATCCAATGCTATTCTTGCCAAATCCAGGATGACTTCCTGGAGGAAATGGTCTTTTCATTTTCAATCCATTATTCTTATTATGACATGCCTTCCTCTGCATATTTTATCAAAGGAAGCTTTCTCTATTTTGAAAATTTTGTGTCTATGTTAGAATTCCTCATTTCACACTGGGGGTTATGGGAAATGGGGAGATGGGAAAACACATTTCTTTAAGAAAGACATGACTGGTCAGATGTTCCATTGCTCAGTGGTACATGATTAATAGTCTGGTCTTCCTGAACTGAGTTTTTCCCCTCTAAAGGTAGGCAACTATTTTTGGCTTAATATGCATTTTTGACTCTGTGTCTGCGTATTTTCAAGTTTTTCTGTTTCAAGAACAAAATTGTTCACCATGTTCCAAGGACGGGCCCAGCTTGACACAAAACTAGACTTGAGGTACAAGATCTGGGGTGTCTCAGAGACTCACCATCATACCTCAGAGCCTGCTGGTCCTTGGGAAAATAATCACAGCTCATCTGCTGTTCCCCTGCCTTCGCCTGAGCTCCTTTTGATAACTATTTTCCTTCCAGGTCTGACTGAATCCCAGCTATGGATTTAGTGCCTTGAGATCTCATAGGGTTCAGTCTTGAAAATGAAATCTGGCCTTGGGGAAAACTGGTTCCAGCCCAGAAAGGAGCCCAAGCACGGTCAATAACTAGACCTGCTTCAGTTCAGTTCAGTTGCTCAGTCGTGTCCAATGAATCACAGCACACCAGGCCTCCCTGTCCATCACCAACTCCCAGAGTCCACCCAAACCCATGTCCATTGTGTCAGTGATCCCATCCAACCATCCTCTGTTGTCCCCTTCTCCTCCTGCCTTCAATCTTTCCCAGCATCAGGGTCTTTTCAAATGAGTCAGCTCTTTGCATCAGGTGGCCAAAGTATTGGAGTCTCAGCTTCAACATCAGTCCTTCCAATGAACACCTAGGACTGGTCTCCTTTAGGATGGACTAGTTGGATCTCCTTGCAGTCCAAGGGACTCTCAAGAGTCTTCTCCAATACCACAGTTCAAAAGCAGCAATTCTTTGGCACTCAGCCTTCTTTATAGTCCAACTCTCACATCCATACATGACCACTGGAAAAAACCATAGCCTTGACTAGACGGACCTTTGTTGGCAAAGTAATGTCTCTGCTTTTCAATCTGCTATCTAGGTTGGTCATAACTTTCCTTCCAAGGAGTAAGCGTCTTTTCATTTCATGGCTGCAATCACCATCTGCAGTGATTTTGCAGCCCAGAAAAATAAAGTCTGACACTGTTTCCACTGTTTCCCCATCTATTTCCCATGAAGTAATGGGACCAGATGCCATGATCTTCGTTTTCTGAATGTTGAGCTTTAAGCTTTTTTACTTTTTAACTTTTTCACTCTCCTCTTTCACCTTCATCAAGAGGCTCTTTAGTTCCTCTTCACTTTCTGCCATAAGGGTGGTGTCATCTACATAGCTGAGGTTATTGATATTTCTCCCAGCAATCTTGATTCCAGCTGTGCTTCTTCCAGCCTAGCGTTTCTCATGATGTACTCTGCATATAAGTTAAATAAGCAGGGTGACAATATACAGCCTTGACGTACTCTTTTTCCTATTTGAAACCAGTCTGTTATTCCATGTCCAGTTCTAACTGTTGCTTCCTGACCTGCATACAGGTCTCTCAAGAGGCAGGTCAGGTGGTCCCATCTCTTTCAGAATTTTCCACAGTTTATTGTGATCCACACAGTCAAAGGCTTTGGCACAGACCTGCTTAGGGCTGGTTAACAAAGTGACTTTGCCATTTTTCAATGGGCAAGACCGATCTGGCCAAAAACAGAGTAGAACGGGTCTTTCTTCTGAAATTTCGATGTAAAATATTTTCCAGATTTCCAAAAAAAAAAAAAAAAATTCCTCAATTTTTCTCCATGCCATTGTTGCATGGGAACTTTCCTGGTTAGAAATATGGATGGGGACGGCTTATGTCTTTTCATAGAAAGCCAGACCCCTAGAATATATACCTCTCACAATTTCAATACCAAAAAAAAAAAAAAAAAAATCACCTAGTGTTAGGTGATTATATATTTACAGTAAAAGGAGGCCTTGGATGAAGCATTCCCTTATTATTTTTAGTTGTTTCTCAATAATCACACATCTGGCCTAATGACACAGCGAGCTTTATAACAATGAATTTTCAAAGGAAAGCAAACATTCCCTTTGAGGAGATTGTCTCCAATGAATTTGGCGTGCCCTAGTTTGAAAACTTTCATCTCCAAATAGGCCAGGGTTTTTCTTTTATCTAGCCTAGCTGCCTGCCTTGTTGAAACTTTCTCAGACGCACAAAGGAAAGCCTACGAAATGTCCAATCTTACTCAAGACTTAAAAGTTTTCAGTGAGCCAGATAAAAACTCCCAGGGTTTCTTCTTTTTCCCATACAAATATTCAGGTAAACCTCACTTCTGAGTCCAGGGCAACTTGATTAGAATTGAAAATATTCATGAGAAATTGTTCCACTTAGGAACCTCAAATGAATCAGAATTAGAGGGCTCCTTACTCAAAGACTTACACTTTTATTACACAAGGCTATGGGGGCTTCCCACATGGCACAGGGGTAAAGAATCCACCTGCCAATGCAGGAAACTCAAAAAATATGGATTCCATCTCTTGGTCTGGAAGATCCCCTGAAGGAGGGAATGGCAATCCACTCCAGTATTCTTGCCTGGAAAATCCCACGGACAGAGGCACCTGGCAGGCTACAGTTGATGAGGTCACAAAGAGTTGGACACGGCTGAGCACACATACACACATACACTCAACAAGACCAATAAAGCCATTCAAATATGTCGAGAGACAGAACATAAGGAGGTTTTGATGGATTTGGTCACCTGTGACTTCTTCTAACTCAGTGGAGTGGAGTGAAAGAGAAAGTCAGTCGTGTCTGACTCTTTGTGATCCATTGTACTATACAGTCCATGGAATTCTCCAGGCCAGAATACTAGAGTGGGTAGCCGTTCCCTTCTCCAGGGGATCTTCCCAACTCAGGGATCGAACCCAGGTCTCGCACATTGCAGGCCAATTCTTTACCAACTGAGCCACCAGGGAAGCCCGAGAACACTGGTGTGGGTAGCCTATCCCTTCTCCAGCAGATCTTCCCAACCTAGGAATTGAGCCGGGGTCTCCTGCGTTGCAGGCGGATTCTTTACCGACTGAGCTATCAGGGAAGCCCTCTCCTAACTCACATCTCTTCTAAAAACTCCTGTAGAAGATGAGTATAAGGCCTGTAAGGCCTCAAAGGAGAACAGTTGTAGAGAAGAAGCCTACAATCAAAGGTCACCAGAAATGTACTCTACAGATGAATGTGATCCTCACAATTGTCATTCTAATGGAAATTGATCACGGATCGGTGCCCTCTTCCCCACGGCATGATTACTGTTGAAGTAGAAGATTAGATTTCTGGGTTGTGAACCTGGGCAATGAGATTTTAGCCTATCAGGACCTCACTGGTGGCCCGTGATCTAAACTCAACCTCTTGCCAGTCTGAAGGTACCTGCTGGAAGGCAAAACCAGGTCACCTTTCAAACTCTCTTCCAACACCACTTCTCTTTTTAGTAAGAAAATATGATCTGACACCATGAGTTATACAAGGACATGAATGTGAGCCTACATAAGAAAGTCTGCGTATGAATTAGTCCAGGATCAGAAAAGTTAATAAACCAATTAACAACATGTACTAAGCTTCGGTTAACCTTCAAAAGAGAAAGGTCAGGGTAAATATTTTTCAGGGCAAAAGAGAGTAATAATAATTAGTATCATGCTCTGAGATATACTTTTTATTGAAAGCCATGTTTTTATTTTTTATTAGTTCAATAAATGGTGATATTTAGTTAACTCTCCAGGATGTAGAATCATAGCAGGCAATTAGCTCCATTTCAATCTTTGATCCTTTTAAACTGGGTGTGCAACTTTGTTGGGCTTGTGTCAATCATTTGTAAGACCTGAGAGAAGGAAAACTCTTAAAAATGGAAAAACTCACATTTTTTTTTCAGGAGAGCAGAGTCCTGTCTACATTAAGCAAAGAACAAAATTGTTCATTACCCATTAAAGGTATTTACACTAACTTTCCCCCAACGAAAAAGATAAAAAAGGTCAGAGTGATTTTCTAGGGATATCTTTGAATTAGGTACCTTTGTACATAATAATTCTTATTTATTTGAAGACACTTCATCTCTTCCTAACTTTTTTTCAAGCATATATCCCAAGCTGTCTGAGCTGCCTCATTAAAAAAAGTAATATCACAATGTAAAAAGTTTTCACAATAAAAATGTTTCCAGTTCCAAGCAATAATTTCTTTTAAGCTATGCAGCAAGAAGATGTTTTCTTAGTTTGTTTTACTGTCTCTTGGTTTGTAGTTTCCATTTTGCGACCCTTTACTTATGGCAAACTTTCTCTTGAATTATGTACTTAGCAAGGTAAAATCGCATTCTAATGAGTTTTTTTAAATGCCACCCCATCCTTAATTCTTTCGTTTAGTGGCCTTTCATTGTTTTGCTTAAAAAAGTAGATCCCTTGTTTCACTTTGAATTTCTTTTCTATGATAAGATTCTTTTAACTATATTTTAAAAATATTAATATCCTTTTTAATATGCTTATAAATATATGCTTTAATAGTGTTTAACCTGCTAGCTTTGTTCAGAGGGTGCTAACTCAAATTTAAGAATGGCCTCATGTCCCCAAATGTTATATCCTTTCCTGAAGCTACAATGGTTTGCTAAACATTTGCTCTACATTAAAGATTTATGATCTACTTTTGTTCCTCTGTGTCCCCTAGTTTTCAGCCATATTTCTCCATAATCACGCTCGCTTCCCTGCCTAGGTTCAAAGTTTCATTTTCCCAGAATTCTTCTCAAGGCTCAGAAAGCATATCATATTTCCACTTCAGTTTGGTGGGACTATCTCGTCCAATCTGTAACTCCCAATCTCATATACGATGATATTTTAATTGTGTGTCTTATTTGCAAGATATCTGATCATGTGGTATTAACCAAGTTCCTATATTTACTTTGGAGCAATATTTCTTTCCTGGGGCTCATTTGGCTGGCTTCACATTCTGCTGTAATAATATATCATATACAAACTGAGGGCAGAAATTAGAAAAACAGTCTATTCATAAGAACATTTTAAGAAACCTTCTGGGTTGCAAGCCTTTTCTTACCCCAGTTGAGATCATTTTATTTATTTTTAAAAATAGATTAATCTATAAATTATATCCTAGGGGAAAACCTCATACTGGCTCTAGTGAGCACCATCTCTGGGGATTCTTTTATTTTTGTAGCAGGTTATCTGGATGCCTTGTGAGAACCAGGCTGTATCTCGGGATGGAGGTTCCGGAGCGGCATCCCTGGCTCACAGTGGCTGAGCCCTACTCTGGGTCAGGATCATGGCCCTCTCTACTGACTGTGATCCCCTGGACCTCACTTGGCCTGGCCAGAGCACCCTGATTTTATTTCACCTGTGCTTTTCCTCTCCATCATCAGGCACTCAAGAGCATAACCATTCCCATAGTCCATACAGAAATATTCTCTCTGTGAAATCTTGACTAGGAAACTGGTGCATATCTCTGTATTTGCAAAAGCAGAATTGCCATCCCCCAAACTCTGGTTCTCATAAAGGATCTTTTGTAGAAGTACCCACTGATGTGTTTACACTGGACTGAGGTTCATTTGCCTGAAAATGGCTGCCTGGAGCTGTTGGCCACAAGAACTTCCTCTCTATCTCTTTCTCTTTTCCCTTGAAACTGATGCTAAGGTCTCTTCTGGACCCACATGCCCAGTCTGCTTTGCCCCAAGGTTTGTTAAGGGCAAACCATCGGTGGCAGAACACATGATACCAAGGAAAAGGGACGGTAACGTTGTCCCGTCCTCCCTCCCCCAGCCTCTCCCCGTGCCCCCAGCTACCTCTGCTGCTTGACAAATTACCCCAAAACTTGACAGCTCAAGACCACCATTTTTTTTTTTACGCTCACAAACTGTATCAGTCAAGAATTTGGTCAGAGTACAAGGAAAGTCGCTTACATCTGTTCAGCTACATCTAGAACTTCAGCTGGAAAAACTGAGGATGATGCAACAGCTGGAGACTGGAATCTTCTGAGGGCACCTTCACCCACTGGTGGTTGATGCTGGCACCCACCGGTCTGGTAGTTGATCCTGGCAGTCAGCTGGGACCTTAACCGGAGTACTTCCGTGTGCCATCTTCTGTGACCTGGGCTTCTTCACAGCACGGCTACTCAGGACCCCAGTAGCAAGTGTCCCAGTCAACAGAGGAAAAGCTGTATCATCTTTTCCATCCAGACTGTGAAACTATCATGCAGGATTCCACTGGCTACAAGCAAGTCGCAAGCCCACCCAGATTGGAGAAGAGGACATAGACCCCAACTCTCAAGGGAATCGTGTCAAGCAATTTGCCATCTTCTATTTCTGGCTACCACACTTACTGACCCCATCCCTTAAAGGCAATATTCTTAGTGCTTTCAAGTCCATCTCTTCATAAGTCCTACATGCACACACACACACACCCTACAATCCTCTTCACCCAGGGCATTCATTTCATGTCTTCTTTTTCTCTGAAATACACCTGGTATTTTCTCTTTTGAACAAAGTAACCCCCCAAAACTATGGTTTAACAAAATTAAAACTTTGACATGGAAAAGACCAAGCTAAGACCAACCTAAGAACATGAAAGGAAGTCTGGTCTTACACCCAACTTTTAAGTACTTACATGTGCACAGAAGCCCTCCTGTTTTCAGCAATTACAGAAAAGAATCTTGGAAATTTCCAATGAGCTGTAAATTTGCTTCAGGTACAGAAGGTTATGGAAGTAATACCAGGATTGTGTTATGTTTTCACAGTGGAATGAGAAAGAGAGAAGCCCAGTGTAAAATGACAAGAAGTAGCAATTCATAAATGAACAGCCTGGAATCCTTGGGACAGAGGAGGCAATGGGATCCAGTCTACATTAAGAAGGGACCCAAACATTATAGACCCATCTCAATCCACATGAAACAGCCCCATCCAATAGGGGACAAACGAAAGCAAAGAAATAATAGAAGGGCTTATTGCCTAACTATCTGTATTAACTTATTCTCAGCTCTGGCATTAAGGCTCTTAATGATCTAGATTATAAAGTGTACAATAATTGAAAAGGAAAATTTTATTCCTTTAACCTGCAAATTGCATCATTCTGTAAGATAAATAACATGTTTTTCTTCACTGTATTATCTCAGAGGCTGTGTAGCAGCTGCTCTTTTGCGCTATTGGATAATTTGAAATTGAGCAAAATTCCCAAATACATATTCATATTCAATTTATTTCCCAGGTAACCACGTGCTCTTGATGCCAACAGTTGAATTTCATTTCACCTGGTTACAATTTAAAGCCCACCAAGAGATGGCATGATTTGGAAAATATAATAAGCAACATACAATTATGCACTGTATATTTTTCCCCAGTTCTGTAATGACACAGTTGGCTGAAGGCTTTTTAAAAATTAAATCTACAGAGAGAGTTACAGCAAATGGGAATGTTTCCATTTTAAAAGATTTCCCATCATGGTTCTTTCAGCGAACAGAAATTATCGGTAGAATTTCTGCTTTTTGTCTCATTCATAGTGCTATTGTCATCATCACAGTTAAAAGTATGATGATATTAACAACAGTACATCAATTTCGATGGAGATAAACTGCTAAGGAAGTATGTGTTTCCATTCTCATTCAACTCAGGAATATGAGAGCCACATTTTGAACTGCTTTGTATTTCTAACTAGTATGAATATAAGGGGAAAAAAGCTAATGCAACAGAGTGTCTGTAAAGCTTCATTATATCTCATGTGAATATATGTATAAATATATAAATATTAATATATGTGCATTAAGAGAAAGATTTTTACCTAAAACCATTTTAAGAACAACCCTTTAAGAATACTACGTTGTTACAATACTTGGTAAACGATGCCATGCAACTATCCATATATATTTAAAGTTGAATAAGATTCTAAAGATTACTGAATGAATGGTCCCAATTTGCAGGCAAGGCTGCTGAGGCTCACAGAAGTTAAACAACTTCTCCCTGGTTTCTCCACCTCTTCTGCTCTTCCAACCACTCAGTGTCTCTCTACAGCTGTATGTTTTCATTCAATACAGACAGAAGATAAAATGAAATTCCTATTTACTTTAATTACAGACCTTTAGGGAATGACTGTCCTCTAGCACTGAGTAACCTTGGTCTCATCCTAGTTCATTGTAAATTTCCTCAAATATAAAACAAAACAATGTCAAGGTTCAAACTATCACATATTGAACTTCTTTTCCATGTTGAAGGAGCGCAGAACAGTCTCTTTTTTGAGAATCCTCCAAGGTTAGTCAGGGCTGTTCAGGCACAGAGCAGGTGGGGCTCACAACCCCCAGTCTTTATTTCCTTTCTTGAGCTCCACCAAGAATTTGCCGCCCCATCAAGCAGGTATCGGGGGACCACGCTCGAGAGATGAGCCTCATAGATTCGATATCAGTCTGGAAAGCACAAGTGTGAAATAGAAGCCAAATTCACTTAGTTTCCTTTACAGAAGTGTCAGTTCCATTCAAAAACCCACTGTCATCCCTGCCAGAGAAGGAGAAGAAACTGCTCTGTCCCATTCACTTCATCACATAAAACCATTTGATGAGCTTGACAGCTGCTGCTTGCTAATTACAGGGCAAACTTCTCAGCATGAGCATTGTTGCATCAACAGGTCCCCGGAACAATCCAGCAATTGTTTGGGGGGAAGCTAGGGCACTTGGGGTTGAGCATTTCCATGTCAGTGACCCCCCACTGGCTGTCAGGACGCAGAGCTGCTCTAGTGGAATGAAGGGAACACAGTAATGAGGTACGCTGGGACTGGCACACAGCTGATTGGCTCTGAAGAACATTCTGGTGGTAGCTCTGCTTCCGGCTGTTGAGGATATGATGAGAGGGCCTGGCGTCCCACACCACCCCTGCTCCAGGAAAATGCTCAGTAGCTCCTGTTCTGGGGAGTTCAGTGTTTATATAGAAAAAGGTCATTCCCTATGGAAAGGTAATATATTTTCAACCCAGTGAATGGCTTTTGGAGATTTGACATTTTTGGAACAAAAATAAAAAGATTGCAAAAGCTAATTCTCTTTGTTTCTTTCAAAAAATTTTTTTACTTTGTATTGAAGTATAGATAACCTCAGATATGCAGATGACACCATCCTTATGGCAGAAAGTGAAGAGGAACTAAAAAGCATCTTGATGAAAGTGAAAGAGGAGAGTGAAAAAGTTGGCTTAAAGCTCAACATTCAGAAAACGAAGATCATGGCATCTGGTCCCATCACTTCATGGCAAACAGATGGGGAAACAGTGGAAACAGTGTCAGACTTTATTTTTCTGGGCTCCAAAATCACTGCAGATGGTGGCTGCAGCCATGAAATTAAAAGACACTTACTCCTTGGAAGGAAAGTTATAACCAACCTAGATAGCATATTCAAAAGCAGAGACATTACTTTGCCAACAAAGGTCTGTCTAGTCAAGGCTATGGTTTTTCCAGTGGTCATGTATGGATGTAACAGTTGGACCGTGAAGAAAGCTGAGCGCTGAAGAATTGCTGCTTTTGAACTGTGATGTTGGAGAAGACTCTTGAGAGTCCCTTGGACTGCAAGGAGATCCAACTAGTCCATCCTAAAGGAGACCAGTCCTGGGTGTTCATTGGAAGGACTGATGTTGAAGCTGAAACTCCAATACTTTGGCCACCTTATGCGAAGAGTTGACTCATTGGAAAAGACCCTGATGCTGGGAGGGATTGGGGGCAGGAGGAGAAGGGGACAACAGAGGATGAGATGGCTCGATGGCATCACTGACTCGATGCACATGAGTTTGGGTGAACTCTGGGAATTGGTGATGGACAGGGAGGCCTGGAGTGCTGCGATTCATGGGGTCACAAAAAGTCGGGCACAAATGAGCGACTGAACTGAACTGATAGCTAATTAACAAAGAATGCTGTGACAATTTCAAGTAAACAGCAAAGGGACTCAGCCATATATACGTATACATGTATCCATTCTTCCCCAAACTCCCCTCCCATCCAGTCTGTCACATATATTGAGCAGAGTTCCACATGCTATATGTTAGGCCCCTGTTGGCTATCCATTTTAAATATAGCCGTGTGTACATGTCCATCCCAAACTCCCTAACTGTCCCTTCCCCTCATCCTCTACCCTACAACCATAAATTTGTTGTTTAAGTTTATCCCTTTTTGTTTTGTAAGTAAGTTCAGTCATATAATTTTTTTTAGATTCCACATGTAAAGAATGTCATACAGTATTTCTCCTTCTCTGTCTGACTTACTCCACTCAGTATGCAATGTCTAGATCTATCCATGCTGCTGCAAATGGCATTATTTCATTCTTTTCTTGGAAGGTAGAAAGAGAGCTAAAGAGGGAAAAGAAGAAGAGATACAAGCGCACACATTTTCTTGGTGGAGTCTTGATGTTTGAAAGGAAAAAAACATTAAGAACTGAGCAGAGGAAAGGTTAGTGGAAAGTGCCAGCAGTCTACCAAAATCTGAATTCTTCCCAAGCACTAGTCCAGACTTCATTTCCAGCCACCCTCCTATTAGGTGTCATAACTGACCAGGGGCCCCTGAGCAGAGTCACAAGTTACATAATAGGGGGCAGCCTTCAAGAGCAGGCATGACCCCACCCCCACTCCCACATACTTGTCTTTCTCCCAAGCGGGCACTTGGACATGCCTATAACCAGCTTCAACAGTGCAGATAACAGTTCTTCCAGGGAGGATAGAGCAGGAATGTGGAAGGAACCTGTATCCTTAAACAGCTGTGGAGCCACAGCCTGTGTCTGGAAAGTTGGACTGTCATATGAAAGAAACTTCTCTTTTAAGCCACTGCGTGGTTGGATCTCTCTGAACATTAACTTAGCCTTTTGTCCTAATATAGAAATGACTCTCAGATCAGATCAGAAGAGCATTCCCCAGGTCCTATCCGCTCCCCACCAGGTCTCAAGATAGCACATGCATCTGGCAGAAAGCCAAACCTCTGCCAAGACCAAGGGCAATCATTCCCCCAGGTTTCAAAATCCTTCCTCAGGGAAGCATTTCAAGTCCCTGGAAGCCACAGTGGTGTCTCTAGCACTTTCTTTGGAAGAGTTTGCTGCCTTATCTTGTGGCTGCAGGCAAGAGTTCTCAGGTTGTGGGGCAGAGGGGCCTTCCTTCCAACTCCGTGGTCCTGGGAGCCCATAACTCCAGCCCAGAGGCCAGCAAGGAATCGTGAATGCCCAGGTCGTGAAACATGCGGATGCTGCCAGCATGCCTTTAGCTTTTAGATTCAACTATGAGAAGAAAACAGTCACTTTAACTGATCAGATCATGAACACACTGGAGGGAATTCTACATGGAAGATTATTCACATAACAGTGTATACTATACTTCCCAGAGATAGGCAAGGAGTTTAACAATCATTCCTTGAGATAGTTTTGATTAAAACAAAAGTGACAGAGATGGAAGTACTTGATCTGTTTGGGTTGTGAATGGATTCTTATATGTGAATATATAACTTATCAATTAATATATGTTTCAAAAGAACTTTCTGCCACAGTGGAAATCATCTCTATCTGTACTGTCAATATGGTGGCCATTAACAGCCAAGGGTGGCTGGTGCCAATGGGAAACTGGATTTTTAATTATATTTAGTTTTTAAGACATTGACATTTGAATCGTCACATGTGATTAGTGGCTACTGTATTAGACATCACAACTTTGGGCCAAAGGTCAGCATAGTTTTCTATAAAGGACCAGATAATGAATATTTTAGGCTTTGGGAGTCATGTGGCCTCTGGGAAGCTACTCAGTCCCACTCTTGCAAAGCAACAGCAGTCATGGCACTATATTAACTAACGGGCATGGCTGTGATCCAATAAGACTTGATTTGCAAAACTAGGGGTCTTCTTGAGACTCATAGATAAATCCGTTAAAACTTTCCATGATGTTTTCAGCTACTGAGGATGAGAAATAAATTCACTTTGAAGTGTTACTGACAAGACATTTAAAGATCTGGAATTTCCCCCTTTTGCTAAGATCCCAGGGGAAGAAGTCCTTAACCTAGAAGATCCCATCTCACATTTCAGACCCTGTGGGACTTGGTAGGAGAAAACTTGAGGGCAGACAGCTGTCCTTCCTTGAGCCCACAAACCACACTCAGGTCTGAACAGCCTGTCTCCCCCAATCCTCCAGGCCCTGCACTCAGCCCCAGGTGTCATCACAAAACTCAGAAGGCATCTGTTTTCCTCACACCTTGACCCCCACACAGCCCAAAAGTGCATGGAAAAATGCCCTGGACATTTGTTTAAAAAACCACAACTATCCTTTCAAAGCTCATTTCTCTTGTCATTTTATTTGGGGCCAAGGCTTGCAGATTAAAAAGGTAAATAAATCAAACACTTTCCACTACATGGTAAAGGCAAATAAATACAGTGAATCTCCCAGAGTCTCAAAGAAGCCATGTTTCACTTTTAAATTTTACCTCAAAAGCAGTAACTGGTGAATACAGCATACACTATTTCCTACACATTAGGGTTCAATGGGAAAGATAAATTTTAAAAAAGAGGTGGGGGTTGGGGGGCAACAAGCTATAGGAAACAGACTCAGTAGTGAAGAATTCAGAGCAGTCTCAGAGGTGATGCTTTGCATAATGTGACTATTGGGGGGTGTGTGTGTGTGTGTTAGTGGCTTAATCATGTCTAACTTTTCATGACCCCATGGACGATAGCCCACCAGGCTCCTCTCCATGGAATTCTCCAGGCTATTGGTTTAATATTAATTAAAGAAACATTGAATTTTAGCCCACGTTGGCACCTTCAAACATTGCTATGTGCTTAGCGAAAGGTTGCTTCCCCTGCCCGGGAGCAATAATTGCCTAATTACAGCCTGAAGAATAAATACTAGTCCTAGGACAGTACACTGAGGATGGCCTATCAAATTCATGCCAGTAATAGTTTCCTTTTGTAGTCATGCTGGAGAAAAAAATGCAATCGGAAGATACAGTTATAATGTTGTCAGTTATTTAAAAAGCTGTCAGTATTGCCATTATAAAAATGTAGTTATAATATTGTCAATATTGAATAGAAATGCTCACATCCCAGGACAGATTGGAAAAAAGTTATTGGACTACATTTACATGTTTTCCCCCTTTTCTCTAGAGTGCTGCATTTCCTCCTAAACTTAGCATGAACAGTTGGAAGCAAGGCATTGTCTAGTTGCAATCCTTCTCAGAACCCATGCAGAGGCAGGGTCCCAAGGATACCAAAGTTCCAGTGAGAAGCTGCAGGAGTGCCAGGTTCTTCTGATCATTTCCTATTTCCTTGCCTCCTTTTCTCAGTACGTCTTCTTTTCAAGACTCCCCACTATTAGGAGCAGAAGTGCCTGCTGGGCAGGGCAACCACAGGGATCTACCTGGCAAGAGCCAGACAGGGTGAGTGCTGGGCCGGCCAGGCTGCCCTGGAAGCCACTGATACATCAATACTTCTCCAGGATGAATCAACATGTACAGGTAGAATAGAAGAGGGAGGCACAAGAAGGGCCCCAAAGACACCAGCCCTTCTAACATCTCGGCAAAGAGAAAGGAAAGAAAGAGCACAGGGGAAAGACATGGCAGGCCCAGAAAGAGGGCTCCATGCCCTGAAAGCCTGATTGCATCTCCTGGCTCCCCTCCACAGACCCCACCTCTTGGGGCTCTGCCCTGAGCCCCACATCACAAACCTGCCCTAGGAGTCATCTCAGTGCGGTCACCATTGAAGGTCCCATCAGGGGACTTATTGCCAGGAATGTTCACAAAGATGTTAAACTCACAGTTACAGTGGCGCGGCCACCCTCCACGGGTCAGAAAGGCTGGGATTTGTCTGCTCAGGTCACGACAGCTGGAAGAACGTCTCGGCCCCCAGAGAACCCCCGACACACACACACCAGGAGAAGCACCTTCCCCACCTCATGCCCTACAAAAGCCACTTGGGGCTCTGTGTTCCTCCTGGGTGGTCTTGGGCAGAAGAGCCTCATAGTACCTGATTCCAAAGGGTATGAGGAGTGAGAAAGAAGCACATGTAATCGGGCTACACGGGGATGCTTCTTGTAGTACTTTTGTTTCACAAATAAAAAAAAAAAATCTAATCACCAAATGTCACCATGGAAATGATAGAATATTCTAGAGTTTATCCATAACAAAGGATACTACGCTACCATTAAGAAATAACAAAGCCCAACCTCTGATTGAACTGGAAAAAAATCTTTGAAACATGCATTGATCTTAAGATAAACAAGTTATCCATTAAGACATACAGTGTGATACAGTTTGTATTTTTAAATCCCACAATAAAAAAGCACATTATGTATACATCTATTCCAAATGCATAAAAATAAAGATCTGGGAAATAGAGCAGTTGTTTCTGTGAGGCAGGGGTCAAGGGAATGTCAACTGTGTTATGAAGATGCTTTCAGCTAGAATATATCATGTGCTACATATGACAAATGTTTGAAATTGAAGCCTTTGAGGCAAGATTCACTTTTTTAAAATTTCAGCTTCAATATTTAGTAATTGAGGCAAATCATTTAGCCTCTTTGAGCCTGAGTTTTCTCACCTATAGTAAGGGGGGAAAATCATAGTTCCTAACTTATAGATTTGTTATAAGAATAAAACATATATATATATATGTTTTATATATAAAAAACATAGTCACTTCAGTTGTGTCTGACTCTGTGCAACCCCATGGACTGTAGCCAGCCAAGATTCTCTGTTCATGGGATTCTCCAGGCAAGAATATTGGAGTGGGTTGCCACTCTCCTCCAGGGGATCTTCCCCACCCAGGGATTGAACCCACATCTCTTACATCTCCTGCTTTGACAGGTGGGTTCTTTACCACTAGCGCCACCTGGGCTATGTATGGGCTTTCCTGGTGGCTTAGATGGTAAAGAATCTGCCTCCAAGGCTGGAGACTTGGGTTCATTCCCTGGGTTGGGAAGATGTGTATGTGTGTATATATATCCATGTACCTTAACTCTGAACCTTTTTCTTATAAGACCAGACAAAGGCTTAAAAACCATGGATGCTCCGGACCGTGCTCCACTCTGGAAAAGAACTCTCAGATCATGAGAGCAGGAAGGGACAGCCGGTGGGAGAAGGCCAGGATTTTTCGTTCTCTTATCTTATAAATAGCCCTCTTTTAAACCCCAGAAACCTGGAGTTAAGCATGCTTAATTGGACTGCATAAATTAATCCTTAATATCTCAAGCTAGTCCAGAAGCTACTAGGAAACAAAATCATATACTTTAATATATGGTACACGCATATGTGCACACACACAAAGAACCAGAATCTAGTCAAGATATCGACTATAGCCACTAGAAACCAAAGTATTTAGAATTAGTCCTTGACACAAGTTGAGTGATTTAAAGGCCATATGGAGATGTAATATACAGTTTGATTATTTACCAAACTTTTGACATTCTTTTAAAAAGAAAGGGGGGGAAAAAGCTCATACACGACAGCACTCTCCTAGACATTCCTAAACTTTAGGGCTTTGTTGAAAGTCTCCAAATCTATTCTTGAGACTACCAGGGGCCACGGATGTACTGAGGTCAAGTGTTAAGTGCTAGAAGGGGTTTAAACTAACTACTTATTAACTAAATTGTTAACTGGGATAAGATCTCATTTAAAGAGGTAGTACATTTACTACTTGAGTACAAACAAGGAAACCCTGTAATACGTTTGTCATATTTGCTGTCTTGGAGAACAATAAGTGAATATGTGTTTACTGAGAGAATTCAGTCTCCGAGCAATGGCACAGAGTGTCCTCTTTAAATATTCAACTTGTTCAGTCTCAGGGAGAATTTCCAATAACAAAGAGCTGGCTGTTTGCTTTGCATTTAGTATATACTATAATGAGCTTTCAAAGAGTAGGAGGCTTGAGGACCATTTGATTAAACTTTTTCTGAAGAGTTCAATGTACACAAACTCTTCACTAATGAGAGCAGAAATCTCCCTTGAGGTAAAATTTGGATTTCTGAAATGTGATTCTTTTCATATTTGGAGCCAAAGCACAGTAGGAATACATATCAGATTATAACAGAGAGATAAGATTTGGAATTCAATTATGGCAAGTACTTGAATTTCAACAGCTCGTGAGTAAACTCTTCAAGAATACATCAAATGAAAAAAATGACGACAACTCGGAAACATGTTATTATCAGAACAGGATATCTAAAGAAAACTTCATACTAACTGAAGTTTTAGTATGAAAGTTCTATGGAAGTCCCTATGGAAGATTAATTATTGTGAATATAAGCAAATCACTGCAGACAAGCGACTGCAGCCATGAAATTAAAAGGCGCTTGCTCCTTGGAAGAAAAGCTATGACAAATCTAAACAGCATATTAAAAAGCAGAGACATCACTATGCAGACAAAAGTCTGTGTTGTCAAAGCTATGGTTTTTCCAGTAGTCATTTATGGATGTGAGAGCTGGACCATAAAGACGGCTGAGTGCTGAAAAACTCATGCTTCAGACTGTGGTGCTGAATAAGACTCTTGAGAGTCCCTTGGACTGCAAGGAGATCAAACCAGTCAATCCTAAAGGAAATCAACCCTGAATATTGTGAAGAGCTGACTCATTGGTAAATATCCTGAGGCTGGGATAGATTGAGGGCAGGAGGAGAAGTGGGCAACAGAGTATGAGATGGTTGGATGGCATCCATCTTAAACTCGATGGACACGAGTTTAAGCAAACTCTGGGAGACAGGGAAGGACAGGGAAGCCTGGCATGCTGCAGTTCATCAGGTTGCAGAGTCGGACATGACTAAGCGACTGAACAACAAAGCAATTCCAGAGATAATGTTTAAAGAAAGTATGAACCTGCAATGGAGGATATCCTGTAATCCCCATCCACTCTTGATATTTATCAGTCACCTCTTTGTACAGCAGTGTACCATGCTGAAGGGATAGAGTCAGAAAGTTTTCTCAAGGAGTCTGTGTTTTTTTTAATGGAAAACAAGACAGACATAATAGGTATATAGCGACACATAGATGAATGATATTCACTGCATACACAGAAAACCCACCACTTCCTAGAGCCCCAAATTATAACAACTCTCAAGAAACTTACAATGTTGTTCAAAAAATAAAACAAATATATGAGATAACTATCTTTGCAATTACTATCAGTATATCAGAATCTCAGCATCTTAGAGGCAGGTGAAAAATTAGAAATGATAGATAGACTAACTCCTTAATAATGAAGAAACAAAGATATGGAGGGAAAAAAGGGAGGAAACTGATAGTCTACTCTGAAGCAGATAACAGTACAATATCTCATATACATTGTGTGTGTCCTCAGTCGTGTCTGACTCTTTGCAACTCCATGGACTGTAGCCTGCCAAGGCTCCTCTGTGCATGGGATTCTCCAGGCAAGAGTACTGGAGTGGGTTGCCATTTCCTCCTCCAGGGGATCTTCCCAACCCAGAGATCAAACCGATGTCTCTTGTGTCAGCGGTGAAGAACCTGCGCCACCTGGGAAGTTATCGTCCAGATACTCATGACAGTTCTGTGAGGTGCACGTATTCCTCACCTTTGGCTACCCATTCCAGTAACCTTGCCTGGAGAGTTCCATGGACAGAGGAGCCTGGCGGGCTACAGTCCATGGAGACACAACTGAGTGACTAACGTTTTCACTCTTCACTTCAGTGCAGATTCCAGCTTTCTTGGGAAGACTTCCTAGATTTACCTTCCCTGGCTCAAACAAGAAGGTCATTCACATCATTACTGGGCACTTGGACCTGGCTCTTAATTAATCTGTCCTGCATGGTCTGGGGGGAGCTCAGCAATGGGAAAGGGAACCTGGGTCTGCTCCCTGACCCCACATCTTGGCTCTGGGACCTCACTTCAATCCTAATCCTATCTCTTTCATAGTAAAAGGTGGGGAAGATGTGAACCTCATGGAACTGTCATGAGTAGCCGGATGATAGCTTCCCAGGTGGCGCAGGTTCTTTACCACTGACCCAAGAGACATGGGTTTGATTCCTGGGTTGGAAAGATTGCTGGCCTAAGATGTAAGAAAAGTACAAACCAGAAAACGTATTAAGAATCAAGTTAGTAGTAGCCGAGATGACCTCTACCTTCATGCTTGTCTGACTTCCCAGTAAAAGCATGAACTTCTCAAGGGCCAGGCCTGGTTTTATCTCCTCGGCACCTTCAGAGCCTAGCACAGTATCTGGATCACAGTACACTCAAGAAATGTGTGCTGAACCCAAAAATGCAGAGAAATCTGGCTATGATTCAGAGAACCTGATGTGAATTAGCTGAGAAAGAGAAGGGCAGATTTTATCTAAATGAAAAGTTAGGAAACTGGAAATGTGAAAATTTGACAGATTTATCCAATTACAGTGTCCTTTCTCCTGCTGCCTTTTATCCCACATGGGCAGCCAACCTCTGACCTTGGCTAGAAGAGTGTCCTCTGTCTTCTGTGACCTCTGGTGAGCAAAGGTCACATCATCAGCTTCCTCCTTCCAACATCCAAGAAACCAGAGTAGAGGAGGACCCAGGACTTCAAGCTCCACCAGAAAAAATACCACTGACCCACTAATGACCAACAAACTTGTCAACAGGAAATTTTTGGCTGGTGACATTCTTGAGGGAGGGGTGAGCAGATAGAAAAATGCTTGGTGACATTCTTGAGGGAGGGGTGCAGATAGAAAGATGCTTATAATCAATTTTAATTTGGGCAAATGCTGGATGTTGTCACATTAATAAGTGTGGGATGGAAAGCTAGTTAAGGAACTTTTTTAAGAACATTGAGAAACAATCTGTTGCAAGCAGGAGCTGTCTAGATCTCAGCACTAGGAATTAGGAACACAAAAGGCTCTTTCACTAGAGCCCTCACTCGAGTAAAAAGAGAGACATGAAAGAAAGCTGTCCCTCCAACACTCCTGAAATGGTGGGCGCTTGCGCTGCAGTCTGATCCTGCCCAGTGGGTTCTTTTTCTGAAGTTGGGAGAAGAGAAGAGGTCTGGACAAGAGAAGACAGTGTGTGAGGAGTGTCACAGTGACATCTCCGGGCATGGAGCTGTCTCTTTGTGATCGCCAAAGCTAGATCCAAGAAGTTTCAGAAAAGCAGGTTTGGGCTCAATAGAAGGAATTATTTACCCTAGGTAGTAAGTGTCAGTTGCTCAGTCATGTCTGACTCTTCACAACCCCTTGGACTGTAGCCCTCCAGGCTCCTCTGTCCAAGGGATTCTCCAGACAAGAATACTGGAGTGGTTAGCCATTCTCTTCTCTAGGGGATCTTTCAGACACAGGGATTGAACCTGGATCTCCTGCATTGCAGGCAGATTCTTTACTGTCTAAGCCACCAGGGAAGCCCCATCTATATTAAAGATAGAGATAAAATGGGCTTCCTGGGAGGAGACTGAGATTTCCTGGTTGAAGAGATTTGAAAAACTATTTACAGCAGCTTGAACTTCTGTTTTGTTTTCTGGTCTCAACTCTTGTTATTTCCACTGTTGACTACCACAGACAAAGTTCCTCCAGGCCATTTGCCTTTCCTACTTCATTCATTCTTCAGTCCAAATGCCTCTTCCTTCATATCATCTTCCTTCATCTCTTCAGCAGAGAGAAGAGTGCTCCTCACTCTGTTCTGTCTATAAATGTACCCCCTTTACACCATCCTATCACTTCCCTTGTGGCTCAGCTGGTGAAGAATTTGCCTGCAATGCGGGAGACGTGAGTTCAGTCCCTGGGTTGGGAAGATCCCCTGGGGAAGGGAAAGAAATACCCACTCCAGTATTCTGGCCTGGAGAATTTCATGGACTGTATAGTCCATGGGGTCACAAAAAACACGACTCACTCACAATCACTTGCCACGTCCCCAACTGCTCATTCTTCTTTTCATATAATACCCATAGATGTGCAAATACTACTCTGTGCAAATATACTTTCCAGAACTTTCACTTTGACAACTAGGTAATATATTCTAATATATGTGACTGGTCAATCCTTCTTCTTCTTTTTTTTTTTTTTTTTGGTCAATCCTTCTTGCTGAGATAGTTAGGAAAGGAGACACTGGGTGTGGGGAATGATGAAGAGACCAAGTAGATGAAATCTAAGCAGGGATCAGAAAGCAGACAGAAGTGAACTCCAACTCAGAAGCACTTTGATGACCCCAGGGGGATTGAAGGAAGTAAAAATGCACTGAGTAGGACTATCTGTATCTGGAACAGAATTATGGTGGTTATTGATGGTGGTTAATCTTTTTTCTCTTCAAACATCTACCACTTGGTTTTCTTCATAAGTGGTAAATAAGAAATCTAAAGTATTAACCACAGAAACTATTAAACATTTTATGGAAGGAAAGTCAGGAAGACCTGCCCGTCTAACAAGCAAAATCTGCTGTAAACTGAACATTTTCTAGTAGGTGAGTGAATAAAAATGGAAAATACCAGTGGAACAGTGCAAGTTCTAATTTATTTAGTTTTAAATTTTGCACTTTTTCTTTATGTCTTAAATTTTAAATATTTAGTAGTGTAATATTTTTAAAATTCAGGAAAAAACATGAACTCATCCACTGGTTCTAAGAAACATTCTCCCTAACTGAATTTTGGCTTCAGTTACCTTTTTCTTTTTTAAGAAATAAAACATCTAGTGACAGCTGAAGCACGCACTTCATTTCTCAACCTCCATCACCAGAGATGAAAAATAACTTGACTATGTCTTATATTTCACATAGACACAAAATTTTAAACAATGTATAGTAATGTTTGTATGCGCTTGGTAGCTCAGTCTTATACAACTCTTTGTGATTCCACAGATTGCAGCCTGCCAAGCTCCTCTGTCTATGGAATTTTCCAGGCAAGAATACTAGAGTAGGTTGCCATTTCCTCCTCCAGGAGATCTTCCTGACCCAGGGATTGAACCTGAGTCTCCTGCATCTCCTGCACTGACAGGCGAACTCTTTACCACTGAGCCACTTGAGAAGTCCCATAGTAATGTCTGCATATCTTTAAATGTTCAAATGTGGTAAATTACATTAAAAAACTTCCTAATGCAAGTCATCCTGCAACACTGAGATAAACACTCATTGGGCAAAAAAGTCTTTGAAAAGTATTTCAATGGATTTAGTTTGCTAATATTTTATTTCTGATCACTGCCTTCATATTCATAATTGTCAGTGCCTTACAATTTTGCTTTGTCTTATCTTACTCGTTCAGTTTTATTATCAAGATTATACATATGAAATGATGTGGAGAGTTGTCCTTTTTTTATTCTCTGAAAAAGCTTATTCAAAGACATGCCTTTCTGTTCTTTGAAGATTTTGTAATCTTGGCTGAGTCTGGTTTGTTTTCTGGGGAGAGGACGGAGCTGGGGGAAAGCTGTAGATTATTAATTTGATTCACTTCTTTTGTGGTTTATAGGTAGGTTCCATTTTTTTGTGTCATCAGTTTTTGTAATTGACATTTTTCTAGGAAACTGTCCAATTTCTTGAAGTTTCCAACATGTTCTCAAGAAGATATTCATAGTATTCTCTGATAAGCTTGGAAATCTCCTTCTATAGTTAAGTCCTGTTTCTCTTGCATGCCTTTCCTCCTCCTGTTTTTGGTCATTCTCACCAGAGACTGCTTTATCACTCTTTTCAAAGCACTAGCTTGGAGTTTGGTGGATTTTCTGTATTACTGCTTGTTTCTAGCCCATTAATCGCTACCCTTATCTTTATGATTTCCTTCCTTCGGCTTTCTTTCTGCTGGCTCTGCAGTTCTGTTTTTACTGAATTGCAGACAGTACTAGCTCAAGGGTTTATAGTTTTTCTCATTTTCTAATGTATGCAATTAAGATGATAAATATTCATTTAAAGTAACATTCAACTGACATTCCACAGGGGTTTTTCCTGTTTAATGATTTCAAAATATATATTATTCTTTCTTTTTCTCTTATAGCTTTTAATTTTTATTGTGGAGAATTTCAAATATATACAGAAGCAAATTTTGAATCCTTCTGAAATGTTTGTAGCTCAACATGCGATGACCTTTCTAAAACAGGCTTTGGGGTTATAATGGATATAGGTATATTAATCACCCAATGGTGCCCTACTCTTTGCGACCCCATGGACTGCAGCCCCCACCAGGCTGAACCACCTGGAGTGATAATGTTCCCTGGTTATTCTTATAATAGAAATCCAAGTGCATGTCCAATTTCTTTTCCATGAAGACAAAAGCTATACCTTTCTTAACCTCCTGTCATGCATAGTAAGTGTTAATTGCTCAGTCCTGTCTGACTCTTCGCGACCCCATGGACTGTAGCTCACCAGGCTCCTCTGTCCAAGGAATTCTCCAGGCAAGAATACTGGAGTGGATAGCCAGTCCCTTCTCCAAGGGATCTTCCTGCCCCAGAGATCGAGCCCAGGTATCCTGCACTGCAGGCAGATTCTTTACCCTCTGAGCCACCAGGGAAGCCCTTCATGCACAGTAAGTGCTCAACAAAATCTGGCGGAATTAATTCCTTTAATTCCATAGGTCCATTTTCAAAGCAATTTATTTTGTCAAACCCAGCCTGAGCGTCACAGATGGTTAAAAATACTTTGAAAATATATAATTAGCATTTTTATGAGCACAGTTCCCATATTTGAACTTCCACAAAAGTTCAGGAGAGTTGAACAAACACCATTTCAGGAGCTATAAATAAAGAGCCGCCCACGGAAAGCCGGCCCTGCTTTTTCCTCTGCTGCCGCCCCATGCCTGTCCTCCCGCACCGTTTCCAAAGGCTTCAGTGTGTGAGCTCCCGGGGAAGAAGTGAATCCAAGCCGCATCGGCCGCACTGCTGAGCCCAAGAAAAGCACCACTGAGCCTCCTCAGGAAAGAGAAGTGGTTGCCACACGGAGGAAAAGATTCCAGAGCTTTCAGCCTCCACCACCACTGGCTCAACTGTTTCTAAGAATAGCGTGAATTGTGGAGAAAAAAAAAAAAAGGAAAAATACTGGCACCAGACACTGGTCTTTCATTGTCTCCAGGCTTTAAAATAGAAACAAGCTGAAACGGAACTGCCCCTGGAAACCGTCTCCAGGCCTCGCTCGGTGAGGACCAGGATGCTGGCTCCCGGGGATGCTGGCTGCCAGGCAACCTCTGCCTGGGGCTGTCACCGGCCATACCTTTCCAGGACCGGATGGGTACCCCCACTGCCTGGACCCCAGCCCGGGGCGGGTCTCCCAGGTCCCAGGCCTGTCTTCAGGGGTTCTCAGAGGCTCTCTCTGAACCTCACCTATGGAGGGCCACAGGGATATGAGGGGGCTTCCCCATCCAAAAGTTCAAGCTGTGGAATGCTTTTCTTTCCATTTCATTTTCAGAGCCCTAAATGCAGTGTATTGATTCATAGAAGAGATATTACAAATAGTTTCCCCTCCTCAAAACACAGCAGACCTCTTGGCCTAGAGGAGCATGTCTAGGTGGGCCCCCATTCAGAGCTTGGCTGGCCTCACACAAGTGTAGGTGGTTGGTTCCAGGACCCCGGCAGACACTGAAATCCAGGGATATTCAAGTTCCGTATATATAAAGAAATAATATTTGACATAGGCACCTTGTATACTTTAAGTAGTCTCTACATTACTTATAATACCTAAAAACAGTGTAAAAAATGTATAAATAGTTACAAATGCAGTGGCTCAGTGGGTAAAGAATCCCCCTGCAATGCAGGAGATGGGTTCAGTCCCTGGATCAGGAAGAACCCCTGGAGAAGGAAATGACAATCCACTCCAGTATTCTGGAAACTCCCACGGACAGAGGAGCCTGGCAGGCTACAGTCCATAGGGTTGCAAAGAGTTAGACACAACTGAGCACATGAACTTATTCCTTACAATGTAAATGCTATGTAACTAGTTGCTGGCCTGTGCCTAATTCAATTTTTGCTTTCTGGAACTTTCTAGAAATTTTTTTCAGAATATTTTTGATCTCAGGCAGTTTGAATCCATGAATGTGGATACAGAGGGCTGACTATACAGGGCTGAAGAACATTATTCTTTACATGCAGCAGGCACTCACTTGTGGGGTTTTCCATAAGGAGGATGTGACATTAGCTTGAATACTAGATTTGTTACCAGAAACAAACTCCTACACTTTGGGGGCTGGCTCCTAAAAAAATCAGTTCTCTAGGCAAATAGTCCAAAATATTCAATTCTAATCTCTACACATCTACCTATCTCTTCTATTACATTGATCACTTAGTGAAAATAAAGGATTTTTGCTCTTTCAAAATTTCTAATATTCATACAATTACACTTAGTTGGGAACATAAAATAAACCAACACTCAAGCTTCTTTTTTCCCACTTCCTAGATAAACACACTAGTGATGAAGTTTGTTGGAGTTGGGGCTCCCAGAACCCAGTGTTAATTTCTGATGGATTACTTCAGCTCCACTCCTTCCAAAGTGGTTAATTGTTGACCCAGTAAGAAAAAGAAGGAAAGAAAACATGCCTCTTTCCTTCATGGGCTTAATATTCTATAATGTCTTAAAGTCAATGCCTGCTTCACAGGTGAGTGATTGAGGGGGAGGATGCACAAATTAATGGAACTTCACTGTCAAGTCAAGAACTTGCTTGTCAAGTTCAACATGGTCCCAAAGTATAGCAGCATCTCCCCTCCATCCAGACTCTGGGTTAAGACCTCTGTTGAGTAAAGTCCAAAGGAAAGAATTCTGCTTTGGAAACAACAGCAAAAAGGAAAGCTAGCACCAGGGGCAGACAGACATGAATGAGCCCACCCACATGGAGCATTTAAATTGTGGTTCTCCCAGGGGCCCTGCCTTTGCTTACAATCATCAACACAGGTAGAAATTGATCATCTCCCCCCACAACCGCTCATCACAGTTCTCACTCTGAGTCATCTGCCCAAATTAGGTTACTAAAACCAGAGCCGAGATTGATCATCCCTGTTGCTGCATGTTAGGCTGTTCTCAACTCAGAGCACACTTAGTTGCAATCTCAGGGACTCTACAAATGTTTGTTGACTTGAATGACATCCTTGTCCTTGGCTGGTATCCACTGCTCACCTGTTTCCTGGTAGTCAATTGATCTCTAATATCAACAACAACCCATCACTCAAACATCTCTTGCCCGTGTTTGTCAACAAGGTTTATGTCTCAGGATCCCACCTCAATTCTCCTTCCAGACCTTGAACTTGCCTGTTCTCCACTCTGACACCCCAGAGAGACCTGAGCTTTGACTCTAGGCTCAGCTGTCATCACCATCTGTTACCTCCTGATGTAGCCTCAGGCACAAATATTCAGCTGTGACATTTACAAGTGGGATCAAGGAGGGAAGGGTGATGAAGCAAGAGGTAGGAACTAACATTTGTTTTCCCCGAGGTTGTGCCTGGCTCTGTGTGTAGCCCTGACACATGTGAGATCTTTCTGTTCTGTTTCTAAAGAACACCAGGGAGGAAGGAAGTGACACTTCCACTGTCTGATAACCAAGAGAACTTAGCCATTCCCTAAAATGACTGATTTTCAACCTAAGAATGGATGAATATCCATAATGAAATGTTTACCCATCCACAACAAAATGAGAAAAACGAGAGCTATGAAATGTATTTTCTATAGGCTGAAATATTCTATGTAAAGGATTATCCTTTGTTCCTGAGACCATAGCGGAACCATATCTTATGACATATAGTTAATTCACAATATTGTGCCAATTTCTGCTATACAGCAAAATGATTCATTTATACATATATATACTTTCTTTTTAAGATTATTTTTATTTTTAAATACTAACAACAAACAGTTGAAAAATAAATTTTTAAAATATCATTTACATCCTCAAAAAATTAAACACAGAAGTACCATATGATCCAGAAATTCTACCTCTGCTATATAAACAAAAGAACTGGAAACAGGGACTCAAACAGATATTTGTACATCAATCTTCAAGGCAGCATTAGTCATAATAGATCAAAGCTGAAAACAATCTGAATGTCCATCGACAGAGGATTGGATAAATAATATGTGATACTATATATCTCAAAATATGATTCAGCCTGAAAAGGGAATGACATTATGACACATGCCAGAATACGGATGGACATTAAAGACACTGCACTAAGTGAAATAAGACTCAAAAGGACAAATACTGTATGATTCCATATGTAAGAGTTGCTTGGAATAGTCAAATTCACCCAGACAGGAGGCAGAGGTGCATCTACCAGGGGCTGGGAAGCAATGGAGTGCTGTTATTTGGTGGGTACAGAGCTTCCAAGTAGGATGGTGAAAAGTTCTGAAATTGAATAGCAGTGATGGTTGCACAACGGTGTGGATGGACTTAATGACACTGAACTGGACATTCAGAAATAGTTAAAATGGTGCATTTCTTATTATGTATATTGGATCACCATAAAAAATATATATATATCATTTACAGAATCATCAACTGAGCACAACGGTGTGGATGGACTTAATTCTGAACTGGACATTCAGAAATGGTTAAAATGGTGCATTTCTTATTATGTATATTGGATTACAATAAAAAAAATATATATATATCATTTACAGAATCATCAACTGAGCTTCCCTGGTGGCTCAGTTGGTAAAGAGTCTGCCTGCAATGTGGGAGACCTGGTTTCAATCCCTGGGTTGGGAAGATCCCCTGGAGAAGGAAATGGC